>NC_068918.1:15928602-17165412 GCF_023091745.1 Budorcas taxicolor | reverse complement strand
TAAAAGTATTCTAATAAAAGTGTGAAGAAAAATATACATGGTCTGCATTCTAGTGGGAAATGCTTTTAGTCCTAAAATTTTCCATAGGACTTGCTATTTCAGAAATCTGTAGAATCTCTTTCACTTTTATCAAGTAATGCCAACCAACCAGATCCAGGAATCTTTGATTTAATTTTTTCTAAAACTGAAAGAAATTTTCCTATGGAGAATCCACATTTTCGTAACTTTGTGAGACACTGGTCCTATTAATGTCACTTTATTAACCTTGAGAGCATAGAAAATGACTTATTCAGCTAGCAGGAGATAAATTATTATCTTCATTTAGACATCATATGAATGTTCATGTAATAATTAATGTAGATACTTGGGGAAGAATTTTAGATAAAGAAAATAATTGTTCTCAACAAAATTAAATCTTAAAACCTGTGAACAAGGCAATCATGTAGTTGTTTTAGAATTTAGCAGTTGGATAAAGTTTTCTTTGACACATAATATGCTTTCTCTTTTCTGATTATAAGAATTAGAAAACTCACTATGTTTCCCTTTCTGACTTGGCTGCCAGGAAGCTCAGGGGTGAACTAATGGCCCATCATAACAAATGCTTTCCTGCTCATATTTAAATGTATTCTCTTTTTTTTTCATGATTTTTCACTTCACAGTTGGTTATTTCCATTTTATTATTCTGAGGTATCTAATAGATTATATATATATATGGAAAGAAGCATTCATTCATTTCAATTAGAAATTCATTCCGAACCATTTGTTGTGTATCCATTAGGTGTTAGGCACTGTTCTAGCCTAGAGGACGTGGATGCAGTTAGTTAAAAAATGATGTCCATGAGAGGAGTGAATATTCTTACTGTATTCATAAGAGAGGAAAAATCTGTAAGTCAAACCAACTTCAATAAAATGAAAATTTAAAACAATTTTCTTACAAGAAAAGCCTGCCAACATCAAGTTAACCCTCACAAAGAGGAAGTTAATATAGTCAGTATAGTTATCTTTTGATTGTTGCTTTCAGGAATATGGAAAACTGATTACTTAATGATACAACCCTCTTTTCACAGGTCCTGGAATAAAACCAGCCTTTATACTTGGACATGTGCTAAGTACTAATAATATCACTCATGAAATAAAAGTTTTTAAATAAATTGCCCCTTAATAACAGATCAACTTAAACATTCTAACTCCCAAGAAAGGGGGTTTGGGGTCTTAAGACTCCTGCCTTAAAGCTTCTGATGTAACAAATAAGCAGTACCTACTGGGTCAAACCAAGGAATACAACGCAGTTTGTGTGGCTAACCAGGCAAGTATCATTGTTAACTGGTAAAGCAGTTCCCTTTTAGAGATGACTTCAAGGTTGGTGGGCCTAAATTTGCCCTTGCTTTCAGCTTTGTTTTGCTCTACCGGCTTGCAAATACATACCAGTCGCACACTGACCCTAGGGTGGCCTGCCTGCTGCTGGCCTGATGTTGGAAATGTTGGAAAAGCGATTGAAATTTACAAGGATCTTGCCCTTGGCCTTCACTCTCAGGGTGCAGCATTCTCACACACTATAAAGTGTTGCCAGCTCACAATAACCTTGTAGTCAGAGAAGCCAGCCCAGCAAGGCTGCCTGGAGATGGGGGTCACCTGCCCCAACAGTTGCAAATACACTAGCACGCACATGTAGGCGACCTGCTTGTCTTCCATTTGCAAGAGAAGGCTGTGTAAATAACTATATTTCCCAAAAGGCAAAATATTAGACTTCTCAATTTGAACTATGCACACTTAGCCTTCTCAGACTAACACAGGGTCTTTAAATGACAGGGTTGCTTTTATTTCACTAAGAAGTTAAACTAAAACATTTTTTAAAGTGTATCATGCCTTAGTGACTTTCTAGTGAACCCAAACACTGAAGCAACAAATAAGGAAGTATAATCACTGATCTTGAAAAATCTGAGGGCTCTAATGAGGAAAAAAGCAGACCAAGAATAAAAAATGATCCCAGATCCCTTCCAAAAAACGCTGAAAGAAGAATTTTAGAATGCTGCAAAGCAATCACTTCATTAATTTATGCAACGACTCAAATTTTGTGGGACAAGAAATAACAGGGTCAAGGTGGCCAGGCGTATATAGGTGCAAAAACTGCAACTTTATATTAAATGGTTGAGGGAAGACTTGGGGAGGATGGGTACCACTGAGTCTGATGTTTCCAGATGTCGGCATTGGACATCTCACTCATGTCATTAAGTGAGCTAAATCACAGAAGGAACAAAAGGGACGAGAGGACCAATTTCGAGAAGGCAGCTGAGTCTCCCCCTCCTCCGTTTCGTTTAGATTTGTCTTTCTGGCCTTTCCTTCCTAATGGCATTTCTTTGTAGGGAAGTTCCTCACATCTTTCGGTCTAATTATCTCATTGTACAAATCTTTGAAAAAGAACGAACTGCGGTTTGCTCTGCGCGCAGACATCTTTTCTTCTGCCGAAGTTCTTAACTAAGCCTTCAACCAACTTTCGCTGAAAAGGATGTCGCTGAGGAGCGATGAGGCTTGAAATCCCGTGGTTTTCTCATTCTTTTTTCTTTCTCTCCGAAGACGCCACCCCTACACCTCGGCCCGCTCCCCACCATCTCCTGACTCGCGACAATTCACCACCGTTTTTAAGTGTGTTTTAAGGCATCTCCTCTGTCTCTTCCTCTGACCCGAGAAGGTCTTTCAGTGTTAGGGCGCCTAACCAGGGGATAGGCAAATAGGATACTTAAGGGAAATAAAAGACCTAATTGAAAAATCTCGTGCTGCCTAGTTACGATTAAGTATGTTGCAGATAAGTGAGCATATTATTAATTTGCCGAGGTCTTTTGCCTTAAACATTCATGTTTATTTAACAGACGTATACAGCGCGTACCATATACCAGACACTATTCCAAATGCTTTTAAAACACGACCCTCTTTGGTTTTAAAAGTATTTCTAAGTGATATTAAATCCGCGTGTGCGTTTCGAACGTCTTTGCCATAGTTTTCTTTATAACATGGGTACAGTGGTTAAGTCTTCAAAGACAAATACGGAAAAACTTTAACCAGTTGCAACTTTATTGCAAGCCAGTCATTTCCCTCTTTGCAATTTTTCGCAATTATTATAATTAAATGCAGCCGTATATTGAGAAAGAACTTTTTTTTTTTTCAATGACGAATTTGCACCCCGGGCGTTTGGAAGCGCCCGCTAATTTGATCGCGTGGCCAAGGTTAATGGCACCTGTAGGCATTCACTTTCAGAAAAATGCGCAGCCTTCGCTGAATGTTGTGAAGGCTGAGATCGCAGGTCGGAGGCGATGTGTCCCCCAGTGGCCTGTGCAGACTGGACTCGGGCGCACCCGCCGGGGAAGAGCGATTGGCCACCCGCGCACACCCGCTCATCCTAGAAGGGCTTGGAGGACCGGGAGTCGAGTGGCGTCGGGGGAGGTCGGAGCGGGAGGGACGCGAGTCCGCTCGGCTCCCCGCAGCGGGCTCGGGCAGCCGAGCGACAGCGAAGCAAAGGCCGGGAGACCCGCACAGAACAGAAGCCCACACCCGAGCTGGGGGGTCACAGTCCCCCGCGGCCCCGAGCTGACCCGGTCCAGCCCCATCAGGCCCCGCCCGGCCTGCCCCCACCACCTTCCCCCCCCCCCCCCCACCTCCCCGAGACTGTGCTTTGCCGGGTGTTAAGTTTCAGAAGTCAGGATGAAACGTTTCGGGTTTCTGTTCACACGGTTATTGCAGGCGCCGCGGTGGGGACCGCACAAAAGAGACGAGGGCTTGTGGGGAAGGGGTTTTGTGGTTTAACGAGGGCTTAACCGGCGGACTGCAGGTCCTTCTTGCTCCCCGCCTGCCCAGCTCCCGCCCGGGCTCGGCCTTCTCAAGTCGCGTCCCTTCCTCTTCTCCTCCCCGCCCCGCGCCGGTCTTGTGAGGAGAGAGAATGCAGTGTGAGAGGGACACCCTAAGCAGATCCCCAGAAAAATAAGAATCCGTCCGTGGCGCAGGCTTCTGGCGATTGATTGACGCCCCTTTCTCAGAGGCTTTTCCACACTTAGCACAGAGCTGCCCGGACGCGATGACTGCAGTCTCCGCTTGACCCGGACCGACCCGGCGCCCACCTCCCGGTATCGCGGCCCCTGGGCAGGCAAACCGCCGCCAGCTGCCCTCGCAGACACATCCGCGTAGCCGCCGGTTCCAAAGATACTACTTCAGATCATGGAGAGAAAGAGCAGCTTGAAAACGTGTTTTGAGGGCACATTTAGAATGATATACACCGACGCAGTCCAATGCACAAAAAACTGGACACGAATTTCGTCTTTTAGAAAACAAGTTTCCAAGCCCGATTTTTGTTCTTTTCTTTCACGTAGGGATTCTAATTAGCTCTACCGCTGTGACTACCCAAACCAGAGACTGTGGAGAATTGCAATTATCTGGATCATCTAAGCCCGAAAAACTCGAACTTGAAAAAACTAATAAACTTGTGTCCTAAAATACCCGCACCATTGATTTGTCCTTCCTGTCACCAGAGTAGACACAACTCCGACCCAAGGTCTACTCAGCGGGATCTACAGCCCGGGTGGCCAAATGGAAAGAACTGATTCAGAGCAAATCGAAAATCATTTGGTGGCCTCTCAGACCGCCAGCGGTTTAAGTACCTGGTCGGGGAAACTCGCGTCCTTATCTGTTCTCGGCCCAGAGGCCGCGGAAGCAGCCGTGCGAGTTGCCAGGGAGAAAAGCAACTTTGATTTAGGGTTTCCAAAAACCCCAGAGGGCAAATGTGACCGCCAGGGTCAATCAGTCAGCAGTTTTGGTCCAGACAAGGGACAGTCGAGTGGGGCGGTTCGGTTAAGCCACGGCGCCTCCCGACGTCACACACGTTCGCTCACACTCAGCCACGCGCTTGGGGTTATTCTTTAAACACAGGGCTGAAACTTCACGGGCAGACAGCGGGGTGCGGAGGAGCGCCAAAACCCGAGGTCCAGAGCCCGCCCCTCTCCGGCCCGCCCCCGCCGCGCCCGCGCCGGCGCCCGTGCCCACGTCCGCGCGCCTCCCTATCTAGGGTTAGCAACTTCGCGCTCCCGCTCGCCGCGGCGCCTCCCCACCCGCGCTCAGCTCCGGGGCCGCCGAGGCGCGGCCGAGTTCCCACGCCTCAAGCCCGAGCTCCGCGGCCCGCATTGGCCAGCGCGGCCCCGCCCCTCCGCCTCAGCCAATCCCAGGTCACGCTGGCCCCCGGGGAGGCGGTGCCCGGCGGAGCGGGCGGGGGCCTGCGCGCGGGTGGCGGGCGAGGGGGCCCCGCCCGCGCGGGGAGGGAGGCGTGGCCGGCGCCGGCTCTTGCGGCCGGGCTGGGCTGCGGCGTGGGAAAGAGCCGCGAGGAGCTGACCGCGCCGCCGCTGGAGCCGCGCCTGCCGGGGCCCAGGGAGGGCGGGCGGGAGGAGGAAGGCAGGGAGGGCGCTGCGTCCCGCTCGGCGTCCGTGGCTCCGGCCCGGCTGCGCCCCGCGCGGTCCTCTCCGCGATGAAGCGCCCTTGCGAGGAAACGACCTCTGAGAGCGACATGGACGAGACCATCGACGTGGGGAGCGAGAACAATTACTCGGGGTGAGCGCGGGCTCGGCGGGAGCTGTCCGGAGCCCGAGGCATCGGGGAGCTTTGTGTACCAGCGGCTCGTTGGACATCCCAGGGTTCTTCGCCGCCGCCTTCTAACCGAGCAGGGGAAAGTTTTGCCTGGAATACTTTTGAGTGGTGGGCGCTCGCGGAGCGCGTGTTGGGGTGGGGCGAGGCATGTAGGTTTGCACTCGAGGGGTGGGGCGAGAAGACGGGGGACGCGGCTGGAAGTGTGCAGGGGCTGGCGAAGGAGGGTCCCCCGGCTGTCAGCGTTGGGCACGGGGACTGGCACGTCTGGGCGACCCCGCGATGCACCCGCCACCGAAATTGTGTTGGGGAGCACTTTCAAAATGGGCCAGGCGAAGAGGGGGGGGGGGAGAAAAAAGACTTAATTTTTAAAGATGCTAAAAGATGACTTGCTTTTTGAAGAAATTAAAGCAGTTTGCGATGGCAAGGCTAAGTAGTTTGAGATTTCCAGGTTGGTCGAGTGTAACTTGGTTGACGGAGGTGTGAGTGACAAGTCTTTCGGGCATCCTCTCTCTTACTGCTTGTTCCTAAGTCTGGAAAAGATCGGGGGTCGTGATCACAGAAGCCAGACCTCCACTCTGCAGTGACAGAGGGAGGTTATGGAGGCGTTTTAATGCCAAGGCGGGTCAAATGATAATTGCTTCTAATTGGCATCCCCAGAAGCTCCTTAATTATTTATCTGCAGCTGTCACTCAAGAGTAAAATTCTTTCTACCTTTGGAAAACTGGTTTTCTTTCAATATTATTCTAATATGTACAGACCTTAGCCTGGAATCAGCAGAAGCAAAGATATTTACTTGAAATATTGTTTCCAAAGTATCTTATTGAAGTGTGTCATCTTAAAAAAATGAGATCTGAAAAACAAAAGATGTGTGAAAGGTGAAACCAGTTGAGAAGGGGTGGGAATGAGGGGAACAGTTAATTCAGAAATAAGATCCAGAAGTGAGAAGGTGAGGTAATAAGAACCTGGTGTGCACAACATTTCTAAAATGAAAGAACAAATAACAGGAACCTGGAGAATTTGAGAACATGAAAAAGCAGAGTATCCATGAATTATGAAGAGAAACAGAGACCAACTAGAATGTATCATAAAAAATTATGTGACAGTGCAGTGATTTGATTGAACTTTTGATACAAAATAGTTTTTTATTAGCAAACTGAAGATGGGTTACAACTCAAGAGTTTTAAGCTTAGGTTGAAGGCTGAGATACTCACCTAGAGTTTTATTTTCAAAGTAAAGTATTTACCTAATAGTTGATCTAATTTTAATTTTTCTCTTGGTGGCATATTTAATTTGGGGTCATTCTTTTGGAAAATTGACACAGAAAACATTGAATTTGTCTTTTTTTTTCTGTATGACTAATTGGAGTTTTGAAATAGTAAGATAATTTCTGTTTATCTTAAAGACTGCATCTAGGAACAGCAGTTTGACATACGGTGACTGTATATCTGTTTGATAATACTGCTAAACATGGCCTTTATTTTACAATAGCATTGCTTTGTTTAGTGGGTCTGACCTCAGGGAGGAGGAGGGATGCTATTAGAGATTAGCTGACTTTTAAGAAACATTTATGAGTGGAACTAGGAAGTACTAATATCTAACTTCTCACCCTGACTGCCCATAAGTATTTCATTGGGAGACCAATAAAAGTTTAGAGATGTTTTCTGCCAGTAGATTTGGCATCTGCATTACTCATTAAAAGAAAAAAATGGCATGATTCTTTCCTGAAAAGATATGAAAGAGCTGAAAGCAAAGTTTGTTAAGAATAAGAAAAATAAAATAACACTGATCTGAGCAATGCTCTCTCTCTCAATTATTTCGTGGGTGCCTTCAAGCACCCAGAAGAAACAATTGTTATGTTCAATCAGCACCTGAGAAACTCTTCTTATCTCGTAGGCAAAGTACTAGCTCTGTGATTAGGTCGAATTCGCCAACAACAACATCTCAGATTATGGCGAGAAAGAAAAGGAGAGGGGTATGTGATTTTTTATTTTTTTCTTTTTGTTTCCTGTAATCCTGCCTAACGTGTAGCAGTTGTATTTTTCTGTTATGAATCATTTCATCATCTGTGTATTCATAAATTTTTCTTGTTGTTTTGCTTTTTTGGGGGATAGATAATAGAGAAAAGGCGTCGAGATCGGATAAATAACAGTTTATCTGAGTTGAGACGACTGGTGCCAACTGCTTTTGAAAAACAAGTAAGCTGCCCCCACCCCTGACCATCCCACCAAAGAGCTCAAAAAATCTAATTCTCTCATCTGGGAATGTGGGTTCTTGTTAAAGCTCATTAAAATAATGGTGTATGTGCCCTGATCTGGCACACAGCAGCTATTTCAATAAAATGCTTTGTTGTGGCAAAACTATTAAAAACATAATCCATCATGAAGTTGAAAAACATTTCCATTCTCTAGCTTATTTTCCCCTTCAGGGTAACGTGTCCATGCTTTCTCCGTTCTTTCTATGAATACCAGTAGTGGTTTAAAACCGAGCTGTATGTAGTAGTCTTCTTAAAAAAAAAACCAGAAAAGATATCTACGTGAAATTTCATTTTTTGTCTCAAACTATTTTTAAGTATTCTTTTAAGTAAGCTTTTTTATTAAAAAAAAAAATAGCCAAAGCCAAGGAAGTAACATCTCTCGTTCTATTTCCTAAATAATAGTACTAACAAAATTTATTTACCAAACCACTTGGTTTCATTTTTAATCCCTGGGTTAATAGAATCATGTTTATTTTGAGGCATATTTGTGAAAGTTTGGTAAAAATCAAACTAGCCATAAATTCCCCTTTTCAGAATTCAAGTGTTTGTTTACCAAAAAAAGAAAAAGGAAAATGTATTTTGCACACTTGATACAGTAGGAAGCCAAATGTTTAAATCTTCCTCTGTCATTTTGGAAACGTTGTGGTTTTCCCTCGGCCTCCATGGTTGACGGTCAGAGTTCTAACAGCATCTTTCAAACAGCATGGCATCATACCCTTGTTGAAGATGTTATACTTTCAATTAACTTCAAATAGGATATAAGACATCCATTGTTTGTTTATTCCACTTTGTTGTTTCATGAACCACAAACATTATAAAGCAAGCCCCACAAAGTCCTTGGAAATTATCCAGAAACTGCAGTTTTGTTATTAGTCACTTTCACTGAAACTCCTGTTCATCTTCATGGAAAAATTGAACATGAACAGAAGTACAAGGTGTCGTATGTTATTGATTATACATTTTTAAAAGAAAAAAGGCACCCACTCTGTATGCTAAAACTGATAAGCTAAATATAATGGACAAGTTGTAGTTTTGATTAGTAGCAGTTCCCACAACATGCTGAAAATGAAAATATCAGTAATCAGTGACATTTTTTACTTTCAGTACTGAAATGTCTACAGTTATAAGGAACAGTTCAGTGATTTTTGGGGGAGGAGGGAGGGTTGTTAGATTTTTTTTTCCCCCTTAACTGTCGACTTAAAACAAACCTTAAAAGCAGACCTCAGTAGTTTGGCAGTTAGTTACCATAAACACAGGCTTTCCCATTTGCTGAGCTTGGCGACCAACCCTGGTGAGCTGGCTGTGTCACAATATGATTAGAAGAGTGTGCTTTTGAGCAGTTTAAATAACTCTGGCACTCTCACCATGTACTGGGTGCTGACAGTTTTCACAAAACAAGTAAAGCATAGGAACCTGAAATAAACTGCAGTTTCCTTTTCAAGAAAACATACTGATTTAATTATTTTGCTCTTCCAAGAAATTAGAAGCCACCCACAGCCCTCTGAGACAGCTTGAAGTGGCACATTTGTATTCCAGTTGGTTTCCAGAGGTGCCTTAAAATGGGGGAATGGGCATAAAATATATTTCCAAGACAGTTTTATTAAGAGCCGTTTTAAAGCGTTCAGATATCCGTAAGCATTTTCGATGCTTACTAGATGAAGAGGTAGATTATGCTTCCTTGTTTATGATCTTGGAATTTACAGTGACACCTGCTGGTAGTTATTGGGGAAAAAAACTCTGAAAGTCTCCCTTTTTGCACTTTTGGTACTACCTACAGTAGTGTAGTATGGATTACCTTAAAGGCATCTTAGAATTCTATTTTTGAAAAATATGCTTTTAACAATAATTTGCTGAGATCCTATCTCCTTTTGCTCCAGAGTTGGATTCAACTGATCCAGACTTTAAGTGTCAGTTGCCCTATAGTGTTAGTTGCTCAGTCGTGTCCAACTCTGTGACCCCATCAACTGTAGCTCGCCAGGTTCCTCTGTCCATGGAATTCTCTAGGGAAAAATACTGGAGTGGGTAGCCATGCCCTCCTCCAGGGAATCTTCCCCACCCAGGAATCGAACCCGGGTCTCCCTCATTGCAGGTGAATTCTTTACCATCTAAGCCACCAGGGAAGACTATTCTATCTCGCCTAATAAAGTATATTATTAACTAGGGCAGAAATTCATGCAAAGTTTGAGAATTTTGCAGTTGTAATAGTTTGGGTGGAGTGATCTTAGTGTAATTGTTTTTGTGATAAAAAAAATTACTTATCATGCCTTTTATTCTTTAAGAGTTAAAATGGCAAATATCTGTCACTAGGTGTGACATAATTAATGTCTTCATGTGAAATTTGGAAGGAGTTCAGATTTTTTTTCTGTGAAAAAATTAAACTGAGAATTTCTTAGTGGGAGGGAAAATGAACATTCAGGATAAATTGTTCCAAATTTGTTTCCATAGGATTTATGAGACTTCATTATTTGTTTATTCAGGGATCTGCAAAGTTAGAAAAAGCTGAAATACTTCAAATGACAGTAGATCACTTAAAGATGCTGCAGGCAACTGGGGGTAAAGGTAAGTCGGTGACTTCATTCCTCCTCTCCTTTCTGCCTTTCTCTTTTCATTTTTTTCTCCTTAAGATTGTAAGGAAGTCATAGTTGAACAGTTCTTTAACAAGCTGAGATAGGAGGTCCCAGATTAAAGCCGTGGAAATCAATGCTAATGGCAGGATTGAACTCGTGGGAAAGAACTTCTGGAACAAAAGAAGCACTTGACCCTGGGCTTGTGTTTGCTTTCATAGTACTGTGGGAGTAAGGCTTCATTCACAGCAGCCTGGTCAGAGATTTGTTTGGGACTTTCAGAAGTACATGCTGGAATTTGTACCAAAGACAAAACAAACACACAAACATCCAAACATAAACAGGAGGTTAGAGGCAATCTTTTTATCTTCTTCTTTCTCTCCCCCACCATCCTCCCCTCCACCCATTAAATCAAGGCTAGGACTCAGTATCATGCAGCTATTCCAAAAGAAGTGAATTTTCATTGTTGTTTTCAGACTCTGATTGGTCTTGGATTTAGACCACACAGAGCATTTCAAGTGCAGGTAGTGAATCTCTGTCCTGGAAATCACTGATGGAACAGTCATTCCTGCAGAGAGCAAACAGGAGCAGGTGCGCTGGCCCAGTGCCATGGAGAGATGTATTCTGTACCAGATAGTGATTTAGGGAAGAACAGTCCAGGGGTCTCAGGGACAGACCCTCACTTCATGGTATAAATGGACTTGAGATCCTGAACGCTGATTGATTCAGATTTCATTATCTTACTTCTCACATATCACTCAGACTTGATTTTGCCCATTGTATCTTTTTCACCCTCAAGAAGGCCTTTGGTATTTGTCTTACCCAAGGGTGCTAGTCCATATATTTGATAACTGGTTGAGGAGAGGGTACCACAAAGACGAAGCCCTGCAGCTACACCCTAGAGGCTTCTCTCTGTTCAGCATTAACTTTTAGTGCAGAGTACCAGCATTTTCCCTAGATCAGGGCAGAAGCAGGGCACTGGAGAGAAAGAGCTGTTTACCAATTGGTGCCCAAGTATTTCAGTATTTAACTCCAGCCGAGGACCTGTGGAACATCAGCTCTGAGCGTCTTTCTACCTATGTCAGGTGGAGGGTGATCGTGGTAAAGAGATGCCCTCACGCCCAGTGTGACTTTTTACCCTCTGTTGTCCCTGGTCAAGGAACCGTCCTGCATGAATAAACATACTGAATGGGTATGGAATTGTGATTTCTTCTCATTAAAATGTAACCCTCCGCAAAGCATGCAAATATTCTTACATAATAGAGAACTGGATGAAATTGTAGATGCCAGTGATCCAGCCCAGCTTAGCCACTGCCCCCACCTTTAAACTGAGACAGAGGTGCTGACCTATATGTGGAGGCCTGTACTAGCAGCACTGAATTCTCAAGGGTCCCCACAGCACCCTGAGTCTGTCTCTACACGTGCTACCTCAAGATATTAGGAGGCTGATTGAGTTAGAGACGCTGCAGGGGAAAGCTGTTTGATTGCTTTACCTCTCTTGGCACTGTTAGCTGTAAAGCTAAGAATTATTATCAGCGTTTCAAATAGCTGGCATGAGCTATACTTCTAAAGAGTAATATTGTTCTTATGCCTTAGTATAAAAACGAAGTTCCATCTTGGTTGCTATTCTGGGCTACCTGAACAGTCCTAAAATCCGTCCCAAAATAGTCTGTGAACAGACATTTGCGAGCAAGTTCCATACAAGTCGCCTGACTGCCCGGTCATTAGAGAGGTCACCTCACCAGAGAATGTGTGGGCCTTGGGGGGAGGAGGGGCTGGCAGTGTGGGCGCAAATTGTTAGACTCACAGCAAGTATGGGGCCTCAGAATGTACTGGCGAAGGGCAGAGACTCTGTGGTTAGGTTGCCTGGTTTCAAATCCTGGCTCTGCTATTTTTTCTTTCTTTTTTTTTTAAGCTCTGTGATCCTGGATAAGTTACTAACCTTCTCTGAAGCCCTGTTTCTTCATCTATAAAATGAGGACAGTGAGAGTGTTCACTTCACCATGTTGTTGTGAGTTTAGTCACTTAAAGCCCATAGAGCAGTGATGGAAGTGGCATGGACCCCTCTGCTGTTATTATTGGCCCAAGATCCAGTCACAGGAAACAGCTGCTCATCGTGGTTTCCCTCTGCATTCAGCAGTAGAACAGGAATTATATAATTTATATGCCTTAAGATGCAACAGAGAACTTAGCCATGTGCAACAATATATAGCCAGCAAATCACCAATTTCAATTACTTTGTGCCTACTCATGAAAATTCTTGGAAGCTCTTGGGGTTCAGTTCTTTTGATCTATTCTTTAGTCTGTTTTGCTAAGGCAGTAATTTCTAGAGAAGATTTAGAGTAACCTAAATTTCTAGATCCCTCTGGGTTTCTGGACTCGGTCTACTCTGATGATTACCTCCCTTCTCTCACGGAAGTCAGAAGTCTGCAAAGCCTTACAGAGAACCCTAAGGACACTTAATGTGAAATCTTTCTTTGGAGACATCTTCTTCAGGAAGAACTTTACCTCCTAAATGTCAGGGGCTTTATGGCTAACTGTGCTGAAGGCCTGGGATGATAATGATTTTTGTTGCTTATCTTCCACATTTCATGATTTTCTCTTACGTCAGCTTTGTGCTGTTACTATCTTATGTATATATATTTTCCCCAAATTTATTTTTGGGGACTTCCAGGTTTCTCTTGGAATTCTAGCTCTTGAACTTTGAATACTGTGACAACTATTTTTCCAAAGTCAAACTACAGAATAAGTTAGTTTAAATGTTAATAGATGATAAATGAAATAGGTAATACTTTGATCTACAAAAACAAAAAAGATAATACAGTAAATGCCTTAGATGAAAATAACCTTGTTTGAATGTGATATTTGTCATTTACATATACACACATCCCCAAAGTGAGACGACTACACTTTAATTTGAAAATTGTGTTTTAAAAAAACTTGCAAATGAGAAAAAAAATCTGAGAAGGATGTGTTTGTACATACTAGAGGTCACTAATTCAAAGTGGTGACATTTCCCCAAATCTCTGATTATTATCAGTACCCTAAATTGGAACTGATACTAGTCAGATGTTATTATTTTCTCTTCTAATGTATTATCTTTGGATAAAAAGAGATTCTCATAAATGTGATGGACTTTAGCCATTTTTATGATAATAACCTTATGTGTAGGGGTACAAGCATACACACGGACATAATTAACATACATTTTTTTTTGAATAAATGCCAGAAAAAACTTAAACTAAGATAACCACTGAAATAAATTTATATTTGAACTTCAGGAAAGCTAGGAGTTATAGTAACCTCATGGCAGCCAAGGAGCCTCATATTATTACCTGATAGAAAAATCCGATCTTCAAATTAGTAACCACATTTTAAAAAATCATTTTTCTTTAAATTTTTTTCATACAAAGAATGGCGTTTTCATTTTGTCGATTAAAAAAAAAAACCACCACGAGTCACGAAGCATGTGTGACTTTATTAAGCAGTTCTAGCACATTTCTAACAAAGTCCTCAATCTGGTTATGTGTTTTTCACATCTCTGCTACAAATGCCAAGGGAGTGAGGATGTTTCCGATAAACCCTTTAATCTCTAACTCATGTGACAGAGACAGAGAGACTGGTCCTCTGTAATACCCGTGCAAAAGTTTACTAGAGAATTTCACTGTCCCACCATACAAAAGAGACACCATTTTTTTTTTTCTGGAAGTGTTTGAAACACAGATGTTCTTAATTTTTACCCCCACTGTGATATTTGGTTGCAAGAACAGCTGTAGTGTATAGCACTACCAGAATTGTCACACATGTGAATTGCAAAGTACACTTTCTTAACGTCTGCAAAAATTACGGCCATAAATAGCTGGCAACATCTTCAGAAAGGATCGCTGCTGCTGCTGCTAAGTCGCTTCAGTCGTGTCCGATTCTGTGCGACCCCAAAGACGGCAGCCCACCAGGCTCCCCCGTCCCTGGGATTCTCCAGGCAGGAACACTGGAGTGGGTTGCCATTTCCTACTCCAGCGCATGAAAGGAAAAGTGAGAGTGAAGTCACTCAGTCGTGTCCGACCCTCAGCGACCCCATGGACTGCAGCCTTCCAGGCTCCTCCATCCATGGGATTTTCCAGGCAAGAGTACTGGAGTGGGGTCCCATTGCCTTCTCCTAGTTGTACTTAAATCTCTGAAGGAGAGGGTGGAACGTAGTCGGTGCTTACTTTCCTAATGGTTATCATTCTGTCTCCCTCGCTGTCTCTCCTGGCCCGCACTGTGCTCGAACCCCCTTTTAGGCTACTTTGACGCACACGCCCTTGCCATGGACTTCATGAGCATTGGATTCCGGGAGTGCTTAACCGAAGTGGCGAGGTACCTGAGCTCGGTGGAAGGCCTGGACTCCTCCGACCCGCTGCGCGTGCGCCTGGTCTCGCATCTCAGCTCGTGCGCCTCGCAGCGGGAGGCGGCGGCCATGACCTCCTCCCTGGCCCACCACCATCACCCCCTGCATCCGCACCACTGGGCGGCGGCCTTCCACCACCTCCCGGCAGCCCTGCTCCAACCCAACGGCCTCCACGCCTCGGAGTCCACGCCCTGTCGCCTGTCCACCACGTCGGAAGTGCCTCCTGCCCACGGCTCCGCCCTCCTCACCGCCACGTTCGCCCACGCGGATTCCGCCCTGCGGATGCCCGCGACGGGCAGCGTCGCCCCCTGCGTGCCGCCTCTCTCCACGTCTCTGCTGTCCCTCTCCGCCACCGTCCACGCGGCCGCGGCAGCGGCCACCGCAGCTGCGCACAGCTTCCCTCTGTCCTTCGCTGGGGCGTTCCCCATGCTTCCCCCAAACGCAGCTGCCGCCGTGGCAGCTGCCACAGCCATCAGCCCGCCCTTGTCGGTATCAGCCACGTCCAGCCCTCAGCAGACAGGCAGTGGAACAAACAGTAAACCTTATCGACCCTGGGGCACAGAAGTAGGAGCTTTTTAAGGTTTCACGGAACTCCTCGCAGTAGCAACTGAATGTCCTTCATTTCCGAGTCAGCTTAAAACCTCTGCAACCGTGGAAGTAGCCATAGAGATGTCTGCAGACCCGCAAAGGAACAGTAAAGCTGTTTGAGACACAAACCTCACAAGTGGAAATGTGGTATTATCTTTGTTTCCTCTGTTTTGGTTTAAGGCGATTTGTAACTTGACATCAGCAACTTTTGAAAACTTCACACTTGTTTCCATTTAGAAGTTTCCTGGAAAATATATGGACCATACCATCCAGCCAGTGCATCAGGATGTCTGAATTGGGGAAGAAAAATGACCTGACTCAATTCTCTTGAAACTAGATGGGAAAAAATATTTGTGTTTCATAAGTGCCTGAGCTAGTAAAGTTTTCTTTTGAACATACAATATTGCACAAGTAAAGAAGAGTGTAGAGGTTGGGTTAAGAAAGGATAAGGGACAGAAGTCCTGCATTAGGCTGCAGATACTTCAATACAAGAGAAGAGCACTCTGTTGAAACCAGCAGGTTTTTATTGGCCAAAAGGATTGCTGAAAATAATTTTCAAGTTGAAAGTCCTAGTTTTATCTTAGTTTGCTTTCTTTGTACAGACTTGCCAAGTGGTGACATTTAGCAGTGCATTAGTGTAAGCAATTATTACATCAGTGCTCAGATTAACAAGCATTTCTGCCCTGCCTGCAAACCCCCAGGCATTTTCTTTCATGGCTCAAAACGTGGTGCTTCTTTATATAAACCATGCATTTATAGAGTGCACCTAGAAAGCACTTGCTTACTATGTGCCCACCAGAGCCTACTGACTCATGCCAACTTGAAAACTCTCCAGTTGTAAAAGTTTAATTTATTCTGTATCATTTGGACAATTTTTACATATTTATCTTCTTGATTTCATCCCAATAACGTGTAAAATCTATTGTCACCTTTTGGAGAGAAGTTGCATTTCTGGAAGTGATGAGGCAGGGAGAGAACAATGGTAAAAGAAAAGCCACGATTTTTAAACGTCCTTTGTCAAGCTTGTGATTGCATTTGATCCCAAATCAAGATGAATGTATTCAATGGGATGTACATAAATTATTTTTGTCCATGCCTAGACTAGTGCTACATAATGTGTTTTGGTTTTGTTGTTTTTGTTTTGTTTAACAACAAAATAATCTCTTAATACTTTGAAATTGAGCACATGAGATTTTATGTTTGAAAGACAAAGACACAGCATGTATATTATGCACTTCATTTCTCTGCTGTGTGGAGAAAGCAATAAACATTATGAGAATGTTAAACATTATGCAAAATTATACTTTTAAATATTTGTTTTAAAAATTACTGTACCTAGTCTTCTATGCATTACTTTGTAACCTTTTTCTATGCAAAAGTCTACATATCACTAATTAAATGAAGTCCTTTTTGACCATTTTAATGTGGATGAGTTGCTTTGCAGAATGAAAGTTTACAGGAATTTCAAGAAAGGCCTTGTTTCACTAACAAATTAAGCCTTGGCTTTTCTTTTTCTAAGTCATTTGGTATAATTCACAGCCTTGAAAATAACAGATATTTGAGTTTGAAAATCAATTAAGTATAGGTGAGTATGATACCATTTGGAGGCAAGAAGTGGTTGGTTTCTTCTGCCTTTTATTTTTAGCATAGTTCTTGGAAAAGTGCAAATAGCATAACATCAAATAATAGTATACTGATCGTAGGGTAATAAGTTTGTGTCATACGTGTTGTAACTCAAATATTTATAGAGTATTTTTGAAACATCACTTGCTCTGTACCTACCTCAAGATTCTTTTGATGCTGTAGAAACTATGCAGGGAGCCCTCCTTCAGTGAAGCCTAAAATAGATTATCTCAGAGTTTCTGAAACTATTGGGCCAAACATAGGAGAAGATTTTTTAAATGTTCTTATTATACTTATCAATTATGCTTAGAGTTAAAGGAAAAAGTGGGAGACCTCTAAGATCATTTTAATTTTGAAAAATCAAGCATATAGTTTATTTTTTCTTTCTGTAAGTGGGTGAAAAAAATGAGCCAAAACAGATCACCTTTGTTCCTGTCTGTAAGCTCTGCGGTTATTTTGTGTCAGTTAGCTCCGATGGGATTAGGTAACAGCAAAATGGGTTTAGTGGTATTTGGAGTTTGTTTCTTAGTCATGATTTGTGGATAACAGGCATAGAAATAATTTTGATTTAGGATCTAATAGTTGATTCTGTGCCTGTTGTAATGACAGCATTCAAATAACTTTTTGTAGATTGTAAACTTTTAGTGATCAGGATTTTTTAAAATTTGAATTAAATATTGAAAGTAAATCCCCTCTTCCTTCTTTCTTTCATCTTTTTCTCTTCTTGTTTCAGTTAGATATTGGTTATTATTTTTCAATGAGTTGATTAAAATATTTGCCAGCCAACATGTTACATAGTTGCTAAGGGTGTTCAGTATTCCTAAAGATACTGGGTCCCTAGCAGGGACCCTCAAAAGAAACAGGTGCCCTGAAAATGAGGAAAGGGGTTTCTAGAAACAAGCTAGGGAGGCTCTTTCTCTCCTTGGGATCTTTTGCAATTACAAATATGACATTTCCTATCATATTTGGAGAAATCTAAGGGACTTTTAAAGTAATGTTAAACATAGAGTCCAAATATTAACTAGACTGTTGGCTTATAATCCACATGTACAAATGTATCCTCAGTCTTAAAGATGCCGTTTAAATTATCTTTCTTATTATATATTTAACTTGTCCCATTTACCAGTAATTAATGCAAGGTAAACGTAATCACAAAGCAAGATGATTTTAGAATTTCATATCTCTGTAAGTCTAAGACTCCATCAATTACAAAGGACACTATTAGTTTAAGTTTTTAAGGAAAAGTACCACCACAACATAATTTTACATATTCCAATTTCCAAAGTGTGAAACTTTTTAAAAAATTGCATCTTGCATTTGAGGTGATACAATAATAATATATTCAAATGTAATTTAAAAAATCCGTGGCTAGAAGTGTACGTAGATTAAAACGTGGGGGATTTAGCTTTCTTTAAAAATATCAGCAAGAGTCTTAGTCAAATCAAAGAATCAGGATTGATCTTGTAATGGTTTAATGATCTAAAGATAGATGTATTTTTTTAAGCTTTTCATGTTTTATTGCCCAATGGGACTATTCCTAGTTCTGCATTTTACTGAAGAAAGGAGTTCGACTTCCCCTTGTAATTCTTTTAAGATCTAAGCAATAACCGAGGTGGTGAATAATTTAGCAACTACAACAAAGCATTACAGCACATACGACATGATAAACTGTGACTATAGCTTGTGTTCTTTGGAATGAAGGATAAGTCTTTGAACTTGAATGAGATATCTTTAAAAGAAGAAAAGTCCCTTAGCTCCATAGACAGTCTTGTACAAGAGGCCAGAGGCAGATGGGAAATGGTTTTTCAGGTACCAGGTGGCACCTTCTCCCCCTCTTCTAACTTTAGAAGAATAGACTGGAATGGGGTTGGTTGGTCAGGGAGTCAGGTCCTCTTTTAAGACTGACAGAATCAACGACACACTGTAAGTCACTAGTCTAAAAACAAATATAAGACGTAATACCATTAATACTGTTCCATTTTCTGTGCTAAGCTCCATGTCAAGTGCTTGACGTCTGTTACCTCATTGAAGCCTGGTTAAGTGTCCTATAGACGAGATAGTCTTATTATTGTTGTGTGTTAGGAATGGAGAAGAGGTTGATTTCCAAGGTCAAACCTAGCAGTTTGAGCTGTGAGTCAGCCCAGACCTCTCTGATTCTTAAGCCCATAGCTTTGACCTCTAGGCAGTAGCTTCTGGCAGAACTTTTGGACTCACTCATTCAGACTAACCAAAAGTTTCAACCTGCCTGAGATCACTTTGAGCTAAAGAGTGAATTAGCATAGAAATCACTATCATCTCCCATTTAGTATATGAAAGGAAAAAAAGCAATAACTGCACTTTATAGTAATGCAACATAAAAGGAAATTATTTTGGCAGTTCCCTGGTTTTAACTTTCAACTGTCAAGCAGTTGAGAGTTAAAGTTTTAAACTCCTTATCTTAATCAGTGAAATTACCCTCTGTAAAAGCTATCAAAAAATATTCTATGATCTCAGTCAAGGTGACTGACCAAAGTGAGGCAAAATAGTTACTAGATAGCTGAGAGAATTGAATTTGAGAAAAATTCCTGTCTTCCATTAGATACAAAAAGTTAAGGGTTTTTTTTTTTTTTTAGGGGAAAATGATGGATTATTCTGAATGTTTATACATTCCAGGTCCATCATGTCATAAAACAACACTCTTTGTTTGGCCTATGAAGACCTACTGAGTAATCCGCTCACTTTAACAAGTCTTGTTATCAGGAAGGGCTTTTTAACTAACCTAAAAATTTCCACCTGTTGTTAAGCATGCTTTCTATAACAGTTAACAGTTTATATGTGTATAATTTTTCAAAAATCTTGTATCCAGAGACATTTCTATATGCCTCTAAATTCTCAGTCTTCTGAGAGCTGAATATTCTGTATCCTTGACCTCTGTTGTCATTCTATTAGTCTGTGGGAATGAAGAGATTTATGCATATGAAATGAAATATGCATGTAACAGAATGCCTCGTAAGCTTTTTTTTTTTTAAGGAACCGAAAGAGGCAAGTTAACTCTAAAATTTCTTGCCTTAAGCTTGCATTGCAGTCATTTTGTGTTTTCATTGCAGTGAAAACAAAGTCAAATTTTCTCATGCGGAAGCAAAGCTATTTTGCAAAGAAGAATGGCTATTATTTATAATGTTTTACGTGTGTAAGTGGGATGATAAATTTTATATCTCTCACAAATTCCTAAAACAACTGAGTATTTTGAGTTAATCCCGCCTGTTCTGATTATAAGTTGTTGAGCTGAATATTATTTACCACATTATAAAACTAAAACTCTGCCTGCTTTCTAGGTCTTTCATTGCTTTTTTTTTAGCCTTTTCCTTTAAGTTCAGAGAACCAAAGACTTTTTTTTTTCCCCAGCAAAACAACATGAACAGAGCTTTATGTAGCTGCTTGTGTAGACTTTCTCCTGGGCCAGCAAAGTCTGCCGTCTTCCCATATCCTAGCCGGTCTGTCCCAGCACAGCTGCTTTAAATAGGCTTCCCATGAGACGTGGCCGCAGTCAGGAGGGCAAAGCACAGAGGTACAGAGACCATATGTCACCATCGTCATAACACATTTCTCAGTCACAGTCACCAGCCGCCTTCCAAACAGGAACTATGCCAAGCACTTTTTTTGTCTCACAGGCAGCCACTGTCAAATTTATTTTGTTATTTTGACATATTTCTGAGAGCAGAAAGATAAGCATAGCATAGTGCAAATGGTGGAGTGTCGTAACGTCAAAACCCACATACAGCCTGGTGGCATTGGATAAGGGTACTATCATCTCATGAGGATACTATCAAGCTCATCGGGCAAGCACTGTCTCTGGTGACAACATCCTTTATTGCTTCAATAAAGAGGCTTGAGGGGACACTGAGTCCCCTTTCAAGGTACAGAAAACCCCTGAAAAGATGTCCATGAGTCCACAACTGCTGAGGCATTAAGCAGGCTTAAGGCATACGTGTTACACCAAGAGAGCATACCTAAACGCCAAGTACCACCTGACCACGACTATCAGGAGAACAAGTCTCAGCAATAAACCCATGAATTATCTGGCTCATGCTGACCGGGTCTCACAACACAGTCTACCGGCTTTGATGTGACCGTCAAACCCCAAGTGTGCCCAGCAGCAGGAGCCACAGCCAGAACAACGCAGGAGCAATAACTCAGTGTTTAAGGGCCTTCAGCCAGTTCCCAAGACGGTGACGTCTGGCAGCCAGCTTTCTTGCGTTGGGTATCAGGAGCTTAAGACAGAAGGATAAACAAAATTCAGTACTGTTTATTTTCAAGATAGGACAAGCCAGAGAAGTATAAAAGTTATTCATTTAATGTTCCCTTTAAATGTATGCATGCTGCTTGCTGTGTTGCTTCAGTTGTGCCTGACTCTGTGCGATCCTACAGACTGTAGCCCGCCAGGCTCCTCTGTCCATGGGATTCTCCAGGCAAGACTACTGGAGTGGGTTGCCATGCCCTCCTCCAGGAGATCTTCCTGACCCAGGGATTGAACCTGGGTCTCTTACTTCCACCTGCATTGGCAGGTGGCTTCTTTATGGTAGCGCCACCTGGGAAGTTTAAATGGATCGCATAGGGGTTTAATTCTGTAGGCATATCCCCTATTGATACAGGAAAGACATATTAACACATACGCTAAATGACAGTGCCACTCCACAACACTATCCAGTTTACCATATGTTTAACTAGTTAAGTCAGGTAAGCAGTTTTAAGATGTGGTAGCTTATTAAAAATGTTGGTACTTACTCAGATCACTTATACATAACTTGAAATCCGTATTTATAATACTAGTCAGTTTCTGTCTATTCTACTCAATATTGGTAAGTCATTTATAAAATCTCACCTCTTCAGTGAGTAGAATACATAGTATAATGACTAAAAGGACAAATTCTGAAGTCAGATCTTGAGATGTATTGACTGTGTGACTTTGGACAAATGAGTGTATCTGTGTCAGCTTTTTCTCATCAGTAAAATAAGATTTAAAAAGCAGCACCTGGGGCTTCCCTGGCAGTCCAGTGGTTAAAACTTGGTAATTCCACTCCAGGGAGTGGGTTCAGTCCCTGGTGGGGAAACTGAGATCCTGTATGCTGTGTGCAATGCCCCGCCCCACCAAGAAAGAAACACCTATCTCACAAGGATTTTCTGAGGATTAAATGAGATAATGTTCGAAAGACCTGGCACATGGCATGCTATCAATAAACAGTAGTGTTGCTCATTCAAATTTAGTTTGTTGAAAGTGTATTAAGAGCTAGAATAAGTCTCAGTTGGTCCCATTCACACAACTTTATTCAAATATGTGCCCAGGTAGGCCAGCAAGACCTATTCTCTTTACATTAAATTAGTGGCATGTACATATTTCTTTTTGAATGTATTTACAGATGGATAGAATTTCAGACTTAGAAGAACATAATTTAGACCAGTGCTTCATTTACCGGTTGAAAAATACAGACACTCAGTTAAGTTAGAGAATTTTTCCCACAGTCATGTAACCCAGGTTTCCTGATTTCTAACACATGATCATAAACTAAACCTTTTCTTTCATACCTTTTATATATTAGGTGCCAAAGGTTTTTATTCTGTTGTGGATATGCAAAATCAGCCTATTTATTTGTTAAGAAGTACACCTTAAACATTTCCTATCTTCAAAAGCAATGGTTTCTATTTTGATTCAAAACAAATATGATAGAGTCATGTTTCTTTAAAAGAAAAATCTGAAATCTAACACAGCTGAGATTGAAATTGTATTACTGTTTTCTCATGAGGGGACTTCCCTGGCAGTTCAGTGGTTAAGACTCCATGCTCCCAATGCGGGGGGCACAGGTTCGATCCCTGGTTGCGTAACTAAGATCTCACATGCTGCATGGCCTAAAAGTAAATAAATAACATCCTTCACTATAGAAAAACTAATCACGCATAGGTGAACAGAGTAGTGCCACCGTCTAGCACTTAAGGCAGAATCTGTCGTACACACTCATGAACCTATCTCACCAGTAACTGGGCAGCGGCTTTGAGCTGCTTGCACCCTCTTTTCTGTTCCTCCCTGTTGCTCTTAGAATGAAGACAAAATCCTTCACCTCAGGCCAGGAGGCCATGTAAGATACGACGCCAGCCCACTTTTTAAACCTCTCCTTACCTCTCTCTGGAGCACGGCATGGCAACCCACTCCAGTATTCTTGGACAGAGGAGCCTGGCGAGTCACGGTCCATAAGGTCGAAAAGAGTCGGACGTGACTGGCGCGATTTAGCAAACACACACACCCCCCGACTCTGCTGCTTCCGACTCACCACGCAGCGTCTGCCTTTTTCCCAGCCCTTTTCTCATTGCTCTCCCCTGCTACAAGGTCTTGTACATATTCCTTCTACTCTGAATGTTCTTTTCTCTCCTTCTTACCTAGGTAACTTATCTTACTTTTCAAACCTTGAGAGATGGATCACTCCTCTAACATCTCCAGTTGGTTCAAAACCGTATTGTGGAATGGCTTGAACCACATACTTTTCCTTCACAGAGTGTATGAGTTGCGATTTAAATTTGTTACTGTATGATTACTCTATCTCCACCACTGCACGGAAAGCAAACACTAGTGACTGTGTTCCCAGGTAGCACAGTGGTAAAGAATCCACCTGCCAACGCAGAAGATGCTAGTTCGATCCCTGGATCAGGAAGATCCCCTGGAGAAGGGAATGGTAACCCACTCCACTATTCTTGCCTGGAAAATCCCATGGAGAGAGGAGTCTGGTGGACTACATTCATGGGGCTGAGAAGAGTCAGACACGACTAAACAACTGAGCACAAACATGTTTTGTTCACCATCAAGTTTCCAGGGCCTCTTTGCCCTGTGTCTGGTGCAGAAGAGAAGCTCAAAAACTATGTGTTACATTGGATGAATGACTGAATACACAAATGTGTGACTGAGTGAATAAATGTCATACGCTAGACCTGCTTTCTTGTTGCATTCAGTTTATCTGAATTGTTTTCCCCAAACGTTAATCGGATAGCGCAATATATATGCAGGTAAAATCAAGCATATTTGATGAAGCGAGATGAAAGATGCTAAAAGAAAAAGAACTTTCTGTTGTTCCTTATGAATGTAATAAACTCTAGATTTAGACCAGGTCCAACATTCTCAACTGGTTCCAAATAGGGAAAGGAGTACCTCAAGCCTGTATATTGTCACCCTGCTTATTTAACTTCTATGCAGAGTACATCATGAGAAACGCTGGGCTGGATGAAGTGCAAGCTGGAATCAAGATTGCTGGGAGAAATATCAATAACCTCAGATATGCAGATAACACCACCCTTAAGGCAGAAAGCCAAGAAGAACTAAAGAGTCTCTTGATGAAAGTGAAAGGGAGAGTGGAAAAGTTGGCTTAAAGCTCAACATTCAGAAAACAAAGATCATGGCATCTGGTCGCATCACTTCGTGGCAAATAGATGGGGAAGCAGTGGAAACAGTGGCTGACTTTATATTCTTGGGCTCCAAAGTCACTGCAGATGGTGACTGCAGCCATGAAATTAAAGGACGCTTACTCCTTGGAAGGAAAGTTATGGCCAACCTAGATAGCATATTAAAAAGCAGAGACATTACTTTGCCAACAAAGGTCCATTTAGTCAAGGCCATGATTTTTCCAATAGTCATATATGGATGTGAGCGTTGGACTGTAAAGAAAGCTGAGCACTGAAGAACTGATGCTTTTGAATTGTGGTGTTGGAGAAGACTCTTGAGAGTCCCTTGGACTGCAAGGAGATCCAACCAGTCCCGAGTGTTCATTGGAAGGACTGATGTTGAAGCTGAAACTCCAATACTTTGGCCACCTAATGCAAAGAACTGACTCATTTGAAAAGACCCTGATGTTGGGAAAGATTGAACATGGAAGGAGAAGAGGAAGACAGAGGATGAGATGGTTGGATGGCATCACTGACTCAATGGACATGAGTTTGAGTAAACTCTTGGAGTTGCTGACGGAGAGGGATGCCTGGAGTGCTGCAGTCCATGGGGTTGCAAAGAGTTGGACACTCCTGAGCGACTGAACTGAAAATTCTCGAAGTAACTATGGGGTGTGTGTGTTTGTGCTAGCTGCTCAGTCATGTCCAACTTTTGTGTCCGACTCTTTTGCGACCTCATGGACTATAGCTGCCAGGCTCCTCCCACAGTGCAGGCAGATTCTTTACCACCTGAGCCAAGTATGGGTTCAGTTCAGTTCAGTCGCTCAGTCGTGTCCAACTCTTTGTGACCCCATGAACCACAGCACGCCAGGCCTCCCTGAACATCACCAACTCCTGGAGTTCACTCAAACTCACGTCCATCTAGTTGGTGATGCCATCCAGCCATCTCATCCTCTGTCGTCCCCTTCTCCTCCTGCCCCCAATCCCTCCCAGCATCAGAGTCTTTTCCAATGAGTCAACTCTTTGCATCAGGTGGCCAAAGTACTGGAGTTTGAGCTTCAACATCAGTCCTTCCAATGAACACCCAGGACTGATCTCCTTCAGAATGGATTGTTTGGATCTCCTTGCAGTCCAAGGTACTCACAAGAGTCTTCTCCAACACCACAATTCAAAAGCATCAATTCTTCGGTGCTCTGCCTTCTTCACAGTCCAACTCTCACATCCATACATGACCACAGGAAAAACCATAGCCTTGACTAGAGGGTTACTTGGATTAAATGTGTCTGAATGAAACACATGAGGCTAGGGCGCCACCTTGTGGTTTATTTTCACATTTTTAATTTTCACTCTTCCCAGAACTTTTTTATTAATACTTGACCCAAAAAAAACCCCATTAAAACTACAGCAGCAGAGAGGAGTGGAATTTTTGGTCAAATAAATATTGCTTGCATATCATTATCCCAAAGACTTTATTCTAATAGTATCACTCACTCCTTTTTATTTTAATTAAATATTGAGCTGACAGAAAAAAAAGTGCAACATATGTATGTTATAAAGAATAAAGTGAGAATTAATGCTGGTGTACTTGCCACCCAGATCAGCACTGCCAGTACTTAGAAAGACTCCTGTGTGCCTGTGTGCCTCTCACTGAGTCCTCTCTCTGTCTTCGCCATTAACCAGGCATACCCGCTACCATGTTTTTATGTATCGTTTACCATCCATGTACCTATCAATGGGGCTTTGCTGGTGGCCCAGATGGTAAAGAGTCTGCTGCAAGGCAGGAGACCTGGGTTCAAACCCTGGGTGGGGAAGATCTCCCGGAAAAGGAAATGGCACCCACTCTAGTATTTTTGCCTGGGAAATCCCATGGACAGAGGAGCCTGCTGGGCTACAGGTCATGGAGTCAGGACGAGTCGGCCTCAACTGGACGACTAAGCACACATGTATATACATATCACTAAACAATAGTTTTCATTTAGCATTTAAAACTTCATATGAAATGATACCATTCTGTATTGGACTTGGCTTTGGAATTATACAGTATTTTTCTGCAGTTCATCATGTTGATAAGAGAGGCTGTGACTCATTTGTTTTCACTCCTCTGTAGTATTTCATTGAATGACTTTGCCACAATATATCTAGATGTTGTACTCTTTTTTTGACCTTTTTATTTTCTACTGGAGTAGAGCGATTAACAATATTGTTACAGTTTCTGTTGGAGCATAGGCGACTAACAATGTTGTGATAGTTTCAGGTATGTATGCCAAAGGAATTCAGCCATACATATACATGTATCCATTCTCCCCCAAACCCCTCTCTCATCCATGCTGCTGCATAACTAGTTCTTCTGCTCTTGATGGATATCTAACTTGCTTCCAGTTTGGGTCTGTTATGATGGTGCTACTGTGAACATTCTAGTATGTATCCTCTGGTGCTCACATGAAGATTTCTCCCAGGGGGTTGAATTGCTAGGTATGAGAACCTCCAACTTTACTAGATAATAAATTATTTTTCACTTATTTTATTGCATCAACTTATACTCCTCCCACTAGTGTATACACATTTCAGTTCAACATCTTTAAAAGCACTTAATATTGTTAGGTTTTTCTCCAGTTTTTATACTTTATGGGTATAAACTGAATCTCTTTTGTTTTAATTTGCATTTCTTGATGACACAAGAAGGCCATCCTCTTTTCAAAGTTTTGTTGATGACCCATGTTTCTTCTGAAAAGTGCCAGTTCTGATTTTTTGCCTCTGATTTTTCTTTAATTTATCCACTCAAGAATCATTTTAATTGCTACTATGTGCCAAGTACTGCCATTGTTTAGAGGATACAAAGATGACTATGATAATCCAAGTCTATGCTCCAACCAGTAAAGCTGAAGAAGCTGTAGGTCTTCTATAAGACCTACAAAACCTTTTAGAACTAATACCCCAAAAAGATGTCCTCTTCGTTGTAGGGAACTGGAATGCAAAAGTAGGAAGTCAAGAGATACTTCAAATAACAGGCAAATTTGGCCTTGGAGTACAAAACAAAGCAGGGCAAAGGCTAATAGAATTTTGCTAAGAGAATGCACTGGTCATAGGAAACACCCTCTTCCAACAACACAGGAGAAGACTCTACACATAGTCTCTACACATATACCAGATGGTCAACACCGAAATCGGATTGATTATATTCTTTGCAGCCAAAGATGGAGAAGCTCTATACAGTCAGCAAAAACAATACCAGGAGCTGACTGTGGCTCAGATCATGAAATCCTTATTGCCAAATTCAGACTTAAGTTAAATAAAATATGGAAAACCACTAGACCAGATATGACCTAAATCAAATCCCTTAACTATTATACAGTGGAAATGACAAATAGATTCAAGGGATTAGATCTGATAGACAGAGTGCCTGAAGAACTATGGATGAAGGATCATGACATTGTACAAGAGGCAGTGATCAAGACCATCCCCAGGAAAAAGAAATGCAAAAAGGCAAAATGGCTGTCTGAGGAGGCCTTAACAAATACCTGAGAAAAGAAGAGAAGCTAAAGGCAAAGGAGAAAAAGAAAGATATACCCATTTGGATGCAAAGTTCCAAAGAATAGCAAGGAGAGATAAAGCTTTCCTCAGTGATCAGTGCAAAAAAATAGAGGAAAACAATAGAATGGGAAAGACTAGAGATCTCTTCAAGAAAATTAGAGATACCAAGGGAACATTTCATGCAAAGATGAGCACAATAAAGGACAGAATAATGGACCTAACAGAGCAGAAGATATTAAGAAGAGGTGGCAAGAATACCCAGAAGAACTATACAAAAAAGATCTTCACAACCCAGATAACCACGATGGTGTGATCACTCACCCAGAGCTAGACATCCTAGAATGCAAAGTCAAGTGGGCCTTAGAAAGCATCACTACGAACAAAGCTAGTGGAGGTGATGGAATTCCAGTTGAACTATTTCAAATCCTAAAAGATAATGCTGTGAAAGTGTTGCACTCAATATGCCAGCAAATTTGGAAAATTCAGCAGTGGCCACAGGACTAGAAAAGATCAGTTTTCATTCCAGTCCCAAAGAAAGGCAATGCCAAAGAATGTTCAAACTACCCCTCAATTGCACTTATCTCACACGCTAGTAAAGTAATGCTCAAAATTCTCCAAGCCAGACTTCAGCAATACGTGAACCATGAACTTCCAGATGTTCAAGCTGGATTTAGAAAAGGCAGAGGAACCAGAGATCAAATTGCCAATAGCTGCTGGATCATTGAAAAAGGAAGAGAGTTCCAAAAAAACATCTACTTTTGCTTTATTGACTATGCCAAAGTCTTTGACTGTGTGGATCACCATAAACTGTGGAAAATTCTTCAAGAGATGGGAATACCAGACCACCTGACTTGCTCCTGAGAAATCTATATGCAGGTCAAGAAGGAACAGTCAGAACTGGACATGGAACAACAGACTGGTTCCAAATAGGGAAAGGAGTAGGTCAAGGCTGTATATTGTCACCCTGCTAATTTAACTTATATGCAGAGTACATCATGAGAAATGCTGGGCTGGAGGAAGCACAAGCTGGAATCAAGATTGTGGGGAGAAATATCACAGTAACCTCAGATATGCAGATGACACCACCCTTATGGCAGAAGGCGAAGAAGAACTGAAGAGCCTCTTGATGAAAGTGAAAGACGAGTGTGAAAAAGCTGGCTTAAAACTCAACATTCAGAAAACTAAGATCATGGCATCTGGTCCCATCACTTCATGGCAAATAGATGGGGAAACAATGGAAACAGTGACAGACTTTATTTTGGGGGGCTCCAAAATCACTGCAGATGGCGAGTGAAGCCTTAAAATTAAAAGACGCATGCTCCTTGGAAGAAAAGCTATGACCAACCTAGACAGCATATTAAAAAGCAGAGACATTACTTTGTCAACAAAGGTCCATCTAGTCAAAGCTATGGTTTTTCCCGTAGTCATGTATGGATGTGAGAGTTGGACTATAAAGAAAGCTGAGTGCCAGAGTTCAAAAAGTTCAAAAAGCTGATGCTTTTGAACTGTGGTGTTGCTGAAGACTCTTGAGAGTCCCTTGGACAGCAAGGAGATATAATCAGTCAGTTTTAAAGGAAATCAATCAGTCCTGAATATTCACTGGAAGGACTGATGCTGAAGCTGAAACTCCAGTACTTTGGCCACCAGATGGGAAGAGCCGATTCATCGCAAAAG
Source organism: Budorcas taxicolor (assembly GCF_023091745.1). Lineage (NCBI taxonomy): Eukaryota > Metazoa > Chordata > Mammalia > Artiodactyla > Bovidae > Budorcas > Budorcas taxicolor. The sequence continues at coordinate 17,135,768 of NC_068918.1, read as the reverse complement.
CCTGATGCTGGTTAAGGTGGAAGGCGGGAGGAAAAGGGGACGACAGAGGATGAGATGGTTGGATGGCATTACCGACTCCATGGACGTGAGTTTAGGCTCTGGGAGTTGTTGATGGACAGGGAAGCCTTGTGTGCTGCAGTTCATGGGATCGCAAAGAGTCGGACACGACTGAGCAACTGAACTGAACTGATGACATAGAGCCTGTCCTCATGAAGCTCCTATCACTTCATTGCCTTCAGGGACCTAACTAATTATCAGGATCAAGAAACAACAATAATTTGAAGCATAATTCTGTGATTATCACTTTATAAGACAGAAGAAGTATGTTTTATGAACTCTGACTTCAAGGAATTTACAAAGTCATAACTTACACAGAACAATAGCAAATTATTGGAAGTACTATATATTATTGTTATATATTATAAAAATTGAGAGACTGTAATGAGCAGAAAAAATAATTGATCAAGTGTGTCCATAGTTGAAACAAATTGCTTTCGTTTTATGTAACTAATGTAAAAACATTTTTTTCTGGAGCCTACTCAATAAAGAAGGAAAAAAAAAAAAAAGAACCATTTTTATTTAAGTCAATAATAGTGATCTGCATGTCAATGTGGCAAAGATTAGTTTTAATTAAATGAAAATTAAACTGAAGAAAAAAGCGCTTTCACAAATCAGCATGTTTATTCAAAAACTGCAAGTATGCTGCGTTTTCTATTAAACTTATTTCTTGATAAGATTTCCCCAAGTTTTTAAGAATTTGGGAGCTTCCAGTAAGCAGCTGCTAGGGTTGACTCTAACTAAAGTTGTAATATGTAGAGTTCAATTATACATTTGAAAGAGAACCTTAAATATCAAATACTTTCTTTTTCTTTCTGTGGAACACCCCCATGAACCACTCTATTTGTAAAGACTGCTCTAAAGAACACTCCATAGTATGACCAGAAAATCAGTTGTCACTAGAGAATCTTAAAGAATACACGACTTAGGCTGGGCAAATCCAGGTTGGAATCCTGGTTCCCTGACATAGTTGTGGACTTTAAGTTACAAACTTTCTAAATTTCCTAAACTACAAACCAAGGATTATTATAAGAATTGATTCTAATAGTGTAGATAAAGTGCTTAGTTCAGCGTTCAAAACCATAACTTACACAAAATAGTAGCAAATTATTAAACGCACTGTTGTGTTAAATATGTCATAGAAATTCATAGGAATAATTTAGAAATCATCTGAAAGAACACAGTAGTGATAGCCATTATTCAGGATGACTCAATTGAATTCTTTTTCTACTTTCTGCTCTCAGTGGAAATATAAAGGTGTGATTCTTAAAAAGCCGTATTATAAGGGGTTAGGTTTTAAGTGAAGACCTAGCAACCTACTTCTTGGCTCAACTGATTAGTTCATTCATTCATTTACCACCAACCATATGTCAGGCACTGTACTAGATGCTGTTGAAAGTCCCTCCTCCCTGCCGCCCCCGCACCCTTGGTTACTTTCAGACATCCTTATAATTTTAGAATTTGTCAGCCCAAGCCAAAGTCCATCTTTGGGTGAATGATGATTATTTAAATAAAGCAAATTGACAGAAATACATCTTTTGGTATACAGCAAATAACCCTTGCTGTATTAACTAATTTCTATTCCTTTGCCCTTAAGAAACCTCTTCATATGTGGAGTATTTCTGCAGACAGTCCTTCAGCTTTTCCCCACTCTTCAAAAAGCAAGAAATGAAGTAAACTGTCTCTACAAAGCAGCAACGTTGTGCTATGTGTAGGTTGTGTGTTTTTTATTTTTTAGTTGGTGGAAAATTGCTTTACAATGTTATGTTGATTTCTGGCATATGACAGTGTGAATCAGTCATAATTATATATATATCCCCTTCCTCTTGAGCCTTGCTTCCCTCCTTACATCCCACCCGTCAAGTTCATCACAGAGCACCAAGCAAGCTCCTTGTATTAATACAGCAACTTTCCACTATTTTATACCTGGTAGCAATGGCACCCCATTCCAGTACTCTTGCCTGGAAAATCCCATGGATGGAGGACACAACTGAGCGACTTCACTTTCACTTTTCACTTCCATGCGTCGGAGAAGGAAATGGCAACCCACTCCAGTGTTCTTGCCTGGAGAATCCCAGGGACGGGGGAGCCTGGTGAGCTGCTGTCTCTGGAGTCGCACAGAGTCGGACACGACTGAAGCGACTTAGCAGCAGCAGCAGCAGCAGTATATATATGTCAATGCTACTTTCTCCGTTCTCGCCACCCTCACCTTCCCCTCCTGTGTCCACAAGTCTTCTCTACTAGGTTCATCAGTATCATTTTTCAAGATCCATATATATGTGTTAATATCCGATACTTGTTCTGCTCTTTCTGACTTACTTTACTCTGTATACGAGGCTTCAGGTTCATCCACCTCACTACAATTGGCTCAAGTTTTTTTCCTTTTTATGGCTGAGTAATATTCCATTGTTTATAAGTACTACATCTTCTTTATCCATTCATCTGTCAGTGAACATCTAGGCTGCTTCCATGTCTTGGCTATTGTAAATATGTGATATTTTTGTGTCTAAATCACAATATCATTTAGAAAAACTGACACAAATAACAATAAAATAGATAAAATGCAATTAAAAGGATTCTAACCATAATCAAAGAAAATAAAATTCCATTAAAAAATAAACCAAGCAAGAGAAATGTGCTGTTGCTATCAGTGACTACCCTACAATCTCCAGGGTCTTTCTTCTTTGACTTCCTTCACCCTAACTTATCCTGACTCTGTTCCTTCGGACTTTCCTCCTTTATTCTCCTCTAGCTAGTTCTGCAAACCTTAGCTCTTCTTTTTTGCTGCATTCAATCTCTTGGTGTGCATCTCCATTCATGAGGGTTCCATTCTCACTTCAAAGCCAAGTCTCCTCTGAATCTATCATTAGTCAAAAAAATGTCAACCTACGTTCAGGACAGCTTCACTTGAAGACCTCTCTTTAGTCCAAGCCTAAAGGCAACTTGAGCACCGAAGAATTGATGCGTTTGAGCTGTGGTGTTGGAGAAGACTCTTGAGAGTCCCTTGGACTGCAAGGAGATCCAACCAGTCCATTCTAAAGGAGATCAACCCTGGGATTTCTTTGGAAGGAATGATGCTGAAGTTGAAGCTCCAGTACTTTGGCCACCTCATGCGAAGAGTTGACTCATTGGAAAAGAGACTGATTCTGGGAGGGGTTGGGAGCAGGAGGAGAAGGGGACGGCAGAGGATGAGATGGCTGGATGGCATCACCGACTCGATGGACATGAGTCTGAGTGAACTCCGGGAGTTGGTGATGGACAGGGAGGCCTGGTGTGCTGCGATTCATGGCATCGCAAAGAGTAGGACACGACTGAGTGACTGAACTGAACTGAACTGAAAGGCAACTTGACTTCTTGCTGTGCCTCGATCCAAATCAGCACCCTTTCCAAGTTAATAAGTGAAAGTGAAAGTGAAAGTGAAGTTGCTCAGTTGTGCCAACTCTTTGCGACCCCGTGAACTGCAGCCTACCAGGCTTCTCCGTCCATGGGATTCTCCAGGCAAGAATACTGGAGTGGGTTCCCATTTCCTTCTCCAGGGATCAAACCCGGGTCTCCCGCATTGGAGGCAGACGCTTTAACCTCTGAGCCACTAGGGAAGCCTCCAAGTTAATAGGCCATAATCAAAACCTTAGTCACTTTCTCCTTTGATTCCTACTGAACTGTGTTAGAGTCTTATTGCCCTTTCTTACCTGTGCCTAGAACAGTGACTGACATGGAGTGAAAATTCCATAAGTGCTTGCTAAACCAATGAATGAATGGATGGCAATAACTCTGTGAAGCATGCATGGGAGCTAATAGCAACTCCATTGTGCAGGTAAAGATCCAGAGGCTCAGAGAAGCCGAGTCACTCTCCCAAGGTAGAGTGAGTGAGTGAAAATATATTGTAGGAGAAAGGGAAGAAGTAGAATAACTATGAAGGAACAGCAAAGGAGCAGTAAGCGAGTTTATAAGTTGCTCGGTCGTGTCCAACTCTGCAACCCCATGGGCTGTAGCCCACCAGGCTTCTCTGTCTGTGGAATTTTCCAGACAAGAATACTGGAGTGGGTTGCCATTTCCTTCTCCAGGGGATCTTCCTGACCCAGGGCTTGAACCTGGGTCTCCTGCATTGCAGGGATGCTTTACCATCTGAGCCACCAGGGAATAATCAAGATAACTCAGCTGCTATTGACAGACGAGATTAATTCAGTCTCTGGCTCCTGAACAGGAGTGCTTTCTGTGCTTTCCTAAGACCTCTCTGTCTTCTCGGTATTCGCTCTTCTGTGACATCTAGTCATTGACAGGTGTGCTGTCTCTTTCTAACACTAGTTCAGACCTTCGGCACGTGCTGCATGTGTGTGCCTGTCGCTTCTGTTGGGTCCGACTTTTTGCGACCCTATGGGCTGTAGCCCACCAGGTTCCTCTGTTCATGGGATTCTCCAGGCAAGAATAATGGAGCGGATTGCCCACCCTTCTCCAAAGGATCTTCCCAACCCAGGGATCAAACTTGTGTCTCTTAGTTTCCTGCATTGCCAGGCAAGTTCTTTACCACTAGTGTCACCTGGAAAGCCCCATTTAAAGCTATGGCCTCCTAGATAGACTTACTTCCTGTGGTCTGGCTTCCACTGGTCTATGCAGCACCCAGAAGCCATGTCTCACCACGCATCTTTGCTTATTTCCTTGGTAATTCTCCTTGACGTTTCCAACCTTTCTGCAGTATCCTATTCTCTTCATTGCTACTTCCTTCTTAAATTTTTCTGATCTGCTTATAAACTCGCTTACTGCTCCTTTGCTGTTCCTTCATAGTTATTCTACTTCTTCCCATTCTCCTATAATATATTTTCACTTGGTTCTTTCCTTGGCCTTCTGTCCTTTTTATAGACTCTCTTTTTGAAAAGAGAGCCCACATCTTCTCAAACTTCTAAGCTAATAGCTCCAAAATCCCTTACCTTCCTAAGTGCCATCCTGTTTTTCCAACCACTGTTCAGCTGTGCTGCCTCTGTTTGGATCAAACTGCACTGACTTCTCTCCTGAGTCTGTTTGCCCGCCTCAACCTCCTAATCACACTGCAGGCCTCTCCAACTTTATTAACCACACAGAACACAACTTCCAGAGCCATTGCTGCTTCTTCCCTATTATTCGTAAGCTTTTCTGTCCTATCAAGTACCTAGGCTTGTTGCATTCCCTTTGTGACTCTGTAGCTTGTCTTCAGGTCCTCCATAATGTGGCTACACTAACCTGCCTGACCTGGACCTGCACCGTTCCCTGGCAGAGGTGCCCTGCTATGGCCAGCCTGGTGCAGCCACCCTTGGTGTAGATGCCAGGCTTGGGACCTCCTAAGGTTAAATGCACCCTTTCTCAGGCTTTCCAGATCCTCTAGGTTATTTGGTTAACCAGTTTTCCGTTCTGTCTGCATCCTCATATGCACTTCCTTCTCCCTTTCCTCACCATGTACTTCAGTTATTTGAAGTGCCTCTGTTATTGTTTAGTCACTAAGTCCTGTCCCACTCTTTTGCGACCCCAGGGACTATAGCCCGCCAGGCTCCTCTATCCATGAGATTTCCCAGGCAAGACTACTGGAGTGGGTTGCCATTTCCCTGTCCAGGCAATCTTCCCTACCCAGGGATGGAACCTGTGTCTTCTGCATTGGAAGCTGGGTTCTTTACCACTGAGCCACACCACACAGCAAACTGTTGAGAAATGGCGCTTTTTGTTGTTGTTGTTGTTGTTGTTGTTAATGGCAACAATAATAACAAATATATTTGTGTCTTAAATCCTTCATGAAACACTCCTTAAACCCTTCTGCTTTTTCCAACCCCTGGGCCACACATTTTCCTCTTCCAAACCAGTCTCAGCACAGATTAAAGGTAAGTAAGACAAAGCCATGAAACTCAGTACTTTGGCCACCTCATGAGAAGAGTTGACTCATTGGAAAAGACTGATGGTGGGAGGGATTGGGGGCAGGAGGAGAAGGGGATGACCCAGGATGAGATGGCTGGATGGCATCACCGACTCGATGGACAGTGAGTCTGAGTGAACTCCGGGAGTTGGTGATGGACAGGGAGGCCTGGCATGCTGCGATTCATGGGGTCGCAGAGTCAGACACGACTGAGCGACTGAACTGAACTGAACTGAACTGAAGGCAAAGCCATAGGAGCTGTAATCAAGCTCTGTTTCTATGCTACTGTGAAATTTCAGGCTTAACATGAAATGGTTAAAAAAACAAACACAGTAGCTTAAAAAAATAGCAAAGGTTAGAATGATTTTGAAATTTCTAGATTAAAAAAATGTAATGTCTATATATTAATAGCACCATTTTTATCTTCTTTTTGATGCCAACATTTCCATATTTTCTTTTGAGGAACCCCAAGAGTCTTTCTTTGCCTATATGATAAATCTATAGGGAATTGACACACTGGATGCAAGAAATTTGTCATATTTGTGTGAATGTCTTTGAGAAAAGTTAAAATATAACCCACTCCAGTACTCTTGATTGGAAAATCCCATGGACGGAGGAGTCTGGTAGGCTGCAGTCCACGGGGTCGCACAGAGTTGGACACGACTGAAGCGACTTAGCAGCAGCAGAAGAATGGTAAGAGAAAATATAAAACAATTATTGGGTAATTAACCAACAACATACCTCAAAAAAGATCTTAGATTCATAAAGGAGAACAGGATAAGAACAGTTCAACTATATGCAATCTACAAAACACATAATCCAAATATATGAAACGTGACTCTTACTATGATGTATAATAGATAGAATCCCTCCTAAAATTATTTTCCTCCTCCTCTTAGTCAAAGGAAACTCCAAATGAACAAGGCTCAATAAATTAATGTTTGTATACACATCCAAATTGTCTTCCAAAGCTGGAAAATGCAATTTTATAAGTGGCTTAAGTTGTGTTTAGAGTATTTTAGAATCAGAGATCACTTTGTTGTTTGATTGCAATTATCTGTTAAAAGGTATGGTGTATTTTAAGTCTCAGGTTTAATAATATTAAAAAAGAAACATTGAATTTTTATAATGGGAAAAAAATCGGTAACAGCTATAGTGGGAGAGAAATCAGTAACTCGAAACAGCAATAATGGGGGGTGGGGAACAGTAACTCGACTGCAAGTAAGAAAATATTTATTTCCCTGACCGGGAATCGAACCCGGGCCGCGGCGGTGAGAGCGCCGAATCCTAACCACTAGACCACCAGGGAACTTAGGTTAGTTCTTTCTCCGGGAGTATTTGGTTCTTTAAAAGTCTCTACGTAAACCGGACCAATGGCGGGAAAGATTGTTGACTTTAAACCCTGCCTACTTCTTTCCGGTTTCGGATTTCAGACTCTGAAACTCCGGCAAATTCTCGGTGCTCTCAGGCTAGCTCCGCGACGGCTCCCAAGACTGGAGACTCCAAATCGAATCCTCTTCTGACTGCCACGCTGCAAAAGACGCCCTGGGATTGTATCCGAATTACGTGACGTGTAAATATCTATACCTGGAAAATGTTAAAAGTACTGTCCAGAACCTTGTATTTGCTTTATTATTTTCTCAGTCATTTAGCTGCTCCTTCTAAATCTAATCTCTTTCGGTATATGTCTTTCTGTCTTTCTTTCTCACGCAGTTGTTAAAATCCCACTGGACTTTATATGAAATCGAACGTTTGATTGCCGCAGGCGGAGAGCATTTCCCGGTATAGAGCTCGGTGCGACCCTGCACACGACCTTGGCATAGAGCACATGCGGGGTAAACGTGGACGGTGAAGGGCTTCGTGGCCTTTTAGGACGCGACTGTTTTATTTACTGGGGAGTCAGATTAACGAAGCTAGGACGGCTGCGGATGTCTTGCTTAGTGAAAAACCCGGGCCTGTGCACTCGGTTCCAAGTAAACCGTTTCGCACTGTGCTTCCATTGCCTCCTATTTTTCAAACTGCTATTATCTGGGCAGTTGCTTCACTTCTTGTTATGTCGAGAAAAGGCCAGGGAATGATGCAATTACCAAAGGAATCAAGAAACCTTCCAGCCCAGCCTCAGTTCAGAATCCCTCATGAAATAGGAGCAGAAGGCAATAGCATGTAACTCAGCTTTGAAAGTGCCGACCGTTCAGTTGGACTGATGTAACCCTAGAGACCCCGCTCCGCTGCAAGATGGAAGGAGGCTTAAGTAAAACAGATATAAATTTGTAATGAACTTGCTCGCAACATCCGGCGCCGCTGTGAATTACAGCCTTCGTCCATCACAGTCGACTTTAGGATTTGTTCTGGTTTTCAGCAATTCAGAAATGGAGTTTACATTCTTGATAAAATTTGTCAAAAATTATTTACTAATACTCAAACAGGAAGATTAAAATGACTTAATAAATAAAGATGGAAACATCACCAGAAGAAATTTCTAAACAACGTAATTGCTATATTTTAGATGGGACCCACACTCCTTTCCTGTATCAAGGAATTTTTCGGAAATCGGGCGCTGTAGGTGGAGCTCTTGGTCTCAATTGGGGATTTTCAGAGCTTACATGATAAGTATCTGGTTTTGGATAAAAAGATAAAGCAGATATGACTTTTAGAATAATTTTAAGTTGTAATAGTTTGGTCACAATCTTGTACAAAGCGTTAGAAAGAGTACAACAAGAAACATCATCCCTCTTTCATCTTGTAATTACTCTTCACGTTTTCTGTCCAGAGCTGACCATTGTTAACAGTTTCTTCTGTATTCTCCTGGAAATCGTCTGTGCTATTTTAAATTGTTTTTATTTTCTATTTCCTAGAAATATCTATTTCTTTTTCTTCAAACTTTTTATCTTGAAACATTCCAAACCTACAGAAAACTGCAAGTATAGAACAATGAACACACATATACCCTTCATCCATCTTGTGCTAATTTAGTGGTACCAGCATCCGCTGTGTGACTTGTGCACTGAAATGTGACTAGTAAGAGTTGAGGTGTTCTATAGTTGAATGAATACTGGATTTTTAAGCCTTTGTATGGAAAAAAATGTAAGCACTCATTAATAGTTGAGTACATTTTAAATGCTAATTGAGTATATGAGTTAAAATATTAAAACTTAAATTATTAATATTAATTTCTCTTTATTGTTTTTAATGTAGCTGATGGAATATTCAAAATTATACCTATAGCTTGCATTATATTCTAATTTATAGTACTAATCTAGAGTCAACAGTGATCAATATTTTGCCCGAGAAGGCAATGGCAACCCACTCTGGTACTCTTGCCTGGAAAATCCCATGGACGGAGGAGCCTGGTGGGCTGCAGTCCATAGTGTCGCTAAGAGTGGGGCATGACTGAGTGACTTCACTTTCCCTTTTCCCTTTCATGCATTGGAGAAGGAAATGGCAACCCACACCAGTGTTCTTGCCTGGAGAATCCCAGAGGGGAGAGCCTAGTGGGCCGCTGTCTATGGGGTCGCACAGAGTCGGACACGACTGAAGTGACTTAGCAGCAGCAGCAATATTTTGCCATGTTTACTTTCTTTTGATCTTTTTTCTGAACCATTTGAGGGTAGTTGCAGACACCATGATACTTCATGTTGAAATACTATACCTAAGAACAAGCAGTACAATTATCACACTTGGGGAAATTGAATTTTATACAATAGTATTTATCATACAGTTCATAGTGAAATTTTCCAATTGTCTGACACCTTTTATATTTTTTTGTTTTTATCCAGGGTCCACTCAAGGATTATACATTGTATTTGTCTTGTTTCTGTAGTCTTCTTCCTTTAATCTGAAATAATCCCCCCCCCCCCTTTTTTTTTTACAGCAGTGAATAGTGGAGGACAATTGCTTCAGAAAGTCCTTCAGTTTAGACAAGCATTTCTTTTGTCAGGCAACTGCCTTAAGTGATGTGTTATTCTCAGTTCAGTTCAGTTGAGTTCAGTCGCTCATTCGTGTCCAACTCTTTGCGACCCCATGAATCGCAGCACGCCAGGCCTCCCTGTCCATCACCATCTCCTGGAGTTCACTCAGACTCACATCCATCGAGTCCGTGATGCCATCCAGCCATCTCATCCTGGGTCATCCCCTTCTCCTCCTGCCCCCAATCCCTCCCAGCATCAGAGTCTTTTCCAGTGAGTCAACACTTCGCATGAGGTGCCCAAAGTACTGGAGCTTCAGCTTTAGCATCATTCCTTCCAAAGAAATCCCAGGGTTGATCTTCAGAATGGACTGGTTGGATCTCCTTGCAGTCCAAGGGACTCTCAAGGGTCTTCTCCAACACCACAGTTCAAAAGCATCAATTCTTCGGCGTTCCGCCTTCTTCACAGTCCAACTCTCACATCCATACATGACCACAGGAAAAACCATAGCCTTGACTAGACGACCTTAGTCGGCAAAGTAATGTCTCTGCTTTTCAATATGCTATCGAGGTTGGTCATAACTTTTCTTCCAAGGAGTAAGCGTCTTTTAATTTCATGGCTGCAATCACCATCTGCAGTGATTTTGGGGCCCCAAAAAATAAAGTCTGACACTGTTTCCACTGTTCCGCCGTCTATTTTCCATGGAGTGATGGGACCGGATGCCATAATCTTCGTTTTCTAAATGTTGAGCTTTAAGCCAACTTTTTCACTCTCCTCTTTTACTTTCATCAAGAGGCTTTTTAGTTCCTCTTCACTTGAAAATGGAGGAAGAGGCCCATGAGCCCATGAGGAATGCAAGGGGCCTCTAGAAGCTGAAGAAGGCAAGGTGAAGGTTCTCCCTCAGAGCTTCCGGAAGGAAAACAGCTTTGCCAACAAACACCTGGATTTTAGCCTAGTGAGACCCATGTCAGAATTCCGGACTCCAGAACTGTAAGATAATAAATTTGTGGTGGTGTAAGTCAGGAAGTTTGTGGTGATTTTTTCACAGTACCAGTTGGAAATAAACACAGTAAGTTGGATCATTTGGTGAAGGTATGTGCTATATTTCTCCATTGTAAAGTTACCCTTTTCACTTGTAATTAACAAATATTTAAAAAAAAGCAATCATCACCTATGGGAGTAATACTCTGAAAATGTATGAATTCTCTCTTCCCCTGCAAAATCTCACCCAATGGCTTTAGCATCCACTGATAATCCTTGAATGAATCAGTTACTACTGTGGTGACTGCAAAACAGTGTTACTTTATCATTCTCATGTAAAGAACTTCGCTTTCTCTCCTCCATTATTTTTAAAATAACAATTTGGACTCACATTCTTTTTTTATTTTTGTGTTTTTAGTCAATGTGTTATAATCTACTGCTGTTGTTATTCACTTAGTTAAATTGTCCCAAATATGGCCACAATGAGTCCCTTTAAGCTTTCTCCTATATTCTTTCAACATGTTCCTGTAAATTTCTTAGCATTTATTTGCTTTCTGACATAAGGTAGTCCAGGCACACCCAATACTTCGTAAATGATTTGGAATATTAACATCTTTAATGCTTATATCTTTTTAAATTTCCTTGTTTAAATTGTTACATAAGAATGGGCATCCTCCACATACTTTTCTGTAACCTTTTTATTAATTTCTTTTGAAAGGTGTTCATTCTTTACATAGTTTTTTGATTATTTTATTAACTGTATTGTATTCCATTGTATAGATATTTTATCAAAGCAGTTTTATATCATTGACCATTTAGATTATTTTCAATTTATTGCTGTTAAAGTACTACAGCAAATAACCTTGGCCTGACGTAATTTGGCATTTATTTTTTATTGATTAACTGACCCACAAATGACTTACCTTATAGAGTGCCACTTTCTAGCTGGAAAATGTTATATATTGGAAAAAAATCATGGTATCCAGCTCGAATTCAGTTCTAGTTATAATTTATGGATAACTCAGTTTTTCAGTTTGATTTCAGTGATTCAGCTGTTCTTTTTCTGTTCATTAATTTGTTGATTTGCTGAACAAATATTTACTGACGGTCTAATGTGGAAAATTCTGAAAGAGATAGGAATACCAGACCACCTGACCTGCCCCTTGAGAAATCTGTATGCAGGTCAAGAAGCAACAGTTAGAACTGGACATGGAACAGACCAGTTCCAAATCGGGAAAGGAGTACGTCAAGGGTGTATGTTGTCACCCTTATTTTACTTATATGCAGAGTACATCATGAGAAATGCTGGGCTGGATGAAGCACAAACTGGAATCAAGATTGCCAGGAGAAATATCAATAACCTCAGAAATACAGATGACACCACCCTTATGGCAGAAAGCAAAGAAGAACTAAAGAGCCTCCTGACGAAAGTCAAAGTGGAGAGTGAAAAAGTTGGCTTAAAGCTCAACATTCAGAAAATGAAGATCATGGCTTCTGGTCCTATCACTTCATGGGAAATAGATAGGGAAACAGTGGAAACAGTGTCAGACTTTATTTTGGGGGGCTCCAAAATCACTGCAGATGGTGATTGCTGCCATGAAATTAAAAGACGCTTACTCCTTGGAAGGAAAGTTATGACCAACCTAGACAGCATGTTGAAAAGCAGAAATAACTACTTTGCCAACAAAGGTCTGTCTAGTCAAGGCTATGGTTTTTTCAGTGGTCATGTATGGATGTGAGAGTTGGACTGTGAAGAAGGCTGAGCGCCGAAGAATTGATGCTTTTGAACTGTGGTGTTGGAGAAGGCTCTTGAGAGTCCCTGGACTACAAGGAGATCCAACCAGTCCATCCTAAAGGAGATCAGTCCAGGGTGTTCATTGGAAGGACTGATGCTAAAGCTGGAAACTCCAATACTTTGGCCACCTCATACAAAGAGTTGACTCATTGGAAAAGACCCTGATGCCGGGAGGGATTGGGGGCAGGAGGAGAAGGGGACGACAGGATGAGATGGCTGGATGGCATCATGGACTCAATGGACGTGAGATTGAGTGAACTCCGGGAGTCGGTGATGGACAGGGAGGCCTGGTGTGCTGTGATTCATGGGGTCGCAAAGAGTCAGACATGACGGAGCAACTGAACTGAACTGAATATATGTTAGTCACTATGTTAGGCACAGGATGCCTGATCTTGACATTTAGTCGGTCAGGGTTCAAGTAAACAAGCAATTACAGTTAGTAGTGTAGTGGATAGTATCGATAAAAGAAACATCTGACTGTACTTCAATTTAATAGGTTCATTTAATAGATCATCAATGCACCATTTATCACACATATTTTGCTGATAGTAATGTAAAATGGTACAACCACTTTGGAAAATAGCTTGGCAGTTTCTTATAAAACTAAGTATGTATATAATATGATGACCCAGTCAGTTGTACCCTTAGGCACTTATACCAGAAAAGTGAAACCTTATGCTCACATAAAATCTGCACACAAGTGTTTATAGCAGCTTTATTCATAACAACCTAAAACTGGGAACAACTGAAACATCCTTCAGTGGATGAATGGTTGAACTGTGGTACACCCACACAGTGAAATATTTATGTAAAAAAAAAACCAAACTATTGATACCTGTAAAAACTGGGATAGATCTCAAGGTAATTATGCTGAACGGAAAAAAAAAAGACAATACAAAAGGTTATATATTATAGATTCCATTTATATAGAATTTTTTTGAAGGTATATAGATGGGAACAGATGAGTGATTTACAGGAATTAGATGTGGTGGGGAGGAAGATGGAGGTGATGGTAAAGGGCAGGTGTGGTACCTTTGTGGGAATGATAGACTGGTCCTATGGACTGGTGGTGGTAGAAAGATCTGTACCGATGATAAAATTGTATAGAAATCACACAGACACATAAACACACAGAGGCAACGAGCTCTAAAGATTAAGCCAGTGCCATTTTCTGGTTTTCATATAGTACTGTAGTTACACAAGATGTTATTTTTAGGGGATAAATAGGGGAAAACCCGGGGCTTCCCTGTACATTTTTTGCAACTTTTTATGAATCTCTAATTATTTCCTTTGAAAAACTCCCTTTTCAGCTTGAAAAAAGTGAAAGTGTTAGTTGCTTAGTTGTGGCTGACTCTTTATGACCCCATGGACTATAGCCTGCCAGGCTCCTCTCTGTCCATGGAATCCTCCAGGCAAGAATACTGGGGTGGGTGGCCATTCCATTCTCCAGGGTATCTTCCCAACCCAGGGATGGAACCCAGGTCTCCTGCATTGCAGGAAGATTCTTTAGCATCTGAGCTACCAGGGAAGTCCCCTTTTCAGCATACCGCACTGTAAATTTCTTTGATTCAAATAAATCCAAACAACAGTCACCACTTTACATCACTTTGAGTTTACTGATTCATTTCAGAATTTTAAATTATATCTTAATTAATTATCTCAGCACTATGTTATTTAGATACATTTTTTAGAAATTACTGAAAAATATAATGAATTCTTATATTTGGGCTTATTCTAAATAATCAGCCATAAGTTCTGGTCACTAACAGGCACCCAGACAGCAATTCATTCCTATATATGTCAGTATTTCTTTCTCAATGCGCTCTGGCGGTTCTTCCCTCTTTTAAAATGACAAGAAAATTTCCCCCTCCTCTTTACAACAGGCTGAGAGAAGCCCTGAACCTAGGCCGACCCACAAAAGCAGCTGTTTGCATTCTCCTCAAAACTCAAGATAGTTATCTGTAATATTCCGGACCAATGACCCCAGTTGTGAAAAAGAGCCACTGCCTTCAACACTGTTAAACAGTGAACACTAATCTACATCTTCAGGTGCAAGTTAACTTTCCAACAGACCTCCCAGAGGTAGTATTTCCTTCCTATGGAACTCCTGTGTCTCAACCAGCCTAAGGCAGATGTGTGAAAGCAGGTATGTTTTTCTCTTTGTGCTAGAAAAAGCAGGATTGGTTTAACCACTAGAGAATGAACTCTCTTAGTGCTGGTAGATTAAATTTACTCCCCAGTAAAAAAAATCTCTTCAACCCCTTTCCAGAGAATACTCCCAAAGAAGTTTCAGGTCTTTCCGTGGTTGTGAGCTCATTCCTTACCAGGGGGGTTTTCATTTTGACAAAGTGCTGCAGCAGTATTTGCCTCTGTTTCTGGAATTCCCGTTTCATGAGAGGTTACTAGTATTGTGGTTAGAAGCAGACGCACTGGTCATACTTCATTACAAAACTATTCTTGGATAGCTATGTAAGAAAAATACAGAACACATTTGCAGTAATGGCTGCTGTTGTTTGGTGATGTTCCCTTAGCTGTGGAATTCCTACTCACGCCTCTGAAAAGTCCCTTGGGAGAACACCTGATGCCTGAATTCTGGGATAGAGGTCCCACTGTCCCATTCCTACCCTGAGGGGCAAAAAAGAGGCGGGCAAGTGACTCTTTTCTTCCTGTAAGGGCTGAAAAAATCTCTGCTTCTATCTGCTCCAAAGTCTCATTATACAGGGTTCTTTACCCCAGGAAAAGCGACACGACAGTTCTACCTAAATTGTTCTAGAATGGCCACTACACTGTAATAGAGAGGGAAAGCCTGTTCTCATATTTAATTAGAGGCCCTCAAAGACATATAGTCAGTGTTGCCTTATAATTTCTCATCAACAGTGTTTATCAAGCACTTTATATTACCCAAGTACAGTGAGGAGTCCTAAGGGTATAATTAAAAACAAAAACAAAAAAAACTTTGTTATAATAATGTATATTGCTGTAAAAATACCTTTCTTGGAAGTCATGTTCTAGAATTTAGTCTAACTATCATTCATGGATTATCTCATGTAATTCCTATTGGTTTTGCTGTTTTTTAGTTGCTAAATTGTGTCCCACTCTGGACTGTGAGGAGATCCAACCAGTCAATCTTAAAGGAAATCAGTCCTGAATATTCATTGGAAGGACTGATGCTGAAGCTGAAACTCCAATACTTTGGCCACCTGATTCACTGACTCATTGGGAAAGACCCTGATGCTGGGAAGGATTGAAGGCGGGAGGAGAAGGGGCGACCGAGGATGGTTGGATGGCATCACTGACGCAATGGACATGAGTTTGAGTACACTCCAGGAGTTGGTGATGGACAGGGAAGCCTGGCGTGCTGCTGTCCATGGGGTCGCAAAGAGTCAGACCGGACTGAGTGATTGAACTGAACTTGTGACTCAGTCGACTGTAGCCTGTCAGGTTCTTTTGTCCATGGGATTTGCCAGGCAAGAATACTGGAGTGGGTTGCCATTTCCTTCTGCAGGGTGTTTTTCCAACCCAGGGATTGAACCTACTTCTCCTGCATTGACAGGTCTCTTCTTTACCACTGAGACACCTGGGAAGCCCTCAATCCCTGTGTGTGCTGTGCTGTGCTTAGAAGCTTAGTCGTTTCCAACTCTTTGTGACTCCATGGACTGTAGTCTGCTAGGCTCCTCTGTCCATAGGGATTCTCCAGGCAAGAACACTGGAGTGGGTTGCCACGCCCTCCTCCAGCGGATCTTCCCAACCCAGGTATCAAACCCAAGGCTCCACATTGCAGGTGGATTCTTTACCATCTGAGCCACCAGGGAAGCCCTGTATCAATCCTGATATTTGTTACTATTATCATCTGCCTTTTCCAGATAACAGCAACAGAGGTTAAATTATTTACCCAAGGTCAGCATGTGATGGAGCTGAAGTCTGAAGCCAGAGCCTGAACTCTTAGAGATTACCCTGTTAAGAAGTACACATTCTACTGAGGTTTGATTTGTACTGTACACCGCTCCCAAATAGGATTTCCCAAATAAGTTTACATACTATATCTTTTATCTCAATTAAAATTTCACTTTCTACTTAGAGCAGTGCTGTCTAAAAGGATTTCTTGAAATAACGGAAATTTCTATTCTCTGCTCTCCAATGAGTCGTCTCTAGCCACGCGTAGCTCTTTAGCACTTGAAATGTGGCTAGTGGAATGAAAAAGTACATTTTAAATTTAGTTTAAATTTAAATGGGCACATGTGGTTAGTGGGCACTGTATGAGACAGCACAGATCTAGAGCAGAAGGAAATGGTTTATTTCTTTGGATTTCTCTGTAAAGACAAGGCTTAGGCAAATCAGTAAACGTCGAGTAAATGAAAAACCAATAGTAAAGGGGGAATTTTCTCCCTCTTTAAACTGAAGGGCAGAAGTCTTTATTCTACCGAAACTTTCACTGTAATAAAATGTTACAATAAGCATGTGATATAGCCTGTAGTTCTAGAGCAGTTCATGAAGATAGTAAAGAGGATCCTTAAATTAGAAGCAATGTTTTTGAAAGGCAGAGAAACATTTTATAATTGATGGTTAGTACTTTTAAAATATGTTTGTCTAATAAAAAAAGATCACTGTTTTTTTTCTTGACAAAATCTGGGGTCCATAGAGAGAAAAACAAAAGGGGACTCTTGGTGGAAGGATGGAAACAGTCCAGAATTGCAACTCAAGGGACATTTCCTGCACAAACTACAATCTAAAGCAGACCTCTTTACAAATGTTAAGAGTAAGCAACTGCCAGACCTCACTGGGTGACTTCATCCTTTCACTTATTCATCACATATATACATATGTTAGTCAAGTCATTCTGAATATGGGGCAAAATAGGTACTTTTGAAAACAAAATGGGGCTCTCAGTCAAATCAGAGTCTCTGGATGTGACCGAGGCTTGTGGCTTGTGTTTCCTGACCCATATACAACGCAGGTCCTACCCCGCTGGATGTCTATTTAGAAGAAATCATCTCAAAAATTTTATCACGATTTTACCACAGCTTGTACTGCTGTGGAACGTGTCTTTGCCGGTTTTTACATTTATCTTAGATTTCAAAAACATCAAAGAACTGTGAGAGCCTCTCAGTTTCTCTGGAGGTCGCAAACCAAGTTCTTCTGATTCAATGAAATCAGCTCTTTAAATTGCAGGAGGCTTATTTTCCCTTGGAAATCATTTACAAATAACATAATGCCTAAAGAAAAAAAAAAAAAGAAAATTTCCAATTCCTCACATTCAACGCAAAAAGATATAAACCCGAGGTCCAGTTTTATACATGCTCAGTGCAGAATTGGGTAATTATTCCATATTTTGCAAGACGCAACCAGTTGCAACTGAAATTCCAAAGCCATCTCTCTGAAATGCTTCGCTTGTCTTTCACGAGAGGCGGTTACAGCATAAGCAGCAACAACAAGCCAGAGGAGGCTGCTATCTCTTGGGCCTGTGTGTCTGGCCTCTGACACACCAGTGTTATCGCACCAGCTGCAGGCTCCACCATTAAGTCTTTTCCTTACGTAAGGGTCAATTTCACGGCCAAATCCACCTAGTCATCTTGCAGTGCTGGTCATGGGACCTTAGAAGGAACAGCTCCCCAATGGGGATGGGAAGCTTACAGGCACTGGCCCGCAGCTGATGCCAAGCTTCCCAACCCAGGCTCCCTCCGGTCTTTGCCAAGAGTCAGCCTGGAGGGCTCAATTCCTCGGTCCCCACTGCTGCAATGACAGCAACTTGTCAGCACCCCGGATGCTGTGCGGAGGATGGGAGCGGGAGCGGGGGAGGACATGGGGGCCCCTCTGCGAAACACAACGCCGGAAAGGACAGAAGGATGAGTTTATTGTGACCAGCGGTCCCCGAGCTACAAGGAACCTCGGGGCTTTAATGCTCGGGGAGACACGAACTCGAGCTCTGCTCTCAAAGCCGTATTCACACTGAGAGTGGTGGCCAGCAGTAGGGGATTACCCGCCCGGGGCGAGGTAAGAAGACCTTAGGCTCCGCCGCCAGCCCGCCGGCCGCGGGAAGCGCCACGAGCTCACTCCCGGGAGGCGTCACAAAGGGCCGCGGCCTGCGGAGGCCGCGCGCGCAGCTCTCTTGGGCGGAGCCGCCGGGCCGGGGCTGGGGCTGCGCCCGGGCCGCCGAGGCTGCCAGCCGTCGCGGGTGCCCCCAGCCTCCCAGCCCGGAGATCGCAGCGGCGGGGAGGATGCAGCAGCTGCAGCCCGAGCGGCCGAGCCAAACCTCCGAGCTCCCCGGCCCCCGCCGCGGCGGAGGGGCGCCGAGCGTGGCGCGGCCGGGGCGGAGCTAGAGGCGGGCGTCTGCGCCGCGTCGTTCCACCCGCAGCTCCCCGCCTCCGGCCGGGCCCGGCAGCCTGTCGCGGCCGATGTCCTGACTCGCGGGCGCACCCGCAGGGTTGGCTAGGCGCCGCGCGAAGGGGAGAGGCCTGAGGAGTCCGCTAGCACGGGACGCCGGTCCCGCGGGGCGCGCGCCGGGGCGCTCCTCCCTCCTGCCGGCTCCGCGTCACCGCGCGGTCCTCCCCCGACCCCTCCTCCCACCCAGCCCGGAGGATGCGCTCCCCCGCGCCCAGCGGCAGAGGCCACCGCTCCCAGAAATGCGAGCTCCCGACGCCCTTCTCCGGGACCCGAGGAGCCGGCGCCCCCGCCCTGTAGTAGGTAGGTGGCGAGGCGGGCACCAGCCCTGGCCGCCACCCGCGGCTGATGCTGCCGCTGCGGAGGGGCGGGGGGCCGGGGCCGGGACCCGCGAAACTTGCCTCCCGCCGGAGCTCGGTGCGGCGCTCGGAGGTGTTCTAATGGCGCTGGGCGCAGCACCCCCCCCGTTAACCTGACAGCCTCCTCTTGAGCTCGGCAGGCCGAGCGGTAGCGAAGGAGAGCGTGACCCTTCCCCGTCCAGCCCCTGGGCCCGGAGGGGCCCGCGCTGCTTGCAGGGCCGGGGAGGATGGATTGGTGTGAGGATTACTGGGGGATGGAGAGAGGGAGCACGGCCGAAATTTCAGGAACTCAGGTGGATAAATGTCACCGTATTTTTTCGGCCTGATGAACAGATGCCTTTTTCTCCCAATGTGCAGCCACGCAAAGAGTTATTCTAGCGGCAGGTAGAAGTCACTCAGGATTTTGATGTATTTCGGAGCTAGCTGATTGATACGTGAAAGTGACGTCTCAGATTCTTGTAGTCAGTCATTTAGGGCCGGTTGGAGAAGGCCCCTTTAGAAATCAGATATTCAGGAGCTAGATGAGGCTGGGGAATTCTCGTGCTGCCTACCTGGGAGCGAGCCTTCAGCTTTCGTGGAGAGATGTGTTTGGGAGCATGGCAAGTTTGATACAGGTGTAGGGAGTTTAGAATCTGCTGGAAAGATGCTCGGAGTCGGCCAGCAGAGGCAGCCTTGGGCGCAGCCTAGCTTCCAGCTAGATGTTAATAAGGTTTGTACTTTTGAGAAACTGGCTATAAATTGTTTCTTCTCTCCCATGTACGATGTAAAGTTCGTACATCAGAACGAACGATAATCTTTTGGCAAGATTATGTCTTCACGGGCTATCATTTTTAAATTTCGTATTAAGCGGTAAAGTTAAGAGAGGGAAAGTGGATCATTGTACGCTCCGATTTTATTAACGTATTAAGGTTGAGAGCCACAGGAGGACAGAGACTTCCTCTTGTTCAGTCTCCTAATCCCCTGGTCTGATGCATAATAGGTGCTCGTGGGTTATTTGTTGAATGAGCTCTGTTTCAGGCTTCATCGAAAGACAGTTTAGGTTTAAAACATATTTGTTTACTCTATGGTGGTTGAAGCTTAACTGTATTTTTAAAATTACTTCTTTGCATAAATAGTCAAAATCAGTTATCTCAACATTTAAGTTGAATTTTGACATTTTTAAGACCATATGTTTTCCTTCTTTAATGTGTTGTTAAATAAGGTAATTCTCCCCAAATGGTAATATAATTTCATTTTTAAGCTTGCACATTTTTTCTAATGGGTAATCAAACCTATTTTAATTAAACTCTAAAACACACTTAAAAAGTGCAACTTGTGTAAAGGAAATTTCAGGTTACTCCAGGAATAACAGCGATTTGGTTAATAAGTGACATATTAACTTATTTTAGGGTTGAGTTGTTGTGGTTGACCTAATTATAATGTATTTATTACAGGTAAAGGTGAAAATAAAACATTTAGAAGAGTCTGTAATTCCTAAATGATTCAAAATACATGATATAGATTCATGTTTTCAACAGTATGGGTTTCCCTCAGTATATAAACATATCAGTTTTCAAGTTCGAGAACCAAAGTGGTTGTGAAATCAAGGGTTTGGAAGGTTTGTTTCCTTTCTCCTTTTAAATTTTGTATCATCTTGAAATCATCAAGGATAACTGCATTACATTTGATTTGCTTTATTTTTGCACTATGGTATTTCCAGTTTTGTTTTTATTTTTCCATTATGTAAGTTTTATGAGTCAGTATTAACCTTTTTTCACTTTAACAAAATTATCTGCAAATGATCCAGTCACTTATTATCTTTCCTTTTTCTTCCTTTCCTTTTTTATCATTTTAATACTCTTCACCATCCTTATTACATATTACCCCAAAGACTTATTTCCACAAAAGTATGGTAAGCCCTAGTTTATTATGCTTCTCCAGCCTACGTGGGCTCTTGCTAGATGGTGAGGAAATAACACTTTTATGTAAAAGGTGGTGAGACTGGGTGAACCAACAGTAGGAGGGAGCTTATGAAAAATACGTTATGATTTATTTGAACAGAGCAAAAATTCTCTCATGACATAAAGATAGCTACATTTTATGCATGTTAAATTTGTGGTCAAGGATATTGAGCAGTTAATTTACATCGTTCTACTTTGCTCATTCTAAACTTCTTAAAAGAACCCTCCCCTGCAGTTACATTAAACTCTCTTTGTTGCAGATAGCTTGATTGTGCTGGCACTCTTGGCCTTGGAATCAGTTCCTAATGTCAGAATGAAAGAGGCATTTTTCTCTCTGAGACCTGCATCCCAGTGCACAGTGCCTCTGCAATTGAATGACTCACAACCTGGGTCCTGACCACTGAGCCCCCTAGCACCTTGCCTCCACATACACCATTGGAATTCAATCCTATTGAATAATAAATAAGATTTATTCTATCTTATTTTTCTATATCTTTCCTAAGTTTTATTACCAAAACCCCTGTCCCCTTCCTTGCTAAATGTCGCTTGTGTGTGTGAGACCTAAGTAGCTTCAGTTGTGTCCAACTCTTTGTGACCCCATGGACTGTAGCCATTCAGGCTCCTCTGTCTATGGGATTCTCCAGGCAAGAATACTGCAGTGGGTTGTTATGCCCTCCCTCAGATCTTCATAACCCAGAGATGGAACCCACATCTCCTTTGCCACCTGCATTGGCAAATGGGTTCTTTACCAGTAGCGACTGTTGGGAAGCCCGCTAAATGTCCTTACTGTCTTTTTTTTTTTTTTATCCCAATCCATAATTTTGTTATTGTTTACATCCAGTAACATCCACTCAATTCACCTGTGTTAGAATGAGCATTGTTATGGTTGCAGAAAAAATAGAGAAAAGAAAATTTATAGAACCTTGAGTTTCAAATGTGGGTGACTAGTGGATGAAGAATAATTGTTGTATACTAATCTCTCTTTAATGGTGGTATGGAATGCCGGGGACTATGACTTGTCTGCTCATAAATTTGATCAGAAGCTTATATGAGAGAAATGTTTATATAGAGAGTTGGCTGAACAAAGGCTGTGATGTCCACCCATTCCCCTCCAGTTCTAGGTGTTAGGCCAGGTGTGTACCCAGGTCTTCAGAAACTGTGTACTTTGTTTACTTTGTTGTGCATTCTTTGCACCCCTCCCCCAAATGGTGCTCACAAGGAAGCATTCTATTAATAAAGACAGTCACAAGAAACCTACTGTTGTTACTTAAGAGATGTGGTTATTAAGATCATAGTTCATTTTACATCTCCTATTTGAAGGCTTATGCAAGAAATTCCATTTAACTCTAAATGCCAAAGAAAAGCTTTACCTCCCCTGAATAATTATTGAGTGTCCTTTTTTCTTTTCATCACGCAGAACTAGAATTAGATGATCGATTAAGTTTCCCTTTCTGCTTTGCAGCTAGGAAACGCAGAGTCAAATTTGCAGCTTAATTTTAATAACCCTGTAAAAACCTACGAGTGAATATTGATGATCTAAGTCTCCCTTTGGTCTTGAGTTTCTGTTCTACCTTTTTTTCTTATTCTGATTTTTTTACCTAATAGAGTTTCCCATTTTATTGAATTTATTATTTTAAGCTGACTCACAACATCTTGTAGAACAAGTCAAAATATAAAACATAAAAGCAATGAATGGAAATGTTTGCAGAATTGATCTTTGGACACAGTATGTTTTGATTAATAAGTTTAACAGGTACCATTAACTATGCTTTGAACAAGTATTGCAAGTTTAGTATATTTGAGCTTTATGGCCAAATGGGAAACAGTGTTCTTATTTAGTTTTGCAAAGCTAAGATCCACTTATTTTTTAACTATTAAATTTATGTCTGCTATTGGCTAATTTAAAATTGGTCAAACCATTCACTTTAAGTCAGTTATTTCTGGAGTACCTGCTTTATATGCTGTTATCAGGCTGAATAGGAGATTCATTCTATTTAATTAAAAAAAAATGAATATAGGCTAAAGGGTTAGCCTATATTAGCTTAACACTCACCACACTGGGCCTCACATCTGATCTCTTTCACATCAGTAATTTATTTGATTCATCTTTGTTTTTAGTAAATCATAGAGATTCTTCTTTGAGCTCTTATCTTAAAATTGAGAAGATTGAGCTCCCTGAGTTAATTAATCAGACTTTCTTCATTCTGGTGTTTTGACAACTACATATTAAGTTGGTTGAATGTAACCAGGGAACTAGTTGTTTATTTATATCTCTATGGTGTCCACTTCAGTTTCATACATTTATCACCCCGGTCAACAGAGAGACTGGCCCTTCTTAAGGGACTATCATGGGTGCAGTCCAGGAGCCTTTGAGGTAAAAATGGTCTGAGTTCAGAAGTGCACCTTGAAACACTGAGAGGGGTTTGGAGAGAAAAAATTAAATTTTTAAATAGAGGCATCTTATTACGATAAGCTCCATGTCTTTTTAAAAACCATTTTATTTTTACAGTAGGCATTACCTTCGTGTGATTCAAAAGGTACAAATAGGTAAAAGTGGGAAGGATGCCCTCTCATCCTCTTTCTTGGTTACCCGCCTCACTTGTCCACTGGCAACCAGTGTTATCAGTTAATTGAGAATCCTCCCGGAGACACTCTGTGCATAGATTGATACAAGCAAACGTGAATATTCAGCCTGCTTGTTTTGTCTCCTAATCATTTCTCTGATTCCCTTCTCTCCATTCCCACTGCTCTTGTTTGGCTCCTGGGATGCTTTGGACTGTTGCCTGCACTTCACTTTCGCCTACATTTCAGCCCGTCTTCCTTTTACACATCCCTTTTCATTCTACTAAAGGATCCCAGTCTGCACAGAAAGGAGTCCAGCATGACTCAGCCTGGTCTTGTGGCCCCTGAGGAATTCATCTCTTGTCCCCTGCCCCTCCCTATCATGCATTTGGTGCACAGTTTTTCTTAACTCATCTCCCCATCCCCAATCAGGGATACTTAAAATATGTATATATGATGAAAGCTCGTGGTCTCATCAGACACTGAACACAGTGCTTTGCCTCTGTGTCCTTGTTTACAGACCCCAAGTTCAGAATCTCTATTTTGGTAACACGGAACTGTTTGTCACTTCCTGCACATGCATTGCATATGATTTTTCTTCTTCAGGCCATTTCCTCTGCGTGGAACACTTGTCCTACTATTTTCATTAGCAGGCCACACTCAGTTCTGGTGTCATCTCTACAGACCATTCTTGGTTCAGATTCCAGAAACTCATGGAGCCTTCTATACGTAGTGTAGCAAGTAGGCGTCCATACTGGAAACAGGCATTTCTCATCAATAGCACAGCTGCCTTTCTAGTAGAAAAATAATGGTGATTTTGGATAACATGCTCTGATGAGTCCAAAAAAAAAAAAAAAACTGAAAGTTGAAGCTTTATTTAACAAGTCATCTCTCATCTACTATTCATTGCCCAACGCTCAGTAAAATACATGTCCATATGATTTATTTTCTTTAGCATGCCTACCTTACTTGACTAATTCTCTTCTCAAACTTTGTGTTAACACTCATTTAAAAAATACCTCCATATTTATTATGTCCCTGAGAGAGAGCATGTGTGTGTGCACGTGTGTGTGTGTGTGTATTGCCTCTGACTCTGTAGCTGGTAAAGGAGTGAAACTCTCCAAGTATGGGGTTACCCTTAAACAATCGAAAGTATTAACCATCAGTCCTGATAGATGACATGAACCGTCTGGAGACAGTAGCTCATCCTAAGAAGTGACTCCTAAGTATGCAAATGTGGTATTTTTCTTTCCAAGCTAGGTAATCAGAGGGTGTTCTAGGTGCTCAATTTTATTGCAGAGTGCCTGGCATGAGGTAAATTGTTAACTGATTAACAGAGGGTTTAGCAGGTAAGAATTTAATAGCTTTGGTTCCCCACTGTTCTGGTAGAATCCTCTGACTAGTGGATGATTCTGATCACCAACCGTGCTAGCCATGTAGAAAATAGGAAAAATTTGTGAGGCTGCTCCGTAGGTGTGAGATCCCTTTAGAGCTTTCATTTTCCTCGGTAATTCTGACCTCACTAAACAAACATCCCTGGTGGCTCAGATGGTAAAGAATCTGCCTGCAGTGCAGGGGACCCAAGTTCAATCCCTAGGTCGGGAATGATCCCTTGGAGAAGAGAATGGCATCCCAGTCCAGTATTCTTGCCTGGAGAATTCCATGGACAGAGAAGCCTGGCGCGCTACAGTCCATGGGGTTGCAAAGAATCAGACACGACTGAGCAACCTACACACACTTATAAGCAAACATCAGGTTTACTGATTTGTGTTCCCAGACATGTTGATATGAGAAATTGAGTGTCTCGAGTACCATTAATGACTGTGCCAGCCTTCGGATCAGTACAGCCCCTGCTATGTGGTATAAAGCACAGTTTTAGGCTGTTAGTGTATTGGGAGAGCCTGCTCAGTCCTTATAGCCCCAGGTGTTTACAGCTGAGCCTTCAGCCTTGGGTCCTGGTGATTCCCCTGAGGTACTTGCCTATCTATAGGCTCCCACTGAAACAGCTAGTTAGCAACCCTCTGGTATCTTTTAAAATAGTTTCAATTGAACACACTTTACTAAGCATTCTAGGAAGGAATCATTTGAGTCCATTTGGGCTGCTATAACAAAATTCCATAGACTGGGTGGCTTATAAGCAGCAGAAATTTATTACTCAGTTCTGGAGGCTGTAAGTTGGAGATCAGGGTGCCAGCACGATCAGGTTCTAGTGAGAGCCCTCTTGGAGTTGTAGACTCAGGGGCTTCTTGTTTGTGACCTCACATGGTGGAAGGGGCTGGTCATCTCTCTGGGCTTCCTTTGTGAGGGTGCTAATCCCATGAGAGAGGATCCCTCATGACCTAATCACCTCCTCAATGCCCTCCCTCATACCATCACCTAGAGCATTAGGTTTGCAGTGTATGAATTTGCGGGTGGGGATGGGGGACATAAACCATCTACATAGTGGGAATAGAAAGCTCACAAAACAGGAACTACAAATGGCCAAAACGTGAAAATATATTCACCTTCATTGCATCAAAGAAATGCAGATTATAATTAGATTGTAGAAGTCTGTAACAATGATGAGGCTGGGTCATTTCCCTTTTCACAGGTGGTAAGAGGTTATATGGGGGTATTATGCCTTTGATGGAGAGCAGTTCAGCTCACAGACTCCCTTGGCCCCTGTGATTCTATTCTGTTGCTGTTTACTCGCTAAGTCCTATCCGACTCTGCGACTCTATGGACCATAGCCCGCCAGGCTCCTCTGTTCATGGGATTTTCCAGGCAAGAATACTGGAATGGATTGCCATGATTCTATTCTGAGTACATCCTTAAAAAAATCAGAGATGAAGCTTAGTTTCAGTGATAAGCACATTGTCTCTGGGAGGCAGGTGGTATGGTAGATGGGTTAAGAGTGAGGATGCTGGAGCCAGTTAGAAAGTTTTTTTTCATGATTTATCAAGTAGGTGAACTTAGGCAAGTTAATTTCTCTTTGATTTTCTCATCTGTGAAATGTAGATAATAATAGTATCCACCTCTCACATGGTATTGAGAATTAGCTAATAAGTTAATATATATAAAGTACTTGAAATTCTGTCACAGAATAAGCAACTATATATTAGTTATTAGCAAGGTTAATATTGCAAAAATTGGAGTTTTTTTAAGAGATAGTATACCAAACTATATATACAAAAAGACCCTGATTTGCTTCATAAATGCAGCTGCATAGCAGAAAAGACAGGGAAGTGACAAAACATTGAGACTTTTGTCCCCAGTAATGGTATATAGCAATTTCCATTTACACATTTTGTTTGTGAAATATTTCACATTTATTTATCATAAATATTACAGTGATAATTGTTAGAACTAATTGAAATTAATGTATCATAGGCCTTATATCCTTGAGTTTTCTTTATAAAATGCATATTCATTTTGACATATTTTACTTTCTCTTCCTCTTTTCAAAGCTGCTAATATTTCACTTCCTCCACATGTTCACCCACACACCATCTGCTTGATGTTTTCTTGCATTTAGCTCGCTGCTTTTATGTATAGATCAGCCTCAAGGCTAGTTCTTCAGGAGTAAGTAGACCCAGTGAAATGATTTATGAGATATCCATGGTGGTGGCTTTCTTATGGAAACTTAAGCCAGAGAATTCTGCTTAGGCAATGATGGCATTGTATCCTGGCATTATATCATCTCCACCTTTTGGGCACCCAGCCTTATCTCCCTAGCCCCACCTGCATACACTCAGCAAGTTAGTAGGATGAGAAGGCTTCTCAGTAACCCTGACAACCATGTGGTAATTCCTGCCTTCAGGCTTTTGACTGCCGCCTCTATCTGAATTTCCTCATACATTCCGTTCTTGAAAGCCAGTATTCTGTACCAGGTTGATACTTAATTCCATCAACACTTTCTAGGACATCTACTCTACCCCTTATTTCATTTTCTTTCGGCGCTTAATGATTTGTACTACAAATTAAATACAGATTTTCTTTATAGCTTATAGCTCACCCCGGTGACTCATCAGTAAAGAACCTGCTTGCAATGCAGGAGACCTAGGTTTGATTCCTGAGTCGGGAAGATCCCCTGGAGAAGGGAATTGCTTCCCACTCCAGTATTCTTGCCTGGAGAATTCCATGGACAGAGGAGCCTGGTGGGCTACAGTCCATGGGGGTCACAAAGAGCCGGACACAACTGAGCGATTAATACTTCCACATTTATCAGCTTACTATAGAACTAAGCTATAAAGCAAAGTGAAAGTACTTAGAGGAACTTGGTGGGCTACTTTCTATGGGATCACAAAGAGTTGAACACGACTGAGCAACTAACACTTTCACTTTGCTTTATAGCTTAGCTCTACAGTAAGCTGAAAAATGTGGAAGTATTAATCACTCAGTTGTGTCCGGCTCTTTGTGACCCCATGGACTGTAGCCCACCAGGCTCCTCTGTCCATGGAATTCTCCAGGCAAGAATACTGCAGTGGGTTGCCATTCCCTTCCCCAGGGGATCTTCCCAACCCAGGGACTGAAACCTGGTCACCTGCATTGCAGACAGATTCTTTACTGTCTGAACCACAAGGAAAGCCCTAAGGGCTACAGGGGAACCCCTAAACTGACAAGGGGTTGTGTTTTACAATTCTCTATGCCCTTCAGGTTTCTAGCAAAATGTTTTCCACATGCACACGGATGGAACACAAGAAAACTGGTTTTTGTTGTGTTGATAACATTCTTAGGCAATGACATGAGTTTTCTGTTCCATCTTCATTTTGCCCATCTTTCTAGTTCTTGCTTATGTGTGTAAAATACCACACACTCCGTGCCTTTTGAGAGCTTACGGTCTGACTGAAAGGAATGTGGGCAAGAGGTGCCATTCATTAGAAAATGGTACAGGGTAGCATAAGTGTAAGAAACCTCGTAGCATGAGTTTGTTAGGCTAAAATCGCTGAAGTATACATGGTGATGCTACACTCTCCGAAGAGTTCGAAGTTCCTTTTTCGTTAAGAATTTTCCTTGATAATTAGGTGAGTTCTTAGTCCACTACTCAATAAAGTGTGCTTGAATTACCTCCTGGGTACAAATGTTAACTGTGTGAGCTTTCTGCTCTAATATTCAAAATAATATTTACCAATGCTCTCAATTGCATGTGCAGTTTCCCTTTAAAGTATAAGAGAAAGTGGCAGAATAGACATGATGGGGAAGTCATATTTTTGATGAAGTATCCTTTTGGAAAAGTTATAGTATGTAAGATTTAAGACAAGTGAATTGGTTTCCTAGGGCTGCTCTGACAAGTACCAAAAACTGGGTAGCCTAAAACAACAGGAATTCATTGTTTCACAATTCTGGAAGGTCGAAATCTAAAATCAGGGTGTTGTCAGGGCTGTGATCTCTCTGAAACCTGTAAAGGGATCTTTTCCTGCTTCTTCTGGCGTCTGGTGATTCGCTGGCTGCCTGTGGCATTCCTTGGCTTATCGCTGCCCAACTCTAATCTCTGCTTTGTTTTCATGTGGTGTTTTCCCTGTGTGTCTTGATCATCATATGGCTATCTTCTTATACAGACGCCAGTCATTAGAGGCCCACAGTACTCCAATAAGATCTCAACTGAATGTATCTGCAATGACCTCTTTCCAAATAAGGTCATATCCTGGAATACAGTGGATACAACTTCACTGTATTTGGGGGGATTGTGGGGTGTTCAGTGATGCAGTTCAACCCCTAATGATAAATAATATCAAATTCCATGGACAGAGGAGCCTGGGGGGCTATAGTCCCTGGGGTCGCAAAGAGTTGGACATGACTAACACTCACTTTTGGACTTCCTTGGTAGCTCAGATGGTAAAGAATCTGCCTGCAGTGTGGGAGACCCTAGTTCGATCCCTGAGTTGGGAAGATCCCCTGGAGAAGAGAATGACTACCCATTCCAGTGTTCTTACCTGGAGAATCCCATGGACAGAGGAGCCTGGCGGGCTACAGTCCATGGGGTTGCAAAGAGCTGGACATGACTGAGCGAATAACACACACAGATGAATGTACCAATATGTACATAAATAAGTCTCGCTTGGTGTTAAGTGGTGTCTTCTTATAGTTAAACTTGCATAGCCATGCACATTGGTTTTGGGATAAATGAGAACTGGAAGGAAGGGATGCTTTCTTGGCTGTTTTTGTTAACTGACTGCTTTTGTCTCAGCTTTGGCACTCCTGATCTTGGTAGAATTATGCCTATAGATAGTAATATGTACTGTGTGCCTTTGATCTTCTTGGTAAAAATCCACAAAGTAATTTGTGGATCAGGATGCTTCCTAAAGGTGTGTTGATTTTGTTTTTGTTGTTGTGATACTATCCTGCATGTGAGAGTGTTAGTCACTCAGTCGTGTCCTACTGTTTGTGACCCCATGCACTGTAGCCCATCAGGCTCCTCTGTCTATGGGATTCTCCAGGCAAGAATACTGGAGTGGGTAGCCAGTCCCTTCTCCAGGGGATCCTCCTGACCCAGGGACTGAACCCAGGGCTCCTGCATTGCAGGCAGATTGTTTACCATCTGAGCCATCAAGGAAGCCGGATACTACTGCCTAACACCATCCAAAGGTTAGTGTCTTAGCACCCCAAATGTTTATTTCACATTCGTGAATCTGCAGGTTGGCAACCATTGACTGGGTCCAGAAGGGCTGGGCTGGACTCCAAAGCTGAGGCAGGAGTTCAGGTTTGTTCCATAGGTCTTCATCCTGGGACCCGTGTGGAAGAAGGAAAAGCCGCTACCCGGGACGTACTTTTCTGAGAGAGTGCAGAAACTTGCAGGCCTCTTCGAGCCTTATGTTGAATGGGTCCACTGTTTGTCCTCAGTCTGTTGATTAAGACAAGCCACATGGCCAGCTGGCTTAGAGCAGCGTGCTCTGTATGTTAGTGCAGAGCACCACTCAGGGGCATAGTGGAAGGTGTGCGTGTGTAGTTCTGTTACAAGGAAGGAGTACATACTTGAGGACAACAATCCAGTCCGGCCAAATGGCCGAAGAGCCCTTTTTCTTTGGAATTCTTCAAGAATTTTTATATCAAACAACTGAATAAACCTTTAAAGGAAAGCATACTTAAACTATAGACTTGATTTCTTAACCAGATCTCTTGGAAAATTAGTATTGACTACTATATGCATAAATTTTTTCTTGAAGAGGAGGTCATAGTACCTCCCAATGGTGGTCTGACAACTTTGGGTTGGGCAGATTTCCTGCCCTGAAGACACTTTTCATCCTGCCTTCCTCCTGAAGGGATGTTTGTGTTTTTACCACATTTTGTACTGTGCTAACCAAGGCAGTACCGGCTTCTCTCCATCTTTGCCCCATATATCTGAGAGTAGGGTGGAATTTCGGTCTTCTTGAGCATGCTCTGATAGAGCACTGTTTCATTAAGGATACAGCTCTTTCTGGATTACAAATATGATTGTCCATTGTGTAGCAATGTGGAACTACCACCATGAGTGATTATTTCGGTCATGTCTCACTTTACACACCTCCCTAGGAACACTGGCCCATGTGACCTGGCCTTTTTCTTTTGGTTGCTACTTCTCTGTGTGAAACAAGTTTTATTTGGCACGGCTTTTTAATTGTACCCCTTTTTTTCTGATTATTTTATTTATGTCAGTTTTATTTCCTGTTAAAAATTAAAGTTTTCTTAGTGTAGTGAGTCCTCTTTATATGCATAGGTTTCAGATATATAGTCCAGTGGTAGGCATGAAACAGGTTCTTTATAAATGCTTACTCCTTGAAGAGATGGCTTGTCAGTATGTGACAAGGTACAATTTTGGAGTAAGTGTAAATTGTTTATTACTACTTGTACATTTATCTTGTATGCTTACTTGTGTGGAAATATACTGAAAGCATATTAAAAAGAGTGATAAATCAATTATTTTTTATTTGGCATTTTCACATGTTTGAGTGCATGCCAGTGTATTTTGAAGATGGCATTCAATTGCCAGTACTGTCCACATGAAGACAAGGAGGCATGTGGCTTTTCCTTAGTGGAATGGCAATTTACCTGGTAAAGTGAGCATTATGTCTCTCGATTGTCTCCAAAGACACTCAGATTTAATTCTTGAAAACTAGTGCTTATAGCCTATATGTTCTTTGTAAAGGCATTCCATTTATTACGTCTTCCATCTGTCAAATTTTATTGATTTTGTTTGCATCAGTTAATCCTGATTCAGATTCATCTAACAGATAGCTCCCACCTGATAATAGTAATAGTAATAATAATAATGAGAAGAAGAAATAGAAGTAGTAACCACTGCCCATGCTTATTCCTGTTCTAAAATTCAAGGAGTTGGGGCATGATGCAAGACCAGGTCCCCTGCAGCAGTGATGGCATTTGCTGTGAGCAAAGGTAGCTGATGCAGTGAATGATTCTTGTGCCTACTCTTTGGGAGGCCTACTCTTCGGGGAGTAGGCTTGAGTTCTGTACTAGTAGATAGAGACTCCAGAAGACTCTGGAATTTTTTTTTTTTTTCTTTTCTTTTTTAAAAATTCCTTTTGGGCCAGGGCTAGAAAGATAACTGCAAAAAAAAAAAAAAAAGAAAAAAAAGCACATAGGCCAGAGATCCTAGGATTTTAGTAGTGGGTCTGTCTAATAATATTAAAATGAATGCCAGAAGGAATTGAAGACAAATTTTTCTTCCTGTGTCATTTTTAAAAATAATATTTATTTGTTTATTTGGCTGTGTCAGGCCTTAGTTGGACACACGGGATCCTTTGTTGCAGTGCATGGACTCTCTAATCGTGGCCCCCAGGCTGAGTTGACTCTCTAGTTGGGGCACGCAGGCTGAGTTGCTCCGCAGCGTGTGGGATCCCAGTTCTCGGACCAGGGATGGAACCCGCATCCTCTGCGTTGCAAGGCAGATTCTTGACCACCAGGGAAGTCCCTCACCTAAGTGTTTCTTGCTGCCGTTTGGACCCTGCCACCTTTGGACTCACCTTAGAGATGATCTGAAGTGACCTTCCAGTGCTGGAGCAATAATAGGGGGTGTCCCTAGAAATCACCTCGTGATGTTGCAGGCATCAGATTTTGTTTTTTCCCAACTTTCGTGGGTTTTGGACACTCATATGCCTGGAGTAGACACCCAGTAAATAGTGACTGATGGTGAGAAAGAGGAAATTTCCTGGTTGAGACATGAAATCAGCAGAGCAGGCTCTGTTCTGTTTTCATGGTCTCCAATAACTTTTTACATGACTCTCTGTATATTTTGCCCATTTAATTTGTGTTTGTGTACAGATAGAAAACTGTTTAAGACTGAATAGTTCTATCTTTTTAAGTATTAATGAGAAAATGCATGCAATATATTAAAGACCTCTGGTAGAAGTTTTATAAAATCATAACTTTTAGTTCTAAAAAGAATCATCAGTCTTAGTCCCTAGGGGAAGAAAAAAGGGACTTTTGCAATTTAAAATCCATAAGGAAATTTTTTAAAAAAATCAAAATTCTGATGCTGTGTGTTTACTAATTTTTAAATTCTGGTGCTGTGTGTTTACTAATTTTAATGGAGAAATAATTGGATTGGCAGACAATTACTTTTCATAACAACAGAAACAAAAAATATGCCAACTGCTGAGGGATATATTTCTGGCGTAGTCAGTTATATCATTACTTCAGTCCTTAATATTTAAGAGGTATTTCACTTAATTTAATGAAGTAAGGGAACATGCATTCCAGTTAGCTTTTTAAAAGCAGTAAATGTTTATTAAATGGGTGAACATGTTTAGTGCAGTGCATTTATTAATGAATAGCAATGACTAACTTGAATGTGGTTCAGAATCAATGTCCTAAAGGACGAATGACAAGAACGCTGGTGTTCACCCTCTTCTTCTTTTTAATGGTGGGGAGAACCAACTGCCAGGAAGAACCAGGCAACTGATGTGAAAATTCTGTGTAGTGTTACTGCCTCGCATTAGAGATCCATTATGAATGGTTCTGAGTTTAGTGTCAGACAAAACTGATCCTTCTGGCTCCAACTCTTATAGCTGTTTGACCTTGAATAACTATTTTAACCTTTCTGAACTTCAGATTCTTTATCTAAAAAGGATTGAGAAAATGAACTTGCATAGAGTCATAAAGATTAAACTATGTATATGATAGCACTGAACAAAAAAACCCGGTGCATATGGTTAATGTTTGGTAAATGTTTTGACTGTTGCTGCTTCTCCTAGGCTGCCTGGCTTGAGTTAATTCATGACCTAACATGTCTGTTTAGGGGCAAATTTGAATCTAACTCTGCAGGCGCTGATGAAGATAGGTGTAATTTTCATGAACACAGGAACATTTGGGCTTGTTGAAATCTCAGTGGAGGGAATTTTCTGTTCCATGAGATGCTAGACTCGATAAACATCTCTTGGACATGTTTCATTTCTAGACCAACCCTTTCACAGATAAGGAAACTGGAAGCTAGAGAAATCGAGTAGCTTGCTCAAGGCTCTATACCTTGGAAGTGCTGGAGTCTGGATTCCAATGGGGTCTGTCCAGCTTCAAAGGTGCCTGCCTACTAAGTCGCTTTAGTCGTGTCTGACTCTTTGCTGACCTTATGGACAGTAACCTGTCACACTCCTCTTTCATGAGATTTTCTAAGCAAGAACACTAGAGTGGGTTGCCATGCCCTCCTCCAGGGGATCTTCCTGACCTAGAGATCCAACTTGCATCTCTTAGGTCTCCTGCATCAACAGAGGGTTCTTTACCACTCGCGCCGCCTGGGAAGCCCCTTTAAAGGCGCTGTGCTGCCTTAACATGAGTCGGAGGGCTTAGTCAGGTAAAGCACAGAGAATCTTGAAAACAGAACTACTCAGATGTGTGAAGTTTGTAAAATTTCAGCTTTGAAGTTATTTTTGACATGAAAAATTTTGGATAAAAAAGTAATTAGAAATATTAGTCTATCTATGTGTTGGCTTCTGCCATACATCAGTATGAATCAGCCATAGATATACATATGCCCCTCCCTCTATTAAATTATTTCTGATCTCATTTCACCTATAGCTAAACTTGTGGTGGTGTAAGCATCTGAGCATTTGTTGTGTCTTCTAATGAATTTCTGCTTGAGAATTTACTTTATGATTATAAATTATTCACTTATGACTTACCTGTTATAAGTTACTTGTCTTTTGGCATTTATTGATTTTTGAAACCTGGGAATTTAGATATTGAACTACCTGTGATCAGTTGCTTTCCTTTAAGGCATTATGTCACCTTCATAA
This sequence comes from Budorcas taxicolor, assembly GCF_023091745.1. Lineage (NCBI taxonomy): Eukaryota > Metazoa > Chordata > Mammalia > Artiodactyla > Bovidae > Budorcas > Budorcas taxicolor. The sequence goes on along the minus strand of NC_068918.1, from coordinate 17,100,715 downwards.
AATTGTGTTAAATGGGTTATATTGTTTATCAACTTCGTCTCAGCATTATAAAAAGGGCATGTTATAAAATACTTATATACAATTGACCATTGGAAACTGTGAGGGTAGGGGTGCTGACCCTCAGGGTAGTTAAAAAAAAAAGTGTGTAACTTGCAGTGGGCCCTTTGTACATGCAGTTCTTTCGTATTTTCAGATCATGTGATACTGTAGTATATTTACTGAAAAAATCTGAATGTAGGTGGACTCATGAAGTTTAAACCCTATCGTTCAAAGGTCAGCTGTATTTATTAGGTGAGGGGTGTTGATGTTTGGTAGAATGGAAATCTACCAGTCCACAGCCACCCCCCAAAGTGATCCAGCTTGTGCTGTCTTCTCTGGAGATTAGGAAGCTGCTGTCTCTGGAGACAGCTCTTTGCATCAAGCCCTAATGTTGAGCCAAGACACCTCTCTCTCAATACCCAGTGCCTGGTTCTAGGTTGGTACAAGCCTAAATCCTCTACTAGATAAGATCCTTGAGATATTTGAAAATAACTGTCCTTTCCTCTGGGGCTTCCCAGGTGGCTCAGTGGTAAAGAACCCACCTGCCAATGCAGGAGAGGCAGGAGACTCTGGTTCAGTCTCTGGGTTGGGAAGATCCCCGGAAGAGGAAATGGCAACCTGCTCCAGTATTCTTGCCTGGAAAATTCCTTTCCTGACAACTCCTCTTTCACATCCCTTCCTCTCTACTCTTTCCATGCTAAACCTGACCAGCTCCTTTGACTAATATTCCTAAAATTTGGTGGCTCAGATGGTCAAGAATCTGCCTGCAATGAGGGAGACCTGGGTTCGATCCCTGGGTTGGGAAAATCCCCTGGAGAAGGGCATGGCAAACCACTCCAGTATTCTTGCCTAGAGAATCCCCATGGACAGAGGAGCCTGGCGGGCTACAGTCCATGGGGTCGCAAAGAGTCGGACATAACTGAGCGACTAAGCCCACAGCGCAGCTTAAAGTTTAGTTTTAGGTTATTTAATCATTCTATCTGTTCCAGTTTCCTTCTGTTTCCCCTGTGTGAGGAGATCCAGAGCTAAACGCAATAATCATGATATACTATAACCCTCAAAAAGGGCAGGACAGACCATCATAGCCTTTTTTATTCTGGGTTGGCTGCATTGGTTTTTTACTTTTTGGCCTAGGTGGGTGGGAGGAGGTGTTGTGAAGCAGCGGAATCACACCGCTGGGTATGTAAATCTTACTGTCACCCCAAACATGATATGCTGCTGCTGCTGCTGCTGCTGCTGCTGCTAGGTCACTTCAGTCGTGTCGGACTCTGTGCGACCCCATAGACGGCAGCCCACTAGGCTCTGCCGTCCCCGGGATTCTCCAGGCAAGAACACTGGAGTGGGTTGATATATGCCTGTCCTATTCATTTGTGCTAATGCTAGGTTCTATCTCTCCCAGATGCAGAGCCCTCAGTTGATCTACAGACAGCTGACATCTGTCTGAATTGAAATGCTGTTATCCAAGATGTTATTTATCTATTCAAAAGTCTATTCAGCACATATTTTCATTCAAGTCATTGGTAAATGTATTAATGAGGACAAGGCTTAAGAAAGAACACTGCAATTAAGCTGTTAACACCTTTTCTTTAGGTTGAAGTTGGAAGTCTGCTCCCAGCTCCAGATAGAGGCCGGTCAGTTGGTGAGCACGTACCGCTTGCTATAGTGACTCAGTGCTTTCTGTAATCAGTCCAATCCTGGGGGCATTCATTCACGTCTAGGCCACATTCTCAATCTTATTCATAAGCAGATCAAGAGAAACTTACCAAGTGCCTTATAAGTACAGTTACACCACGTTTGCCTCACTTCCTTGTTGAACCAGCATAGTAACTGTGTACAAGAGGGAGATTAGGTCACTACAGTTTGGCTGAGCCCCATTCTTGAACTTCCTTCTCTCTACCAGCCCTACATGCCCACCGTACCAGACCACCAGGCCTCCTTGAGTACCACGCATTCCCTGCCAATGGCTTGCACATCCTCATTCTGCCTAATGAGAGCAATCGCTTCTGCATTCCGCATCAAACTCTTTGTTCCTCCCTCACAGTCTGGCTCTGGCATCATCTGTGGAATTTCCCAGACTCCCCTTCCCTTCCTGGCAGAGTAGTTGCTTCCCCTCTGTGCTGTGTGGTTCCTTGTACCACCAATATCAGACTGCTTGCCACTTGCCTTACCATCTGATGGATGTCAGTTGCCTGTTTCACCTGAGCTGGCTGGCCTGTGAATGCTGTCCTCTTTGTATCTCCAGGGGAGTACTTGGTCCCTGGGAGATGCTTCAGAAAGGGATCTGCTTGTTTGTTGTTGTTCTGCTGAGTGGTTGATTTTCTGTGAACATCGTGGATTTCAGGGTTCACTGCCTCCTCTTCTAAGTCCTTCCCAAGCTGCCTTTAATTATTGTATCTAATGTTTTGCTGGGGATTTGTATGATGTTCTCCAGTGTGTAATTTGCATACTCCCTTTTCTAACTTTTGTTGAAAATTAAAATCTATTTGCATCTTGTTAAGCTTTTGGCCTTTTCCACATATTCAGCAATTCCTCACCTTGCTAGTGATGCTTTAGAAATCTTATTTGCACATTCTCTTCCTAGAGGGAACTTAAAAAGTGCCTGTCAAGCCCAGAGGTGGATCTTTCTTTAGAGTATCCAGGAGATTTGATGAAATCTCTTTACTCATTTTGGGTAAGACAGCACTGATGATAACCACACCTGTTTAATTCTTTTCAGGTCTAATTTCAGTTCCCTTACAAAAACCAATGGAATAGGAGTTGATGAGGTCTCCATTTTGCCATCCATTGGCTCTGTCCCGTTCAAGTGGTAGCCTTGATCATCACCTTGATTCAAGTATCACTTTGTAGTTCTTTGTTGCTATTAAGTTCTGTTTTGTTTCTATGACACAGATTTGTTTATCTGGGAACGTCATCTCCTGGATGTTTCCCTAAAATGTTTGCAGCATGCTTTTGTTCTATTTCTATGTCTTTCTTCCCAGATTTCTTGTTAGAGTATTCAAGTTTCTGACCTTTGTTTAACACCTATATTTCTGAATACCCTTTCTGTGTTTAGATGACAGTAGAGCTTTGAGAAAGACTGAATTCCTGTCATATTTCAGCATAAGTGTAAGTTTTTCCTAGGAGGAAATGTTTGCATAGAAAGGTACATTTTAGCCTGTTCCTTATGTGGCCAAGGCTTACAGCGTGTTGTCATTATTTCATTTGTATACTAGGAAACATGTTGTTGGGAAAACAGCTGATGGACATTATGTGTGCTCTGGTGTTTTCCTAGTTTCCACTGGTCATACCTGAATGAGCAAGGAGCTGCACTGTGTTCTATGGGAAGCCAAAAAGCCACCCTGGCCTGTGTGGGTCCACACTGGTTTGGTGGAGTTAGTGAGGGTGTCTGATAGCTCTGTCCTTAAATTCCTTCTAAGTGGCATCACGGGATGCATCAAACATTTGTTGGTGATACAGAAAATACTTTGTTTTTAACACAGCTCTTACGGGGTAAGGGTTTTGTATATGCCATTAAAAAAAATAATGAACTAAATTTAAATTGACTATACTGATTTAAGATCACAAAAAGAAAGATTTAGGTAGAAGATACATCTTGTACTCCCTCATAGCATTCTTCCTGGTCTGTAATGCACCCTGAATGTAAGAGACTCTTGTAATTCAGTGTTTGGATGAGTCTAGGGTTTATTGATGTGAGGAGAAAGTCAACATTAAATGGAAGAAGGGCTTTTAAGAAGCCCATTATAGCCACTTATAATGGAGAATGTCGTTCGCATTAAAGATTGATTTACGGAGCTCTGGTTCTTCAGTGAAGCATGAAGGCTGCCAGGTGGTGCTCTGTGCAAATCATTTTTATAGCATCCTTTGCTGATCTCTTCCTGGTTAATCTGTTGGTGTGTCCAGACCTGAAAGGGCTGCATCCATCTGGTTTAAGAAATATATCAGTTCCAAGAAATTTAAAAGAAACCAAAGATTTGGATATTTTTTAAATCTGTTGAATAAAAAATGGAAAAAGAACTCCACTAGTTCTAAACAGACACAGCAGCACCAGATGTCAGTTCTTGGATCATTTAATCTTTTTTTTTTCTCCTTGTGTTTATTTTTGTCAATATTTTTCCACTAGAAGCAAATATTAGTTTCTGGCTCAGCTTGCAATATAAAAATTTTCCAATTAGGTGGTTATGACTTCATTTTTATTCATGAGGGGAAATCTAATAAATAGAGATCATCACATATGATGGCATGCAGAAGCGAAACTTTAAAATAAACCACCTGGCCCAGGGCAGGGCAGAGAGCCAGGGTTCTAATTCTTTCTGGAGTGTCCCCATTTCCAAATAATAATTACATATATATATTTGGAGTATATATATATATTTGCCAAACCAAGCAGGGATTGAACCCATGCCCCGTGTAGTGGAGGCGCAGAATCTTAACCACTGGACCACTAGGGAAGTCCCCAAATAACTGTTACTTTGGGAGGAATCCTTGGATTGATATCTGTCTACCATGTCATTAATCTTATCCCCAGGACTGGATTAATTCCTTGCTTAGCTTTTATGTGGTTTTTCTGCCTAGTTCTGTGTTCTGCATTTAGGGAAGTGTAAGCAGAGTATGAAACATGACGGTTTTCAACTTGAGGGAACCTCGGTTGTTTGGGGCTGAGGAGGCTAAGTGAAGCGGCATTGTCACGGGGTGTACGATCGAGTGCCTCACAGTAAGTGATGAGTGACACGTGAAGTACACTTACAAGGCAGAGAGAGAAGGGCACACAAATGGTCAGGGAAGCACGACTGAATCTTGTGTTGGATCCGGTCAGAGGAGGAAGAAGTGTAGCAAGATTAACTCAAGGTTGGAGAACAGTAAGGATGAAGGCACAGAGCTGGCAAGGAGCCCCGCGGGTTCAGGCCACAGTGAAATGGAGGTGATGAGAGTTGGACCCTCGGCTCCTGTCTTTTTCCTCCTCCTTTTGCGCCCCCAGTTTTCTAATGAGGACTGTCCTAGCTCCTGAAGGGTGGCTTCCGCCCCCACCGCGCCACTTTGCTGTTGCTCACTGTCTTCAGCGTCTGACTCTGCAGCCCCGTGGACTGCAGCGCGCCAGGCCTCCCTGTCCACCACCGTCTCCCGGAGTTTACTCAAACTCATGCCCATCGAGTCGGTGGTGCCATCCAACCATCTCATCCTCTGTTGCCCTCTTTTCCTCCTGCCATCAATCTCTCCCAGCATCAGGGTCCTTTCCACTGAGGCCGTCCTTCTGGAGGTCTCACTGACCCGCTGCCCCTCCGCTGTGTCGGGTATATTGGTCTTAACCTGAAGGAGCCTACGCCGAGGCATTAGATGCTGCTGATTCCAGACCACTTTCCCTGACTCATCTCCAAAGCTTTCTGGCCTCACCGGTTATCAAGAGGCAGGAAAGGCACACCAATCTGGATCTAAATCTCTGCTGCACCAAGGCTGGGAGGGTTGAACTAGGGAAATTAGCATCTCTCAGCCTCAGTTTAATGGAAGTAAGGATGCCTAACTCATAATGTGGTCTAGGGATGAAAAGAGAGAGCATGTGGAAAATGTTGAAGTGATGACTTATGAAAAGGAAAGGTGCTTTTCTTTCCCTGCCCTGGCCACTGTGCCCTTTCCAGACTTCATGCTCGGCCATTCCCTCTTCCTGATATCCTTTCTCTTTTCCCTCTTTACCTGTTGAAATCCTCTCCCTCCTAAAAGGGGTACTTTGTTACCCCAGAGTTGAACTTTGTGTCGTCTGGATTCTTGGTGTTATTTTGGACAGCTCTAAGTTACTAGCTGTCCATTTTAGTTATGGGCACACATTTATTTCCTACTGGTTGGCAAATCCCTTGAGGGCAGCCCTGCATCAGGGATTCAGAGATAAACTAGTCAGAGTGGAGCCCGTGTCCTTCATTAGTTGTCGTATGTGCAGGGTTTATCATCGTATTGTTTTTTCTTTTCCTCAAGTACAACCATATGCTGTTAATTTCTCAATCTTTTTCTCTAGCCCTCTCTGCACTCTTGTGCTTTATGAAATCTAACATCTGGTGAGTGTCTCCAGCTAACAGTCCCATGGGTACTCAAAGGCAGCATGGCCAAAACTGATCTTTCATCTGTTTCTGCTCCCGCATCCCGCCAAGTGACTGCCCTTTTCCTGTAGATCGTATCTTATCTGTGGTATCACAGTCTATCCAGCCCCAAGAGGCAGAAACTTGGAAGGCATTCATCATTCCTTCCTGTCCCATGTTGTCTTCATGGAGTGCGTCACCAAATTTGGACTCATTTGCCTCCTTAATATGTCTTGAACTCATGCCTCCTCTTTCTGTGTAAATACTATTGGCCTAAGTGTGAGCCCTTTCTCAACGAGTTAGACTGTGATATCTTCTTTAAAAAAATCATGTATTATTATCATCTTTAAAATTTATTTATGGCTGTGCTGGGTCTTCTTTGCTGTGTGTGGGCTTTCTCTAGTTGCAGCGAGCAGGGGCTACTCTTCATGGCTGTGTGTGGGCTTTCTCTAGTTGCAGCGAGCAGGGGCTACTCTTCATGGCTGTGTGTGGGCTTTCTCTAGTTGCAGCAAGCAGGGGCTGCTCTTCATGGCTGTGTGCGGGCTTCTTTCTGTGGTGGCTACTCTTGTTGCAAAGCATAGGTTCTAGGGTGCTCGGGCTTCAGTAGTTGTGATGCACGGGCTTAGTTGCCCTATAGCAAGTGGAATCTTCCCAGACCAGGGATCAAACCTGTGTCCCCTGCATTGGCAGGCAGGTTCTTAACCACTGGACCCCTAGGGAAGTCCACCGTGATATCTTCGAGCAGAGCCTGTTCACCCTCTTGTCAGCCCTCTGAAGCCCATTCTCTGTAACCTGTGGGTGTTACACGCCCTCCCTCCCTGCAACAATGTCTGTCAGGAGGGCGGCTGTGGGGTCAGCCTGAGCCCTTGTTGACAAGGTGCTGGCAGAGGTGCCGGGAAGGGGAGGCAGCGCATAGTGGGCAGCGAGGATAAAGTTCCAGCTCTTCGCGTGACATGAAAGGTCTTCATGACCCTAATCCTGTCCATGTCTTCATCCTCAGCTCCCACCCCTCTCCTGCTTCACATTTGGTCCTGGAGCAGCAGAGAGAGACTGTGTCTCCACGTTGCTTTTGTTCGGCCAGACCTGCTTGCCGTGCCCTTTAACTCGGAACCCATGCTCATCCTTCAGATCTTGGTGTGTGTGGACCTGCCGTAGGGTGGGCCTGTGGAAGACTCAGAGTTCTTCCTCTAGGCTCTGTGCTTTCTCCACAGCTGTGTGTATCCCACAGAGCTGAAATCCTAAGTGTCTCCCTTGCAAGACAGTGAACACCGTTAGGGCAAGTCTCATGTCTTATGGGGCTTCCCTGGAGGCTCAGAATCTGCCTGCAGTGCAGGAGACCTGGGTTCGGTTCCTGGGTCAAGAAGACTCCCCTGGAGAAGGAAATGGCAACCCACTCCAGTATTCTTATCTGAAGAATCCCATGGATGGAGGAACCTGGTGGGTTACAGTCCACGGAGTCGCAAAGAACTGGACACAACTGAGCGAGTTTCACTCATTCATTTCACTCATTTATCACAGTACCTTCCCTGTAATAGGGATTGTGAAGTAAATTCTTTATGGAGTTGATATAAATTAGTAAATAATTTTGATTGATGAAATTTTTTTTTTTTTTTTTTTTTACTTTGAGACTCATTCAGGGTGAAAAGGCAAGATTTTAGGAAAGGCGAATGCTGTGCAGAAAATTTAGATTAGTGCACCAGGCAGTAAGTAGACTTTGGGAATGTTTGAGCAGGGGCATGGCATGATGGGAGTGGTATTTAAGGAAGACTGATCTGGAGACAACCTCTTATTATAGATTTGAACCAGGTTGCTCCTGGGAAGCAGAGGTGAGAGTTGCACGGGTGAGACAGTGGGGTAGAGGCAAGCATATAAAACCCTTCTGAGGGATAGCTTCCCGAGGCTTTGTGCTTTCATTTGCACATTCACTCTAGTGAGACGTATTGATACTTGCTGGCATGTTTCCAAAATAGAACACTGATGTTATTTTTATTTTTAAAGGAAGAACGTTCTTGTAAAACACCCAAGTGATCCATTTTTTTTTCATCATTGTAGATGAGACATATTCATCATTAATGGCTTGAAAATAGTGATTATGAATTCAAAGATTTTTTAAAAATTAGCTTCTGCATAGCCAGCCTAAAATCTTCCTAAGTCAGCAGTTTTTGCTTTAGCACACTTTGAAATAATTGTTAATTATGAGGAAAATACTTCAACTTATTTTTCCAGCTACTTTTCATTTTGTTAGTTTTAACACCTCCATTCTAATTATAGTTTTCTGCCCCCCACTTCCTGCAGGAGCACTTGTGTTTCATATATGACTCATGTGACTGTACTCACTGGTTAAAGATTAGCTTCCATTTGTTGGGGCCATGTAGCTCTATTTTGCTTCTTTCTTCATATTGGCCATTAATGAACTTCTTAATTTACAGTCACTCTGTTTTTTTTTTTTTAACCAGGGTTATGACTCATTGATTAAAAAGGAATTTTCCAAATATTTTGCACTTTTGATCGCATATTATGGATACCAAGGAAGAGAAGAAGGAACGGAAACAAAGTTATTTTGCTCGGTAAGCATTTGTTTGGCAAATTTATACCAGTATTGAAAAATGTTTGAGGGGACTTTGTCCTTAAGTATTAAGGACATTTGGCTTTTTTTTTTTTTTTTTTTTTTTGGTGACTGTTTCTAAAGAGAGCACATAACTAGGAGCAATTAGATGGACTTTGTTTCATCTTTTTCTTATTTTTACTGGAGAAATAACATTTGGTTCTTCTCTTTCTATCTTTGACAGTTCTCTCAGGCCAGTGCTGCTCAGAGAGTCTAGCCGTCTGTATGCGTCGCACTGCAGACTGCTCAGAATCCTGTGTTTAGCAAGCTACATTGAATTTTAAATCCTAAGTACTTAGTTCCTACTGTTCTTTAGCTTCATTAGTTGATCTATAACTAAAAACCTATGACATATTTAAGTTTATTACCTTGTGGGGTGTCTATTACTAGAACATTCATAAACCATTTTGATGGTTGGACTGTTTTCAAGCTCAGAGTGAGAACATGGGTTTAAAATGATGATTATAATCTCCTAAACTGAAATATTTCTTAAGAAGCAATTCAGCCTCACCACATCCCCAACTCCTAGCATGCTTGTTGAAGATGCATTTCCTGTTTTCCAAATGTCTTGGAAACTGAAAACCAAACTTTTTGTTGATATTTTTATGTCTGGATAGATTGTTAGTGGGAAAATGAAGGGAATGAGCATTTAAGGAACTACTCTGTGCCAAGTACTTTTCTACTGTTTTATGTAGCTTTGCAATAGACTTATGAAATAGGTTTTACCCCCATTTATTAATGAGGTAACTCAGAAAATAAGTATTTTGTCCATTTGATGTAGTGTTAGAGTCAGTCTTCAAATATAGGTTTATATCCAAGGGACATGTTTCAATTAGTAATACTAAACCATGAATAAGAATTTTTGGAAAGCAAGAATTAAACTACCAATTTTAGTGAATTGTTTTCTGCTGTTAGGACCCCAGAGAGTAGCAAGGTTGTTTAGGGAAGGAAGAAATCAGGTATCTAATGGGTGAACCATAGAAAGACAGGACACTTAGAATAAACACAACAATATAGTGATTTTTTAAAATGTTTGAGATAATTTTAGATTCACATGTAGCTCTAAAAAATAATAGAATGATGTCTTACACCCTTCATTCAGTTTCCCACCTTACATGACTATTGTATAAGTGTCACAACTAGGAAATTGACCTAAGAAGGCAACGGCAACCCACTCCAATACTCTTGCCTGGAAAATCCCATGGAGGGAGGAGCCTGGTGGGCTGCAGTCCATGGGGTCGCTAAGAGTCAGACACGGACACGACTGAAGCGACTTAGCAGCAGCAGGAAATTGACATTGATACGGTCTTCTAACCTTATTCAGGTTTCACAAAGGTTTACAAGCATTCATTTGTGTATGGGTGCGTGTGCATGTTTTAGTCCTGTTCAGTTTTATTACGTGTAGATTTGTGAGGCCACCATCACAATCAAGAGACAGAACAGTTCCATCAAAAAGATTTCGTGTGCTACCCTTTGGAAGCCATATTCACCTTCTTCCTTCTGCCCATTACTCCTGACAACCACTGCTGTTCTCCATCTCTATAATTTGTCATTTCAAAAATATTACATGAATGGAATCGTACAGTAGCTAACCTTCTGAGATTGTTTTCTTGTCACGCAGTTCAGTCCCCTTGATATCTTAGTCCATCTGTACTGCGTAACAAAACACCACAGACTGAACGGCTTATAAACAACAAAAATTGTTTCTCACAGTTCGGGAGGCTGGAAGTCCAAGATCAGGGAGCCATCATGTCTGTCTTCTCACTGTGATTTCCATGTGATAAAAGAGGCAAGGAGCTTTCTCCGGCTTCTTGTATAAGGGCACCAGTTCATGAGAGTTCTGCCCTCATGACCTGGTCACATCCAGAAGGCCTCTATCTCCTAATAAATACCATCACATTGGGAACTAGATTTCAACATATGAATTTTGGGGATACACAAACATTCAGATGATAGCACTTGAGATCTGCCCAAGATGTTGCTTGTACTATATAATAATTGTAATATGTATTATGTAAAAATTGTATTATTGTATTATGTAAAAATTGTATTATTGTATTATGTAAAAATTATGTAATAATGCTTCCTTTTTATTGCTGAGTAGTATTCCATGATGTATTACAATTTTTTAACCATTCACCCATTGAAGGACATTTGGGTTGTTTCTAGTTTGGAACTATTACAAATAAAGCTAGGATCATTTGTGTAAAAAAAAAATTCTTTTTGTGAGTATCAGTTTTAATTTATTTGAAATGAATGCTCAGTGGAGTGGCTGAGTCAAATGATAAGTACATTTAATTTTATAAGAAATTACCGTACTCCTTTTTCAGAGTGGCTATACCATTTTCCATTCCTTCCTATCTGCAGTGTGTAAATGATCCAGTTTCTTGGCATCCTCATCAGCATTTGGTATTCTCACTCTGTTTTCATTTGAACCATTCTGAGAGGTATGTAGTGATAGCTCATTGAGATTTTAATTTGCATTTCTTTAATGACTAATGAGATACAATGTCTTTTCATGTGTGTTTTAGCTGTCTGTCCATCTTCTTCAGCACAGTGTCTTTTCCTATCTTTTGTCTATATTCTAACTGGATTGTTTTCTTATTGTTCAGTGCTGAGAGTTCTTTATACTTTCCAGATACTAGTCCTTTGATAAATAGTTTGCCAGTATTTTCTTTCAGTGTGTGGCTTTTCCTTTCAGCTTCTTAACAGAGTCTTTTGCAAAGCAAAAGTTGTCAGTTTTAACTTTAATGATTCAATTTACTAGATTTTCCTTTTATGGATTGTGTTTTTGGCATTAAGTCTAACAACTCTTTGCTCAGCCCTGGGTCCTGAAGATTTTCTTTCATTTTTTCCCGAAACATTTTATAGTATTATGTTTCATACTTAAGTTGGCTATCCATCTTGAGTTAATTTTTATGTAAGATGTGACTTTAGGTCAAGATTCTTTTTTTCCTTTTGCCTAGGGATGCTGTAAATAGTGATTCCACAAGCTGTAGCGCCTTCTCAGGCTGCATCCAAACTGATATCAACAGTAAAGGTGACTGTGGCTCATGAACAACCTGCTCAGGGTTAACAGTGTTGTGTTCCTAAGATGCAGGGGCAGGGGAGCCCCTTAAACTGAGAATTTCTGGAAGAACAGCCTAGTATTTTTCAGCTCAGAAATGCAAAAGTTAATTGTCACGCTTGCCTTGACCTCTTGTGAAGAGTATTCTAACAGTGGAAAAGAAAAACATTTAAAAATGGGGTGTGATCCTAGAGGCATAGAAATAACAGAACAAGGCCAACAGTCAGCGGTACTATTAAATAGTAAGTCACTGTGATGGGTTATTAGGAAATAAAAGAGGGAACAGTTTAAACTGTTTCAACCTTCATTTTAGCTATTATGATGCTTTTGTAGCCCCAAATGGTCAAGCTTTAAAGGCAAACAGCAAATAAACAGAAAAGAGGAAGCCAGAATCAGAAATCTTTTCAGCTGCCTCTGACAAACCGTAGAATTCTATAAAGTGGAATTACCAACAGGATCTGCTCAAAAGCAAGTTTCTGACCACCTAGGGCAGTTTGCTCCAGCGTATGTATTTACAGGTGCTCCAAGCAAGATCTCTAGGGAAGGTCAGAAAGTCAGGCCAAGGGTATAGCCGCAGTGATGTGGCCACACCACGTTACACAAATGTCTACTAGTGAAAGTGAAGTTGCTCAGTCATGTCCAACTCTTTGCGACCCCATGGACTGTAGCCTATCAGGTTCCTCCACCCATGGGATTTTCCAGGCAAGAGTACTGGAGTGGGGTGCCATTGCCTCCTCCACTGCTAGTGTGCTGCTACTGCTGCTGCTAAGTCGCTTCAGTCGTATCCGACTCTGTGCGACCCCATAGACGGCAGCCCACCAGGCACCCCCGTCCCTGGGATTCTCCAGGCAAGAACACTGGAGTGGGCTGCCATTTCCTTCTCCAAGGCATGAAAGTGAAAAGTGAAAGTGAAGTCGCTCAGTCGCAACCCCATGGACTGCAGCCCACCAGGCCTCCGTCCATGGGATTTTCCAGGCAAGAGTACTGGAGTGGGGTGCTATTGCAGAGAAGAGCAAAAGCCAGATCTGCCCTGATTTCTGCCTGCTGCCACAATATGTATCAGAAATCCTGAAACTTGCTTTTGAACTCTCGCCCCCTATCCCTTTACCCTTCTGAGTAAATAGCCTCTGTTTTTTGTACACTATTTTACCTTGTGGTTTCATAAACATTGTTTGATTGTATTTAGTCAATAATCCTTTACCCACCCCCTTTGTTTATGGTTCTCTTTCTTTCTGAAATTAACATCAAAGCAAAGTTAAATGTAAAAGACCCCATTTTAATAGTTTAGGGTTGAAACTAGTTACTTGAGGATCACCCAATCCTTCCTGTCCTTTATCTTGAAATATGCTGCATAGCTCTAAATGGAAGCATGAATCAGCATCAACACTCGATAAATCTGTTCTGGATGAGCCCTAAGGAGCTTTCATGATCTCCTGGCTCTGGCGCACTTGGTTTCTCAGCATCTTCAGTATTTTGTTCTAATTTTTTATTCCTGATCACATGATTCATGAAACATTTTCCCACAGTTTTGCAAATAATTTGTATATACACAAGTCATATATTATATATGTGGATATTAATTCCGTGATGCTCCATAAGTCTTGAAATCAAACGAAAAACTGCATTATTAAAGGAAATTATACTTTCTGTACTATCTCCAGGGTGATCATTATTCCTTGTGGTCTCTGCTCCCTCTTTCTTCCTCTCATAGTTAGAAGGCAGGTATTTTGTATTTTTTTTTTTTTCTTCCCAATCATGCCACAGGGCTCCCTTCTTTCACACTTGTTTTAACATTATCTGGCCCTTGCAGAATTTAGTGACCTTTCAGTGATTTTTGTGTAGGCTCCTTTTGTGCTCTTTGTGTATGTGGTTCATCCCCAAATATGATTTGACTGCTGTGGAAATTTAGACTGAAAGGGTTTGAATAGCTTCGGTGAGATTACATAACAGGCAGGTGAGGCAGCGTTTGAGCCTGGTTTTGTCCTAACAGGGCTGCCCAGGGCTGTGTGGCAGCTTGGTGGCAGAATGGCACCTATAGAACACAGTGCCTGACCTGCTGCCACTCACATTATGGGCTGCATGGATTTCTGAGGGCAGTCCTGGCAGCTTAACATTAATTTATGCCACTGTAAATTAATACGCAGAAATGCATCGTGGATTCTAAAGATCTGCGTTATAAGTGACCTTTTCTAAAAACAACTTGTTTATAACTTGAAGACGTCCCATAATCCATGTCTTATTTACTTGGTGCTGTGTGCTCAGTCACTCCGTCAAGCCCAACTCTGGTGACCCCATGAACTGTAGCCCACTAGGCTCCTCTGTCCATGGGATTAAACCAGGGAAGAATACTGGAGTGGGTTGCCATGCCCTCCTCTAGGGGATCTTCCAAACCCAGGGATCGAACCCGTGTCTCTTGTGTCTCCTGCATTGGCAGGTGGGATCTAGCGCCACCTGGGATCTACTTTTACCCATCCATATAATATAGTTAATGTCAGAGTATTAACCAAGCAAGGCAATATGAAACATACAGTCTGTATACCCAACCTGTGAAAGTCAGGTGTGTGCATTACAGTGATCCAGTTTATACCCCAGAATTGCACCTTGTCTAAAAAAGGTAGTTGCCCATAATAGGAATGAATGCAGAGCTACATTTGGACAGACGATCTCAGCTTGCCTTCTTGGTCAAGTTCAGAGTCTAAGATTCAGTGGAAAGCGTCACCTGGGTGGGTCTGGCTGGCTGATCTGCAGCACTGCTGAGGACCCAGGGAGTGCTCCCTGCTCCAGCCCCACGGAAGCACTCTTTGAACCTTAGGAAAGAGTCCTCTCTTTGTGGTACAGCTGGGCTAAGAATGCGTATACCACGTGGGTGGAGTGGTGTGATGTGAACTCTTGCCCTTCCTTTAATTAACAGTGTCTAGGTTGTTTTTTTCCTGCTGGCCAAGGGCCATTAGAGAAGAACCTTAGTATGTCCCAGATTTGAGGGAAAACATTATTACCAGGTGTTGGATTCAGATATTATCATATTCCTGGCTTTACTTGAGCTAGTGTATGAAAAGTGAACAGACCCATTTTAAGTGCTTGGTATGTGTTAACTCTAAATCTTCTGAATATTTGGTTAATATCTTTTCAGTTTTACTGTGCCTACTGATTCTAATAAAAGTTAATAATCACAGCATTGTGGTGCTTTATAAGGTGCTTTCAGGTGCGCTCCCCCACTTCAGTCTTACCATGATTGTGTGAGTAGATCTAAATGCAGATGGTGAAGCAGTAGTTTGAAGGCTAAGTAACTTGCCTTCAGTCACTGAGCCTTTAAATGGATGGTCTGGACCCTGTATCCCACTCTGCGTCATCTGTATCTCTGATTGGATTTCTTCATTCTGTGTGGTTTCAGTGTAAATTGCATTAAGTGTTCATTTTTACATTGTCTGAGAGGGGGTTAGAACATATTTGTAGCATCATACTGTGATAGATAGGAAAAGTTGTATATAGATTTGGAAGTAGGATATCCTCTTTGACTTCACTGGAAACTGTATCTGATTTCAGCTTCTAAGAACCATCCTAGAGGGCTGCTGGGGACACATGCCTGTAGTGATCCATAGCCCTACACAAGAACACTGCCGTGTGTGATGTTCTTAGCTCCTATTTGTGTTTATGTGTTTGCAGTCTTTCTCCCCCTAGATGGGCCGTCTGGAGGGAAGTGACTCAGCAGTCGTTCACTCTTCCTTCCTTATGCCTTCTTAAATATTGGTTGACATATGTTGTTCAGTTGTGTCCAACTCTGCAACCCTATGGACTGCAGCACGCCAGGCTTCCCTGTCCTTTACCATCTCCTGGAGCTTGCTCAAACTCAGGTCCATTGAGTCAGTGACGTGTTAAGTATTTTTTGACCAATCAACAGACTGAGAATATTCATTTAAAATAGCTTCTTTAATGTAGGATATAAATGTTTTGTGAGTCTTAATTTATCACCTTACGTTTTTCAGTATTCAGAATTTTACTAGCCTTAAAAAATTAAGAATCCTTTCAAATCATTTCCTGTGAAACAGCTGCATATGCCTTATTTGAAAATATTCCTAATTACCAGTTAAATTCTTGTGTGAGCTGTAATGTTGTTTAAGGCTCATGTTTCCTACTTTCTCGGTTTGAATTCAGAGCAAGTGGCTCTTAAGGGAATATTTACATATTGCTTGTCATTCATTACTGGGAAAAACAGCCATGGTCAAGTTTGATCTGCTAATGCTTTCAGGAAATCATTAACTTTCTTTTTTTTTTTTAAGATTTAAAAAAAGGCATATAAACATTTAGCCAGTAGCAGACTCGTGCGTTTTGCTTCACTTTTAAAGAACAGGCAAAATGACTTGATTTAATTGAAGAATACTGCTTTTCAAGCTGCACGTTACCAACCTGTTGGGCATCGTGAAATCAGGTTAGTGGATAGGAACCAGCGTTGTTTTAATGGGATAGAATAGAAAAGATCAGTCAGGACTGAGCTGGACTGAATAGACAATAATCAGTGTGTGTTGTATGTAGTCAGAATAAATATTATTTCGTGAAAATCTTGTTTTAAATATTTATGAGGATGTTTATGTTGAATCTCAATTTAACCTTTTTTTTTTTTTTATTGTGTACCATATTGAACAATGACTCATTGATTTAGAAAATTCTTCAGCGGTTGGTATACTGGCAGTGAAGTTATTTTTCCTCCCCCCAAAAACAAATTTCTTTGATTTAACACACATTAAGCAGTTGTTCAAAGACAGCTGTACATAAAATGCTTGTGATGGTCTCAATGTGCTTTCCCACAGTGCAGTGTAATGGGTCTAACCAATTTGGGCTTCCCTGGTGGCTCAGCTGGTAGAGAATCTGCCTGCAATGCGGGAGACCTGGGTTCAATCCCTGGGTTGGGAGGATCCCCTGGAGAGGGGAACGACTACCCACTCCAGTATTCTGGCCTGGAGAACTCCAGAGACTATTCCATGAGGTCGCGGAGAGTCGGACAAGACTGAGCGACTTTCACTTTCACTGGCACTTTCAAAGAGAGCTGTACATAAAATGCTTGTGATGATATAAATGTGCTTTCCCACAGTGCAGTGTAATGGGTCTAACCAATTTTAAGGATAAGTGACAAGCTTGTCCCTGTTTAACCTGAAATTCCCTTGCTGATCTGGACTGTCCCAGATTCTGGAGTGAGACCCAAGGAAACTGTAATTTAGCAAAACTACCTGATGAAACTAAGCTTATGCAGCTTTGGCTTTGGGGCCTCCTGTGGGTTATTTCTTCTCTGTGAGACTACTAGCTGTGGGGTTGTATAGCTTTCTTTTCTCTTAAATTAGAATAATAATAGTAGTTACCTATTTTTTAAGATTGTTGAGAGGATTGACTGAAGTAAAATACATGAAGTCTTTGGACTAAGCTCTATTGAAAAATAAGCACTAACGAATTTTAATATAAATTTATACTGCCTAAGTAAGGAATACATGAACAAATGAAAGATTGAGAAAGAGCAAGAATAAATATAATACATAGGCATGAATTTTGTGTACATTTCAGGGAGTTTATCCCTTGAAACTTGTCCAGGCGATAGTCATGGCTCTCAGTGAAAGACCCAAGACAGGACTCAAAGATACAGAAAGACCAAAGCACATGAAAAGTAAATGATTTAAGCCGCCCCCCTCCTTGCCTGTTGTTGCTGACAGTCAAGGAAGACTTCAGCGGAACTGACTCCTGAGTTTGGACTTAAACTTGTCACTACTGGCTCCAGAGACTTTTGTCACGTGCATTTGAAACCTTTCCTTGCTGTTGGTCTGGGAACTGGTGAAGGACAGGGAAGCCTGGTGTGCTGCAGTCCATGGGGTCGCAAAGAGTCGGACATGACTGAGTGACTGAACAACAACAAATTGCTGTTGGTACAACAGCTCTTCCGCAAGAGGAAATTGAGTCCTGAACTAGAAAATGCTCTGTGCTCACAGCTCAGGAAGTTCACCACTTACACTTATAATCCAGCTGTCGTTGATTTCGGTAGAAGTCTTCCTTCCTTTCCCCCTCAAATTCCTGTCTGCAAATTTCTACAGGCTTCACCCCCTCTAGCTCCTAAGTCAGATGCTGATTGCATACCCTCCTACACACCCTCCCAGGTTAGTCTCTCCGAGGCCCACTTCAGGTATGTTACTTCCCGATCCCAGTCTTCTCTTGAATTTGAGGTTCTGAACAAAATGGCTCATTCCTATCTTTTTGTCTGAATGTCTTATTTTGATTTTCTGTACATTTCTTACTCTTTGCCTCCTCAAGCCTCTGCTTTCAATGTGCAAAGAACTACTCTTTACGATTCACTTTTTATTTACAGTGATGTCAAACCCATCACTCTGGCAACCCCATCTTTAATTATCTCCTTGAGGCCTTTCCTGTTTCATCTAATCCTTCACCACTACCCACACACATAACTAGATGTACCCTCCCTTGCCACTTGACCCAAGGCATTGCTAGGCTTCCTAATTCCTTCTCCTGGGGCCCTGAATACCATTCGTCTTTGGATACACTCTCATCTTCTCTGCCTTATTTGCTTGTGTTATTTATTGTCAGTTCTTTTTCTTTTCTTTTTTTTTTTTTACTTTCCTGGTGGCTCAGATGGTAAAGCGTCTGTCTACAATGTGGGAGACCCGGGTTCGATCCCTGGGTTGGGAAGATCCCCTGGAGAAGGAAATGGCAGTCCACTCCAGTACTATTGCCTGGAAAATCCCATGGACAGAGGAGCTCGGTAGGCTACAGTCCATGGGGTTGCAAAGAGTTGGACACAACTGAGCGACTTCACTCACTCACTCAGTAGCACTCTCATCTTCTCTGCCTTATTTGCTTGTGTTATTTATTGTCAGTTCTTTTTCATTTTTATATTCCTCACAGGGTGTAGGTTCATGTCCTACTCCTAACAGTCATTCACTGTGAATGATGACCAACAGGTACTACAGAACAGAGACTGATTTGTGTATTCATCTAGTCTCATAATTGCTCTGTTAGTATCCTGATTACAGGCAAAGATGCTAAACGGTATCACAGGTGTTATGTAATTGACCCAGGGTCACGTAATGATGAGATAGTGGATCTGGGACGCAGCCCTGGTATGGCTGACCTCACAGACGATGTTCTTAATTATTATGTTGTATTCTTCATTAAACTATGTTGAATTGAATTTTATAGAGCCTTATCAGTTACCCATATAAAGATAAGTAGGACTCACTGATCTAGGTGATACAGTAATTAATTAAAACTGATATTTTCTGCTTTCCACTGTAAAGGAATTACTAGGAACTTTGGAACAAGCTAGGAAATCTCTGTGCTTTCAAGGAAACTTTGCAAGTCCCTACATACCAATGAAAAAGTCAGCAAGCCTCTTAACTTCCTCTATATTTGGGGTGTATATCAAGGATTCCCCTATGATTTCTTCTCTTGATTCAGAGTTGGTGGCCCTAACAGGTGAAAGTCTTGGTTACTTTTGTTGTAGAGACAGTGACCTGGTACTTGTGCCACTTTTAAAATTAATTACTTTATTTCTGTTTTGGCTGTGCTGGGTCTTCGTTGCTGGGTGGGCTTTCTCTAGTTGTAGTGAGCAGAGGCTTCTCTCCAGTTGCAGTCGCTTCCCTTGTTGCAGACCTTGGGCTCTAGGGCACATGGGCTTCAGCACATGAGCTTAACAGTCGGGGCCCCTGGGCTCCAGAGCACAGGCTCAGTAGTTGTGGCGCATGGGCCTAGTTGCTTTGCAGCATGTGGGATCTTCCCGGACCAGGGATCAAACCCTTGTCTCCTGCATTAGCAGGCAGGTTCTTTACCACTGAGCCAGCAGGGAAGCCCCTGTTCATGCATTTATACTTCCCTTTTCCTTCATGTACCATTTTAAATAAAGTTTGCATAAACAAAATGGTTAATGTCCCATTTTTTTTTTCTGTACCCATTTTTGTGTTATACCAGCGAACATGCACTGGGCCTGCCTACTTGTTTTAGCTTTTTGCTTCTCACATGTAGATGAAAACAGTATTGAAAAGGATAATGGGCCAGATTTAAAGAGACTGAGCAAGACGTAGGGTGGCCTATGGTTTGCAGATGTGACTCAGCACCAAATAAAGCAGACAGATGAGTCAACACCACAGAGCCTGAATCAGAGTGTTCCAGGGATGAGAAAGGAAGATGCTAGTTGAATTGGGGAACCTCCTGGATCTCTTACCCAAGCAAGACATGGTCTAGCATCTGCTGAGGGAGAAGGTGGTGGCAAGCACGAAGGAGGGCTTTTCTTAATGGTTCTGTTACTAGAACTATGCGGTTGATTTCACTTGAACCATGTAAAGGTGACTTTGAGGTGGGTATATCATGTACTGAAATAAGAAATGTAGCTTTCTGGTTTTGAGACAAGGTTTCTTTAGGTATGAACTGAGAGTGTGATGTGCATATAGAGGAGCCAGAAAACAAGGCTAGGGATTGCATCAAAATTTAAAAGTAGTATTTACCAATGTACTTATGGAAGACTGGACAAACTAGATAGCCAAAATATGAACCTGGGAACATAGGAAACAGTAATTAGAGGCGAGTTATTCATGCTTAAAATATTCTTTTCTATACTTAGGGGAAAAAACAACCATGAACCCTAATTCTATTTCTAAATCGCTCTATGGCATTTAAATACAGTTTATACACACATGTCCAAGAGCACATCTGTTGTATAAAGAGGACTAGTTTCAAAATGGATTGATCCTGCTTTTGAATAGGTGGCATGATTTGAATATAATTCCTGTCGTGGATGCTTTACGTTGTTAATCTTTCCATTAATTTTTCCTGTGCGTGTGAGAATGTTGTGGATTATGACAACCTTGGTTCGTGTTCTTTACCATTTGAAGAGGTTTTGGTTTAGAAGTTGTGTAATGTATAATTTAAAGCAGGTGAATTTCGATATTTCAGGTAAATTTTGTTAGCACAGCAGAAAGCTGAACAGTAATTTGGTTATTTCATTTTCAGAACGTAATTGAAGCAGACGCTGGTGAGGTCACTGGGGAATGAGCCGTCTCCATTTCAATGGCTCCATCATTCTTTTTTAAGTGGGAGGTATTTCCTTTTACTTTGCTAAATCAACTGCTTTTACTAGATAGCGAGAGAAATTTAATTTCTTTTAACCATAACTCTGAGCTTCTATAATCAGGATTTCAAGATATTTTTCTTGCATAAGAGTAGATGTGGTTTAAATGGAAAAGTGTGCAACATGTACACATTAGGTATATGAAAACATAATTTTTCTAAGAATATATGGATTTTTAAAATTAAGAGAGTTACAAACACACATATTTACCTTTAAGTGCAATTTGCACTGTCTTAACAGGTCATTGAGAACTTAAAATTATAAAGCTGGTTGAGTTATAAACCTAATCTTTACCTTCTTCCTGTTTATTTTTAACACATAGGAAAATCTTTCTCTACTTTGAATTTGGTTTCCATATTATCTGACTAGTTCTTTCGCCTAATCAAAAGCAGCCTTTATTTGTTGTTGCTGTTGTTCGGTCACTCAGTCATGTTCAACTCTTTGCAACCCCGTGGACTGCAGCACACCAGGCTTTCCTGTCCTTCGCTGTCTCCCAGAGTTTGCTCAAGCTCATGTCCATTGAGTCAGTGATGCCATCCAACCGTCTCCTCCTCTGTTGCTCCCTTTTCTTCCTGCCCTCAATCTTTCCCAGCATCAGGGTCTTTTCCAGTGAGTCAGCTCTTGGCATCAGGTGGCCTAAGTATTGGAGCTTCCACTTAAGCATCAGTCCTTCCAATGAATATTCAGGGTTGATTTTGTGTAGGATTGACTGGTTTGATCTCCTTACTGTCCAAGGGATTCTCAAGAGTCTTCTCCAGCATCACAGTTCAAAAACATCAGTTTCTCGGTGCTCAGCCTTCCTTACAGTCCAACTCTTAACATACGTACATGACTACTGGAAAAACCATAGCTTTGACTAAACAGATCTTTGTTGGCAACATAATGTCTCTGATTTTTAATACACTGTCTAGATTTGTCATAGTTTTTCTTCCAAGGAGCAAATGTCTTGTAAATTCGTGGCCATCCACAGAGATTTTGGAGTCCAAAAAATAAAATTTGTCCCTATTTCCATTTTCCCCTATCTATTTGTCTTGAAGTGATGGGAACAGATGCCATGATCTTAGTTTTTTGAATGTTAAGTTTAAGCCAGGTTTTTCACTCCCCTCTTTCACCCTCATCAAGAGGCTCTTTAGTTCCTCCTCACTTTCTGCCATAAGGGTGGTGTCATCTGCATATCTGAGGTTATTGATATTTCTCTCTGCAATCTGAATTCCAGCTTGTGCTTCATCCAGCCTGGCATTTCTCATGATGTGCTCTGCATATACGTTAGATAATCAGGGTAATAGTATACCGCCTTGACATACTCCTTGCCCAATTTTGAACCAATTCATTGTTCCAGGTCCAGTTCTAACTGTTGCTTCTTATCCTGCATATAGGCTTCTCAGGAGGCAGGTAAGGTGGTCTGATATTCTCATCCCTTTAAGAATTTTCCATTGTTTGTTGTGATCCACACAGTCAAAGGCTTTAGCATAGTCCATGAAGCAGAAGTAGATTATTTTTGGAATCCCCTTGCTTTTTTCTGTGATCCCTCGGATGTTGACAATTTAATCTCTGATTCCTCTGCCTTTTCTAAACCCAGCTTGTACATCTGGAAGTTCTTGGTTCACGTACTGCTGAGGCCTAACTTGAAGGATTTTGAACATAATCTTGCTAACATGTGAAATGAGTGCAATGAGTTCAACAGTAGTGTGACTATTATTTGGCATTGCCTTTCTTTGAGATTGGAATTAAAACTGACCTTTTCCAATCCTGTGGCCACTGCTGAGTTTTCCAAATTTGCTGACATATTGAACGCAGCACTTTAACAGCATCATCTTTTAGGATTTGAAATAGGTCAGCTGGATTTCCGTCACGTCCACTAGCTTTGTTGTTAGAAATGTGTATTCTTGCCACTGCTTCTTAATCTCTTCTGCTTCTGTCAGATTCAGGGCATTAGTTCTGGTAGACAAGTACCTGAAGAATTGTGGATGGAAGTTCATAACATGGTACACAAGGTGGTGACCAAAATTATCCCTAAGAAAAGGAAATGCAAGAAGGCAAAGTGGTTGTCTGAGACGGACTTACAAATAGGTAAAGAAAAGAAGAGAAGCAAAAGGCAAAAAGAAAGGGAAAGATATACTCTGAAGGCAGAGTTCCAGAGAATAGGAAGGAGAGATAAGAAAGGCTTCTTAAGTGAACAATGCAAAGAAATAGAGGAAAACAATAGAATGAGAAAGTAGAGATCTCTTCAAGAAAATTGGAGATACCAAGAGAACATCGCCTGCAAAGACGGGCACAACTTGGATAATAGCTGGTAAATTTATTTTTCCTGCATTCAGAAATCTAATGAGTGTCTCCATGGCTTTCTGTTTTTAAAAAATAACTTTATTCATGTATTTAGTTAGTTAATCTCATTCTTCCTTGGTACACAGCTTTTCTCTAGTTTCCACGCACAGGCTTTTAATTGCAGTGGCTTCTCTTGCTGCGGAGCCTGGGGCTCTAGGCAAGCAGGCTTCAATAGTTGGGGTATGGTGGACTCAGTAGTTATGGCTCCCGGGGCCTAGAGCACAGGCTCAACAGTTTTGGCCCAGAGGCTTAGTTCCTCCAGGCATGTGGGATCCTCCTGGGCCAGGAACAGAACCCATGTCTCCTGCATCGCCAGGCAGATTCTTTACCACTGAACCACCAGGGAAGCCCCTCCATGGCTTTCTTTTAGTGCACAGTTTCATAACAACTGAATTTTATAGGCACATCATATAAGAATCTTCAGTCCCTCTCTGAATAGGTTTGAGATGTAGAAGCACCAGGTTATACAGTAACTTGGTAATGTTCTGGAGACTTGAAAGAAGTGATTGAGAGTTATCTTGATATCTCATTTTCTTCCTCCGTTCCTCCTCTTAACACAGGCACCATAACGAACTTAAGAAACATAAAATCTTTTAGTTGAAATACAGAGGTCATCTGGGCTACCACACCATGGCTGGAAACTCCACTTCATCCAACAAATTGGCCTTTTCCAGCCTGGATTTGAGCTTCCCCAGTCAGAGGCATGTTGCAGGGACTCCTAAGGATGTTTCTTGTTTAAAAAGCTCTTGTTAGTCGACAGTTGCTTTTAAATTTTTAGTTAAAATGTATTTCCTTTCAGATCGTAGAGGGAATGCTTTCAGTTTTTCACCACTGAGATGAGTATTTGCTGTGGGTTTGTCATGTGTGTGCGTGCGCTCAGTTGTGTACGACTCTTCACGACCCCATGGATCATAGCCTGTGGGATTTCCTAGGCAAGAATACTGGACTGGCTTGCCATTTTCCTCCTCCAGGGCATCTTTCTGACCCAGGAATCAAACCCATGTCTCCAGCACTGGTAGGTGGATTCTACCACTGAGCCACCTGGGAAGGCCAGGTACGACTGAGTGCTCACTCAGTTGCTCAGGCGTGTCCTCTCTTTGTGACCCCGTGGACTGTAGCCCACCAGGCTCCTCCGTCCATGGGATTTCCCAGGCAAGAGTACCGGAGGGGCTTACCATTTCCTTCTCCAGGGGGTCTTCCTGACCTGGGTTGTCATATATGGCCTTTATTATGTTGAGGTAGGTTCCTTCTATGCCTACTTTCTGGAGACTTTTTATCATAATTGGGTGGTGAATTTTGTTGAAATCTTCCTCTGCACCTGTTAGGGTGATCATATGGTTTTTGTCTTTCAGTTTGTTAATATGGTATATCACATTTATTGATTTGTATATATTGAAGAATCCTTGCTTCCCTGGGATAAAGCCCACTTGATCATGGTGTGTAATCCTTTTAATGTGTTGCTGGATTATCTGTTCATCAGATTACATTGGCCTGTAATTTTCTCTTTTTGGTGGCATCTTTGTCTGGTTTTGATGTCAGGGTGATGGTGGCCTCACAGAATGAGTTCAAGGGTTTTCTTTTGTCTGCAATTTTCTGGAAGAGTTTGAGCAGGATAGGTGGTAACTCTTCTCTGAACTTTTGGTAGAATTCACCTGTGAGGTCATCTAGCCCTGGGCTTCTGTTTGTTGAAATTTTTTTTTTTTATCACAGCTTCAATTTCTGTGCCTGTGATTAGTCTGTTCATATCTTCTATCTTTTCCTGGTTCCATTTTGGAAGGATATAGTTTTCCAAGAATTTTTCCATTTCTTCGAGGTTGTCCATTTTATGGCATATAGTTGATCATAGGAGTTTCTTATGATCCTTTGTATTTCTGCATTGTCTGTTGTAACTTCTTTTTCATTTCTCATTTTATTGATTTGAGTCCTCCTTCTCTCTCTCTCTCTTTTTTTTTTTTTTTTTGATGAGTATGGCTAAGGGCTTGTCAATTTTGTTTATCTTCTCAAAGAACCAGCTTTTATTTTATTGACCTTTAGCTATTGTCTCCTTCATTTTTTTTTCATTTATTTCTGCTCTGATTTTTATAATTTCTTTCCTCCTGCTACCTTTAACTTATTTTACTTTTTGCTGGTTACTTAGGCTCCACACAAAATAAATCAAATCCCTCTTTCATATATTATTGTATGTATTTGAAGATAACGTCGTATTCTCTCTGAACCTTCTCTTTTTCAGGCTGACTATCTTGTTTCTAAGTATCCTCACTGAAAATAGTTTTCAGATTCTTCACTATCTTGGTATGGTTTTGATTAATGTATTTGGAGAAATATTACTTGTTTTACTTTTGTTAATACAGTGGTATACTTCATTAATTTATTGACAGTCATTCACACTAAGGGAAAAGAGTGTCTTCCTTGTGAATTAGAATTTTAATTTTATCTTGTTTTCCATCCATTATTCCAATCTTACTGAAAGTTTGAAGCCTGATTTTTAACATCAAACATATTTGCTGTCCATGCTGCTGCTGCTGCTGCTGCTAAGTTGCTTCAGTCGAGTCTGACTCTGTGCGACCCCGTAGATGGCAGCTCACCAGGCTCCCCTGTCCCTGGGATTCTCCAGGCAAGAACACTGGAGTGGGTTGCCATTTCTAGCTTG
Organism: Budorcas taxicolor; assembly: GCF_023091745.1. Classification (NCBI taxonomy): domain Eukaryota; kingdom Metazoa; phylum Chordata; class Mammalia; order Artiodactyla; family Bovidae; genus Budorcas; species Budorcas taxicolor. The sequence continues at coordinate 17,074,852 of NC_068918.1, read as the reverse complement.
GGCCAAATTATACAGGCTGAACAACAGGCTTGCTATGTCCTTATCCACATAGTTGATAAAAATGCTGAATTGGAGAGGTGAATGCATTATGGCATATTTGTACTATTAGTAGTTAAATAATTATCTTTAAGTCTTTCAACTTGCTGTGACTCAATTTTCTCTCAGTTCACTTAACCAAAATCTCTAGCTCAGCTCTTTCCATGCTACTTTCATTAATAACAAGCTAGCCACAGACATTTTCAAGAGCCTAAGTGAAAACTTGTTATATTGCCTCCTGTGACATGAGCATCAATATGCCGAATCTAGCAGCCTATTAAAGAGAGAATTATTTTAGTTCATATTCATTCATTTTCATATACCCATGGTGTCTCCCAGTAGCCAATAATTCATCTTTAAGTAATCCCAAATGATTTGTCTAACATCTGTCAGTTTATTTTTCTGGGAGTGGGTATCAAGCTGCTTTTATTCTGTCATTTCTAGAATCTGTTTTGTTCCTTTTTAAAATCAGGAACCTAATCTTTCTCCATGATTCTTCAGTGATTACTAGTAGTAGTTTTACTACTCAAGGAGTTACTGCTTATAGGGCTAGAGACTTCATCCTGGGTTTCGTTTTTTCGTTAGCCATGGGTGCTCTATGCTTTTCAGTTTTATACGTAGTCTGTTTGATAGAGCTGCAGATTAGGATTGAACAAGATCTACTTTCTCTCTCTTATAACTTCATTCAGGGTGCCGTAGGCAGTGGGGCTTATTACTTCTTGTCTTTTCACCCTCTCAACATCCCTGAAATTTTCCTGTTACTTTCTCCTGTGCATTGTTTACAAACTTCTGTTAACTCTGATCTTCGCCTGTCCATCGTTGGTCTCATGGGTTTCTGTCATTTGCTTTTTGCTTTTGTTTGAGTTTCATTATGTGCCTTTCTGCATCCTTTATTTATGTCCATTGAAAACATGGGTTCATCAGGAAGCATTTGTTTCTGGAGATGCTTTTTGCTTTGCTTCTTCAACAGGCTCATCCGTGGTAGAGTTGGCAGAATTTGTTTTGAAAGAGCAGATGCCTCTTGAGCCATTTCCCTTTTAGACTCTGGCCTTGAGGTCACACTCATCTGTCCTTTCCCTCAGCAGACATTTGTAGGAATGCACAACCCAGTGTAATAACAGGATACTTGTAAAGTAGTAACAATGGAATAATACTGGAAGCAATGTGACTGTCAAGTGCTCTGAGTATGAGGCAAAAGAAGTGACTGCTCAAAAGAGCCAGGGTATCATCCTCAACGAGGTGACATGGGGCTGTCTTCAGACACCAGAAGGAGAGAGTGAGGGTGGAAACCCTTGCAGATGCATGGTCACGTGAATGTGCCTGCGATTGCGTGTCCCTGGGACACTGGGAGAGATCTGGCATCAGCATCTAACTGTATACTTCAATATCTTCCTTTTGAGTTACAGTCACAATCTTCAGCTGAAAGGTAAGGAGAAAACATTGCTGAAGATCCAAATTCACAAGATTCCTCCCCAGAACTTACAAGTCACTTGAGAATTGTTTCAGGATTTTTCCCGTTGTAGATGAGTCCCTTGACCATGTGTCTGGACAAGTTCCTCCTGACTGATGGTTTTAATAAGTGTTAGGAGGATCTCTGCCACTTTGTCCTAACTAACCCAGCCTGGTCAGTTTTTGTTTGCTTCCAAGTGCTTTACTCTTTGTCTTTTAACTATTATAGCAATCAGTAAAGCAAGCACTGAATTAATTTATTACTTGCTAGATAAGAAATTGTTCACTAATTCATTGGTAATGCTAATGAAGGATTGAAGTTTGCCTTCTGAAGAGGAAGAGTAAGCCCACAAACCATTGGTTTTAACAAGTCCCCTTTGTCATTGGTCAGTTAAGAGGTTTCATTTATGGTCTGTGAGGGTCTAGTGTACCAAAGCTGCTCACAAGATGAGTTTTTAATTTTTTTAATATTTAAAATTTTATTGGCGCATAGTTGGTTTACAGTGTGGTGCTAGTTTCTGCTGTACAGCCACGTGACTCAGCTGTACATATATATATTCTTTTTCATAAGTTTTTTCCCTTTGTGGTTTATTACACGATATTGAATATACTCTCTGTGCTATACAGTAGGACCTTGTTGCTTATCCATTCTGTATATACTAGCTTGCATCTGCTAATTCCAAACTCCCAATCCTTCCTCCTACCCCCATACCCTCTGGGCAACCACAAGGCTGCTCTCTGTGTCTGTGAATCTGTTTCTGTTTCTTAGATATGTTCATCTGTGTTGCAGTTTAGATTCCACATGTAAGTGGTACTAGCGCATGGTATTTGTTATTCTCTGACTAAAAGTTGAGTTTTTAAAATCAGCTGTGGCTGATGGACTGCTCAAAATTCACAACCAGTTATAGTGAAACAATGCACTAAGTTTATCTGCTGGGAAAGTGCTGTTCCGAGTGGGGAGTTCTTTGGCAGGACTCCTGAAGGACAGCTAGGATCTCAGCAGCTTCTGTTGTTTTCCCATAGTCAGGCCGGACCGGCTCTCGCACCAGTGTGACGTCATCACCCTGTGTCTCCCACGTGGCACAGCCTCTGAGCCTGCTCCCCCAGGCCCCGCCCTGCCGCATGTTCTGCCCACCAAAATTCTCTTACTAGTTTTGCTTCTGTGTGGAGCCACTGAATAACTTTCTTTCTCACATCTCATGTAAATGATTTTCTAACTTCTAGAAATTAATGACGCAAATTAATTTTTTCAAGATAAAATTTTGCTCCCATCTTTGTTACTATAGAGTGAATTGGTTGGTCCTAGAAATTCAGTGACTTGTTAATAATTTGAGGGCGTAAATTTAAGTGAGTCTCATAGTTTGACCTCATTGTGGAGAAAGTGATAAATTAAGCAAAATGCAGAAACCAAGGAAAGACAAGTGTGATCACACGCAGACACATAAAAAATTTTGTTGTGTAGGCAGACAGCTAAAACGCTTAAAAGGAATAAGGGGGGCAGGTCTTTTGTGTGAGGCTGGAGGCAGGAGCTGCTCAGGGGGGGCTTCAGTACCCTCCCCCATGCCGCTGCCATCAGCACGCCCCCGTGCCACTGGAATAAACCTGCAGTCCTGATGGAAGGAGTCTGCCTCCTTAGCAGGTGCAGCTTTAAGGCAACTCCACTTTTGTGCAACTTTCCACAAAAGTGAAAAGTGGAAGTGTTAGTCACTCCATCCTGTCCAACTCCTTCTGACCCCATGGGCTGTAGCCCACCAGGCTCCTCTGTCCATGGGATTCTCCAGGCAAGAAGACTGGAGTGGGTTGCCGTTCCCTTCTCCAGGGGATCTTCCCAACCCAGGGATTGAACCTGGGTCTCCTGCATTGCAGGCAGACTCTTTACCATCTGAGCCATCAGAGAAGTCCAAGACAACTCCCCAAGTCTTCCTTAACTCTTCCAAAATTCAGTTCTGCTCCTCAGTCCTTCTTGCAGAGAAATTATGAAGTTATTGCTAGCTTCAGTAAGGCCTCTTTCCCTCTCTTTCTTCCATCATTTTTGGTGAGGTTGCTTCCTCTGAGAAATAATAATAGCTCTTTAAAAAAAAAAAAACCTGGCAAGTTAAGCTGTGATGTTTTCATTGTTTTTCAAAAATCATAATCCATACAAATATATTTGGTAAGCAGATTATCGAGAAACCATAGAGAGTCTTTAAAAATAAGACATACTTTGATACGTAGTAAGATAGCATTAAAAGGAACGTGTGGGTGGTTTATTTTTGTTTTTTAATAAGCAAAAACTATTTGGCTTTAATTGTGGAAAGCAAGCACTCAGAAAACACATAGCTCTGTGTCTGAAATCACTAGATGCAACTAAAGTGACTTAAAAATACAAATAATACTTATTAAATATGTGTGGGCATAGGACAGTCCTCTGCAACTGTAAGAAAATTCTAAGAAACTTCAAAATATACATAATGAAGATTTTTTGGTTTTCTGAGTAATCAATCTCCATGTGATTTTTAAAAATTTTTATCCATTTATTTATTTAGACTGTACCAGGTCTTCATTGCTGTGTGTGGGCTTTTCTCTTGTTGCGGTGAGCAGGGGCTACTTGTGGTTTGCAGGCTTCTCGTTGAGGTGGCTTCTCTTGTTGTGGAGCATGGGCTGTAGGCACTCGGGCTTCAGTAGTGTGGCACGCGGGCTTAGTTGCTTTGCAACATGTGGAGTCTTTTTGGACCAGGGATCGAACCCATGTCCCCTGCATTGGCAGGGAGATTCTTAACTACTGGACCACCAGGGAAGGCCCTCAATATGATTTAAATTTGTTATTTACCTTGTTTTTAAAAATTTTTATAGGCATTTAGGGCCAAAAAACACCTCAGAAACTACTTAAGCTAATTTCTTGGTAGAGATGAGTTCCTGAGTCTTGAGAGGCTGTTATTTAAACAGGGTCAGTTAGTGACTAGTTAGGAATTTCCATTCATTCATTCCACAAATGTATATTTTGATTCTGTTATGTATCCTGTCTACTGTGCAAAGAAAGCACTGAATCTACAGTGGTCGTTAAGACAGACATTGTCCCTCATCTCACATTCTGTTGGGGGAATCAGCTATTAAACAACTAATTGCAATAATCATTACTCAGTTATGCTATTGCATTCAGAAAATGAAGATCATGGCATCCGGTCCCATCACTTCATGGGAAATAGATGGGGAAACAGTGGAAACAGTGTCAGACTTTATTTTTTGGGGCTCCAAAATCACTGCAGATGGTGATTGCTGCCATGAAATTAAAAGACGCTTACTCCTTGGAAGAAAAGTTATGACCAACCTCGATAGCATATTCAAAAGCAGAGACATTACTTTGCCGACTAAGGTCCATCTAGTCAAGGCTATGGTTTTTCCAGTGGTCATGTATGGATGCGAGAGTTGGACTGTGAAGAAGGCTGAGCACCGAAGAATTGATGCTTTTGAACTGTGGTGTTGGAGAAGACTCTTGAGAGTCCCTTGGACTGCAAGGAGATCCAACCAGTCCATTCTGAAGGAGATCAACCCTGGGATTTCTTTGGAAGGAATGATGCTAAAGCTGAAACTCCAGTACTTTGGCCACCTCATGCATAGAGTTGACTCATTGGAAAAGACTCTGATGCTGGGAGGGATTGGGGGCGGGAGGAGAAGGGGACGACCGAGGTTGAGATGGCTGGATGGCATCACGGACTCGGTGGACGTGAGTCTGAGTGAACTCCGGGAGATGGTGATGGACAGGGAGGCCTGATGTGCTGAGATTCATGGGGTCGCAAAGAGTCGGACACGACTGGGCGACTGAACTGAATTGAACTGAAGTGCTGCAAAGTAAAAGTAGATGGCAACACAGAGTCTGTGGTAGGGAGACCTAACCAAATCTGAGCATTAGGGAAGGCTTTCTTAAGGAAGTGGCGTTTGGTCTGTTGAGGGGTGATAGAGATGAGGTAGCGAAAGAGCTATGGGATTCATTCTTGATGGAGGGAGAGCTTGTATAAAGACGGAAGGTACAATGAGTAGGAAATAGCAATAGTGGAATGTGGAGATTGAAATGGAGCAGGATCCAGGGTCCAGTTTTCCATGTAAACAACTTAGTGAATAGTGGAACCTCCAGTAAGATAGGAATCACCTCCAGGAAACCAGCGTCTGGGGAGACAAACCGTCAGATTCAGTTTTGCTCATTTTGAGTTTGCTGTACTATGAGAAGAGTGCATAGAATTACGGAGTAGGTGATGGGATCCACAGAGAAGAAGCTCGGAGCAGAATTCTGAGCTGGAGGTAGAAAGCTGAGAGTTAGCATTTGGGGGGTAAAAGTGGAAGCCATGGGCAGTGGGTCTTTTGAGAAGAGTGTGAGGAGGCAAGTCCCTCAGCTGATTTATTCTTGATCTTCTCCATCACAGTTACTAAGCAAGACCACCCATTCGTTTAAGCCAAAAATCTGGGAGTCCATTTTAACCTTCTTTCTGTGCTCAGCTGGTAAAGAATCTGTCTGCAATGCAGGAGGCCTGGGTTCAACCCCTGGGTTGGGAAGATCCCCTGGAGAAGGGAATGGCTACCCACTCCAGAATTCTTGCCTGAAGAATCCCCATGGACAGAGGAGCCTGGTGGGCTACAGTCCATGGAGTCGCAAACAGTCAGACACGACTGATCAACTAACACTTTCACTGTCTTTCAGCAAAGCTGGTGGACTTCACCTCTAGAACATAATCTGAATCTGTCCACTTCATCTCCTAATTTCCACTACCTGTCTTCTGAGTTGCTGCTGTAGCCTTTGACTAGCCTCCTCACTTCCGCTCTTGCCCTTGACAACCCCTTCTTTACATAGGAGCCAGAAAAAACCTGTTAAAACACACATCAGGTCATCTCATTCTCTGTGTTAAATCCTCTGGTAGCTTTTCATAGCCCTTGACATAAACTAAAACTCTAAAGTCCTTACTCTGGTACCAAGCCTGCATGTCTCAGCTTCTGACCTCTCTGATCTCATTTATCAGTGTTCATCTGTTACCGGTGACCTTCCTCCTGAATACACACACACAGGGGGATAGAGATGAAGAGGCCCCTCCACACCAGGAGGGGAGGTGTCAAGAAGGCTGGAAAACATCTGGTTAGTAGTGTTGGTTACAGCTGAAGGGACAAATGAGACCAGAATTAGAAATTACCTACTGAGGCCTCAGAAACCCTGGCCCCTGCTGGTTGCATCATCAGTGCTGAGCCCTGTGCCGGGCATTTCCTGAAGCCAGCTGCTCTGTGACTCCACTGTCTCTCAGAGAAGTGTGTAATCCTGTGCCACTAAGAAGCTTGGTGTCCTAACTGGTCAAGGTCACTGCACACTGAAGCATTATTCTTGGTGGAACAAAAAATAGGGAATAGAGGAACAAAGAAATAAGTGAGAAAAACCTCTGTTTTTACCAACTGTGGAGACTCACCCTATTGTCATGATTCGAAACAACAGTGATACCAATAAGAAATTCAAATGGTATAAAATAGTGTAGCACATATAATTTTTGAAGTCCTCTGACCTTCTTTTTTCCCCCTCTCCTCTGCAATTTATTCCCCAAAGGTAACTCGGAGAACAGAGGTATACCTATCTTTTCAGAAATATCCATGCATATATAATCATGTTTTCTCTTACTTACTACTATGTATAGACATCTTTCCATGATGCTTCCTTTTTTTTTTTTTTTTTGCTATTACAGTGTTGCATTGAATTGCATTGTATACATATCTCTCTGTTTTTTGTGCAACTATTTCTGTAGAAGCAACTCCTAGCAGTGATCAAAGCCTAGATACAGTTAAAATTTTGATAATGACTCCAAATTGCCCTCCAGAAAGTTTGTCTGAGTTTGCACTCCCACAAGCAGTATTTTTCATAGGATATTACCATTCTGTGAAATGCATGCTTTTTAAGAGTGGTTACTTGGAAATGTCTTGGTCCATTACGTTTCTCCCTCTTCCTTCCTTTCCTTTTCCTGTCTTTTTGTTTTTCTTTCTTCTTTCTCTCCTTCCTTTCTCTTTCCCCTGCCTCCTTTTCCATCCATCCAGTCATCAGCATGTGCTAAGAGGCTCTTCCACAGCGGACAGTGTGCTGTGACAGCCCTAAATGGCCTAGTGTCTCCTTGAGGAGATGAAAACAGATTCCATGCCTGCCTGCCCAGGCCCCAGAGGAGATTCTGCAGGCACTCAGCTGTGTTTGAGAGCAATGAGCATAATAGAAACCCATGCATATCTTGTGTGAAGAGAAATGGAAGGGACTGGAGGTATTTAGCTGGAAGAAGAAAAAAAAACTTGGTGTGAGATTGGGTGTCCTCTCTGTCTCATATTTTGAAAGGCCTGCCACAAGGAGCAGGAATCTCAGTTCTCTGTGGTACAAGGGGAAGTCAAACCAAGGCAGGGGAACTTCAGAGGCAGGTTCTGAAGCTCAGTTTCATGAAGAACTTTGTAAATGCCTTTGATTTACTGACAAGTCCTTCTTGTTCAGTTAGTGTTCTTTTTCACGCAAGCGGGAAAAAAAATCTCCAAGAGTAGTCAGGACACAAAGAATGGAGGACTTCTGGGTTCAGCCACCACCTCTCTCAACCGTTCCCTCTTCACTGTCAGACCCCACAGGGAGCTGCCGGGGCGGCTGTAGACCCTCATTATGTGGTGATGAGCAGACTGCCTCTGTGCTAGCCTCACGTCTTCCTGGGTGGGAAAGAGCGTATCTAGTGGTTCAACTCAAGAGTTGCCCTGACTGGACTGTGAAAACTCCCTTCTGGAACAAAATCAAAGATAAAACCCAAACAACTTGAGTTTGGGAAAGGCGGCTGGGAAGGGGCGCACGGTGGCCAGTGGTCTGCTGTCCTTGGCCCGTCTTGCTGGACAGGAAGAGCAGGTTCTGCTGCTCTGGAAGCGGGTCAGTTCCCTGCACAGCCTGAGGGCAGCCCCAGTTCTGCCCAGAGCCGCTTGTCCACTGTTTGGACAACAGGGGGGAAGAGTCTTCTGGGAATCGGAGTTCCCTAGCATCCGTCTTCTGATGGCAGAGATTCCGGGACCAAGCACTTCCTTTGGGAGTTGAGCAATTACAAGTCCATTTTGTTTGACAAATCAAAGATTTTTTTTTTTCCTGGCAATACAATTCCATTAAAACATTTAGCAGGCTTTCATTATGTTTTCATTGGCCAAGTACCAAGGCTGGAAACCAGAACCATAGACTTGGCGGAGCCATGGTCTTTGGATGAAGATAGAATTTGGCATGGGAGTTTTGGGTTTCTCAGAGGCTTCCCTTGTGGCTCAGCTGATAAAGAATCCACCTGCAGTGCGGGAGACCTGGGTTCAATCCCTGGGTTGGGAAGATGCCCTGGAGAAGGGAAAGGTTACCCACTCCAGTATTCTGGCCTGGAGAATTCCATGGATCGTATAGTCCATGGGGTCACAAAAAGTCGGACATGACTGAATGATTTTCACTTCACAGCTGTGAGCTGGTCCTCAGCCCATTTCCTTACCGTTGAGGACGGCAGAGGATGAGATGGTTAGATGGCATCGCTGACTCAGTGGACATGAATCTGAGCAAACTCCAGGAGATAGTGGAGGACGAGGAGGCCTGATGTGCTGCAGTCCATGGGGTCGCAAAGAGTTGGACACAACTGAGCGACTGAGCAACAGCAGCAACACCTGAGTCTCTGCTTCAGGGCAGTGAAAGTCAGTGGCCTGAGTTGGAAAGGCACTGTTGATTTCCTTCTTAGGGGCCCTGGACTGTATTTCTGCTGCGTCTGTACAGTGGGGCCATCATCATGTGTGTCTAGCAGAGGGAATAAGTTGGAGGTATTTGGGAAGGACTTCTCACAAATACTCATCTGAGAACAGCCGAGCCCCCTACTTTCCTTGTAGCAACTTTAGATTGGGGCAGATACTTTGGCTTTCCTGCCTTTGCACGACACCAGCTCACCCTACTCTTAGTGGCTTTCCAGGTGGCACTAGTGGTAAAGAACCCACCTGCCAGTGCAGGAGACTAAGACACACGAGTTCGATCCCTGAGTCAGAAATATCCCTTGGAGAAGGGCATAACAACCCACTCCAATATTCTTGCCTGGAGAATCCCATGGACAGAGAACCCTGACAGGCTATGTTCCATAGGGTCGCAAAGAGTCAGACACAACTGAAGTGACTGAGCACGCATATACTCTTAGTGACTGAAATCACAAACAAAGATTTTCTCTTAATGGAATGTTATTTTTATCTAGCTCTAATTTTAGCAGATCAGTTACAGCCTAAACTTGTTTCTTTTTGTAAGGCTAAATAAGTGGACAGTTCAGTCCAGAATCCTGAAAATTCTCTCAGGTCCCTTAATGATGCAGTCCTTATAGACACACGATCTAGTTTTAGGATACAGCGAACACCTGTTTTACTGTCACATGACACGGATGGCCAACTTCCCAGCTGCTGTCCAACATCAACTCAGCCAGTACACGTTTTGGGGTCATTCATGTGTATTCACATAATAGTCTGAACTCTCTTTTGGGGGTGGTGATGTCAAGTAAACATAAAACCAGCTTAGGGGAAAAAAAGTAAGGCTTTCTTGGTGGCTCAGATGGTAAAGAATCTGCCTGCAATGCAGGAGACCCGGGTTCCATCCCTGGGTTGGGAAGATCCCCTGGAGAAGGGAATGGCAACTCCATCACTCTTGCCTGGAGAATCCCATGGACACAGGAGCCTGGTGGGCTACAGCCCATGGGATCAGAAGGAGTTGGACACCACTGAGCAACTAACGTGTCCACTTTCATTTTTATAAGTTAAGAAGTCCTGGGATAGATTTTAGATTTGACTTAAGGAATACCTTGATTTGGGACCCAAATAATGTTATCCTGACTCCGTTTCTTTGTAGGTAAGCTCTTCCATTGTTTTGACTTCCTTCCCAGCTTTTATGCTTGGTAAACCCTGAGAGTACAGGATCTCCTCTGTGTTAACAGTAGGCAGGGTGAGTGTGTTACCAGTGAGTCCTGAGATTCACTCTGATTGGAGCAGCTTAGGTCATGTGCTCTTTCTTGGCTGCTGTGTAGATGGCGCCTCAGTAGTCTGATTGGCCTGGGTGGGATTCAGTTGACCTTTTACCAACATAAGAGTTATGGGCACCAACCTTCCATGTAGTCAGAAACCCTGTATAACTTAGAGTTGGCTCTCCACATTTGCAGTTCCTCTCTATTCACGGTTCTGCATCCGTGGGTTCACCCCTTCTCACATCATGTAGGACATAGTACTGTCTGTTGAAGACACCCCCATATAAGTGGACCCATACAGTCCAAATTTAAATTCTTCAATTGTATTGAACTGTATTTTTTGTCCTTGGAGCTGGGGTGGAACCTTCCCCAGATATAGTATTAAATGTAGGGGGAGGGTATATTTATTGAAAATTGGTCCTTGATGGCAAAACAAGGAGGAAAAGGTTATAGGGGAGGTCAACAAAAGTCTACTGTAAATATCTATAGTGTGTCAAATACTGAACTAGGTGCTGGAGTTGAAGTTTTAAAACAAAGAATAATACATGTTGAATCTTGGTGAATTTCTAGGCACTGGAGTGTATTGAAGGAGTCTGTAAATATAATAATTAATCCCATCATTGGATAATTCAATGAGCTTTGCTACCTGAAGTGTTATGATTTGTGCTTCTTGGAAAACAAAGTAGAAAAGAATTTTTTTATTGGCTTAGATAATTATTTTATCATTTTAAATTATTACTCTTACCATTTTAGAATTTTTAATATTGTGACAGCTTTCTGTAGAATTCTGAAACTCAGTTTAGTGCTTTCTTTAGTATCACAAGTCCCCTAAAACAATATCTGAATATAGAGGAATAATATGTATTGATGAAAACACCTTACTTTTTATGTGTAAAATAGTTTCACTAAGGATATAACAATTGATAAATACTGAATTTTAGTTTTTGCCCATGTTCTTGTAAAATTGTAATCTGTAGTACATGGGTTAAATATTGGGCCTTGCTTTTTGCTGGTTGGGGCTTCTTTGCTCTAATCCATGTAAATAGCAGTGAAACTTTGACTTTCATTTGAACTGTAGCTAGTATACCCCCTGCTGAGAGTCTCAGTGAGAGTTAAAAAACATATTTATCTTCCATCATCTTATGAAATATTGTTATCATGATATTTTGATTTTGTTCAGAAGCCTTCTTTCAGTCTCAGCCAAAATAAAGTCCAGTTGAGTTTTCTTATGGCTTTACACAGGAATGTGCAAATCCACAGGAAATTTGATTGATTATTATTCCAATATTATAAACATGTAAAAGAGTTCTATGATATGTAAGAAAATTAAGAAGAATTTCTCAGATCAGAATATTTAAAACTACATAAAAAAAGGCAAATATATAAGTGAGATTATTTTGCCTTTTATCAACTACTATTAAAAAATCAAAAAGAAAATGTAATAAAATCAAAGTGAAAGTTTCTTGGTAAAGATTGTCCTTGGAGAGAGGATGGTTTGATTACTCAGTTAGTGGCATATAATGAATTTTGTTTCTCCTCCCTGTACCAAGTGACATATTAGGTATGAAGACGAGTTAATGTTGATAAAGTCCACTTGTCTTTCTCTGGGGAAATGGGCAAAGTGTTCAAGTGATGAGGGAGTTGTTAGGTCTCAGTGTAGTTGTCCCCCACTAAGCACCTTACAGTCTTTTAAATTAGTACCTTGATGTTGAGTGGAGTTTAATTTCTGTCATATGAATATGAAGCAACTTCACTTGTGGTATTAATCCCTTTTAGTGTATGTGACATGATGGGACTCAAGGATTTTAACAATTTGTGGATTTGAGATAGGTAACTTATAATCAACCTGCTTTATTATTGCAGCCCTTAATTCTTATCTATTCATTCATTCATTCACACCCCACCTTGTTCCACAAAAATTTCAGATACCTTATAAAAACTACATTTATGAATCCCATCTATATGGGCAGACTTGTTTTGGCCCAGTCCCAGCATTAAGTCACATTCAAAGAAATAAGTATGACAGTGAAAATAATTAAAAATAATTCAAGTATTTACTTCACCTTTCAGAAAATATCCAAGAGGGGAGTAAATGCATTATATATAATAGAACTTTAAAAAATCCTTTCCCTGTCTCTCTGAACATAGCTATCGGTTATCCTCCCAAACTATCTCTGACTTCTTGAAACACAATGTTCAGTCATCCAGTGATACCTGACTCTTTGCAACCCCACGGACTGCAGCATGCCAGGCCTCCTTGTCTTTATCTCCCGGAGTTTGCCCAAGTTCATGTCCATTGCATAGATGATACCATCTAGCCATCTCATCCTCTGATACCCTCTTCTCCTTCTGCCCTCAATCTTTCCTGGCATCAGGGTCTTTTCCAGTGAGTCAGTTCTTTGCATCAGGTGGCCAAAGGATTGGAGCTTCAGCTTCAGCATCTGTCCTTCCAAAGAGTATTCAAGGTTGATTTCCTTAAAGATGGACTGGTTTGATCTCCTTGCTGCCCAAGGGACTCTCAGGAGTCTTTTTCAGCACCACAGTTCAAAGGCATCAGTTCTCTGATGCTCAGCCTTCTTTACAATCTAACTCTCAAAACTGTACATAATCAGTGGGAAGACCATAGCCTTGAGTATACGAACCTTTGTTGGCACAGTGATGTCTCTGCTTTTGAACACTGTCTAGGTTTGTCATAGCTTTCCTGACAAGAAATAATCGTCTTCTGAATTCATGGCTGCAGTCACCACGGGCCTCTGCAAATCCAGGCAGTCCTCTCTTTCCCCTTCTTTGTTAGGTGTCTTTTCTTCTGTTTCTTCTCTCACTGTATGTTCTTCTCCATTTCTCTCCTTCTTCTAATTTATTTCTCACGCTTCTGTCAATAAACCCAGAGCCAAAGAAAGGGGGAAAAACTGAGACTCAAACCCAGAGTTCCCTTTAGGAGGTACCACAGGCAGTGAGGTTGCAATTATCCACATATTAGTATATTTTTTTCTTTGTCGCCCTTATAAAAAAATTGTAAAATACTAATTAAAAACTGAAAGTTTTTATATGTTGCCTGCCAGGCACCATATAAATTGAGAAGAAAAATAGAATACTCAGCAGCACAGTTGTGTAGTTGACTGAGAACTACAGTTGACCTTTGAGCAAACATGCATTTTAATTGCTCTGTCCACTTATATGCAGATTAAAAAAAAAAATAAAGGTACCATCAGCTCTCTGAACCTGAATATTCTATACCCCTGGATTCACTCAGCTGTGGATCTAAAAATTAATACAGGATCCAAGGTTGGTTGAATCCACGGATGCACAACTAGCCAGTATGGAGGGCCAAATGTGGGATTTGCACATCCATGAATTTTGGTATCTGGCTGCAGATCCTAAGCCAGTCCCCCGAGGATACTGATGGAGGAGTACTTGATGTTTGGTGATATAAAGGGACTCCTTTCCATGTTGTTGTTCAATCGCTAAGTCTTGTCCGACTCTTTGTGACCTCATGGACTGTAGCATGCCTGGCCTCCCTGTCCCTCACTTATCTCCTGGAGTTTGCCAAGTTCATGTCCATTGACTCTGTGAGGCCATCCAACCATCTCATCCTCCCTCCCATACATCAGTGGAGCATATACCAGTTCCCCAGGTGCAAAGCCCTTATTTCTAAAATTATATACGATTTACAACCTAGATAAAAGGAACACTGAAAAACAAAACAAGTAGGGGTAGTGTCTTTAACGTCCATAATAGCAGTTTATTGCAGTGACTATGAGTGAAAATAGAGGATTTGATGCCAGAACATGACGCAAAGACATTCTGTAGTAGGCCGACACACCGTAGTCTGAGACTGCAGCTTCCTGATGATCTGAATTGACCTAAGAATAAAACCTTGTGCTCTCCGTAGCAAAACATGCAAACAGTGCCTTTAGGGACCAGAGTGGTGGTGTGAGTGAGTGGGTGCCGAGTGGTAGCTGCCAGCCTTCAGCCTGGGGTCACTGTACAGACGGACGGGACTGGTGGCCACACGGCTCAGCCGCCGTCACAGCGGGTAGCTGCTTGTTCTCCCTGCCACCCTGTTTTGTCATTTGGGGCTCTGGTCCAGTGCCACTGTGTCTTCTAATGCTTCAAGGTGAACCTGAAACCCAGTTTACTTTTTGACCTCGGCTTGTGGGATCTTAGTTCCCCAGCCAGAAATTGAACCCACATCTTCTGCGTTGGAGGCCCAGAGTGTTAAAACTGCTGGTCTTCCAGGGAAGTCCCCTGAATTCTGGATTTTACTGTGAAATATCCCCATTTTGAATGCTCAGTCATTAAGTCACTTGGGCTTTATTGGTGAGCCATTGGTGGCTCAGTTGGTAAAGAATCTGCCTGCAATGCAGGAGACCTAGGTTTGATCCCTGAGTAGGGAAGATCCCCCAGAGAAGGAAATGGCAGTCCACTCCAGGATTCTTGCCTGGAAAATTCCATGTACAGAGGAGCCTGAAGAACTACAGTCCATGGAGTCTCAGAGTCGGACATGACTTAACAAGTAAACCACCACCTGGGCTAAGCAGAACTTGCCAGCATGCCTTCAGTCATCCAACTCTCATCATAGGAAAGTGTAGCCTGCCTGTTTTTCATGCAGATCTTTATCAGTCTCAGCACCATTGTCTCTGCTGTGCTCAAAATTGGCTCTCTAGCAAAGTCTAGAATCTGATATTCTCAGATTCTCCAATATCAGCTGGGTATCCAGCCATTCAGTCCAGTTCTGGTCCTAGCACGTCTCTGAGTCAGTGTCAGACTCCACAAGCTTAAGGGCTCAGTTTCTCATGACTGCCCTCACTCCAGATGCTGCTTGTGAAGTTCCACATCCCTAGTCAACCCATATATAAAACCAACTTGGCTACGCGTTTGGTTCCCATGATCCTCTGCTCAAGTCTGAATTCACCAGAATGACTCACAGGACTCAGGGAGACATTTTACGTATATTTGCCAGTTTATTATAAAGGATGCCACTTAGAAACAGCCCAGTGGAAGAGAAGTGTCAGGCAGAGTATGCAGGTGAGGGTAAATAGAGCATCCATATGCTCTCTGGGTTCTGTTCTCTCCCAGAACATTGATGTGTTCACCAAGCTCTCTGAACTCCGTCATCTAAGGGCTTTTTATGGAGATTTCACTGGGTAGGCTGCCCTGGTGGCTCAGATTGTAAAAATCTGCCTGCAGTGTGGCAGACCCGGGTTCAGTCCCTGAGTTGGGAAGATCCCCAGGAGGAGGAAATGGCAACCCACTCATGTATTCTTGCCTGGAGAAATCCACGGACAGAGGAGCCTGGTGGGCTACAGTCCATGGGGTCACAAAGAGTCAAACACGACTGAGGGATGAACATACACACACAGGCATGATTAATTGAATTATTGGCCATTGGTGATTGAACTTTCATCTCCTGCCCCTCTCCTCTTTCTCTCTTTTCTCAAGGTCTGGGGGTGGGGCTGAAAGTTCCAAGCTTATAGTCACGTTGTGATGTTTCTGGTGACCAGACCCTATCTTGAAAGTATCTGGCCAGCTCCCCTCCCTATGCCTCTTCCACACACATACCAGGAGTCACCTCATTGGCATATAAAGATACTCCCATCACTCAGGAGACTGCCAGATGTTCCGGGAATTCTGAGCCAGATAGGAAAAAAGATCAAATATTATGTTTTTATTAAACTGCAGGTGTTCTTTTTGGTAAGTTAAGAGCAGGCTAGTATACAGTAAGACCCTGCACGTGAGCCTTCAGGTTGCAAACTCTCGAAGATGTGAATCGAGTCTAGCGTAAGTGAAACTGCAGCTCGCCCTCCGTGTCTTACTGTTGATGAGCCTTCAGCTCTGCCGTCTCCCGCTGCCTCCCCCTCCTCCCGTCAGTAACTCTTCTTTCCTGTTCACTGGGTGCCAGCCCCTGAATGCCAGCTGTTGTACTGTGCTACTGTACTTTTCAAGGTACTGTACTGTAAGATTAAAAAAGTTTTCTTAGTTTTTTGTGTTTGTTTTTTGGTGTTATTTGTGTGAAAAGTATTATAAGCCTATTATAGTACAGTACTATATAGCTGATTGTGTTTGTTCAGTACCTAGCCTAACTAACATGGTTGGACTTACAAATGCACTCTCGGAACATAACTCATTCATGTGTCGGGGACTTATTATACTTGAGAGATGACCACTGGTGAGGTTTTTCTTTTTTTCTTTTTTGAATACCCAGACGGAGACTGCCATGTGGTTGGAAGATCATCATCCTAGAGGTGGGCCCTCAGATAAATAAAAGGAAGGCCAGGATTTTTTTTCAAAAATCTGTGTTTGGTTTACCCTGACACTCAAATGAATTACCCCAGAGTTCTACACTAATTTTAGAAGGGAAATATTTCAAAGTAGATATTACTAGTCTCCTACTCCCGAAATCCTAGTTTTGAGCAATGTCACTTCCCAAGGACACAGACAGCAAATATTCATTGGAAAAAATACACCTACATACTGGATGGTAAGACAACTAAATTATGGGTATCTGTGAACCTGATTTTTAAAAATGTATGCCTGATATAATCTTTCTGAAAGAATCCAAATCCACAATGGTAGGAGGAGTTGTGATGCCATGTCTAATTTATGACATTGAAATAACATTATCAGAAAAGGATATGTGTGTGTCTAAAGTTGTTTAAAAGCAGTTAAAGGTTATTAGAATATATTTTCAAAGTTGGAAGAGAGAAGTTGAGTTAGAGCATATTATAATTTCGTGCCACTCATAATTGTTTTTTGTCAGCGGACCATTTCTGCTGATCATAAATGTTGTGTTTCACTCACTAGGCCTTTAGGAGAACATTACTGTATATACTGAACTTGGCTTTTTTCAGGATTGTATTTTTTCAGCCTTATTTTTCCTCCATCTTTCTCTAGAGACTTAGATGTGAGAATCAGATCCCTGGCATCTTTATATTTCTGCTTGAAAATGTTCAAAGTAGCTCTGCTTTAGTTTCTTGTTTTGCTTAAATGGCTTTAATAAATCAAAATTTTCTATTTCTTCAGAAGAGCTGTACCTCCGAAATATTTTGTTGTTATGCTGAAATATGTACATCTTTGAAATATATTATCCCAGTGCTTTTTTCTGCAAATGTCACTGGAAAGTCTGAGCATATGATTCATTTTGAGTGAAATATATTTTTAAAAAAAATTAACCGACTTAAAAATAAAAGATTTCTGGGTATGCTACAGGGCTCTCATAAAAGAAAAAAATATTTGGAGGATTATGTGGCTTTGGTCATAAACATGACTGATTTCCGTGACAATTAAAGAAATCAGATATGAAAATGAGATGAACTCTTTAGAAATCCCTCCTTTAAAAATTTTTCCTTACAATACCTACACCTCCAAGAAGCTATTTTGGAGTCATTGAATATAAAATGAGAGCTTTTGTCTGTAGTATTTTCATTGCTCCTGTAGATTTCAGGATAGTTCTGAGTAAAATTTTGAGGTGTTTTCTTGAGAAATACATGCTGTCAGTCACTGCCAGGAGTGAACTTTAACACAGACAATGCAGTGCGTGGACGCAGCAATGATTTAGATATGGGAAACTAAGACACTGCGATATGCTGCTCATTTTACAATTATTTATGACACAAAAGCGAATTTATCCAGTGTGGCAGACTAAATAATGACCCCCCAAAGACTGTTGTTGTTCAGTTGCTGGGTCGTGCCCAACTCTTTGCAACCCCATGGACTGCAGCACACCAGGCCTCCATGTCCTTCACTATCTCCTGGAATTTGCTCACACTCGTATCCATCAAGTCAGTGATGCCATCCTCCCATGGCTTCCTCTGTAACCCTCTTCTCCTCCTGCCTTCAGTCTTTCCCAGCATCAGGGTATTTTCCAATGAGTCGGCTCTTTGCGTCAGGTGGCCAAAGTATTGGCGCTTCAGCATCAGTCCTTCCAATTAATATTCAGGGTTGATTTCCTGGTGCTCAGACTGGTTTGACCTTCTTGCTGTTCAAAGATGTGTGTTAGTTGCTCAGTCATGTCCAATTCTTTGCAATTCCATTGACTGTAGCCTTTCAGGCTCCTTTGTCCATAGGATTTTCCAGGCCATAATACCAGAGTGGGTTTCCTTCTCCAGGGGATCTTCCCAACCCAGGGATCAAACCCGTGTCTCCTGTGTTTCCTGCATTGCAGGCAGATTCTTTACCACTGAGCCACTGGGGAAGCCTGTTCATAGATACCCAAGTTCTAATCCATGGACCTGGGAATGTTAACCTTCTCAGGCTTAAAGACCTCGAAGATAAGATTAAGACTCTGGAGATGGGAAGATTATCCTGGATAATCTGGGTGGGCTTCTGAATGCAGTCTCAGTGTTCCCATGAGGAGGAGGAGAGTTGACTGCAGAGGGATATTTAACTGCAGAGAAGAATGTGGTGTGACAGTGAAACCATATACTGCTCTGTTGGCTTTGAAGATGGAAGAAAGCAGCTCTCGCCGCTGGAAAAGGCAAGGGAAGAGAGTCTGCAGGGAGTGTGCGACTGATTTTGGACCTCTGACCTCTGGAACTGTAAGAGAATATGTTCGTGTTGTTCTAAGCTACCAAGTTTGTAGTCATTTGTGACAGCAGCCATAGAAAGCTAATACAGCTAATTAGTTGATGGTATTAAGTTAAATAAACTATCAATACATACCAAAAGGGAGTCTACAAGCTACTAAGTACGTAGTCATTTCTTAGCATTTGTATTTGCAGATTTTGGTTAACTTCTGCATTGCTATGTTTATCAGCTTATTCTTAATTGACAAGCAGTAAAACTTCCTAATATGTAAATGTTATATTTATAGGATTTGGCTGATTACTCTTAGCAGAATGCAGTTCACTTATCTCCCAGAGCAAGTTCCCGTTTCTGCTTCCCTTCAGTTTAGAGCTGAGGTGTATATTACTATTGTCAGTGCTGTTGATTCCCATGGAACTTTCTCAGGCTGTGACTCAGCATCCTGATTTTTCGAAAAGGGAACCAGACTCCCACATGGGCAATCTATAGATGCAACAAAAGCCTGTCTTGTTTTATAAATACAAGGCACACATTCTACACAGTAGGCATCCATTTTGTGGCAGTACCATTGTCATCCTGGTACTGGGGGGAAGCATGGGAGGTTCTCTGAAACATCCAGTGTGAACCCACCCCAAGGCTCCTCGGAAAGTGTGGCAGTTTTTTTACATCCACTCCCGGCACCTGCACTTTGATCACCAGAGTCCCCTCAGATCTGCTGATTCCACACTGTTATAGAACAAGGAGATCCTAGAAAAGGGAAAATTTTGTGATGTGACTCTTATTGGCATTCTGTTCAGCAGTCTTTATTGGAATGCACTGGTTTCTTGAGGCCAAGGGAAATTCTGTTGTGGTGTTCACCTGTGTGGGCATATTGCTGGTTATTAAACCCAAAGCCAAAGGATTTCTTTTTCTAACTGTAGGTTCTTTGGAGCTAGAGTATTTCCATTTGAGCTTGATGAATTCTCTTGGGGGAGAGGGAGATTTCAAGATCAAAATTAAACTAAATGAATAAATGAATGCACATTTCAAAGGTGGCACTTCAATCAGGTACAGCTGTAGATTCCCGCCCACCCCCCCCCCCCCAGGTCCCCCAGGGATTACTGGAACTTTTTGGTTTTATTTGATCATAATTCCAAGACAGGATTTTCATTAGGTATTTGTTTTGTTTTTCAGTGATTCCCACACACACCCCTCCCCCTACACACACACTTTAAGTTTGATTTTATTTGGCATTTGTCCCAGTTGGCAATTTGCAGTGGAAACAGGAAGCTGACCTTCCATTTGTGAAATCACAAAGTGAAATGGAATACCAGAAATTATGTTCTCCTAGAAATAATAAATAGTTTTCTAGCTTTGTGCTATTGTCCAAATTCATAGCACAGTATTAACTAAAATTAATATTTATGTATAGTGAGAAGAATAATGTCTAGACTTAGGTACCTTCTTGGTTGTATTATATTACTTTGTATGTCACCTCATTTTCTGGGATTCTTAGAAATCCTCAAGTAGAGACAACAGCAGTGGCATAACCAAGTACAGGGTTGGCCAAAAAAGTTAATTCGGGTTTTTCCAAATTTGGTCAATTTGGGTTTTGCATCTGGGAAAAACCCAGATGAACTTTTTGGCCAACCGAATAGTAACATCTGGTTATTGAGCTCTTACTGGGAACCAGACACAGGTTGTGTTTAATAATACAAGTAAGCTTTCCTTGAACTACTTAGTTTAACCATCAAAAAAACCCTATCTGAGGCCATTATTTCCTTTGCACGAACAAGGAACCTGAGGTTGAGATTTAGTATCTTGCCTAAAAATCCCATGGACAGAGGAGCCTGGCAGACTGCAGTTCACAGGTTGCAAAGAGTTGGACATGACTGAGGGGCTAAACAACAATCACAGCTGAGGGTGTTGTTGTCATTATCCTAATAAAGGATAATGCGTATTCAAACACAGATGTTTCTAACCCACAGACAGAGCTTATTCCATGGCAACAGCCCATTCCTTGAGTCTGGAGATGGCAAGAGTCACGTTTAGGCAGCCAGGGAAAATCAGCCAAGACTCTGAAGGTCAGAACAGTACAAGAACAAAGTTCAGTGGAACAGCCAAGAACAAGAACTAAGAGAAGGTTCCCTGAGGGCCACAGAGCAGCTCTGCCCAGATAAAGAAGGGGTTTGGGACTGCAGTGCAGCAGTTCACTGTGATAGCTGGACTCAGGGGAAGGAGTGAACCTCTGAATAAGATGTAGTGAAATTTTGTCATAGTTGCAGATGTTTCATGTTTTTTAAAATTAAAAAATTGGCTCATAATTACAAAGTAATATGTCCTTCCTGTACAAAAAAAAACAACAAACCAGCACCAAATTATGTAAGTGTGAAGGGACATGAATTTGAGCAAACTCCGGGAGGTAGTGAAGGACAGGGAAGCCTGGCATGCTGCCATCCATGAGGTCGCAAAGAGTCGGACACAACTGAGTGACTGAACATCAAAAGTCAGAGTCGTCCCTCTTCTTTCCTTCCTCACTGACCCACCATTTTCCCATATCTATATATCTAAATCTCACATATATATATATAACTAAATGGAATAGTTGTTGGTCTTGGCGGGTTTTCTTCTATTTTTTTGGTTTTATTTCACAAAAATAAGGTCATACTATCACTTTGCCAACAAAGGTCCGTCTAGTCAAGGCTATGGTTTTTCCAGTAGCCATGTATGGATGTAAGAGTTGGACTATAAAGAAAGCTGAGCGCCGAAGAATTGATGCTTTTGAACTGTGGTGTTGGAGAAGACTCTTGAGAGTCCCTTGGACTGCAAGGAGATCTAACCAGTCCATCCTAAAGGAGATCAGTCCTGGGTGTTATTGGAAGGACTGACGCTGAAGCTGAAACTCCAATACTTTGACCACCTGATGTGAAGAACTGACTCATTGGAAAAGACCCTGATACTGGGAAAGATTGAAGGTAGTAGAAGGGGACGACAGAGGATGAGATGGTTGGATGGCATCACCAACTCAATGGACATGAGTTTGCGTGAACTCCAGGAGTTTATGATGGACAGACAGGGAGGCCTGGTGTACTGCAGTCCATGGGGTCGCAAACAGTCAGAAAACGACTGTGTGACTGAACTGAACTGAGCTGAACTGATCATACTGTTCTATGACTTTTTAAAGGAAATAATGACACATCTACGTCTTTTATGTTAGTACTCTTATTTTCCTATGGAAGCAATTTTGAGGAGAAACACTTGTGTTAAAGAAGACTGTATCGGGGGATGGGCGAAATAGGTGAAGGTCGTCAAAAAGGTACAAACTTCCAGTTATAAAGTGAGTTCTGTGGATATAATGTGTAGCCTGGTAACTATAGTTAATAGTACTCTATTGTATATCTGCAAGTTACTAAGCGAGTAGATCTGAAAGTTCTTATCACACTAAAAAATTTGTAGCTATGCACGCTGATAGATGTTAACTAGACATGATAGTTGTCATTTCGCTATATATATATCTACTGAGTCATTATGCTGTTCACCTGAAACTTATATAATATGTCAATTATATCCCAATTAAAAACATACACAGGGTTATTCCTTGTGGTTTGGGAGGTCACAACTTGGACCTGTCCTGCTTGAATACTTCCAGTGACAGGGAGTTCCCTTCTTTATGACGCAGCTGGCTCCATTATTAGATTGCTCTGTTAGGCAGTTACCTTGACCTGATGTTTCTTTCTCTGTGACTTTCTATAGCTCATTAATATGTTCTCTGGAGTTCCACAGACCGAATCTTATCCCCTCTTCACCTGTAACTAGATGAAATGAGACACCAAAGGGTTTGCTTAAGAAAATTTAAAAAGCGAAAGAAGTAAAAAAAGTAAAAGAAAAAAATTAGATTGCTTCTGCGGCTGGTCGATTTTCTCATTTTCTACTTTTCTTCATGGAGCTATCAGCTCCAAACTGTAGAACAGAGCCTCTTTGCCTTTTAAGATTTTCTAGTTTTATTTTTGTTATTAAACATCCTTTATATACAAAGGTGTTCTTTCTTGACCTCTGGATTTTTCCAGGACTGAAGGCACAGTTGTGGAAGGAAGATGTCATCAGATATAAGGGAGCCCAAGGAAGTGCAAACTGTTAAGAAGGTTTAGTTTGGATTTAAGAGAATTTTTTTTAACCTCAAAAATAGTGTTAGCACATTTCCTAAATCTCAGCCAACTGTTAGAGCCAGACAGACCTTGAAAATCATGTCAACCTCTTGCTTTTGTTTACCTTAGAAGTCCTAGAGCGTTTATCTTATTTCCAAAGAGGGTCATGACTGATTATGAGACAGCCAAGCCCAGAACCTAACTCTTTCCTTCCCGTGAGCATGTTTTCTCCATTGTAGCCTATTAGATTGCCAAACCATTCTTCCCCAAGTAGTTCCTAGAATTTCCAAAGTCCAGTGGATTTTAAAGTCGCAGGATATATACATTAGCCATAGAATACTTTCAGGAGAGATCTTGGAGTTTCCATGGCCTTTGTGAATTCCTGTTCCACAACTTAACGAAGCCCTGTGACCTTGCAGAATGGCCCTAATTTTTCTCAGCTGTCCTTATCTTATCTGTAACATGGAGATAAGACTGCCTACCTCACTGGACTTTTATGAGGATAGGAAAATATTTGGAAAGTTTGTAGCATAGTGCCTAATTCATTAGTCAACTCAATAGTAGTTGCTGTTAGGAAAAAAGTTCTTTCAAACTTTTCATGATAATCTTTTTTAAAAAGTAAACTCAGTTTTTAAAATCTGATAATATATATGAGTTAAATTATTATAGGAAGGAGACTTCAAAGACTAAATATTAAAAATTTTTTTGACTATTGTACATGGTTTGAAATATAAAAAAGAGAAATTATTTTCTTTTTACTCTTTCCCCACAACTTTTACCTTTCTTTTGCTAGAAAGTCACCAAATTTTTTGTTGTACCCTTAGACAACAGAGGATGAGATGGTTGGATGGCATCACCGACTCAATGGACATGGGTTTGGGTGAAGTCTGGGAGTTGGTGATGGACAAGGGAGGCCTGGCATGCTGCAGTCCATGGTGTCGCAAAGAGTCGGACACGACTGAGGAACTGAACTGAACTGTAGATCTTGTATTCTATGTATATACTCAATAAGCTTTAAATATGAAAACATTTCTATCTTCACTCTTTGTCTCTTGCTAATAGGGTTTTTTTTTTTTTTTTTTTTTTTTTTTTTGCCGTACCTATGGCTTGTAGGATCTTAGTTCCTTGACCAGGGATTAAACCTGCAGTGAAAGGGCAGGGTCCTAACCACTGGATCACCAGGGAATTCCTATGTTGAGGTTTTAAAATATGGCTCTTATAACTGAAGAACTGAATTTAGATTTTTTAATTTAAAATTTTACTATATTTTTTCTATGACACTTTTTATAGAAACACGTGGACCTCAAATTGTGGAATTAAGAGTCATAGAGAACCACTAATTTAAAATTAATGAAAGAAGTCTATTTAATATATTTTTAATTATATATGGCTAATATATTTTCTTTTTAAGTATCTAGGTAAAGAGAGGGGGCTTTCCTGGTAGCTCACAGTAAAGAATCTTCCTGCAATATGGGCAGCCTGGGTTCGATTCCTGGGTCGAGACTATCCCCCGTAGAAGGGAGTGGCAACCAACTCCAGTATTCTTGCCTGGAGAATTCCATGGACAGAGGACAACTGGACACGATTGAAGCAACTTAGGATAACATAATATCAAATAAACATTTTTGTATTAGATTTAATAAAAAGAAGTTTTCAAATATCAGTGATGTGTGTACAATAGCCCTCAACTTTTGGAAATAGTAATTTGGTGATTAAAGCCTCTTTCATGGTTTTTCACATTTATTTCTCATATTCCTCTAAGTTGGGCTATATTACAGAGGAAGAAACTGAAGAATTGAACAAGTTAGTAATTTACCAACAGATCAAGAGATGAGAGCTTATTTTTGAGAACACATTACCAATCAAAGCTGTGAAATGGCATATTTGTAGGAGAGCAACTCTCAAACAAATCAGAACATAACCTCATTTTTGACGAGCTAATGTTTAATGCATAGACCCTGGGAATATGGCATTTAATAAAACCTGGACAAAACCCTGCCCTCATGAAGCTTTCCCTCTATTGCAAATGAAAGCCTCCTCTCTCCGTTTGGTGCCTTTTTGTGTTGCATTCCACTGGAAGTCAGCAAACAACAGAGGAGACCTCTTGCAGAGACCAAGAAAGGAACTTGCTCTAGGTCCCTGACTCTGATGGCTGCCAGCCTGGTTCCAAATAGGAAAAGGATTGCGTCAAGGCTGTATATTGTCACCCTGCTTATTTAACTTCTATGCAGAGTCCATCATGAGAAACGCTGGGCTGGAAGAAGCACAAGCTGGAATCAAGATTGCCGGGAGAAATATCAACAACCTCAGATATGCAGATGGAAACAGTGTCAGACTTTATTTTTTTTGGCTCCAAAATCACTGCAGATGGTGACTGCAGCCATGAAATTAAAATAAAGTCTGACACTGTTTCCACTGTTTCCCCATCTATTTGCCATGAAGTGATGGGACAAGATGCCATGATCTTCGTTTTCTGAATGTTGAGCTTTAAGCCAACTTTTTCACTCTCCTCTTTCACTTTCATCAAGAGGTTTTTTAGTTCCTCTTCACTTTCTGCCTTTCTTCACTTTCTGTGGTGTCATCTGCATATCTGAGGTTATTGATATTTCTCCTGGCAATCTTGATTCCAGCTTGTGCTTCTTCCAGTCCAGAGTTTCTCATGATGTACTCTGCATAGAAGTTAAATAAGCAGGGTGACAATATACAGCCTTGACATACTCCTTTTCCTATTTGGAACCAGTCTGTTGTTCCATGTCCACTTCTAACTGTTGCTTCCTGACCTGCATATAGGTTTCTCAAGAGGCAGGTCAGGCGGTCTGGTATTCCCATCTCTTTCAGAATTTTCCACAGTTTATTGTGATCCACACAGTCAAAGGCTTTGGCATAGTCAATAAAGAAGAAATAGATGTTTTTCTGGAATTCTCTTGCTTTTTCAATGATCCAGGGGATGTTGGCAATTTGATCTCTGGTTCCTCTGCCTTTTCTAAAACCAGCTTGAACATCTGGAAGTTCATGGTTCACGTATTGCTGAAGCCTGGCTTGGAGAATTTTGAGCATTACTTTACTAGCGTGTGAGATGAGTGCAATTGTGCGGTAGTTTAAGCATTCTTTGGCATTGCCTTTCTTTGGGATTGGAATGAAAACTGACCTTTTCCAGTCCTGTGGCCACTGCTGAGTTTTCCAAATTTGCTGGCATATTGAGTGCAGCACTTTCACAGCATCATCTTTTAGGATTTGAAATAGCTCAACTGGAATTCCATCACCTCCACTAGCTTTGTAGTGATGCTTTCTTTTTTTTTTCTTTTTTTATGGTTAAAGTATCTTTCTTTTTTTTTTTAATTTTTATTTTTACTTTATTTTACTTTACCATACTGTATTGGTTTTGCCATACATTGACATGAATCCACCATGGGTGTACATGCGTTCCCAAACATGAACCCCCTCCCACCTCCCTCCCCATAACATCTCTCTGGGTCATCACCGTGCACCAGCCCCAAGCATGCTGTATCCTGCGTTGGACATAGACTGGCGATTCGATTCTTACATGATAGTATACATGTTTCAATGCCATTCTCCCAAATCATCCCACCCTCTCCCTCTCCCTCTGAGTCCAAAAGTCCGCTATACACATCTGTGTCTTTTTTGCTGTCTTGCATACAGGGTCATCATTGCCATCTTTCTAAATTCCATATATATGTGTTAGTATACTGTATTGGTGTTTTTCTTTCTGGCTTACTTCACTCTGTATAATCGGCTCCAGTTTCATCCATCTCATCAGAACTGATTCAAATGTATTCTTTTTAGTGGCCGAGTAATACTCCATTGTGTATATGTACCACAGCTTTCTTATCCATTCATCTGCTGATGGACATCTAGGTTGTTTCCATGTCCTGGCTATTATAAACAGTGCTGTGATGAACATTGGGGTACATGTGTCTCTTTCAGTTCTGGTTTCCTCTGTGTGTATGCCCAGCAGTGGGATTGCTGGGTCATATGGCAGTTCTATTTGCAATTTTTTAAGGAATCTCCACACTGTTCTCCATAGTGGCTGTACTAGTTTGCATTCCCACCAACAGTGTAGGAGGGTTCCCTTTTCTCCACACCCTCTCCAGCATTTATTGCTTGCAGATTTTTGGATTGCAAACATTCTGACTGGTATGAAGTGGTACCTCATTGTGGTTTTGATTTGCATTTCTCTAATAATGAGTGATGTTGAGCATC
Organism: Budorcas taxicolor; assembly: GCF_023091745.1. Lineage (NCBI taxonomy): Eukaryota > Metazoa > Chordata > Mammalia > Artiodactyla > Bovidae > Budorcas > Budorcas taxicolor. The sequence goes on along the minus strand of NC_068918.1, from coordinate 17,047,530 downwards.
TTTTCGTGTGTTTGTTAGCCATCCGTATGTCTTCTTTGGAGAAATGTCTATTTAGTTCTTTGGCCCATTTTTTGTTTGGGTCATTTATTTTTCTGGAATTGAGCTGCATAAGTTGCTTGTATATTTTTGAGATTAGTTGTTTGTCCGTTGCTTCATTTGCTATTATTTTCTCCCATTCAGAAGGCTGTCTTTTCACCTTGCTTATATTTTCCTTTGTTGTGCAGAAGCTTTTAATTTTAATTAGATCCCATATGTTTATTTTTTCTTTTATTTCCAGCATTCTGGGAGGTGGATCATAGAGGATCCTGCTGTGATTTATGTCGGAGAGTGTTTTGCCTATGTTCTCCTCTAGGAGTTTTATAGTTCCTGGTCTTACATTTAGATCTTTAATCCATTTTGAGTTTATTTTTGTGTGCGGTGTTAGAAAGTGATATGGTTTCATTCTTTTACAAGTGGTTGACCAGTTTTCCCAGCACCACTTGTTAAAGAGATTGTCTTTACTCCGTAGTGATGCTTTCTAAGGCCCACTTAACTTCACATTCCAAGATGTCTGGCTCTAGATGAGTGATCACATCATCGTGATTATCTGGACTGTGAAGATCTTTTTTGTATAGTTCTGTGTGTTCTTGCCACCTCTTCTTAATATCTTCTGCTTCTGTTACGTCCATACAATTTCTGTCCTTTATCGAGCCCATATTTGCATGAAATGTTCCCTTGGTATCTCTAATTTTCTTGAAGAGATCTAGTCTTTCCCATTCTGTTGTTTTCCTCTATTTCTTTACATTGATCTCTGAGGAAGGCTTTCTTATGTCTCCTTGCTATTCTTTGGAACTCTGCATTCAGATGCTTGTATCTTTCCTTTTCTGCTTTGCTTTTTGCGTTTTTTCTTTTCACGGCTATTTGTAAGGCCTCCTCAGAGAGCCATTTTGCTTTTTTACTTTTCTTTTCCATGGGGATGGTCTTGATCCCTGTCTCCTGTACAATGTCATGAACCTCCATCCATAGTTCATCAGGCACTCTGTCTATTTGATCTAGTCCCTTAAATCTATTTCTCACTTCCACTGTATAGTCATAAGGGATTTGATTTAGGTCATACCTGAATGGTCTAGTGGTTTTCCCTATTTTCTTCAATTTAAGTCTGAATTTGGCAATAAGGAGCTCATGATCTGAGCCACAGTCAGCTACTGGTCTTGTTTTTGCTGACTGTGTAGAGCTTCTCCATCTTTGGCTGCAAAGAATATAATCAATCTGATTTTGGTGTTGACCATCTGGTGATGTCCATGTGTAGAGTCTTCTCTTGTGTTGTTGGAAGAGGGTGTTTGCTGTGACCAGTGCGTTCTCTTGGCAAAACTCTATTAGCCTTTGCCCTGCTTCATTCCGTATTCCAAGGCCAAATTTGCCTGTTACTCCAGGTGTTTCTTGACTTCCTACTTTTGCATTCCAGTCCCCTATAATGAAAAGGACATCTTTTTTTGGGGTGTTAGTTCTAAAAGGTCTTGTAGGTCTTCATAGAACCATTCAACTTCAGCTTCTTCAGCGTTACTGGTTGGGGCATAGACTTGAATTTCTATGATATTGAATGGTTTGCCTTGGAAACGAACAGAGATCATTCTGTCGTTTTTGAGATCGCATCCAGGTACTGCATTTCGGACTCTTTTGTTGACCATGATGGCTACTCCATTTCTTCTGAGGGATTCCTGCCCGCAGTAGTAGGTATAATGGTCATCTGAGTTAAATTCACGCATTCCAGTCCATTTTAGTTCACTGATTCCTAGAATGTTGACGTTCACTCTTGCCATCTCCTGTTTAACCACTTCCAATTTGCCTTGATTCATGGACCTGACATTCCAGGTTCCTAGGCAATATTGCTCTTTACAGCATCGGACCTTGCTTCTATCACCAGTCACATTCGCAGCTGGGTATTGTTTTTCTTTGGCTCCATCCCTTCATTCTTTCTGGAGTTATTTCTCCCCTGTTCTCCAGTAGCGTGTTGGGCACCTACCGACCTGGGGAGTTCCTCTTTCAGTATCCTATCATTTTGCCTTTTCATACTGTTCATGGGGTTCTCAAGGCAAGAATACTGAAGTGGTTTGCCATTCCATTCTCCAGTGGAGAAGGGAATGGATTTAGTTATATATACAAATAAATAATTTTTCAGATTCTTTTCCACTTTAGATTATTATAAGATATTGAATATAGTTCCCTGTGCTATACAGTAGGCCCTTGTTTATCTGTTTTCTATAGAGTCCTTTAATACTCTTTATGGAAAGGTACATATAAGAAGCTCAGAATCCTGATGGTAAGCCACAGTCCCTCATTCCTCTGCCCTTGGGGAAAGTCTGACTTTGTGTAATTGCCCCTACTTTCCTTTTCTCCCCCAAGCAATGATTGCTTCTCAGTGTTAGCGTTTCATCTTAGAGTTCTCCCTTTTTACTTTGCTGCATTTTAAAAATTTACTAGTATGAACATGTATTATTTTCATAATAAAACAGAGAATAAATTATATTGTAAAAACACAGTTCAGTCAGAGAGATAATGCAAGCCGAAAATCATTCCGTGGGAGTGGAGACCAAGAGGAGGAGGTCAACTTGAGAAGGAGAGATTCGGGAAACAGAATTGACAGAGCTGGGTCATAGCAGTGACAGGAGATTTAGGAAGGAACACTCATTTTATGTCATTGTGGCCTTTATTTTTTTTAAGACAAATAGAGCATTACAAGAGGTTTTTTGATTTTTAGGTTTGTTTTTTTTTCCCACATTCACAGCCATTATATGTTAAACATATTTCATTATTTTCAATCACCTATCTGTTTAAGGTAATTTGCCAGGTAATTTTTTTAGTCCACCATGTAAATGTTTACATTTGAGGTCATTAAAAAAGCTTTGGTGAAATAAAGGGAGTCTATTTTCTTGTAGAACTTTTTGTTTCCAGTTTACCTTAATTTAGTGATAACAGAACCCTTCTGTGGGAATGTCTTGCAGTGATATTGATTTGAAAAACAAAAGGAAAGGCCTCAAAGATAAAAAGTCCTAAAAAGGAATGTTTCAAGAGCATTAACTATACCACATTTATCAGATTGGCAATTATGCCCCCTTCAGTTCAGTGCAGTTCAGTGGCTCAGTCGTGTCCGATTCTTTGTGACCCCATGAACTGCAGCTCACCAGGCCTCCCTGTCTGTCACCAACTCCCAGAGGAGAGTCACAGACTCTCCATGTCACAAACTCATGTCCATTAAGTCAGTGATGCCATCCAGCCATCTCATCCCCTGTCATCCCCTTCTCCAGCCTTCAGTCTTTCCAAGCATAAGGGTCTTTTCCAATGAGTCAGTTCTTCACATCAGGTGGCCAAAGTATTGGAGATTCAGCTTCAGCGTCAGTCCTTCCAATAACACCCAGGACTGATCTCCTTTAGGATGGACTGGTTAGATCTCCTTGCAGTCCAAGGGACTCTCAAGAGTCTTCTCCAACACCACAGTTCAAAAGCATCAATTCTTCAGCGCTCAGCTTTCTTTATAGTCCAACTCTCACATCCATACATGGCTACTAGAAAAACCATAGCCTTGAATAGATGGACCTTTGTTGGCAAAGGAACGCCCCTGCTATGTAATGTGCTGTCTAGGTTGGTCATAACTTTTCTTCCAAGGAGCAAGCATCTTTTAATTTCATGGCTGCAGTCACCATCTGCAGTGATTTTGGAGCCCCAAAAACTAAACTCTGACACTGTTTGCCCATTTATTTGCCATGAAGTGATGGGACCAGATGCCATGATCTTTGTTTTCTGAATGTTGAGCTTTAAGCCAACTTTTTCACTCTTCTCTTTCATTTTCATCAAGAGGCTCTTTAGTTCCTCTTCACTTTCTGCCATAAGTGTGGGGTCATCTGCATATCTGAGGTTATTGATATTTCTCCCAGCAGTCTTGATTCCAGCTTGTGCTTCATCCAGCCCAACGTTTCTCATGATGTACTCTGCATAGAAGTTAAATAAGCAGGGTGACAATGTACAGCCTTGATGTATTCCTTTCCTGATTTGGAACCAGTCTGTTGTTCCATGTCCAGTTCTAACTGTTGCTTCCTGACCTACATACAGGTTTCTCAAGAGGCAAGTCAGGTGGTCTGGTATTCCTATCTCTTTCAGAATTTTCCAGAGTTTGTTGCAGTCCACACAGTCAAAGGCTTTGGCATAGTCAATAAAGCAGAAGTAGATGTTTTTCTGGAACTGTCTTGCTATTTCAATGATCCAGCGAATGTGAGCAATTCAATCTCTGGTTCCTCTTCCTTTTCTAAATCCAGCTTGAATATCTGGAATTTCATGGTTCATGTACTGTTGAAGTCTGGCTTGGAGAATTTTGAACACTGCTTTACTAGCGTTTGAGATGAGTGCAATTGTGTGGTAGTTTGAGCATTCTTTGGCATTGCCTTTCTTTGGGATTGGAGTGAAAACTGACCTTTTCCAGTCCTGTGGCCACTGCTGAGTTTTCCAAATTTGCTGGCATATTGAGTGCAGCACTTTCACAGCATCATCTTTCAGGATTTGAAATAGCTCAACTGGAATTCCATCACCTCCACTAGCTTTGTTTGTAGTGATGCTTTCTAAGGCCCTCTTGATTTCGAATTCCAGGATGTCTGGCTCTAGGTGAGTGATCACAGGATCGTGATTATCTGGATTGCGAAGATCTTTTTTGTACAGTTCTTCTGTGTGTTCTTGCCACCTCTTCTTAATATCTTCTGCTTCTGTTAGGTCCATACCATTTCTGTCCTTTTTCTGCCCATCTTTGCATGAAAAGTTCCCTTGGTATCTCTAATTTTCTTGAAGAGATCTCTAGTCTTTTCCATTCTGTTGTTTTCCTCTATTTCTTTGCATTGATCTCTGAGGAAGGCTTTCTTATCTCTCCTTGCTATTGTTTGGAACTCTACATTCAAATGGGAATATCTTTCCTTTTCTCCTGTGCCTTTTGCTTCTCTTCTTTTCATAGCTATTTTTAAGGCCTTCTCAGACGATTTTGCCCTTCTTATTACCCCTTAGGTAAATGTTAAAAATGTGTTTCCATGCTTTGAAGAAGGATTTTACAGTGGGCTTCCAGAACTCACAGTATGATTTCCAGTTACAAAGTCAAAATGTTCCAGTCATATTTATAACCTCCAGAGAAGCAAATTCCTGTAGTTTTCTAGTCAAAACAAAAGATGTAACTGATTGTAAAATCACGGAAGTGTTAAATTGTACTCTGTCTTCTGTTATGCAAGTTTGGTATTGCTATTATGTAGCTTTTTTTTTTTTTTGAAATATCAGTATGTTTGTCTCTATGGCTTGACAATAAAGGTCTGTGTGGAAAAGGGGGAAAGTGAATGAAACAATGTATCCCATTTTGTTATTTCCACCTGTGAAAAACAGTCTCTAATGAGATGTCCCCAAACAGTGCCGCTGTTCATCAAAACATGTGCCCTGGATCTGAGTGAGTTTAATTATAATGGGAACAGTGAAATGAGGACATTTAGATCAACTTACAGTGGCAAAATTCAGAAGATTAAGAAGCAGCAACTATCTCAGGCTGCAGAGAACTAATTTTGGAAATCTCTTTTCTCTCCTCCCCGGAAGGAATCATTTTAGGAAGTGGGCAGTAACATTCATCTCAGGCATGTTTTTGCTAAGCCAGTACATCAGAACAAGATTAGCATGTCCTTCTGGATACGGAGATCAGCTATCTGTATAGACCTCCCTAAACAAAGAACTGATCTCTGTGTGATACCTAGGTTGTGCATGCGTGCTGAGTCATGTCCAGCTCTTTGTGACCCCTTGGACTGTAACCCACCAGGCTCCTGTGTCCATGGCATTCTCCAGGCAAGAATACTGGAGTGAACTACCATTTCCTTCTCCAGGGGATCTTCCCAATCCAGCGATTGAACCTTCATCTCCTGCATTGGCAGGTCGATTCTGTTACCACTGAACCACCAGGGAAGCCACCACTGCATATTAATTTCAGCCTCATACAGAAATCTTGATTAAGAAATTGTTTTATTAGGAGCATTATCTGACTCACCTTTGCAAAGAGCTACATACTGTTTTACCTGAAAAAAAGCAGTTTAAAATGTGAGGGTGCAAAATAAAAATGTGTTTATTGGGTATAATTCCTTTTTTATGAGTTTCCGATTTTGTTTAGATTGTATTCTTGTTTGTTTTTTAACAAGTAAACCTAAAGAGAGAGCTAAACTCAGAGATGGGGAGTATATCCATCTATGATTTTTTTTTCTAGCTGTGCTTTCTCTTATGCCATATACTTATTTATTAGCCAGTGAAACTATAAGAACTTGCCTGCTCAGTGTTGAATGAATGACAGCCTAGTTGAAATATTTGTTGGAACATGAGACTGTTATCTCAAAAGCTAAGTGTGTTGTATACGATGCCATCCTTAGTTCTCCTGTCATCCTATGATTGTATTGGGGTATATACTACTGTGTGTGTGTGTGTTCTATTGTTGGCATATTATTTCAATTGATCCTGATAAAATATTGCATTAGATAGCCAAGCCTCAGTGACTTTAACTTTTAAATTGATTTGGCCAACATTACAGAGCAAAGCAACATAAAATCAAACTTTGTCCCTTTCTGATCCTAGTTATCTCCTTTTCTTCCCAAAACATTTCCTCATCCATTGCCCAACATCAAATTTTATAGATGTGCAAGGGAGTAAAGGAAGTAGACGTGTGTGTGAAAAAGCTGGCTGTGCCTAGATAGAAGAGGGGAGAAGGATCCCAATTTAAAAAATGTTTATATATGACCAGCCTGTCTCATACAGTGGAGGCCAAGGCCATTACTCTTTACATTCTGGGAGGTAAAAACATTCTTAAGAAGGACTAGTGAGTACAGAATGACATGTCAGGTAATCAGAATGATACATCAACTGGAAAATATTTTGAGTTACTGGATTTCAGTGGATTATGGTAAACCTTTTACACATCTTTGAGGAGTGAAAAGTTGAAAATGTCAAATAAGTTAATGTTATCAGTCAGCTTTTATATTAGTAATTATACTAAGTTGATATTGTCATTATGGCATTGTCTATCCCAAGAAGTTCAGCTCTTTCTTATTACTATCATAGGTATAAAGGAAAAGAATTACTCAAACCTGAACCAGCTCACACCTTGACAAACCTTTATATTCAGTGTGTGAGTCAATTATAAAGGATTTGTTTTTCATAAATATGCTTGCTCATCAGGCTAAAGGTACCCTTGAGACCAGAAACAGTTAAAAAGTAACACACTAAACATGGCATGATAGTAAAGTAGCTGTACATTGTGATAAAAAACATACCCAATGTCTTATAGCCTGCAGAAGAATCTAGTATTTCCTCAGGTCTAAAGCATCTCCCAGTGATGTTTTTGAGATATAAATATTGAGGACATAAAACAGAGGAAAGGCCACAGATCTCCATAAAAGAATTTTTAAGTGATTAAAAAACAAAAAACAAGAGGAAAGTATAATTAACAATAATATATAAAAATAAACAAAAATGGGAAAAACTCAATAATATAAAATGTTTTCAATATCAGTTAATTAGTTTCTCAAAGCCCAATAGCATGAAATTAATATAATTTCTCTTAGCAAATTATTTTTCTAATGTTTTTCCTATTTTTTCCTTCTCACCCTTAGATTGAAAAAGAAAAAGCAGGCCAAACAGAATGCAGAGACAGCCTCAGCTATGGCTGCAAGGACTCATTCTGGAAAAGAAGATGCTAGTAAAGTCATTTTAGAGCAAGACAAGTGCAACATTGCTGTGCAAGAGGAGTACGTTACTGATGAGAAAAAGAAGAGAAAAAGTAATCAGTTAAAGGAGATCAGGCGCACAGAACTGAAGAGATATTATAGTATTGGTGAGTATTGGTGGCAACTCAGCAGTATTTTCATTTTAAAACTGTAGTAATTTTTTAAAGATGATAATTTGTTACTGGTAATAGTATACCATATTATAGTAGTGTAGTGTTAGTTGTTCAGTCGTGTCTGACTCTTTGTGACCCCATGGACTGTAGCCCTCCAGGCTCCTCTGTCCGTGGCATTCTCCAAGCAAGAATACTGGGGTGGGTTGCTGTTCCCTTCTCCAGGGTGTCTTCTCAACCCAGGGATCGAACCTGGGTCTCCTGCATTGCAGGCAGGTTCTTTACCATCTGATCTACCAGGGAAGCCCATATAATATTACAATATGCTCTGTAATAATAATGAGAGCGAGAGGTGGGACTTGAGGACTTTAATATTTGTTACTCTTGCACATGCGTGCTCAGTCGTGTCTGACTCTTCGTAACCCATGGACTGCAGCCCACCAAGCTCCTCTGTCCATGGGATTTCCCAGGCAAATATACTGGCGTGAGTTGCCATTTCTTTCACTAAGGGATCTTCCCAACTCAGGGATCTCACCTACATCTTCTGAGGCTCCTGCATTGAGCCAGGTGGGAAGCCTGATACAATAGTAACAGTTTATTGAGCAGCTTCTATGTGCTGCCAGGCCTTGTTTTATTGGTAAAATCTTAAATAAAGAGAAGTACAGTTAAATAAGATTGATGTGTCTTATTTCATCTTATCTCCTAGCATCTAGCACAGTGTCTAGAACAGTGTCTGCTCATAAATATTTATTAAATAATGGTCACTTACCCTGTATGAGAAGTATTTTTCTAATGTTTATAGACATATCCATAGAAGTCTTGGTAGAAATGCCTGCACAGTTTGGTATCAGCTAGGCAATAGGAAATGGAGGAGACGTGACCTGGCATCCTTAAATTAAAAAGAAAACAAAATACCACGACGATGATGACTTGGAAGTTGTAGTTAAGAGGCCTCTGAAGATGAATCCACAGGGTCATACAGTGTCTGAGGATGATCGTTGCGTCTGTAGTTGTGACTTGTCTAGCGTGATGGAGGTCATGCTCCTATTTTGGTTTACCATGCTTCTCATGCCTACTGATCCCGTCACAGGCAGGCCTGAAGTATGTTCAGAGGTCTCCTGCATTGCAGGCAGAGTCTTCACCGTCTGAGCCGTCAGGGAAACCCCCTAAAGAAAGGGAACCCGGAGATGAAACTTGATGTGACACAGATTACAGTGTACTGAAGACTGCGAGGCTCAGAAGACTAAGGAGATCTCTAAGGATGAACTGCAGTCCAGTATATAAAACCTGGGCTGGTAGCAGGCACTTGGTCCACAGGGCCCCAGACTTGGTCCCAGTTAATGCCAGTTACCGGGGGACAGATCTGGTCTGTGTGTTTAATATAACTTTCTGCTAGTTCTCATCAAAGATATAGGTGGGCTGCCATTGGGAAGGTTATAAGCAAGGTTTTGCTAACATTGCTCCGACAGAGGCAGAGGCCTCCTGCTACAGAAAACCTGCCTGCTTTTAATCTGAAGCCATCCAGCATTTTATGAAAAGCTGTAACTGTAAACGTTTTGAAAAAGACTTCTGTGTGATTAATAAACTCCCTCTTAAAATTTTCAGTGTTGAGTATTATCTCAAAAAGAGAAACAGGGGTAAGCAAAATGGCTTCTCACATCTTTTACAGTGTACACACTGGACATTTGAAAATGTGTGGTTTTTACAGTCACACAGTTTAAAACACTCTCTTCTCATCCTACTTTAAATGCTGGTGCTTACAAAGTATTTTAAAATCGGGACATTTTGCTCCGTAGAGTTTCCCTGAAGGAAGCTGACAGAGTCCTTTCCATTGAGATTGCTCTTTGCATGATGCTCTACTCACTTCAGCTGATGCATTAGGCTAGCTTTTTAGCGTGCTGCACTCTGTTGTGTGCATAGCACTCTGAAGCAATACCATTCACTCTGTTGTTGTTGTTCAGTTGTTAAGTTGTGTCCAACTCTTTGTTACCCCACGAACTGCAGCACACCAGGCTTCCCTGTCCATCACCAGCTCCCGGAGTTTGCTCAAACTCATGTCCATTGAGTCGGTGATGCCATCCAACCATCGCATCCTCTATTGCCCCCTTCTCCTCCTGCCCTCAGTCTTTCCCAGCTTCAGGGTCTTTTCCAGTGAGTTGGCTCTTTGCATCAGGTGGCCAAAGTATTGCAGCTTCAGCTTCAGCATCAGTCCTTCTATTGAATATTCAGGGTTGATTTCCTTTAGGATTCACTGGTTTGATCTTGCAGTCAAAGGGCCTCTCAAGAATCTTCTCCAACACCACAGATCGAAAGCATCAATTCTTTTTTGCTCAGCCGTTTTTATATAAGTCCAACTCTCACATCCATACATGACCACTCAAAAAACCATAGCTTTGACTAGATGGACCTTTGTCAGCAAACTAATGTCTCTGCTTTTTAATACTGTCTAGATTTGTCATAGCTTTTCTTCCAAGGAGCAAGCGTCTTTAAATTTCAGGGCTGCAGTCACTGTCTGCAGCGATTTTTGGAGCCCAAGAAAATAAAGTCTGTCACTGTTTCCTTATTTATTTGCCATGAAGTGATGGGACCAGATGCCATGATCTTCTTTTTTTGAATGTTGAGTCTTAAGCCAGCTTTTTCACTTTGACCTTCATTAAGAGACTTTTTAGTACCGTTCGCTTTACTCTTTACTTAATTTTTTAAACATTTGTTTATTTTTTAATTGAACGATAATGGCTTTACAGAGTTTTGTTGTTTTCTGTCAAACATAAACGTGAATCAGCTATAGGTCTACATACTTAATTTTTACTAGACTTCACCAGTCACCACAGTCATCATTTCTTCCAGGAACCCCACTCTTTCCCTGGACAGGTTAGATTTCCCTTCTGTATTCTCATCATGGATTTATTTACCTTCTTTCCTGTTTGTAGACTGGTGTGGATTAGACCCTGTATTATTAGCTTTGTTAGTATCTACTTTACAAGTGCTCTTTAAATGTGCATTGAGAGGATGAACTATACACAAATGAATGAATACGGTGATTGTTTGGACTTTCATGAAAATTCTGGAAGGATATAGGCAACAAAAAAATAGTTGACTCAGAATTATCCTGTGATTTTATTTGGTGACAATAACTAAAGAGATGCCATTATAACTTTTCATCTTCTTTGGAGAATGGCACTAATAACTGGTTTGGAGGTTTCAGGCACTTCCTTAGGAGAACCCAGTGCTTACAGAGCACTGCTAGGTTGGCCTCTGAGTCCCAGGGTTCCTTGTCTTTTCCACGTCTTACTCTGCTTGCTGGACACCTGTGTTGGCAGGTTTGCTTGACCTCACGGCGGGGGGGACCTGGCATATTCCCTGGATTTCCACCCAGAAATGTTGTCTTGTACCACTAGGTGGAGCTTAGACTCAAGTCAAAGGTAATTCCGGTTTAAGTCCTTTTGATGGCACCAGTCTGGGGAGGAGAGATGCTAACCCGGGAGGACCTTGTAAGCCACATTTGTTGTTGTTGTTTAGTCCATGACACCCCACTCCAGTACTCTTGCCTGGAGAATCCCAGGGACGGGGGAGCCTGGTGGGCTGCAGTCCATCGGGTCGCTAAGAGTCAGACACGACTGAGTGACTTCCTTTTCACTTTTCACTTTCATGCCTTGGAGAAGGAAATGGCAACCCTCTCCAGTGTTCTTGCCTGGAGAATCCCAGGGACGGGGGAGCCTGGTGGGCTGCCGTCTATGGGGTTGCACAGAGTCGGGCACGACTGAAGCGACTTAGCAGCAGCAGCAGCAGTCCACCTCTCTGCGACCCCATGGACTGTGACCCGCCAAGCTCCTCTGTCTGGGATTTCCCAGGCAAAGAATTCTGGAGGGGGTTGCCATTTCCTTCTCCAGGGGATCTTCCCAACCCGGAGATGGAATCTACGTCTCCTGCAGAGGAAAGCAGATTCTTTACCGCTGAGCCGCCACGGAAGCCCTAGCCACATTAAGGATTTGGATTTTATCTTGTATCTGTGGAAGCCGTTGAGGGAACTCTGTAACTCTCTGTTTAAGAGGATAAATCAAAGGACAGCGGGTGGAAGTGAGCCTGAAGGCAGGTTGGAGACCGGGGCAGAGGAGAAACAGAACCCTAGGGAGAGAATTTGCTCCTAGAAACAGCATTGTTTGGTACAGTACATGAGGGAGAAAAGACAGAGTCAAGAATTGGCAAACTTGAAAACTCCAGAAGGAAAATAGTGAATATGTGTTTGGAGATATTTTAGAGGTACCAAGTAGATTTGTCTAGAGGGGCCTGAATTTCAGGTGAAAGGCCTGGAAATTGCTACTTCAAGGTGTAAGGTGAATGCAAATAAAAGACGCAATCCAGGGCAAACAAAGTCAAAACAAAAAGTTAATGGATGACAAATGATAATGAGTTTATAGAAAAACAGACTAGAAGGATCTGTAAAGGTAGGCTGATTTTTGTTTTCTCTGAGTACAGAAATTACAAAAGAGTTTTGTTTTCTTTATTTTTTTCACATCACATAGTTTAAAGTTATTTTTAATACCAGTCAGAAAATTATAGTAAACTGAATAATATAACAGAGCAAACCCAAGGGCTTTAGAAAAAGAACATTAAACAAATGTAAAGTTCTATCATCCATATAAAATAATTGCTTCCTGTTGGTATCTGTTTCCACATCTGTAATATTACCTACTTGATTTAAGGAAGCATATTTTGACAAAATAATATTTTTAGCTCTTTAGATTTATCTGTGCCTTGTGTAAGCCTTGGATAGCAATTCCTTACTCCTACCACTTAGAAGAACACAAGAGCTAAGATGCTGATAAAATATGTTATGGAAAGACCGAATCACGAGAATTGCCTGTAACAAGATGATAACCACCTCCAAAAATGCTTTGTTTTTGAGGAGGGGAAATAGGAGTAATTTCTTGATGCAGATGGCATCAGATGAATGGAGACCTAGCACCTACTGTAGCACCAGGCACATGGCAAGCATCCCAACAAAAGCTTCTGACATAAGTGAGCTCAATTCTTCTGTGCCTGCCCTGGTATTTACTGATACATAGAGCTCCTTACTCAGTTATTCTGTTTATTTATATAAACCCTTAAGGAATTGTTTGATCACAGTATATTTTTACAGTTTTATATTTTAATAATATGTTAATATATTTTTCAAAATTTGCTGTTACAGTTAAATTTGACACAAGTAGTAGTAATATTTACATATGTTTCAAAAGATGTTTGGTCCATATCACAGTATCAAAATATATTGAGTGGCATGAATTAAATATATCTCAAAATTCTCTTATATTAAAGGAATACATTATTCCTTCACAGTAGAAGAGTATACATCTTTGCTTCTATGGAAATGAAGATAGGAATGGGAATTTTATAAATGTGGATACTGTCTCAGTGGGAAGTTCTTCAAACTGAAACATAGATATACAGATGTAAGACCTGAAAGAGAAAAGTTTTATAAATATGGGAGGCAAGACTAAATTGGAATAAAATAAATCACTATGTTTTTGTAGTGTGTTTATGTAAAAGATTAGTAAGAATCCTGAATGGTAAAGTAGATATTTTAAGAGAATTAGGAGGTGATTTTGACAAATAGAAAGCACTTAGGTTTCAGTATGGTTAGTTTTGTGGTTACAGCAATAAAGATTTATTTAGAGAAAACCTCTGCAGTATAAAGAATGAATTTAGCTTTTCAACAATAAATCTGTAAAGTGTAAAGCATTTCAAACTGTAACTTTCTCTGCTGAGTTCAAAAGAAACTTAACAAGAGTAAAAGAAATGAAATTCTCCACTTTTCCTTTGTTAAACATTTTTGGGGTTTGCCACACAATAAAAGTAAGCAACTACTGAGTTATTTCTCACGATGGCAACCCTAAGACTTTTCCTCATACAGATTATTTTTCCTTGGGGTATTTTTTAACCATACATGTGGAGATTTCCCATCTGTCATTTATTGTTGCTTCACTTTGCAAGTTCAGAAAGCCAAAGCTGTGCTGTTTTGATCAGTTAATTCCTATACATAAAAGTAGGTCAAACCACAGACACACAGTAGCATTACTCTTCTGTTCAAAATCAATGTTCATTCTCCTACTCCAGAGTTCAAATTAAAGGGTTAAAATGGACTTTGATGTGGAAGGATATCAAGACCCTAATTCATAATTTTTAAAAATCAAGCAGGATACTTGAGGGACTAGGGTATAACATAAATTGAAATGATTAAGGTGGAAATCATTGCGTTTTGTGCTTCTTGGGGCCATCAAGGAAATCAGACTAATGTTTAAAGTGAAGTCTTCTCATGAAAGCCTAGGTGGTGAACAGGTCCAATCTGACGAATGCCCCAGAAGAGTGCTTTCATAAGCGGAAACTTACAGTTTAGTTCAGTCCAGTCACTCAGTGGTGTCCAACTCTTTGCCACCCCATGAACCACACCAACTCCCGGAGTTTACCCAAACTCATGTCCATCGAGTCAGTGATGCCATCCAGCCATCTCATCTTCTGTCGTCCCCTTCTCCTCCTGCCCCCAATCCCACCCATCATCAGAGTCTTTTCCAATGAATCAGCTCTTTGCATCAGGTGGCCAAAGTATTGGAGTTTCAGCTTCAACATCAGTCCTTCCAGTGAACACCCTGGACTGATCTCCTTTAGGATTGACTGGTTGGATCTCCTTGCAGTCCAAGGGACTCTCAAGAGTCTTCTCCAACACCACAGTTCAAAAGCATCAATTCTTCAGTGCTCAGCTTTCTTCACAGTCCAACTCTCACATCCATACATGACCACTGGAAAAACCATAGCATAACCAATGACTAGACGGACCTTTGTTAGCAAAGTAATATCTCTGCTTTTTAATATGCTGTCTAGGTTGGTCATAACTTTCCTTCCAAGGAGTAAGTGTCTCTTAATTTCATGGCTGCAGTCACCATCTGCAGTGATTTTAGAGCCCCCCAAAATAAAGTCAGCCACTATTTCCACTATTTCCCCATCTATTTACCACGAAGTGATGGGACTGGATGCCATGATCTTCGTTTTCTGAATGTTGAGCTTTAAGCCAACTTTTTCACTCTCCTCTTTCACTTTCATCAAGAGGCTCTTTAATTCTTCTTCACTTTCTGCCATAAGGGTGAAAGTGACCTGCATATCTGAGGTTATTGATATGTCTCCCGTCAGTCTTGATTCCAGCTTGTGCTTCCTCCAGCCCAGCATTTCTCATGATGTACTCTGCATAGAAGTTAAATAAGCAGGGTGACAATATACAGCCTTGACATACTCCTTTTCCTATTTGGAACCAGTCTGTTGTTCCATGTCCACTTCTAACTGTTGCTTCCTGACCTGCATACAGATTTCTCAAGAGGCAAGTCAGGTGGTCTGGTATTCCTATCTCTTTCAGAATTTTCCACAGTTTATTGTGATCCACACAGTCAAAGGTTTTGGCATAGTCAATAAAGCAGAAGTAGATGTTTTTCTAGAACTCTCTTGCTTTTTCGATGCTCCAGCAGATGTTGGCAATTTGCTCTCTGGTTCTTCCTTTTCTAAAACCAACTTGAACATCTGAAAGTTCATGGTTCATGTACTGTTGAAGCCTGGCTTGGAGCATTTTGAGCACTACTTTAGTAGTGTGTGAGATGAGTGCAATTGTGTGGTAGTTTGAGCATTCTTTGGCATTGCCTTTCTTTGGGATTGGAATGAAAACTGACCTTTTCCAGTCCTGTGGCCACTGCTGAGTTTTCCAAATTTGCTGGCATATTGAGTGCAGCACTTTCACAGCATCATCTTTCAGGATTTGAAATAGCTCAACTGGAATTCTATCTCCTCCACTAGCTTTGTTCGTAATGATACTTCGTAAGACTCAGTTGACTTCACATTCCAAGATGTCTGGCTCTAGGTGAGTGATCACATGATCGTGATTATCTGCGTCGTGAAGATCTTTTTTGTACAGTTCTTCTGTGTATTCTTGCCACCTCTTTTTAATATCTTCTGTGTCTGTTAGGTCCATAGCATTTCTGTCCTTTATTGGGCCCATCTTTGCATGAAGTGTTCCCTTGGTATCTCTAATTTTCTTGAAGAGATCTCTAGTCTTTGCTATTCTATTGTTTTCCTCTATTTCTTTGCAGGACAGCTTGTTATATTTAAGCAGAAATACTGGGAAAACTGCACTTAAACTGTGGCAAATATTTGCAGGTTATGGATTAATGGTAAAAATAAATAGGCAAAAAAATAAAAACCTTAACAAAATGTTCCCTGCAAAGGAGCAAAGAGGAAAGGCACAGACTTCTCCACAGCAGCGAACAGCAGAGGAATTAAACTTCTTCAGAATCGTGAAGTGAAAGATGTTTTCCAGGTTCAAAGATAACAGGACATCCTCAGACATACTAAGGTCTCAGGAAACAGACCTTTTGTGTCATACCTTTCTTAAAATAAAGTTACTGTGCGGGAGTGATGTTCTTTTCCGAGACGCATGTCGAAATGTATTCCTCAAGAATGAAAAAGTCATTGTATAAGAGAATTGTTGGTGGTCAGTATTGTAACTAATTAAACATAAAATTAAAAAATACATAATAATGATTGTAAATGTGGCTTTAAATATGACTATAAAAAGGCAGCACCATTCTTTTTTCCAGCTTTATTGAGATATAATTGACATTAAATTGTGCAGGTTAATGTATATAATATGCTGATATATGGATATATTGCAGAATGGTTACTGCCCTGGCATTAGCTAATGCCGTCATTTGGTCACATAATTAGCATCTCTTTTGTGTGGTGGGAACATCTAAGATCCACTCTCTCAGCAACTTTTAAGTATAGCATACAGTATTATTAACCGTGATCACCACGCTGTTCACTAGATCCTCAGAACCTATTTGTCTTATCATATCCCTGGAAATTTGTACCCTGATCAGCGTCTCCCTGTTTTCCCCCGCCCTACCAGTTCCTGGTAATCTGGCTGAGTTTTGCTCAAGGGAAACTCCTTCCTTTTCCTCTCACAACTCCAGCCCTCCCACTAACACAGTGTATTGTAATCCGTTCTAGTCCCTGAGCAGAGCAGCTGTGTCTGACGGAAGCTGCTGTGCTCTGAGTTCAAGCTGAGAGTCCAGTCCTTTCAGGATCATGGCGCTCTGCAGCATGCAAATCTTGTTTCCTGCTCAGTCCTTGTGTGACATCCACTTTGTATTATGAGAAATCTCACTGTTAGTCAAACACTCCAATGGGGTTTGGGCTGAGAGAAGGACAGCAGTTCAGACTCAACAGGGTTAGTGGTTTTTCAGTTGGAGTGATTTTGAAAAATCAACTTAGAACTGAACTGGGGAGTTTGCAAAGGAAAAACACTGACGGGAGGCAAGTGATTGAGTCTTTTTTGGAAGGCAGTCTGGTCACTTTTAGCCGTTTTACTTTTGCACACTCTTTGACCCAACAGTTCTTTTTGCAGAAGCTTACCCTAAGGAAATGATCGTGCGCGTCGATAGATTTGACCACAGAGACTATCACAGCATTGTTTAAAATAGTGGGAAAATTAAGATAACATCAATAACTTAACATGGAATGCTATGTGTCATTTTTTAATGATGAAGAAAAACAGTTGACGACGTGGGAGATTTTCACAAAATACTGTTACAGTGGAAAGGCAGGTTGGCAATAGAAATAGACTGTGATTCCATTTTTGTTTAAAAGAAGGAAAGCTGCTGAAAGTACATTTACCAGAAATCAGATGTTTCTCTCTGAACCAGGGTAAAATGCTGCTGCTGCCAAGTCGCTTCAGTCGTATCCGACTCTGTGCGACCCCATAGACGGCAGCCCACCAGGCTCCCCCATCCCTGGAATTCTCTAGGCAAGAACACTGGAGTGGGTTGCCACTTCCTTCTCCAATGCATAAAAGTGAAAAGTGAAAGTGAAGTCACTCAGTCGTGTCCGACTCTTAGCGACCCCATGGACTGCAGCCTACCAGGCTCCTCCATCCATGGGATTTTCCAGGCAAGAGTACTGGAGTGGGGTGCCATTGCCTTCTCCAGGGTAAAATGGGTGATTGGTATTTTCTTCTTTAGTTCCACTGTATTTTCAAATGACCACAGATAGTTTTGATTCATATAGAATTGTTTTTCACATTTCCTAAAATTTCTCCTAAGGCTGAAATTTACTCCGTTAAGGCCTTGATCTATTTATACAAAAGAAAAAAAGACATTTTGAGAAATATTTTTCAGAGGGTGGGAAAGAAGGTGGGAAGGTGAGGAGATGCGGCATGAGACATGAGGGAGAGCAGAAAGAATGTTTTGGGTGAGTGTCTCCTGTGGGCTAGATGCTCTATTTCATTATTTAATGTTCTAATCATCACGATCTACTGCAGGCAGTAGTGGCCTGTTTTGTAAGTGAGAAAATCTAGAAGCTGAAAAACTTTCAGACGGTCCCACTGCGGCTCTGCATGAAGCCGGGTTCAAGCCCAGCTCTGTGGTACTGAAGCCCGAGTGAAGCCTCCCTCATCTTTCTTGCTTTCCCCTCAATCTACTGTGAGAGACGAATAAGGCAAGAGTTAAATAACATTTTCATGTCTTCTCCCCTGCCTCAAGAACATTGTTATATCTTAGTGAGGAATAAAAAGGTGACTATGCATGGAATTTCCTTTTCCCCTGAGCTGTAATGAATATGATGATAAGGTTGAAAGTTCTCACTTAATTACCTCACCCAGTCACATATGTAGTTACATTCAGAACACTCACTGATTTTACAACTAAATCAAATGCTGAGAGAAATAACTGGTTCCTCGGAGTCAGGATGAGACTAGTTCGTTTATTCCACAGCATTGTGTTGGTGGTATAGTGGTGAATCTTCGTTCATTCTGCAGACAGGTGAGGGCGTGATCAGAGCGGAGGGTGGTACTGGGCTCTGAAGTAGAATGTTCTGTGAGAGACAGCTCCTCCTCTGCCCTTCTTCCAGCCTAGGTTTTACTTCAGCATGACTCATTTTAGTCAAGGACTGTAGTGCTTGTGATGTGCTTGAAGGAAGGTAAATAACACCTACTGAAGGCATTTCCCTTTGTGTCAACAGAGGATGAAACATGGTGTTCACACTGAGTACAGAGTTCTTCCTCACGTTCCCACCCTCTCCAGGCTCTTTATGGCATGGCTATCTAAAACTTTATTAATGGTTTATGATCAGGTATTCCAGAAATTACCCTTAGAATGCTAAACAACAATATTGAATATTTTATTGCCCTCTTGACTGAGGCAGGCTAGTGATACGGAAAGTGTGTATCACCAATAGAGAAAATGTGACATCTTTAAGCAAAGACAAGTCCTGTGTTTTCTTCAAGAATATTTATGACTTGACATTTCACTATTAAATCTTTGATCCATCATCTGTTTTGACCTCAGAGTGATATGGTTTTATCTCCAAACATTAGCTAGTGCTCACCATTATCATTTAATAATAGTCCTTAAGGTTTCCTGAGCCCTTTCTTTGCACTTTGTGGAGTGCTTTACCCGATTGAATTGCCTTATCTAATCCTTACAGTAACTCTCTGGGAGAGTCCAATTGGCATTCCCATTTTACACCCTGAGAAGCCGCCTTAAGTCGAGTCAGGGACAGACAAGGATTCATTCTATGTGCCTGATGCCAGAGCTTCCACTATAACATGAAGGTAGAAATTTTTGTGAAAACTGAGCCTTTTCTTACTGGTTTTAAAGGTACCTTTATCTTACATGAAATTCTTTCAATACCAGGCTTCCCTGGTAGCTCAGATGGTAAAGCATGTGCCTGCAGTACAGGAGACCCAGGTTCAATCCCTGGGTTGGGAAGATCCTCTGGAGAAGGAAATGGCACCCCACTCCAGTATCCTTGCCTGGGAAATCCCATGGATCAAGGAACCTGGTGGGCTGAGGTCCATGGGGTCTCAAAGAGTCGGACACGACTAAGTGACTTAACACACACCCTTTCAATACAACTCTGGTTTTTGGTTGTTTCACTACAATGTTTTAATTGCTATGACTTTATAATCGTGTGTTTTAACAAGATACAGTATTGTTGTTGTTTAGTCTCTCCGTTGTGTCAGACTCTTCTTGATCCCATGAACTGCAGCACACCAGGCTTCCTGGTCCTTCACTATCTTCTGGAGTTTCCTCAGACTCATGTCCACTGAGTCGATGATGCCATCCAACCATCTCATCCTCTGTTACCCCCTTCTCCTCCTCCTCCTGCCCTCAATTCCCAGCATCAGGGTCTTTTCTAATGAGTCAGCTCTTCGCATCAGGTGGCCAAAGTATTGGAGCTTCAGCATCAGTCTTTCCAATGAATATTCAGGGTTGATTTCCTTTAGGATTTCCTTTTGGATGATATAGTATACCTACCCTCATTTCTCTTTCAAAAGTAATTTTGGATAATCTTCTGTATTATGCTTCTAGTCTTATATATTTATGCCTAGTTATCAATTTGACTTATTTCCTTTCTCAGAAATTTTGTTTTAAATTTTTACCTAAATTGCATATAATTTAAAAGTTAATTTGAAGAGAAAGATATTTATAAGAATGATGTTTCCTATTAGGAACATTATATGTACTGCCCTTTATTCAAGCTTCTGTTTATATACTGCGGGGAACCTTTAAAACTTTCTTTCTACGTCTCTTGTCATTGTCTGGCTATATTTATTCCTAGATATTTTCTAGTGTGATATCATTATGTCTGGGACTTTTCCAAATAGTTTCTATTACAAGTGTAAAACACTGTTACATCTAGTCACCTTACTGAACAATTTTACAATTCCTGAATTTTTAAATAATCTTATTTATTTAGGCCATGCCGGGTCTTAGTTGCTGCTGCTGCTGCTCAGTCTCTTCAGTTGTGTCCGACTCTGTGCACCCCCATAGACGGCAGCCCACCAGGCTCCCCCGTCCCTGGGATTCTCCAGGCAAGAACGCTCGAGTGGGTTGCCATTTGCTTCTCCAATGCATGAAAGTGAAAAGTGAAAATGAAGTTGCTCAGTCGTGTCCGACTCCTAGCGACCCCATGGACTGCAGCCTACCAGACCCCTCCGTCCCTGGGGTTTTCCAGGCGGGAGTACTGGAGTGGGGTGCCATTGCCTTCTCTGTCTTAGCTGCTACTCGGGCTTTTCTCTAGTTACAGCGAGTGGGAGCTACTCTCTAGTTGCGATGAGTGGGCTTCTCATTGCAGTGACTTCTCGTTGCAGGGTGAGGGCTCGGTAGTTGCGGTTCCCAGGCTCCAGAGCGCAGTAGTTGTGGCACACGGGCCTAGTTGCTCCGCAGCCTGTGGGATCTTCCTGGATCAGGGATCGAGCCCACGTCCTCTGCATTGGTAGGTGGATTCTTTACCACTGAGCCACCAGGGGATGTTTTTATGATGTTGGGTCTATAGGTAGATAACTTACCTGCTAATAATCAAATTTTCATTTCTTTCTCTTCAGTATTTAAACTTTTTTATGTGTTGCTTTTGAATGGAGATTCCAGGAAAAAAAAAAAAAAAGTTGAGTATAAACTGATAGTAGGAGTTTCTGTATGTATTTTGGTTAGTGTTTCACTTTTTATATTTGCTTTCGATTTCTGCTACAAGAATGCTTCTCAGTTTACTCAGGTATGACTCAGGAGGGTTTAGATATTGGTGCTTAATTTCTAGAGACCATAGGGGAACCAGCGGGTGCCTGGTGTTCATTCTGCACAGGTGTTGCCTTTCAGGGTTATGAAAGGGGACCTCCAGTAAAGGGCAGGGATTCCCTCTTCTCGGATTTCCAGGCTGTCTCCTTATATTTGAAGTGTTTCTGTTTTCATCTCCACTACAAAGTTTATTCTATGACCGCGGATACTTGCGGTTTAGCCTTGCATCACATTATGTTAGCCTCTTTGTTGTAATTTACTGGGCTGGAAGATACTCTGCCCAGAAGCATTAAAAGCTATGCTAGAAGTGCTCTCAGGCACTTATCTTCTCAGAACAACAGGAAAAAGAAGAATGGATGGAGTTTGTACAGTGCCAATGGGTGTCTCTCCCACTGCAGGCCCTGGAACCCTCTGTAAGGCTGGGATGGGGGCCTCACTCGTGTGTTAGTTCAGGCTGCATTTAGGTAATTAACAAGCCACGCAGTCCTGAATGATGTCGTGAAGTCCTTCTGTTTCCATTCTTATGGGGAAATTGCTTTTGGTGTATATAACCTTTAGGGTTTCACTGCTTTTTCAGAAGCTTATTTCTAATGAATGTCACAGAGTAAACATTCTTCATCATGTTAAGGAAAGTCACTGCTATTCTAAATTTTCTAACAGTTGGATTTTTTTTAATGTTATATTTTTTAAAATATATAATAATGGCTATTTAATTTCATCAGATGCTTTTTTTGGTCATATACCAAAGTGATCAGATAAGGCTTTTCTCCTTTAAACAATTTATAATCATCTATTGCATTAATGCTATATCATTCTCATATTTCTGTATTTAAACTTTAACATTATTAATGTTACTGTTGTTCAGTCACCAAGTCGTGTCTGACTCTTCAAGACCCCATGGACTGCAGCACACCAGGCTTCCCTGTCTCGCACTATCTGCTAGAGTTTGCCTAAGTTCATGCTCATCGAGTCAGTGATGCCATCCAACCATCTCATCCTCTGTTGTCATCTTCTCCTTCTGTCTTCAGTTTTTCCCAGCATCAGGGTCTTTTCCAATGAGTCAGCTCTTTGCATCATGTGGCCAAAGTATGGGAGCTTCAGCTTCAGTGTCAGTTCTTCCAATGAGTATTAAGGTTGATTTCCTTTAAGATTGACTGGTTTAGTCTCCTTGCTGTTCAAGGTAGCATTTGTTAAACACTCTGTGCCAGGCTCTGAGATAAACTGTGCCCATTATCTCATTTAATCTTTTGAGCAACATTGTGAGACGTTCATTTTACAGATTAGGAAATGGAGGTACAAAGATTTTAAGTGACTTGTTCAATATTGCACAGCTGTGAGGGTTGATTGGTGAAGCCAGCTCGTTTTGACTCCAAAACCAAACTGTAATCAGAGAAAATGTGGGGTAACATAAGGGAAATGGTACATGACCTGACTGATTAATATCAAATTGTGCCATCTATTTCCAGTCTGGGGCTGTGTCTGTCTTAGGAAACAGCTTTTCCTGTTTATGTATCAGGATGCCCTTTTCTTAGAAAGCTCTAGAGAGATACTGGAGAAAGAAATGGCAACCCACTCCAATATTGTTGGCCTGGAGAATCTCATGGACAGAGGAGCCTGGCAGGTTACAAGAGTCAGATACAACTGAGCGACTCAACTACCATGAGACAGGCATAGACAATTACTGCTGCACTGATGCCTCTCTTTTGGATGTCATGGAAGCCATCCTTCCTCTTTGGACAAGTGTGTAGTGAGTCCTGCCATCAGCCTCATGCCCCCCATTCAGATGGTCTTGTGATAAGGATGCAAGGAAGGAAGAGAACTGATCAAGAGGAGTACGGGAAGAAGGGACACACAGTAAGTGGAAGGCCAGAGCAAATTTGATCCTGGTAAAATTTGAAAACTTGGTAATTTTCAACACTCTATTTGTGCTTGTTCAGATAGTAAGAGGAAAGCTACATACTGTCTTTTCTGTCCTTCTTCTATCTATGTATGAAATGGCAACCCACTCCAGTACTCTTGCCTGGAAAATTCCATGGACAGAGGAGCCTTGTAGGCTACAGTCCATGGGGTCGCAAGGAGTCGGACACGACTAAGTGACTTCACTTCACTTCTATCTATGTGGAGCTTATGGAACCAAGAGCCAGGGAATCCACCAGTGTCTCTTGTTTCTGCTTTCAAGGACAGTAATGGATAATGTCCACTGTCCTGACTCCACTTTCTCCAGTGGTCTGTGCCTGGAGCCACATGCCCAGGTTTCAAGGTCATGGATAGTATCTCATTTTTGCTGGATTTTTTTCAGAACCAAAACACATAACCAGAGCTGCGTTCCTTAAGCCCCTCTACACTTTCTCCCTCCCCCGACCCCAGCACACTCATATAACCTGGGTTACTACTTGAATCATCAAAGATGCCCTTTTGGGATCTGAACTTCTTTTGTCTTTTCCCGTAAGCCTGTTCTCCATCTCTGGTAGGCAGAATAATGTCCCCTACCCCTTCACAGAAGGTGTCCGTGTCCTAATTCCTGAAACCTGTTAGGTTACATGCAGAGGTGAACTCGAGTTGTGGATGGAATTAAGGTTGCTAATCAGCTGACCTGAAGGAGGAGAGCATCCTGGATTATCTAGGTGTGCCCAGTGTGGACACCAGAGTGCTGAAGAGTGAGAGAAGGGTGGCAGAGAAACTGGAGAAACGGCAGTGCGAGAGGACTCGGCTGGATGTTGCTGGCTCTGCCAACTGAGGGAGGGACCTTGAAGCCGGAAGGCGGGCTTGTTCCGAGATGAACAGCCAAGGAAGCCAGTCTTCCCCTCAAACCTCCAGAAAAGAGCTGCCTGCTGACACCCTGGATTTTGCCCAGCGAGACCCCATGTCAGACTTGAAATGTGTAGAGCTGTAAGATCATAAGTTGGTGTCTGTTTAAAATCCGGAACCACTCGATTTGGTGATGTCTTACAGCAGCGGCAGATACATAGTGCCGTTCTCCTAGCACGGGTAGCCGTGACGGAGGGGCCTGCTTATTCCTTCCGTGGTCTGTCACCTTGGTGTTGAGACCCAGCCCTCGGGGAAACCCTTACTGCTTCTTCCTGTTGCTTCTTTCAGTATTTATATCTTTGAAACCTCATCTTTGCCGCAATAACTCTTCCAAATTTCACAGCCCCTTAAGCCCCCAGTCCTGTCTTCAAACGCCTTACGTTTCAGCAGATGACCTTATCCCTACTTGACTGAAAGGGTCAGCACATCTGTCCTGAGATCCCTTCCTTTTTCACCGCAGGACCTCTGTGACCTCCCAGTTACTTGTTTCCAAGTTTCTATCTCCCATCCTAGGGGTAACATTTGACAATGTCAGTACAACCCTCCTTTAACTTGGTTTCTGTGCGTTTGTGACATAACGCTTATTTTCCTTTCTTCTGAATCTTTCCCACCCCCTCGATCAGCCACATTTCTTTTTACCTCCCTACCCGCCCTTGCAAATCTCAGACTTCTGTAGGTGCTGTTCTCAAGCCTCAGGTGTTCTCTTAAAATGTATCTCCTTGGCCATGATAAGTTTCCTTTACATCCAGCCTTCTTGCCTTTCCAGGCCCTGGACTTTCTCCTGAACATCAACTTCTGTTAGCCCCAACGCACGGAGAGAGAAAGGAGTCTTTCAACAAACGTTGTCTAGGATGTCCTCAGATGCCGGAGCCAGTAGCCATGTGTTCCAGACACCCCTGGCCCTCCTGTGGGCAGGGAAGGGATGAGGAAGCAGGACCTGTGGGCAGGGCACCAGGTCAACGCTGATTCCCCCCATTGCCCATTTCAACCCTTCTAGGATTTATGAGGAAACAAGACAGTTTAGGCAAAAGGGCCTGTGCTTCATTCCTCCAGGGTTTTGTTAATACACTTATTGGACTGGGAAAAGCTGTTTCTGAAAACTTTTCAGAGCCCTGTTTGTGGGGCAAACAGGAGGTACAGTTGCTTTCCTGTGAATGGCTTCTGAGGACCACTTGGCCAGTGTTCTCTGGCAGTAGATGCTTCTAAATCATTTGCTTTTGTAAGCAGGGGGAGGATTTGAATTTGGGCAGGTGTAACAGATCTGAGGCAGAAGGAGAAGGGAGCAGCAGAGGATGAGATGCTTGGATGGCATCACCAACTCAATGGACATGGATCTGAGCAAACTCTGGGAGATGGTGAAGGATAGGGTAGCCTGGCGTGCTGCAGGCCATGGGGTCGCAAAAAGTCAGACATGACTTAGCAACTGAACAACAGAAAGGTCTAAGGAGGCCTGAAGCTCGAAATAGAGATGTCAGGTATCATTGGGAGATAACGGCATCCTTGCAGATGGCCCTGAGTCCTCACCTGAAATGCTGGCAGCAGAGCCCCTCCTGAAACTGGGCAGAGAAGTTCTCTCCCCAGGCATTCCGGGGCTCTGCCCGCTCTCCCCAGTGCTTCGTGGACCATGTGCTGCAGAACTTGTGGAAGTAATGTATCCAAGACTTCACTTACTGAGAGGAACAGCTGGCCGTCTTGAAAACTTACTGCCAAAAAATATTTAAGAAGCAATATGACCGTGTGGATCACAACAAACTGGAAAATTCTGAAAGACATGGGAGTACCAGACCACCTGACCTGCCCCTTGAGAAACCTATATGCAGGTCAGGAAGTAACAGTTAGAACTGGACATGGAACAACAGACTGGTTCCAAATAGGAAAAGGAGTACATCAAGGCTGTATATTGTCACCCTGCTTATTTAACTTCTATGCAGAGTACATCATGAGAAACGCTGGACTGGATGAACCACAAGCTGGAATCAAGATTGCTGGGAGAAATATCAATAACCTCAGGTATGCAGATGACACCACACTAATGGCAAAAAGTGAAGAACTGAAGAGCCTCTTGATGAAAGTGAAAGAGGAGAGTGAAAAAGTTGGCTTAAAATTCAACATTCAGAAAACAAAGATCATGGCATCTGGTCCCATCACTTCATGGAAAATAGATAGGGAAACAGTGGAAACAGTGGCTGACTTTATTTTTGGGGGTTCCAAAATCACTGCAGATGGTGACTGCAGCCATGAAATTAAAAGACGTTTGCTCCTTAGAAGAAAAGTTATGACCAACCTAGACAGCATATTAAAAAGCAGAGCCATTATTTTGCCAACAAATGTCCGTGTAGTCAAAGCTACAGTTTTTCCAGTGGTCATGTATGGATGTGAGAGTTGGACTATAAAGAAAGCTGAGCGCTGAAGAATTGATGCTTTTGAACTGTGGTGCTGGAGAAGACTCTTTAGAGTCCCCTGGACTGCAAAGAGATACAACTAGTCCATTGTAAAGGAGATCAGTCCTGAATATTCATTGGGAGGACTGATGCTGAAGCTGAAACTCCAATACTTTGGCGACCTGATGCGAAGAACTGACTCATTTGAAAAGACCCTGATGCTGGGAAAGATTGAAGGTGGGAGAAAGGGACGACAGAGGATGAGATGGTTGGATGGCATCACCGACTCAATGGACATGAGTTTGAGTAAATTCCTGGAGTTGGTGATGGGCAGGGAGGCCTGGCGTACTGCAGCCCATGAGATCACAAAGAATCGGACACGAGGGACTAAACTGAACTGATGAATCCTTACCTTCGGCTATAATGATATGAAGACAGATTGGGTCCTTAGAATGTGTCAGTTACTTCTCAGCTTTCTGTATTCAGTCAACTGTAAAACCTAATGTTTGGTTTGTGGCTTTGGTTCCAGTGATGTTCCTGGTGTGATGTTCTATCGGTGAAAACATTGCCCATATTCAAACTTATCAGGCCCATTGATTTGTATTGGTAAATTTCATGCAAGCATGTGTAATGGGTATCACACTAGGGCACACGACATTCAAAGAGGGATACATCATGGTCCTCGCCTCAAATATTTCAAAATCCTAGACTCTGGAGGAAAGGTTATTTTTTTTCCTTCTAAATAAATTATTACCATGTTTGCAGTTTTTCTGGCCTATCCACCTGTGCAGAAGCAAAGTAATTTTTGTACTAAATCAGTTGTGCATAGTCAAGTTTATCCTGAAAAGCTCAGCCACCACCTGGTTTTCTTTGGCAGCTGAATAATATGAAAACTCTCATGATTTTCTGGCATACAACAGGACCCCCATTGGGACCAGAGATGACTATGTACAGCCTGTGGAAGGGCATGAGCTGAAGCTGCCACAGATGGAAAGAAGCAGCAAATTAGGCTCTAGAAATAGGAAGCACCTACAGAGGGGTATGAAGAGACTGTGCTGAAAGCAGGAGGACCTGAAGGGATAGCTGTTTATGGTGGCAAAGAAAAGGGCAGGAATGTGGGGCAGAGAGTGGAGCTAAGATATTAAAAGGAATAAACACCATGCAGATGATGAGAGTTTTAAAATACTCGCCTTGATTTTTCACTAGACTGCATGGAACCTCCAGATTCTCCTCCTACAGAGTCTGGAGATCTGAAGACCACAGTCAGTAGAGTCTCATCTTCCTGAAATAATTTAGATGTGATCGATCACCTAAAGGATGAGAAATCATTTTTTTTTAATATATATAATCTAGAAGATTTTGGGGCTTCCTTGGTGGCTCAGACAGTAAAGAATATGCCTGCAGTGCTAGGAGTCGGGCACGACTGAGTGACTTCACTTTCACTTTTCACTTTCATGCATTGGAGAAGGAAATGGCAACCCACTCCAGTGTTCTTGCCTGGAGAATCCCAGGGACGGGGGAGCCTGGTGGGCTGCCGTCTACGGGGTCGCACAGAGTCGGACACGACTGAAGTGACTTAGCAGCAGCAGGAGCAGCGGGAGACCCACGTTCGATCGCTGGGTTGGGAAGCTCCCCTGGAGGAGGGCAAGGCAACCCACTGCAGTATTCTTGCCTGGAGAATTCCATGGACAGAGGAGCCTGGCGGCCTACAGTCCATGAGGTCACAAAGAGTCGGACACAACTGAGTGAATAAGCTTATAATAGATGTTCAGAGTGTCTCTGGTTCTACAAAGGACTAGAAAAAGACTCTAATAGCAACCTACTTTTTTTTTAATCTTCGTTCTTAATTTTAAATAATATAAAGGAATTTCTTAAAAGGCAGAGAAATCCCATGTACGTTAACTATCTTCACATTCCCGTGTTCCCTTCCATCCTCATCCAGCTCATCCGTGTTTGTTAGGTAGCTGAAATGATATTGTTGGTTTGCGTGTGGGTGTGGGGGGCTATAGGGTCTCAGATGGAGAGGTCCTCATCTCCCCCTGCTGTTTCTTTCCCCCTCCACTCCATTCTATTGTGTTCAGTCTGTGTGGGCTTTTGTTTGGGTGTAGCCTTAAAAAAATGTGTCTAGCTGTCAGAAGCCTCTTTGAAGAGACCAGAGCTGTAATTCGTGGATTCCCTCAGTCATCCCAGCAGAAGTCAGAAATAGAAATGGAATTTCTCGGAAAGATCTGTAAGTGAGCCTTTTGTCTAATGACCCTCCAAGTTCTTGAATGTTATACCAGCAGGAACATTGCCACCTTGGACTGAGGGGAACGGAAAGAAGATAAAATGAAATGAGACTGATCGACCCCTCCAATGCTGTAAACAGAGAACTGAAAGAAGATGAAATAAGACCGATCAACTCCCCAAATTCTATAGGCAAGGAACAGGCTGATAAAACTGTTCAACCACAGGGACTGCCCTGAGGTCCAGTGGCAAAGACTCCATGCTCCCAATGCTGGGGACCCGGGTCAGGGACCTAGATCCCACATGTCACAAACAAGATCAGGTGCAGCCAAATAAGTAAATAAAAGTATATTTTTTAAAAATGTGTGTAGTTTTCTGTGCAGATGTTTTTAGGATACATAATGGTACTACTCTGTACATAGCATTCTTTTTTTCTCTAAACATGTTTCGGTGTATGCTTCTGGTGTGTTATGCTCTGGGATTCTAGGCAGTAATTAGGTATATTTTGCTTACCCTCCTGCTCCTCACTGCCACAGATAACTCTGTTCTATGCTCCCTCCAGCCGGTCACTCACTTTCTGATATCTCCTGGGAGAGGATATGTATCTGTGGGTCAATTTGCTGAGTCGCACTGGTGGCTCAGTGGTAATGAATCCACCTGCCAGCGCTGGAGATGTGGATTTGAATCTGGGTCAGGAAGATCCCCTGGAGAAGGGAATGGCAACCCACTCCAGTATTCTCGCCTGGACAATCCCATGGACAGAGGAACCTGGCGGGCTCCAGTCCGTGGGGTAACGAAGAGTCAGACATGACTTAACAACTAAACAACAGCAGCAGGCTGTATATAATTAATTTGCTGGAATGGCTGTACCAGTTTACATTCCTTGTAGCAGCTTGCATCTTTGCCAACCGTAGAATTATCCAGCTTTCTGATTTTTACCATGCTAATAGCTGTAAAATGATAGCTCGTCTTAATTTGCATTTTTCTGATCTCATACAAGTTAGAGCAGCTTTTCATGGTTAGTTCAATCTTGTACTTTTTGTCACTTAAATGTATATCCTTTGATATATGTCTCTCTGGTTTTCAGTGTCCAGGTTGGTTATATTAAGAGGTATTTCGTCATAGCAACTAGGTTGAATCGTTCGTAGCTGCCAAACTACTAGGTTGACTGGTTTTGACCTTTAAAAGCAGCTCGATCTGTGTTCCAGATTAATGTGTCATTGAACACAGAGGTCTTTCCAGGTTTTCACTGTTATAAGTGATACTGCAGTAACCATTTGCTGTGCATAGCATTTTCCTTGTGTTGAATTTTTCCTTAGGATAACTAAGGGAAAAATTACTGAGTTATGGACGTTTTTATGGCTGTTGTTACATATTGGCAAATCACTTTCTAAAAGGGCTGTACTGATTTACATTGTATATCACTTATATCACCATGCTAGTTAACTTCATCATTATACATTATCACGTAAACAAATCCTTGGATAACTATAAGGCACAACCTCATTGTTATTTGTACTATTTAACTGCAGTTAGCGTTAATCATTTATTCAAGTATACATTGATGACCAATATGTTTTTATGTGTTTGGTCTATTTGTGCCTTCAGCCCATTTTTCTTTTCGTGTTTTTTTTTATTTTTTTTCAAAACCATTTTGAGAATGGGTTTTTAATATACTGTAAATAACCCTATCCTCAATTCCTGAAAATGAAATCATTCACCTATATCATTTTATTCCTCAGATGACAATCCAAACAAAACACATGATAAAAAAGAGAAGAAGATGGTGGTTCAGAAGCCCCATGGTACTATGGAATACACTGTAAGTATAACCAGGTAGTACCAACACTTGTTAATACTGCTAGATGTACATAATGTTTCTCCCTGACACATCCTGCCCCTTAGCTGCCTTCCTCTTATGTAGCCATTAAATAGCAAAGCTTCTTAAGACCTCAGTCGTTTCTCCTTTCTGTAACTTTTCCCCGAATAAACCTGTTACTTGAATTACCTTTGATATGCCAATGATGAGTAATTTTAGATCTCCTTCTTAGACATGCTTTCTGACTTCCCAAACCATACATTCAGTTGTCTACTCAACACAGTCACTTAGACCTTCAGGCTTGGTCTGTTTTCAAGGAGCAGTGACTCCATCATCCATACATTTCTACAGACCAGAACCTCAGCCTGAACATCATCTTCCTATCCCTCTCCACGTTCATTCTTCCTTTCTGTGACCATCCTGCAAGTCTAGGGCAGATCCCTTCATTTTACTGTCTCATAGAATTGTGTTCTTTTCGATCAGTTTAACAGTGTTGATCCACTAGTGTAATTGTTATCTTTCAATGTCTGTCTTGTGCCTTAATTCATATGCCCATGGAGAGAGACCAGATCCCATTTTGGTTGCCATTCTAACTCTGGTGCTTGCAGGGTATTAGACCTCCATGTGGTTGGATCAGCAGACGGATGATGCAGTGTGTGTGTCTGTGACTGCACCTCCCCATTTTGTACTCATCTCTCCCATCACACCTTGAGTTTCTGGAGGGCAGCAGCTGTGCATGCTTCTCCCAGGCCTGGCACGAAGTGGGTACTCAGTTATAGATCTGTTTTCATCACTTTGAACTGGCATTGCTGAGGAGTGATCTCTGATTTCTAGAAAGAAATTAAGTACTGTTGCCCCTGCCCCCGTGTTTTCCTCATGTGTATTTATTTTCTGCTCATTATTTGTGTGCAATGCCTGGCTCTCTATATAAGGCAAGCAGCAAGGCCTGTCCCTCCCTGGCATTTCTTCTAGAATGGTGAATCTTCTCCAAGCTTCTGTATCATCACATTTGAAAGGTTGCTGAACCATGGAAAGATGCCAGGATTCTTGGCCTCCGGAGAAGAAGAATTCAATCCGGGGCCAGAGACAAGGTTTAATAAAACTTTAAGTTTTACTAAAGTATAAAGAAGCTAGAGAAAGCTTCTGAGATGGACATCAGAAGGAGGCAGAAAGAATGCCCCACTGCTAGTCTTTAGCTGGATGTTATAGAGCTGCTGCTGCTGCTACTGCTGCTAAGTCGCTTCAGTCGTGTCCGACTCTGTGTGACCCCATAGATGGCAGCCCATAGCTACTAGCAGTCTGCTAATTAAAGGAAGGAAATGTCTCAAAACTCAGAGAATGGCACCAGGCCCCTCACCCACAAAATGCATTTTGAGATAATCTTGGCACCAGGTGAGTCATCCTGGGCCATAAAATGATTGACATGAATCTTGAAGAAAGGCAGATTCCCATACAAATATAGAGTTTCATCAACCTAGATTAAGAGAACAGTGTATGTGTATAACATACTAGGTTGTCAGGTCAGTTCTGAGCCTTTAGGTGAACTGACTTGAAGACAGTCTGGGGTAAATGCATCGTACATTAACATAGCTTAAGACAAACATTTCTATAAGAAAAATGCATGGGTTAGCTCAAGGTTTGAGAAAAGTTAAGTTCAGGTGGAACCAGTTGTCATTATGGCAGATCTCTCCACCTGATTGATTTATGTTATGGAGATTAGTTGGCCAGTTACTTTGTGTACTTCTCATTATTAAAAGGTGATCCATAACTTTGTGTTTAGAGAACCATGACCAGAGCCATTTACACAATTGCTTGCATTGTTCCAGTGCTGTGGATGTTCAAGCGTTCTGTTTAGTTTCAAACATTTAATGATATAAGTATCCCTCCCAGGTTCTGTAAGTTGGCTCTGTATATATGTTTTATCCTTGTGTAATACCTGCAAATCGTTAAAATTTTCCTCCTTGCCGGAAGCCCCTATACATAGTATCCTCAAGTTTTTGTGTAAAAATGTGAAGCCGGTTCATTGATCACTTGTCATATGTATCTCCATTTGGATGAAGAAGCTGAGGAACAGAGAAGTTAAGCAAGTGACTCAAGGTCACACAGCTGGCAAGTGGCAGATTTGGAATTCAGGTCCAACAGTCTGACTCAGTCTGTCTGTATTGTCAATCTGTGTCTTCTACTGACTCTAAACCTTGAGAAACCAGGGGTTTGAATATATTATGTAAATATGTACTACTTGAAAAAAAATTTTTAAACTTTTTTGTTAACCTTTAGTACTGATGATTTTGCACAGGGTAAGGTAGAGGCATCTGTTATGTTTTCAGTAACTAAAAAAAAAATGTATGTATTTCTATCTTGTTCTAGAAATGTTTGAGGTAGTTTTAGTTTAATCTGTAACTATGCAATTGGTTATAGTTCTGGGACAGGTATAGAACTGGGGCAAGTCCATCTAGTCGGTGGGCTTTTGATACCTGAGGGCAGTGAGTGGTAAGTGGTAAGTCTCATTTCACCTGCTTACAAACTCCTTCAGCCACCTCAAATCTCCGCCTGTCTTTCAAGGCTCGCCTGGTGGAGCCCATTGTGCTTACAGAGTAACCCCCAGTGCTGACCCAGGGCGGTAGTTGGGAGCATCTCAGTGATAGTTGCCAGAGGGGCCTCCTGCTAACAAGTTCCATCCGGTGACCCTGGACAGGAAGTCTGTCCTCGGATACTGACCTGACCAGAGGCAGCAGACGTCTTTTTGGGTGGAGCTTTTCCGCTGAGCTTTCACGCCTTTTCTTTTAAATAGTTTTATTTATTCATGGCTGTGCTGGGTCTTCGTTGTCACAGGGGCTTTCTCTAGTTGCGGCAGGCGGAGGGCTATTCTCTAGTTGGCGGTGCCTGGGGCTTCTCCCCGCAGCGGCTCCTCTTGTTGTGAAACACAGGCTCTGGGGCGCCTGGCTTCCAGTAATTGCAGCGCGCAGGTTCCGTAGTTGCGACTCCCAAACTCTAGGTCACTGGCTCCACTGTGGCACGAGGGCTGAGTTGCTCCACAGAATGAGGGGTCTTCCCAGATCAGGGATCAAACCTGTGTCTCCTACATTGGCAGGTGGGTTCTTTACCATTGAGCCACCAGGGAAGTCCAGTTTCACATCTTCTTACAGCCCTGTTTATTCCTGCTGCTGCAGCTGCTAAGTCACTTCAGTCGTGTCCGACTCTGTGCGACCCCATAGACGGCAGCCCACCAGGCTCCCGTCTCTGGGATTCTCCAGGCAAGAACGCTGGAGTGGGTTGCCAGTTCCTTCTCCAATGCATGAAAGTGAAAAGTGAAAGGGAAGTCGCTCAGTCGTGTCCGACTCTTAGCGACCCCATGGACTGCAGCCCACCAGGCTCCTCCGTCCATGGGATTCTCCAGGCGAGAGTACTGGAGAGGGGTGCCATTGCCTTTTTATTCCTATTCCCCTCTACTGGAGAAGGACAGAGACATGAACAGCTGAGACATATCACAAATTTTATAGATTTAAAGAACAGCACTAATTTGGTTGATTGTGAGGAGCTGTCATGTTAATGTCAGCGAACAATTTTTGGCAGCTAATCTGCATCCTTTTAGATTTCCATGCCTTTCACTGTATTCATTCATCAAATATTTAAATGCCTTCTATGTGTCAGGCACTGTGGGGAAATGGTCTTTAACAGGCCATAATCCAGGAGCCTAAAGTACAGTAAAGAGACAGGCAAACAGACAGAAAATGCAAAGAGAGAAACTAGCTCCATTTCCCCTATGAGTAGTATTATGTGTAATATTTCTTTGCTTCTTAGCTTTATATCATACCTCATAGACTCTCTACTCTACACACCTAAGTTGTGCCAGAGTAAGTTTAGAAATCTATTAGCGGACAGTGAAATTTGCAAATAAGGGAGCCCAGAAATTAATAATATTTAAGACTTTTTTGTTAAGAATTGAGAATGTATTTGCTTTTTTCATAATACATTTGGATGTATGTGTTACTTTTTTATGGACTCATATCAAACAGATTAATGTGACTATCAGGAGAAAGATTTTGTCTGTCTTTTGCTTTGTGTATTGAATCTTGTTTCTTTGATTATTCTAGGCTGGAAGCCAGGACACCCTAAACTCCATAGCACTGAAATTTAACATCACTCCCAATAAATTAGTGGAACTGAATAAGCTTTTCACGCATACTATTGTTCCAGGCCAGGTAACGATTTTCTTATTGAATTTTCCTTTAGAAACATTTTCCTTTTAGAAATGTATTTTCGCTGCCATTTTAAATGACTTGTTCTTAGTGTCTCAGGACTGTCATTGTTGTTATTGTGTCTTGGTTCAGTCTCTTAGATCCAAGACTTCTGAAAGCATCCTGATGCTTATGAACTGTTCAGAGATAAATGCTTTGCAAATGATTATCACAGTTGATTTAACTACCCTTTGTGTTAACAGATGTTTCCATCAAGAAAAGTTAAATTAATGTAACTTTTTTCCCTGTAGAATTATACAGATATTCTTCAAATGTTTAATTTAGAATTGTAAGTTTCAGTTTAGTCTACTTATGGGGTATATTATGGCCATCGTTTTATTTTAAATTAGGCAAAATTTTTGTCATTTTGTCCTTCATGTGATTCCATGACAGAAGTAATCAGTCTGGCCCAAGGTGGAGACATTCAGCAGGATCATTAAGAAAGGGCCACAGACACATGAAAAGACGCTCATCATTGCTAATTGGTAAAGAAATGCAAATAAAACTACAATGATGTATTACTTCACACTGGTCAGAATGGTAGCCATCAAAAAGTTTACAAATAAATAAATTCTAGTGACATTGAGTTCTTTCATGGTGGATGCTGCTACTTCTAAGAATAACTTCACTCAGGCAATGGTAGTATTCTTTGCATTTATTTCAAGAGCAGCAAATGAAGCCACCAGGCTATAAATTGGCCAGTTTGTACTATCATGCTTTTGGTATTTATGTCCTTGTCATAAATGAGAGAAATTAGTATACTGCCCGTACCAGGTAGTTGAGGGAAAATATGAATTAAAAATTTTCAAAAATTAATACATTTTTATCTCTGTGAAATTAATAGATTTTAGTCATTTTTATTGGGTTTCGTATAGTCTGGGATATTGCTGAATAATCTGTTAACTGACCCATAGCAGAGAACCTAGGCATATCTTTACTGATTCAAGCTGTAGCCGCTGGAACTTACTAAGATAATTTAGGGTGATTCTTTATTCTTTTACTAAGTCCATGAACAAAATAGTTTATTGGTACTGGATTCAGGTCCAGTACTAATAGGAGATATAGGAACTGTCTTAATATGCCCTGTTGTTGTTATTCAGTTGCTCAGTCATGTCCAACTCTGTGACCCCATGGACTGTAGCACACTAGGCTCCTCTGTCCTCCACTATCTCCTGGAGTTTGCTCAAATTCATGTCCATTGAGTTGGTGATTCTATCTAACCATCTTATCTAACCATTTTAATATGCCTCCTTAAGGATAATAATACAAAAATAGGTGCCCCAAAGCTTCGTTTCCTTTGACCCTTTAATAACTATTGAACTTGGGCAAGTCACTTCCTTTTTGACCTTGGTTTCATCTCTGAAATGAGGGGTTGGGCTACATTTACTCAGATGGTCCTTCTTGCCTCTACTATGCTGTGTAGCCCTCATATAGCTAAACAGTTATGTGCTGTTAGTTGTCCCAAGATCTGGCTGTGCTCATGATTTTTCTGGCAAAGATGAGGAATTAAGAAGAATGATCCAGACTCACTTCCACATTGAAGGAAGATGTGTAGTGACTGGGCTTCTCCATGTTAACACTCACTTCTATTTACACAGTACAATGGGCTATTTAAGCATAGGAATTGTCTCTTTGATTTGACATTTAGAATGTCAGGCAATAGAATCTCAACCTATGTTGCCTAACACTTGTCAAGAGTTCAGGCGCAAATATTAATGGAGAATTGACATCTGTTTGGAAGAAATCTGTTTTGGTCCTAGCCCAGAAACATACAATACGTAAGAGCTGTATACTAAGACCATGTAATTTTAGCCTTCTGTAAATTAATTACTTTCATGAAACTCTAACCTTTTGACATTTGCCACTGACCCATTTTGACGTTGTTACAAAGAACAGTCCTTCAAAACTGGTTATTTCATTTACTGTCATGTGTCATTAGGACAAAGAGTTCACTGTGAGACACTGTTTTTTTCAAATGAGGCTTTGTGGGAGGCTACTTGTACTAGTAAGAAACTGGTTTGTTTTTATTTTATGGACAGTGAATTCTGTTGATTCATGATGTCTATATCTTTCCATTGGTTATTTGGAAACTTAGACCAAATCTAATGGCCCACTTCTTAATGAACGTTTGATAATTTGGGAGCTCATATTTTCAGTATTATCAGTCCTCATCTTATTTCTCCTTGACGATGATTTTTCCACCTTATCTTAAGGTGTGTTTTGTTCTTGGCTCACTTTTTTTCTGGACTGAAGAGAGATTTAAAAGAACTAAAGTTAAAATTTGTCTATGACAAACCTAGACCGTGTGTTGAAAAGCAGAGACATTACTCTGCCGACAAAGATTCGTATAGTCAAAGCTATGGTCTTCCCTGTGGTCACATATGGTTGTAAGAGCTGGACCATAAAGAAGGCAGAAGCCAAAGAATTGATGCCTTTAAGTTGTGATGCTGATGAAGACTCCTGAGAGTCCTTTGGGCAGCAAAGAGATCAAACCAGTCAACCTTAAGGGAAATCAACTCTGAATACTTGTTAGAAGGACTGATGCTGAAGCTCCAGTCTGATGTGAACAGCCAACTCATTGGAAAAGTCCCTGATGCTGAAAAAGATTGAGTGCAGAAGGAGAAGAGGGCGTCAGAGGTGAGATGGCTGGATGGCATCACTGATGCAGTGGACATGAACTTGGGCAAGCTTCAGAAGATCGTGAGGGGACAGGGAGTTCTGGCATGCTGCAGTCCATGGGGCTGCAAAGAGTTGGACACGACTGGGCTACTGAACGACAATGTTAAAATAGAGATATGCAAAAGAATGCTTTGAATGAGCCCAGACTCTTGCATCTTCCCAAACAAGAAAAGTGCTAAATTCCTTAACTTGGGACATCTGGTTTTCTTTAGCAATAATCTATTGATGTTGAAACTACCTGCCCTTTGTTGTAAAACCCCTGTATAACCTGGCTCCTCCCCTTGCCTCCTCAGAGCAGTTCTCTCAGGGTTACTTGAGATGCTGTCTCCTACGCTTAAGTCCTAAAAATTCCCACTGAATAAAACATAACTCTGAAAAATAAATAAGTAAATAAAATAGAGATACAACTAGAAGACGGGGCAAAGTGTTCAGTAACAATATTGAACAGTTGTTACATGATTAGCTGTGAATTATGGTGGCTCAGATGGTAAAGAATCTGCCTGCAATGCGGGAGACCCCGGTTCAATCCCTGGGTTAGGAAAATCCCCTGGAGAAGGGAATGGCAACCCATTCCAGTGTTCTTGCCTGGAGAATCCCATGGACAGACCATGGGGTTGCAAACAGCTGGACATGACTGAGTGACTAACACTTTCACTTTCACATATTTTATAACATTAGAGGTCATTTTAAAATAGTATTTGATATAATACCAGAATGTAGCTTGTATTGTTAAAAGAGTGTTGAATAACAGAATCATAATAGCATTTCAGGAACCAGAATATCTTGCAGAAGAAAGCAGTTTAGTGCAGTATGGGCTCATTCGCTCAGTTGTGTCTGATTCTTTGTGGCTCCATCGACTGTGGCCTGCCAGGCTCCTCTGTCCATGGAATTCTCCAGGCAGGAATGGTGTGCCATTCCGGAGTGGTGTGCCATTTCCTCCTCCAGGGGATATTCCTGACCCAAGGATCGAACCTGCGTCTTTTGTGTCTCCTGCATTGACAGGTGGATTCTTTACCACGAGCACCACCAAGTTAGGGGATTTTTAGATATCCCAAACAGTGATGGAAGAGCAGGTGCTGAGATTATTGATGCTGCCGTGTACAGCTTTTTCATATAAGGACCTTAATGCATTAGCACTCAGGGCCTGCTTGGAGTCAGGAAGCCTGGATGCGTCCTGTTTCTTCGTGACATGGGTGCTGCATTTAGAAGTACGCCATGCTACTCTCGCCTCTATCCCCTTGTACTATCGTACCCTGCCCTGGAAGGCTCTTCCCTCCCTGTCCAAATCCTGCTGCCCACGGCTTCACTTGGACCCACCTGCTTCACATAGCCTATGCAGAGTATTCCTCCACCTTTCTCTCTCCTCTGAGCGCCTGCAGTATATTCAACACCCTTTGCACTGCACACATTCCTCTCTCTGAATACTATTGCATAGATTAGTCTGGGAGACCCCGAGTAAGTCAGAAGTTCAGCGCAAGCCAATGAGGTCTTCGTCCCACACCCAGCGTGATACTGTGTGGAGAGAAACTGCTCTGAACGCTGCCCTGGTTCTTGGGACTCACCTAGCCTTTCTTTCCCATTCTCAGGTTCTTTTTGTGCCCGATGCCAACTTTCCCTCGAGTACCTTAAGGTTATCATCATCCAGCCCTGGTGCTACTGTCTCTCCTTCATCATCAGATGCAGAATACGATAAACTGCCTGTATGTATTTCACTCTTGCACTGAAGCGCATATTTATCGGCACCAGTTTTTGAGTAATTATAGAAAATAACTCATGTTATTTTTCTCAAGAGTTCATCTGAAACTCTCCTCCCTCGCTGAAGAGGTGGGGTTAAAATAATTTGTCATTAGTTGAGAGAAGAAACTGGTTCACATTTAAGGTCTCAAAGGCAGAAATGCATGTCTTGTTTATGTAGAGGTTAAACTCTCAGTGAGGCCAGTAGTTTATTTGTACCACTTTTACTCCTTTTACTACAGAATTTGAATGAG
Organism: Budorcas taxicolor; assembly: GCF_023091745.1. Taxonomy (NCBI): domain Eukaryota; kingdom Metazoa; phylum Chordata; class Mammalia; order Artiodactyla; family Bovidae; genus Budorcas; species Budorcas taxicolor. The sequence continues at coordinate 17,007,917 of NC_068918.1, read as the reverse complement.
TTCAATATGAATTCTTTCATTTCAGGTATTTTCTAAAGACGTGATGGGGCATTTTTATAGGTTCATACATATATGCCTTAAAAATCGTAGTTTGACTTGGGTGATTATTTTTGAAGGATGGAAGACATTTGCCTTTTATAAATAGTCACGTTTAATAAAAACAGGTTACTTATAGGAAACTTAGGTAACTAAATTCATACAAATAAAATTTTTTTAAAGCGTTTTCTATTTGTGGAAATTTTTGCTTTCTAAAGGATGCTGACTTAGCAAGAAAGGCCTTAAAACCCATCGAGAGAGTCTTATCATCCACTTCGGAAGAGGATGAGCCAGGAGTGGTAAAATTTTTGAAAATGAATTGCCGGTACTTCACTGATGGAAAGGTATATGACTATGCAGTTTGATTTTTTTTTTCCCCTTAGAATCTGTGGAAAATGAAACCAGTTCCAAATTACCAAAGGCTGACTACTTAAAAATATCTTACCCGAAGTTTCAGCTGCAAGATTTCAAAACTGTGCATTTGGTTTTTCCTCTTGGATGCCTGGCATTTTACTTATTAAGGGAATAGTAACCATTGATGGATGTGAGTCTGAGTGAACTCCGGGAGTTGGTGATGGACAGGGAGGCCTGGTGTGCTGCGATTCATGGGGTCGCGAAGAGTCGGACATGACTGAGTGACTGAACTGAACTGAACCATTGAGTGAACATGTGATTCTTTGTGATCTTGGGTTTATCACTTATATTTCAGTTCTTAGCCCATTAAGTTTTAGGGAGACAGTATAGAATGTGTTTTAACAGCAAATGTGAGAGTCAGAGTCGCTGAACTTAAATTACAGCTCTTCGCCACTAGCTCTGAGACCACGGGCGAAATATTTACATTTCCTAAGCTTCCGTTTTCCTCATATGAAGTAAGAATAATAATACAATTTAATTAATAGGGTGTGCTAACTAAAAGAGAATTCATGATAACCAACAGGGACATACTGTGTAGCACATGAAACTCTAGAGCTCAATGTTATGTGGCAGCCTGGATGGGAGGTTTGGGGGAGAATGAATACACGCATGTGTATGGCTGAGTCCCTTTGCTGTTCACCTGAAACTATCACAACATTGTTTGTTGATTGGTTATACCCCAGTGCAAAATGAAACATTTTTAAAAATAATTAAAAACAAAAAAATATGATTCATTTAAGGAGCTTAGCACTTAACTTGGAAAATGCTAAGTTATCAACTTGTTTGCCACTAAGAGATGCTGGTATGAAAATGTCTGTTATATAATTTTTTTAGTTTTTTGCTTGTTGGTGTTTTGTATAAAAAACAAACCTGACTTTTAGTGAGCCTCTGAAGAAGGGGTAATGTTGATATAAAGTGAATTCCTGTGCTCATAGGAATGCTAGGTTCTAATGGTAGGAAAAACTTTTGCAACCAAGAATAAGTAATGTCTGAAAGGCAAAACTTTTTGCTAAGGTGATCACTAAACTCATGAAGAGTATCAAAATAAATAATTTACCTAAAGGGAGTTGTTTGTATCCTACTGTGCCTGGTAGACAATATCCCCATGGTCAACATGGTCTATCATGTAAACCGACAAAGTTTCAGACAAGTTCCTACCATGGTACTGTTTTTTTGCTTTCTTTTTTTTTCTTTTAGCCACACCACATGGCTTGTGGGATCTTAGTTCCCCAAGCATGAGTTGAACCCAGGCCCTCAGCAGTGAAAGTACTAGGTCCTAACCACTGGAACGCCAGGGAATTCCCAACTGTTCTTTGCTTTCAGTTTCCATAGTTTGAATATATTCACTTCTGTTTGTAAAAATTTCATATTCCTATTTGCTGAATGGGGGCTTTCTGAGCATCTTAGATCAAAATGCTAGGGGTGTTCTTTGACACTGAGACTGAGATAGCTCCCCCCAGAGCACAGTGCCATGCACTTGTTGGACATGTGAATACCTGCTGAGTGAATTGTAAAGTCCACAGTTCTCAATCAGGAAACCACCTGGGACAGCCCTTCTAATTTTACCAACAGGGAACTGGGGATCTGAGACATACATGTGAAACCCAAGATCCCTGTACTATTGAGCAGCCATGCTCAAACCAGGCTCAGCTGATGGCCACAGCGAGGCGTGTCTGTTTCTCTGACTCAGCACTCCGCACCCAATGATACAGTTTCTTCAGCCTGTTTTTCCAGTAGAAGGGCTGCAATTGTCCTGTAAGATACCAGGGTTCACGAAGTCGGTGGGATGGCAACATGAGTTCACTAAAGCTACTATGCTGGCTGCATCTCGCCTGTAGCGACTCTGTTCTGTCTTTTTCCTCAGGGTGTAGTCGGAGGCGTCATGATTGTCACTCCTAACAACATCATGTTTGACCCTCACAAGTCCGATCCCTTGGTCATTGAAAATGGGTGTGAGGAATACGGCCTCATCTGCCCCATGGAAGAGGTCGTTTCCATCGCCCTCTACAATGATATCTCCCACATGAAGATCAAAGATGCCTTGCCATCGTAAGACACCTTTCTTTGTTTACCAGCCAAGGGAGTACTGGGAGAATTAAATGCAGTTAAAAACTGAGGGCATTGGTGGGAGTGAGAGGCTGTGTAGAGGTGAGTTTGAAGGTAGAATATTTGTGTACTAAATTTTTAAAAAATAGAAGAAAGAGAAAATGGAAATGATAAAGTCAATAATAAGGAAGAGTAGAACATTCACAGATGAGAACATTAAAAAAAACAAACAAAACCCAGCATGTAAAAATGCTGGGTTTTTTTGGCTTATTTTCCTGAATGCATGTTCTTAATTTGTGAAAGAATAAGTGACGTTTCTCTGAAAGAATTTGTCTGATTATGAAGAGTGGATCAGGATTTCCTATTCGGTTTAATCGTGAGCAGAGCTTTATTCTTCTTCAGCTTGCGTCTTTCCTTAGCCCTTTGTGGAGAGAGATTTGAGTGGACGGTGCAGAGGCAGTGGCTTGTAGCCAGACCGCCTGAAGTGGTGTGAAGGAGAGTAATAGCAGTTTATTTTGTCTCTCAAGTGCAGGTGGATATTGCTTTAGTTCTGATTACTTTTGTCTTCCAAAACGGAGTTTTTTGATTGGAAAAAAAGAAGGTCCCCCTGAAGGAACAGCTTAAGAAAACTCAGAGAATCGATTCACGCGCAGAGCTGATCTGATTCTTCGTCATTCTGTCAGTGTGCCTAATTCTGTGTACCGTGTATGTGCTAGCAGTATAAGCACCTGCAGACGCTCTCAGGGACAGGAAGCAAGAGGCAGAGCAGTGGGTCCAGCAGCAGAAAGGGAAACCAGCCCCTTGGACTCATAAAAAGCATGAGCGGAAACTAGGGAGCTAACCCAGAAACAGAGTCCCTAGGGGTTTATGCCCGCTGGCTCCGCTGGACTTGTGCGGTCCTTAGCATCGGATCCGCTAGACCCTGCAGCGGCTAGGCCACTGCAGGGACCGTGGAAGCATGGCCACTGGGGTCTCACTGAGTCCTGGTGGAAGTGTCCAAGTGGGAGGCTTTAGGAGGCAGTACAGCACCCCAGGCAGTTTTGCATGACAGTGCCTGGGTTTTCTGCCACTCTGTGGCTCCACGACCTTCCTGAGTAACTCAATCTTGAGCCTCAGTTTTCTCATCTGTAAAATGGAATTAATAGTATTTTTTAGCCTGCAGAGCTGTTACAAGAACTTAAAGGGTTGATATACCAAAACTCTTAGACAATAGCCTGGTGCCTAATATGTATAGGCTGTTTATTTGAACCTTCCGTGCATATCTGAAACTCTGCATTATTCTGTGGGAATCTTCTATTCGTGCAGATTGAGGGTTCTAATACATCTTAGTGTATGCCTCTTGTGTGGCTGGGATTTGTTGACGAGTGGGTCACAGCCACTGTCTCGCCATCTGCTGGGTACAACAGGCAGACAAGAGTGGTCCCTGAACAGCACTGTAGACATAGACGTGAACACAGCGTTCCATGAGAACCCTGTGAGGGAGTGTCCAGCCATCTCGGAATCTTTAGATGAGGAAGAGCAAAGGAAGTGAAGAGTTAGTTTTGAAAAGAAAGAATGAACATGGTGATGAGGGGAAAGAAGACAAGAACAGGTAAAGAAACAGTTAAGTTTGGAAGTGGATGGCCAGGCAGTTAGGGGCATTTCCTGCCCAGGGATGGCTTCTAATGGAGCAATTCTATTGCATATCTTCAGAGTAGGATGTTAAGTGTTCTTTTAGTAATAGGGAAGATACACCCTTACAGAAAGATTTCTCTCAATGTGAGATTGTGTTTCATGGTCCAAGGCTAATGCTGTAGCTGCGGGGAGAGGGAGGAGTTGGGAATTGGCTCCTAGTGTGCTGAAATTATTTCAGAGTTGTACAGTGATTGTTCCTGTGGATGCAGGGATCTAAAGACATTTTTAGTCAAATGAAGAGTATATGCACCAATGAGCAAAATAGAATGAGGTAGTAGAATCAGTGTCAAATGAATTTGGTACTGACCTCAGAATTCCATCAACTGTTGAAAAGTTTAAAGTAGTTTAAATTTCATTATTTAAAGTTGTATGTTAAAACAAGAAGTGCAGATTATCTGGTTGCCACATGAAAATCGTTGTTATTTATTTTTATTATTACAATTTTTTTTATTGGAAGATAATAAAAGTGTCTGTGTGTAAAACCTCTCGATCTTCACCTTCAGGCCTTATATACTTTGTGCAAGACATTTTGTAGCTCCAGCTGCCATGGAGACTAGGAAGGGAACAACTGAAGGGATTATTGGTCATCATTAGGTCCCTGGTTGAGTCTAGAAAACATTAATTTAACAGCAGAGCCAGTTGACACCACTGTGTATGTTGCCACAGTAGAGCTTGGCAGCTGTGATATTAAAAAAAAAAAAGCAAAACAAACAAAACAGGTGGCTAAATTAATCCTGGCTTGGATTAGGTAGAACAAGAAGGGAGGGGTGGATGAGAAGGTAATACAGAAGGCTGATTAGAGTGCAGTCATATGCTTTCTTTGTGGAGGTCAAGCTAGCCAGGGAAGTAAGAGATGAGGAAGGGACTTAGGTGTTCACTGGAAGACAATTTTGCTTATCAATTTGCTCATTAAGTATGTGAAAAGCTGGGCTTCTTTGTTATAGGACTGACTTTGGTCTTTAATATGCCAGATTAAATTTGGGGTCTGAAAATGGAAATTATGCTACATTATACTTGAGTCTAGGATTGAAACATCTGTAACATCTCTTGAGATGCTCATGGTGAGCAGAACATTTTTGTGTCTGCAGACTTCTTCCAAACAGAGATACCATCACAATTGTCTTTTAGCATATATGGTGTGTAGGGGCTCAGTAAATGATTATTGAATTGAAGTGAATTATGAATTAGAGGCCTCTTAAAGCATTTATCAGAGCCTAACAGTTACATAGGCTTTTATTTTATATTGGAAAAAACCTGGATGCTCTATGCAGATGATTTATTCAGTAACTTTGGGGAGACTGTCTTGTATCTTGAACTTCCTAGGACGTTGCTGAGTATTGTCATAATTATTTCAAAGCCAGAATAATAAAGTATTACCTGAATATGATTTAGCCTTTTTAGAAAATTTATTTCTGAAATCCAAACATGTTATTTTAGAAAAGGGTTTTATATCTGTGTTTTAATCCATATCAACAGTAAGGTAAGTAAACTATGGAGAACTTTGGAGAACATGTTTAATCAATATTTTTTGTATAATTTAAATCTGAGTAATAAAGCATCTGTCACTAAGGAAAAATAATTGGCCAAGTGCCAGGAAACTATGTTTCAGCTGATAAAACAGCTGCTTATTGCCATAAAGTAAAATGATAATGTAATAAAATGAAAGAGATAAGAAATGTAAATCAATCGTTGTAAGTAAGAGCTCATTTGACTTATTTTCATAAATTTTTAAACTGTAAAATGGAGCTGGTGCTATATACCTGCAGTAATAGGGGAAATAATCCTCTTGTATCTCCTTTAGGAGTAGAAGGATGTCTCTTTTTGAAAGCGTTGGATCTGAAACCATGAAACCAAAATTATGGTTCCATGTCAGTTACTTTACAAAGCAGTTAAATGAGTAGCTGCTTGGTCAATGAGCCATTCAGAAGTAATGTAGTTGGTTTATGTACTTTTTTATGAAAAAAGGAAAAGCCTTGAATATCTAAGGAATTTTAGACATAGTACTAAAACATTCAGTCTCCTTTGTCTTTCATGAAAATCAGAAACTTTATTTCATCATTAAAAATCTGGTGGGTGACATCTCCATGTTCATAAATGACCTCAAATACCATTCATTTGCTTCTAATTGGATATGCAAGCAACTCTCATGGTTCTTTATTTTGCCACTTTTTATGGTTGATTTTATTTTTCTTTTTGAAGCCAATCTCTTGATTTTATTTCCTTGCTTTAAAGTCCTTTAAACATAAATTTAAGTTGTGGTATATTTATGTTTTGTTTCTTTTGTTGGATTTTTAGGTTTTTTTTGCCTTTCATCCTTTTGCTTTCGGTTTTGTTTTTAACATTCCATGTGCACCCACCATTTTTCCCCTGCAGTGACCTACCTCAGGATCTTTGTCCTCTGTACAGGCCTGGAGAATGGGAAGACCTGGCTTCAGAAAAGGATATCAACCCATTCAGTAAGTTCAAATCTCTCAACAAAGAAAAACGGCAACAGAACGGAGAGAGGACAGTCACTTCAGATTCCACATCAGTAGGACCTTCAGAGAAGTCAACAGAATACATAGAAACGAAGCCCTCAGACAGCTCTGTATCAGTCAAGGTAAAGAAACTGGAATCCTCCGCAGAGGCAACCCAACAATCTACCCCAGTAGCTAACGTCAGCAAGGAACCTTCTGACACTCAGGCTGCGTTTGAATCTATAGCCAAAGAAAATTCTCTTTTAGGGGAAGATGATGACTTCGTTGACTTGGAAGAACTTTCTTCTCAAACTAAAGGTGTAACGGACAAAAGAGACACCGCAAAGGAGTGCCTTTCTCTTGACCCAGAGGAACGAAGGAAGACTAAAGCACAACTAATCAGTTCTACTACGGAAATTCAGTCCGCCCTGAACTTTTCGGGAACAGAGTGTGATGCTGAACTGAAGGGAGCCCTAGACTTAGAAACCTGTGAGAAACAAGATATAATGCCCGAGGTGGACAAGCAGTCTGGGTCCCCAGAAAGCCAGGTGGAAAACACACTGAACATACATGAAGATCTAGATAAAGTCAAACTCATTGAATATTACCTTAATAAGAACAAAGAAGGGTCACAGTTACCTGATAACATGCAGAAGGCAGAATTAAGCGATGGCAAAAGTACTGAGCCAGTGGGCATAGACATCACCCTTAGTAGTTCTCTTCCCCAGACAGGTGATCCCCTGATTGAGGGCAAGGAAGAGCCAGATAAACCCTGGGCGAGAGAGAGAGCAGCCCTTCCGTTGCAGCTGAGCTCCTCTGCAGAAGAAGGTATGAATAAAGAGTATCCAGACTCCTCTTTGGAATCTACCCTGGACAACAGCTGCCAAGGTGCACAAATGGATAATAAATCTGAAATTCAGTTATGGCTATTAAAGAGAATTCAGGTACCCATTGAAGGTAAGCCATTTTTCATTTCTTCCTATTCTGTTCTATAGGCATATCTTGTTTTATTGTGCCTCACAGAAACTGCATTTCTTTTTTTTTACAAATTGAAGATCTGTGGCAACCCCGCATCAAACAAGACCATTGGCGCCCTATTTCCAACAGTATTTGTCTACTTTATGTCTCTGTTTCACATTTTGGTAATTCTTGCAATATTTCAGACTTTTTCATTCTTATATTTGTGGGGATCTGTGATCAGTGATCTTAGATATTACCCCTGAAGGTTCAGATGGTAGTTAACAGTTTTTTAGCAATAAAGGATTCTCTAATTACATTGTACTCTTTTTTTTAGATATAATGCTATTGCACACTTAATAGACTACAATATAATATAAACAACTTTTATAGGCACTGGGAAACCAAAAAAAAAAATTGTGTTACTCACTTGATTGTGATATTTGCTTTATCTTGATAGTCTGGGACGAAACCCACAATATCTCCAAGATATGCCTGTATAGTTGCCTTTCTAAAATTTGCACATGCAATAGCAAAAGAAGTACAGTTATTTGAGAACAGTGTTTCCTCAATAGAGCATATCTTTATTGAGACACAGAAGGGTTTGAACTGCACAGGTCCACTTGTATACAGATTTTTTTTTTCCAATAAATTTGAAATACAATACTGCACCATCAATAGTTGGTTGAATCTATGGAGGAGGGATGTGGAGAGACAGCTCTAAAGTCATACGTGTATTTTTAACTGCAAAACTGTCAGCATCTCTAAACCCTGTGTTATTCAAGGGTCAATAGTGATTGGGAAGTATCAGCAATATATGGTATCTATTTTGAACATTGAACTATGATGCAGAATTCTGTAATGAAAGTAGTGTGCTTTTTTTTTTTAATCTTTCAAGGAACTTTTCCTTTTTCACTTTGGTTTTTGAAGGTATTTCAGTTTTAAATCGAATGGCATTGTGGTATGATGTGGTCCTCAGTACCATTCATTAATATGTATTCTTGTGGGTTGTCACAAATCTCTACTCTTTGCTGTGGTGTTGGTTTTTATCCTTATTCCTAGTTTGTAGCATTTCATGTGATGCAGACCAAAGTGAAACATCCAGAACTTTCACCTTTTGTGCTTGAGAAGGTCTGATTTAGTTAGTCCTAATCTAACATGATCATGTTATATGATATTTATGCCATATGTTTTGACTTTCCACCACTAAGAGGGGACTGGAAAGTCTTTGTAAGTTGAAATATTTCAGTATCACCAATATTATTAATAATCGAGATTTTTTTTTCATGTGTGATTCAGATATACTTCCTTCAAAAGAAGAGAAAAGCAAAACTCCACCCATGTTTCTGTGCATTAAAGTGGGAAAACCAATGAGGAAATCCTTTGCCACTCACACGACAGCTGTGGTCCAGCAGTATGGCAAACGAAGAAAGCAGCCGGAGTACTGGTTTGCTGTTCCTCGGGAGAGGTGAGTGTGGGCCGGAATAGTTGGTCAAGTAGACTCTAATTGCATCTCAGTTTTTAATTTAGTCTTGAAACTCTTGGTTTTATTCTTGAATAAGAGATTTCTCTTCATAGTACATCTTAGAATTTCTAAAAGGATGTTATTTCAGTAGCTTTCGGCTAAAGGGTGGTTTCAATATAGCAAATTTGAAGTCATCCTCGGTCCTGTGTGCAGAACCACTTTCAAAACTTTCTACTCAGTTAAATTTTAAATGAAGGAAGATTGAGGTATTTTCAGGTGCCGGTAAGTGGAAGTGCATTCTGTTGGGAATAAACGAATATGATGGAGCAGAGCTAAACCCCAAGTGCTGCAGAGAGGCATGATTTTAATTTTAAAGTGCCTGTTATTCTTGGGCTGGGGGGGGGGGGGGGTGGGGGGCGGGGGACTAAAGATTGCTTTCCCCTTATGGAGAAAGTGTGAGTCAGCAGCATGAGAAATGTGACTAAAACCATCTGGGTGCGCTTTGGGGGCTACATAGACCGCTAAAGAGATTTGTATTTTTAAATTGCTACGAAGTTTTATTGGTGATGTGATAGTCTAGGAGAGCAGGGACAGAGGCGTGGCATTCTTCAGCAGTGCGTCACTGAGCAGTACATCTTTATAATAGAAATATTTAGGAAATGTTATTTTTTAGAAAAGAAATTTTCTTTTGTATGTGATAGAATAAATATTTCTTCTCAGAAGCCTTGAAGCTAGTCTTCAAAATTGTCAAACACACGCATTTTTCCTTTTCCTAACTAGTCATCAAGGCATGCTTTTTGGTTAACATACCTGCCAAGAATAAATACTCAGTGAGCTTCCTTAAGCATGAATGCTTATTTATTTAACTGAACTTTTTCCCAGATATTTCAATATTGAAGAGGTAATTTCATTTTTACTTTATTTTTTTGGCCATGCCACTCAGCTTGTGGAAACTTAGTTCGCGACCAGGGATTGAACCCAGTCCACGGCTGTGAAAGAGCCAAGTCTTAACCACTGGACCCCCAGGGAATTCCCAAGCATGATTTCTTAATAAAGCAAAATGAAATTCCAAACACAAGCACAACTTCTGGCTGATCAGTGCCCAGAACGGTAATTCTCATGAAGAGCTGCCTGATCTTAATAAATCATAGTTTAATGTGAAGCCAATTAATAGAATTTTAATTAAGGAATTTGCTAATATTTTTTCTGTTTGGAATACAAACTCGTGTTAACATAGATGTTAAACATAATTTGTTTTGTGTTTACAAGTTGTACTCTTCTCCCTGTGCTTAGAACCCCAACACTGACTCCTTCAAAGTTTACAGATACTGAGGAGGTACAAAGAAAATGTGCATCTTTTACATTTCTTCTTCTTGAAATATTTACAAATAATTTCTGAAGCCCTGTGAAAATCAGAGTTCTAGAGTCATATGTCATAGATGTATAATATCTTAGAGGTTTAGGCCAATTCCTGATTTTATTGGTGGAGATAACAAAGTACTGACTCTTTCAGCTATATTTAAGTTACGTGGATTCCTGGTCTATTGGGAAACCTATCTATATCATTTTCTGTCTGGAAAAATGTATTGTTTATAATATAATGAATTTAGGTTTTTTCAGTTGTATTATCTTTGAGATGTATGTGTACCAACGAATCTGAGTGATTTATTTGCACTCACACATGTAGTTTTTTTACTGTCATTCTTTAAGCCAGAATAAGTCTGTAATGCTGAAATAGCACTTCTCTTTGACCTCGCACACAAGTAGTTATTGTGAGCTTTTTTAAAGTAGGTCACTTGTTGAATTCTATTACATTGTATTTTATAGTGTCCCTAGTTTTGTTTTTGTTTTTTTTTTCATCTTTGGCTAGCAAATAACCTGACATACTTGTCTTTCTTAAACTAATCATTAATTGACCAAATATTTTTCTGGGAAATACTATATCTCACTATGTTAATGATGTTTTTTGTGCAGATGTTTGGAAATTTTTTTCCGTTCTTTACGTATTTCCGTCTCTACCTACCCTAAGGGAAGCCACATTTTAGTTTAAGATTGGGAAATGGAATAGAATGGGGAGCCCCAAAATAAACCCACACTTATGGTCAGTTAATCTACAACAAAGGAGGCGAGAATATAGGGCAAAGACAGTCTCTTTAATAAATGGTGATGGGAAAACTGAATCACTTTCTTACACCACATAGAAAAGTAAAATAGGTTAAAGGTGTATATGCAAGACTTGAAACTCCTTCAAGAAAACATAGGCAGTAAGCTCTTTGACATCAGTCTCAGCAATATTTTTTTGGATACGTCTTCTTAGGTGAGAGCAACAGGAGCAAAAATAGACAAATAGGACTGCATCAAGCTTAAAAGGTGTCTGTACAGTGAAGGAAGCCATAGAAAAATGAAACAGCAGCCTACTGAAAGGGAGAAGATATTTGCAGATTATATGTCTGATAAGGAGTTAATGTCCAAAATACGTAAAGAACTCAAATATGTAAATAACTCATACAACTTAGTATCAAAAAATTCAATTAAAAAGCAGGTGGAGGATCTGAGTAGACCTCTTTCCAAAGAAGACATACAGATGGCCAACAGGCATGTGAAAAGATGCTCAAATCACTAATCATCAGGGAAATGCAAATCAAAATCTTGATACCTCACACCTGTCAGAATGGTTGTCATCAAAAAGACAACATGAGTTGGCGAGGATGTAGAAAAAGGGAAACCTCATGCACTGTTGGTGGGAGTGCACACTGGTGCATCCACTATGGTAAACAGTGTGGAGGTTCTGCAAAACATTTAAAAAGGAACTACCACACAGTCTAGCAATTTCACCTCTGGGTATTTATTTGAAGAAAACAAAAGTCAAAAAGAAATATGCACTCCCATGTTGTTGTGTTGCTCTTCCGTCGCTCAGTCACATCCAGCTCTTTGTGACCTCATGGACTGCAGCACACCAGGCTTCCCTGGCCATCACCAGCTCCCAGAACTTGCTCAAACTCATGTCCATTGAGTTGATAATGCCATCCAACCATCTCATCTTCTGTCGCCCCCTGCTCTTCCTGCCTTCTATCTTTCCCAGCATCATGGTCTTTTCCCATGAGTAGGCTCTTCATATCAGATGGCCAAACCATTGGAGCTTCAGCTTCAGCATCAGTCCTTCCAATGAATATTCAGGGTTGATTTCCTATAGGATGGACTGGTTGGATCTCCTTGCAGTCCAAGGGACTCTCCAACACCACAGTTCAGAAGCATCAATTCTTCAGCACTCAGCCTTCTTTATGGTCCAGTTCTTACATCCATACATGACTACTGGAAAAACCATAGCTTTGACTAGACAGACTTTTGTTGCCAAGGTAATGTCTCTGCTTTTTAATGTGCTGTCTAGATTTGTCATAGCTTTTCTTCCAAGGAGCAAGCGTCTTTTAATTTCATGGCTGCAGTCACCATTTGCAGTGATTTTGGAGCCCAAGAAAATAAAGTCTGTCACTGTTTCCTGAATGGAGAGAGAGTGGCCATTCCTGGTTCTCATGGACCCAGCAGATGGGGAGTAGTCTGGAGCACTGACTGGATTGCTAGGACCGCCCAACCCATTCCAGTGCTGCTCTCATCTGGGCAAAGGTGCCAATGCTGGGAATAGGGAGAGCATACACTTAGAGGAACTGAGCCAGCTCATACCTGCTCCAGCACCTTGTGACCGACACTGCACCCAATGAGACAGCATCAGCCACTAGGCACAGGGGAAGCTCCAGCTCACACCTGGTTCTGGCTGTGTCTCCTCCATCACCAGCTCCACCTCCCACCAAAGCGAGAGCTGCCTGGACACCTGGGGAAAAACATGACCTGTGCTAACTTCATATCCTGCTCTCCCACCAGAGCCACAGGCAGACTGTATCAGAATGCTCCTACACAAGGGCAGCCCTTCAAGACCTGGATAGGTAACCATTTAACCCTAATTTCATAGAAAGTGAAAGTGAAGTCGCTCAGTTGTGTCCGACTCTTTGCGACCCCATCGACTGTAGCCTACCAGGTTTCTCCGTCTGTGGGATTTTCCAGGAAAGAGTACTGGAGTGGGTTGCCATTGCCTTCTCCAGGAGATCTTTCTGACCCAGGGATTGAACCCGGGTCTCCCGCATTGTAGGCAGACGCTTTACCATCTGAGCCACCAGGGAAGCTGAGAGACAATTGTTTCAAACAAAAGAACAAGAAAACTCTCTGAAAAAACAACTTAATGAAACAAAGATAAAATAATTTACCAGATAAAGAGTTCAAAACATTAATAATAAGAATGCTAACTGAACTAGGGAAGAGAATAGATGAACAGAATGAGAATTTTAATAAGGAACTTGAAAACAAAAGCCAGTCAGAACTGAAGATAGTAACTGAAATAGAAAACACACTAGAAGGAATTAACGGCACACAGAGTGATACAGAACACATGAGCAATCTGGAAAATTAAATTAATGAAAATCACCCAATCAGAACAGCAAGAAGAAAAAAATGAACAATTTAAGGGACCTCTGGGACAACATCAGGCATACTAACATCCTCTTTATATGGGTCCCAGAAGGAGAAGACAGAGGAAAGGGTTAAAAATGTATTCGATAAAATTATGGCTGAAAACTTTCCAGACCTGAAAGAGAGAAACATATATCCAGGTATAGGAAGCAGAAGAGTCTCAAAGGAGTCTCAAATTAACCCAAGGAGATCCACCCCAACACACCATAATTAAAATGGCAAAACTTAGAGAATTCTACAGGCAACAAGAGGAAAAGTCATGTACAAGGGAATGCCCATAAGGCTATCAAATGAATTCTCTGCAGAAAACTTTGCAAGTCAGAAGAGAGTATCAGGTTAAATTTGAAGTGCTATAAGAGAAAAACCTAGGCAACCAAGAGTGTTCTACCTGACAAGACTGTCATTCAGAATAGGAGAGAGAAAGAACTTCTCAGAGAAGCAAAAACTAAAAGAGTTCATAAACACTATACCAGCTCTTTAAAAGCAATGTCGAAGGGTCTTCTCGAAGTGGAAAAGAGTAGGCTCCAAACTCCAATAAGGATTTATCGGAAAGGAAAAAGCCCACTAGTAAAGGCAAGTATATGGTAAAGGCTGTGGATCAACCACTTACATAAGCCAGTATGAAGATTAAAAGAGAAAAAAAATGGAAAAATCTTAACTGTAACTATAGCTAACAGTTAAGGGAAAAACAAGAGAAGATGTAAGATGTCAAATATGGCATCAAAACACGAAATGCCAGGGAGGTGTTGGTAAAGATGGAGATCTTTTATTATGCGTTGAAACTTAATGACTATCTAGAGGCTTAATATAGGCAGTATTCCAAACATTTGGATACTCTTCTATATAAAAATACATTTGTCTTTTTTCCTCTACTGAGATTATTTCCTTTCTTAGAAAGAGCCAATAATTCCTATTTAAATTAAAAATGTTATCTTTTTTCAATTATTTATGGCCTCTTAACCTCTGAACTATTTCATATTTAATTTTTTATTTCATATTTAAATATTTCATATTTAATAATAGTTGATTTCATATTATTTAGCTTTTAAAATCAGTAAGATGGAAACAGCAGGAATTATGTAGAATTGGCCAAATCATGTAGAAATGTTTAATGTATCAATCCAGGATGAAGTAACTGGTAAGCGTGATTTGTGTAATAAGTAGGCTAATAAGAGAGGGAAAGGGAGAAAGGGAGAGCCCATGAGTATTTTTCAGTCAGTTCAGTCACTCAGTCATGTCCGACTCTTTGTGACCCTGTGGACCACAGCACGCCAGGCTTCCCTGTCCATCACCAACTCCCGGAGTTTACTCAAACTCATGTGCGTTGAGTTGGTGATGCAATTCAACCATCTCATCCTTTGTCATCCCCTTCTCCTCCCGCCTTCAATCTTTCCCAGCATCAGAGTCTTTTCAGATGAGTCAGTTCTTCACATCAGGTGGCCAAGGTACTGCACATCAGTCCACTGCCAACATATTGGACATTGGAGGTGGCATCAGTCCACTATACTTATTTTATCTACACTACCACTATGTACAATTGACTGTGCGACCGTCTGTGTTTTTCCTGCCTCCATGACAGGAGACGCAGGAGGCTCGTGTTCGATCCCTGAGTCGGGAAGATTGCCTGAAGGAGGGCATGTCAACCCACTCCAGTATTATTGCTGGGAAAATTCCATGGACAGGGGAGCCTGGTGGGCTATGGTTCATGGGATCACAAAGAGTTGGACATGACTGAAGCGACCAAGCACACGTGCATGCTTTATATAGTATTTAGAAGAATATAAAAAAGCAAAAGGAAAATAAAAAGCTCATAATTTTGTTACACAAAGCTGACTACAGTTTATCTTTGTTTTTGTAGCCTTTCAGCCTTTTTTCTGTGTGCATTAATGTAGTAAGTCTATATATACACAAATACACAATATACACGTACACAATATTTTGTAAACTGCTTTTACTTCTCTGCCATTAAACATCCTATCTGCATTTAGTAAGCATGCATTACTTTTGTTAATGAGATATAAAATTTAAAAAATTGATTCTTCTATTAAACTCACTTTACAGTGGGAAGATGATCCAAGTCCTAAGGACCCTCATGAAGACTAAGAAAAATGCTCCTTATTTCTCATTTTCCTTAGAGAAAACAGAGTGAATTAAAGAAATCACAGACTGACCTAGTTTTACACCATGAAATCTTGAACCATAGTTAATGCTGCATTTTCTGATCAAAAGTCATCTTTTGCTTGCTTTTAAGGGTATCAGAGCTAAACTGAAATCTTTAATAATGGTCAGTGCCCAAAAGACCATCGTTCTCAATAGTCTTTACTATTCTTTTTAGAACAATCTAGGCTCTACTTAGTCAAACCAGGTATATTTCAGAATACAAACCTGGTGATTTTTATGTCATATTGTAGTCTTATAATAATGTTTTAAGATAAGCATATCACTAATAAAGAAAAAATTCAAAAAGAGCTCCAAAATAATTCCTAAAGGAATGATCTTTCTCTCTTTGTATTAACACAAGTTCTAACTTTGGGGAACCTACTGAAAAAAAGTAAGCTATAGGATAATAAGGTTGCTTATGTAAATATTCTCACTTTATTTTTTTTAATACTTCCAAACATTTTGAAGTGGTCTTGCTTCCTCTCATTCTATTCCTGGTCATTTTACTTTTTGTTTCACCCACTTAAAGTTCTAGCAATTCATCATTTTCCAGAAGCACCTTGGTAGGCAGCCACCCTTCAGTAACTTCACTAACCAGCTTTGGCAAGCGCCTAAAGTTAATCAGTGACTCTACAGTGGAGCCTAAGCATGTGAAAAAAGGACGCCCCTTTTAGAGTGAGCGCTCTACTCCGGTGGCTGTTGTTTTGTGGTGGAAGAGTGAGAGCCAGCACTTTGGAGAGTAGTTTGTTGCCTGTTTCCACTGCAGGATAATTAATCCCGGCCAATGGGTGCCGCACATAGTGTTTGGGAGTAAGTATGCAGAAACAGTAATTACTGCAACTACATGTTTGCAGGGGCCAGATGGAGGGATGTGGGGAGGGACGCTCAGGGGCCCGTGTTAATTATCTGCTCTGGGAATCAGCAGCTGAGTAACTTGGTCCCTCCAACCCAATGCTGCTATGTGGGAATGTGAGCGTGGTGTTGCTAAATTTTCTCATCTCTTTCAGAAGAAATTGAATTATGGATGATGTGTGGCAAATTCCCCCAATTTTGCAGTATTAGACTGTTTATGGGGAATATAAACTAGTGAGCAGTGCAAAAAGTACTTCCCTACTGCTGAGTCCAAGTGACAGGCGGCCGACTGAAGGCCTCCAGCATTGATATTAATATAAACCTTCAGTTTTTACTTATTTGTGCGTGATCTGTATTGTAACTATTTTGTTTTGATGAACGATTCTCAAAAGGACTTTCCTATTATTTCTGGTGAACAAAGAAGCTTGTTTAGTTGGTGCTTTGTAAATAAAGTTTTCTTTTATAGATACACAAAGACCCTTTAAGAATGGACATTACATCAGGGCATTACTAACCATTGATTTCATTTGAAGTTGTAGAATGTTGAATCCAGAAGGGACCTTACCAGCAAGTAAAATGACCCCTTTCATATAAGGGCTGAGAGGGTAACAGGCAGAAAGGCCAGGGGTCTCCAAATGGAGGAAATAGGCTGCAAGAGTCTCATAAAATTCTTTGTTGCCATGACAACACCTGGTTCCACCTGAACTTAAACTTTTCTCAAACTTTGAGCTAGCCAATGCGTTTTTCTTATGGAAATGTTTTTCTTAAGCTATGTTAATGAAACTATGTATTTGCTTTGGAATTTGCCTTTCTTCAAAACGGTTCCACCTAAGGCTAACTTTTTTTTCCTCTTCTCAAACTTTGGGCTGGTAATAGCTCAACAGACCAGTATTCATATCAATTGTTTTATGACTGGGGGATGACACACTTCATGCCATCAGATCTCAAAAATGCATATTGTGGGAGAGGGGCCTAGTAAAACTCTTCAGCCTTGAGGTGTCTCTCTTATCTGATTAATAGCTTTCTAGCAGACATAAAACACCCAGCTAAAGACTAGCAGAGGGGCACTCTCCGTCCCCCTTCTGATGTCTGTGTCAGAAGCTTTCTCTGTCTTTTTCATACTTTAATTAAACTGCTACACAAAAGCTCTTGAGTGATCAAGCCTGGTTCCTGGTCCTGAAGAGAAATCTTCTTTGGAGATCAAGAATCTGACACCGTTCACCCTAAGCTATCAGGACCTTAGGTCAGGCCATTGAGGATGAGTTTTAAAATTAAGTGAGTTTTCTAGTAATAGCTTCTGTGGTCAAGAGTGCTTTGCCTTAAAAACAAATGAAAGCATTCTGTTTTTTAATGACCAGTCTACTGTAGAGCTCACACAGCTATTCTATTAATAAATAGCAAAAAAAAAAAAAAAGAAATGTGATTGTATTTAAGTCAGGAAAAGTTAAACATTTCTTTAATGATTTAAATAAAATGCTTGTGTAAGAAGAGAGCAAGATATTAAAAACAAACAGGAAAAGAGTACTTTGCCTTATTGGGTTTCTGAGTGGAGAAGTCTGGGAATGGTTTAGGCTGAAGTGCATGCTGCTGCTGCTGCTAAGTCACTTCAGTCGTGTCTGACTCTGTGCAGCCCCATAGATGGCAGCCCACCAGGCTGCCCCGTCCCTGGGATTCTCTAGGCAAGAACACTGGAGTGGGTTGCCATTTCCTTCTGCAATGCATGGAAGTGAAAAGTGGAAGTGAAGTCGCTCAGTCGTGTCTGACTCTTAGCGACCCCATGGACTGCAGCCTACCAGGCTCCTCCATCCATGGGGTTTTCCAGGCAGGAGTACTGGAGTGGGGTGCCATTGCCTTCTCCGAGGCTGAAGTGCGTAGAATATCTTTAATTTACCATTCATACAACTGAACAGTGGGACTACATATGTACTCCTTACTGTCTGGGTCACATTCTTTCTTCTTCCCTTTCTTGTAGTATTATTTCCTATTCTCTGTACCATAATGTACTTTAAAGTATATCTTTAATGTAATAACCATTAAATTGTTTAATGGTTCCTGCTTAGTTTTTAAATTAAGTGCGTGGTTTGCGGGTTATATCTTGCTGTGTATTGCCCCAGTTTCTTTTCGTACCAGTCAAGTGACCTGTGATAAGACGAGAGTGCCTAACTGCTTCTGGGTCGTTTTGGTCAGGTTTGTTGGTCTATGTGGTAGCACGATTTTAGAGAATCATGTATAGGGGACTTTCTGAAAGATCTGTTTAAGAGTAGAATGAACTTATGCATTTAACACTCCATATACTGGAATAAGGAGCTAGGTTTTCTTACCTTCATTTTAAGAGCTCAGAGAGGGATTTCCCTGGTGGTCCAGTGGCTAAAACTCCTCACTCCCAATGCAGGGGGCCCAGATTCGATCCCTAGTCGTGGAACTAGATTCTGTGTGCTGCCACTAAGACCCAGTACAGCCAAATAAATATATAGATTAATAATAATAAAGTAAAAGCACGGAGAGATTAAGGAACTTTCCCAAAGCCTCCAGCTGATAACAAGTGGAACTAACTTGGGAGGTCAGGTCTTTAACTTAGAAATGGTGCTTTTGTCCTTTACCTCACAATTATGTTAAAAAAAAAAAAAAGCAACAGTAAATAAAATCCCACCATAACTAGTAGTCTTGTTTGATCGCATAAATGATAGTCATACCTAAAACCTTTATACCTAAACTATGAACAGCTGGGATAATGTTTTGTTCCAAGCATCACCTCTGATTTGTCCTCAAGTTTTGTATCCCTCAACCCTACAGCTTGGTCAGTGGTGGGCTTTCATGAAATAGTAAAACCAGAACAGCAAGACTGACATAAAGGAAACAGTGCAACATGTGGGTTGAGACCATGAACTGACCTGAGGTTAATGCCAGGTCTGCCCCTAGCATACTGTGTGGCTGTGGGCAAGTTAGTTAACCAGTGTAAGCATCTGTTTCTTCCAGCACTAACTAGGAGCGCTAATTACAGTGGCTGCCCCCTGAAGTTACCATGGGAAATAACTGCGCTTGTCTGTCCTCTAAATGAAAGTCAGTTGCTGCTCTGCGGCTTCCTTTCCTATAGTTGGCAGTACTTTTTGCCTCTAAGGTAAGCCTGCTGCCTTCTAAGAACCTTTATCATTTCCCTTCTTTGAATTTCTTTCTCAGAGATGACAACTCTATCTGCTACATGCAGGTTTGTAACTTGAATATGGTGTCTTCTTTCAGGTGAATCTCTAAAGGAGCCTTGAGGCTTATGACAAAATCTCCTCAGTTCAGTCACTCAGTCATGTCCGACTCTTTGCGACCCCATGGACTGTAGCACACCAGGCCTCCCTGTCCATCACCACCTCCCAGAGCCTACTCAAACTCATGTCCATTGAGTTGGTGATACCATTCAACCATCTCATCCTCTGTCATCCCCTTCTCCCGCCTTCAATCCTTCGCAGCATCAGGGTCTTTTCAAATGAGTCAATTCTTCATATCAGGTGGCTAAAGTATTAGTTTCAGCCTCAGCATCAGTCCTTCCAATGAATATTCAGGACTGATTTCCTTTAGGATGGACTGACTGGTCCTAGCTGTCCAAGGGACTCTAAAGAGTCTTCTCCAGCACCACAATTCAAAAGCATCAATTCTATGGCATTCAGCTTTCTTCACAGTCCAACTCTCACATCCATACATGACTACTGGAAAAACCATGGCCTTGACTAGACGGACCTTTGTTGGCAAAGTAATGTCTCTGCTTTTGAATATGCTGTCTAGGTTGGTCATAACTTTTCTCCCAAGGAGTAAGCGTCTTTTCATTTCATGGCTGCAGTCACCATCTGCATCCAGAATCACTGCAGATGATGAAATATGATTAAGCCCAAAGTTGGAGTTAGACGGGAAACCTGAACAAGTCTTGAGTGCCGGGTTTTGGTATCACCAGTGGCTGGATGGGTGGGAACTATTCTTGTGCCTGGAGGAGTGTGAATGGCAAGCTCCTCGCTACGTCCACCACTTTGCCTGGACCCTGGCCTTGATCGCCTCCTGGCTGGATTGCTATTGCCGCCTTCTCCACAAAGTCTTTGTTTCCAGTTAGTCATATCTCTTCCTGACCTTCCCTCCTTGGCTCCACAGCAGTCTGTCTAAACTGCAGATCTGGCTGGGCCACTTCCCTGCCGGAGCCCTGAATATTGCTAGTGGTGCTTCTCAAACTTCGGTCATTCCCTTCCTTTCCAAATACCCCCATATCTGCAAACCATCTGTACTACTATTTCCTTAAGAGTTGTCTTCAAAGGATTTAGATCAACTCTTTTGTTTTTTTAAACTTAGGCTTTTCCTGAGCAGTAATATCTGTGAAATTTAGGAGCTAATAATATGCTGATTGTGTTGACTCCCAATACACTTTAAATAAATACATAACTATGGAAATAGGTTCCTCTGGGCGTCCTCTGAAGTCACTGGAGCTGCCCCTGATACACTTTGGAGAATGGTAGCCTTGGAATAAGGTCAGAGCATATTATCTTGTGCCCAGGATTTGCTGTGACCCAGTGACCCAGCTCCTCTGGCTTTTTCTTTGCCCCCTCCTGCCAGTCCATTAACAAAAGATAAAACTCTATCTTTTTTCCCACCTGTCAGGAGTTCTTCCCCCTCCCTGATGAGTTCTTGTCCTACGTGAACATCCCAGTCCTGATGCCCACTGGCTTCTGCCATTGGAACTGTGTTAGGCACTTTTGTTGGCTTCTCTCAACCTGATCGCTTGAGGACAGGGGCTGGATCACCCTGGGCAGGCACTGTGTCTCAGTAGCCTGTCCCGATTACAGAATCTGCGTCGAGAAGTCACCAGGGACGTGATTGCATTGTCCCTCCTTCCCTCTGCCATGTCCAGTTTGACCTCCTTCCAGCGTCACCCTGCCCTTACGGTGCCAGGTCTTTTTGCACATGACCCTGCAGTGGAATACTGCTTCCCTTCCTCCTGTAACTGACCGTTCCTTCAGAACTCAGCTGGACCTGGACCCCTCGGAGGCCTTCCCTGACCCCAGCGTGAAATGATTCTCCACCAGGCTTACGTTTGTTATCACTCTTCTTAAAATAATAATAACAAGAAAGAAAGAGGCTCAACAGATGGAGCATGGAGGCCAGAGTGGGATGATGGAGCAGAGAGATACAAGAGCATGTGGCTGCAGCAAAGAGCCCATTAGGGAGACTGACACAAAACAAAGCTCTCAGGAGCCCTAAGGAGTTTGAAATTATCCGAAAACCTCCAGGGAGAAAGCAGAAGGGTTTTGCACAACTGGGTCAAGTGCTCAGATTTGTATTTTATCACCTTGCTTCTACTTCTCTGCCTCTTTCTCTTGGCTTTGTTCCAGGACTTCTCCTACTGCTTTTTCCTTACATACCAGGTTTTTCCAGGACCCAGTACCTGTCCTGTGAGTTCCCTGCTCACAGGCGTTACCACCCTTTTTGCTTCATGACCACATGGTAGCCAGCAGGGTGGTAATTACTGGTAATGCAGTCATTGTGTTGGCTTGGCCCGAGGCCGTAGATGGTGTTCTGAGGTAACTGAGGCTGAAGCTCGGTGACTCGTGGAGACCACAGGGTGAGTCAGTGTGCTTCAAAAATAAAATAAAAGCCATGAATGAGATACCGTTGAGTTTCTTCACGGTAGGTCAAGTTTGAGGAAGTCAGCTTCACTAAAGTAGTGAGGGAGGGAACAGGATGCAAAAACCCTGCCTCCATCCACACAGTTTCTGAGGCAGGTTTCTTCTGTGCTGTGCTAAGTCGCTGTAGCCATGTCTGACTCATTGCCACCCTGTGGACCGCAGCCCGCCAGGCTCCTCTGTCCATGGGATTCTCCAGGCAAGAATACTGGAGTGGGTTGCCATGCTCTCCTCCAGGGGATCTTTCTGACCCAGGAATCGAACTCTCGTCTCTTAGGTCTCCTTCATCGGCAGGCAGGTTCTTTACCACTAGCGCCACCTGGGACAAAGGGCATATACTAGAAGGTTAATAGAGTCAGGAACAAAAAGGAGTTGCGAATTAAATGTTTAACCCAAATGTTAACAATATAGCCTGAAGGAAAGATGAGGTATGGGAAGGAAGCCTTAGGGAGAAACAAAATCTCGAGGCTTATGTTTTTTGTTTGTTTGGGGTTTTTTGACCACAAAGCAATCCATGTGGGATCCGAGTTCCCTGACTAGGGATCGAACTCATACCCTTTGCATTGGGAGCTCGGAGCCTTAACCACTGGACCACCAGGGAGGTTCCAGAGGCTTATATATGTCTTTTTAAGAGTGGGGAAGTGCAAGTAAATTTGTGGATTAAGATGAAGGAGGTAAAGTGGTGGAGAAGTGAGATGGGAATGATGTAGGGAGACCACTCAAGGGTGGGACTGTTTGAATTTCTGAGAGGAGGGTTAAAACAGGAGAGCAGTTACTTCTTCTGAAGAGAGTGCTTACTAAGGGGGGGCACCCTATTAGAGAGTCCTCTGTTCTGAGAGGCAGGGTGGGTAGAAGAGAGACTGAATGTGGGCTGAGGGCTGAGTCTGGAATAGCTGCTGAGTGGAGGGGCCGAGGAGGAGGGGCACTGGACGTGAGCAGAGAGCCCCAGGAGGGCGGATTTCGTCTGGCACACGTTGGGCGCCCTTGACTTGTAGTGGGCCTGTTAAGCTCCAATAAGCAAATGCAGCAACATCCATCGTCTCACTAGAGGAGTTAGAAAGGTGCTTGTTTCTGTGAATAGGGGTTTAGAAGGGCAGGTGCAACAGGAGGGAGAAAGCTGTGTGCCTTTAGGAGGCCCTGGTGGGGGTGAGGTGCAGAGACTGGCCTGGACGTGTGTGAATTCCCGAGGGGCTGATGCTGGGGAAAGGCGAGGGGTGAGGGTCAAGGTGAGAGCGGAACTGACGGGGTCGTGGTCGTGAGGAGGGCAAGGTGGGGGCAGAGGGACAAGGAGGGGGTTTTCAGAACTTCAGGCCTGTTTCCAGAGGGCAGGATTCGGTTCTGGGAACTAACCACCAGGAAAATCCAGTTAAGCTAGCCAAAAAGAACTGTTCCAGGAATTAGGTTAGAGAAACTTAAATAAACTCAGGGTCACTGTAATCTAGAAGGAGAAAAAAAAATGAAGTCACATCCTCTTCTTTTTGGTCTCTAAGGACCAAGGAATGAAACAATCAAACCAGCTCCAGATGAGCTTGAATTTTCTCTTGTATAACGGGCCTTTCTAACTGTTCACCCCTGCTTTCCCCTCAGAGGCATAGTGTGAAAACCCCTCCTTGTAAGACAATGCGGAGGTTTTACATGTGGGAGGCTATGGTTGAGGGATGCTGGGGTGCGCCAGGGTCCTGGGCATCTGAGAAAAGAGACATGGGCACTCCCCAGCAGGTTGCCCTGTTGCACAACCTACTTTGGAGGTTTCCTGTATCCCCTGAGGCTTCTCGAGGCTGGGGAGACTGTTGACTGCAGGCAGAGAGCCTGCCACCTGAGAGAGGCAGGAGGCTGCCCAGGGCTGTTGCACACCCATCGCAGCCAGTGGAGAGCTGTTCCCAGCAGTGTGGCTGAGCAGGGTAGGCTGCCCTGATGTTCCCCAGGCCTGGAGCTGAGTGGTGTGTGCAGTGCGTGGAAGTGTGGAGAAGGAGGTATGGGGGAGGGTGCCCCCATGTGACCTAAGGGCCACTCAGGGCACCTCACACCTACTTAAGCTTCGTTCATAAAACCCCAAACCAAGGAAGTAGCCAACTCATTCTGTGAGACCCTTAACAGTTGCAAAAGTGCACCATCCCCCTTGGGGCTCAGCATTCATAAAAGAGGAGGCAGTCCGCTTAGACTGGCTGGAGCATTTCTGGTGATGGGGTATTCGGGCACATCATTCAGTCTTCGCAGCCTCAGTTTTCTGATCTTTAAACTGGGCCTAATAACACTTGACTCTTAGAGCTGTTGTGTAATGTGAGGTCCTCAAGGCAGGGAATCCAATCTTTTCTTTTTAGGTAGCTGATATATTTCATCAGCATTGCTTAAAACATAAGGTCGCTTCTGTGTTTAACAGTAAAATTTTTCTGACACTGACCTTCTTTTCTGTGGTATTTTGAGAATGCATGTCCTCTCCGTTCTAGATACTTCCTTTTGTGGTAAGTTCAGCAAACCCAGGGATTGTCCCGTTTAAAGGGATGGCCCTGGCTGCTCTTGACCTGGCTACAAAATAGGCTACTCTGTCAAGCAATGATTCCAGAGGCTTGATTCACCTCTCAGGAAATCCAACCATCCCTAGAGAAGAGATTGGAATAAACCTCTCTTACTTGGTCACTGCAGATTCTTGCCCCAGGTTGATGTAGTTCTTCTAGAGAGAAAAGTGCATGGTGGCAAGAATACCTTGTGCCCACACTCACCTTTCCCTCCCCAGCCCTTCACTTGTTATAGCTCCTAGGGATCTCATAGTAAAGGAGAGGTAAGCCTGGCGTGCTGCAGTTCATGGGGTTTCACTCAGTGCTGACTGAGTGAACAACGACAAAGGGAACTCACGCATATATGTATGACATGTGTAGCCATTTCTTCCATCGTATGCCCACTGTGGCAAGTGGTTGGCCTAAGGTTTTCCATCGGCAACACAACATGCCCAAATTAATCTGCTCCTGAAATAACCATGGCGTTCATATGGATCCCAGGTCATCAGTCTAGATCAGACTGTTCCCCCCACCACCTTGAAGAGTTTCTCTTCCAGAAGGAAGGGGTATTTCTTCCAGAAAAGGATATTATCCTTTTCTGAGAGCTTACCTCTATTAGGACCAGCTTAATTCAACAGAGATGCTCTGATAATGTTGAACTTTGAAAAAGAAGGTATTAGACTTGAGATTTCCTCCTTCTTAGGAAATCCTTTGGCCCGCATACAGATCTTCCAACCCACCCACCTGCCCAGTGGGTTATAGGAACAAGCTGTGGTCATCAAACAGGAACTGTTCAACTCTACCCTCCTCTAAAATAATACGTCCTACTCACCTTGAATCTGCATAATAAAAAGAATTGCTCAAATGGTTTCCCAAGCAATTTATTGTCTTGGTCACCAAAAAGGGAAGTGACTGGCAATTGCTGAGATAGGAACTCACCTTAAAATCTTCATGGACCTGCAGTTGCCACAATTTATATTTTCTTATAAGAAAATTATAATTTATAAAATTATACATTTTCTTGTAAGAGAAATAAAATTTTATTAAATTTTCTTATAATAGAAATAAAATCTTCATTTCGAATCTCTGCCTCATCCCTCATTCCCTTGCAGTCTTACACAGGGACATATGCCAGCTTGAGACCCTAGCATTTCTTAGGAGGCTTCTTCAGTGTTTATATTTGTACAATGCCTTCTCCCTTGAGAGTAACCTGTTAGAGGAGAAATAAATGAGCAGTCCTTCATGGATAGTTGGTTCAAAAAGTGATGAAGAAAATGTGTCTCGTGTCATAACCAGGACGTTACCTGGGAACCAATGCAGAAATCAGTGTAGGGTGCATATGGGGAAGGCTTTGCAATGCAATTCAAAGAACCCTGATTGTCACCTCAGGAGATCTGGTCCTGGCTGTGATGCTGATAGTAGACTTCAACGCCCTCATTCTCTTATATCAAGAAGAGTCAGCTGGATTAAATGAAACCTTGTATCTCCAACCCTAAGATTCCAGAAGGTAGCTCCTCCAGGGCTGGGTCACTGGCGCATAGTGGGTGCACAGGGAGGAGTATTTAAGGAAGCAGTGCCCTGCAGCCAGGGACCACCAGGAACACCCCTGAAGTTGAATGAGCTTGCTTGATTTATTGTATTGAAGTAGAATGCATGGGACTTAGGGCCATCTTAGGGCCCTTTCTAGTTAGAGAGTGCTAGAAAAGGGTCACAGGATGTATGTTAGGTGATTCGAGGGAGAACTTTAAGTCAGACTGGATTAGACGCAGAAATCCCACGTTGAGGGAGGGAAAACGAGAGAGGCTAATGCCCTAATTGGTGAAGTAGCACAGTCATTTATATTAGCCATATTAGAGGGATGTTTGGTCATTTTTGTGGTTGCACACTGTTTGTGTTCAGATATAAGACCTCAGCAGACTCATCTCTGTCATGATTCATCGTGGTCATAGAGTATCTTTGCCTGATGTTCATGTTCTGTGTGGACTTCCCTGGTGGCTCAGACGGTAAATTGTCTGCCTACGATGCGAGAGACCTGGGTTCGATCCCTGGGTTGGGAAGATTCCCTGGAGAAGGAAATAGCAACCCACTCCAGTACTTCTTGCCTTGAAAATCCCATGGACGGAGGAGTTTGGTGCAGGCTTCTGTCCATGGGCTCGCAAAGAGTCGGGCACGACTGAGCGACTTCACTTTCACTTTCACTTTCATGTTCTGTGGAATTGTTTATGTTCAACAGGAGATTACCAGAGCCGAGCTGGGAGTGCTAGGCCAGCTCCTCTACCAGTGGGACCTGGCCGATAGGAGCAGACCAGCTCCCATGTATCAGGAACTTCTTCTTTCTCACAGATAAGCTAACCCACAGATATTTAGGAAGCCATTTTATCTGAGGTGGGTAAGCATGTAATAAGTGTGTCCTTTTACAAAAGTTAGAGTGAAGCATATTTGCTTCTCCACTTTTTTCTAAAATACACTTAAGATGGACTAAATTTTAAGTGTTAGAAAACTCAAAAAGAGTTAGAATTGTATACTTACCAACCTTTCTGGAGTCATATGATTTATTTTACTGTTAAGTTAACTTTTAATAGGAAGTGTCATATTACATGATAAAAATAGTTTGGAGATTCAAAACAGCAAACATATTGCTGGTGGGAGGGCAAAAAATGATGCCATAAGTGAATTGCTCCTTCGATAACGCAGTCTCACTTCTGAGAATACATATCCTATAGCTCTGTCTGTAAGACTTGCAAAAATGACGTTCCAAGTTACTCATAACACAGTTTATGACAGCACTGTCTTGAAAACAAGCCAGGTGACCAGGCTAGAGAGCATGGTTACGTAAACCAGGGTAAATCCACACAGGAAAGTACTGTGTAGTTATAAAGGAAAGAACGAGGAAGCCATCTCTCTACTGCTGTGCAAAGATATCTAGGCTCTATTGCTAAGCAAAAAAAAGCTGAAGAATAGTACTATTTTTCATAGAAACAAAAGAGGAAAAGAATTTATATTCATGTTTATTTCTAGCTATAAAAATAGATATAAATATCAAACCCAGTCAGTCCTAAAGGAAATTAACCCTGAATAGTCATTGGAAGGATTGATGCTGAAGCTCCAATACTTTGGCCACCTGATGTGAAGAACTGACTCATTGGAAAAGATCCTGATGCTGGGAAAGATTGAAGGCAGGAAAAGAAGAGGGTGACAGAGGATGAGATAGTTAGATGGCATCACCAGCTCAATGGACATGAGTTTGAGCAAATTCTAGGAGATAGTGAAAGACAGGAAGGTCTGGTGTGCTGCAGTCCATGGGGTCTCAAAGAGTCAGACACGACTTGGCGACTGAACAACAATGAACAACATACAAACAGCAGCGCAGGAACACACAAGGAGATAAGAAAGTGGTCACCTACAGCGGGGAGAGGTGGACCCAGAATGTGATGGACAGGGATATGACTAAGATGGAAAGTTCTCATTATTTGCTTTTTTTTAATGTAATTTTAATTTTAAAATTATAAAAATGTACTATCAAGTCCAAAAAATTAAGGAAAGATATATATAATGTATTTTTCTTCTACCTCATTCCATTCCCCAGAGATAACCATTCACCTCAGTTTCTTACATAGCTTTTCAGAGTTGTCCACTGTCTTAGTCAAGGATCTCAAGAGAAACAGAACTGAGAAGATATGTGTGTGTATAGGTATATATATGTCTGTATGCAGACACACACATATACAGAGAAAGATTCCCTTTAAAGAATTGGCTTACATGGCTATGGGGGCTGCCAAGTTCAAAATGTGCAAGGTAGGCTAGCAGGCTAGAGGAACAGGGAGGGGTTGATATTGTAGTCAAACCTGAAGGACATCTAGAGACAATTCCTTCTTGCTCTAGGGACTTTAGTCTTTTCCTCTTAAGGCCTTTGACTGATTGGATGAGGCCTACCCACATTATGGAGAATAATCTGCTTTATTGAAAGGGTGCTTACTTGCTAATCACATCTTTAAAAAGAAATATCTTCACAGCAACATCTAGACTCATGTTTGACCAAAGACTGGCCACGGCCTAGCCAAGTTGACATATTAAATTAACTATCACAGCCATGCACAGTTATAACATAGATCTATATTTCTTTTTTTTTTTTTAGAAAAAAATAGAAATGGTTAGCATATCAGAGCACACTGATACACACCTTGTGTTGGGTGCCAACTTCCCTTGTTTTGAAGGAGTAGAAGTCTCAAAGGAACTATACCTTTAAAATATATGAAAATAAGAATTTTATATTATGAAAGAAAAGACATAATTATTATAAAAGGGAAAAAACAGCTTAGAAAAACATTTGGTAGTGGTTAATGTTTACATTCTATAAAGGCTCCCATATATTGAAAAGAACAACAATGACTCCACAATCACAGAGCCAGTTCATAGAAGGCAGCCAGGAAGCAAACATTTGAAAAATGTTCAACCTACTACCGCTCAAAGAAATACAGAATCAGTGGGGTAAAATTTAAAATATATATGAAATTCATTTAGAAAAAAAAAAAGATAAGCAAGATTGTTACCTTAGATGCAAACTGTAATGCTCTTGTCAGAGTAAATTAGTCAGGCTTTCAAGAGCAGTTTGTTAAGATGGATCTCAAGCTATAAAACCATGCCCTTTGGCCTAATAATCCCTCTTCTGGGAACTAATCTTGAGGAGATAATTCAAAAGATGACAAAAGGCATGGATCATGAGGATATTCATTGCAATGTTATTTGTACAACCAAAGAAAAAGAATTGGAAACAAGCTAAACATCCCAAGGACATAGGGATTTGGGTAATTATGGTTTATTACTTCTGTGAAATGCAGCCATTACAAGTCAGTACAAAGATTAGCAACAATGGCAAATATGCACTATTTAATGTTACATATAACAATTATGTCTTAGCCCTGATAACAATGGAAAGAAAACCTTGTACCTATGATCAAGAACAGGTTAGGACCATAGAAACCTAAAGGCAGTTGGATCCACTGGAATGTTAGAATTATGGTGACATTTCTGTTGTGTGTTTTAATCCTGTTAATATTTCTGTTTGTTGTCGTTGTTTAGTTGCTCAGTTGTGTCTGACTCTTTTGTGTGGGACTGAGCTCACTAGGCTCCTCTATCCATGAGATTCTCCAGGCAAGAATATTGGAACGGGTTGCAATTTTCTTCTCCAGGGGATCTTCCTGACCCAGGGATCAAACCTGAGTCTCTCTCAGTGGCCAGGGCATTCTTACCACTGAGCCATCAGGGAACCCTTGTTTGTTGCTATAACAGAATATGACAGACTGGGTGGCTTTTAAAGAAGAGGTCTATTTGCAACAGTTCCAGAGTCTCGGAAGTCCACGATCAAGGTGCTGGCAGATTGAATGTCTGGTGAGGGCTTGCTCTGGTTGCATAGATGGCTGTCTTTGCACTGCGTTCTCACGTGGCACAGGGGGCCGGCCAGCACTGTGGGGTGTTTTAATCCCAGTCATGAGGGCTCTGCCTCATAACCTAAGCACCTCTGAAAGGTCCTACATCCAAATACCATCACTTTGGGGATTAGATATCAACATACGAATTTTAGGGGGACACAAATATTCAGTCTACAGCAAGAGTGTTACAATATTTTTACAGTTAGAACTTTTATAAAGTTAGGAATGAGTTAGCACTGTGCCAAACAGGAGACT
This sequence comes from Budorcas taxicolor, assembly GCF_023091745.1. Classification (NCBI taxonomy): domain Eukaryota; kingdom Metazoa; phylum Chordata; class Mammalia; order Artiodactyla; family Bovidae; genus Budorcas; species Budorcas taxicolor. Next base: position 16,977,509 of record NC_068918.1, on the reverse strand, counting down.
CAAATTGAAATTATCATTTTGTAATTATTAAAGACTTTAAGAATCATTTGATAACTGTTTTTTACACCTCCACTGTGATGGTTGCAGGTCAGAGAGCTTTTGACTCTTTCACATGGGTGAAGGGTGGGAGGTATTTTAGGTGCTAAGACTGAGAGCTCCCAGTCTTTTCTTGGGAACTAGCCACCTGTCTGTTGGTTAAGTCTGGAGAGATGCTTCAGATGTTAAATATGTATAAGAGAACAGAGAGATATTGAAGGCAAGACTGCATTCCTAGTATTGGTTAAATTAAGTCTGTTTCTAATGTTAAAATGATAGCTAGTATTATCCCTGCTATTTTCTAGTTATTAAAGATATTTTATTAAAATTAAGGTATAATAATGTTTCAGTCTACATAAAGACCCACTGGAATATTGCTTTGTTCCCATGTAAAGTTTCAGGTCAATTTTTCCCCTGTGAATAGAGATATCCAATAAATAAGGATCCAGTGAAGAAAAAAAAATTTGGTGTAAATATTTCATTGTGTTTTCTACCTTTAAGTTCCATCTCTTGATCTTTTCCTCAGATTGAAGGACATTTGCTCAGTGTCTGTGGACTTTTGCTTGCATTTATTGACTTATTTTCCAAATTTGGAATGCACAAGTAAAGACTGTCTTCAACATGGGAGATTTCCCAAGTAGCAACATGGACTTGCTAAGCAGGAAAAGGAGAGTTGTACAGGCCCAAGTTCCTACTCGTGCCTGCCAGGAAAGTAGATTTGGTGTTAACCCCTATGGCAAACGTGTTTTTCAGGGTGGATCACTTGTACACGTTCTTTGTCCAATGGTCTCCTGACGTCTATGGGAAAGACGCCAAAGAGCAAGGCTTTGTGGTGGTGGAGAAAGAAGAACTGACTATGATCGACAACTTCTTCAGTGAGCCAACCACCAAGAGCTGGGAGGTGAGGCTCAAGAGGGTTAGACTGTCGTCCTTAAAGTACAAGGCACAAACAAAATATTCTCGTGTCCAAAATCCAAGCACTTTTTGGCTGGCAAGAAGTTAAGATTTCTTGTGCACCTTTGAAATCCTATGAGGGAAAACCTTATTCCTCTGTTTGAAACTAGTTTTGTATATCAGAAAGACACTATCACCACACCTACCAGCCAGTTATTTCGCTTCCTTTTTTTGAAACTGCTGCAGGGTCCCCATTATGTATATGATGTAAGTCAAGCTTCTTAATTTGGCCTGAAAAACCATTCATAATTTTTTTTTTTTTTTTTTTTTGAGCACCTAGCAAGCCCTTCTCATGTTAGGAGCACAATGGATGGGCTAAGTAGAATTTACCATCAAGGAGTATGGATACATCATTACAATAGTGAAGTGAAGTGAAAGTTGCTTAGTTGTGTCCGACTCTTTGCGACCCCATGGACTGTATAGTCCATGGAATTCTCCAGGCCAGAATACTGGAGGGGGTAGCCTCTCCCTTCTCCAGGGGATCTTCCCGACCCAGGGATTGAACCCAGGTCTCCCACATTGCAGGCAGATTCTTTACCAGCTGAGCCACAAGGGAAGCCCAAGAATACTGGGTTGGGTAGCCTATCCCTTCTCCAGTGGATCTTCCCTACCCAGGAATCAAACCAGGGTCTCCCGCATTGCAGGGGGATTCTTTACCAACTGAGCTATGAGGGAAGCCCTGATAGCTCAGTTGGTAAAGAATCATTACAATATAGTGAGGTAATTGCCATTATAGGTGAGGTGTCACAGGCTATGGAAGCATGTATCCAGGCACCTGAATGGAGCTAGGGGATCCAAGGAAGTGACCCAGGAGGAGTAATCTGAGCTGAGATCAGAAGTGGGGGGACAGGCAGCTGGGGTGGAAGTGGGACACAGAACATGTTCTGGCCAGAGAGAAAAGTCTGCTGTGCAGAGGAATGACCCAAGGGAGAAACAGAGAGTGTGGAGCTTTTGATGAACTAATAAAGTGTTCAGTGTGGCTGGTTCATAGAGTGCAAAGCTGAGGGAGTGGCAAGAAATGAAGCTGGAGATAATGAAATGGCAGATCACAGAGGACCTATGAACTGCTTGAAGAATTTGGTTATTTTCCTAAGGGCAGTAGAAAGGCACTGAGCTGTTCTGAGCGTGGAGAGGTAAACAGAGACACGCATTTTGGAGAGCCTGCTCTTGCCGGCAGATGTTCAGTTGATTGGAATTGGACAACACTTGAAGACACACTAGGAAGCTCTTGCAGTAGTCACTGTTGAGAGCGCGCAGTGCCTGAAAGAATGACAGTGATGACTGAGGAAACAGCGCTTTTGAAAGATAGGAGGAGAAAGAGGATTTTGTGAGTAGTTAATTACATGCGGAAAGTAAGAAAGATGTCAAGATTGATCTCCCTAGATTTTTAGGTTTTTAGAATGGAAACTGGAAGGATCGAGGTACCAGCCCTTCATTGTGATAAGGAGCATAGCAAGAAGATTAGGTTTAGTAAAAAAAAAAAATGCCCTGTGTTCTGATCCCAGGGATCAGTCAACAGGAAAGAACTAAGGTTTGTCTTTTAGATCTAAAACCAAGGAGGTAGTAGTCGGCGACTTCAGCAAGAAAGCAGATTCATTAGAGTGGCAGCTTCAAAATGTAGCTTCTACCATTCAGTGAATGTATCCAGGGTGAGTGAATGGAGCTAGTGGATGTGGGCCAACCACTCAAATTTGGTTTTGGAGAATAAAAATGAGATGGAAAGCTGGGAGAGAATGTGAGGATGGGAGCTTTTGCTTCTCGTGAGAGAGACTTTAACCTTTCAGAAGAGATCAGCAGGAACGGTAGAGTAGAGGGTTCAGAAGATAAAATAAGAGAGGGCATAAGCCAGGGACTGGATCCCTGAGAATTGGCGGGAATGTAGGGGTGGGGATAGGCTTGGTCTTAGGTGTTCAGGCAGCAGAAAAGAATAGGACGTGTGAGAACAGAATGCAGATTCAGTGGCAGTATTATGTAAGTCGTGGTATTGCTCATTTGATGATTTCTTGGTAACAGCAGAAGGGGGCATCTCCTAGAAGTGAAGAAGGGAAGACTTGGAGGAGTACAGAGAAGGTCTGAGTAGGAGCTATAGAAACCAGGAATAATGCCAGCTGACGAACTGCAGGAGGATGGCTGCCTGCTACTGAAGGCCCCGGTGGGGTCTGGCATCAGCCTGCAGTGGGGGGTGGCGGGCGATGCGGTTTCTCCAGCAACACTCCCAACCTGGATGCAGGTTCATCAAGCGGCTGTCAGATCTTCCAAGACTGGCGCTCTGTGAGACGGGGACGGTGCGGGGTGGAGAGGCTGGCCCCTTGGCTCTGACTCCTCTGACACGCCGGGTCCTTCCGTGTGTGTGTTTGCCTCACCGTCCCTTTCTCATTTACTCACTCCCAGCCCCGCTGTGCACGCACACACACAGCAAGCTCCTGTCACCCTTCACAGGCCCAGCTCAGCGGTCAGTGCTGCGAGGCTTTCAGTCGAGCACTCCTCCTCTGCTCCCTCAGCCCACGGTTCCCAGCGCTGCGGTCTGTGGCCCCGCACTTGGCTGGTTTGCATGTTTGCCTTCACATTGCTCCTTCCTGTTTGAAACCATTGATTAAAAAAAGGGTTTCCCAGGTGGCACTAGTGGTAAAGAACCCGCCTGCCAGTGCAGGAGATGCGAGAAACTCAAGTTCGATTCCTTGGCGGGGAAGATGCCCTGGAGGAGGGCACGGCAACCCACTCCAGCATTCTTGCCTGGAGAATCCCAGGGATAGAGGAGCCTGGCGGGCTACAGTTCATGCGGTCACAAAGAGTCGGACACGACTGAAGCAACTTTAGCACAGCACAAGCCTGTTAGACTCTCCTTCTCTTTGGCTTTTCTTACCATCTCTGGTTTGTTTTGTTTTATTTCTATCCCTGGCCAGTCTTTCTGAGTACATTTTTAAAAATATATTAATTTATATTTAGCTGCATCAGGTCTTAGCTGTGGCACGCGAGCTCAGTAGTTGTGGCTCGTGGGCTTAGTTGCCCTGGGATAAGTGGGATCCTAGCTCCCCAACCAGGGATCAAACCCACGTCCCCTGCATTGGAAGGCAGATTCTTAACCACTAGGCCACCATGGAAGTCCCCCAAATATACTTTGCTTGTTCCTTTTCTCATGGTGTTCCCCAAGGGTTTATCTCTGACTCTTTTTCTCTTCTCATCTATTACATCTTCCTTGGATGAGCTCATCAGCTTTTGAGATTTATGCTGCGGATTCCCACATGTCTGCTTCACACGCTTCTTTCTTTCCAAGCTGCTGCTGTCAAGCACATAGAGGCCCCACAGGTACCCCTGGGTCTCCACGAGGCAGAGATGGTGTGACACTGGCATTCTGGCTAAGGTATCAGGGAATATCAATTCCTGTCCTCCTCACCTAACCATCTGTGCCCAAGAGGCCCCCATGAGATACGTGCCGAGAAGAAGCAGAGCTAGGAAAGGTATATTTTCTTGTAGAAGCTATGTATGGTCTCTTGCCCCAGTATGGAGGCCTGGAGAGAGGGTTTCAATTGTTTTGGGAATTCAATCCTTTCCTGACTAGGTCTGGATATCTTGAACTGAAGCAGCCCTCGTTTAGGCCTATTCTGCCTCTTTCCACTAATCCCAACCTTGAATCTCAGCTCCTGACAAGTCCAGTGGGAGAAGTGGCTGTGCCCTCCAGCACACAGAGGAAAAGGCGCTAAGGAGGCATGCGAGGAGAGAGAAATCTACTTCCTGGGCTAGAGTCGAGTGGGCTTGAATGAGCCTCTCAGGCTGAGCCACTGAGCAGGATAAAAGAGAGCGCTCATCCCTCTAGAAGGTGTGTCTCTAGACCTGTGGTGGAAGAGGAAGAAAAGAATGGATGGAGAAGGAGGAAGAAACGGGGTGGCCTCTTCCAAGACCCTAGTGCTCTTGTTAACACTAGGGGCACATGGAAAGAAGAGATACCTGGAGACAGAGGTGACTGGACTGTTATCCCGGTTTCTTGCCACATGGACAAGAAAGTTCAAAAGTACAATGAAGAGAAGAATTGAGCTGTCCCGGCTCCCTCCCGTGCAGGAGCAGACTCAGCTTACTAGCATTACCTTAAAGCCGGGCCCCTGGCGTCCCATTCCTTCTCCTCTGTGGGTGGGAAGAGGAAGCTTCACTCCCCTAACAGGTGTCTGATCCTCAGGGTGTCCATAAAGTCCTGTCATCCTTCCCCCAAACATGCTTGTCTTCATGCCTTCTCATCTTAATTAGTGGTGCCCCAAGTCAGAAACCTAAATATCATCCCAGATTCCTCTCTTTCATCCTCAGTCATCTCCAGTTAGAGTTTGTTGATTCTGATCTCATGTGGGGTGGGGCCCACCGCCCTAGTAAGCTGTCTGCACCCTTTCAAGGGCACCTCCAGCCAACCCAACCATTAGTCCACCCTCCATACCAAGCTCTTTAAATAAGCATTATTCCCTAATTTTATAAAATACCTGGTTATTATATTAAATTTGAAAGCTATAGAAAAGTACAATGCTGCACATTTTAAAAATAATATCTAACCACACAACACTTTTGTACATTTTTTAAACTCTTTCTATCATAGAGTGTTTTCTAGGGGGTAAGGGTAGGGAGAGTGAGTCTTTTTATTTTTGCAAAATGAGATCATTTTTATGTATAGTTTGGTATCTGGCTTTTCTTACCTGACATCTTGTGAGAATTGTATCATATTTAAAGATTTTGAAGCCTTGTTTTAATGGTTACATATTTTAAACCTCAATCAAAATTTAACAATTCCGCCACTTGTAGAAATCGTATTCATTCAAGTTTTTCACAAGGCTGAGATGATGTGTAACTCTGACTCTTTTCCTAATTTCCTGAAAGTGAAATTACTTAGCATAAGGGCATTACTTTTTTAAGTCTCCTAATTTTGTATATAATGACAGTTTGCCAGAAATGTGAGAAATACCCTTCTCACTGTGCTTCTGCTAACAGAAAGCTTTATTAACTGTTATTCCTTTCTTAAAACTTCTGCTAATTTGAAAAGCGAACAAATGATATATTGTAATTGCTTGTGTCACGCCTTGCAAAGCAGCTGGCACTTGGGGTCATATAGAAAGCACTCAGCAAATGTTAGCTATCACGAAGCGCCAGGCACTGAAGGGTATGCCAGCTCACTGGCACAGAGTCCAAGCGCTTCTGCCCTAGATTGTGTCCAGACTCTTGCACTGAGAATAAGTTCTGGCCAACCTGAGACTGGTCACCAAATATCCTCCACAGCCTCATAACCCCTGGGATGATCTATGTAGCGGCACTCAATCCCCCAGGGGTACCAAAAGGCCATTTTTGACCTGGAAAACTCACAGAAAGATCCTTGAAAATTGATCCAATAGTGATCTGCATTTCTCTCCAACCCCTAGAAATCTGCTCTGGGCAGTAGAAGACTCATCATGCTTATTTGTCATTAAGATTAATATTTTGAAAGGTTAAAAGGTACATATTACTTGGCCAACTCTTTTGAAAAACTGAATATAAAGTAACGTTTTTCTCAGCTTCATGTAAACCAGATCTTCCTTTCTCTGACGTCTCTCATACTCAACAGACAGGGTCTTGGCGTGAAACGCCATTGTTCTAAATGTAATGAACCTACCTCCGGTAAAGCCTCCTTTTCATCTTTCCTTTGAGATTCAAACTGATGTCAGCGAGCACACTCAAAGTTTTAAAATGGAGATTTCCCTTCAGAGAAGATGCAGGAAAAAAAAACCTGAGAAGGCAGGGCTAGAAAAAGCTAGCTCAGGCAGCCGGAGGACAGTTGGGAAGAAAAGTACAAGATGAAGAACGGGGCGGGGGGGAACGCGCAACAATGAGGTTTTGTTGTGCTGTTAGGAAACCACCAGCGTTTCAAAGGTGAAAGTGTCATTTTACAGCCTCACAGCTATGCCTAACAGGAAGTGTGTGTTTGCTCGAAATCCTAATTTGGGTGTGTTCCTGGAGAAATATTGAACGCTCTCCTAAGGGAAACAGAAACTCAATCATGCAGGAAACTAGATACTACATAAGCAGTTGTAGCTCCGCGTGGCTCTAACAGTGCTGTGGAGGCAGACAGGCAAAAAACCTGTTCCCTTCAGAGAGCAAGCAGGCAGTTCCCACCCCTTCACAATGCGAGTCCGAAGACTGCCTCCAGACATTCAGATTTTCTATTGTGCCAGACCGGACCAAGAGCCTTTTGTGAAGGTATGTTGGAGTCCTGATAGCTTATCAGGTGCCCGCGGACCCTCTGCGCTCGGCCACTCAGATGTTTCCAAACGCTTTCTGATTAGAAAGGATCAGGAGCAGGTCTTTATTCACTTTGGAGAGAGACACCGGTGTGGTCTGCCCCTTCCCTTTGGAGTCAAAATTCCACACTTTATTTTTTCATTCTGCAGCCCCATTTTGTACTTGTGTTAAATGCAGAGGTCCCCCCCCCCGAAACATGTGCTTTACTTAACACATTTAAAATGCTGAATTTGTGATTCTTTGACAGTGTGTTCTTTAAGTAAATGCCCCTTAGAAAACGGTAAAAATTTAAGGGCCAATTTCCTTACCTGTAAATCAGGCTCAGGTGACAGCATTCTGGAAACTAAGTAGTCACTATCGGGCAACTTTTCACTAAGGTAACGTAAGTGCTTTTTCTCTATAATGCAAAAATCATTCCATTGTACTCAGGTATTTTAGTATATTAGTTACTTTCTCTCTATACCCTTCAATTTCAAAATAATTTGGTGACTTATCCAGATTTTCAGAGAAGCAGAAGGCGAAAAGATTCGAACCTGGTACTTGACAAGTGTATTTATGATGAAATAAATGGTGTGTATCAACATCGTGCTTCTGTTTTCAGCTTTGAAGGAAATACTACTTTGATGGCTTCTGAACTGTCCATAAAGAATCATAACAGAATTATAATCTAGAGTAAAGCTTGATGCCTCTTTGTTTTGTTATTTTCCATAGATGTTATCATTCGGTGTTGCTGTGATTGCTTGTTGGTTGCTATGTGCCTGGCCTTGAGAGGAAACGTTAGGAGCCTTGATTAAAAAGCTATTCTTAATCTTCCCAATTTCCCTATTTATAGAAGACTTACTCATAGTATGATCTCTAATTACTCCCTTAATAATTCAAATTTAGATGCAGGCTAATGGAGAATCATTCAGGGCATTTCAAAGGTATGAATCACTTGTGAAATTATACATAATTCTTACCTGATGGCCGAGAGTAACAAGACTGGAAAACTTGTGACTTAATTTGTACATATTAAGTGTTGCAGCCACTCTGTGTTAAATTCTGCATTTTCTCTGAAATCGAGATTATAATTAGCCATTCCCCCCAAGAGCCTTGGCTCAGTTTATGTCCCGCTGCTAAACCTACTGGTTAGAGGCAATCGTGTACCTGAGGTCCTTTTTGTTAATAGCAGGTGAAGGAAAAGCCAGAATATCATTTTTCTTGGTTTACCTGGCTTCTCTGTTTTAGATCATCACAGTCGAGGAGGCAAAACGCAGGAAGAGCACGTGCAGCTACTACGAAGATGAGGACGAGGCCGCCCTGCCGACCCTGCAGCCCCACAGCGCGCTTCTGGAGAACATGCACATCGAGCAGGTGTGTCCTCCCTGGGGATGAGGGTGGGGGGCCTTCCAAACCTCGAGACCATTTGCTCTTCTCACTTGGGGTGGAGAGTGAGTCCAGTTTTAAAGGAAAACCCCAGCAGCCTGACCAAGGCCCCCTGTTTCAGAAAGACAGTGTCCCTGCCACCCTCTTGGGAGGAGGACTTGGGCAACACCTACATCCATTTCCTGAGACCTGAGCAAAAAACCATTTCTTGTCTTCAGAATAACGTTTAAAGTGTCCTATTATAGTCCTAACATATTTTAAGAGGATCATTTATCTCAGAGTTCCGATGGTTTTAATTGATCAGGCTCAGTAAACGTCACATAGCAAGTACACTTAACTTGCTTTATGAAAACCATCTATTACTGCTAGGAAAAACTTTCCTTTCTCTTAGTTTTGTTTTGTTTTGTTTAGTTTCTATTTCCTGAGCATCTCTTAATTATGTTTTCATGAAATACTATGTGCTTGAGTTTGAACTTTAGGAAGGGAACCTCTTGTACTTCCCCCATCAATCAGCTTAGAAACTGAAATTCAGAGACCTTAAAGAATCACAAAGTTTAAGTCCCTCAATTTATAAAAGCATCTGTGATGGCCCGTAAAGCTAAGTGACTTGACCAAGCAGTTACGGAGTTCATGCTAATTCTAGAACTACGCCAAGCATTCTGAGGACCTCAACATCTTACATAGCCTCCGTTGTTTGTATTTTTTAAAAGATATGCATTATTGATATTTATGACAGCTACTGTGCTAAGTCACTTCAGCTGTGTGCGATCCTATGGACTGTAACCCTCCAGGCTTCTCTGTCCATGGGATTCTCTAGGCAAGAATACTGGAGTGGGTTGCCATACCCTCCTCCAGGGGATCTTCCCGACCCAGGGATCAAACCTGCATCTCTTCCATCTTCCGCATTGCCAAGTGGGTTCTTTACCACTAGCACCACCTGGGAAGCCCTATGACAGCCAAAATCAGGTTAAATATTAAAGTTAGTGAAAAATACAAGTGCAAGGTGGCATAAAATACCCGTGCTTTCTTGTGCTCAGTTTGATGAGACTCTTCCGTTGTCAGGAACAGCTCTGAGCCTTGGCATGTTTAGAAAGATCAGCTGGTAAAATACTCAGTGAAAGAAAGGTTGAAGTGTACAGAAGACAGCATGAGTCTAACTCATACCTCTTAATCAAGCTCGGTGCTCTATCTGCAAATGTATAGTGGCACAGTAACCCTTCAGCATCATCCCTGAGAGGGAGGACATGCTCTGGGGAGCATTCCTGCCAAGGTAAACAATGTCAAGCAATGATGGTTTTGCCTTCTCAGTTTATAGTGGCAAGTATTTGCTAGAGTAAAGGGGAACAATGTGGAAAGTCATGTGATTTTTGAGTTTGAGCCACAGGCATCTGTTTGGTGCTACAAGTTCATGCGTGATGATTTTCAGGCAGCCTGTATATTTACATCTCCATCCTTGGATTCACAGCTGGCCCGACGCCTTCCAGCCAGGGTGCAGGGCTATCCATGGAGACTCGCATACAGCACGCTAGAGCATGGGACCAGCTTGAAAACTCTCTACCGGAAGTCAGCAGCACTAGACAGTCCTGTCCTATTGGTCATCAAAGATATGGATAATCAGGTGAGGCTTGTTCCTCTTATAGAGAAACAGTTTTTCAATGAAGTTTCTCAAACCTACGCGACAGGAGAGAGATGGATACAGTGAACTCCCATCAGCCAGACTGCACAGTTAGCAGGATTTTGCCACAGACACTTGGTTCTTTTCTTTCCTGAAGAATTGAAGTAAATCCCCAATTATTATGTTGTTTTACCCCTACTTACTTCAGAATGCATCTCTAAAAAAGAAAATGGAGCATGTCTCCAAGTACAGTCACATCATTTTCCCCTGTTCTCATCATAGAGTAGGAAGCTACAGGGATATCCTGCAAGCTGAAACTGGAGAAGTTGGAAGAATTCAAGTCGAGATTTGGAGATAGTTGCAGAAAGAAGTTTCAGTGCCATCCCAGAATTCTTTTCAGGTGGCTGAGGTAGTGCCCACCAACCTTGTCCACGTAGCTCCTGAGATGGAGAGCCGGTTAGGCACGTGATGTGTTGTACCTTATGGGCCCAGTTGTTATGAAACAAGAGAAAATACTCTGGGCCATTGCTCATTACACTTTCATCTCTCTCATTTTCATCTCTGTTTCATTCCTCTTGGTCTTGGAGGCCCTGATGAAATCTATTAATAGATATTACTCCCATCTATCCTACACTAATAATTCTCGGCTCACTCAGCTGGGAGTTTGGGTGGAATCTGTCCAGGTTTCTTTTCTACACCATCCAGGCCAACTTCTGCATTACAAAAGGAAGAAATCTTTCAAGTCTGCTTTTTCATCTTTCAAGAGCATTTCAATTTGGTCTGTATTATAGCAAGAAGAAATTTCTTTGCTCTTCTAAGATGTAGATATCATTATTCTCTATTTCTGGCATTTGGAAGCAGGGTTTACTTGACAACCATTTATTTATGCATCCATTCAGAAAATGCATGAGTGTCTGTTAGGTGTGGGGCACTATTAAACATTGAGGAGCTTGCTGAGAAGCCATATAATTAGGATCAGTTTAGGGGAAATAGATATTTGCTGTCATAATTTGTCTTGGGAAAAATGAGTGGTTGCGGTACTAAAGGCACCGTCTGTCTCGACTGTGATCTTTCCTGTGAGTAGGTTATAGTATAATTATAGATTAAGAGTTGTGGGGAATGGTTCAGCTATTATCACTGTTACTACTGTTATTTACAGATTGAGAACACTTTATTTAATCATAGTCCAAGCTGAATAGTAGAGAGAGGCAAGGTAAAAAAATTTAAATAATAACAACAAAGATTTAAAATGGAATGTACTTGGAGATTTAGTGAAATGTTTGCAAAGTTAGGTGCTATGTTTTAGATGAGATAGAGCTAGATGATGTTAGACCATACACAAACCTGCACTGTACGTATAGATTAGTTCTCCTGTTAAGTTACGAATAGATAGCAAACTTGTTGGGAAATCTGTTGGCCTCACAGAGCAGGTTTTGATGGTGCATGGTTTTACTCAGCTTCCTATCAGAAGGTATGTCATGGATGTCTGCCTATTCCTGAAGATTACACTATTTGTCTCTGAGGTGTTATCTTACTGAAAGCATTTGTGTTATTTGAAGGCAGCTGGACACTAACTCTGCTTTCCCCATCCCATCTACCCCCAAGGCAAGGAAGGATGCAGCTCCACTGTTTGGGAACATGATAGCACAACATCTGTACATCTATCTGGAAATGAACCAGATACAGTTCTAATATGAAAGCATTACATATGCAGACTGGCAGGCATGAGGAGTTCTACAGAACCAATCCCCGGTGAAACAGCCGTTACTGATGGGAATTATAAAAGCAATAATCACTTAGTCTCTGGATATTGTCCTAAGGGCATATGGCAAGTGAAAATTCATTTAAAGAATATCTGATAAATCTCGGTAATAACAGTGGGATTCTGTGGCACTTGTTCCCAGCCCCCCGCCCCCCGACCCCAGTCCCTGTTCAGACACAGGCTTCGTTCTGGGCGTGCATGGACAAGAAGACGAGGATCCATCAACCCCAGCTCCCAGGCAGGTCCTCAGCATTTCTTATCCCCTACCCATCATTCAGCTTCAGAGGCTGAACTGCAGCCAAGGGTGGCCTGGAGGTAGGCGGTGCTCTTCCCCTTAGGGGACAGTTGGTCTACCTTCAGCACAGCAGGCTGAGAATACAGGGGTCTCTACTGCCCTTGCTTGAGCACAGAGCAGAAGTTACAGGTAGGAGAGGGGAGCCAAGACTAGTTGCTACTGCCCCTGCCCAGCACTGTGCTCATAAAGCAGGACTGTACCTTTGAGAAAAGCGAACCACTATCCACCTCTCCCAGCTCCAAAGCTGAGTCTATAGCTCCCAGCTCCAGGTGAATGGGCAGACCATAAAACATACAGCTCAGAAGCTCTCCCCAAAAGACCTGACATAATTTAGAAGAACGTGGGGGAAGTTCAAGCTAAAGGGAAGTCTGCTGCTGCTGCTGCTGCTGCTGCTGCTGCTGCTGCTGCTGCTGCTGCTGCTGCTGCTGCTGCTGCTGCTGAGTCTCTTCAGTCAACCCCATAGACAGCAGCCCACCAGGCTCTGCCATCCCTGGGATTCTCCAGGCAAGAACACTGGAGTGGGTTGCCATTTCCTTCTCCAACGCATGAAAGTGAAAAGTGAAAGTGAAGTCGCTCAGTCGTGTCCAACTCTTAGCGACCCCATGGACTGCAGCCCACCAGGCTCCTCTAGAAAACAATAAAAATGTGGTGGTAAACAATTAAGAGGAGGCTAGTAGCTCCCTGAAGGCAGCAGACTAAGCTATAGACCTTCCAGGGAGAACCAGGGCGAGAGACAGCTGAGGAGAGCCTTCCTGGAGTCAGGATAAATTACAGACTGGCCAAGGAAAACTACTGTGGCAAAGGGGCCTAAATGTAATTGAGAGAGAATTACCATGCAGTAATTTATGCCACAAGGCACTATGGAAAATAATAGAGCAGTCATCAGGTGACAGAGCCTGATTTAGACTAACTTAATTCCAGTGAGGTATAGAAATGTTACTCCTATATTCTATTACATCTTTCCACTTTTTATAGTAATTTTATGGTATAACATTGATATATATTACAAAGTCAACAAATAAACTGTTATTTATATAGTTGTGCAATTTTTATCTACTAAGAAAGCTGAGAGAAGAAAGAGAGCAATTATGCATTTATAGGTTTTGTCGTATTAACCTTCCTTTTACCACTTCTGGCTATCTTCCTTCCCCTCCATGGATTCCTTTGTTCTATTATTGTCAAATATATTAAATTTTTAGATGCTATAGACCCAACAATACAATTATGTACATATATAACTTCTTTCTAAATAAATAAATATAAAAAATAAAATGAATGTTTTCGTACATAACCATAATGCTGTATATCCAAAAAATTAACAGTCATTTCTTAGTATCATCCTATCTCCAGTGCTTAAACAAATATCTATGATTGCTAAGAAGATTTGTTACTGTTTTTTCTTTGTTCTTAGCAGCTCTAAGGAGAGATTTTGGTATGAGGAACATGGGTTAGAAAGAGTTTTGAGACTTCTACTCAGCCTAATTTTTAGTATTTCAGGGAGCTAGGAACTGAAGAGAGATTCCATGATGATAATAATCAGATTTAAATTATTTTGAAGAATTATAAGACATTTTCCAGATAGACTCCATTTGAAGCTTTGTTTCTCAAGTGGAATTTGGAGAAGATATATCAGAATCACCTAGGGACATTTCCAGAATATGTATGCTCATTTTTATCAGTCTTCACCCCTGCAGGTACTGGTTGGGACCTGAGGAGGATAAGAGGCTGAAGCAGTGGGATGGTCATTCTGAAAACACTGCTTCTTCCAACCCCAAAAAGAAAAAATAGACAAAATCATTGATTCAGATACATCTAAAGCACCTTGAAAGCCCATAGTATTATGGAATTGTTACTTTTTTCTTAAAAGTCATTTTGAACTAAGTATTGAATCAGTCACGTCAAGGATACAGTTCTATTAAGCATATTGAAAACTCATTTCTACGAATCAAGGGGGAGGGAAATTTATTTTCTCTGGGGAAATATCTGACCATGATTCTACTTATAAAACACATCAGAGACAGGCCCTCACTGTGTCAACCACTCATTTCTGTGAGCAAGGTGTATGTTGTAGTTGTTTAATGTTCCAGTGTTCCACCTGTATTCACTGGAAGACTTTGTCTCTACAGTGGACTTTGGAAGTCTTTTTAAATTGAAGCAATTGCTGACCTTTGACCTATAAGTTCTCTGAGCCCCTTGGGTACTGATAAGAACCAGGGACATTCTATTTATTGGTTGGTGGTCTTTTTTACTTAGAAACTCTGACTTAGTAATGCTCTTCGTAATTTTCTTGCTGAAAGAGATATAATGAGACCTCAGGAAAGGATTATGCTAAAATATTTCAGAAGGGCTTTCTTTGAGAGGTTTGTATTTGAAAGCTGCTAACATTTCTGTTTTCTTTTGACAGATCTTTGGAGCATATGCGACTCATCCTTTCAAGTTCAGTGATCACTATTATGGCACAGGCGAAACTTTTCTCTACACATTTAGCCCCCATTTCAAGGTACCTGGATGGAAGGAATACTGACGGCCTAGTGTCGTGGTGTCAGGAGGGTGGGTGGGGCTGGAGGTGGGGGGCTGTGGTCGGAGTGGTAGATGTCCCATCCCATAACCTCACTTGGCCTCACTCTAGCCTGCTCAGCACTTCATGACCGCAGCATAGAAACCGCTTGGTTCCCTTCCTGGGCCTTGGGAACTTTTGCATGAACTTCTGAGATCCAGGGTGGAATTGCAGGTCAGAGCCAACATGTGTGCGAGTGATCTTTCCTGCCTCATAACCACTTCGGAGAGCTCATCCTGGTGTGGGAAAGGTCTAGAAGTCAGAAGCTTCCTCAGCCTATGGGTGGTCCCCTCCCTCTTTACTAATTCTCCAGATTGAAATGTCTGATCTCTCTTTGTCTTCTGTTTCTACCTAAGGTCTTCAAGTGGAGTGGAGAAAACTCATACTTTATCAATGGAGACATAAGTTCTTTGGAACTTGGTGGTGGAGGGTAAGGTTTTTTTTGTTGTTATTAATTTACTACTTGACCAGAGTGGGTCTGTTTTAATCCAGGTAACTGAAACTTTGGTGTCAGCTGCTCGTAGTTGGTCCATGTGTAGTTAGTTGATTATTTAGGACAGTGTGGTCTAACACATGACACTAAGAATTGAAGATAAAATGACTTATTTATGTGTCCAAATGAGGGACCACCTGAAAGACAGGTCATTTAAATGAAATAAAGGAAATGTTTTATAAGCAGTTTCGGGTTTTGACTATAGCATTACAGAAAGAAGTTGGGACAAGGGAGGACAGAAAGCGTGTACATGAAGTTGAGATGTTTTCACCATTTTGCTTTTTTAACCTTTTTAGGGGACGATTTGGCTTATGGTTAGATGCCGACTTATACCATGGACGAAGCAACTCCTGCAGCACTTTTAATAATGATATTCTTTCCAAAAAGGAAGACTTCATAGTTCAAGACCTCGAGGTATGGACATTCGAGTGAAAGTTAGACTGCCTTAAAATAGAACATTTAAAAAGACTGGGTTCAGTCAGCCCTGCTAAAGCTAGCTGGAAGACGAAGCCCCAGCCCAGACTGCCTCATCCCATCATAGTGCTTTCTTTCTGCCATCATCTCAGAGCGCAATTACATTGCAGAGAGATTTTGAAGGGTACATGTGGAAGGCAGACGATGAAGAAAGAATTTGAAGTTCAGATCGTTGAAAGACTTTATACTCTCACTTTCTTCAAACCCATAGAGTGAGAAGTCAAAATATTTATAGATGTGAGTTGAATGCAATTTTTATTTTTGGTAACTGTGAAAAAGAAAATACTGTAGAAGTATATACATTCCTTGTATATTTATCAACATAATTTTCATTACCAAAATGTACAGCATACTATTGTTTGCCATTGAAAAGTTTAGTCTCATTTAGAAAAATTGAAAGTGCATAGCACTTAAAGGGAATATATGATTTTTTAAAACTGTTTTATTTATTATTTCTAGTATATTGTTTGAAATGTGTTGGCAATTTTTTTCTTTTAATGTGTCAAATCTTGAAGTAAAGAAATGTATACATTTTGTGCTGTTTTGGCAACAAATCCATTTGATTTATATAGTTTTATATTAAATTTTTTTGCCCTGATTGTTTAGGGTGATCTGTATATGTATGTGCTGCTTAATGTCCATATATACACACACACATATATACACACACATATATACACACACACATATATACACACACGCATATATACACACACACAATTCTGAATTTTTAAAAACTCATTATCAATGTTTATTGATTTGACTGTTGTAGGCCATCTTTCCATTTTTGTCATTGAAAAGATACATTTTTAGTTATTTACTCTGAACATAATTGTGTAAAGAAGAATAAGCCATTTCTCACAGTCATAAATTGATATTTACAGTAATGCATACTTTTATGACCCTGGATTTAGAACCCTGCTTTTGAAAAGAAATGTTTTGCTTCTTATAAAATCTCATGTGTTAGTAACAGAACTTGTATTTTTATTAGATTTTTTTTGCATAATTTTCCCCAAGTTTTTACATTAACAGGCCTCTGTTTTAAATGAGACTGAATGTTTTAATTTCTGTATATTTTATATCAAATGAAAAGTGTCCATTATCCCAATTGTCTTGGTTTCTACACTCTTTTATTTGAAAAAAATTCAATGCCAAGAAATGCATTTATACCATAATCGGAAAAAAAAGTAAAAAGCAGTTTTTAAATATCAACTCACTTTCATATCATTAAACACTCTTTTATGAAAGTTAATAATAAAACCTTATTAAAATTTTAACAAATATTATTGTCAAACTTTTACAAAAGCCAAAGACTGCTAATGGAAAAAAAATGTCAAGTAATAGCCAAAGCTGAGAAAGTTGTCTGTCATAAATTACATTTCCAGTGATCTTTGAAAGGAAAAATTAATAGAAAGTAGTAGTTTATAGACCTGCATTTTAAAAATGTAAACAGTGCTTAGAATGTTGGCTTTAAGCTGGCGGAATACTCCCTCTAGCTTATTCTCTTACTTTAGACTATTTATAAAAGAGAACAAACAAATTACCATGTGGCCTCCTGTCAGATCAACAATTATTTCACTCCACTCACATTCCATACAAGTTTCTTTGAATGCTATAAAATCTTAAACCTGTAGCCTGGGTGTACTTTCACCCAAGTTCTGTTGTAAACTCTTTATTAACAACTTATTGGCAGTTGAACCTTATTAATCTGCTTGTTACATAATGTGCCTGTGTGAGATTCCAGGAATGTCTCAGTATGATCACGTTTACCATTTATGCCATTTGCAACCATATGCTATTAACAAAATGGTCATTTTGCATATAGTTCACTCTTACCTAGTTTAGTCCATGATATTATACTTGTGAGAGCATATTCAGATGCTGTGTTCTCTATTTAAAACAGTATTGTCCAATCAGACATGTGTGGCCCTTCATTTATGGATATTGAGTGTATGTAATGCAGTGCTAGCCCAATATTTTCAATAAAGCAATTCATGCATTCAATGTGATTTTCTTTCCTGAGGATTCATTCAGCAAGTATTTATTGCATGCTGGAGCTTTTACTTGCGTGAGACGATGGTGAAATAACCAAGACTAAATAAGTAAGGTCCAGTGCTCATGTTTTTATTGCTACCTTGGAAATTCCCTCTTTGTTCCCTGTACCCACACTCCTATTCAGGTCCCGAAAACTGCTCCTTGTTACAGTTACTAGAGACAACTCCTGGCTCTGTTGCTAGTTTCTCTGTTCTTAATCCTAGTTGTTCTTTGAATAGTGACTTTCTTTTTAGTATCTCTCTCTTGACCTACTTCCTAACTTCCACGAGAGACACCTTACCCTCCGATCAATTTTCTTTAACATCCTGTCTCCTAGCCCCTGAAGACGAAGACCTCAGACAGTGTTCCTTCCTTCCCAGTTCCTCGGTTCATGAGGCAACCTCAAAAGACGTAGATGGGAGAGGGCAGCCAAATGTCTCACCACTGTCGAAAGTGACTTAGATACACCCTCATGTGACAAGCCACCAGGGAAATCCTGAACTCTTGTGAGAGGTATTATCAGCCTTCATTTGATTTCCCTTTCCTTAAATCCTTTTAAAGTTTTAGAGGCATATGAAACAGGACTAATAAGGGAAATACTTTCCTTTTGAGGAAGGCATTAAGAATCTCTTACACCAGAAAAGAAAGCTGAGGTTCACTTTCTTAAGATGCCTAACCTATTTTATATAATCAGATAAAGAAAGGTAAGGAGGTCAGAAACCAAAGGAAGTTCCAGACACTAAATAGCCATGCTCGCCCTTTGTGCAACTGTCAAAAGTACCTGTGCGCCCTGCCTCCTGCCCAGTCAGGTCACACGCTCCTCATTCAGGGTAAGCCCTAACCTTTCAACATCCTCCTACCTACTCGCCTATGACCCGTGTCCACAGTGATCTGCCAACAGAAGGCTATCTTTACTGAAAAAACTGGGCTTTACAGTCCACCCCAAATCTAAAATCATACTGCCTCCACCCTTCTATCAATCCTTCAGATAACTAGTGGTTCAGAATAAAAACTAGATAGAATCTCCCTGGTGTGGCCAATCAAGCATCCAAATGGTGACTTTTGGTAGACTCTCTGTTGAGACCTACTTATGTTCTAGATCAGTGCTGTTCAACAGAACATTCTACTCCAATCGAACTGTTCCCTGAATTTGCATTGTCCTTTATGGTAGCCACTACCATTCTACTGTTGAACACTTGAAATGTGACTTGGATGACTGAGGAGTTGAATTTTTTAAATTTCATTTTTATTAATTTCATTTAATTAATCTTAAAGTATTTAAATCTAGCCACATATGGTTAGTGGCTGCCATGTTGAACAGCACAGCTCGGGATCAAGATTTGGCAAAACCAAATCATATGTTATCAGCAATGAACTCAGCCCGTTACTGCATCACCAGAAGGGAACCTTTAGTTCTAAGTACTTTGATTTGTCCCTGCCATTATGGATCTTCACAAAACTAGGTATCACCTAAAGTAATAGTATGTCTCATTGTTTAGGTGGTCTGCTAATAAAATAACCAGAAGGTTCACTTCCCTGAGAGTCTTTTCACACTGAAAACCTAGATCTGTTTAGTATAAATGATGCTCATCTTTGAGGAAAAAATAATTTTAAAAAACCTTTTCCAGTGCCCAGACCTTGTCTTAAATAAATTTCCTCCTTGGCCATCTGTATGTGTTTTGTTCCTATCCTGGATATTCTGGTGCCCATGGCAGTCCTATAGGATGACATAGCTCTTACCAGGCACCCATCCACAATGCACAATGAACCACAGGAAGGAAAAAACGTTTATTTCTTACATAGAGTAGTGGATCCAGTTTCAGAATCCTCAAGGAACAATGAACCACCCAAAATGCCTCAAACAGTTCTGCTCAATGACTGGTCTTCCTTATTGAGCTTGCCGGCTGGGATGCCTAATGGCTGTACGCACACCCAGAGAACCTGCTGCCTGTGGAGAAAGCTTCCAACATCAACCTGTTAGAATGAAGAGCAATCAAAAAGCATAAGAAAAGGGATGATTAGATCATCTTAGTGTCCTATTTACCCATCAACAAGAACCCATCATTTCATCAACCAATCCACTTTTAGGGTTACAAAAAGTAGCCTTGATAGAGCTTAACACAAGTCTGAGATTATACTGAAGAAAATGATAAACAAGAAACACCTACAAGGAACATTCACATTCAACGAACTTGGATGATAAGGCAGCCCTTTTCATGTCTCTCCAGCTAAAAAAGTCCTCCTTACCTTGACATATGTTGAAAACATTGGAATTCAGCCGATCAATTCAGCCTTTAATCTCCACAGCAGTCCTTCCTGGTTCAACAGTCTCTACCGGCTAATGGATCAGCCACATTTTACCTAACAGCTGACTGAGATCAACCCTTTCATCTTTGAAGATGCCAATTAACAGTAAGAATATTTCTACAAAGATACGCTGTGTTGAGGTATTGTGTTGACCTTGAGAGCTGCTAAAAGGTCCTGTTATTACTCCATGCCCAGCAGGGCTTAGTCTTGTTCTCCTGCAGCGTTTGTTTCTCTCTTAGATCCTGCTGCTGCTGCTGCTGCTAAGTCGCTTCAGTCGTGTCCGACTCTGTGTGACCCCATAGAGGGCAGCCCACCAGGCTCCGCCTTCCCTGGGATTCTCCAGGCAAGAACACTGGAGTGGGTTGCCATTTCCTTCTCCAATGCATGAAAGTGAAAAGTGAAAGTTAAGTCGCTTCAGTCATGTCCGACTCTGTGCGACCCTAGAGGGCAGCCCACCAGGCTCTGCTGTCCCTGGGATTCTCCAGGCAAGAACACTGGAGTGGGTTGCCATTTCCTTCTCCAATGCATGAAAGTGAAAAGTGAAAGTTAAGTCGCTCAGTCGTGTCCGACTCTTCGCAACCCCATGGACTGCAGCCTACCAGGCTCCTCCGTCCATGGGATTTTCCAGGCAAGAGTACTCTAAGATCCTACAAAGGGTCAGAAGTGTGGGTAGGTTGGACCTGGGGTGTCCCAAGGAGAGCTGGGGGCTATGCATGACATAAGTTCCTTTCAGCAGATCATACAACCAGATTACCTGGCAAGAACTCAAAGCTTCTAAAGACTTCCAAAGGCAACAAAAGCATGGATTAAGGCATGGCTTCTCTAGACCCAGTTTGGGTTTGAATCTTAGCTCTAGAGCTTACTAGCACTGTGACCCTGGTTAAGTATTTTAACCTCTATGTGCTTCCTGATCCCCACTATGGGGATAATAACCACCACCTCATGATTGTATCATGATGAGAGCACTTAAAATAGTGTCTGACATAAAGCAAGCACAGCTAAGGGTTTGATAAATAAATGTAGAAATGCTTCCCTCAAATGGAGGAATCAACTAATAATGTGAGAGCTGCACAGGAAAGTTCATCTTCTAAGGCAGCAACGTATTTAGTAATGAAACCTACTTTCAGATACTGCAATGGTTCCCATTTGCTATTTAGAACTTTTAAGCTGAGGTTTTGTTTCTCCCTTTAATTATAAAAGTAAAACATATTTGTGGTAACGTTTTCAAACAGGACAGAGAGAATTCAGTAAAAGGCAAACATTTCCTTCCTATATCCCCAGAAGTAACCACCACAGAAATTCCTTGTGTTTCCTTCCGGAGCATGTCTATGCATATATCTTTGTTTGTATCTTCTTTTTTAAAACAGAACCATACTATGCACACTGTTCTTTGTCTTTTTAATTTAACAATATACTATGAACAGCATTTTTGAATCAGTACATGTAGACTTACCTCATTATACATTGCATGGGTCTGTCATTGTTTTAACAGCTATTCACTAATGAACTTTTTTTTGGTTCTTACAAATAATTCTTAGTGATCATCCATACATATAGAACTTTGCGCGATATGAATTTGTATATCTGTAAGATCATTTTTGCTTCTCAGGTGGGTCAGTGGTAAAGGGTTCACCTGCCAATGCAGCAGACATGGTTTCAATCCCTGAGTCTGGAAGATCCCCTGGAGAAGAAAATGGCAACCCACTCCAGTATTCTTGCCTGGAAAACCCCATGGACAGAGGAACCTGGTGGGCTACAGTCCTTGGGGTCACATATATTGCCCAGATTTATGTCTTTTTTCCTAAATAAGCTAAGTCTTTTATCCATTTTTCTACTGAGTTACTCACCATCTTATGTATTTGTAAGATTTCTTTAGTATATTCGCAATGCTAGCCCTTTGTCATATACATAAATGACAAAACATAGCAAATATTTTTGCTCAGTTTATACTTTTGAAATGCATGCATTTTTAATACATAAGAAGTCAATTACAATTTATTTATAATCATATTCATCATTCATTTCTGACATAATTCTGGACCACAGTTTTTTAGATTAAGTCAAATTTATTCAATATGATTTACACTCACTTAAACATCTCCCCAAAGAATGTACTGACCCATCCTTAGTTTAAAATGCATCCTCTTGCTTATTCTATGATTAATTATACCTCCTTCCATATTTCAGAACATTTATAAATAACCTCCTCCAAGATCAGTTTCACTTTGCACTGGCCTGTAATCATCCTGTTAAAACATGTCAACATTTTCAGGAACCGTCTTGGGACAAGATCTGAATATCCATCTAAAGTACCATCTTCCAGCTAGAGCCAAGCAAGACGATGGACAACTTCTGTCTAAATCTCCAAACTCTGTCACAGTGCCTTATGGAGAAACAAATGATTTATTAACAATAATAATATGAAGAGGAGAATGAAGAGGACAGGTAACATTTATTTATCATGAATCTCAACCTCCTTTTATATTCATTTATCATATTTGATTCTCAAATTGAATATAGTATAATCATAGTATATATATATAATATAGTGTGTGTGTGTATATATATATATATAGTATTATCTGTTTTAGAGATGAGTAAACTGATTCTTCAGGAGGTTACATAACTTGCCAGAAATCACAGAGTTCATCAGAGTTAAAGCCAGGATACATTTAGTTATAACTGACCCCAGAGCTAAGCTCTTAACCACAAGAGTATGCTGACCATTGTCCAGTCTCTACATCTCTACCACAAGGTTACCCACACCCTGCTTAACGTTACCCACACTCTGCTTAACCATCTCAGGCGCCAAGATAACACAGGTTTTCACTCTGGAAAGAAAGCTCCTTCATGGCTGGGAGGTTGTCTGTAGCTAACAAGGTCTTACGCATCCCTATAGTCCCAGGGCTTGTCCGGGTGCCATGCTTGGCAGTGTGCATGGCCCCTAGGAGGCATTTGATAAATGCCTGTCAAGGCCGACTGAACAAAGCGCGTAACTAAAGTAAATGAACAACAGAGAATTTAAATTTGCCCAATGTTGTACAGCTAAGTAGTAGAACTTGAGATTAAAATACAGGTTTTGGATTCCTGGCTCTCCTCCCCTTCCTGCTATATAGTGCTTAGTCACAGGTTTACAAGCGTCATTCTTAAGATTGTGATGCAAGAAGAAATGACCTTCCTCTAGCTGCTCAAGTTCTATCCTTTGGGTCTTAGGAGCGTCATGTAAAGTCTAGGGTGGAGGGCAGGGTGGTGTGTGAATGCTTTCTGGGAATAAAATTCCTTCATTTTCAGACCTCTTAGTTACTGTCATTCTGAAAAGTACAGACTAAAGGGAAGTTCAAGGCTTCAGGGCTTTAGGGTGTGGACAGTGAGTCACACTCTGCTTTCAAGTGAGGAATCTAGAAAATAGTTCAGAAGACCATTTAAGTAAAAATTCAACTATCCAGTGAGTTTGCACTTTGGTGATAGGGTTAGGGGAAGAGTGCAAAGGCATATGATAAACTGGGTTCTTCACTCCTAATTCTAGGGGTTGATTTTGGAAGAAAGATTAGTCAGGGAAAAAAAAATCAAGGACATGTTATGTGGAGCATTTCTCATAAAATAATAACCTAAGAAAGTCGGACATGACTGAGTGACTTCACTTTCACTTTTCCCTTTCATGCATTGGAGAAGGAAATGGCGACCCACTCCAGTGTTCTTGCCTGGAGAATCCCAGGGACGGCGGAGCCTGGTGGGCTGCCATCTCTGGGGTCGCACAGAGTCGGACACGACTGAGGCGACTTAGCAGCAGCAGCAGCAGGAAAGTACATGGTATGGGAAGCACGAAGTAAATGTTAGCTAGATCCTGGAACCTTCCCTTTGTCAGCAAGCTATTAAAACTCTCTGTTCCGTCAGTTCCTCACTTGTCAAATGAGAGCAATGTTGGAAGAATCAAGTGGATCGATAAATGTAAAATATCATTATACTATTTACTTGTTAGAGATGTGGTTTTTTCTTTTCATCATTGTTTCTAAGATTCTGCCATGTTGTTATTGCTTTTGTATTTCATTTCTGTGTGTGTTTAATATTCTTTGGTGTGAATGTACCACTGTATCATTATTTAATCCTTTCTATCAGTGGATAGAGTTGCTAGCAGTTTTGTCTGATTCTGAAAATTGTCCTGAGGCCCACAGGAAAGAGGTTCATGGGGGTGGAATGGCTAGTCTATGGAGTAAGTATTTGGCTTTACAAGATAGTCTCTCAATGTTTCACAAAGTGACTGTACAATTTATATGCCTATTACAATATTCTGTCCAACACCTGACATTGTTAAATTTCTTAGTTTTTGCCAATTTCAGGAATGTGCAATGTTATTTCATTGTAGTTCCAACTTGCATTTTCCTGACTATTAATGAGGAGATGCATCTTTTAACATATTCCTTAGCCATTTATGTTTTCTCCTTTGTGAGGTGTCTATTCATGTCAGTGCCTGTTTCTTCTAGTCTGTCTTCTGGGAAGTAGTCACCTGAAATCCTTGCTGTTATTGCCCTAAGAATAAAAGAAATTAGCCAGTCTGTTAATCCCATCTACCTTTGATGAGGACAGTTAACATGATGATATCAGAGGTCCTTGGGCTTCCCAGGTGATAAAGGATCTGTCTGTCAATGCAGGAGACACGGTTTGATCCCTGGGTCAGGAATATGCCCTGGAGGAGGAAATGGCAACCCACTCCCGTATTCTTGCCTGGGAAATCCTATGAACAGAGGAGCCTGGTGGGCTACAGTTCATGGGGACGCAAAGAGTCAGACATGACTGAGCACAAACACATATCTCAGAGATCCTCAGGCCCTACAAGGGTATTTTCTCAAGTGTCTCCTTTCAGTGGGCAGTATCTAGGGAGAGAGGTGGAAAAGGGGGATGTTTATCGATTTGTGTTTTGCTTTGCAGATTTGGGCATATATTGGGACTTATTAATTTGATTATGTGATTCTTTTAAGAAGCAGCATCAAGCAGTTTATTTGTAATAACAGTAAAGATTTTCGAGCACTTATGTGTAAGGCATAACACTATTCTAAGCACTTCACATACATTATCTCAATTAATCTTCATAATAACTTGTGATGGTCCTAAGTACTCTATTATTATTTCCCAACTGAGGAACTGAAAGCCCTGAAAAAATTAATGATTTGTCTAAGATAGAATTACTACTAAATGGTAGAAATTGAGGAAGTCTGACTCCCTAGCTCGTGCCTTTAACCACTGAGATAACCACAGGCGATACCAAGTTAGTTGGCAGTACAGCAGAAATAGAGGGAGGGCGTGGTAGGCGCCCAGAAGCAATTCTGGGATATGATGGGCTTTGGGAGTTTATGCTGGGAAAGGAGAGAAGTGAAGGTGGGAATCCAACAGAAAGCGTTGAAGAAAGATCAAGAACAGAAATCCCTAAGAAGTCAGGAGACAGTGAAAGTTGCTAGGACGGGTGCTTTCAGAGTTGTGAAGAGTCGTTAAAGTTTAGGTTTTTCAGAGCATCTGGAAGATGTCAGGTTGGGATTTTGCCACAGGAATGAGTTGTGTTAAAGAGGAGTGGAAGCACACGCAGTCCCTTTGTGTGCCTGAGAAGCTATGAGTCACGGGTGCTGGGGTTGTCTGAGATAACATGGGAGTTTGGCAGCGTGTGTGGGCCAGGTGCCGAAGCTCCCTGTTTATCTGAGGGAGTGACCAAGAAGCTGGAGCACGATGTGACTGCGCTTCGTGCTACAACATGACACTCAGAAGGGTGCAGAGGGTGGGGAGGTGCACACAGGTAGGAATGGGATCACCTGGACTGGCAGTTAAAAGCTAGAGAATGCCAACATTGCTTCCAGATTGCTTCAGCATGTTGGAAGGGGGGCAGAAAAAGCAGTTTTTGTTTGTCAGGGCTCAAGGGGAGTGATGTCCTTAGGGGAATGCCAGGTTTCAGTCAAGGCAAGAAGGTGAAGGTATGGTTCTGTGAGGAAGCTGTCGATATAGATTAGGGTGCTTACAAAGAAATTATGGCTATTAGAGTGGAAAAAGATTCAAAGAGGCCAGAGGTGGAAAAAAGGAGAAAAGGAAGCATAAGACAGTTTGGGTATGAGTAAAGACCAAAAAAATTTAATAAGAAAAAGAATGAATGGTAAAGGTGAGATTAATTGGCCTTGAGATTATGAAAAAATAGAGGTGTGATTTGGCAAGAAAATTGACGTTAACTTCAAGATGATGGGAGTGTGCCGATTTACGTGGTAGCTGTTTTCTGTTGATTTGAGGACGAAAAGAAGTACCTCTGGTCCTGGTTCTACTAAAAGGTCTGAAAGATGGGTCCCTCTATTATCTACCACCTAAGTGATCCTGAGTAGGCTGATTCATCTTCCTCTGTCCCATTTTCTCCATTTCCACAATAGAAGTAGTAATATTGTCTTCTCTGATTTGTCAAGAGAATCAAATTAATTTGCATATGTGAAACAAGTGAAAAAGTGAGAGTGTTAGTTGCTCAGCCGTGTCCAACTCTTTAAGACCCCAATGGACTGTAGCCCACCACACTCCTCTGTCCATGGAATTCTCCAGGCAAGAATACTGAAATGGGTAGCCATTCCCTTCTCCAGCGGATCTTCCCAACCCAGGGACTGAACCCAAGTCTCCCGTGTTGCAGGCGTGAAAGTGCCTTAGAAAGCTGCAAAGTGCCAGAAAAGGTAAGGGAGTGCTACTACGGTGTTAGTCACATCAGACTTTGCTTATTCTGCACTCTCTATCAAAAATGCAAAGTCTAACTGTAATGTGGTTTCTGATAAAAGTAGAAGTTACTTTCAGTGCTTTGAAGACATGGCTTTCAGGAAAGGATTATGGCAAAAAGCATAAGTGTCTGCATTATATTCTGTAGACAAGTAAGCAAAGTATCAGTGAAGGAATGGGAAAGTTGCTATAAGGAGATGGGATTTTTTTTTTCATTTGTCATCCTATCCATTACAATCAATTTACCAAGTTTCCACTTCAGAACAACAGATCAGGACTTCCCTTAAAGTCCTTCAGCAGAGCTCAGACAGTCACAAGTTAGGATCCTGGGCCATGTGCCAATATTTGCTCAAAGAGAGGTCTAAATAAGGCAGTTTAATAATCAGAAACTGGAAAGTTCTCTCCTTTCCCACACACAAGCACTTCTTCCTCCCCTCTTTTGCCTATTAACATTTCACTCACTCCAACAGTTGGAGGCCAGCATCATGCAATACTTAGTACCAAGCAGTGGCCACTTTAGCCTTAAGTATTTCCTTTTATGGGCATACCAGGAGGCTCAGTGGTAAAGAATCCGCCTGCCAATGCAGGAGATACGGGTTCAATCCCTGGGTCAGGAAGATCCCATGGAGAAGGAAATGGCAACTCACTCCAGTATTCTTGCCTGGAAAATCCCATGGACAGAGGTGCCTGACGGGCTACAGTCCATGGGGTCGCAAAGAGTCAGACATGACATTGAACCTATACATACACTTACTTTTACCCTGGCTTTCTTAGGGAGGGGGAAATGTACCCATGCTTATATTTTATCTCCAGAATTATCTAAAATTTTTGAGACTGGTGAAGTAGTAAAAAGTTATTCCTATTTACTCAATATAAGCCATAGAAGGTTTTTGTATTTATATTCAGGAAATTTCTATTTAGGATGTGGAAAAGGGGTGTCTACTGTTGAGATGATATTTTATGAGATTAAGACAAACTCACCAACACACCTTCTATATCCTCACTGTAGAATGGACTCACCACCGCGCTGTATCAGACATATGGCTGTAGTAGCTCCATTGTCTGTCTCTGCCGGAAACACCAAAAAATCTGCCCGAAAAATGCCTTGTGATTTTTGACACCATGGCTGAACAACTTAAAAAGTGTATGGAATGAGATTATTTATGAAACAGAGAATGATGAAATGAAGTTTATCAGGAATCCTGAATTTTAAGTCTGTCAAAATGTTTTCCTTATGACAAAAATACTATATTTTCATTGTTGAAGATGTAAAATATATAGCTAAACCATCGAGTCATAATTTATCCATCCAGAGATCACAGTGCAAATATATTTGGTATATATTCTTTCAGGCAGACTGCTTGGATTTGGGTCTCAGCTCTGTCACTGACTAATGTGATGGCATTAGGCTGCAGGAGATCACCAAGGGAGTGAGTACAGTTAAGGGAAGACTTACATGTTAAATATGTACAGCTTTTTATATGTGAGAGGGAGGGAATGAGAGAGAGAAGGAGGGAGGTAGAGAGAGAAAAGAACCTAGGACCAAAGCCCATTAGTGATGAGAGAGGTATGGGAAGAAGAGGAAGCCGCCAAGGAGACTTGAGAAGAAACAACCAACCCAGAAGGAGGAAAGCTGAGAAAGTGTCGTGTCCTGGAAACAAGAGAAGTTCATTAAGAGGAAGATGATAATCAACTTTTGCTGAAAAGATGACCACTGACCCATTAGATTTGGTGACATGGAGGTCATTGGTCCTCTTGGCAGAACAGTTTGGATGGGATGATGGCCGTGAAAGCCTGAGGGGAGACAGTGTGAGAGGAGGGGCGGGGAAGGATTGGGAAGAGCAAGGTCAACTCTTGAGGGGGCGTTTGGCTGCAAAGGAGAGCAGAGAAAGGGATCAGTAAGTGATAGGGAAAGCATGGACAAATGACGGCTTGTTTTATTGTGATATGATGGTGAAAGTGAAAGTGAAGTCGCTCAGTCATGTCCGACTCTTTGCGACCCCATGGACTGTAGTCTACCACACTCCTCTGTCCATGGGATTTTCCAGGCAAGGGTACTGGAGTGGGTTGCCATTTCCTTCTCCAATGATGTTCAAAGTTGGCTCTTAATAAATGCTTGCTACTGATAACAGTAATGTGACTTACTCCATATGGTATATTATTTTTGATATCAGTTATTTTTTAAATTAAATTCTAGTTAATTTTACAATGTGTTAGTTTCAGGTATACAGCAAAGTATACAGAGAGAGAGAGAAAAACTTAGCCCATGTCTTCACAGATGGCAGTTGCACAGCTGTCTAATTCCAGAGCCTGCTCTGAAGCAGGGCTGCTACTGCCCCAAATGGTGTCATTCCGAAATTAGAAAAGAGCACTCCATTTTGCAAATAAAATGTAAAGTTTGTTTACTGTCACACAACTCAAATTGCTGTTTCCCAGGGCAGCTATCCAGAACACCAGCTGGTATCAGCTCTGCCGGTGCACACACAGTGCCTATATTTGTGCCTGCTCCCACACCAGGACACATACTCTAGAAAATTTTCAAATACTTTGTTCTGCTCCTCCCACTTCTATGGCAGGGAACTATATCAAGTCCAATGTTTGGAAACAGAAAGCAACTTTTTGAAAATACCAGGTAAGTGAGTGAAGCGATTGTAGGTATCACTAGGGATATAACCAGGACAGCTGCCACTCCACCTATGTTCACACCAGCTCTATTCACAACAGCCAAGGCATGGAAATAACCTAAATGTGCATCTATAAATGGATGGATAAAGAAGACATGGTACATATATACAGTGTAATACTACTCAGCCGTGAAAAGAATGAAACAATGCCATTTGCAGCAATGTGGATGAAACTAAGATCATCATACTCAGTGAAGTAGTTCAGAAAGAGAAAGACAAACACCATATATCACAAAGAAGTTATCCACAAAGCAGAAACAGACTTACAGATGCAGAGAACACACCTGTGGCTGCCAAGCCAGGGCGTTCCGGATTGGCAGTTCAGGATTAGCAGGTGCAAACTATTACATATTGAATGGATAAAGAACTAGGCCCCACTGTAGAGCACAGGAAACTCTATACAATATTCTGTGAAAAAGCACAATGGGAAAGAATATGGAAAAGAATGTGTGTATGTGTGTATATATGTGTATATATAAATAACTGAATCACTGTGCAGTACAACAGAAATTAACACAACATTGTAAATCAACTGTACTTCAATAATGTAAATGTAAAAAAAACAAAAATGTTTCATTTCAGGAAGATTCATAGAAAGGTTTTCTGACCAATACAGGTTTCTGATAACTTTCGTATCATTCTACTGAACTGAGTAAACTTGATGGCTCTAGAAAGCTGTTAATTACATAGGACTGAGTAAACTGATGGGCGTGGTTATAATTCTTTTGTTTTGTCTGAGATATTATTAGCTTATTATCCTGTGTTCACCGTATATAAGAAAACCCTTCCCTTAAAGCTAATTATGATTTACAGCAGTTTGGTAAATTACAATGCTAAGTAGAATTGAAGCATTTATATTTTCTCTCTACCTGATCCTTCCAGAGACTGGAAACTCAGAGTTTCCCAGGAGCTTTATCTGGTAAATAAGGAAGCCCACCTCCAAACAAATGCAAGAATTTCAAGGTCATTTGGGGGAAAAACCACAGAAAGGGAGGGATTTCTTCAAATCTGTTAGGCAAAATCTGTGATAAACACTTGGCATGGCTTTCCTGGGTCCTGGGAGGTCTTTTAAAAGTTTAGTCTGAGAACTCCTTATGAAAAGTCCTTATGAAAATTTAAAAGAACCTATATGATCAATTACACTTACATAAGTAATCTGTATTTACTGCCTAAAACTCACCTCCCAGATAGCCCCTTCCTGTAGTTTGAGTTATTAAAAAGATGTTCTAAGCTTTTTTTTCTGAAGCTTATTGCTGCAATCTATGCTTAAATAAAGATCAAATGCTCCATGACCTGCGACCAGGCTCTTTTAAAAAATTGAGACTTATTCTGTTAACTGTATGGTTGCCCCAATACTTAGCAAAGAGGAATGTTAACTGCTAGAAATTCTCTTTAAAATCATAAAGATTTAATTCTGGCTTTCTAGAAACAGTGTAGTTCCCAAGCCAGGTAGCAGTAATCCACTGAAGGATGGATCTTTTGAGAGCCACGGGAATAGCAAAAGCTGATCAAACTGCAAAACAGGCAGCTTGACCACAAGAACCTGATCAAATTATGGTTCTAGTGATTGGCCCTCTTGAACTTCCTAGATTTTCCCAGTATTCCCCACAGGAAGAAGAAAATGCTGAGAAATGGGGCTATGAGAAAGGAAGCACAGGCTGGCCTGAAGGCTCACAAGGCTCTAATCCCTAAGGTTCAACAACGGAAACCTGCTAAGAGCTTGCCTGATGCCAGCCACTGTGGCAGGGATGCATATGGGGCTTGACGCAAAAGGCTCTTGCAGGAAAGGGGCTCCAAAGAACAGTAAAACAAGTAACCCTTGCCTACGATTTGTGTGCCTGTAATAACCCACAAACCCATCCAATCCACGCTTTGCTACTCAGGCTGGTTCAAACATCAAGGGACACACACAGGGAAGACTGGCTGGCAGTTAGATTTCACCCAAATGCCCCCGTGGTGAGGCTGTATCTTCTTGTGTATTTGTTGTTATTTTCACAGGATGGGTTGAAGCCTTCCGCACTCTACCTGAAAAGGCTGCTGAAGTCTAAGTCCTTTTTAAAAGAAATAATTCCTTGGTTTGAACTTCCCCTCCAGGGCAATAGCAGGCCCCCTTTTATAGCCAAAATCACACAGGGGCTCACAAGGACTCTAGGGATTGATTACAAGCTACATACTTCTTGGCCTCCATACTTGAAGACCTCCAGTCTTCAGGGAAGGTGGAGAAAATGAACCATCCTTTAAAGGAAACCTTAGCAAAGCTCTGCCAAGAGACTCATGACACTTGCTTCCTCTGGCAGTCCTCGGGGTCCATGTAGCCCCCCGGAGTGGTCTGAGGCTTAGCTCAGAAATGACCAGTGGGAGGCCTTGTCTTAGTACTAGATGTGGAAAAAACCCCTCAAGTCATGAGAGAAGAGCAACACATCTGTGAGCCAGGGGAAAGCCTGCGATGCCTGTTGCAAGCGCAGGCAGGATCCACAGGTAAGTAAATCGGTGTGTGAGCTGGACCCCCATTTGCAGTTGTGCTACTGTGCTGTTGCTTGCATCCTACTGGTTTGCACGGCCACCCTCGCCAGAGAATTAACTCCCTTGTCCATGCTGGTTTAAGGGAAAATTCTCCACCCCCAAGATGCTCTGTTATTGACCCTGTGTGCCCTACTAGTCCTTGTAACCAGGGAAAAATAGTGAGAACACTCACTTATCAACATTTCCAAAATCATGTCCAAAAGAGAACATTTAAAATAATGCTGGATATACCATCAACACTCACCACCCCAGCTGGATACTGGCCCTCCCCTTGCATCTCCCCTGATCCTTCCGGTTCCAATATTGATTAACAAAATAGATTGGGGACAGTTGCCACCCCTTCCCTCTCTGCTAGTCATGCTTGCACTTTCCAGGGGGCTATTACAATGCTTTAACCTGAATCCCCTATACAACGACCCAAGGCACGGGGCACGCTATGTTAAACTGCACAAGCAGTACTTGTTTCATATGCCTACCCCCCAACCCCCAGCAACTGGAGACAGAATTACACCAGATATTCTGCCTCTTATGTAGGGAGAAACTGTACTTACAACCTCCCGTGTCCTGTTTCAAACTATGGCTCCGTCTTCCTAAACAACATGGAAGGGGAGTGTGAACGGTTGAAAGAAATATCTCATCCACCTGTCAATCCAATTCAACCTGCCTGTGGGACATTGAGCAAATAATGAGCTGGACTACAGTTGTCAACTCTGACAAAACCAACCAGATCACACTGAAGCATTTCATGAAGACCTTTATAACATGATATAATCTAAATTACCAACATAAAGATTTGTGGTCTCCTAGTTGCATATGTACTAGCAACAGCTATGTCCTTCAAGGACTATCAGGTCTGAACAATCGTAAGACATTCAGAAGGGTTTGCCCCCCTGAAGGGTTTGTTTTCCTCTGAAGACACCCAAAACATCGTGTTATGGAGTTATGCCAGGCCATGCCCTTTTCCCAAGGCCTTCATACTATGGCCTGTAAATGCACTGATGATGTCCACTTCGTGTGAGAGTGTCCTGTATGGTCTATAGGGATAAGAGGGATATTATCTATAATAGGACCAGGCTGGCTCACTCCCGAATCTGGAGAGCAAAAGGAATGATCTTAGCACAGGGCAGGGCTAGTCATAGGACAGGCAGCTCTACACGGAGGCTTAACTTATCATGAAGTAACACAGAAATTTCACCCGGACAGTGTGGTTATGTGATGGAACTGATAGAACAAGCCTTAATGGGACCTAAGACCTCTCTTGTCTCTTTGGCTAATATAGTTCTGCATAATCGCCTGGCTCTTTGTTACTTTCTGGCAGAACAAGGCAGAGTTTGTTTGGTAACTAATACTTCCTGCTGTGCCTGGATCAGTGCAACAGGACAGGTGGATGTTAATATTAAAGAAATACTCACCCATGCAGAACGGCATCACAATTGTGGCAAGAGCAACACAATCTCACTGTCTGGTCAACACTGACAGGAGCCCTACTCCCAAAGTTAACTTGGTTTCTTCCATTTCTAGGCCCGTTAGTGGCTATTATTGCTCTTTTCGGCTCTTGTCTGGTTAATCTTTTGGTTAACTTTGTATCTTCTAGGCTCCAGCAATTTCAAGTTAGGCTCATTATGGCTCAAGGGTTTCAATCCATTCCAGCAGAGGGTGGCCCATTTCCCTACATGTCCTTGAAACAGTCAGCAAGGGACTTCTAAACCTCTAGTGTAAGCTAGGGTCTGAGACCCCTTGTCCAGCAGGAAGATGCTTCAGAAAAGGAAAACTTCAGCCCCTTAACCCTTAAAAATAAGGGGTGCAAAAGCTCACAGGGGGCGAATGAGAGAGACTGAGGACTTGGGACCCTTTGCTACAGTGTTTGCATGTGGACAAGTGTCTCCTTGAGCAACAGAATATAAAGAAACTAAAGGACTAAAAATAACTGCAAGTTTTGAGCAAGCTCTAGGGAGTTGGTGATTGACCCAGAAGCCTGGCATGCTGCAGTCCATGGGGTCTCACAAAGAGTTGGACAGGACTGAGGGACTGAACTGAACTGAAGTACAGCCTGAACAAGTTATAAACAAGGTACAAAAAGACCAAAAACCCAACTGCTACTTCTGCGATGTCCTGAGCAGAAAGAGGGTGTTAGTATTACTCATGATCCCTGCACACAGCACCCTCAAGAGGGTGGGGGTGGGTGGGCCGACCTCCTAAGCCACGCCCCCCCTCGCCCGCCGATAGACCCCCAGATCTGGCCCGGCCCTCATCCCATTGAAGGGACCAACTCATGCCCCTCCCAACCCAGGGAGCCAGCAAGGGAATGTGTTACTCATTTTTCGCTCTTTCCCGAAGCACAACTCCCAAGAAAGCCCTGCCTGAATTTCTTGTCAATTTCTTGAAGTTTCTAGGTCAATTCCTCGTCAATTTCTATGAAGTTCTGGAATATGTCAGACTATAAACTTCAGGATTCCGCATTTATCTGTGTATGAAGAATGAGATAAAGCCCACTATTTTGATCTAGCTGGTGCTGTCAATAATAACAACAAAAGGTAAAAACAGGTGTGAAGTTCTGTTTTGGTATTTTGAGCCTTATCACCTAAAATTATGGTATTAAATGGATACCCAAAGTATCGAATATAGTCTGTGTAGAAAACAAAGCTCTAGAAATGTTCATTCTCGTAAAACCTACGAATTAAAATTTTTTTTTTTTTTAAGACATCGCTATACATCGAGGTACTTTATGTTACTGGGCTCAGGGAGAAGACCTTCAATAAGTTCCAT
This sequence comes from Budorcas taxicolor, assembly GCF_023091745.1. Classification (NCBI taxonomy): domain Eukaryota; kingdom Metazoa; phylum Chordata; class Mammalia; order Artiodactyla; family Bovidae; genus Budorcas; species Budorcas taxicolor. The sequence goes on along the minus strand of NC_068918.1, from coordinate 16,942,672 downwards.
TCGGCCCCCGGGTAGAGCGCGAACGTGAGGTCATCGCGGCGTGGGGCGCGAGCCGGCGTTGTGGCGGAAGTCCTGCGTCGTTACCACCGAGACGCACGGGGATGGGCGGCTGCCGCCGGCGGCGGCGGCGGCGGCTCTTCCGTGTCGCGTCCTTGCGCGCCCCCGCGTGGCAGTCAGCGTGAAGGCCAGCCTCTGGCTTCTGCGGCTTCGCGGCGAGTCGCCTTGCGGCTCCGGTGGCCCTGGATCCGCGCTGTGCCCAGTCCCTGCCCGGCCCAGCGCCAGACAAGGGGCGACGCCTCGAGGTAAAATCTAGGAGGTGCAGGAGGCGAACTCTGCAAGAGGCCCTGTTGTCCCGGAGAAGCCTCTCAGCGGCGCAGACGAGTGGGTGCGATGATGGAGGAGGAGGAATGCGGTTTAGGGAAGTCGTGTGCCCCCTCTGAGCCAGTCGCGGCTGCACAACCGGCGGGATCCCCAGGGGAGACCCCCGCGGTCACCGCAGAGTCCCCGGAGCTCGCGAACTACAGTAGCAAGTGCGTGTTCTGCCGGATCGCGGCGCACCAGGATCCCGGCACCGAACTCCTGCACTGTGAGGTGGGCTGCGACGCGCGACCCGGCGCGGGTGGGATCCGGAACGCCCTTGGGGGGCTCCACTTAGGGCGCCTCAGCTTAGGGGGGCCTCGCCGGCGTGGATCGGGTGGGGACGGTCCTGCGTAAATGGAGCTGGAGGAGCCTGGGTGTCCTAGGGATACTGACAGGCTTGTTTCTCTAGGCGCCGGGAGTGTCGCCAGCCTCGTTTGCTGTTCTAAGGGGAGAAAATGTAGAGATAAAACCTCTCTCCGCAGCTGCCAAGGTGGTCGGTGGACAATAGTGACCTCTGATTTTATTAAAGGAACCTCCCCCTGCCCCACCTCCCCCCACTTTTCTAGACACTGCCTTTACATTCTGCAAATACTGATACTGAAAACAAACTAGTAGAAAATAGATAATGGTGACTGTGACAAGCCCATTTGTTAGATCCGCTGAAAATAGGCTGGCAGAAGTGGTCCGTGGTCACACTATTAGTTAATGGATTCTGATTTCCACCAAAGAGTCCAGTTTCTTAGAAGCGTTATTATCAGTTGGGGAAATTTTCAAAGCATTTAGACTTTGCTCAGATATTTTAAAACAGGTATCGGGTAGGTACTTTCGTCTACCTGCTTGACTCGCCTTTAAAGAAACAGTCTTTTGAAAGAATCAGCTCCAAAGATTCTGGGCTTTGTTTTTGTTTTGTAATAATCATTCATTGGTTAAAAGTAAATTGAATTCCTTCTAAGCACTGTTGGAGATTCAGTGCTGAGCAAGGTAAATAAAGGCCAGCAGTCCCGGTCTACATTTTATAATCTAAAGGGTGGAGTCAGTACCAACAGAAGAGGCAGCTGATAGTGCTCCGTGCTATGGAGAGATGGTTTTACCACCTGCAGTATTTTGCAAGGCCCGTGGGAGGGGCACCTGACCAGATTTGAAGGGTTAGGGAAGACCTTCCAGAGGAAGTGAGACATGAAAAAATAAGTATGGTCAGGTGAGGAGGAGGAGAGAACAATGTCTTGGGTAAAGAGAACCTTCCGCGGTTTGGTCTCTGCCACAGGCGAATAGAAATTCAATCTAACTGGAGCATACAGTTTGAAGGGGTGAGTGGTGAAAACTGAGGGTGGAGAGGAAGGCGAGGGCCAAGTTATTCAGGCTGTTGTACTTCATGTTAAGCAGTTTGGGCTTTATTTGAAGAGTGAGGGGAAGGAAGCGCCACAGTTTATTGCTACTGTTCATGCTGAGTTGGAAGAAAAGGGTTGAGGTCCATGAAAACGTTTGATCTTTGAAAGATCATCTGGTACCCTGGGGAAGAATGATTTGGAGAGGACCAGGCTGGAGGCATAGAGATTGGTTATGAAGCTGTTGAGGTAATCTAGCCTGCTTTAAAATGTAGTAATGGGGATGAAGAAAAGCAGATCAGTTTAGGAATAATTAGGAGTCTGACAATGCAGAGGTCTGCATCTCTAGCCCAGATGATAGGAACTGCCAGCTTATAGGTGGAAATTGAAAAGAGGAAGATTAATAAGATCACCTAGGACATATTTGTAGGGTAGTGAAGGGATCCCTGCACAGAACTCTAAAGAACACTAACATCGTAAGAGAAAGGCAGAGGATGAAGACCTGAAAAGGGGACAGAGAAACTAGGAAAGCAAAGAGAGAGGAATATGTTGAGAAGATAGGAACTGGCAGCAATAGCTACCTTCCCTCATCGTCATATCTGGGTTGGATGACTCTCCAGTATGCATGCAGAGAGACCAACTTAGATTAGAGCTAGTTTTGTCCCCAGGGTGATGACCGCTGACCTTCAGGAGAGCAACTGCAGTGCAGTGATGAGGCAGCCGGCAGATCGTTGATAAAAACCTCGAGATTCAACCTAAAACGTTGAAGACAGCAGAGACAGACGACTTCTGAAGGAAGTTGGGCAGTCTTGGGGAGAAGGGAGAGATACTGGTAACTACAGGAGGAGGTGGAGTTAAGAGAAAGTTTTATAAAACAGGGAAGTCTTTGGTGTGCTTAAATCCCGATGGGCAGGTGCCAATGGAGAGATGTTTAAACTGGCCCCAAGAGGTAGAACTTTGTCCCTGGTAGAGGGGAATTTAGTCCCCTGTCCATTACTCAGTATTTACATGAGTGCCTTCTGTGTGCCAGACACTGCTGGAGGCATTGGGATACAGCAACAAATAAAATGAGCAAAACTCCCCGTCCTCGTGGTGCTTACATTCCACTCACAGGAAATAGACAATAAGCAACATAATAAATAAAATCCATAGTTTCTTAGATGGGGAACAACAAAAGAGAAAAGGGATGCAGTTTTAAAATTTTAGTAAGGAAATGCTTCACCAATAAGGTGGCATTTGAGGCCTTCCCTGGTAGTCCAGTGGTTAAGAATCCACCTGCTAATGCGGGGGACACGGGTTTGATCCCTGGTCAGGGAACTAAGATCTCACGTGCCCTGGAACAACTGGGCCACAACTACTGAGCTGGAGCCCATGCCTGCGTGCCTCAACAAAAGCATCCATATAACACAACAGAGATCCTGTGTGCTACAGCTAAGATCTGATGCAGCCAAATAAATTTTAAAAAATTAAAAAAAGAAAAGAAGGTGGCATTTGAATAAAGCTCTGAAGAAGGAGAAGGAGCAAAGTATATGGTTTATTCTTTATAAAGTACAGCTATGTCATATAGACTATGACAGATACACAGTGTATTTGTGATATTAAAGTATCATGTGGTGTCACTGGAGATCAGCTTGTCAGTCACCTAAAGCTTAGATGAACAATATGGATACTGACCACTTTATGGCAAATAGATGGGGAAACAGTGACAGACTTTATTTTTTGGGGCTCCAAAATCACTGCAGATGGTGACTGCAGCCATGAAATTAAAAGATGCTCGCTCCTTGGAAGAAAAGCTATGACCAACCTAGACAGCAAATTAAAAAGCAGAGACATTACTTTGCCAACAAAGGTCCATCTAGTCAAAGCTATGGTTTTTCCAGTAGTCGTATATGGATGTGAGAGTTGGACTATAAAGAAAGCTGAGCGCCAGAGAATTGATGCTTTTGAACTGTGGTGTTGGAGAAAACTCTTGAGAGTCCCTTGGACTGCAAGGAGATCCAACCAGTCCATCCTAAAGGATGGACTGAATATTCATTGCAAGGTCTGAAGCTGAAGCTGAAACTCCAATACTTTGGCCACCTGATGTGAGGAACTGACTCATTTGAAAAGACCCTGATGCTGGGAAAGATTGAAAGCGGGAGGAGAAGGGGATGACAGAGGATGAGATGGTTGGATGGCATCACCAACTCAATGGACATGAGTTTGGGTAAACTCCAGGAGTTGGTAATGGACAGGGAGGCCTGGCGTGCTGCAGTCCATGGGGTCACAAAGAGTCAGACACGACTGAGCGACTGAACTGAACTGAACTGATGGATACTGATAAGGGAGTTCATGATACATGTACAATTGCCTTTCATCATTATTCTTGTTGAAATCAAGATTATTGGTATGCATATGAGGCCCTTGTCCCAGTTGAATTTTAGTTCTTGGAATGGAGAACTAATGAGCATCAGTGCATTCTGTCAGTGTTTCTGAGGGAAACTATGATTATTGATACTGATTTTAGTTTTTACTTAATTTTTAAGTATGAGAAATTGAATAAGCTTATTTAGGGAATATAGATTTTTCTCTTGGAAAAGCTTGAAACTCAAATGTTAATAGGTTGAAAGATTCACTGTTTTGTTTCCTTTTCGTTTTTCCTTACATTGCTGTATAGAGTGTATAAAACAGAAAACTGATGCCATACATATCTTAGCACAATATACTGGAGTTTGTTTTCAATATTTTGAGTCTTTTTTAATGCTGTAAAGTGGCAAATAAAAAAAATTTTGTAGAAAAAGCTTTAAAATGTAATCCCATGTAGATGCTAGATGATGCTATAATTGAAGAAAATGTGACTTTAGAAAAAAATTAAATTTAAAAAAGAATTTATCAAACCTGCTATGATTCTGTGGTCAAACCTTTAAAAGTACATATTAGGAGGAGACAAACCTTAGGGTAGAGATGGAGAAATATATAATGAGATTTTAAAAAATTGGGGATTATAGTAATGAATTTAATAGCTTCATTCATAATTGTTTCCTTGAAATTGACTTTATATAAGTCTTTTTCTTCTCTGGGATAAATGAGTGTCTCATGAAAGAAGCTAAAGCTTGTCTTTATGGACATAATGCATAATCACAAAATTGCCCAATGGAGATTAGCTGTAACATAAGTACCATTTCCATATCAGACTGAGATTTATGATGTTTAACACATGCCTCAACTGCATTAGGAAATTCTTTTTAAAAATTCACTAACAAATGACACTTTTTTTTTCCTTTAGAATGAAGACCTAGTTTGCTTCAAAGATATCAAGCCAGCAGCACCTCATCATTATCTTGTGGTGCCAAAGAAGCATTTTGAAAACTGCAGATATCTAAAGAAAGATCACATAGAACTCAGTAAGTGGATGGTGGTATTCTTCACGGTCATAGCATCTTGAACTGGCATCAGTGATGGCAGTGACAGTTGAAATAGGTTAGACAGGTATTGTGATAAAGGAGCATGTGGCTTTTTAAACTTTCATTATGAAAAATTTCCAATATATACAAAATTAAAGAAAATATTTAGTATAACCTTTACGTACTTATCATCGAAACTCAACATTTATTAACTCGTGGCCAGGCTCAGTAGTTGTGGCACACGGGCCTAACTGCTCTGTGGCACGTGGGATCTTCCCAGGTCATGGATCGAACCTATTTCTCTTGCACTGGCAGGCAGACACTTTACCACTGAGCCATCAGGGAAGCCCCTTAAGTATTTACTTTGTTTTTTTTTTTTTTTTAAGAGGAAGAAATGTGTTTATGCTTGCTTTTCTTTTTCTAATATTTCTTCTTGAAAGCTTTTATAACTGTTGCAAATCAAATGTTACTAATTTTGAAGCAGCATAGTAGATGTTTTGGATTTCATTATATAAAACTGTTTTTACTGATTCTGTGTATATTTGAATATCTTCATAATAAACCTTTAAAATTCCTTGCAATTAATTTTTTTATAGTCTTTAAAGTTGGGAAAATAATAACCATATAAAAGAGCTTAGTCACAGTGTCAAGCCCTATGACTATAATTAACATTAATAGAACTCCACCTTACTATAGAATACATATTTTGTTGTGAGCACATGTTCACCAAGATATATTCTGGACAATAAATAAAGTAAGTCTCAGTACATTTTCAAATGATCAAAACCTTATATGTTGTCTGATGACAATGGAATTACATTGACGAAATAATAAAATCTAGAATAGTACTGAATATTTTTAAATTAACCCACTTTTAAGTAACTTCTAAATAGTTCAATATTTTGAATTGATTGGTAATAAAAACATATATCAAAGGATTATAGAATGTAGCTAAAGTGTATAGAGTAAAATTTATAGCTTTAAGTGGTTATGTTAGAAAGGGCGGTATAAAACCAATGATCTGTTTTCAGTTTAGGACACTAGAAAGAGGCGAGCAAAATCAGATCAAAGTAAGCATAAAGAAGGAAATAATAGAGCAGATATCAGTGAAACAGGAATGAGACAATTGGTTTTGCTTAATGTCGTTTGGATCTGATTTTAAGTGAATGCATAACATGATGGACCTGTCTTCTCAATGATCTATTTTTATCATTATAAAATGTTCCTTTTTAATCTCTGGAAGTACTTCTTGTATCTATTTTGTATGATATTAATTTAGATACTCCCAACTTTCTTATTAGGAGAAGGCAATGGCACCCCACTCCAGTACTCTTGCCTGGAAAATCCCATGGACAGAGGAGCCTGGTAGGCTGCAGTCCGTGGGGTCACTGAGAGTTGGACACGACTCAGTGACTTCACTTTCATGCATTGAAGAAGGAAATGGCAACCCACCCCAGTGTTCTTGCCTGGAGAATCCCAGGGACGGGGAGCCTGGTGGGCTGCCGTCTGTGGGGTCGCACAGAGTCGGACACAACTGAAGCGACTTAGCAGCACCAGTAGCAGCAACTTTCTTATTACTTACTGTTAGCCTTGGGTATCTTTTTCTATCCTTGTGTTGTTGTTGTTTAGTCATTAACTTGTATCCAACTCTTTGAGACCCCGTGGACTGTAGCCTGCCAGGCTTCTCTGTCCGTGGGATTTCCCTGGCAAGAACACTGGAGTGGGTTGCCATTTTCTTTTCCACGGGAGCTTTCCTACCCAGGGATGGAAGCTGTGTCCCCTGCATTGGCAGGTGGATTCTTTACCACTGAGCTGCCAGGGAAGCCCCTTCTATCCTTTACTTACAATAAATTGAATATGTATATTTAAAGACGTGAAGATAGCAATGTAATTGCATCTGGCATTTAAAAAAAACAATATAATGTGGAAATCTCTGTCTTTTAATTGGAGCATTTAGTTCAGAAACATTTAATATAACTATTGACATAGCTGGATTTAGGTCTGCCATCTTGCCATTTGTTTTCTATTTGTCCCACTTGCTTTTTGTTGCCCTGTTTCTTCTTTCCTGCCTTTCTGTGGTTGATCAAACATACTTTTTTTTTCCAAACATACTTTTAATATTCCGCTTTATCTCCTGTCATTTTAGCCAATTTTCTTTGTATTTTTGTAAAGTAGTTGCTATAGTGAAATTAAAACACACATCCTGCAATTAAAACAGCTTACTTAGAGTTAGCATTGTATCAATTCAAAATATGAGAAACTTTGCAACACTTTGTTGTGTTATTGTCATTTATATTTCATCTATATACTTTATAATGCCATGTTACTGTTAAAATGATTAAATAGTCATATGTCCTTTAAAGAAATTAAAAGAAAAAACAGTCTTTTTTATTTATTCAAATGTTTGGCATCTTGGGGATATTTTTTTTCTCAAATTATACTTCCGAGAATGGTTTTAATGTTGAAAGCAAAAGCAAGTTGAATAATCACACAGGTCTCCATATTGAACCAGAAACTAGGCAACATTCTTCTGAATATTTTCAGTTTAATTTGTCATCCAATTAAGATCTCTGGACTAGATTTATGGTGCTAAAAGTCCTTCTCTATCTTATTACATGGACTACCATCTCTCTCTATCTTATTACATGCTTCTACCATCTCTCCTTATTTTAAAATTTTTTCATTGAAGTGTAGTTGATTTTCAATATTGTGTTAGTTTCAGGTATACAGCATAGCGATTCAGTTATACATGTATGTATATATATTCTTTCTCAAATTCTTCTTCCTTACAGGTTATAACAAAATACTGAGTGTAGTTCTCTGTGTTATACAACAGTAGGTCCCTGTTGGTTATCTGTTCTACATATAGTAATGTATGTATGTTAATCCCAGCCTCCTAATTTAACCTTACCCCACCCCCTCGAATCTTGGGAGTCTTGTGAAAGAAAACGATACCATCTGGCTTAGGCTTTTTTTTTTTTTTTGACTGAATGGTACTGACCTTGTCATGGAAGCCTTCCCACTCAATCCTGACTTAAGAGAAGCAAACTGATAGCAATGATTTTAAACCTCTTATAAAACTATCCTCTGCAGATTCTCTCACTTCTTCCCTTTTTAAATGCTTGATTACACCAATTCAGAAACAAAAGGGATCTGAAGTTTGGCATTGTGCTTGAAGATACCAGGTTGCCAAAAATGTTTTAATGGGGAAGCATATCCCATCTGAAGCCCGTGAAACACTGAGACTAAGATGCTAAGGCAGATGAGAGTTTGGAAGAAAAACAAACATTTAGTCACCGCGGGGCTAGTATAAAGCGGTGTCATATTCCTAATTTGAATTCAAAGGCAAGTTCAAAGTTCTCTTGTCTTCTTAACTCAGACAAGTTGTGTGTAGATACTTGGTTTCCTTATGATTACAATTAGACCACAGTAGGATCAGATGTCCTGTGGTATCACTTGATAATATCCCTCAAGAGCTGTTTAGAGTCAGCTCATGTGTGGTAGTTTGTGATAGGTTGAACCTTCGTTTGAGGTGTTGATCAGCAAACGTCACAGTAACTTAGAGCTGTTGAAGGAGTCTTTAAATGTGTATCCATTTGATATGACTTTTTACTAGGATATAAAAGTTTGGGTTAATAACTAGGTAATGAACTTAATGTCTCCTAGAGCATAATATAGTTTCTTTCCTGTTTTACAGTTGAGAACATGGTGACTGTTGGAAAAGCCATTCTAGAAAGGAATAATTTCACTGATTTTGCAAATACAAGGTTCGTATACTTCCATATAGAAACCAGTACATACAGTTGGTTTTCCTCAAATGTTATTTCCTCGGGAAAATGAAAGTAGAGGTGCAGAGTTCATGGTTTAAATGCAGTTTTCCTGAAAGTGAACATATTGTTCATTAGTAAATTTAATGAACAGAACTTCTTTTCACATCTCAGCATCTTCTAATAATCGCCACTTGCAGTTTGGACAGACAGGTATATTCAAGCAGTGGGCAGGGAAAATTAGTTAGTCTTCTTTGTTCAGTATGTGCATTCCTATAAAACTGTGTATAAATTGAATTTCCTTAGGGAAAAAAAATCTAACTTTTAGTATTCAAGAAACTTTAAAGTGATGACAAAGTTTTTTTAGTGATGGTAAGGAAATGACCACTTTATTTAGGAGAAAGCATGCCATCTACTGGTCATGTCTTAGAACTAAGGACTCCCGACTTCTACTCGGTCCAGTGACTTGGCATTTTTTAGGAAAATTAAAGAGAATATGATAAGAACTGAAAGTGAAAGTGAAGTCGCTCAGTCGTGTCCGACTCTTTACCACCCCATGGACTGTAGCCTACCAGGCTCCTCCATCCATGGGATTTTCCAGGCAATAGTCTGGGAGTGGATTGCTATTTCCTTCTCCACGGGATCTTCCCAACCCAGGGATCGAACCTGGATCTCCTGCATTGTAGATAGACGCTTTACCGTCTGAGCCACCAGGGATAAGAACGGAAGTAAGACATAATGCCAGCTCAGAATTCATAAGAGTTATACAGTGCCATAATATTCTGTGAAAGCTTTTCTTGATGAAGACTTTATCTTACTGTGAACTTCAGCATGAGAAAGAACTGTGTGAATACTCTGAAGTTCATGTAGAAAAACAGTGGAAGAGTTGTTTGAGTGGTAATCTGTCTACCTTCAGTTCAGTTCAGTTGCTCAGTCGTGTCCGACTCTTTGCGACCCCATGAATCGCAGCACGCCAGAACTCCCTGTCCATCACCATCTCCCGGAGTTGACTCACTTCCATCGAGTCAGTGATGTCATCCAGCCATCTCATCCTCTGTCATCCCCTTCTCCTCCTGCCCCCAATCCCTCCCACCATCAGAGTCTCTTCCAATGAGTCAACTCTTTGCATGAGGTGGCCAAAGTACTGGAGTTTCAGCTTTAGCATCATTCCTTCCAAGGAAATCCCAGGGCTGATCTTCAGAATTGACTGGTTGGATCTCCTTGCAGTCCAAGGGACTCTCAAGAGTCTTCTCCAACACCACAGTTCAAAAGCATCAGTTCTTCAGCGCTCAGCCTTCTTCACAGTCCAACTGTCACATCCATACATGACCACTGGAAAAACCATAGCCTTGACTAGACGGACCTTAGTCGGCAAAGTAATGTCTCTGCTTTTCAATATGCTATCTAGGTTGGTCATAACTTTCCTTCCAAGGAGTAAGCGTCTTTTAATTTCATGGCTGCAATCACCATCTGCAGTGATTTTGGAACCCCTCAAAATGAAGTCTGACACTGATTCCACTGTTTCCCCATCTATTTGCCATGAAGTGATGGGACCAGATGCCATGATCTTCATTTTCTGAATGTTGAGCTTTAAGCCAACTTTTTCACTCTCCTCTTTCACTTTCATCAAGAGGCTTTTTAGTTCCTCTTCACTTTCTGCCATAAGGGTGGTGTCATCTGCATATCTGAGGTTATTGATACTTCTCCCGGCAATCTTGATTCCAGCTTGTGTTTCTTCCAGCCCAGCATTTCTCATGATGTACTCTGCATAGAAGTTAAATAACCTGTTTTGGGTATCTTTAATATTTATGTGTTTTAACCTGAAAATGTAGTTGTAAACTAATCTGTCAGTTACCTCGTACTTTTCTGTTTCAGAATGGGTTTCCATGTGTCACCATTCTGTTCCATTGCCCACTTGCACCTTCATGTTCTGGCACCAGCTGATCAGCTGAGCTTCATGTCAAGATTGGTTTATAGAGTAAATTCCTATTGGTTTATCACAGTGAGTATTATTGTTACGCTAGCAGCATACAAAAATATTTGTCCTTTTGGTTGTAGTTTTTCTTTTCTTGGCAACAGTAGACATTTACACTTCTTATAGATTTGGTCATCTGTTTTAACGTACTATTTGCACATATCCAAAATAATCTTTTTAATTTGGGGGACTTTCCAGGTCATCAAATCCATAGGAAGAGACACCGTGGTGAAGTCTCTGAATTGTAAGCAGAGGATATGATATAGAAGTTTGTAGCATTAATAGTTCTGAATTCTGGCTCCATTAGTTATTCAAGTGACCATGTGCAAGTTACTTAAACTTTTTAAGGCCCGAGCTTTTTGTCTACTGACTTACGGTTAATAGTGCCTGCCTCCAGGGTTCAGAAGAGGATTGATGATTGAATTAACATGGTGCAGTGGTAAGGAGTCCACCTGCCAATACAGGAGGTGCAGGAGCCAAAGGTTTGATCCCTGGATCAGGAAGATCCCGTGGAGAAGGAAATGGCAACCCGCTCCAGTATTCTTGCCTGGAAAATTCAGTTGACAGAGGAGCTAGGTAGGCTATAGTCCATGGGGTTGCAAAGAGTTGGACACAACTGAGTGACTAAGCACACACACACACAAACACACACATGTGCAGAAAGTGCTTAAAACTGTACCTTGCAGATAGTAAGGGCTCAGTAAATGCAGCCTCTATCATCGTTAGCCTCTTTGTAGAAACAGAGGCAAGTAGCATCAGCTGCTAAACCTGAAGTTGAAGCTGTGAGTCTAAAAAATTGCAGAATTCTGCTTTGCTAGAGCAACAGTAGAATAGAATTCTACTGCTTATAAGCTTGTAATCTGACAGTCAAGCTTTGTTATTAAATGACTCTGTCTTTCCAGGGCCACTTGACTAGTAATTTACCAGTTTCTTATATGTCCATGATGATAAGGTGACCTGTAGCAGCTAAATCTGAAAAACCATCAAATTACAAATTAAGTAATTACCATTAGTTAATATATATTATTATTTAGCCATATTACAGAAGAAATGAAAATACATTTGATTTTTAGAAACTTCGTATTTCAGACTTATTATCTCTTTCTTCAACTTGTCCAGATTATTTTATTTAATTAAAAATATATTTAAGATGTATGTGTGTGCATGCTAAGTTGCTTCAGTCATGTCCAACTCTGTGTGACCCCATGGGCTGTAACCTGCCAGGCTCCTCTGTCCATGGAATTTTCCAGGCAGGAATACTGGCGTGGATAGCCATAACCTCCTCTAAGGGATCTTCCTAACCTAGGAATCGAATCCCCATCTGTTATGCCTCCTGCACTGACCGATGAGTTCCTTACCACTGGCGCCACCTGGGAAGCCAAGACGTATGTGTACTTCAGATTAAAAAATTGGACATATTGTGGGAAGCTGGTGTGGTCTCTTTAAAAGATTGGTATGATAAAAAAGAGGTATATTTTTTAAATCTGTATTTCTAATTTTCTATACTATGTTTTATAATAAAATTGAAATATATTCTTATCATTTCTAAACTGTATTCCTTACAAGATTTTTTAGTTGGGAAAAAAATGAATGAACAAAGTTATGATATCTGTTAATGGTTCATCCTGGGAATCTGAACTCTTCTTAAATATAGATATTAAGTATGTATTATGAGACTTTGAAAAAATCAAAATAAAGATGTTAACATTTATTCTGAAATCTTATATAGTATTCCAGATATATAAGATGATTGAGTAAAGTATCTGAAATAATTTAACTAGAAGACCTTAGTTTTTATTCGTTTTTAAACAGATTTTTTTTTTTAAAAGAATTTTAGGTTCACAGCAAAATTGAATGGAAAGTTCAGAGAGTTCCCATATATCCTGTGTCCCCACGTACTCACAATCTCTCCCACTATCAACATTGTACACCACAGTGACAAATTTGTTATAATCCGTGAAACTACATTGATATATCATTATCTCTCAAAGTCCATAGTTTTTATTAGGGTTCATTCTTTGTGTAGTATATACTGTGGCTTTGGACAAATGTATCATAACATATATCCAACACTGTAGTACCATGCAGAGTAGTTAAAGTGCCCTAAAAATCCTCTGTGCCCTGATCGTTCGTTTCTCCCTGCCCCTTAACCTCTGGTAACCACTGATTTTTTTTTTTTAAGTCTCCAGTTTTGCCTTTTCCAGAATATCATATAGTTAGAACCATATTGTATATAGCCTTTTCACTTCTTTCACTTAGTAAAATGCATTTCAAGTTCCTCCATATAAAGTTTACTTTTTGATTTTTAAAAAACCAGTTCTTACTGAGCTTTGGCTGTGCTGGGTCTTGGTTGCTGCACGGGCTTTCCTCTAGCCGTGGTGAGGGGGAGCCGCTCTCTGCTCATTGCGGTGGCCTGTCTGTGGAGCACAGGCTCTAGGGTGCACGGGCTTCCGCAGTCGTGGCACGTGGGCTCAGGAGTTGCAGCTCCTGGGCTCTGGAGAGCAGGCCAGTGGTTGTGGTACACAGGCTCAGTGGTGCCCCAGCCTGTGGGACCCTCCCTGGCCAGGGGTTGAACTCTCGTCCCCCGCATGTGCAAGCGGATTCTTTCACTGCTGAGCCACTAGGGAAGCCCCCCTAGTTTACTTTATGAAACTTTAATGTGATGTATTTCTTTTTCTTTTTTAAACTTTCTGACAAATAGGCAATGTGGATAAAAATCTGCCTATTTTTATACAAAATGTTAAATAAACACCTTTACCATAGTTTAAAACCAATTGAGAGTTTTTGTAAGATTTTTAGGAAAAGAATATATAGTATCCAGCTCTTCTGTTGTGGCTTATTATAATAGAAGTGCCAGTAAAATTATTTCATATAAGCTATGATAATTAGAATAAAGATATGTTATTTTTTTAATTACAGGCTGATTATTTGATTGAAAGACTAAGAACATGAAAATGTCAACAGTGGAAGATTTCCTAATCTTGGCTCAACATAGACTAATATTTTCGTCTCTTTGAAGTCTAATTACAATTGTAAGGTTCACTGGGTTTTATGAGAAGCTATTACTGGGTAGCCTTAAATTGTTTCTTCATGTTTATTTCCTGAAATGTGTGATGTAGTCATATAAATTCTTTGTCATTGACTTTGTTTTAATGGTTCCTTGTCTAAAGTATAAGATACTCTAGATAAAATCCCATTAAAACAAATTCTGTTAATCAAGAAGGGCTCTGTATTTTTTTAAGAAATTCAAATATTTTTATTTCTCAGTAAGTAGTCAGTTATAATACTCTTGCCTGGAAAATCCCATGGGTGGAGGAGCCTGGTAGGCTGCAGTCCTTGGAGTCACTAGGAGTCAGAAACGACTGAGTGACTTCCCTTTCACTTTTCACTTTCATGCATTGGAGCAGGAAATGGCAACCCACTCCAGTGTTCTTGCCTGGAGGATCCGAGGGACGGGGGAGCCTGGTGGGCTGCCGTCTATGGGGTTGCACAGAATCAGACCCAACTGAAGCGACTTAGCAGTCAGTTATAATAGTGATTTATTTATGAAGAATAAACTGGTATAAAAGTACTTTGTTGGAACCTTTGTTATATGAAGGAGAGAAATAAATTACTTGTTGATTGTTCTGTAATTTTACACGTAAAATTTCAAAACAAAGAGCACCATGCTCCACAGTGATCTCTGATCTTGATGGAAAGAATTGTATGCGTGTCACTTTTTACTCAGACTTCAGGTGCTGGTTTTCACTTCCTGAAACCTAGCATCTTTGTAATAAATTGATACTGAAAGCTATATAGTATATATAAAATAACTTCTCTCTAACAGTGAATTTGCTACAGCAAATCAATTTGTTTATCCAAGAGAATTCATTGTAATGGAATTTTACCTGTAAGAATATAAATGAGGAAGAAACATGAAGTGGTTTTATTAATATATTAAAAACTGGAGGAAGCTGCTGCTTGATAATTTGTCTACTATACCAAAGGAAAATTAGAATTACAAAGTGATTAGACCTGTCTTTTATCATGAACAAGCCCTGACTTGAAAGTAGACATGGATAGGTGCGGATGAGAAAACTTACTTTAATAATACATTAAATACATTAATATTATTGATAAATCATTTCATGAGACATATTTCTTTAGGAATTGTCTTTTGGTGCTAACCTACACTAATAGTAGTGAATGTGAATGAGAAATAAGCACTGAAAGCTGATCTTACGTTGTGCCAGTGTATAATTGTACCATGTACACGAATATAAATGAACATAAGGATTAAAGTATTGATCTTAGAAATAATCCAAGAAGACTGGTTTTTTTTTTTTCTTCCTTTTTTGGGGTGCATTATATTAAACATAGTTTTCAGTAATGAAATACTTATTACAATTACAGTGTTTTTCAATATTGTCTAGTTCATTTATTCATTCAACAAACATTTGCTGAGCATTTAACTTGTACCAGGCACTGCCAGGATCAGGAAATATAGAAGTGAGAAAGGACCATCTGCCTTTAATTGCCAATACAAGGATCAGACAAAACCAGTGGGTAAAAGTTGGTATGTTAAGTATCAGAATGTCCATAGCGGAGTCTGTGGAGAGGGCCACACTGGAGACGGGTGGCAGTGGAACTAAGTGTTCGTGACTCAGTGTTCGGCAGGTGGACCGTGGACGTTAAGGCCGAGAGACCAACGTGCACTTTCCTGGGGTTTTGCCTCCATTACTATTTACTTTGCAATTGAATATCTGGATTCCATTGTATTCTCTAAAGGTGGAGAGAGGGCTTATGGGCTCTCAAAATCATATTTACGAGTTTTTCAGCACTACTGTATTAAGTAGCTTGCTGAGCACCTATGCAGATTCGCAGTTACACGTTCCTATAAATCAGTTCCGGAGAAGGCAATGGCACCCCACTCCAGTACTCTTGCCTGGAAAATCCCATGGACAGAGGAGCCTGGTAGGCTGCAGTCCATGGGGTTTCGAAGAGTCGGACATGACTGAGCGACTTCACTTTCACTTTTCACTTTCATGCATTGGAGAAGGAAATGGCAACCCACTCCAGTGTTCCTGCCAGGAGAATCCCAGGGACAGGGGATCCTGGTGGGCTGCTGTCTATGGGGTCGCACAGAGTCGGACACGACTGAAGTAACTTAGCAATAAATCAGTTCAGCTGTGACCAGCATCTTCAGGAAAGGAGTTTTCAACATGTGGAACGTGTTGTGCTTTGTGACCTTGTAGTGACATAATGGACAGTATTATGATAATAACGTAAAGGTATTTAAGGAATTCTCAGAATTCTCAGATGCCCCATGGGCTTCACAAAAAATGTTGATTAGCCATTTGATTTAATTTATATGGGATTATACCCTCTCATAGTAAGCTTTTTTCCTTTGCTGGAAAACCCTTGGAGCCTTAAATTTTTAGTGGCACTTCTCCTGTCAAGATTAATAATCGAATTATGACAACTGAAATTCATTCAGATTTTGCAGTAGTTTAATTATTAGGTTTATTTAAGTATATAGTTTAATTATTAGGTTTATTTAAGTATATAGTTTATTAGTTTCTTTAATTATTAATATTTGGTAACTCTAGCTGCTACAGTTATAACATTAGCTCAGTACAAATGCTAATTCATAACCTGTCTTAAAAATGTTTATAGTAGTATCAAGAGCATTATTAATGCATGTTGTGATACTATTTTTGGTAACTGGAATTTTAAAATTATTAACAATGAACTGTTTCAAACTGTTAGCTAAATTTCTGCTAAATAAATATGGAAAAAATATTGTGTGAAATTTTGTCTCTCTGGACTTAAAAAATTTTGTTTTTAAAAGATTTTGCTTTTTTAGAGTAGTTTTAGGTTCATGGCGGAATTGGGGGAAAGGTACGTAGATTTCTTATACTTCCTGTCTCTACATATGCAAGGCCTCTCCCATTATCAAGGTTCCCCACCAGAGTGGTGCATTTGTTATTAATACAACTGATTAACTTACATTGACACATCAAAATCACCCCAGAGTTCGTAGTTTATCTTAAAGTTTACCCTTGGTGTGGTACATTCTGTGGGTTTGGACAAATATATAATGAATGACATGTAGGGGCTTCCCAGGTGCCCAGTGGGTAAAGAATCCACCTGCAATACAAGAGATCTGTTTAATCCCTGGGACAGAAAGATCCCCTGGAGGGCACAGCAACCCAGACCAGTCTTCTTGCCTGGAGGATCTCATGGACAGAGGAGTCTGGTGGGCTACAGTCCATTGGGGTTGCAGAGTCAGACACAGCTGACTTGACTGAGCACACAGGGGCGCTCCCTAATGACATGTATGACATGTAATGAAATGTATCCCATTATGGTATCACACGGACTGTTTAGAAGGAAGCTAAAACAAAAATCATTTCATTCCTGTAAGTGCCCAAAGTCTCTGCCTTTCCAGACACTCATCCTCTCTTGCCTTGAATGTTACTAGAATCTGTTAACTGGGCTTTCTGTTTCCATTATTGGTTCCGTTCTAACACAGCCTCCATCAGAGTCCATTCTAAATTACTGACCTGATTATGCAATTTTCTTTCTTATGAAAACGTCCATTTACCATCAAGATTATTCAGCAACTCATAGTCCCCATACCAGACGTTTTTTACTATTTCAACTAAACTGAGCACACCTTTGAAAATCTGTTCACTTTTAAAGGCCTGGTTAAAATGTTACCTCCTTGCTGCTGCTGCTGCTGCTGCTAAGTCACTTCAGTTGTGTCCGACTCTGTGCGACCCCAGAGATGGCAGCCCACCAGGCTCCCCCGTCCCTGGGATTCTCCAGGCAAGAACACTGGAGTGGGTTGCCATTTCCTTCTCCAATGCATGAAAGTGAAAAGTGAAAGTGAAGTCTCTCAGTCATGTCCGACTCCTAGCGACCCCATGGACTTCAGCCTTCCAGACTCCTCTGTCCATGGGATTTTCCAAGCAAGAGTACTGGAGTAGGGTGCCATTGCCTTCTCCATACCTCCTTAGGGAAGTCATGTCTATACTGCCCATCCCCAACCACAGCATTATTAAATGTACCATCAGCTGTGGTCCATGACATTTCATTTTCCTAGCATAGACCTTACACAGTCTAGCCAGGAAATATGGTGTAATTCTTGCCATTGGATTTAAAACTCTTAGTTGGATGATTTTTTTTTATACTTGTATTCCCACTGCCTTAACCCGGTGACTGATGCATAATACCGCTCAGGAAATATTGTATTTTACTTTCCGCGTCTCTTAAAACGTTACCGTAACAAACCAAAATCTGGTCAAGCACCATGATAGTGATTTCAAGCAGCTTTCAGTCCAAAAATCAAGAGTACAACCTAGATGTCAGGACCTTCCTGGCATTACGGTGGTGTCCATGACCAAGATAACTCAGGTGTGAAACCTCTGAGATTCCAAAGAATCCACCCACACCAAACATTTCCTGCAGCTAACAACCACACCTTTGCAGGGCAAGGGGAAAGTGTTATCTAGCTCCTGCCATCTTGACTCATTTTTCCTCTATTTCTTCTCTCCTTGCCTTGGGGACACATTTATCTCACTTTCACTCTGGAATTTAAAAACTTGCTCTGAAGCCTCAGTTCTAATCACCATGCCTGGGCCATAAGAACTCACCTACCTTAGGAGGTTATACTGGAAAATCACCATGGACAGGGGAGCCTGGCGGGCTACAGTCTATAGGGTCACAAAGAGCTGGACACAACTGAAGTGACCTAGCACAGGAGGCTATACTAGGTATTTTCTCAGCTAAGATTTATCTTTGATTCTCATTCTGGCTAGTAAGAGAGGAATATTTTCTTCTTATGTCTTCTGAGAAAATATTTGCAGTGTGTTGCAAACTTATCACATAAATTCTCTTCCCAAAGTTGGGTGCAAAGAAGGCAAAACATGCTATTATCTGTGGTACCTGGGACTTAAAGCCCATCCATCTTCCGTGCCACTGTCTTCTCAGCAGTGATTCTCAAACCTCATTGTGCATTCGAACCACCTCGTGGGCTTACTGAAAACAGACTACTGGGGCCTACACTGGAGTGTCTGATTTAGGGTGGGACAGGATTTTGCATTCTGAGTGGTTCCCAGGTGATATGCTGGTGGCTGCACAGTAAATAAAAACTGAGGAGTTTTTTAAAAATAACTGTGTTCAGGCCACATACCAGACAAGAGTCTCTGGAGATAGATTCCAGGCTTTGTAGTTTTAAAAAGTCTTCAGGTAATTCCAGTGTGCAGTTAAAATGGGAGAACCTGTGTCCTATGGGATTGAATAAAACTTCTCTGGGCCCTGTTACAGTAGATGTTCAAGAAAATCTTTCTCTGGGACCTGACGCTAACTACACTATATATGATTATTTTCCACTCATGGTAAGCAACTAGGATCAAGAGATGGTCATTACTGGAAATTGTGCTTAAATAAGAATCTGTGGGTTTTTTTTTTTTCCCTAGGAAAGCTGCACACCTACTTAATATCTGCAAACAAATGGTGGCCCTGGTGGTAAAGAACCTGCCTTCCAATGCAGAAGATGTAAGAGACAAGCGTTTGATCCCTGAGTTGGGAAGATCCTCTGGAGCAGGGCATGGCAACCCACTCCAGTGTTCTTGCCTGGAGAATCCCACAGACAAAGGAGCCTGGTGGGCTACAGTCCACAGGGTTGCAAAGAGTCAGACACAACTGGAGCAATTTAGCATGTACACTTGTCAAAAGCCTTTATTTAGATATCATATTTTGCTTCTTATATTTTAGGAAGGAAAGAAGGAAGCAAGAGAAGGAAAATGAGGAGGAAAAAAAAGAAAGACAAAAGATCTGGCTCAGATAAAGCACATGCACTGTGAACTTATGCCTAGTATGCAAGTTCTGCCCAAGAGAAGTAATAAATGGCATTTGTTCAAAGATGTGCAGAGCCACCTAAGCTACAAAGCTGAAGCCTGGAGCAGTGCAGATGATACCCAGGTCTTGCATGGCCTTATATTTGAAGTAGAGTAAAAGACTGAAACCATTTTTTGGTACCTTGCAATCGATCTCATTGCAAACAAAAGAAATTAAGGACAGGCCCAAAGAGGAAAGGCATCCCTAATTTTGGCAGCAGGCCCTAGGTTAGGCTCCTTTTGGAAAAATTGTTTTGACTTCATGCAGTTGCTCAGTTGGGGAGAGTTGGTTTTGAGCCTAACTCAATCATGCTGCCATCTTACATCTGCCTTGAAGTGTATGGCCCTTGATTATTTGAAAGTGGCAGGACGGCCAAGAGAGGAAGCTGAATCTCCAGCCTATTTCCCTTCACACTTTTTTCTATGGACAGATTGGGCTTCACAGGAAGCAAATTAGTTGGTCCAGTTTGCAACTGGGACTTCAGATTTGTTCTGGGGAGTCTTTCGACCGGAAGATGGGATCTACTTTTATCCTCATCTAGAGATCTTGCTTGTTGGAAATTTAACCTCCAGGAGCTGAGTTTGAACTCAGAGTCCCACTTTGTTCAGTTTCCTGAAAGTAACCTTTTTTTTTTCTCTCTTTTCTTCCTGAATTATCTTCATTAAGACTGACGATGCCGAGTATTCTTTTGAAATACTGTGAAACAGAACTCCCTCAGGAATGCTTCACTACAGTGAAGTTTTCAGTTCTTATATGACTTGTTACAACAAATTTGTACTCTTTGAACTGCTCAGAATCCCCTTGCTTTTAATTTGTTGCAAAATTCTAGTCTTAATACTTTTCTCCCTCTCATTGATTCACAATCCCTGTGGTTCTTTGTGACACCTAAACACTTTTCAAGTGTTAGATGTTCAGTTAGATGTATGGTCACACTTCTGCTGCTGGGCCTGTTAACTCTCATGTCCTACCTTCACTATGTCCTACTAGTCTCAACACTGTAGTGACCTATTATAACCTGAACTTAAAATTCTCCTCTCCTGACTTCCCAGGAATATACCTCTGGGTTTTTAATATGAGCAGCCTATCTCAGAGGCTCCAATCTCACAAGAGGAGCCAGGTCTCTAAGAGATCTGTCTGGATAGATGAAACAAAAATGGAGCTTTGGATCAGCTCCCAGAAGACAGAATTTGAACCTCTTAATTCCTTCTAGTACTCTCTTTTTTTTTTTAGTTGGAGATGCAAAGTATGATATATAGAATGGGTAAACAGCAAGGTCCTACTGAATAGCATAGGAAACTATATTCAATATCTGATAATAAACCATGGAAAAGGATATGAAAAAAATATATATGTATAACTGAATCACTTTGCTGTGCACAAGTAACTAACACAATACTGAAAACGAATTATACTTCAACAAAATGATTTTTTTTTTAATTGCAAGTCTCTAGATGCTAGTTTGAACACCAGATTCCCAAATCTGTACCTTCCTGCTCCTCCTTAACTACTCTAGAAAGCCCCCAAATGTTGAACAGTTCTAGCTGTGATTCCTCCAAAGGTAGTTTAATTGATCTCAGAGTAGTTTCTCACTAACCTTAATGGCCTATGCAGGGTTAAGTTCTATCTCCCTAGACCATGTAGCCAACGCTTTGAGATTCATGATGCAGATGCTCTTCTGCTCATTTCTGGAGTGAAGAATTAGGAGAGATTTAGTTATGAACCTTAGCTTAAAGGATCTCAATGTGAAAAATCTGTGAAACTTGAATTCATCTGGGTTCTTCTAGGGCCAGTATTCTCACTTGGTATTTCTGCACAGCACCGAATCAACCCAGCCATGAAAATCAGCATTTCTTTAAAACTTAAAAAGCTGTTCCATCAAAATCTCGTGTATAGTATTTAATCATTCTGAGAAACCTGGGGGATAGGGGTTTATCAAGCACTGCACATCCTTGCCCTAACATTTCATCGGTTCTGTGCCTACCTTGGCCTCTTTTCTCAAAGGAGTCAACAACTCCCTTTTCACATCTAGTAGTTTTAACCCTCTCTGAAGCCTTGGCCAAGAGACATTCAGAGGCTCACTTACTTCAAGTGGGCTTATCAAGACATTTTACCTAAAAAAAAGTAGATGGTTTGTTAAGAGGAATTCTCTTACAGATTTTTTTATGAGAAGAAAAATATCCTCCTTAAATTTTTTTTTTTTGCCCTACACGTACTAAGTCGCTTCAGTCATGTCCAACTCTTTGCAACGCTATGGACTGTAGCCCGCCAGGCTTCTCTGTCCATGGGATTCTTCAGGCAATACTGAAGTGGGTTGCTATGCCTTCTCCCCAGCCCAGAGATCGAACCCACTTCTCTTACGTCTCTTGTATTGGCAGGTGGGTTCTTTACCACTAGCACCACCTGGGAAGCCCCTTTGCCCCATACAATTTATTAAACTCTTTATGTTTATTATCTCAATCAGAACAATCCCTTAAGGGAGGCAGTATTATTCCATTTCCGATAAAACTGAGCATAAAAGAGGCAAAGAAATTTGCTTAAGAGCATATAGATGGTAAATAGTGGAACTGAAGTTTGAACCTAAGGCTGACAACAGCCTATGCTCTTAGTCACTTCCACTAAGCATCAACTATGATCTTGGCGCTTGATGGTGGGGATATGCAGAATACCAACCCTTTTGTACTTTGCACAATATTATGTACAATGTAAAACAGGTCTCAAAAGCTCAAAAGACTCAGTACCCTCCAAAGCAACAACATATACATAGACTATGTAAATTATTAGAACTTGTACACTATCTGCTATCAAATCTGTGCCATTGTGAATAGTTAGAAGCAACTTACATCATTGCTTTAATATACAATTGGCTGTGGACTTGTCATGTGAGCCTAACACAACTCAAGTACAGTTGATCCTTTAACAAGACGGCGTGGGTGGGGTCTTGGGGAAGGATTAGGGGTATCCAGCCCCTGCGAAGTTGAAAATCTGTGTAAAAATTTATAGTTGACCCTTCGACCTCTAATCTTGTAGTACTTTAGTAGTACTCAGTGGGAAAACAACCACCACCACATGTAACTGGACCCCAAGCAGTACAAATCCATCTTGTTCAAGGATCAACCTGAACTTTGAGGAGGTCTTCCCTGGTGGCTCAGACGGTAAAGCATCTGCCTACAATGTGGGAGACCCGGGTTCAATCCCTGGGTCAGGAATATCTCCTGGAGAAGACAATAGCAACCCACTCCAGTATTCTTGCCTGGAGAATGCCATAGACGGAGAAGCCTGGTAGGCTACAGTTCATGGGGTCGCAAAGAGTCGGACACGACTGAGCGACTTCACTTTCACTTTGTTTTCTGTGAGGTACAGAATGGATTGTTAAGAGATGACCTCCGTCCTCAAGAGCTGACTCTGATTGGCTTACAAGGCAAGTATCTTTGAAAGTTACCGAAAATATAAAAAGCATGCTAAATCTTGAGTGAGTGGGCCAGCTAAGTCATTCCCCACGCCTAAAGTGGTTGGAGAAGTCTGCACTGAAGTAGGTGAAATTTCAGTTCAGTTAGAACTCGGATTTGAAGAGTTGTAGGGAAAGTTAAAAGTACATTTCAGGTGGAGGATCACTGGGAACTACACTGTCTGATCGCAACCTGCTCTGGAACACAACGCAGCATTCCACACAAGCTCCTAGCACAAGGTGGCCTCAACCAGCGCGCACCTAGTACCGGAGGAAGCCTTCCCAGCAGCCGCAGGGTTCAAATTCTAACAGCTGGGAAACTCCGGACAGTGCTCGGCTTGCCGTACTTCCGCTTCCGGCTCAGACTCCGCCCCAGCGGAAGTGGTGTGTGGGGGAAGAAAACGGTGAGACACTCTGGACCCCTCAGGCGTGTTGTGGGTTGCTGCGATGGCGCCGCCGGGTATCTTGAACAGGTATCTTCTGCTCATGGCACAGGAGCACCTGGAGTTCCGCCTTCCGGTGAGCCCGCAGTGCCGTCCACTGCTTCTGGCGAGAGAGGACGGCGCGGTGGGGATTGATGTGCGGGTGGAGGCGACTCGCGCAATCTGAGCCCGCGGGGATTGGGGGTCTGTGCTTGTCGGGGAAATGACTCGTCCCCTCCAATCCTTCGGCCCCTGAGACAGGTCTGAGCTCCGAGGAGGATGTGAGAGAAAAGTCCGAAACAGCTTCTCATCCTCGCTAAGCATATTTATTCATTCTTCTGTCCTTGTGCCTGTTACCCGGAGTTAGGTAGGTGAAATGGCAACCTACTCCAGTATTCTTGCCTAGAGAATCCCAGGGACAGAGGAGCCTGGTGGGCTGCTGTCCATAGAGTCGCACAGAGTCGGACACGACTGAAGCGACTTAGCATGCATGCATGCATTGGAGAAGGAAATGGCAATCCACTCCAGTATTCTTGCCTGGAGAATCCCAGGGACAGAGGAGTCTGGTGGGCTGCCGTCCATGGGGTCGCAAAGAGTCGGACACGACTGAAGCGACTTAGCAGCAGCAGCAGCAGGTAGTGAGTATGACCGGTCCTCTTCCTACTGGAGCTCTTCGTCTATGAGAAAATAGAGACAGCGGACAGAAATGCTTCGGGAAGTATTTTAAGTATCGAATATGCGGCTCAAATTTCATGGGGTTTGGAGTAGTGGTGGTGAATGTGGGTGCTAGGATTGAATGATGAAAAGTTGGGAAATTTTTTACTTATTCATTCAAGAAAGATTTTCAGAATACATGTAATAGAATGTACTGGACGCTGGGGATATAACGACGGCAGAGTTTCTGTGTTCACGGAGTTTACCGTTTAGGCTAAAGGGTGACCAGATGCGTAAACAGAGCATTATGAAATAACTTTGGTAAGTGCAGTGATAGACACGCAGTGAAATACCAACTGGAAAGTGAAAGTGAAGTCGCTCAGTCGTATCCGACTCTTTGCGACCCCGTG
The DNA here is from genome assembly GCF_023091745.1 of Budorcas taxicolor. NCBI lineage: Eukaryota > Metazoa > Chordata > Mammalia > Artiodactyla > Bovidae > Budorcas > Budorcas taxicolor. The sequence continues at coordinate 16,918,048 of NC_068918.1, read as the reverse complement.
GACTGTAGCCCACCAGGCTCCTCCGTCCATGGGATTCTCCAGGCAAGAATACTGGAGTGGGGTGCCACTTCCTTCTCCAGGGAATCTTCCTGACCCAGGGATTGAACCCAGGTCTCCCTCATTGCAGGCAGACACTTTAACCTCTGAGCCACCAGGGAAGCATATGGAAGGGAAATCTGAGGGGTGGGGGATGCTGGCCATTGAGATGGCTTTCAGAAAGGTATAACATCTGAACTGTAACTTAAAAGATTAGTAGAAGTTAGCTAGGCCAGGGAAAGACACAAGTAAATTAGAACTACAAGCTATTCATTATTACTGGATTACCAAATATGTAGCAAAGCATGACAAGAGAGCGGGAGAGAGGGATTGTTGTAGTGTGTTAAGTCGTGTCCGACTCTTTAGCGACCCCATGGACTCTAGCCCACCAGGCTCCTCTGTCCATGGGATTTCCCAGGCAAGAATACTGGAGTGCATAGCCATTTCCTTCTCCATGGGATCTTCCCAACCCAGGGATTGAACCTGTGTCTCCTGCATTGGCAGGCAAATTCTTTACCACTGAGCCACCAGCGAAGCCTGGGAGAGAAGGGTCAGTTCAGTTCAGTCACTCAGTAGTGTCCAGCTCTTTGCGACCCAGCATACCAGGCTTGCCTCTCCATCACAAATTCCTGGAGCTTGCTCAAAGTCATGTCCATCGCATCAGTTATGCCGTCCAACAATCTCATCTCCTTCTCCTGCCTTCAGTCTTCAGCAGCATCAGGGTCTTTTCCATTGAGTCAGTTCTTCATATCAGGTGGCCAAAATATTGGAGAGAAGGGTAGAGTTTGTAAAATGCAAAGCCTTAAATACTCTGGAACTTAGAAGGAGATTTTATTGAAGAATTTTAAGTAAGGAAGTGACAAAATCAGACTAAAAAAAAAAAACCGCTTTGGAAGCAGTACAGAGGATGGATTTCACGGTAATCAGGAGCTAGGAGTTGAGTCTGTTGGAATAGTCCACAGACTATTTCTTCAGTTAACAAAGCCTGAATTAGGGCAAGGAATAAGATGACTGTATACATTGGGACAATATTTAGATGATAAAATCATCAGAGCTTGATGATGATGGTTGACAGTTAGATGATTGGTTGAAGGTGGGGGGAAGAGGGATCAATCAAGGATGAGTCCTGGGATGGATATCAAGGTGTTTCCATTTAAAATAGCACAGGCAGAAGTAAGATTTAAACTTTGGTTATGCTGAATTTGAGATGCTTGTGTAACACCAAACAGACATGACAAGGCAGTGAATATGAGTATGCATGGATCTTAATAGAACTGCATGGGCTGGTAACTAACATTTAGAAGTCTTGCGTATGGACTGTAGGAGAGAGAACGAAATTATTCAGAGAAAGCATAGCATCAAAAAGAGCAGTAGGCCAAATACAGCATTGGAAGCATTGATATTAAGGGGAAGTGGGAAAAGAAGGTCCTGAGGAAGACAGGCAAGCGTCAGAATAGGAAGAGAGTTGTTCTTGTTGTTCAGTCGCCAAGTTGTGTCCTACTCTTTGCGACCCCATTAACTGCAGCACGCTAGGCTTCTCGGTCCTTCACTCTTTCCTGGAATTTGCTCAGACTCATATCCATTAAGCCAGTGCTGCCCTCCAGCCATCTCATCCTCTGTCACCTCCTTCTCTTCTTGCCTTCAATTTTTGCAGTGTCAGGGTCTTTTCCAGTGAGTCGACTTCATATCAGGTGGCCAAAGCATTGGAGCTTCGGCATCAGTCCTTCCAGTGTATTCAGGGTTGATTTCTGTTAGGATTGACTGGTTTGCTCTTCTTGCAGTCCAGGGGACTCTCGAGTCTTCTCCAGCACCACAGTTCGAAAGCATTAATTCTTCAGCGCTTAGCCTTTGTGGTCCAACTCTCACATCCATAAATGACTACTGGAAAAACCATAGCTTTGACTGTATGGACCTTTGTCAGCGAATTAATGTCTCTGTTTTTTAATATGAGACCAAAGAAATCAAGAGGATAAAGCTTTAGGGTTTTTCTAGAGTGGTTGTATAGTTTTAGGGGAGAAATAGATTACTTGGTTTAGTGATCACTAGAAAATGAGAAAGCAGAGTTAGACTGCACTTAACACAAGAATGGAAAGTAAGAGATTGGTTAACAGTTTGAGGGAGACCTAGGGTTGAGGGAGAATCCCTTTCCCTGTTGGAGAAATTGGTGTGTTTGAAGGCTGGAGGGAAGGGGAAAGTGGGTATAAGGACACAACTGGAGGTGTTGGCCTTTCCATAGGAGGGAGCTTGGGCAGAGGAGACTTAGGGCAGGTGTGGGTAGTTGCTTGAAGGGCTAATTTCTAGGTAATGAATGAGTCAAGGTACTTTCTTGAAAGATAGAGGACCAAGCAGTTGAACGGAGAAATTGAGAAAACTTTGAAATAATCATTGAGAGCAAAGAGGGAGCTGATGAGCTAAACAATTGAGTAGAGAGGAACTCGGGTGATAGAGTGATGTGGAAAACTCAGCTGGGGTGAAGAGCACATATTTGTAATTGTGCCAGGATTCCGTGATTCTCTTCAGTTGTGTTCAGTCCACTGGCCTTAATGAGTTTCCGAGAAGACTGCTGCGTTGATGCAGGACTAATGTGTTGCTGAGCAGGTGCACTGGTAAGATGAGGTGCAAGGGCATAGAGTCTCATGGAGGAAGTAATATTCTAATTAGATCTTAATTGATAAGGAAGATACTCTGGGGATGAAGAGGACTCAAGAGCCCCCTTCCCTGAGAAAGCAAGTGTAGAGGCCCAGAGGGGTGGTGGTTTATGGTGGTTTGGGTGTGGGTTGTATGGGGAAGGAGGATGAAGCAGCGGACAGTGAGGCTAGAGAGGTGGCTAGAATCCAGATTCTGCAGTGTTTTGAAACTGTTGGAAGTAATTTGGATTTTATTTTAGATTATGGAGAACCACTGGCTTTTTTTTTTTTAACTTCCTTTTTAAGCCAAGAAGTAACAAACATTTTTCCTTTTTAAATCATGAAGTGACTAGCAGTCATTTGTGTTTTAAAAAGATAACTCTGGAGTACCAGAGAAGGGATACCACTTAGAATCCTCTAGGATTCTAATCCACCAGGGTGGAAACTAGCAGGAAACCAAGGAGGGTGAGTGCCTATAGGCAGGTAATGCGGGGAGAATGGAGTGGTTAGGCTGCAACCTTAGAAATAGCATCCCTAGTAGTTGCTGATGTTTTACCTGTTTCTTTGTTCTTAAGTTCTTCTTAGTATCTTTCCTTTATGCCAGTTGCATCTTCCCAAAGCTCAGTCGTCTTTTCTGTCTCCATTGCCCTGAGGCTGAAACTCTGGTCTGGCGTTTAAAGCCTGCCACTGCACGATTGTCTTCTGTGCCCTCCCACCGCCTCTGGCCACCGACAGCACAGCCAGACACCCTTCCCTGTCATTCCCACCATCTTGTTTGCATCTTTCCTGCACCACTCTTCAGACTATTGATTTTATATAGTCAGTGTTCATTTAGATTTGCCCACATACTCGTTTATTTTAGATTTCATGATTTTTTTTTACTTGATTCTTTTTCAGATGTGCAATTTCTTTTTTTTTAATCCTCTGCCCAAGTTCTTAATTTTGTCTTTTATCCTCTTCAATATAGAAAGCACTGTTATGTTAAAATATGTAATTGATAAAAGGGTTCCTGTGGGTCAGTTTCTTTCATGTATTGTTTCTCTTGCTTCTTTTTCATATGTGTGCTGGGTGTTTTTAAAATACATGCCAGATATATTTGAAAATTTATTTAAAAAAAGAAATGAATGCTGGGATGATGATGCAAATGCTCTTGAAGATAGGAGCATTAACACTCCAGGATCGCTTGAACTCATTTTCAGGCCTTGAGTTCTGTCTCTGCTCTGATTTGCACGAGCTTGATAATATGCATAGCTCTGGGGGATTCCAGTCTGAACTGAGTGGTTTTATCAAAGTTTCTTTCGTTCCCATTGTTGGCCCTGTGCTCTTTTTTGTTCTTCTGGCTCCGTTAAGCTGTGCACCTTCACCACTAGTCTTGGATTTGATTTATTTCCCAGGGAAAGAGTGACTATACCTTGAGATTTCTGTCCTGTCCTGGATCTTGATTTGGTAATTCTTGTAATCTCTCATGCCTTCATTCATTTTTTTTTTTTTTAATTCTTCTCAACAGGAGGCTTAATCTGAGTTAACCTGAATTAGATTTGAATTGAATTGCCATCACTGAAAGTTCTTTTTCTGTATAGATTCTCCTTGTGTTTCAGGGCTTGAAGTGAGTTTCCATTGACAGTTTTCTTCTAAAACTGAAGCAATCTTTTCTTCCTTTGTACTCTAGTGTATTATTATGGTGTTTTGTCTTTTTTTTTTCTTTGCTTCTTTAAGGGCATTCACTGTTCTACACCTCACATTTCAGTTACTAGGTTAAATGTTAGTTCTACTAGACCCTAGCTCCCTCAGGGTCTTTACACAGCTCGATATATCTTTATACAGCTCAGTGCCTTGCATATATTAGTCATTTAATAAATATTGAATTGAGTGAAATAGGATCTCTTTGGGGAAGGCAATCAAAAGGACGCTTTTGGACCCATCTACTATGTTAGAGGGCTTCCCAGATGGCACCGTGGTAAAGAACCTGCCTGCCAATGCAGGAGGCACAAGAGATGTGAGTTTGATCCCTGGAGGGCAAAGATCCCCTGGAGAAGGCAGTGGCTACCGACTCAAGTATTCTTGCCTGAACAATTCTATGGACAGAGGAGCCTGGCGGGCTACAGTACATGCGGTGGCAAAGAGTTGAATTTGACTGAGTGTGCATGCGTGTGTGTGTACACGCACACATTGTTAGAACTGCTAGACAGGAAAGCTGTAATGAGTAGCTGCCTATGTGATTTAAAGTAAAAGATTAAGAGTGCAAATATGGTTCTGGTTTTGCCTCTGTGCAGTTAATCAGGCCAGTTTTAGTTGGCAGCTGCCTTACTGTACTAAAAGTAAAGTTCAGACACCTGGATTTTACTGCTGGTTCTGAAGCAAACTAAATGGATGAGAAAGTGAGTGGCTAAAAGAACTGCAAAGCTCGTGTGAATTAATGCATCAGGTATGCCCTAGATCATGCCATATTTTTGTATCCAGTGTCTAAATTCTTTGTTCCTGATGTAAAAAGATTCTCAACTGAAAAGTAAATTTGCCATGTGATGAATAAAAATTTTGTTTTGCTTTTTCCAAGTAGATTGATGTGGTAGTTTTAATACATGTTTTGCTTTTCAGTTCGAAACATGGATTATCACATTTACTCTGACTTTTAAGTCATCTCTTAGATTTTGGGTAATGGTGCTAATCCTATGCCATAAAATTTCGAATAATCCTCACCTTTTTTTTTTAAACGCTTAGAACCTTTGTGCTTTAACCTGTTGCTCATTTCTAGCTGTATTCCAAGAGCAGCAAACTTTCATATTTTGAAAGTATGTTAAGAATGTATGAATTCATATTCATAATATGCTTTAATAAGGAGTGAACAATAATCATTCTTCGCCAAGAAACTTAATCTATAACTTCATTTTTCTTTTAAGTAGTATAATTGTCAGTCTTGCTTGCTTTCTTGACTCACTGAGCTTCAAGGACAGTGTTGTGGTGATCACTATCTTGATTCCTTCAGTTACAGCCTAGGTTCTTTGCTCTTTTCACTACAGATCTCCTTAACCTTTTGAGGTAGCTGATTCCTTTTTTATTGATGAGGGAACCGGGAGTCGAGGGAGTTAAGATTCTTGTATAAAATCACATAGCTGCTTATTTGGAAGAACTGGAAACCAGATTGTGGCCCGCCTCCAAGGTTGAATGATGCCTCCTGTTTAAATTTGTGTCACCTGTGTTGCAAAATAACTATTGGACCTGATAGTCTGTGCTGGTTCTTACTCTGTCCATAGGATTCAAGTGAATGCAGCACCTTCTAGTACCTGGGATTAAAAAAAAAGATTTGTTGCACAGACAAAAGGAGAAAAAGACAAAGCACTAGTTGGGCAAGCCTCCCATTCTTCTTGGTCTTGAGGTGGAGGGCTTTCCTAGCTGGCTATACTTTCTCCCAGGGTGACCAGGGCTCATGGTGGGCTCGATGTTAATTCTTCCTTCCCCTGCCTGAGAGGAAAGGGGATTGTAGGCACCCTCTCATTAGCTTTCATCCTGTGTAAGACCTACCCAGCGGAGTGGGAGTCTAACTGCTTTATGTTATTTGAGGAAGATAAAATTTGTTAGCAGTATGAATTAGAAAGTTTGTATCCTCATCTTGTGTTTACCAATACAAAGTATTTGCTTCATAGGCCATATGCACTATCTGAACAGATTTCAACTTTGCATACTTGATGTTTTTAAAGTAGCTGTTGTATTCTCATTCTAGTTCTGTAATTTTATCCAGAAAGGATAAAAAGTACCATCAGTTCAATTCAGTCGCTCAGTTGTGTCCGACTCTTTGTGACCGCATGAATCGCAGCACGCCAGGCCTCTCTGTCCATCACCAACTCCCGGAGTTCACTCAGACTCACGGCCATCGAGTCAGTGATGCCATCCAGCCATCTCATCCTCTGTCGTCCCCTTTTCCTCTTGCCCCCAATCGCTCCCAGCATCAGAGTCTTTTTCCAATGAGTCAACTCTTCGCACGAGGTGGCCAAAGTACTGGATTTCAGCTTTGGCGTCATTCCTTCCAAAGAACGCCCAGGACTGATCTCCTTTAGAATGGACTGGTTGGATCTCCTTGCAGTCCAAGGGACTCTCAAGAGTCTTCCCCAACACCACAGTTCAAAAGCATCAATTCTTCAGCGCTCAGCTTTCTTCACAGTCCAACTCTAGCATGCATACATGACCGCTGGAAAAACCATAGCCTTGACTAGACGGACCTTTGTTAGCAAAGTAATGTCTCTGCTTTTGAATATGCTATCTAGGTTGGTCACAGTTTATTGTGATCCACACAGTCAGAGGCTTTGGCATAGTCAATAAAGCAGAAATAGATGTTTTTCTGGAACTTTCTTGCTATTTCGATGATCCAGCGGATGTTGGCAATTTTATCTCTGGTTCCTCTGCCTTTTCTAAAACCAGCTTGAACATCTGGAAGTTCATGATTCACGTATTGCTGAAGCCTGGCTTGTACTTATTCAATTAATCTATAGTTATGGTCTCTAATAATCACTTTTCTTTTTTTGTAATTCAACATATGTTTATTCATCTAATTAACTGGACAGGACAGCAGACTTAGTCTGTAAAGTATTCTCTTCTGACATTTGGTAAAATTCTATTATTGGTCTTCGTTAATCATAAATTAATACATAACTAATGATTTTATTTTCTAGAGAAAGAATAGTTCCAAATACAGCTTGTAAACAGACATTAAAAATAATTTTCTATCCAAGTAATCAAAAAATTAAAACAACAAGTGCTATTTTTCATATATTTAATGAGTTAAAAACAGTACAGCATCCAGTTGAACAGCAGTGAAGACAAATTGGTACTCTCACCTTATAACGCAGAACAGTTCTTCGAGAAAGTATTTTGCCCATATGCACTTTAAGACGTCATACAACTTTCCACATCTCTGGGTATAATATCATTGTTTATTGCATCTCTGTCTTTTTTTTTTTAAATTTTATTTTTTTACATTACAATACTGTATTGGTTTTGCCATACATTGACGTGAATCCACCACAGGTGTACATGAGTTCCCAACCCTGAACCCCTCTCCCACCTCCCTCCCCATACCACCTCTCTGGGTCATCCCCGTGCACCAGCCCCAAGCATCCTGTATCCTGTATCGAACCTAGACTAGCGATTCATTTCTTACATGATATTATACATGTTTCAGTGCCGTTCTCCCACATCATCCCACCCTCTCCCTCTCCTTCAGAGTCCAAAAGTCTGTTCTATACATCTGTGTCTCTTTTGCTGTCTTGCATACAGGGTCATCATTTCCATCTTTCTAAATTCCATATATATGTGTTAGTATACTGTATTGGTGTTTTTCTTTCTGGCTTACTTCACTCTGTATAATTGGCTCCAGTTTCATCCACCTCATTAGAACTGATTCAAATGTATTCTTTTTAATGGCTGAGTAGTACTCCATTGTGTATATGTACCACAGCTTTCTTGTCCATTCGTCTGCTGATAGACATCTAGGTTATTGCATCTCTATCTTAAAGAAACAATCTAAAATTTGGAAAAAGCCGGATATTTATGAAAATGAGTATTTAGCCTTGTTTTAAACTGATAAAATTTTACCTAAGTGTTCAACATAAAGTATATTGTTTCCTACTGAAAAATTTGTAATCCTAATGCCAAGGAGAAAAATGTTTATGAAATTAATATTTAAAGGGAAGAAGTAACAGTCCTAAACCTCATTACAAACATGTTATTTCCTTTCTGAACATCCTCAAATCATCTAATGGTTTTATTTTTATTGATCCATTGTCAGATATCATTTTTGCAATCTGCTTTTTCCTTTTCAGAAATCAGGGCATTTTCCCAAAATCTTTTGACAACTTTTTTTTTTCTAAAATTTCTCAAAAATTGCTTCCCATGGTTGTGACTATAAAATATTTTCAGAACCCAGAGTTATAGTTTGTCTGGTATTGACATTTAAGCCCTTTAGGTAGATAATCAACCCCCTCTCTCTCTTTTTTTAAAAATTGTGTTAACAACTGTGTTTTATTATACTTCTAAGTTCCATGTGTTAAGATGTATTCTCTAATATTTTCAATATAGGAGATAAAGTCTTTGCTTTCACTTTTTGGAGGTCAGTTCACCAGTAGTCAGGAAACTTATGGAAAGGTAAGCTGAATTTATATTTTTTATTAGACCTATATATATAGTATCCTTAGAAATCTTAAATTTATATTTTTATAGTTACTTGTGTCTGTTTTTAAGGGCAGTTGAATAAAAAGGATATTTTGGGAAAATTTTTGTTTTGGAAAGTTAGATTTATCTCCAACTTTCACTTCGTTAGTTTTTAAATTTTACTTCGGTAGTGTACCATAATTTTTGTCTGTCCCTTTATTGAAAAGAGGACTGTCTTCTGTTGATGAGGTATAATTAGAGTTTAACTGGCTTTCAGACTTACTTTGGTACTCATTTTATAATTTGAAATTAATTATGTATGTGTGAAATTGTGAATTTATGAGCCATATATTTGGGTTTGACAGTTTATCAGTGTATTGGGGAAGTTTGAAAAATAGAAAAAAAAAATTCATTCACAATTCTTCTTTGATATGACTTATAATTTGGCGATACTGCCTTCTGGTCTTCTGATATGTTTTTCCCCCTTCGTTGTAATACTAGCAGTGAACTTCTATATCTCTTTTTCATTTGATTGCATTAATATAGTCAGTCACATACCTCTGCTTAGCATTCATTACTAAAGGGCTGTATATTTATCCATCAATTAACTCAACCATAATTTATCTAATGATTTCACTTCATTCAGCTTGCTTTAAAATTTTTCCTAATAAAAATAATACTAAGGTTACTGTCTTTTCCCTGTTTGGGTTATTTTGAATTTTTTTGTAGGATAGTATAAAAATTAGAATCAAGACTGGGTCTGGCAGGGAGGACTTCTCATAAAAAGTGAGAGAACTTAAATTGAAAGTCCTCTGGTGTTGGACTTTTACACCTGAAGTGAAGTGAAGTGAAGTCGTTCAGTTGTGTCCGACTCTTTGCGACCCCATGGACTGTAGCCTACCGGGGTCCTCCCATGGGATTTTCCAGGCAAGAGTACTGGAGTGGGTTGCCATTTCCTTCTCCAGAGGATCTTCTCCACCTAGAGATCAAATCTGGGTCTCCCGCATTGTAGGCAGACACTTTACCTTCTGAGCCATCAGGGAAGTGAACTTCAGTTATTGATGGAGGAGGAAAAGAGAGAGTGTGTGGATATAATTGGGTGAGGGTGATGAACTGAGGTTGGGGTCCTGCTGCATATTGCTGCATTCTGGCAAGTGGTTATCTGGGTGGAGCACAAAGATGCCTATAATCTTGGGTATTAAAAGCCCCTGATATACTTGGAACTTTTTTCCTTGGATAAAATAATAAATGATAATTGAATAATATACTCTATATAATTTTTATCATAGTTTTTGCAGCGACCCCACCCTCTTAGGTGGCCAAAGCTAGCTAGAAAAAAAAAAAAAGAGAGATGATTCAGACATGTATTACTTAGTAATTCAAAACAAAATAGCTGTATTATAAGAAAATATTAGCAACAATAAAAAAGATTCTGAGATTATACTTAAGGGTAAAATGTGCATTAATTCTTGGTCATAATACATATGAGCAAACATGAAATTAATCTTCAGTTTAAATAACCTTAAATTTGCAATAAAAAATGTTTTCATTTATGTGATCATTTTTAAAAGTATTCTGATTTTTACTGTATTGTCCTGACAGGTTACCTGTTAATTAATTTTTTTTCCACTATTGGAGCAGTTTTTATTTTGGTTAGTGTCAGCTTAGATATTCTCACGTAAAAGTAGCAAATAAGAATTTCTTCTTACTGACTTCTTAAATAAGGTCATAAAACCACTTAGAAGTAAGTTGCATATTATTATTTCTTTCAGTCTCCTTTTTGGATTCTTAGCATTCCCTCTGAGGATATTGCCAGAAACTTAATGAAACGGACAGTGTGTGCCAAGTAAGAAAAACTTACTATGTTCTCCTGCATGAGTGTAAGCTGGACTTCTCATAACTACTCTGTTCTTTTTGCTATGTTGGCAGAAAGCAGAAGGGGTTGATTGTTGTGAGGAGCCCAGTTTAGCTTGTAGTTACGTGTTTTTGCCACTGGATGGTGGTAAGAGAACAGAGGAGAGTTACCTACTGAAACTGGATGAGAGAATCTCAGATGATGAAATGCAGAAACATGTGCTTTAGAATAATTTTTTTAAACTTCTATATTAAGCAAGCATATGGTTTAAGATGTAAATGCTATGTTATTACATAGGGAAAATGCCACATTTAATTATAGCCAAAGTATTGAAAGCCTAAAAGTGTTTTTCTTATAGATGGTTTTTAATTAGATGAACAGATTGGTGAAGTATAAGATGACAAAAAATGAAACCTACCATAAAATATGTTTTACTGTTTTATTTGTTAGTGTAGTTCTGATTATAATATCTTCATGTGAATTAATATAATGATGTCATTCTTATTTATCTTGCCTGAGTGTTTTCTGGCTTTCATCATTAGTATCTGTTCTTTCTTCTTGTTTCATTGTTGGAAAACTCTGTCTTTGCGTTTGGAAATTAAACTGCATTTTCAACTAGCATTTTAAAATTGAAAAACTTATGCTGTCCTTGCTTTATTTTTTTTTTAACACTCCCCTCCAACCCCCCGAACATTTTGACAGATTTCTGAGAACTTCCTTCTTTTTGCTTGGAAATTATATTTAATAATGCAATGCAAATAAGAATTTACATATATCTAGTTTTGTTAATATGGTTAGCAGTATTTATCGCTTTATTATTGAGTAGATTACAGCCCCCATATAATTGAGGGCAGGAGAAGAAGGGGGCAATAGAGGATGAGGTGGTTGGATGGCATCACCAAGTCAATGGACACGAGTTTGAGCAAACTCCAGGACGTGGACAGCAAAGCCTGGCGTGCTGCAGTCCATGGGGTCCCAAAGAGTAGGACACGACTTGGTGAGTTAACAACAACAATTGAAAACCAGCTGCAATGCTAAGTCTAATCTCATAAATTGAAGCTTGTTAATGAGTTTCACTTAGTCAATAAAAATGACCAGAAAATGGAAACAGAACTAAAAAACAAGTCATTTGAATAATTATCACTGTATGTTAGCATATTTAAATTAATGACTCTGAGAGATCTTTGAATTCCAAGGATAAATCTTATAGGCTTAAAATAGCTTATTGAGAACCAGATTTATATGCTTCCTTCATAGCTCATATCTTTGATGAATGCATTTGAGTAATGGTACAGTAAATAGTTGTGTAATACTTGTGTAACATTATGAAATAATATCCCTGGTCGCTTTTTCAGTTCAGTTCAGTTGCTCAGTTGTGTCTGACTGTGACCCCATGCACTGTAGCACGCCAGGCCACCCTGTCCATCACCAACTCTCAGAGGTTGCTCAGACTCAAGTGCACTGAGTCAGTGATGCCATCCAACCATCTCATCCTCTGTCGTCCCCTTCTCCTCCTGCCTTCAGTCTTTCCCAGCATCAGGGTCCTTTCTAGAGAGTCAGTTCTTCGCGTCAGGTGGCCAAAATATTGGAGCTTCAGCATCAGTCCTTCAGGACTGATGAATATTCAGGACTGATTTCTTTTAGGATGGACTGGTTGAATCTCCTTGCAGTCCAAGGGACTCTCAAGTCTTTTCCAACACTACAGTTCAAAAGCATCAATTCTTTGGTGCTTAGCTTTTTTTATAGTCCAACTCTCACATCCATACTTGACTACTGGAAAAAACGTAGCTTTGACTATATGGACCTTTGTTGGCAAAGTAATGTCTTTGCTTTTCAGTATGCTGTCTAGGCTGGTCATAGCTTTTCTTCCAAGGAGTAAGCGTCTTTTAATTTCGTGGCTGCAGTCACCATCTACAGTGATAATGAAGCCCAAGAAAAGATAGTGTCTCACTGTTTCCATTGTTTCACCATCTATTTGCCATGAAGTGATGGGACTGGATACCATGATCTTAGTTTTTTGAGTTTTAAGACAGCTTTTTCACTCTCCTCGTTCACTTCATTAAGAGGCTTTTTATTTTTTAGTTCCTCTTCACTTTCTGCCATAAGGGTGGTGTCATCAGCATATCTGAGGTTATTGATATTTTCCCCAGCAATCTTGATTCCAGCTTCGGCTTCATCCAGCCTGGCTTTTCTCATGATGTACTCTGCGTATAAGCTAAATAAGCAGGGTGACAGTATACAGCCTTGACGTACTCCTTTCCCAGTTTTGAACCAGTCTTCTTTCATGTCTGGTTCTAACTGTTCCTTCTTTACCTGCATACAGATTTCTCAGGAGGCAGGTAAGGTGGTCCGGTATTCCTGTCTCTTGAAGAATTTCCTACAGTTGTGATCCACACAGTCAAAGGCTTTAGCATAGCCAGTGAAGCAGAAGTAGATGTTTTTCTGGTACTCTCTTGCTTTTTTGTTGCTCCAGCAGATGTTGGCAGTTTGATCTTTAGTTCCTCTGCCTTTTCTAAATCCAGCTTGAACATCTGGAAGTTCTCAGTTCACATACTGTTGAAGCCTAGCTTGGAGAATTTTGAGCATTACTTTGCTAGCACGTGACATGAGTACAGTTGTGCGGTACTTTGAACATTCTTTGGCGTTGCCTTTCTTTGAATTGGAATGAAAACTGACCTTTTTCAGTACTTTGGTCAGTGTTGAGTTTTCCAAATTTGCTGGCCCATTGAGTGCGGCACTTTCACAGCATCATCTTTTAGGATTTGAAATAGCTCAGCTGGAATTCTGTCACCTCCACTAGCTTTGTTCATCATAGTGATGCTCCCTAAGGCCCACTTGACTTCGCTTTTTAGTCTGTGTATATTTTGCATAGCTGAGGTTATACCTTAAGTGATAACTAAGTAAAAGTAGTATCACTGTGGAGGCCTTCTTTCTATAATTAACAGGTAAAGGGGAATTCATTTTTAGAGGATAAAATTCACCGTCCTAATTGTAGCATTAATTATTCTTGAATAACAGACATTAGAAGTGTGTATTCAAAACTAATTAGATTCAGATTTTTTTGTGGTAGAATAGGGATTGAAAGTTGATTTTGTTTGACTTATTTTTAACCTGCACTGTTTTCTTAGCATATTACAGAATGAAAAATATAACAAATGCCTAGGTACCTACCTTGTTAAATCTCAACATTTCGGGGTAATTTGCCACAATTAAAAAAAAAAACCACCCATTACAGAAATGATTGGTGCTCCCTGTGTACATGTCCCAGTTCTAACCCTCCTTCCTTCAAAGGACAGTTTCTTAAAGCATTATTTGTCAGAAAGGTTTCATTATTATTGCTGTAATCAGTGAAATATTTTCAAACATACTGATATTAATAAGTTGACACCCATGCTTATTTATATAGCACCCATGGGAAATGTAGCAATCCATATAAGTTTTCTAATCTCTAAAACAGGAATCATAATAGTGCAGTCATATATATGGGAACAGTTTACTGTGAAAATCTAAATCATAAAAGGTGTTACTCCAGTGTGCCGGTTATAATGGAAGCTTATGATGTTATATATTGAATATTTTTATTTTTCCGTTTACGTATAAATTTACTATGTTATATAAATTCTTTCTGAAAGAGGACATGGAGTATTATTTTTACTGAATCTGGGTTGTTACTCCAGCATAAGTTCCTTCATTATTACTGTATAATAGTTCATTAGGGATAATTATGAATTGTGGCATTGTCTGTGCCTTTCCTGAATGGCCTGGAGTTCTTGTCTTTTTGCATAGAGAAGTGACGTATGGATTCTGGAGTCAGATGGATTGGGGTTTGAATCCTACCTTACAAATTGCTGTATGACTTGAGAGAGTCATTTAATCTTCTTGTGCCCCAGTTTCCTCACTGGTTAAATGGATGATGATCCTGGCAGCTACCTCAGGATTCCTATGAGGAATACCTGAGTTAATATTAAACGGCCTTAAAACAGTCCCTGGTACTTTGAGTTATATTAAGTGTTAGCTCTTACTTAGCTAAGTAAGAGCAGTATAATTGTAGAGGCCCTGTTTCTATAAATTGAGTACAAGGGAAAGGAGGAATTAATTTTCAAAAGATAATATTTGCAGTCCTGAGAGCAGCATTTTTTCTAATCATGAAGTGGTTGATTTTAGATGTACAAAACTGTAATATATAGATCAAGTTTCATTACAACTGATCCTAAAAGTGGTTTCATTGATTGCAATACAATTTTGCTTAATCTTTTTTATTCCTTAAAATAGATATAAGCTTGAGGTTTTTTTCATAGTAAGATTTCATATTTAAAAGTAACAATTACTAAGTGTTATCAAATATGGCTAGATATTAATGGTAACATTTTTATCCAGTCATTTTTCCTTTTATGTAGAAGACATTAGGAAAGATTGAATTTCCTGTGCTTTATAACTGTTTCATTAAAAGAAGTGATTTTTATGGCATCATTTGTGTTATAGTTAAAAAAAAAATGAAATGATAATGGTGAAGACTTCAAAAAAGATCTTGACTTATAAATTCTTCTTCTGTGTAAAGTTCAACATGTGTTTGTAATTTAGACTTAAGCTATATTTGTTTTCTAGATACGTATTTCTCATTTAATAGCTTAGAAACATCGGCAGTAATTGTTTCGGTGGAGCGAGCATAAAGAACCAATGAAAGAATTGTTATATATTGCTGTATGAACTAACTCTTCTTTTACTGAGGTCAGTGCCAATCATTTATTTCCTAGGTCTATATTTGAACTGTGGGGTCATGGGAAGTGTCCAGAGGAGCTGTACAGTTCTCTTAAAAACTACCCTGCAGAGAAGATGGTACGTAGCAAATGTGGTTTTATATAAGCAGATCTGCAGATACTGTACTATCTACATGTGTACTGTGTACAAAACTCAGAGGATTTGTCTGCTTTTATTTTAGGTTCCATTTCTGCATTCAGGTTCTACATATAAAATAAAGATTCACACATTTAATAAAACATTGACACAAGAAGAAAAAGTCAAACGGATAGATGTAAGTGAATTTAGCAAAAACCAAAACCTGTGGTCGCAAAGAGCTGGACACGAGTGAGCACGCATGCAAAAGCAAAGCTGAGAGGACCTATGAGATTAATGTAAAATAGTCGCCGTTGATAGATGAGAATCCCCAGTGTCTACTAAGTGCTTTTGTACCCCATTGTATACTAAGCACTTTTCATGTTTTGTCTTATTTAATGCTGATAACCAGACTTACAAGATAGGAATTATTATATAAGCACTATTTTTCCTCTGAGATATTTATATTATTTAGAGTTATTTTTATTTTTTAGGCACTTGAATTTCTGCCATTTGAAGGGAAAGTAAATTTAAAGAAGCCACAACATATATTCTCTATTTTGGAGGATTATGGTTTGGACCCAAACCACATCCCTGAAAATCCACATAATATTTATTTTGGTAGATGGGTAAGCAAGTGATCTTTTTACCTATTTTAGTTTTTCTTTAAAACCTAAATGTTAGTCCTTTGAATTGGACTCCATGTAAAACTTGAAAGGAGCTGAAGAGTCAGAACTACTGTGTGAAATAAAATCAGTGGAAAATATGTGGTTGTGTGTGTGTGTTTTTTTCCCTGAGATTCTGATGAAATGCGAGAGGATTATTATAAGGTGTTATAAGGTGTGGGGCCTAGGTAGGAGGTTGTGTACCTGGAAACCTTAACCCAAAACTTGTTGGAAAGATGAACTGCTTTTTAAATAAAAGCAGAGACGAGGCAGAGTGCTGTGACAGCAGGAACCTCATTGGTGGAGCTCTGTGATTGAGGTTTCCATTCTTAAATGAAAATCACTGCAAAGCAGTTCTGCCCACTTCCCTGAGGCACTGAATGGGCAAGTGGAATCTGTGGCTTATGCTATAAGATATTGCTATTTAGGAGAATAAAAGAGGTGGCTAGAGCTCCCTACCAGCTCCTGGAATAATTGCATTCAAATTCAATTCATATTTGCTTTGAAAAGCAGAAGTAAATGGGAACACACTAAGAAATACAACGTGTATGTCCGTAACTGCCTCAGTCACATTTTTATATAAAGCAATGGTTAAGTGGAAAGAAGTTATTGTCATCAAGATACTATGGGTTTAATGTGAATAGTTATTTTAGATCCGTTTTATAGATTTATACTTATTGAAAAATATCTCTGATCTAGATTGCAGATGGGCAGAGAGAGCTTATTGAGTCATACAGTGTCAAAAAGAGACACTTTATTGGAAATACAAGCATGGATGCTGGTTTATCATTCATCATGGCCAACCATGGAAAAGTGAAAAAAAATGATATTGTATTTGACCCATTTGTTGGAACAGGTATTTTTATTTAATTGTTTTAAACTAATGTAGAGATGTTACTTGTTTATATTAGTCAAGGTCATAGTATTATTTTTGCTAAAAGATTAAATAGAATAATTTTTTATTGATCACTGAATAAGAGACAACCACATATTTGTATAATAGTCAGTATTTGACATTTTTGCTACTTCCAAAGATAATGCTGAAAGAATTTTGTGGGCTCTGTTTTTATTTTTATTATGTTTTTTAGAATTCTGTGGGGTTTTTTCCCATAAGTAACCACTGAGGGGAGCATACCATTCATTATAGAAATGTTGTAAAGCTTTACAGTTTCTTTATATAGGAAATTTCTTACTGTACTTGAATTAAAAAAACGGGAAAGCACTTGAGGAAGAAAGGCTGAAGTGACACAATTTTAAAAAGTATTCATCTTTTAAAATTGGCGGTTATATACTTACATAAAAAATAGTTACCGTGCCTTATCTTTGGCTTGTGGAGGTTCATGTGTGAAGTTTGAAAATAAGAAAAGTGACTAAGTATCAGTGGCCTAGAGCGTGACTGCTGAGGCTGTTCCCTGGGTTTTGTACGCCTAGGATGTGCGATTGGATGTCCTCATAGTTAACTTTGTGTGAAAGTCCAGGGTTATTTCACCTGAGTTTGACAACATTTTCCCGCTTCAACCCATTTTTCTTCCATCTTGCCTATGCTTATGGAGTATTCACAGTTAGGTTCACCTGACTAAATTTACTATGTTCAGATTGTGTAGGAATAAATTATGTGCAGTTGGAATTTCTCACTGTAGTGGTCTTTCCCTGTCAGAAACTCCTCTGAAGCTCTGTAAGCAGTGATGACACAGGAGCTCCCATTTGTTGAATAGAAGACATGTCACGTACTAGCTGTGGACTCTAAGGTCTAATTTAACTCTCTACAGCTACTGACATTGAGATACTCTACAAAATCTTCCTGAGATTAATGCACAGAGATCAAGTGACTTGCCCAGACTTAGGCACTGTATGAATCTCATAGGTCTCACACTCAAGCACTAACCCCGGGGCCCCCTGCCCATTCCTGTCAGCACTGCCTCTCTCAGCGTTAGGAGCTGCCAGCCAGCTGCTGTACCCTAAACTGACGGGAGCAACGCAGCACATGGGGAGCAAATAGAATCAAGGTCAAGCGGTTTCTAAGAGGAGGAGTAATTTCCTGAGTTGTTGAATCAGCCTTGGTGCGTCTCAGCTCCGTTCCTCCACTGTCTCTGTATACGTGCTACCCCCGACATACTACCCATTCCTTTCTTTCCTATCCTAATCATCCTAAGTGCCTCCCCAACGTTCTGAACTTGGCAGGAAATAATACCGAACTTACGGAAATGTTACAGTTATAAAAATAAGAGAAAGAAAACCTACATATCCCTGACCCAGAGTAGACTTGTTAAAATTTGGCATTATTTGCTTTATCACTTACTTTCCCATTATGTTTTATATAAACAGTATTTTTCTTTCTGTACCGTTTGAAAGTAAGTTGCATCCATTATATCCCTTTACCTCTCAAACACTTCAATATATATTTCTTGATGATAAGTATATTCTCTTGCATAACCACAGTATAGTTTTCATTGTTAGTAAACATATTCATATAGTACTTTAGTGTTGGTATTCCATTTTTGTTAGTTGACTCACGAATGTCCTTTATACCATCTTTTTTCTTTTTCATTCTAGCATCAGGTGTTGTATTTTGTTGTCAGCATGTCTTTGATCCTTTGATATGGAATGTATCCAAAGTCTTAGTTTTTCTTTTAGGAAACTTGGAATATTATCCCTCCTCTCTTTATTTTTTATGCAGAATATTCCTTTTTTTGGCTAATTTGATGTTTCCTTATGGTTAGATTAAGGGGTCACACTTTCCTGGCTGGACCACTGCATCAGTGGTTTGTGTCTTCTTAGGGCATCCACATAGTACCCATCTCTCCCCATTGGTAATGTTAATTTTGATCAACTGATTGAGATGGTGCTCGATTTCCGACCCCCCTCCCACTGTGTGATTACTATTTTTTTTCCTTGCAGTTAATAGGCAGTCTGTATGGAGACACACCAAGATCTTGAAAATATTCTATTCTGTATATCTGAATCACCCCCACCCTGTGGTTGTCAGGTTTAGCGCTGATTGTCGGTTCTTGCGTACACCCGTCTTAACTTTGGCTACAAAGGGATGATTTTCTGTCTTCAGCACTCCCTCCAGTGGACACCTTTCTTATTATAAGCAAAAACTCTTTCTTTTCCTTTGTATTCATTTATCTATTGTTAATAAGAATTAGTGGATTTCCCCTCCTTTTCCCAAGTGGTCTTAATTCACTTTTTTCTTAGTTATTTTATTGCTCAAATTGTCCCAGATTTGCCTTGTGCAAGCCCTTTCATATTGGATCTGTCTTTGTGATATGTTCCTGTAGTCCTTTTTTTGTTTGTTTTTATTTTAACACCTCCCTCTTTTTTCTGGCTCATTTCCTACCTCCCCAGACCCTGGAATCAGTCATGTCTCTTAGAAATTCTTATTTCTTTTAGTGGGGAATGGTATTAATATTAGAAACCAAGATCTAGGTGCCAGGTATTTATGCTTCTACACCCTTTCAGCAGACAACTTGGAAATGCATGTGTGTGTATATATATATATATATATATATAAATATAAAATCTGTATATAAATGCATATGCAAATACGCATTCATGCATACATACTGTATGTATACATAACTAAACATATATGCATAGTTTAGAACTTGTGAGTTCTCACATATACTACAAATTCCACTTTAACCTTTTTTCACTTAACAATATTTCCTAGAAATCACTTCCTTTAGTTCATAGAGATTGTTTTCATCTATTTTACAGCATACTCCATGGGTTTGAAATGAAATGAAAGTCTCTCAGTTGTGCCTGACTCTTTGTGACCCCATGGACTATACAGTCCATGGAATTCTCCAGGCCAGAATACTGGGTAGCCATTCACTTCTCCAGGGGATCTTCCCAGCCTAGGGATCGAACCCAGTCTCCTGCGTTGCAGGCAGATTCTTAGGTACTGTAATTTATTCAGACAGTCTCCTAAGCCTGGATATAGGTAGTTTCCCATATTCACAGTTATAAATAGTGCTTGCAATGAATAATCTTTATATATATACTTTTATAGTGTTGGAAATACAGCTCTAGGGTAAATTCCTAAAACTAGGAAATTAGGTTGAAGAGTTTATGTGTATGTAATTTTGTTGTATGTGGCGAAGTTACTCTGCGTTATGCCATTTTGCTTTCTTGCCAGCAATATATAGGAGTCCCTGTTCCCCCACAGCCTCACCAGCAGAGTGTATTACCAGGCTTTTGAAATTTGCCAGTCCATTGGGTGAAAATGTTATCTCAGTGTAATCTTAATTTGTATTTTTCTTATTAAGAGTGACCTCTAATAACTTTCTATTTTAAGGACTAGCAGTGTAACTTTTTTGGAATTTTCTTAAAGTCATTTCTCATTTTTCTGTAGATATTTTGGTTTCCCCCCTTATTTTTAAAAATACTTTGTATTTTAGTCCCCCTGTTTTTTTTTCCTGTTTTAATGTAGATAAATATATAAAATATTTTTTCTCAGCTTGCCATTTTTCTTCTGATTTTGTGTGTAACTTTTTTTTTTTTCCAACCAGGCGATAGCTTTCCCTACATCCAAGTTATAGAGGAATTCAGCTATGGTTTCTTCAGTAGTTTGGATTTTTTTTCCCTTTAGATCTCCGGTGCATTTGGAGTTTATTTTCTTGTTTGCTGTGAGGAATAAATCTAATTTGTCTTTTTCCAAATGCTAACCCTCTATTAATTATCTTGTTCTTGGATTTCTAAAACCTTTTTCTGGGAAGTGATTTTTTTTTTGAGATACATACATGTATGTGTTTGATATGCACGCACATATACACATAGGCAAGATCATAAAGTTTAAAAATAGTTACTAGTATGGGTAAAATTTTCTTCCTTTGACATGGATGAGGCTGGGCATGTTATGAAACGCTAACTTCCATAGCAGTCAAGATGTTGACTACCTTTAGTGTGGTAAGGGGCGAGAGATCTGCCCCTAATGTGCTTTAGGGCAGCTCTTTAGAGTGAGGGGCATATCTTGGTCATTTGAGTGTTTGTATAGGACAGTTACAGAGGATAAGATGGTTGGATGACATCACCGATTCAATGGACATGAACTTGGGCAAACTCTGGGAAATGGTGAGGGACAGGGAACAGGGAAGCCTGGTGTGCTGCAGTCTGTGGGGTCTCGAGGAGTCAGATACGATTTGGTGACGGAACGATAACAACATAAGGACAATTAATGGAGAATTAATTGCACTCTGCAGGACAGTTAATGAAAAATTGCAGGACGGTTAATGAAAAATTGCAGGACAAAGATCTTTGCAAAGACGTTGCTAAAATACATTTCATAATTTGTGCTTGTTGTTTAAGCATAGCTTTAAGACTTCGGCTTTTAGTGCTTTTGTTTTAAAACTGGTGCTCAGTTGGTCCTCCTCTTTGCAACCCCATGGACTGTAGCCCACCAGGCTCCTCTGTCCATGGAATTTTCCAGGCAAGAATACTGGAGTGGGTTGCGATTTCCTTCTCCACGGAATCTTCCCCACCCAGGGGTCAAACTCACGTCTCCTGCATTGGCAGGTGGATTTTTCACCACTGGCTCCATCTTTAAAATTGATAATGGCCAGTAATTGTGAACAGGCAACAGTTTTTAAGCAGTTTGTCCTCTTTCCTGGGCCTTTTCTCTCTTTGATGGGTAGTACCTTCTGAAGGATTGGAGAAATAAGCAGCCCTGTGCTTTCCTCCATGGTCATAGTTTTTCACACACTGTTGGTTATTTTTGTCTTTTTTTCTGTTTAGTTTTTGTTTGTTTATAAATTTAAGTGTCTGCAATTCCTTTTCTGTTTTAAAGGTATAAAATTGATATTTATTAGTTTCCTAAATGCTTTACCCACAGACTACTTATGACTTGTGATAGTCTCAAGGTTATGGAGTAGGTTAGAGAACTTCCGGGAAGTTGAAAGGAGAGATGTAATCTTTTCCTACCTAAATACCGTTTTCTTTTAGACAGTCTACTGTCTTGTCTAGAATGACATTATAAGCTGCAGAAGCACACTTTTCATTTCTGTTTTAGCAAATACATTGATTCTCATTGTAGTAAGGGTTTTTTTTTTTAAGTTTTTGCATCTCCATTTTTCCAAGGGAGAAGATATGTATCCTGGATCAGCTCTCAGTAATTAGAAAGTACTGCTATTCTAATATGAACATCACTAAAGGAGTGATGAGGATGCATCAGTTGAATACCTATAATGTCACAGGCAGACCTGTGATGTGATATAAGACTTGTGAATGGTACACAACTCTTAACTGAGTGTGTAGTCTTACTTAATCTAATTTGTTTAATAACAAACTTTTACTTTTGTGTATCTATGTAGTAGCCTAATAAATATTTACTTCAGTTGCTGCTGATCCTAGAGGAGGTTGTCTGATTATAGACCACTGTAACAGCAAAGAGAGTGAGTTTTACATCCTTACTCTTACCAGTTACTATGTGACTTTGAGCAAAATTCTTAACTTGTTTGGGCCTCAATTTCATCATTTGTACGATTGTAATACGTAATATATTGTGAGGGTAAATGAGGTAATATATGTATATGAACTTATTAGGAAGTTGTGTTATGCATGGTAGACAGTGAACTGTACTGTTTATCATTTTTTAATTATTTTGTTAAGCACTGAGATCCTTTTTGGTGAAAGATGTTATATATAGCCAATACTGAATTGTTGCAATGAACAATTTGACCATGAATTCATTTTCTAGTTCCTCCTTTGGCTGATTTCCAAGATATTCATAATTTGCAACTATTTGCAAATTATGGCAGCAAGAAATGTAATTGAGGGTTAAAATTGTAAACTTCTGTTTCTTTGTTTACAGTGAAAATAATTGGCATAAGTGTCTGCCAGTGTGTGCAGATGCAGTGATGTAGCTCTGCAGCCATAGCTCAGATTCCTTTTCCCTTTCTTCTTTCTCCTTTAGTGGAGAATATACCCAGGAGACTGGTTGTGTATTCCTTGGCTTCTTCTACCTTCAGATGGCCCATAGGTGTAAGGAAAAGAGTAAAACTTTTAAATTTTATCTTTGCAGAATGATAGATGTGAGAGCAAGGTGTTGAGATACCCATTGTCCTAGCTCTGAAAAGAGACTATGAAGAGGAGGAGAGGAAGTTAGGAGAGAGATAATGGATCTCTGTAGGTCTTTCTAATAATTTTCTGCTTCCCATTTTATTCACCACTCTGTAGTCCCATTTTCCCGAGTCCCATAGTTTGGTAGAATTTCTGTTTTCTGGCAGTATCCTTTTGCATAAGCTGCCGGTTTATTAGAGTTCTATGTATTTTGTTTTCTTCTTTTAGGGTAACATAGGTAAAGTAGTATCACAATTTTTCCTCCTTTTCTTTCAGCAAAACTAAAGCCCAGTTCTGATTTTCACATTTTGTATAGCTTTCTGCTTAAATCTGTACAGATGGAAATCATAAATTAGTTTCTCCATTATAAAGTTCAGTTGTTGTGTCCGTTTGCCTGCAAAGATATTGCCCGAACCTTAAACTGGTTACTGTTTAGGTAATAAGAAATCAAAACACTGGTTTACTAGTGTAGATCACACTGTGGTATTTTTACACTTGATAGCATAATGAGAAATTGGGTGAATTGCATTATTTGCCCCCTCAACTCTTCACCCCTTCTTTTTTATTACCCCTTGTTCCACCAAAAAGCTTCCAAGAAAACTCCACCTGAGATACATAACTAAATGCAAAAATGCTTCAATTTAATTGAAATAAAATGAGGTAATTAACAATGATTACCCAGTGACCAGAGAAGCTAATTTATAGTGATTTTATTTAAAACTTGAAAACCTTGAAAGAGTACAGAGTTCACTAACAGATGTAGTCTAACAGATTATTCATCTCCTTTCAGCAGTGTACTCTAAATTGGGTCTTCTCAAAGCTCATTCTAACCAAATGGATAAGGTTCTGTTTAAGGAAGCACAGGAAAGCTTTTCTGTTCCCCTTGACAACTAGTTCTTCTAGGTGAGTATCTGCCTTAATTGGCAGAATTGTAGTAATGCCTCATAATTTGGATGAAGTGATTTTTTTTTTAATGAGTATATCAAGTCATTACATACAGTATCTTTCCTAAATTTTGACTGTTCCATTTATAGGCTAAGAACTAGGAGGTCTGTCTTTACCTCCTCAAACAAATGCTTTCTGTAGTTCGCATGGGGAACCTAGGTTTTGATTTCTGCTGTGCTGTTAGTCTTCCATCTCTCTGACTCATGGCTCCGCTAGGAACTAGTCAGTTATTTTTCATTGAGCAAAGTATTTTTAAGTACATGTTACCAAACTATGTTTTAAATGACTATGGAAGGAACATGATTTGTAGATTTATAGATCTATATCTGTATAGACCTATAGACCTATATCTATCTATAAATCTCAAAACAAGATTTATAGATTTTTGGCCCTCTGGAGGCACTACCCATCTTGATTTTAGAGATTACATTTCAAAAGGATAGAATGGAAAGAGCCCTAGTTATATCCCCGTATCCAAGTTTGTGCGTTGTCTAAGTGTATGTTTCTGTATATTTCTGATTTCATACTGACTGGCAGATCTTTCTGCAGTAAAGCTATGAGGATTTACCCAATCATTAAGAACATTTTTAGTTCGGGTAATTTAAAAAGTGAAGTTCCCTGAAAAGAACAGCTATTAACTTTGTGAATTTTTGTTCTTAAACAATTTTAAAATATTTCATTTTTCATTAAGGTTTTCATTAATTTTTGATTTCTATTAGGATTCTTTTCCATATTAAACTGGTCATACCTACCAAGTTACTTAGTCCCCTCAGATTGTATTAGGACATTTGTGTTTTCTTTGTTTATAACACTAGGTAAAAAGATTTGTTGTATTAACTATTTTTGTTTATGTCTGATAATAGTTATTCAGGAATTTGTATTTACAGTTTTTTTTTTTTTTGATTTTCAATAACAGTTTTATTCAGACATAATTGTCCTACCATAGAAATTTACAGTTGAAAATGAAATAATTACCTCACTGATTATAGGAGTAACTGTTACTTGTCTTCATATTTTAATTTTTGTAAGAATTAATCTCTTATATATTAATTATGTTCTCTTTAAGTTATCTGAAACTCTGACTTCAGTGAGAATTAAGTTCAATTGTCAGAACTTATTGCCAGCTCTTTGTGTAGCAGCCTTATATGTTTATTTGTAAGAAGGGAACAAGATGCTTTTATACAGACTTCTCAAAAATAAAAGGAAAATGTCTAAACATCTTATTTTCACCAAAAAAATGGATAATTTTCCCAAAATAGTGCTGGGAATTTTTAAGTAGTAATGCCAGGACATATATTAATTCCTTGCTTTCTAACCAGGTTGATGAGCACAGGTTAGGAGTTTGCTTTTTCATCCTGAAGCCTGTTAAGTATGGCCAGAACCAAGGTCATTCCAGGGTACTCTGCCTACAGGTAGTCTGTAAGAATCTGGATCAGATTAAATAGAGGAAGAAATAAGAGTCTGGGACTTTCTGGTTAACAAATCACAATTGTGTGATTTTTTTCAGGTGGCCTTCTGATAGCTTCTGCTCATTTTGGTGCATACGTATATGGGACAGATATAGACTACAATACTGTTCATGGCTTGGGTGAGTAGTGGTTCTAGACAGTGTTATAGTCTTTCCTCTATAACAAATGAGCAAATGAGTCTTTGCTCTTGTACCAAATGTGCCTTTAAAATACTTAAATAGTTATGTATGGCGTTATACATCTGTTTTTAATGTTAAAATATAGAGTTGTGATATAGTACAGTTTTAGTTATTTTTACAACAATAAGAGTTTTCATTGGGTATCTGCTTTTCATGAAGTTATCCAGTGAGCAAAATGACCTCCCAGGGGAACCAAAGATGAATAACCAAAAGCCCTTCTCTCAGAGCTATTTTTGGTCTTAGATTTTTAAAAAGTAGGCAATCAGTAAAGTTGTAAAACTTTATGGCTGGGAAAGAAGTAGGAGAGGGACTAACTAAGCCTTTTGTAATTAGTGTATTCACCTTAGTAAAACATAGTTTCTGCTTAAAAATTATCACCGTTCTTTTGTTTAGCAGTCATTTGTTATGTGTATACTTGATTAATTACTGTAGTCCTTGAGTACCATATATGTTTTTGATTTCATAATTAACCAAAACATCTTCAAAGCAGTTACGGTGACAGTAACTTTAAAGATTCTGCATTAGACTGAGAGTAACTTGAAATAAGCATCGGGTTACTTTTGAGGCAGTTTTGGAAAACACTTTTAAAATCCAGAAGCTACGCTAATGAAGTGTGATTGCATGAAATTGAATCAATCTAAAAGTATTTTTTAATAGCTGAATAGTGTTAAAAATGTAAAATTTCTTTGATTTTGAAATTGTATTTATGGTATTGTTTTATCATTGTAGCTAGAATCAGCCTGTAAAACATGCTTTTTATTTTTCTCACCCAGTGTAAGTTACTATATAGGTGAGAATTTATTAGGCTTTCTTTTCTTGAAGTAATTTGATATATTATATTTGATGAACTGCCTTTTTTTCTACTTTGACTGTAAGGAATAGTACTTCAGTACTTTAGTACTATAAGGAGAATGAATAACATTTTATAAAGTTCACCTAAATGGGCTAACTAGAAAAAGATAGTCTTTGTTTGCAGTATTTTAGCATAGACAGAGTGCTAAGAAGAATTATTCCTGTTTGGTTTTAGTAGAAACAGTCTGTTTGCTTTAAGGATATTGTCCTATGTGCTTCATTTTAATTTTTATTTATTAGAGTTACGTGTAAAAGTTACGTGCTAACCTCTCAGTCTGCTTGGGTAGAATTCTGATTGAGGTAGAATTTCCTCAGAGCTTATCCAAGGTGCTGTTAGATTTGCCCTCTGTTTCCTGTGCTTCTCATCTCTTACTATACTCTCAAATACTTCCAAATTTCCTCTATTTTAAAAATGCATAACTTTTCCTGTCAACCCTGTAGACGCCCTCCTCCTAGCTACTACTTTATTTTCCTCTTCTGTTTGCCAAAGTGCTTCTTAAAAAGACTAGTATTTACTTGCTATTTCCTCTTTTTCATCTCTTAACTGTCTTCTGCCTGTTCTTTTCCAGCTTCCATGCTTACTGAATACTCAGGCCACAGGTCTACAGTATTTGGCAGTGTAGACCTTCATAATGCCTCCTTTGGTTTCCTAGACAGTGACTTCATCTGGTGGTACTTTGATTTCTTTGTCTGTTTCTTTCTCAGTTTCCTGAAGGCCCTGTGGTTATCTTCAGTGTCTGTTTACATGTTGCTTTTTTCCAGGCATCTTTGTTAGCCCCAACTATCACATTACATACTGTGCAGAGTCATGTCATTCATCTTTTAATTTTTAGGTTTCGTTTTTATTGTGAAGTAGATCATAATACAGAGGAGTTTATGAAAATAGAGAGATTGTAGAACAAACAAATAATTGCCACTTAGATTAGTAAAAAATGTCATTCATTCTTACACATTTAGCTGAAGTTTATTTACTGATATCTCCCAGTGTGTATATATATTCTGGCCTCTAACTCCCTGCTGAATATCTCTTTCTGAATCTTCCATAGGTACCTCAAGGTATATCGAGATTGATGTATCGCAGATGAATTTCATCTTTTTTCCTAGGCTTGTTTTTCTTCTTGGTTTCTCAGATCTTAACTGACAATGTCATCATCTACTCATGTCTCCTAAACTGAAACTTCTGAACTTCCCTTGAGCCGCCACTTTAACTTTTCATATCTCGTGTCTCCCTTTTACTTTCTCTCTTCATGGTCACTGCTTCTGCATTTCCAAGGTTAGCTCTCTTCATTTCTGCTCCGTTTATCTCATTCATCAGTATTTCTTCATTGCAAGTTAAAATAAAAATAATTGTTCATTTGTGTAAATACAGTTAAAATTTTATAAACAAAAGCAGGTTCTATTTGAGTTAATGTAGGTTTGGGTGAGCTAAACATTGCTTTTCGCTAAATGACAAAGAGTTAAGAATGTTGTTTGTTAGTTCTGTCTTCCTTTTTCTTTCCCTTTAGGAAAGGCTAGTAGGAAAAACCAGAAATGGAGAGGACCGGATGAAAACATTAGGGCAAATCTTCGTCAGTATGGTTTAGAGAAGTATTACCTTGATGTCCTGGTTTCAGATGCATCTAAACCTTCCTGGAGGAAGGGCACATATTTTGATGCAATCATCACTGATCGTAAGTATGTTTTTATACAAAAGCAGGAGTAGGATTGGAGAAGGCAATGGCACCCCACTCCAGTACCCTTGCCTGGAAAATCCCATGGATGGAGGAGCCTGGTGGACTGCCGTCTATGGGGTCACACAGAGATGGTCGCGACTGAAGCGACTTAGCAGCAGCAGCAGGAGTAGGATTGGGTTCCTAAGGTCATTTACATTTAATGTACAAAATGTATCAGTACAACAAAAAAGAGCCACCTTGTACTAGCATTACCCCCACTCCTGACTTCTTCACATTGTGAGAAGGAAGAAATTATGCATGTAGGGCAGGACACCAGTTTCACTACATGGTTTTGTTTTTCTAAACTATGTATATTAACTTGTCACCCCTTTTTTCTCTTCAGCTTATTTTCAAGACATAAATTTGTTTTTATATTTGTTTTATGTTTACCTGTAGTTGGTTATTAGCATACCAACTAGAGCCAAAATGTCATTTGCAATTATGGGATCAGATTTTGAAGAAGAAAGTTTTAGGTATCTCAGATTTTCTGTGTCTAACTTTTTGTGTTTGTTGTTGTTGTCTTTATGCCCATTATAACTGGCATCTTCTTCCTAGAGTTATAAGAAATTTGGAGTTCTGTGAACCGCTGGGATTGTGAACCCACTGAGCTTCAGGAATGTGCATAGGAACTTGTTTTCTCTTGCCTCCTGAGTTCTTGGGCTTTCAGGCATCCTGTCTAAGAATAGATCTGCCTTTTCTGTAGTCTTTGACTGTAAATCTGTACATAGTGGCAAGCTGTATCTCAGCCCTTCCATCTCAGACCTCTTCAGTTCTTTGGTAACTTGCTGCTGCTGCTAAGTCGCTTCAGTCGTATCCGACTCTGTGCGACCCCACAGACAGCAGCCCATCAGGGCTCCGCGGTCCCTGGGATTCTCCAGGCAAGAACACTGGAGTGGGTTGCCATTTCCTTCTCCATTTCGTAACTTAGGTGGTTTCAAATATAACAAAAGGAAAATTATTAAGGCCTTACAGTGATAATTCAGGTGGTAAAGAATCGCCTGCAATGCAGGAGACCCTGGTTTGATTTCTGGGTTGGGAAGATCCCCTGGAGAAGGGACAGGCTACTCAGTCCAGTATTCTTGGGCTTTCCTTATGGCTCAGCTGGTGAAGAATCCACCCACAATGCAGGAGACCTGGGTTTGATCCCTGGGTTGGGAAGATCCCCTGGACAAGGGAAAGGCTACCCCCTCCAGTATTCTGGCCTGGAGAATTCCATGGACTACAGTCTATGAGGACTCAAAGAGTTGGATACGTTGTAAAGTTTCACTTTACAATGTCTATGAATATACTCATGGAAATTGGGTGGCTTTTTATTTATAACCTACTTGCTCTCACTCTATATGTATTTGTAAAAATACGTAATTTTGTTCCTGATCAGTTGAGAGTAAGTTGTGTCCGTCTTGGCCCTTTACCTTCCTACACTCCAGTGTGTATTTCCTAAGAACAGGGATAGGCTCTCAGATAGCCAGAGAGCGTGCATGCTCAGTCCTGTCCAACCCTTTGCAATGCCATGGGCTGCAGCCCGCCATGCTTCTCTGGGCATGGGATTACCCTAGCGAGAATAACTGGCGCAGGTTGCCATTTCCTCCTCTAGAGGACCTTCTCAACCCACAGATCAAACCTGTGCTCCTGCATTGGCAGGCAGACTTTACCGCTGAGCCTGGGAAGCCCTAGATAGCCAGAGTACAGTTACCAGTTTCAGTGAGTCAGTGCAGTACTTTTAATCTGTAGTTTCTCACCCAGTTTTGTCAGTTGACCCAGTAGTACTCCTTTGTAGCATGTTTTTCCCTGAAGTACAGTATCCAGTCTAATGTCAGGCATTGCTTTGAGTAATCATATCTTTAGGGCCTCCTGTAATTTGTAGCATTTCCACAACGTTCCTCTGTCTTTCATGACATTGACATTTTGAAGAACACAGTCACCTGCCTGCCTGCCCTCCCAGTGTTAACAAGAATGTCCCTCTCGCTTGCGTTCTCGGCTGGAGTATTGCACAGGTGCTGTGTCCTCAGGATGTCACATCTGGAGGCACGTGGTGTCCATCTGCTTGGCAGTGGTGATGGGGTGACTTTTGACTGTCCTTGTTCTGTCTGCTTTCTCTCTAGCTCCATATGGTATTAGAGAATCTACAAGAAGAACAGGTTCACAGAAGGAAATACCAAAGGGAATAGAAAAATGGTAAGTGAATATTAAATATGATATATTACTACCTTGGGAAGAAGCATATTGCTTCTTTTTAATTAACTGAGTTTAATAGT
Organism: Budorcas taxicolor; assembly: GCF_023091745.1. Taxonomy (NCBI): domain Eukaryota; kingdom Metazoa; phylum Chordata; class Mammalia; order Artiodactyla; family Bovidae; genus Budorcas; species Budorcas taxicolor. The sequence continues at coordinate 16,887,420 of NC_068918.1, read as the reverse complement.
GTTAGTTTTTCACTGGTTTTTAAGTTTTTCACTGATTCTGAAATTTTGTTTTGTCTAGTCCAGAAAGCCACGTTCCTGTTTCCTTGAGTTATCATCTGAGTGATATGTTTTTTGACCTGTTAAACTTCTCAGCAGAGACCCTCGTATTAGGTGGAAGACTCGTCTATTGGTTACCAGTATACACACCAGAGTATGTAATAATAATAATTTTACTTTTAATTTCATTTTTATTATGGTGTTTGTGTATCCAACATGCTTTTTTTCTGTCTCTAATCATATTCAGAGTGAGTATCTTCGTGTTTAATGTGTACATGTGTACAATAGCCTTTATTTACCAACACGTTGTATAAAACAGGCCCCTTTCTCTTATTGATTGAATCGCTTTAAACTTTTTATTTTACATCAGGGGTTGGCAAATTACAACCTGTGAGCCTGATACAGTCTTTAGCCTTTTTTTTTCTTTGGTAAAGCAGTTAAGACTGGTTTTTATCTTTTGAAAGGGCTGTTAGAAAGGAAAAAGGCAACGAAAAAGAATATGTGTCAGAAGCACACGTGGTCCATAAGGCTAAAATATTTACTGTCTGACCTGTAAGTGCAAAAGTTTGCCCTGTTGTTTATCACTGTTAGTTCAGGTTCTATGTGTCAGCTGTTCATCAGCTCTTTTGCCAGGCCACAAACCTAGGTAATTTTTAACAGCTTGGCAGAGTGATTCATCTGTTTACTGTTAGCTTTAATATATGTTGCTCTTGTGATTGTCTTAAAAAACTAAGACCAAAAGAAGAGCTATGCATATATTTAAAGCCCTGATTCTGTTCAACATTAGTGGTTTGAGTTTTATTATTCAGTAATTTAATTTTAAACAGAGCTATATACATCAACAATGAAAGACATGATGTGTTGAAAAAGACTCTTTAGAGTTGAAAATCAGTATCAAGCTCAAAATTTGGCTATTCAATCTGCTATAGAAATCTTTCTTAAAAATTATTTTAATTTCTATATTTACTGTATATAGTTAAACAAAGAGCATTTTAGAACAGTTTTATCTTGTTTCTGTTTTTGTAATGGTGGATGGTCTTCCAGCAGTTGGAAGCTATGCTTTTTTGTTTTTTTAATAAATGTCACATTGGGAGCTACCATGCGCTAACTTTAGTCTTGCATTTTGTTTATTGGCTAATAAAACTGTGCACATTTGTATCTGAACCCCTTAACACTGGGCTTATGTTCTGTTAAATTAATCGTTTCTTAATTTTAGAAGTGTGAGGAGTTAATTCTAAGGAACAAAATGACTTGTCTAAAGTTTAAAGCTGACTAGTTCATTGGTTTCATTATTCCTTGTGCTGTGTTTACTTAATTCAGCATCCTGCCAAGATCTCAGTTACCTGGTATATGAAGTGATAGATGAGGCTTTATTAATATTTTCAGAAAGTAGCGTATTTGCTTATTTCTATGCAAAAGTGGTTTCTGTCTTAGACAAGCTAAATTCCAGCAGTAAGCTTCCTTGTGTCTTTGTTTTAATTCAAGTTTCAGGACTGAATTTTTTAAAAACTTATTTTGAAATAAATCTAAAATTTACAGAAAAGTTTCAAATACAGTACAAAAAGCTCTAATTTCTCCCCTCATCCAAATTTTCCAGCTGTTGAGATACACCTCCTCCACCCTTGTTTTCTCACACATTACATTTATGCCCACTGTCATTAATCTTTTTCGGAACTATTTAAGAAGTTGCAGATATGATGTCCCATCACCCCTACATATTTCATTGCATTTCTCAGTAAGAGCATTCTTGTCAAATCACCATCAAGCCCCAAAGTCTGGAAACACCATTGATAGTGCTTCTGCCTGATCCTGGACCCCTTCAGATTTTACTGATTGTAGTCTCTCCAGGAAAATGTACTGCCCTGATCCATCATGTCATTCTCCGCCAGTCTGGAATACTTCCTCAGTCTTTTCCTTATCTTTTGTGTCCTTAAGAGTTGTACAGTACATGGCTTATATTCTGAAGGTTGACCCTTAACCAGGTCCATCTGTTGTTTCTTCCGTCACCAGGCTTTGGTAATGCTCTTGGTAGGAATACCACAAAAATGATACTATGTTCTTAGTGCATTGCATTATGGGGCCCACAGAGCAGCCCCTCCTGGAGATCTTAAACTTAATCATCTGGTCATGTTCTGTCAAGTGGAGAAACTATCATTTCTGATAAAGAAATATCAGAACTCTGATAAAGTGATTTATCATTTTCTTTTCAGTTAGTATGTTCCAGGGGACGGAAACCCAGGATACACCAATGTCTTGTTTTATTGTTGACAACCACCATAATGATGAGTTTGCTGTTCCATCATTCCTTCTGCATTTGTAAGCTGGCTTTCTGTAAGGATTAGTTTCCCCTTCCCTCCCATTAATTTGTTGATTTATATTGGTATGGAGTCAGAGATTCCAATATTATTCATTGGGTTATAATTTAATTCTGTCATGATTTTGTAACTCAGATTGTCCTAGATTTGAAATAGGAGAGTCCCTTTGAGGTAGCTGCTCTGTCCTTTTGAAGTATCCTCATTAGTTTTCATGTTTCTTATTTTCTGGCATTTTTTTTTTTACTTTCTACTATTTTGTAGTTTATTATTTAATTCTAATTGAAATTAAATGTGGTTATGAGTATGTTCTATAATTCTTTTGTTGTTGTTATGAAAAGTCAAATTGGAGGCACTTTCAACTATTTTACTATTTCTGAAGATCTTAAAAAAAATGTCTAGGATGTTTCTTCAGTGACTTCTCTTTTAATAGTTTTTTGACAACAGGAAATTTCCAAGTCCTTATAACCAAAGGGATTTTTTAGAAGTAAAAAAGGAGGCAGGTTTTTATTTACTTATTTATTTTTTTAGCTTTAGATGTTTTATCAAAGGGCAAATTTCATCCAGGCTAGGACACAAATAGGAAGACTTCTGTGGCGTTTACTTCCCTGACTTACTTGTCTGAGAGTTATTTTCAGATCTTCTGATGTTCATTACTAGACTTCCAGTGTGTCTTCTCCTCCCCTTAACCCAAAGTAATCTTATTAATGAACTTAATTTGTCATGAATTTATTTTAGGGAATGAATTGTTTTCACCTTTGCAGCAAACATAACCCCAAATCTTTACTGTTTCTATTAGATGAACTTAAAACTAAAGTCATCTGCGAAAGTTTGAAATATTGTTCTTGCTTTTGAATTAAACAATGTAGAATTAGTTTCAGTTCAGTTCAGTTCAGTCACTCAGTCGTGTCCAACTCTTTGCGACCCCATGAATCGCAGCATGCCAGGCCTCCCTGTCCACCACCAACTCCCGGAGTTCAGTCAAACTCACGTCCATCGAGTCAGTGATGCCATCCAGCCATCTCATCCTCTGTCGTCCCCTTCTCCTCCTGCCCCCAATCCCTCCTGGCATCAGAGTCTTTTCCAATGAGTCAACTCTTCACATGAGGTGGCCAAAGTACTGGAGCTTCAGCTTTAGCCTCATTCCTTCCAAAGAAATCCCAGGGTTGATCTCCTTCAGAATGGACTGGTTGGATCTCCTTGCAGTCCAAGGGACTCTCAAGAGCCTTCTCCAACACCACAGTTCAAAAAAAAAGCATCAATTTTTTGGCGCTCAGCCTTCTTCACAGTCCCACTCTCACATCCATACATGACCACTGGAAAAACCATAGCCTTGACGAGACGGACCTTAGTTGGCAAAGTAATGTCTCTGCTTTTGAATACGCTATCTAGGTTGGTCGTAACTTTCCTTCCAAGGAGTAAGCATCTTTTAATTTCATTGCTGCAGTCACCATCTGCAGTGATTTTGGAGCCCCCAGAAATAAAGTCTGACACTGTTTCCATTGTTTCCCCATTTATTTCCCATGAAGTGATGGGACCAGATGCCATGATCTTCATTTTCTGAATGTTGAGCTTTAGGCCAACTTTTTCACTCTCCTCTTTCATTTTCATTAAGAGGCTTTTTAGTTCCTCTTCACTTTCTGCCATAAAGGTGGTGTCATCTGCATATCTGAGGTTATTGATATTTCTCCCGGCAATCTTGATTCCAGCTTGTGCTTCTTCCAGCCTGGCGTTTCTCATGATGTACTCTGCATAGAAGTTAAATAAGCAGGGTGACAATATACAGCCTTGGCGTACTCCTTTTTCTATTTGGAACCAGTCTGTTGTTCCATGTCCAGTTCTAACTTGCTTCCTGACCTGCATATAGGTTTCTCAAGAGGCAGGTCAGGTGGTCTGGTATTCCCATCTCTTTCAGAATTTTCCACAGTTTATTGTGATCCACACAGTCAAAGGCTTTGGCATAGTCAATAAAGCAGAAATAGATGTTTTTCGGGAACTCTCTTGCTTAGTTTGGTTATGTTGTATTGCGGATATAGCTTTTTATTAGCCTGGGAATAAAGAATTCATTTTAAAACTGTGCCTTGGCACAGCTTAATTGGAAAACTTTTGTATTTTTGGTATAGTAATATTGACTTTTAGTCCTGCTGTTGAATTCATTTACTCAACCAAATCCTGTTAATACGATTGAAGTTTAAAAATAAGAATTGCACATTATAATCAAGTTAAGGTATTATTCATTAAACCCAGGACATTTTGAAAGTTGTAAAGCATAATAAAAACATCAAAGCTTAGGTATTTGTGAAGAATTATCAAAATTGATGATTGAAAAAGGATTTTTTCACTGTTTAACAGTTTAAATTGTGAAGAAACTACTGCTCAACAAATTCTGCTTCCTCTAGACCAGATTCTTCCTGCTCTAGTATATTGGGTTTGGGGCCTGCATCAAGACACTCTGTATTCTTTGTATCCTTTTACCTTTTTTATTTTGTCCCCTTTGCTTGATACACTCTTTCTTCTTTCCTCAGCTGTAAAATTCTGGTAATCTAAGGCCAGGCTTAATTGTCACGACCTCTGACACTTTCCCCACCCTTCTCAGCAGAATGCATCAGTCTAGCATCTGTGCTTTTCTAGTAGTTTACTCTTATTACTCATAGAAACTTAACCACACAAAGTTACTGTTGGCTCTTGGTATATGTGAGTTTATTCACAATTTCAACTCTTTGCAAATGACCCCGAAGATCTGTGTAACATTCATTTGGTCAGGGCATACATTCAACTTTGTGTTTGATGTTATAGGAGTTTCTAAGCTGTTGAGTGACTGTAGCTTCTTGCCCAGGTTCCACATATCCATATGAAATGATTAGGAACTGTGTTTCTTTGTGAAAGATGTCCTTTCATAGAAATCCAACTGCTAAGCTTGTGAAAAAATGATGACAAAGTGAAGAAGTCTGATAAAGGACTGCAAAGTAGGATTTGGGGGTAAATTTTAATTGTGATAAAATGAATTTTTTGTGCTGGCTCAGAGCAGTGAACAGAACGTATTTTTCATTTTTCATCTGGGAAACAGAAAAAAAATGATTCTTTAAATTGTTTTCAGTAAGTGCTCCAGTCAGCACTGTGTCTCAAATGGGAAGTGCAACTCTAATGACATTTGGAAATAGTCTGAGGTGTGAAGATTCACAGGAAGATAAATGACTGTCAGAACTGACTGATGGAAAAGCTATGTATAAATACAGGGTTTTTTCCCCTTTTTTCTAAAAAAAGTTGAAATTTAATTTGTATACCATGAAAATCGCAATTTTATTTTATTTTTAAATAAGGTTGAGTTTATTGTAATATTGTTTCTATTTCATATTTTGGTTTTTTTGGCCACAAGGCATGTGGAATCAGAGTTCCCCCAACAAGGTATCGAACTCACACCCCTAACATTGGGAAACAAAGTCTTAAGCACTGGACTGCCAAGGAAGTCCAGAAAAATCACAGCTTTTAAGTGTGCAACCCCGCAGTTTTTAGCATAGCCACAAGGTTATTTAACCATGCTGCTAAGTCGCTTCAGTTGTGTCCGACTCAGCATGACCCCATAGACGGCAGCCCACCAGGCTCCGCCATCCCTGGGATTCTCCAGGCAAGAACACTGGAGTGGGTTGCCATTTCCTTCTAAAGTGCGTGAAAGTGAAGTTGCTCAGTCGTGTCTGACTTCTTGCGACCCCGTGGACTGCAGCCTACCAGCCTCCTCCGTCCATGGAATTCTCCAAGTCTAACTCCACAACATTTTTATCACCCCCTAAAGAAACCTCATTCATGCAGACAATCTCTCTTGCTGTTTTCCCTGCCAACCACTTATCTATCTCTGTGGATTTATCTATTCTAGCTGACTATTAACTATTTAGATTTTTAAGTAGTTGCTTATATCATAGAGGGATGGTAGTAAAAACAGAATTAAAATACCATTCCCTCATCATAATCTGGGCATAGTACAGATTTATAGCTCCTACTTAACAGATTGCAAACAATCCATTGGTATGAAATATAGTAATAAATAAATAGTAGATGATTTTAAATGCTGTTTTTAATTTTTTTAGTATATTTTGGAAGTGCATGATTAAATTGATTGGCTCATTCAAGAGTAGTAAGTTAAAAACAAGTTTGTTAATGATAACCTAAATGATGTCCTTTCATGCTCAAACTCAAAGATCAAGTCAAAAAATAATCTATAACATGTAAATATGTTTTTCTGCTGTTAAGCCAAATGCCAATGGCTTAGTTTTACCAGTTTAATATTATTCATGTCATAAATAATTGTATTGGTTTTGTTCTTTGATTTATAGATTTATTTTGGGTTTTATAATTATACAGATTATATAAGCATGAGGAATTTATATTTGTATACATTTAAGTAGCATTTTAACAATAATACCTTATCACTTTGCTGGAAAGTAAAATTCTTTTCTTTAAAAAAGTATACATTACTAGATTTGACAGTTTGAGACATCTAGAAACCCTGCTGCTTGCAAACCTAAGGTCAGAACTATATTTTCTTTCTGTTATCATTATTTTAGTCTGTCAACTATGATATAGAATGTATTCTTCCATATCATAAATGGTTTATATGAAGTCTACAAATTTGACATCAACTGATGTTATAAGAGCACATTTCTTATTGTGTAGTTAGCATTAGAGAATTGTGGGGTGAGATGAAGTCCAAAATGGTCATTACTTGTTGGAAAGCCCTGAGGAAGGAGTCAGAGAATGACTTCAAGAGAATTCCTTCCACTGATAATGAAGTGAGGTGCATTATGAATGTCGTTTGGTAAGTGGGTGGTGAAGGTTCTGAGCAAGTGGTCAAGGTAGTGAGGGAGAGCTTGTTGAAGGTCACAGGGACCTAGATAAATCAGTTAGAGGGGTGGGGGAGACAGTGTTGATGTATTAGAATGGGCTAACCAAGATGGTGATCCTTTACAGGAAGTGCTGATCAGCTCCTTCCCCACCTTGGATCAGAGCTTTAAAATTTCCCATATAAGAAATGTTTGCAGAAACTATGTATCTAGAAAGGTATGAAGATTTGCAAAGAAGAAAAAAACACAAAAACTGGCAATCCCTGTGTTCTTAAAGGTGCCCGTACCTAGGGAGCCCTCTCTTCTACTGTTCTTCTGAATTCTGCCCCATAACTACTTCCCCCACATTTGTTACCTGCTTCTTCTACCAAGATTAATGCCAAAAGCCTATCGGATGTCAGGTTCTGAACTCCTGCAGCTGGACTGCTGTGCTTTCTCGGTGTCATCATCTTCATTCACCGAGTTCAGTACACGTGCTGCACAGCAGCGGGTACCACCACTCTTTATCATGACTCTGGTTTTATTTCATGGCAGAGGACTGATGTTTTCTGTAGTGTTCTAATGGTAGTTTGTCTCAATTATCTTTACATAACAAAGTTGTTAGAGGTCTCAAGATGTCATTACAATTTAGCATGGACATTTCATTTTAAAGGGGAAAATATATAGTGTAGTGGACTTTACACGTGGGGAATTTATAAAAATCCCTAGCTGAATCAGTCCGTCAAGAATATCAGAGAGTTGTTGTGGTCTGTATTTGTCTTTTTGTGCTCTTGTGGGATCCTTTAGGGTCGAATTGTCATTTTGTATTTTTGTGGTTTAAAACGTATCTGTATTCTCTCACATTATATAGGTAAAAAAACTGCTGCTTGTTAAAAATGCAGATGGTTTATGGATTATGTGGACAGTTAGCATATGTGAAATAAAATGGTGCAGCCTGTAGGGGGGAGGAGGTCCCATTCCACACTGGATCAACACCCTTGATGATCCTGTGCGGGATGCACCTGTGAGTGTTCATAACAGTGAGCTCTTCTTTCTTCAGATACACTGAGGAGATGGTACCCTGGCACCCCTGCTTGAAACTCATCAGCAACTGCGAGCAGAAGCTTTCCAGTCACACATCAAGGCGCTTGATAACAATGGAAAAGGTGAAGGAATTTGAGGTAAATTGTCCAAGGTTTGTTTTTTTTTTTTTTTCCAGATAAATTCTGGAAGAATTAAACACAGATTTTCCTAATTTCCTCAAATGAAGTTTGGTTAATGTTAGTCCTTGATTTTTTTTAAGTTTTTAATGAATTCAGGAGGAGGCAAAAGTTGAACAGGTTTGTGGCATTTGGTGGGGTAGGAATAGAATATAGAAACTGAAGAATAGAAAGAATGGTTGACTTTTATTTTTCAGGCTATGTTTGTTATCCTTGGGCTAACTTAGTTATAGAACAGAGCATTGTTAATTAAACAACCAAGGTGTAATTAGCAATGTACTAGTTACCCTTTTTCTTCAAAAGCAGAACCTGCTTGATTGCACACTTTACTGGAGAACATGTCACTTTATATAAAGGAGAAAGACTCATCTGTTAGGGTCCAGCATGCGTTACCTCTCTTTCGTTCTTTCTCTCCCACACACAATTCATTTTTCAGGTTGAAAAGAAAGAACAAAACATCTGTTATTTCATACCAAGATCAGAATTGATATGAATAATGCCTCCTCATGGAGCTTAATTAAATCTGCAGAATTCATCCTGGTCTGTACAGATCTTGATTAACAACCAAAGCACTTTCACATTCACTAGAACTTGGGTAAGCCCCTTGAATGCTTTGGATCTAGAGGGCAAGCAGAAAAGAATAGTGTTACTGCCTGAGGATTTTGTCTTACTCATTCTTACCTCTGCATTTCATTTTTTTCATGTGCTTCACAGCTTATGGATTCTTTCACAATAATAAAAAATAATATTTGTACAGTGCCGTTTGCATATGTTGTTCTACATATTTCTTGTTTTTTTTTTCCTTTTAATTTCTATTTCCTATCTGTCACTAATATAGGCCCTTGTTACCATATACCTGGTTTATGCTGATAAGCTCCTAAATTACGCCTCCTACTTTTCACACCTCTAGCTCTTATATAGTAAATGTGTGTGCTTGCTAAGACTCTTCAGTTGTGTCCAACTCTGTCCGACCCCATGGACTGTAGCCCGCCAGGCCTTTTCTGTCCATGAGATTCTCCAGGCAAGAATACTAGAGTGGGTTGCCATGCCCTCCTCCAGGGGGATCTTCCCAACCCAAGGATCGAACCTGCATCTCTTAAATCTGCATTGACAGGCAGCTTCGTTACCACCAGCGCCACTTGTGAAGCCCTATATGTTAAATAAATCTTCCTAAAACACTGCATTTGTTAGGTCACTTCTTTCTGCAAGAATTTTAGTTGACTCATTTTTATTACAGGGTAAGGTTCAGAATCTTCAGTATGACATTTTTCTCAATAATTAGGCTTTAGTATCGGGGCATTTCTGAAAGCTAAGCTGTGTGTATATGCGCACATATATATATGTGTATCAGTTCAGTTCAGTCGCTCAGTCGAATCCAACTCCTTGCAACCCTGTGGATTGCAGCACGCCAGGCCTCCCCGTCCATCACCAACTCTGGGAGTTTACTCAAACTCATGTCCGTTGAGTCAGTGATGCCATCCAACCATCTCATCCTCTGTCGTCCCCTTCTCCTCCTGCCCCCAATCCTTCCCAGCATCAGGGTCTTTTCAAATGAGTTAGCTCTTCGCATCAGGTGGCCAAAGTATTGGAGTGTCAGCTTCAGCATCAGTCCTTCCAATGAATATTCAGGACTGATTTCCTTTAGGATGGACTGGTTTGATCTCCTTGCAGTCCAAGGGGACTCTTCAAGAGTGTTCTCCAACACCACAGTTCAAAAGCATCAGTTCTTCGGCACTCAGCTTTCTTTATAGTCCAACTCTCACATCTATACGTGACTACTGGAAAACCATAGCTTTGACTAGACTAGACATAACTTTGCTGGCAAAGTAATATTTCAACTTTTTAACATGGTATCTAGGTTGGTCATAACTTTTCTTCCAAGGAAAAAGCGTCTTTTTATTTCATGGCTGCAGTCGCCATCTGCAGTGATTCTGGAGCCCCCCAAAATAAAGTCTGTCACTGTTTCCACTGTTTCCCCATCTATTTGCCATGAAGTGATGGGACCAGATGCCATGATCTTCGTTTTCTGAATGTTGAGCTTTAAGCCAACTTTTTCACTCTCCTCTTTGACTTTCGTCAAGAGGCCCTTTAGTTCTTCTTTGCTTTGTGCCATAAGGGTGGTGTCATCTGCATATCTGAGGTTATTGGTATTTCTCGCGGCATTCTTGATGCCAGTTTGTACTTCATCCAGCCCAGCGTTTCTCATGATGTTCTCTGCATATAAGTTAAATAAGGGTGACAATATACAGCCTTGACATACTCCTTTCCCAATTTGGAACTGGTCTGTTCCATGTCCAGTTCTAACTGTTGCTTCCTGACCTGCATATAGGTTTCTCAAGAGGGGTCAGGTGGTCTGCTATTCCCGTCTCTTTCAGAATTTTCCAGAGCTTGTTGGGATCCACATAGTCCAAGGCTTTGGCATAGTCAATAAAGCAGAAGTACATGTTTTTCTGGAACTCTCTTGCTTTTTCAATGATCCAGCGGATGTTGGCAATTTGATCTCTGGTTCCTCTGCCTTTTCTAAATCCAGCTTGAACATCTGGAAGTTCACAGTTCACGTACTGCTGAAGCCTAACTTGGAGAATTTTGAGCATTACTTTACCAGAGTGTGAGATGAGTGCAATTGTGTGGTAGTTTGAGCGTTCTTTCGCATTGCGTTTCTCTGGGATTGGAATGAAAACTGACCTTTTCCAGTCCTATGGCCACTGCTGAGTTTTCCAATTGTTGGCATATTGAGTGCAGCACTTTTACAGCATCATCTTTCAGGATTTGAAATAGCTCAACTGGAATTCCATCACCTCCACTAGCTTTGTTTGTAGTGATGCTTCCTAAGGCCCATTTGACTTTGCATTCCAGGATGTCTGGCTCTAGGTGAGTGATCACACCAACATGATTATCTGTGTCATGAAGATCTTTTTTGTACGGTTTTTCTGTGTATTCTTGCCACCTCTTCTTAATATCTTCTGTTTCTGTTAGGTCTATGCCATTTCTGTCCTTTATCGAGCCCATCTTTGCATATATGTATTACATCTTCTTTATCCATTCATCTATCAGTGATAGGTTACTTGTATATGTTGGCTGTTATAAATAATACTGCCTTGAATGTGGGGTTGTATATATCTTTTCAGGTTAGTGTTTTCATTTTCTTAAGATACATTCCTAGAAGTGGAATTGCTGGTTCACGTGGTAGTTCTGTTTATAATTTGCAGGATCTTCATACTGTTTTCCATTGGAGGAGGCAATGGCAACCCACTCCAGACCTCTTGTCTTGAGAATCCCATGGACAGAGGAGCCTGGTGGGCTGCAGTCCATGGGGTCGCTAGGAGTTGGACACGACTGAGCAACTTCCCTTTGAGTTTTCGCTTTCATGCATTGGGGAAGGAAATGGCAACCCACTCCAGCGTTCTTGCCTAGAGAATCCCAGGGATGGCGGAGCCTTTGGGCTGCTATTTATGGGGTCACACAGAGTCGGACATGACTGAAGCAACGCAGCAGCAGCAGCAGCAGCCTGCTTTCCGTAGTGGCTGCACAAATTTACTTTCCTTGCAGCAAAGCATGCAGGTTCCCTTCCATTTGTATCCTCACCAACGCTTGTTATTTCCTTTGAAGAATGGCTATTCTAACAGGTGTGAAATGTTATTTGATAGTGGTTTTGATTTGCGTTTCCCTGATTAGTCATGTTGAGCATCTTTTCAGGTATCCATTACCTATGTGTTGTCTTTCAGCTCTTTGGGTTTTTGATTTTTTTTTTTGGCAATTCCATACAAATTTTAGAATTGTTCCATTTCTTTGAAAAGTACCATTAGAAATTTGATTGGGATTGCACTGAACCTGTAGTATGGACATTATAACAATATTAAATTTTCCAGTATGGAATGAGTATGGAATACCTTTCTATTTATTTGTGTTGTCTTTAGTTTCTTTCATCAGTGTCATAGTTTTCAGATTTTTACCTCCCTGGTTAAATTTATTCCTAGGTATTTTCTTCTTTTTGATGTAATTGTAAACGGGATTGTTATGTTTCTGATAGTTTGTTAGTATATAGAAATACAACTTATTTTTGTATATTGATTTTTGTATTTTGCAGCTTTACTGCATCTGAAACTTCACAGTTTATTGTCTCTAACAGTTTTTGGTGGAAGTCTTTAGGGTTTTCTGTGTGTATTATTACATCATCTACAAATGGTGACAGTTTTGCCTTTTCCTTTCCATTTTGGATGCCTTTTATTTCTTGTTCCTGCCTAATTGCTTTGGTTAGCACTTTCAATACTGTATTGAATAAAATTGTCAAGATTGGGCATCCTTGTCTTGATCTTAGAAGACAAGCTTTAAGCTTTTCATTCTTGAGTATAGGCTTATCATATGTGGCCTTTATTATGTTGAGGTATATTCCCTGTATACCTGCTTTGTTGACAGGTTTTTTTTTTTTTTTTAATCGTGAATGGATGTTGAATTTTGTCAGGTTCTTTCTCTGTATCTACTGAGATGATCATATGATTTTTATCCTCCTTTTGTTAATGTGGTGTGTCATGTTGACTGATCTGTGAGGATTAACCTGTTGCATCCCCAGAACTGTTGCCTGAATCCCACTTGATCATGGTATATGATTTTTTTAATGTATTGTTGAGTTTGGTTCAGTAATATTTTGTTAAGGAGTTGTGTATTCATCAAGGATATAGCCTGTAATTTCTTTTGTTGTGGTATCCTTGTCTGGTTTTGGGTATAGCTGGGCTTGTAGAATGAGCTTGGAATTGTTCCCTCATCTTCTATATTTTGAATAGTTTGAAAAAGTTGGTATTAATTCTTCTTTGAATGCTTGGTAGAAATCACCGAATGAAGCTCTGTGGTCCTCTGCTTTTGTATGTTGAGAAGCTTTTGATTACTAGTGCAATCTCTATTGATTTCCCTGATGGCTCAGATGGTAAAGAATCCTCCTGCAGTACAGAAGACCGGGGTTTGATCCCTGGGTAAGGAAGATCCCCTGGAGAAGGGGATGGCTGTGCTGTGCTATGCTTAGTTGCTCAGTTGTGTCCGACTCTTTGTGACCCCATGGACTCTAGCCCACCAGGCTCCTCTGTCCATGGGGATTCTCCAGGCAAGAATGTTGGAGTGGGTTGCCATGCCCTCCTTCAGGGGAACTTCCCCACCCAGTGATTGAACCCGGCTCTCCCACTCTTTACTATCTGAGCCACCAGGGAAGCCCAGGGAATGGCTCCCCAGTCCAGTGTTCTTGCCTGGAGGATTCCATAGACTGAGGAGCCCAGTGGCCTGCAGTTTACGGGGTTGCAGAGGGGTTGCAGAGTCAGACACGACTGAGCGACTAGCACTTTCCCTGTCACTTTTTCAGTCCTGTTAGTAATTGGTCTGTTCAGATTTTGTGTGTCCTCATGACTCAGTCTTAGAAGGCATTTCTAGGAATTTATTAGAATTCTTCAGAAGTCTTTCTAAGAATGTATCCCATTTCTTCTAGATTGTATAATTTGTTGGCATGTAAATGTTAACAGTGGTCTCTTGTCCTTGCTTTTTCCCCTGTGGTGTCAGGTTAAAGTCTCTTCTTTCAGTTCTGATTTTACTTATTTGAGCCTTTTTTATTTTTAATGAGTCTGGCTAAAGGCTTACCAGTTTTTATCTTTTCAAGGAACCGGCTTTTAGTGTCATTTACCTTTTCTATTATCCTTTTAGTCTCTATTTCATTTATTTCTGCTCTGACCTATATTGCCTTCTACTCTGGGCTTATTCCTCTTTTTCTAGTTTGTTGAGGTATAAAGTTAGGTTGTTTATTTAATGCTTATTTTAATATGTTTGAAAAATTAATATTACCAATAGATTTTTCAGTTTTAAGTCTTGATATTAGAAAGTACAGTGAATGACATCAGCAGTTGTTAACTTTGTGGCCTCCGTAAAAAGTGCACCATATGATGGTTATGAAGGCTTGAAGTGCTATTCTAAAGAGTTGGAAGGAGAGCAGTCTAGAGAAAAGGCGTAAGAATTAATGGAGCCACATGATAAGCCAGTCATTTCTGTTTTAATGACAGAATTAAAACCCATTATGGACCATTTCACGCTTGCTTTCCTCCGAGTTTAATTTGTTTAAGAAAGTCTGGTATTTTTTTGATAGATTTATATTTCCCCAAGCAGATTTGATACACAGAAGAGGAAATAGAGGATGATCTAAGGATGCTTCCGAGAATATTTCTGCTATCTAAAAACAGGCGGTTTCCTGAGATATTTTTAATATTTAATATTTTACTTTTGTCCTTTCAAATTAATTTATAAAGTAAGGAAGTCCTGTTGCTCGAGTAATTTTTTGAAATGTCCTTCCCTTTATAAGATCAAATTTAATCAGTGAGTTTTAATTTGCATGGAGTTTATTATAACTGAAATTACTTTGTCATGTTGAATTAGTCATGTTTGGCTTTTAATTAATTGCTTCATTTCTACCTTCTGTTTGCATGGAGAGGAGTGTATATAATTGCAGCAAGATCCGAGTCCTTTATAATGAAAGTGATGACATAAAATTGTCAAACAGTTCTCATGTACATCTAACAAATTATTCTTGACCTTGTTCAGTGTTGTTGACTTTGGCAGTGGAAGACTATTAATTTTAGGTTTTTACACTTTTGTATACTGTCTCTTCATTTTTGATTTGTCACTTGTTAGGATTAACTTCAGTATAACTTTTGGCCCAGCTGATATGTTGTTATAAAGTGTTCTCCCTCTCCCCCCCTTTAAAATGTAAACATAAGTTATATATGTAAAAAATATCTAAAGAGTATAGATAGTTCATAAAATTTTGTATCTTTATTGGCTATGGTTTTTAGACTCACTGAACATTGGTAGTAAGGAAGAAAATTCTTGCTGACTGTGTTAAAATATGAAAATGCCTGCTAAGAAAAGCCAGTTTTTTGTTATTATTCCCTGTTGATACAGTTTGAAAGCTAAATGAATGACAAATAGCCCTTTTATAAGGCTTTATTTTTTGCAGCAGTTTCACATCAATTTGACCTTATTATTGTTGCATATGGTTAGAGATGAGGAAGTGCCCAAGGCCTAGCCCAGTCTGCTCAAGTAGGAAGTAGCCAGTTTGAGAGCAAAACTCCTCCTTTGTACATGAAATTCTATACCCTTTTTTCAATATCATGTTGCCTCTTTACCAAAACACAATCCTGCCTTTAGAATATGCCGAGATTAAAAGGCAGACATTCTTGAGTGGCATGTTACAAGTTTCTTTTCCCACTCCTCATGTGGCCGTGGTAGAATGTGACTTGTACGAGAACTAATTTTTCCTGCTGATACAACGTGTAGTCAGTGCGGCCATATATAGCTGTGGTCATAGTGGTTACTCGTATAAAATATTTTTCTCATATAAAATTCATAGGAGAAAAATGCTGATCTCTAGAGATATCCAGAAGAATATGAGTACAGTAGTTTGTCTTCAGTGAAAATTACCCAAAATAATACTCGGTGTTCTATACCAGTGTACTTGAATAGATGAATGCGTGCGTACCCAAGACAGCCATTTTCAAGATCTCCTTGAAATTTTTTTTTAAACATTCATACAACTCTTATATGCTATAAAAGTACTTGGTTAAATATAAGAAAATTATCTTAAATTGCTGTCACACTAAATAGGCCATCATATGCCCTATTTCAGGGCAGGAAATGGCAACCCACTCCAGTACTCCTGCCTGGAAAATTCCATGGATGGAGGAGCATGGTAGGCTACAGTCCATCAGGTCACAAAGAGTCAGACACGACTGAGCGACTTCATTTTCTTTCTTTGTATAGTTCCTTTTGGAGAAGGAAATGGCAACCCACTCCAGTGTTCTTGCCTGGAGAATCCCATGGACAGAGGGGCCTGGTGGGCTACAGTCTATGGGGTTGCAAAGAGTTGGACATGACTAAGCAGCTAACACAGAGAAGGCAATGGCACCCAACTCCAGCACTCTTGCCTGGAAAATCCCATGGGTGGAGGAGCCTGGTGGGCCACAGCGACTTCACTTTCACTTTTCACTTTCATGCATTGGAGAAGGAAATGGCAACCCACTCCAGTGTTCTTGCCTGGAGAATCCCAGGGACGGCAGAGCCTGGTGGGCTGCCGTCTGTGGGGTCGCACAGAGTCGGACATGACTGAAGCAACTTAGCAGCAGCAGCAGCAGCAGCAGCAGCAGCAGCAGCAAACAACTAACACACATGCCCTATTTATTTGTGGCTTATTTACTTGACATCCTGCCTTATCCTGCTGGTGATTTGAAAACTACTGAAGTATGAGTAAATTAATTTTAGATATCACTGACATTAATTTAGACTAAAGTTATAGTGTGAGTCAGTTGTCTTTTCTTTTTTTTTTTTTTTAGTAGCTGGGCAGTATAGTTCACATGACTTAAAACAGAGAATATTGGGAGGTCATAGTGGCAGGTGGTGAAAGTTAATATAATTTTTTATTTTGGACCAAATGAAAGAGTCCTGTAACATGAAGCCTATGAATGCTTCATTAATCATAATGGAAGGTGGCCAAAACCGAAAGACTTGACTGAAAGATTTTAAAGCTGTGGAGGGAGAAAACAGCCATTAACATACCACTAACAACAACAGTGGTTTTGTTTTGTTTTTTTTTTACAATAGTGTTTTAAATGAGGAAGCAAGAGAAGAGAAACTGAGGTCACTTGTTTGAGAAAATGACTTATGGATGGCTTGAAGTGGAAGAAATTTGACTTTGTATAAGTAGTGGCATTTTAGAACGATAGTAGTGTCGCTAATCATAAACTCTGGCGTTCTGCTGACTTCATGCCTGTGCCTGTTTCCATGATGCATTACCCTCTCCCAGGATCAGTGGTGTTGATTGTTTTTTCCTTAGGCAGCCATTTGAATTAAAGATTGTCTCTTCCTGTTGACCTTTCTTTCTTTCTGAAATATTTTGTTTTTTTGCCTATCCCTTGCCAGGGTGATTGGGTATTTTCCTTTCGATCAGAGAGGAAAGATTAAAAATTAGGTATGAAGTATTTCGATCCTAAGCCTAGTGGGAAATAGATGCTACTTCGTTTATCAGTGACAAAAATAAGACAGAATGACACTAAGAACGTGGTAGTGGGATATGAACTCAGTCTGTGTCTTAGTACAATACAGTATTCATTAAGATTAAAATGTTTGTGTGTGTGTGTGTAAGAGAGAGAGGTCAAGGAACAGAGATGAGAGAATCTTCCAAATTATTTTGCATTAGAAATCAAAAGGAAGCTATTTGCATTATTTTAAAATTATAGTTCAACTTGAGGTGTTTATAAAAGGCTTATAACCACAGATAGAAGACTGATGATGCTATATATTGTATTAATTCAGGTTTAAGGATCATGCCATCTACTTACCAAGTGAATTACTTTTGCTATTAATGGTAGTTTCCCTTGAATTTAAATTTGAGAGAGTCATCATGTGACTTTTTCTTTTATATTTCTGCAACTAAATGACTTTGCCAGACCGGATTTTCTGTTAAATTAATGCTATCACAATATTTTGAAATTACTGTTTCTGGTAAACCAGGTAAAAACAAAACTCTGTCCCCTACTTCCTCCAAGAAGGAATCATTTAAGATACCTGGGTCTTTCTACTTACGATGCTACTTGGATATAACTCTCTTATTTGCAGGAAAAAGCAGTTCTCTGATGGCAGAGGGAGCATTCGTCTTCATGTTCCAGCTCTAATGTTCATATTTTCAAACCATGACAGTAAAACTGTCTTTAATCTATTGCTCTTTCAGAATCTTAGGCAGAGGTCATTTGCAAACTTTAAAGTGTGATCTGGGAGTCCAAGGCATGAATGGTTTAGGGAAATGAGGAGTGTATGTTCAGAGTCAGCGTAATCCTCTGGAGCTTTTTTTAAAAATAATTCTCAAATGACACATTTTCTGTTTTTTGTATTTTTATTTATCATAGGGTTATTTAATTTATTATGATTCTCAAATGACACATTTTCTGTTTTTTGTATTTTTGTTTATCATATGGTTGTTTAATTTAGAATTCTCTTCTTAGTATTTTTCAAATTCAAACACAGACTTGTCTTCTCACCGTATGACCCATCAAGAACCCAACCCTGAAACTTAATATGTATTTTTTTGCCCCAATCCTAAGGGTACAGTTTAATGAATAATTATAAAGTAAACATTTCTGTAGTGACCACCAAGGTCAAAATTATGGAGTATTGGAGCATCCCACTCTTGTGGCTCTTTTTGGTCAAAAATACCTCCTCCCGCAGATATAAGCATTAATCTGACTCTTATGGTAATCACCTCCTTGCTTTCCTTTGTAATATTATCACTATCCAGTTCATTGCTAAGCAAAATAATTATTTGTTTCTGATCTTTATATATATAAATGCATATGTATTTTTATTAATTTTAATGGGTTGTGGTGGTTTTAAAAAGTCACCCAGGAGATGAAGTGTCTCCACATTAAACAGGAGAGTTTGTATATGTATGTCTGTGCATGCTTTGGCCTATGGCTCATCCTTTGCTGCTTAGAGTAAGTAAGATTCTTCTTAACTGTAACTAGCTATTAGACAGAGTAACTAATAAGTTGTCATTACATTTTCATCCTGTGTGTTGGCCTGTATTTTAATGTTTGGGGTTAAGTTTTGAATTTTATGAAGTTATAGGTTTTAGTGGTGAGCATGTAGAATATACTCATAGTTCTATATCATCATGATAGCACAGATATCTGTGATGTGTTTTTTTACAGTTAGAAGTTATGTGTTGAGTGCCAGATGTCAAAGTTCAGTAATTGAATGTCACTCATTTTCAGAACTCTAGCTATAAAGATTTTTTAATATATTAAAATATTTTACCAGATTTTAGGTAACTTAATGCCTTACAGAGTAATTTTTTTTTACAAGTATAGATTGTATGTGAATACCTAATTTAGGGAGGAAGATTTCCAACGCTTACCTTGTTCCCATTAAGAGTAATGCTAGAAGTTTCCCATAATAGTATTGGATGCCAGACTTTTGACCTGCTTGTCCTTGGTTTGCAAATGGCCTAGTGCTGTTTATAGTTGTATAACTTTAGCACAAGTGGTTTCTATAGCTACTGTCCAGTACCAGATGTAGAACAGTGGGAAGCTTTGATAAGGGGAGCAAGGATTTTTAAACAAAAGCCGGACATGGGTAATTACCCTGAAGCTGAACTGAGGCCCATTATATTCAGTACTATCATTTACTTTTCATTTCACTCTCTGCTAATTATAAGAAGGAAAATCTATTGACTCTTTTCCTCTTCCATCTCTTTGCTTTCTTCCTCTCACCTTATTAAAGAATGTATATTATGCCGTTAATCTGTTGCCTGAATCCAGAAGTTGGTCTTGACAAAGTTAGGTGAGCATCACCAGTTTGACTTTTATTACGATGACAGCATCATTGGTTTCCACTTATCATAGAATAAGTTTCATAAGCCATTTGTATCAAGTGTTTGCAGAGAAACTGCTATGTTATATAAACTGCTGCCACTTTGAGAATATAAATGACTTAAGGTTAATACTAGTGAGGTAGAAAAAATCATTATCTCATTATCAGGAATTGTCAGTTAAGTAAAAGGACAATTTAAACTTGACCTATAATTAAAATAGAAGGCATTTGGTTTTCTTCTAAATGGTTTTCAACTTCATCCCCAAAGTGATACCTTTCTAGGGGAAAGCTCTTGTTTTTAAACAGTAAATTAATTATAAATTGATGATTATCCTTAGGTATATTATTGGGGGATTCTTTTAAAAGTCACTCTTTGGCAGAAAAGCGATGCTGTGAGAGAATTTTGGCTTCAGTTAGAATGTGGGTAGGGAGTGGTGTGAGAGATGAGACTGTAGAATTAAGCAAGGGGATCCAGTTTGTAAGTAGAGGGTGGGCTGCAGGCAAGGAGGTTGAGGAAATTCATACCCCCTGACTCCTCTTTTTTCTCTATAAAGAAGGATATATGTTTTTGTTGAGAGCGAATGGAAAAAGGACTGTGCGAAATGAGAAAGGAAACTGTCTTTTACTGGTTTTTACATTCGGGTATTTTTGTTGTGTTTTCTTTTTCTGACTTGATTGCGTGCTCCCTGAGGGGAAAGCCATGGCTTTCATCACTCAGCATGTGTTTATAGAACCACTTCTGTCATCTGCTGAGATAGAACAGACTAATGAAACATAGTTCTTATCCTTAGAGAACTTGGTGTGAGAGAAAGTTTGGTTCGGTAGTGATCTGTGCAAGTTGCTATGTGAACACCAGTGGGTACCTCCCCGAGGAGATGGTGCTTGAGTCAAGAGCCAACATTCTCAGCAAAGGTACAGAGATACAAGAGGGGTGCATTCAGGGAATTCTAGACATTGAAGCATGACTGAAAGTATTTGGGGAGAGGTGGTTGGAGATAAAGTGGAAAACCAGAGGCCTGCCTAGTGTTGAAGGTCTTTACCTACCAAAGAGTTTCAAGTTTATCCTATTGGCGATGGCGAATCCTGAGGGATGTGAGTTAGGAGAGTAACAGAGGTTCTTGTTTAGGAAGGTCACCCAGACTTTAATATGCAGGCCAGTTTTTGTTGTGGAAAGATGTCTGTGACACCAGCCTGGAGGCTTCTGGTATGATCTTGTGAAGACAATGAGGCTGTCAACTAAGAAAGATAGAATATAGAGATTGTGGGAGAGACAGTGCTATTGAGAGTTTCCGGGTAGGTGGATGTGGCAGGACCTGAAGACTGATTGAATGATTGGGGAAGGGAGACAGGTTGAAGGCTGACTTAGAAATCTGGCTTGGGGTGGCTGAGTAGGTGCAGGTATGTTACCCTTGCCCCTCCGTCCCAGAGGACACGGCGCAGTGCTGCTCCCCTGGGCTACTGCAGGAGGCTTCCCGCTGGTTTCCCTGCTTCTGCAGCTTCTCCCATCACATAGCTTGCACAGTAGCCAGAGTATCTTTCAGAGTGGAAGCAGATAATCAAACTCCCCTGTTTAAAATTAATCAATAACTTGCTATGAAATTTAGATCAAAATTCAGAATCCTTCACATAACCTTCAGGGCCAGCCTGACCTACTTGTAGCCGGTCTCTCCAATTTGATTTTGAGCCACCTTTCCGTTCATTCTTCAAGCCTGAGCCACACTGGCCCGCTTTCACTCCCCAGAATGTACTTAGCTCTTTCTAGTCTGAATGTTTTCACATTGTGTCTCCTCCCTCATTGTGTTCCTAGAATGCTTTCTTCCTGTCTCTTTTTATGAGTAAATTTGATTCATCCTTTAGGTCTCAGGTAAATGTCACTTCCTTTGGGAAGCTTTTCTCATTCATTTTCTTCTCTCCCATCCAACTAGGTATCTCCTTATATTTTTATGGTACCCTTTTCTTCCCAGTATTTCATCACAGTTTGTAAGTATATGTTAGGGTGTATATTGTTTAATGTCTGTAACTCTGTGAATTAATGGAGTTTGACTGTTTTGCTCACTACTCAGTAAATATTTATGAAAAAAATAGTAACTGTTCGGTGATTGTTTGGGGCCCTTCTAGAATAAAAGCAGTCAAATTCAACAGTATTTAAATCATCCATTTGAAGGAAGAGTAATACACTGAATTTTGTCATTACCCTGATGTCACTCCTGAAAAGTCAGTGATTCAGAAATAGTTTAATCCTATGATACCTAGGCCTTATTTCTTATGAGAAGCAACAAAAAAACAGGTGGATCGCTGTACTGTGGAGATGAGAACACCTTCCTTCTAATTAAGGCGGAAATAACCAAGAAAGGCAGATCTCTGGGAGAAGATAGTAGTTAGAAGGATAGTTTTATGTAAGTGCAGTTCTCAGCTTTATTTTCTTTAAAGTGAGAAGTTTTATGACATTCAGTTTGAGGACACTCTTGCAAATATGTATTCTCCCAGATGAATCCAGAGTGTCATTAGTTCCATTTAAAGTGGCAGCTTCAGATGTTACTATAAAACATTCAGATGTTACTATAAAACAGTTTTTTTTCTTGAGGATTTGTTCCCTTTTAAATTAACATTTATTAAATTATAAGTAGCTAAAGTACTTCCCTTTTGAAGTCTCTTTTTTTTCTTTTTGATGCTCTACTTTTTTCCCAGGTGGCTCAGTGATAAAGAATTCTCCTGCAGTGCAGAAGATGCAGGTTGGATCCCTTCATCCCTGCATCTTCCTGGTAGGGAAGATCCCCTGGAGGAGGAAATGGCAACCCACTCCAGTATTTTTGCCTGGGAAATCTCATGGACAGAGGAGCCGGGCAGGCTGAAGTCCATGGGGTTGCAAAGGAGTCAGACACAACTGAGCAACTCAGCAACTTTTGATGTAGAGTTAGTTGTAAAAATAAAGGTTAACTTGAATAAGGTGTGGTTTATGTACTTTTTATTTATTTTTCTGGAGAATAATTTGCAATTCTAGATTGGACATAAATGACAATGATGAAACACTTGAGAATCACTAAGGTAAATACGTGTGAGTATATTTCCACATCATTCTTCTAGAAATGATGTGAATAAATGCCAGTGCTCTCTGAAGGAAAACGGCTGTGCTGTTGGTGCCCTGTGGCTCTATATGTTTACAGCAACCAGGACTCAGACAGAGAGGGAAGTGGAGTGCTCCTGACTGTCCGATGCATCGTGATCAGCTGGGCTTCAAATGCTCTTTACCCACATCAGGAAATACTATAAAGAAGAATTTATCTGCTTCAGCCAGCAGGGGGCACTGTATATATAAAAAGTACACGGCCAATTGTAAAGCTTCCTTTGATTTTTTTTTTTCCCTTGGCAATAGTGTTAAAATTCCTCGAGGAGTTTATGTTTAGAGTTAGTAGTAGTGATAGGACCAGAAATTGGCTGGGTGGGACAGTGGTTAAAGGGGTTCTGTCTAAAAGTTTAGAGATGAAATATGTATTACCATAATGTTGCTGTTTAGTAAAAAACAGCCTCAAAATGTCACACTCCGTTTTGAACAACCCACTAATCTACCATGTAGGAAGTTAACTCTTTAACCACTGTTTTGATGTAATATCTATTAAAAAAAATGTGTGACAGAAAAAGTATGTGCTTTAAAGCCTGATCTAGGCTACAATTCTGGCATTACTTACTAGCTATGTGACTTGTGGCAGATTATTTAAACTCTTGAAGTTTCTGTATGTGGAAAATTTAGATAATAATCTGCTGTGAAAAGATGCAGAAAATTAATTCACTTCTGTCAAACACATAGCTATACATGTATATCAGTTGCTTTCTTAAATCAGAATTTGTATGTTTCTTGTCATAATTGCTATTTGTCTTACAAAGTTAAGTGATAGATCCGAAAGCTGTGTATTCCCATTACGTATCCAGAATTTTCCTACAGAAATTCTTGATTTCTGGTTATAAAAATGATAAACAGTAAATAGTATAATCAACAATCTTAGTATTTTATTCCTGTTTCTTCAAGTACTGACATGTGCCAAAATTTAACCAGTAGTCATCATATTTAGGAAAGGTGGTCTGTAATCTTTCATTGCCATAGTTTTTTTTCTTGGCATTTGCTAATTCTTTGTGTATGTGTATTTTCCATGCAGTATATCTTGCTTACTAAAAACTGGCATAAGTCAGGTTTTATGATACATAGATGACATTATGACTGATAGTGATAGACAGATTGAGAAGTGTCAGAGAAACCAGAAATCAAACACTGGGGCAAGCTGGAGTTAGTGAGGGACTTCAAGGGTCGTGTTGCTTGAGGATACTCTTCTCCCTTTTAAGTAAACTCTTGGCCTTTGAGATACTGAATTGAAAAAAAAAAATCTGCAGATATTCTTGGTTGAGATGGGCAGGGAATGTGAATAGAGAAGAGTTATCAAAAGGTGATGAAAAATATGTGGAGTTGAATATCATCGTCTCAAGTGTGATCCCTGGTAAACGGAACTAAAGATAGGTTGAAAGAGAGAGAGAAATAAGAGGAAAAACATTGACTTTGCTATTTTATTCAGCATCAAGGTAACATAAGTTCTGAATGCTGCAAATGGTATTTTTCATAAGGACCAGAGTGTACTGTTCATAGGTGTGATATTTACATGTATCTGTGTGGACCGTAAACGTACTGAACCTATTATGTGCAACATTTTGTGAACCACGTCTCTTCCACTTAGATGAAAATGGTAGTCAAAGTCCTGGAGTGTCTGGCTTGCCCTGAAGCAGACTTATGCTGTTAGTAATAGAACAGCACTTGCCAGATCCCTGGCTGAACAAGGGATTTGGAGCTTTGGGGTTCTTCAGGAGTTTTTGTTATGAATGTCTGATTTTGCAATCAGGGGGCAATCAATCCTTGCATAAGGAGGCATTCTAGTATAGGACTCACATTAAATCTTCTCTACTCCCTGGGAGATGAATAGGATCCCCTCTCCGCCCAAGACTTCCCTGGTGGCTCACGTGGTAAAGAATCCACCTGCAATGTGGGAGACCTGGGTTCAATCCCTGGGTTAAGAAGATCCCCTGGAGAAAGGAACGGCTACCCACTCCAGTATTCTGGCCTGGACAATTCCATGGACTATTACTACATGCGGTCGCAAAGAGTTGGACACGACTGAGTGACTTTCACTTCACTGCCACCACACCCCCACCCTCACCCCCAAAGAGGTTTCATTTCTAATAATAGTCTTTCCCCACTTTTCCAGTAGCATGTATTTCTCTGTCACTGGGTCTCTGTAGCACTGAGCATATGATCTGTTAAGAGGCTTAGTTTGCTTTTACTGTATTTTGAGTAAATCTTGAGGTCTAAACTAGTCAGATAAAGAATGCCATAGCTAGTACATGTTTTCTTGGTAATCATTCATTGGTATAGGTTATAATCATCACTTTGAGTTTTCTAGGCTTCTGCTGTTCATTCCTAGTCTCTGCCTCTGATCTTTATAGTCTTGTCTTTATTTATCATCAGTTTGTCCTGTGTATATTCTTGAAATCAAAGGCAAGCTATCTTGTTAAGCTCTCGGTTTGTCTTCTGAGGACACCTGTCTTGCATTGTGCTCTGACTTTCTCTCCTGCTTCCCCTCGTGAGCTGCATAGTTGGCAGTTGAGGTAGGTTAGGCGCAGGAGCGACTGAGCCCCAGTCAGTTCCTGGCCCATGCTGGTCTCAGCTGTCTTACCACACCTCTGCCTTTTAAGCTTGCACACTCGCATCACACATTTCTGTCCTGTCATACCCCTGCAGCCCTGGAACATTCGCTAAACTAGTCTGCAGTGCATTTTGGTGTAGAGGTGATCTTGCATGGCTTAGAGGAGTCACAGGGAGAAGAATGGACAGAAGGCAGAACTGAAGGATCTCACTGCCTGATACTGTTCTGATCCCTCTTGTTCAGAAGGGGAAAGTGAGAGGACATTCAGCAAACTGATGTGAAATTGTATGTCACTCCCAAACGTTAAGGGAAAAGCATCAGCACTGGGGAGAGTTTGGACTCGTTTGGATTCAACCAGAATGCTGGTGTAGTAGATTGCACTTTAGTAAGTTGTATTTGATCCCACTGTGGAAAATAGACTAGAGAGGGAACCACAAAGGCAGGGCAACTGGCTGTTCAGGAAAAAAGCAAGGAGAGATGAGGAAGGCTTAGACTGTAGTACTGGAGTTATACATGAAGAGGAGAAGTGGATGTGAAATGTTCAGGATGTAGAACCTCAGGTTACAGGACTGACTCAACGAGAGAAAGAAAGGGAGAGCACTTTGACCCGGGTTTCTGATTTTGATGACTGGGTGGAGAATGACACAAAGAGCTGTGAGACGTAATAGCAGGGGAGATGTCACTTCTGGACATAGCTCTGTTTATAACTAAGGTATTTCTGCCAGGATGAAACTCATGCCCTTCAGCAAGTAGACAAGTTTCCTAATGCTCTTATTTGATATATGGACAGAATGCAGAATACCTGGGGGAACAGATGAAGGTGTGACCCGTCCTTTCTCATGACTCCTCAGTCAGACGTTTGATCAGAGTTGGCATGTGCAGAGGCTAAATGCTGGACCATTGTTCTGTCCTGGTGCTCTCCCATGTCTGGTTCTGAGATGTGGACCTTGAGTCCTCCCTTCAAGTCAGCTGTCCTCCTAGGGTTAGGGCATCTGTGGCTCCTTACATCTCCTAGTAGGAAGATTTTGTGTCATTGAAGTAATTCTTTTAGTTAGTAGAACTAAGTTAATAGCACTTCTGATCCAGTTCTCTTCCTTTCTGGGAGGCCTTTGTTTATCACATGCTTTGTTCCCAGAGATACACCTGCTGCTTGAGTTGAGGAAAAAGTTAGCTCTTTGGACAAAAAAAAAAAAAAGTCCTCATTATGTTACATTTAAAGAGTGTAGTCCCTGGGTCTGACAGACCTGTGTTCAAATTCTAGCTGTGTTTTCTTGGGCCTGTGCTCTTCAATAATTCATCTCTAGATGTGATAGTAGTGTGCTTATCTCTTAGAGGTGATGAGTTTATATTAGATAGTGCTTATGAAGCATTTGAGCTTCCCTGGTGGCTCAAATGGTAAAGAATCTGCCTGCAATGCAAGGCACCCAGGTTCCATCCCTGGGTTGGGAAGACCCCCTGGAGGAGGGCATGGCAACCCACTCCAGTATTCTTGCCTGGAGAATCCAGTGGACAGAGGAGCCTGGCAGGGCTACAGTCCATGTGGTGGCAAAGAGTTGGACGCAACTAAGCAGCTAACAGTTCCACGTCTATGAAGCATTTAGGATGGGGTGTGGGTATGTGTATCTGACTCTTTGCTGCTCCTTGCTCTGTAGTCCACCGGGCTCCTCTGTCCATGGGGTTTCCCAGGCAAGAATACTGGAGTGGGTTGTCTTTTTAGCTCATAATAAATACCACATAAATACCGTCTTTCTTTTGGAATTTTTTAATTTTTTACCTGTAGATAGGTAAAATTTCTTTTTAATCTTTTGACGTTTATATAGCCTGAAGTTATAACCACCATCATGTTTTCATGTGCTTGCAAGAATTTGGAAGTATAGTATTCCTAGTGCCATAGAATTTAAGTAGCCACTTTTTTTTTTTAATAAAATGAATCAGGAAATCTTGGCGTGTTTAATAATTTGTTTCTTTTGTGTGTGATTTTTAAAAAAGCATTCTGGGGCAAAATAGTTTCGAATAAACGAATCAGCCAAAATAACTTGATTTTGGCTAAACCTGGGCTATTATTAATATTATATATGAGGGAAAGAATGAAGGTATTCATCTCATACAGGAATGAGGAAAAATACAAGAATATTTTGAGGATTGTTATATTCCAAATATATTTGTAGATATTGTTTTATACTGAAACCAGAGTAACAAATTAGGCTTCATATTTTCTAATTGTGTCTCCATACCTGTTCTCCAAATCGCATTAATCCTTGTGCAGTAGAATATGAACTTGCAGAAGGGCATGGGATATGTGGTTTTATTTCTAATTCGATTTTTGTCACATTTTGAGGCGACAAGTGAAATTGACCAAGAAGCTGATGTGTCAGTGTTTTCTGTCAGTCTTCTTATCCTTTGGTTTTCTAAGCTGAAACATGACAGTCTGTCCCAGTTTCATATTTCTGGTTTCCTAAAGATCTGTCTGACCACTAGTCCTCACCTGTCTTTGAAGTCTCAGAGTGTGAAGACCACTTGTTTAGCCTGTATCTTCATCTACTGAGGTTAAAGTTGCCAGGAGTAGTTGATGTCATTAACCGAACGTGGACATATCCCCAAGCGGTTTTACTGACCTGTATGACATCATGCAGAGGTAGTAATTTGTTAGAATAGAAGCTTCTTCGCTCAATGATTCTTATAGTCAAAGAAGGCTTCTGTCTGTGCTGAGCAAGGAATTGGAAGATGCTGGTGGCTGTCCGGACTAAAGTTGTGGGAGATGGTTCTCCCTGTTTTCCCTCTTACCCAGTAAGAGTATTTGTCTTCCTTGTGCGGAGGACCGTTGGGGGGATCAGGTGAGGTGAAGTAGGTGAAAGTACTTTGGATACACAAGCATGACCCAGATATAAAATGGTGGTATATTTCCAATTCAGATGTGATAAAGGGGAAACAACTCTCTGTATACCAGAGAGTGAGATTTTGCTTAAAGTAACTGCTTTGCTTGCAGGCTAACAGAAGAAGTAACTCAAACATCTTTATTTTTTGTATTTTCCAACCAACCAGAACCGGGACCAGTATTCACATCTGCTGAGCGATCACTTTCTGCTGTACCAAGGTCATAATTCCTTCCGTGAGAAATATTTCAGTGGGGTAACAAAAAGAATTGCCAAGGAGGAAAAATCTAGCCAGGAATGAAAATTTAAGATTTTTGACAACGGAGAAAGAATAAGGATTTGATAGAAAAGACATCTGGATGTGAATTTTCATGTATAATACAGAAAATGTACTGTTTTAAATAGCTTTATATAATAAAATACATTCTACAAAGTACAATTCTTTTAACGTTAGCTTTGTTTTATAGACTATTTTGTTGTATGTGTCTTTTGAACTTTAATTTATATTTGTACTTTCAAGTATTATGGAAATTGAAAACAGTTATATTTTTGGTAATTAATTTATAAAGGGAACTAATCACATTGACTTTTTAAACATAATCTGCTGGATATGTTATAGGCAGTTAATAGTGGTTGAGAATTTGTTCATTAGGTAGACTTGTTTATTTTGTTTTTGATTGTAATTGTTTTACATTGTCATTGTCACTAATAAAGCTTACTGAGGATTTCTAAAATCATGTAGTATACAGAGGGGGTGTGATGATGGAAATGAAGTTTTATTTATAAATCCCAGGCAAATAAGTAGTAACAGTGATCATGTTGATAATGAGAAAGGCTAGGACCTGACAACCTAAAAAGATTCCAAACTCCTTGAGGCCTGTTCACATCTGAAGTTCGTCTGTACCTTGGATTTGCTTCTGCATTCCTAAACCTTGACTGTCGGTCAAGTTAACTACCCACAATTTTTGGTTTAGAAAGTAACTGATAGTTAAAGCAGTAACAACAACACAAATCCTTGATGGTTCCCTAATGGTATTAAGTCTAATCAGAGCTCTTTGAAATAGAAGCTATATTTTTCTTGAAGGAGAAACTTTGCTGAGTCCACATTGTGTCCATCATGAAAATATCTTGTTTGGAAACCACGATACCCATTAATTCAGGATGCTAATAGCTTTCCTGCTTTCAGTGGCCAAAGTACCTCAGCAGGGCGGCAGTAAATGAATCCTCTCTCTCTAACCAGAACCTATTTTTATTTATGCTGTTATTATTATTTTAGTGTTACTGCTGGCTTTTATGGACTCACAATTTGAATGTGCATAGCTTAAGACTTCCAGAAGACCGGTGCTGCCCAAGCAGAAAGGGAGCAGGCCGTCTGCTACATCCTCCCTCTTTTTCTTGTTCTGCAGCTCTGAATTTCAGCAGATCTGAAACAGTTCAGTGATTATTTTGTTTGGGTTTTTGGATGTGATTTGTGGTACGCTGGGGAAAATCTAAAAGTATTCAAGAATGATTTATTTTCAGTATTTCTGTTGTAAACCGTCTCATTTAAAATTTTTGGAGGTTGTATGGGGAGTGAGTTTGAAAGTTTGTAGCTGACTAAATTTGGAATATGAAATTTTAGCCTTGCCTCGTTTTTTGGTTTTCACAAAAATTAGTCCAAATTAGTTCCAAATTAAATCTGGAAAAGTTGCAATGTTAATTTTAATCATTTGTTCTAAAAAAATGACCCTACCTTAAAAAAAATTCAAATTATTTCTTATTACCTCTAATGGAGGTCTTCTACTCTTTAATTGTTCATTGTTGTGAGATTGTTTTCACTTGTTTTAAGGTCGGTACCCAAAAGTGAAAGAGAAACTAATCACTCTCAACCAATTTCGATTTTAGAGGTCACACGTCCTCTTATTCTAGAAAGAACAACTTTATTTTCTGGCATCAGGATCTTACTACTTTCTGCATAAGTTGAAGAAGATCATTTCCAGGATTGCTTGAGTTTTATGTATATTCTTCATGCACTTTACTAGCAAGAATATCACCTAGCATAATGCCTGCATGTTAGGTAGTCCTGTAGTATGAATTTACAGTGTAATCTGTGAGTGAACCTTAGGTGGTCTCTGGGCTGGCCTAGTTAATGTTCATAATATGACAGACTCTATAATTTTGCTCCTGGCATCTTGGTGGTGTTTCATCAGAAGTAACCTGCTTCCCATCCATTCTGGTGGATTTTCTTTTCTTTTTTTCTGTGATAGCTGGGAGGGAATAGTGGAGTAGGTGGTCTTTGGGGTATTTAGACAAAGTGACCAGCAGATTTAAAAAAAAAGTTTCAAATCTCCTATAAATTTCTAGCCGCTTCCTGCCCAGGGTAACCCGGGTTTAGGCCTATACACCGCTAACTTCCTTATGACTAATTCTTTAAATACAGAGATTGAGCAGTAAAATATTTTCAAACTGTTTAAACTCTGGAAGGTAAGTAAGTGTTACAACTATTCCCTTATGGTGAAAATTCGCTTAAAATTTGATATTTACTATAAGGAGAATGATGACTACAACTAAAGAAATTTATTTCAAGTTTGGTAGGGAAAGGTAGAGTATGAGTTAATGGACGGACTATAGTGAATGTGTTTACGTTATCGAGTGAAAGATGTGCTTTAAAAGTTTGGGACAGAAACAACTGTTTAGGTAATATGTTTTATTATACTCTTATAATCAGGGATGACTTTTTTTAACATCAGGAAATTAGATGTTAAGGTGGTTATCTAGATGCCAGTATAAGCAAATCTGACTCTTGAATCAAAGGCCTTAGTCGTTCGGGATAAAAAGAAATAACCCATGCTGGAAGTATTACCAGGTATTGCTAATCTCAGGAGATATGTAATAATGCATAATGTTTATGTTTTAAAGAGTGAAGGTGACATGTTTGGGGGAAAATGATCTTTCTACTGCATTCTAATCTCCCTTGTAAAAGCACTGTGGAACTAAATTGATGTTAATAGTTCTAATGGGGGGAAAATCCATTGTAGATAAAGCAGGGCATAAATTAATTAATATGGAGCATAGGGATAGA
Source organism: Budorcas taxicolor (assembly GCF_023091745.1). Taxonomy (NCBI): domain Eukaryota; kingdom Metazoa; phylum Chordata; class Mammalia; order Artiodactyla; family Bovidae; genus Budorcas; species Budorcas taxicolor. The sequence goes on along the minus strand of NC_068918.1, from coordinate 16,856,032 downwards.
AATGGGAGGTAATTGTGGCTAAGAACATTGATGATCTTATTGTTGATTTTTCTGTTTGACCAAAGGGAGTAAATTATACCAGAATAAGGACTTTGACAACTCACAAGAGCATATTTTTTCTCCATTATAAAGTTATTTAGAAAACTAAACACTTGTAAGGATCTTTTTTTCTTACAAGAATTGTGTTCATAGAATAAGCAAAACCTACTTTTATTTCCAACTCACTCACTCCCATTTTTCTCAGATATTTATCAAGTAATGTGGTTTGTAATCCAAACCAAAAAAAAAAAAAAGTGCTTTAATCCAGAACATACACATGGACACAATAATACTAGACTGATGATGTTTGTACTTTACAAAACCTTGAGAGCGTCTGTAAAACAGAGTGGTTTGAGAGCATAAGGTCTAGAGTGTAAAGAATTGTAATGGAATGATAAACATATCTGTGATTTGGTCTAGCCATAGAATCATAGAGACAGCACATTCCTAGCAAAGCTCACTAGGGAACCTGACCCTCTTCCCTCAATAGAGGTCTGCCTCAGGATGTTCATATGTTTCACTAGGTAGGATAAGCAAGTTGACATTTAGGCATAACCAAGGCCAACCTGGAATTTGGCTGTTATCCCTTCCTTCATAAGCCATTGTAGACAGGCTTTTAGGGGGATGGAGGCTAAATTCTCATGGCAGTCTCCTAAGAAGCCTGGGTCACAGAACAAAATAGGCTTAAGAGATGAATGTTAAGATAAGCCCACTTCACTTTATGTAACTGCTAGTCCTATTTCTTGGGATATTAGGATGTTCTTAGTATATTTTTGTTCTAGCATTTGAATGTTCTTACTAAGATAATTATATCACAGTGATGCCAAATTGAATCACCCAAAAAGGAATCTGCTTTGACCTCTATGACTTTAAAATCTCTCCTTTAATCAAGCCTTCCCATCTCTCTCCTGAGGGCTTATCAGAAGAACTCTATTTTGTCTAACATCCAGCAGCAGAGATTAGCTGGGCTTATGTGTGAAGTTAGTCAAATTTTAAAAATGGCTGAGGAGAAAATTAAAATTGGAAGTGAAATGGTACTTGGGTTGGGCTTCCATGGTCTGCCTAAGTATTGTATCTAATATGTTGTACATTTGTGAAGTGAATCAGGATGGTCAGAGCTGGTATTGGTGAACCTTTAAAAATCTGTAAAACCTCTTTAAACACTTGTAAGAATCTTTTTCTCTTAGAAGGATTGTATCCATAGGGTAGGTGAAGTCTACTTTGATACTGGTTTGTTTATAAATCATGGACTGGAGTATCTCACAAGTTTGAGTGCTTCCAGCACAAACAGCAAAACTTTTTTTTTTTTATGGTACATGTGTGAGCACCCTTGAAAGATAGAGACATAGTGTCTCCCCCTGCCTGCTCCCCCTTCTAAAAAATAGCAAAAGACTGGGCTCTTGTCAAAATTGAACACTTGAGCCAACCAACCTGATACTGCCAATGTGGAGTGAATCAAACAGACTCGCCGTGATGAGAAGGGCCCAGCAAACCTCATTTGTCAGATGGAGTTGCTGTGCTCAAGAATGCGATTGGCATAGCCCTACTTGCATCTTGGATTTAGATGAAAAGGTGGTAGCTATCCGTTTGGGGAAAATTTTGTCCCCCATTCCACACTGCCTGAAACAAAGGGAATGGCTCAATGGTCTCCTTGATTCTTAAAGGTTACATTTACGGTGGGTTAAAAATACTTTTACGTTACAATTAGGCGATTCCTCTAAGTGCCTTTTGCCTCTTTCACTGAAGGATCGGCAAGACTGAAACCCAGTAGTGCACAATGGGCTGCCGTGGCCAGTCCATTTTAGCACCAGGCACTCAGACCCGAAAATGGGTGTGGTTGACCTGGTCCATGGGCAAATCTCAAAGCTCTTCTCATAGCTCCAGCCAGTCCCCTCTTTGCTGAGACTTGTTATATTTTTACTGACTTTTAGGCTATTGCTGATGACCTATGGTTTGGTCCATCACTTGGAAAACTACAGATTGGTTGACTAAAGATACCCTTGCTTGGGGGCTACCAACAGCGGAAACAGACAGCTGGCTGCTGACAGCTGTCTGGGTCGTTCTCTGATGAAGCCAGCTAGAAGAAAGCTGTTGTCTGGGCCGACACCACCCAGATTGCCATCCTGGTGGCCTGGATCCAGCGTTGTCCCCCATGTGACTGCACACCCGCCAATATGTAGACAGGACACAAAGTAAAGGGCTGTGTTTCTGACGCAGAGCTACTGTTCGGTGCCAGACTTAGGACTCCTGCCAAGAAATAGGCCTGATTGCCTTGGGGTGAAGGAGGCCACGTTGCGTGGAGTGCTGTCCAGCCTGCTCCTGGCAGATTGATGGTTTCGGGTCTTGGCCCCCACTCTGCTGCTTGTGTGCCACTGCTGTTGGCACTTTCTTCGGTTACAGCCTTGCTGTTCCAGTCTGATCAGTTGACTCCAGCCACGTCCCTTTGGCCCTTGAAACTAAGTGGTGTCACATGTTTGGCTTTCTGAACCATTGGTATGACAATGGTATTATACCTTTTATTGCAAAAGCCACTCAACCATGGGCTGATAGTCAAGGTATTTGATAGACTTTCCATGCTCCCTACCATCCACAGGCATCTGGAATTTTTGAGCTTTGGAAATTTTCTCTGCATTGTTCTATGTTTTCTCTGGCAGTCGTTTACCAAGCCTTCTCAGAAAGGCTTAGTAATACATTGCTCTAGAGTTAGCTCTGAACAGTACAGTGTTTCGTCCTTTGTCAGACATCTAAGTCTTTTAATTGTTGGATTTCAGCCCAGAGACAATTGTTGATTAACAGCTTGAGCCTCAGACTGGGAAGGTTTCCAGAACCAAACCCAGAGAGGGAGCTATGACAATCTGGTCCAAAAGGAGCCCTCTACCTGGTATGCTTTATTATTGATGTTGAAGCTGGAAAATCAATATTTCAGCCGATTTATTATCTTTAATTTTCTTTATATTTTCCTCTAGAGCCCAAAATATGTCAAAACATTCTTTTCTATTTTATTTTAATGATAACTGCTTTGCCATGTACCAGTTACATGTGCTCCTCTACTTTTCCTTTTTTTTATTGTAAGGACTAATTTTATTTGTTGGCGGTGGTGGATCATAGTTGCTGCATACAGGCTTTCTCTAGTTGCAGAGAGTGGGGCTCCTCTTCCTTGTGGTACACGGGCTTCTTTTTGCGGTGGCTTCTCATGTTGCAGAGAACAGGCTTAGTTTCTCCGCAGAATGTGGCATCTTTCTGGACCAGGGATCAAACCGGTATCCCTCGCATTGCAAGGTGGATTCTTAACGGTTAAACCACCAGAGAAGCTCCCTGCTTTTCCTGTTATACATGTTCTAAGGCTTGCTTGCTGCTGATTGGTTGATAAAAGGCATAAAAAGACGGGGGTGTGTAGGGGAACTGCTTGTGGTTTGGAATCACTGAAGGGAGCAACCGAATAAGCCTAGAAATTATGGCAGGAGGGCTTTCTACTTTGCCTCCTGGGGGCGGGAGGGAAGCTACCTTGGGAGTTTCATGGGTGATATTGGCAGGCTTGGTCTATCACCATCACTCCAGTAGTGGTTTGGAATGAAGGGAGATAGATGAGAAGCTGGAATGCTAGTCAGAGGGTTGTTGCAGTCATCCATCCAGCTTAGAGATGTGAGGATCTCCACTAGAGAGCAGTGACAGTAAAGATTGAATGGAGAATATTTAGAAGATGAAATGAGCAAGTCCTGCTGATTGATTGATTGCACACAGAGATGAGTAGTGGATGATGTCCAGAGTTCCAGCTGGGTGACTGGGTGGATGGCATGACACACAATGGAATAGAAAATAGAAAAGACCATGTGTTTAGGGTTTGGACAGACAGACATCCTGAACTTGAAGCCTATGGAACAGGCAGAGAAAACTGCACAGCAGACTGTTGAGTATTCAAGGGCAAATCTGGATAGTGGTTGCAAATTTGAGGAGCAGAAGATCCTTGCCTGAGACAAAGAGCCCCTGAGTGAAGATACCCCACACCGGTTCATTCTGTTGCCCTGTCCCCTTGCATAATGTGTATGTTTAGCAAAGAGAATTGGCATGACCCAACACCTGTCAGACTGAATGAGGTAATTCCAGAATTACTATGAGAAATTTATATTTTAATTACAAATATAGTGAGATATAGTAAGATGAAATTCATCTAGTGAGATGAATTGCTGCATTGCACTGTTAGAAGCTGCAGAGAGCAATCCCCCTGGCTTTGGGGTGATGAGCCCCTGTCCAAACTGGATGAATGCATACACCCCATTGATTGTATATGTTCACGAGCCTCATCATAGAACTTTAAAAACTGACAAGCTGTTAGTTGCCTCGAAGGAAAAACCTGCTAAAGAAACAGGCCACCATGGTTTGGACTCTGGATGTGGAGAAAGGAAAGGAAACCTTGAGTATTTTCCTCTTCTCCTTATCCTTTAAAAATACTTCCCTTTTCTCTTTTTTAAGTAACTGCTTAATAGCTTTTGGGTAGCAACACAAAAATCACACAGGGTAGGCCAGAATGTGGGGAAATTTTTAATTAAGTTGAGAGTTTTGTTTGCCCGTTATTAAAAAATATTGGGCCAAAATCCCAATTTCCCTCTATCTTTTTTTATATATACTTATGCTTTTGGCAGAGTCCATGACAAAACCTCTTCCCAGTTAGGGATGGGCCAAAAGCCTTTTCTGAAGCTCCTACTAATTTGGATTAAACTGACTGATTTTAAAGCTTCACACAGAAATTTTGCCAAGAAATGTCATAAGATCCCTTGACATTTAATTCTACAGTCTTATCTTTTGGAGCAAAACAGATGAGTAAATTTTTATTTTTTTATTTTTGCCTTTGTTAGCTTGTTTTCTTAGTTTTGGAAAAAACATATCAAGAATCTGGAAACAACAGAACTTTGTTTTTGCCTTCAGTTTGGCTTTCTGAACCCAAAGAGAGGTCTTGCATGATGCTAACTGGGTTCCTAAGGAAAAAAAGGGCAACATGGTGCTGTGGAAGACATATTTCCATGAGCTGTTGAGTGGTCCATGAGACCCAATCCTGCAGCAGGTGATCAACCCTCCACGAGACTCGATCCTGCACTGGTCACCTGGTACACCAGACCAAGGGTTAGACCTCGAAGCCAATCAGGTTGATCTCTGTATACTTTGTTGTCATTCTTGGCATTGAAAAAGGTACAGCCCCCGTCCTCAATGAGCTTCAAGTCCAGGGGGCCAAAAGTCATAGCAAATAACGAGCTAAGTAGTCAGGTTTCCAGAGGGTAAGTCCATGGTGAGTATGAGAGGAGCAGTTAACCACTTTGAACAGTGTATAGTCTTAATGATGTGTTTCTGATCCTGTGACATGACATGCAAGATCTTGCTCACCTTGGAGAGTCTGCCCCTGCCAGGGCCAGCCAATTGTGCGAGGTAGTAAAGGACTCGCCTCTCATATGTACACGGAGCTCAGAGCCTATAAACCCCTACCTCCTCCTTCAGGCTCTCATACTTTGGGTCCCTGTTCCCACGTCATAATCACTCAAAGGCCAGGCACAGACAATAGGGACAGACCCTACACCCCAGAGCCCACGGAAACTCCAGACTAGCCAATCCCAAGGCTCCTCACCCTGCTTCTCCGTTTGTTCCTGTGGGAACCCCCATAAAGGAAACCTTTATTTATTTGCTTATAAATAAATAAAAACCTTTATAAAGGCGCTTAACCACATTTTTCCCCTACCTCCCCTCTTGCCTCCTGACAAATCTGTGTGCACCGGCTTGGCAAGGCATGCCCTCTTTTGGGATCTTTGATGAACAAACTCTTTTCATTGACAATGGTATTCTGACCTGCTGGTCTCAGCAAACCTGAATAATCAGGAAATGTACATTTTCAAATACAAACAGTGGGAGACGATTGGGTCCAGGAGCACTTTTGAGAGAGGCTGACATCTAAATTGTTTGTCAACAAAGTTGACATCTTTCTTGTTTGACAACAAAGGTCCGTCTAGTCAAGGCTATGGTTTTGCCAGTGGTCATGTATGAATGTGAGAGTTGGACTGTGAAGAATGCTGAGTGCCGAAGAATTGATGCTTTTGAACTGTGGTGTTGGAGAAGACTCTTGAGAGTCCCTTGGACTGCAAGGAGATCCAACCAGTCCATTCTAAAGGAGATCAGTCCTGGGTGTTCTTTGGAAGGAATGATGCTAAAACTGAAACTCCAGTACTTTGGCCACCTCATGCGAAGAGTTGACTCATTGGAAAAGACTCTGATGCTGGGAGGGATTGGGGGCAGGAGGAGAAGGGGATGACAGAGGATGAGATGGCTGGATGGCATCACGGACTCGATGGACGTGAGTCTGAGTGAACTCCGGGAGTTGGTGATGGACAGAGAGGCCTGGCGTGCTGCGATTCATGGGGTCACAAAGAGTTGGACATGACTGAGCGACTGAACTGAACTGAACTGACATCTAAGTAGACTCCTGAGGAAGAAGCTGTGGAACTTGCCAGCTGACGTCAGGTTGTGTGACGGCGAGCAGGGGATTCCAGGCATCTGGAAAAGGACACTTAGATAGCAGTTCCAGTAGCTTGGATACTTGGAGCTCAACTACAAGTGTTGGATGAATAGAAGAAATGAAGCTGGAGAGGAAACGAGGGCCAGATCATGAAGGACTTCCAACCCTTGCTACAAAGTCTAGGCTTGAGGCTTGAACTGAGAGAAGCTCCCTCCCCGTGAAGATCGTCCCCCTTATGCCATTGTCAAGGCTCTTTAGGAAGTTGTAGCTATTTGCAAAATGACTCCCTGTGGCTGAGATTCTTGACTTCCTTGACAAACGTCCCATGTGATGGAGTTTTGTGACTTTGCCACTGCTCTAGGGTCTGTTCTTTTCTTGGTTCTGGATCTCAGTTAATGACCTCTGAGTAGGGCGAGCCTCACCAGAGCAAAGCGTTATCACCTGGGAGCCTCAGTTTCTTCCATTTAGGCTCCCTTCTCAGGCTCCCAGTTACTCTGTGTGAGAGATTTTTCTGGCTGAATGCAGCAGAAACCTCCCTGACCTTGACTGACAGATACTTGCTCTTGAGCCAAGAAACAGTCTTGAGTTGGCCTCCTGCGTTGAGGGAGATGATTTTTATTGGTTTCACTCTTCACACAGTGCTGACGGTGTAAGCTTGCAGAAGAGCAAGCTGACGAAAATAAAGACTCTGAGTTGCCAGCTCGTGTTTGTCCTTATTTCCAAGGACAAACACAAACCCTGTCTCCAGGAGCTGCATCTCTACTCCAAGACAAATGAGCTGTTGAAGTGTCATGATTTTGAAATCCTAGCAAATAGATTTCAAAAGAATATTTTACTGATCAACCTCAAGAAAGCCGTCATAAATAAAAAACAGTTTGTGATTCAAATACTGTTGCTTGTTTCAGAGATTTGCCTTGGGGTTCATTGTTCTTACATCTCAGAACCCTGAGCACTTCTCCTTGAAGTAGGCTACCAAGAACATCCAGTTTTTTTTTTTTTTTGAATCATCATATTCTGATGACTCTTTAAAAGCCCATAAATAATGAGGATGAGAAGGAAGGCAGGATGAAATCCTCAGAGCCCTTGTTTATCATCCTTCTTTCCTCTCCAGCCCCCTCCATCATTCCCTTCTTGCTTCTCCTTCAGCGTTTACTGCATACCCAATGTATACCAACTACCTTGGACAAAAAGATGATAAAAAGTGTGTTTCTCAGGCTAAGAAACTATACATAGTCGTTGGTTAAGGTGATTTTTGTTAAACTATTAAAAATAGTATTCTGAGTTTCAAAGTCTGTTACTTAAAAAAACAAGCAAAAATGTCAGACAAAACATAGATTATGCCACTTTCAATATACTGCTCTTTTGCTGAGAGACTAGTGAGGTTGAGAATGGTGGGGAGGTAGGCTGGGGATATGTGTGTGTGTGCAAAGTCGCTTCAGTCATGCCCAACTCTTTGCAACCCTATGGACCATAGCCTGCCAGGACAGAGGTTCCTCCGTCCATGGAATTCTTCAGGCAAGAATACTGGAGTGGGTTCCATACCCTTCCCCAGGGGATCCTCCCAACCAATGGGTGGAACCTATGTCTCTTCTGTCTCTTGCATTGGCAGCCGGGTTCTTTACCACTAGCGCCACCTGGGAAGTCCCCTTTAAACAACCTGCTGCTGATGCTGCTGGTAAGTCACTTCAGTCGTGTCCAACTCTGTGCGACCCCATCCCTGGGGATTCTCCAGGCGAGAATACTGGAACGGGTTGCCATTTCCTTCTCCAATGCATGAAAGTGAAAAGTCAAAGTGAAGTCGTTCAGTCGTGTCTGACTCTTAGCGACCCCATGGACTGCAGCCCACCAGGCTCCTCCATCCACGGGATTTTCCAGGCAAGAGTACTGGAGTGGGGTGCCATTGCCTTCTCCTTAAACAAGCTGCTGCTGCTGCTAAGTCACTTCAGTTGTGTCTGACTCTGTGTGACCCCATAGACGGCAGCCCACCAGGCTCTGCCGTCCCTGGGATTCTCCAGGCAAGAACACTGGAGTGGGTTGCCATTTCCTTCTCCAATGCATGAAAGTGAAAAGTGAAAGTGAAGCCACTCAGTCGTGTCCGACCCTCAGCGACCCCTTGGACTGCAGCCTTCCAGGCTCCTCTGTCCATAGGATTTTCCAAGCAAGAGTACTGGAGTGGGGTGCCACTTCTCCACCTTAAACAAGCTAGGAGAGTCTAAATGTGAGGCCATCATTGCATCACACACGTGGGACAATCAATGGCGAGAACCAAGTGTGACTGACGCTGTCTTGTCCGGCTCTAGGAAGGTTCTTCCAGCCGGATGGTGTTTGGGCCAATAGAATGAGACCGAGTTCCTAAAACCGAGGACAGTTTCAGTCTTTGATCAGAGAATGGAGAGATGAGAGTTCACACTCTACGGCCCATGCCCTCCCTGACAAATTGTGCTCCCGGCTGCTTTGTAGGGTCCTCATGGGGGCAGCAGGGAGCAGAGCTCCCACGGGTGGGCATGCGAGCGGGTGCAGCCAGGTTGCTGGGGCTCCAGATCCCAGCGGGGCGTGGGGATGGGCGTGGTCTCTGTACGCAGCCCGCCGCCATCTTGAATTCTGCCCTTCATCAAAGCTGGGGTGTTGGCCCAGCAGATTCTTGCCAGGAACACCAGGGCAAGGCCTCTGCCTGCGGCATCTTGCGAGCAAGTGAAACCAGACTAAGCACAAAGGAAAAGGAAAAACGAAAGGTTAGGCTTTATTTTATTACCCAGATTCTATGTTTACTTCCCAGGAATTATTCATGGGCTTTGCTGGTAACAAAAGGACCCGAAGTTATCAGGTCCGTCCCAGACCTGTCAGGACAGCTCTGACTTCACCTGTGTCTGTTTCTCTCACTGTTAACTTAAAAATAATAACGTTTACTTCTCTATCTCCCTTGGAATGAAGGTATATTGAGATGATATGTATGAATGCGTTTGGAAAGGTTGTTCCGTAAGGAAGAGAAAACCCAGAGCCTAACGCTAAACCCATCAGACATGTTTGTCACAAGAAAGGGTCGAATCCTCTGGGCTGTCCTCCAAGAGAGTTTTCACGTGATTTCAAAACTTGCAAGGAAGAACTTGGAGCGGTTTTTGGGCTCAGTAGAGGAAGGTAAAGGATGGATTTATTTCCTGTCCATTTTCAGATCCTTTCTTGAGTCCTCCTGTGACCTAGCGGAGGCAGCGTCCTCTTCTGGGTGCGTGACTAAGTAAAGAATGCGGCTCTTTTTTTTTTTTTTTTTACAGTTATATTTATTTTTAATTGATTGATGATTGCTTTACAATATTGGTTTGATTTCTGTCATACATTAACGTGAATTTATAGCCGCCTGATCGGCCTCCTTTGGGGTCAGCTGAGGCTTATCTCCTGAGCTGCTTGATTCCTTTCTGACTTGTCAAGTGGTTTCCAACAAAGAAAAGATCTAGTCAAGGTTACGTGGAAAACCATGTGAGTCTGAGAGACAAGACAGACTGCTGGAGGGCTGTGTCTTCAGGATGGACATCACCATCCTCCCTGAGGCTACTGCACTGGGGAGGAAGCTGTACTTTGAGAAGGAATGAGGACTCTCTGTGCAGTTGAATATGCAAGTGTGAAGAGGACCTGGCCTGATAGCTGAGGACTGGAGCCCTTGTTTATCGACAGGAGATAGGAAGCGGGGAGGGAGAGAAGGTGAGCTTTGACATGTGTATTCCTGCACCTGACCCCAGAAAGGCTGTGTCTAGGGCAGATAGCAGCTCTGGTCTGCGGTCCACTGAGTCTTGTGTGGTGACAGATAGAGAGCCCTCAGTTAAACGCACAAGCCCTGTGTCCTCTGGTCAGTGAACTCTGGCGCAGTTTTATCAGAGGAACCCTCATCTTATGCCCTTCCTAGACTTCTTCATTTTTTTTTTTAAGAGACTATTACAGACTCAATGAATGATAAACTTGTTTTGAACATTCATTTTCCAACAGGAAGCAGCCTAAACAAAGCCCAGGTTGCCTGGGAGAATGTCTGAGGTTGCAAGCCTTTACTGCCTCCTTGCTCCTTCTTCCTCCTCTCCATTCCTCTGTGGCAGGAAGTAAGTGCTACTCCACAGGCAACTGTCTGGTGGTCTCAATGGTCTGCGTCTTGATTTTCTGTTGCTGGGAGTTGAAGTCTTAAGCATTAAGTTTTCTTTGAAGTTACTGTAAATTATATGCCTGGCTGAAGACACTTTCTATTCCTTACTCTATTAGGGGCTCCCTGGAGAATCTGAGAGTCCCTACTGATTGGAAAGGATTGGTGGTCAGTATTGAATCAGAACTCTGTGCACTGTAATTCTAGGAGAAGTCATAGCCCCCAAAGAACCAAATAGGCTTGGTTAAGCAAGTTGCTTAAAGGAGCTTTGTAATGGGTTTAATAATAATTAGAATAGTTAAAATGCTTCTATCCAGGCAGCAATTAGTCTTCAGGAAAAACACAGACAATGTGTCATTTACCCCATTGTCTTCAGTCAGTCAAACCCACCATCTGTATCTGAGAGGGTTTTAGCTTTTTGACAGGAGTGGAACTCAAGACACATAGGTCAAGCCCTAGTGGCCTAAGAGATTACCCCCTTGTGGCTCTGGTTGTCTTCAGAGTCTCTACTAGAGCATCTTTGCTAAAAGGCAGGTGGGGACTGAGAGGCTTAGCAGTGCAGCTCCATCTCCCCAATATTATATCAAAAGGATAAGGTCAGTGCAGATGATGGAGCTGGATAGATTTTTGTCATTGGCACCTCAGATGGATATAGGAGACTGTGTTGGGTCTTGAGATTATTCCTTTATGTACCTCTGGAGGTACTGGGTCCTTGTATCTCCAGTTTCTTTCAGCCCCACTGTATCTCACTATTGATGGCCAAAGATGTGGCAGGTAAAAGCTCCTCTATAAGTTGGATTAGTTACTAGATTTCTAAGTTTCTCTTCAGTTCTAAGATTCTGGACCCAGAATGATCCCAGAGGTGGTATTAATCCAAGCTAATTGTATATCACACCATTTAGGATGTTCCTCCCTATTCTCTCAATGTATTTTGGACCAAAGATCATGTGGCTAAAACAAGGTCTTATAAACAGATCCAAAACATGAGTAGTAGGAAAAACAATGCGTAGAAGGCAGAGGATCGGCATGAGGAAATTCAGTAAGCTGCAGTACTGATGATAATAATTACTAGTATATAACAAATATTTAATAGGTAGACATTGTGATAAGTGCTTTTTATGGAATATTTAATCTTCATGGTCATTCTATGCCATTGGTATTATATCTATTTTATGGATGAGGAAACTGAAATTCACAGAGACTAAATTAAGTGAGTGGTTTAATGGTGAATAATGTTGGAGGTGGGATTTGAACCTGTATCTGACTGATGAGATCTGTACTTTTGACCATTGCAATCTACCAATAGCTTGTCTCCTATAGACTGTAGGTTTCTCCAGGATAAGGCCTCTGGCCCATTTCTCTTGGATTTCTGAATACCTAATCATAATGTGGTATACAGAATTCTATCTTTTTCTCAAGGAAGTATAAGGCCTCCATTGACAAAACTGCACATTGCCATGTCCAAAGACAGCTCTGAAAAGATATTTAAAAAATTCATCTGGAGGAAAGGAAGGAAAAAAGTCATGGTCAATGGAGATGTGGGTGAGAACTGCTACTGTTGACCATGATGTCTTCACGAGCCCTTTGCTCACCAGCATTCTAGTGAAAATTAATGGGCAAAGACCATCAAGACCCAGAGAGAGATTATATAAAGTGTGTGGATATATTTCAAATGTATTGTCACTTTTACTCTTTGTGAGCAGGTTCTGTTTTTAATTTCCTGTCTTCATGCTTTAGAACCAACCTAGACCTGGTTGCATGATTTTTTTTAAATTATTATATTTCTTAAATCAGAACCTTAGGTCAAGAACTCAAATTTAAAAATTAAGGAATTGTCTTCCCTTTAGGGTTAGCCACTCTTTTACCTACAAGCTCTAAAAATAATGCCTCGCCTCTGAACCTGACATCTGCTCTTTCTGTTCTGCTTTTATCTTATCTCCGGCTCTCCAGCTCAAGCTATCCACCAAGGGAAGTGAGCTGACAGAGGGGGTGTGTGCGGTGCCCTCACTTTCCTTCAGGCAAGGAAGGCCGAGTGTGCTACAAGAACACTGTTGACTCTGTCTCGACAGAGAGAATGGGCTATTCAGTTCATGTTCTGTCACTCAGTGGGTCTGTGACAAGGTGCAGATAAAAGCCCCTCACTGCATCCAGAGGGTCTGGGCTGGCCCTGCTCACAGGATGTGGCCAGTCACTGCCAGAGGTGAGGACAGGGCCTGGGCTCTGTCCAGCAGGCACACAGAGATTCATTTCAAAGTTGCCCTTTTTGTCTTTTGATGGAGAAATGAATCCCCCAACTCTGTTGACAGACAATGCTCCCATTTTAAGGGCTGGTGGTAAGTCAGTATATTAGATTTCTGGGTCGAGCAGCATTGTGAAAATGCAACATAAACCACTTGTGGTCTGCTTTTGGGTCAGAAGACAAAAGCACTGTGCAGTTTCTGTGCTTGTAGAAAGGGAATTATTTGGTGTCTTAGTCTGTTTGGGCTCCTGTAACAGAATACCATCGATTGGGGAGCTTATAAGCAACAGAAATTGATTTCTCACAGTTTAGGAGGGTGGGGACTCCAAGATCAAAGTGCTGGTAGGTTTGGTGTCTGGTGAGAGCCTGCTTCTTGGTTCTTTTTTTTTTTTTTTTACTTTACAATATTGTATTGGTTTTGCCATACATCAACATGAATCTGCCACTGGTGTACATGTGTTCCCCATCCTGAACCCCCCTTCCTCCTCCCTCCACGTACCATCCCTCTGGGTCATCCCAGTGCACCAGCCCCAAGCATCCTGTATCCTGCATTGAACCTAGACTGGTGATTCATTTCTTATATGATATTATACATGTTTCAATGCCATTCTCCCAAATCATCCCACCCTCTCCCTCTCCCACAGAGTCCAAAAGACTGTTCTATACATCTGTGTCTCTTTTGCTGTCTCTCATACAGGGTTATTGTTACCATCTTTCTAAACTCCATATATATGCATTAGTATACTGTTTCGGTGTTTTTCTTTCTGGCTTACTTCACTCTGTATAATAGGCTCCAGTTTCATCCACCCCATTAGAACTGATTCAAATGTATTTTTAATGGCTGAGTAATACTGCATTGTGCTTCTTGGTTCTTGAGTAGTGATATTCTCACTGTGAACTCACATGGCAGAAGGGGCAAGGGAACTCTCTGGGGTCTCTCTTTTGTAAGGACACTAATTCCATTTGTGAGGCTCCATCCTCATGACCTAAGCACCTCCCAAGGGCCGCACCTCCTAATGCTATCTCTTTGGGGGTTAGGATTTCAACAAATGAATTTGGGAGGGACACAGACATTCAGCTCATTGCACTTGTGTAAATGAAATCCATAAGACTCATGTTCATGGGTAGTTTCAATCTCCTTCTCCACCATATCTTTCTAAAAGTTGCCAGAAGGTAAGTAGTCTCTTGTGATCTGAAAGTGCTGGTGAATCGTGCAGCCCCTGCATGAAGGACGATGGGATGTGAGAGGAGAATCATGGCCACAGGAGAGGCTCAACTCTCTGGTACTTTGCAGTCATCCCCCCAGAGCTTGTTAGAAAGTCAGGCCCTAAGTCAGACTTACCGAACCAGAATCTGCATCTTAACAGTATCTCCAAGTGATTTATATGGACATTAAAATTGGATCAGTACTCTCTGAACTCAAAACAAGTTCCAGTAATATCACATAAGTTACAACTGTCGTCTTAAGAGCAGAGAAGAAAAATGACTAAAGTTGTTCACATAGTTCTTAAACTTTTGTTATCAAGGTTAATTATTTGTTTCTTTAAACGAAAATGGTGACTCTCTCCAAAACCATTTATTGTGCATCAGTAAATCATAGCCTTCTCTTTTTTTTTCCCTCCACATGCTTCACAATCCTCACAATAAACCAAGGGTCAGTCAGTTCTTTCAGCCACTGATGTCTGTAACCAGTTCAGTGTGATATTTGAATTTATTGCTGTCCTTTTTTGCCACCAATAGCCAGTGTATGGCCATCACACTGTGAGAAGATTACAGTGAATAACAGTATGAACAGCTGTTGGTCTTACCTGCCCAGGTGCCCATTTTCCCTTAATTTCATAATAGCATCTTCCTCATCAGAGGCCTCTAGGTGGATGGGGCTGTCAAACAAGGTCCCCTCCCCTCTCCCCAGTGGCCAAATGGGTTGGCAGGTAACTAAAGGGACCAATCAGACACCCTCTGATTGTGAGGCTGAAGCTCATTTGTTCTAAGAGCTGAAAGGACCATTCCTGCCTACATTCTGGGCTTCAGAATTATCATTCTGTCTAAGGCTGGCTGTTTGACTTTCTATTCTGTTGCTATTTCATGCTCTTATAATACAGTCCATTTTTATTTGCCCCAAATAGCCAGAGTTCCTTTCTGTTGATTCAAGTCAAATAACATCGGCTGAGCAAAGGAGTCTAAATATGGTTCACATTGTGAAAAACTTAATTTCATTTTTAATGAGGAGGTACGGCTCTTATGAATCATAGCTTTCCACTTTGTTTCATTGACTGGATTGTGTTCTCTAGCCAGATGTAAAAGATGTTAAGGTTGTTCAAATGTTATTTATAATGTTTATCCTGTACCTTGTTGTAGTTTATTATATATTAGTATGTCCTTGCAAAGTCTAATACTGATACATAATCATTAGGATACAGCTACTTGATACATTCATGGCGACTTCAACCTTAAGCACAGAGTGGTTTTTAGTTTTCAGACTTAAAAAAAAAATTTATTTATTTTTTACTGGAGGATAATTTCTTTACAGAATTTTGTTGTTTTCTGTCAAACTTCAACATGAATTACCCATAGGTATACATATATTCCCTCCCTTTTGAACCTCCCTCCCATCTCTTATATCTTTGGTCTTCAGGTGCTGTACGTGAGTTATATCCTAAGTGAGTTAAAAATAACCCCAGGAAAAGAAAGAACACATGTTTAACTTATTAATCTATTAAAGAAAATAATATTAGTACAGACCCATCCACTTAATGACCATCAAAGGATGTCAATTAGTGGACACATTTCAGTTTTGTCTATTCATAGAGCTGCATTAAAATTCACACACTTTTCCCACAAACGTATTCCTTTTTTAAAAAGGAATAAAGCTGGTTAACAATGTTGTGGTAGTTCCAGGTGTACAGTAAAGGGATCCAGCTACATATATACACACACATACATCTGTTCTTCAAATTCTTTTCCCATTTGAATTGTTACCTGGTATTGAGAGCCAGACATCCTGGAGTGTGAAGTCAAGTGGGCCTTAGGAAGCACCACTATGAACAAAGCTAGTGGAGGTGATGGAATTCCAGTGGAGCTATTTTAAACCCAGAAGATAATGCTGTGAAAGTGCTGCACTCAATATGCCAGCAAATCTGGAAAACTCAGCAGTGGCCACAGGACTGGAAAAGGTCAGTTTTCATTCCAATCCCAAAGAAAGGCCATGCCAAAGAATGATCAAACTACCACACAATTGCACTCATCTCACAGGCTACTAAAGTAATGCTCAAAATTCTCCAAGCAAGGCTTCAACAGTACGTGAACTGTGAAATTCCAGATGTTCAAGCTGGATTTAGAAAAGGCAGAGAAACCAGAGATCAAATTGCCAGCATCTACTGGATCATCAAAAAAGCAAAAGAGTTCCAGAAAAACATCTGTTTCTGCTTTATTGACTATGCCAAGACCACAACAAACTGTGGAAAATTCTTAAAGAGATGGGAATACCAGACCATCTGACCTACCTCTTGAGAAATCTGTGTGCAGGTCAGGAAGCAACAGTTAGAACTAGACATGGAACAACAGACTCGTTCCAAATTGGAAAAGGAGTACATCAAGGCTGTGTGTTGTCACCCTGCTTATTTAACTTATATGCAGAGTGCATCATGAGAAACTCTGGGCTGGATGAAGCACAAGCTGGAATCAAGATATCCAGGAGAAATAATCAATAACCTCCGATATGCAGATGACAACACCCTTATGGCAGAAAGTGAAGAAGAACTGAAGAGCCTCTTGATGAAAGTGAAAGAGGAGAGTGAAAAAGTTGGCTTAAAGCTCAACATTCAGAAAACTGAGATCATGGCATCCAGTCCCATCACTTCATGGCAATTAGATGAGCAAACAGTGGAAACAGTGTGAGACTTAATTTTAGGAGGCTCCAAAATCACTGCAGATGATGACTGCAGCCGTGAAATTAAGAGACGCTTGCTCCTTAGAAGAAAAGCTATGACCAACCTAGACAGCATATTAAAAAGCAGAGACATTATTTTGCCAAAAAAGTTCTGTCTAGTCAAAACTATGGTTTTTCCAGTAGTCCTATATGGATGTGCGAGTTGGACTGTAAAGAAAGCTGAGTGCCAAAGAATTGATGCTTTTGTGCTGTGGTGTCGGAGAAGACTCTTGAGAGTCCCTTGGACTTCAAAGAGATCCAACCAGTCCATCCTAAAGGAAATCAGTCCTGAATATTCATCAGAAAGATTGATGCTGAAACTGAAACTCCAATACTTTGGCCACCTGATGCGAAGAACCGACTCATTTGAAAAGACCCTGATGCTGGGAAAAATTGAAGGTGGGAGGAGAAGGGGATGACAGAGGATGAGATGGTTGGATGGCATCGCTGACTCAATGGACATGTGTTTGAGTAGACTCCGGGAGTTGGTGATGGACAGGGAAGCCTGGCGTGCTGCAGTCCATGGGGTCACAAAGAGTTGAACATGACTGAGTGACTAACCTGAACTGAACTGATAATATTGAGCGAGTTCCCTGTGCTATACAGTAGGTCCTTGTTTGGTATCCATTTTAAATATAGCAGTGTGTACCTGTCAATCCCAAACTCCCTAATTATCCCTCGCCCACTCCCGTAGTAACCATGTTTGTTTTCTAAGACTGAATGTTTCTATTTTGTAAACAATTTCATTTATACAATTCCTTTTTAGATACTGTATGCAAGTGATATCATATGATATTTCTCTTTCTCTGTCTGACTGACTTCACTTAGCATGCCAGTCTCTAGGTCCATCCATGTTGCTGCAAATGCCATTATTTCATTGTTTTTAATTGCAGAGTATTATTTCATACTCCTCTGTCAGTGGACATTTAATTTGCTTCCATGTCTTGGCTCATGGAAATAGTGCTGCAATGAACATTGGGAGTGGGGGTGGATTACAAATGTATTTCTGAATTTTATTAGTGAATACAAAGAACTGAAGGTGATAAGAGATGAATCAAATGAATAAATGAAACTGGTTTATAAAATATCAATTGACTCAAGTCTAGAAGATAACTAACATGAAGTTACTTATTTTTTAAATGCCTTTAGAAAAAAACGGGAACAGATCCTGGTGAAACATTTGTTAATTTAATGTCCTAAATAAATAATCTATAGTCTTCAGCCATTGAAAAATATTTTAGATTAATATTTATTGGACTTATGTTCATCATAGAAAAATGATAAAAGAGTATATACTTTGTGATTGTATTTTATATAATCTGTTATTTGTCATAAGAGTGTCTTACAGTGGTTATCTCTGAGTAGTTTTATTATTTTGTTGATTTCTTTTATGTTTCTTCAGTTAGGTGTATTTTCTGATTTTTCCGTACAAACATGTTTTGCTTTTATAGCATGAACATTGGAAAGGTTATTTTTAGTTAAAAATAAATTAGAGACTCGGTGGACTTTGTGTGTAAATTAATATAGGGATATATAACAAGGATTAGATATCTAGACTAAACCTTAAACTATATAGGAATTACATAAAAATACTAAATTTCCCTGAAAATGTGGGAAAATCTTACTTTAGCTTTTATTTTTAATTAACTAAATTCAGTAGAGCTTAAAATATTTCTGCAACTGTTCAGATTTTGCAAAAACATCCTGTTACTGGGGATAAAAAAAAGGGGATAAATTTGTGTTAGAACAGACATTTCTATTTTCTAGACCACAGCTTCTCAAATGCTAATATGAATCCCCTGGGGATCTTGTGAAAATGTAGATGGCCTGTAGTGAGGCCAGAGATTCTGTGTTTTCCATCCTGCTTCCAGGTGGAGTCCAGTGTTGCCAGTCTGTGTGTGGGCCCTGCTTCAAGTGGCAAGACTCTCTAGACTAAAGGCCATTCTTTTTTTTTTTGGCCCTGCCATCCAGCTTGTGGGGTCTTAGTTCCCTGACCAGGGATTGAACCTGTGCCCTGGGCAATGTAAGTGTGGGATCCTAACCACTGGACCACCAGGGAATTCCCCAAAGTTGTCTTTCTTAATGATGTTGGAAATCATTCCAAGCCAAGGAAAAATAAAAAATCACTGAGCAAAAGTTTTTGCAGTCCAGGGCAGGATGCTGGGAGGATTTGAGCCTTCTGGGTCTGGGACTCGAAGGTTTCATCATAGTGGAACTGAGATCAGAGTTCTAGGAGTAGGAGTGAAGTATGAGGTGATGTGGAATGTTGAGAGGCCTAAGCAACTCCGTTCAAAGTTTTATTTTATAGACTTTCTTGGCAGTCCAGTGGTTAAGACCCTGCCTTCTAATTCAGGGGGTGTGAGTTTAATCCCTGGTTGGGGAACTAAGATCCCACATGTCACAGGGTGTGGCCAAAAAGGTTAAAAAAGGAAAAACAGGAAAAAAACCTTAATTTTTAAACTAATTGCTCTTTTGTAAAATATATCAAATATAGTAAGATACATAAAACATAAACATATTGCTCAATAAATTATCACTAACACTTGTGACTCATGTAACCATCACTTAAATCAAGAAAGAGAATATTGCTCAAACAGGAAGGCATCTGTGTGTGACTTTCCAACACAGCCACTCCGGTGTCTGCTAAATGGAATCCTGACTTTCAGATAAGCACTTTATTGCTTACCTTAGAGTTTTACCACATAAGAGTTTATCTTCAGACATCATAGTTTAGTAGCTTTTTTCACTCAATAATTTTATAAGATTCATCTAAAATATATATTGTTATATCTAGCTGAAGTTTGTTCATGTTCTTTGCTGTGTGAATATATTATAGTTTACAGTATGTATCAGTCCTAGCGATAATGGACATTTGGGTTATTTACAGATTCTGGCATTCATGGATAATGCTGCTGCCAAAATACGGTATGTGTCCCAGGAGACACATTTATATGTCTCCTGGTAAGCACATACATGCATTTGGTTGAAATGGTATGGACTGAACAGAAGCAGAAGATATTAAGAAATGGCAAGAATACATAGAAGAACTATACCAAAAAGACCTACATGACCCAGATAATCACGATGGTATGATCACCAACCTAGAGCCAGACAACCTGGAGTGCGAAGTCAAGTGGGCCTTAGGAAGCATCACGATGAACAAAGCTAGTGGAGGTGATGGAATTCCAGTGGAGCTATTTCAAATCCAGAAGAGGATGCTGTGAAAGTGTTGCACTCAATATGCCAGCAAATCTGGAAAACTCAGCAGTGGCCACAGGACTGGAAAAGGTCAGTTTTCATTCTAGTCCCAAAGAAAGGCCATGCCAAAGAATAATCAAACTACCGTACAATTGCACTCATCTCACAGGCTACTAAAATAATGCTCAAAATTCTCCAAGCAAGGCTTCAACAGTACGTGAACTGTGAAATTCCAGATGTTCAAGCTGAATTTAGGAAAGGCAGAGGAATCAGAGATCAAATTGCCAACATCCACTGGATCATCGAAAAAGCAAGAGAGTTCCAGAAAAACATCTACTTCTGCTTTATTGACTATGCCAAAGCTTTTGACTGTGTGGACCACAACAAACTGTGGAAAATTCTGGAAGGGGAATACCAGACCACCTGCCTCTTGAGAAATCTGTATGCAGGTCAGGAAGCAACAGTTAGAACTGGACATGGAACAACAGACTGGTTCCAAATTGGAAAAGGAGTACATCAAGGCTGTGTGTTGTCACCCTGCTTATTTAACTTATATGCAGAGTACATCATGAGAAACTCTGGGCTGGATGAAGCACAAGCTGGAATCAAGATATCTGGGATAAATATCAATAACCTCAGATATGCAGATGACACCACCCTTATGGCAGAAAGTGAAGAAGAACTGAAGAGCCTCTTGATGAAAGTGAAGGAGAGTGAAAAAGTTGGCTTAAACTCAACGTTCAGGAAACTAAGATCGTGGCACCTGGTCCATCACTTCATGGCAAATAGATGGGGAAACAGTGGAAACAGTGTGAGACTTAATTTTGGGGGGTTCCAACTTATATGCAGAGTACATCATGAGAAACACTGGGCTGGAAGAAGCACAAGCTGGAATCAAGATTGCTGGGAGAAATATCAATAACCTCAGATATGTAGATGACACCACCCTTATGGCAGAAAGTGAAGAGGAACTAAAGAGCCTCTTGATGAAAGTGAAAGAGGAGAGTGAAAAAGTTGGCTTAAAGCTCAACATTCAGAAAACGAAGATCATGACATCTGGTCCCATCACTACATGGGAAATAGATGGGGAAACAGTGGAAACAGTGTCAGACTTTATTTTCTTGGGCTCCAAAATTACTGCAGATGGTGATTGCAGCCATGAAATTAAAAGACACTTACTCCTTGGAAGGAAAGTTATGACCAACCTAGACAGCATATTCAAAAGCAGAGACATTACTTTGCCAACAAAGGTCCGTCTAGTCAAGGCTATAGTTTTGCAGTGGTCATGTATGGATGTGAGAGTTGGACTGTGAAGAATGCTGAGCACCGAAGAATTGATGCTTTTGAAGTGTGGTGTTGGAGAAGACTCTTGAGAGTCCCTTGGACTTCAAGGAGATCCAACCAGTCCATTCTGAAGGAGATCAGCCCTGGGGTTTCTTTGGAAGGAATGATGCTAAAGCTGAAACTCCAGTACTTTGGCCACCTCATGCAAAGAGCTGACTCATTGGAAAAGACTCTGATGCTGGGAGGGATTGAGGGCAGGAGGAGAAGGTGATGACAGAGGATGAAATGGTTGGATGGCATCACAGACTCGATGGACGTGAGTCTGAGTGAACTCCGGGAGTTGGTGATGGACAGGGAGGCCTGGCGTGCTGCGATTCATGGGGTCACAGAGAGTTGGACATGACTGAGCGACTGAACTGAACTGAAAATCATTGCAGATGGTGACTGCAGCCATAAAATTAAAAAATGCTTACTCCTTGAAAGAAAAGTTATGACCAATCTCTACAGCATTGTAAAAAGCAGTGACATTACTTTGCCAGCAAAGTTCTGTCTAGTCAAAGCTATGGTTTTTCCCGTAGTGAAGTATGGATGTAAGAGTTGGACTGTAAAGAAAGCTGAGTGCCAAAGAATTGATGCTTTTGAGCTATGGTGTTAGAGAAGACTCTTGAAAGTCCCTTGGACTACAAGAAGATCCAACCAGTTCATCTTAAAGGAAATCAGTCCTGAATATTGATTGGAAGGACTGATGCTGAAGCTGAAACTCCAATACTTTGGCCACCTGATGCGAAGAACTGACTCTTCAATTGACCGTGATGCTGGGAAAGATTGAAGGTGGGAGGAGAAGAGGACGAGGATGAGATGGTTGGATGGCATCGCTGACTCAATGGACATGAGTTTGAGTAGGCTCTAGGAGTTGGTGATGGAGAGAGAGGCCTGGCTTGCTGCTGTCCCTGGGGTTGCAAAGGTTGGGCACGACTGAGCCACTGAATTGAACTGATACCTTGGAGCTGGGGCTTCCCAATCCTTCTGCAAATACAGGTGATATAAGAAACATGAGTTTGATCCCTGGGTTGGGAGGATCCCCTGGAGGAGGGCGTAGCAATCCACGCCAGTATTCTTGCCTGGGGAACTCCATGGACAAAGAGGCCTGGCGGGCTATAGTCCATATGGTTGCACAGAGTCAGACTTGACTGGAGTGACTTAGAATGCACATGTACCTTGGAGTTAATATGCTAGTTACGCTGTATGCATGTTTCCAATTTTAACAGATTATGTCAGGTTATTTTCCCAAGTGGTTATATCAATTCACTTTCTCACTAGAAGTGATTAACAACTTAATTGTTCTGCATTCTCCCCAGTACAATCCTTTTAATTTTAGTCATTTTGACAACTAATTGTGCTATATATTACTTTTCTTAACAGTTTTGCTGAGATAGAATTCACATGCCACACAATCTACTCATTTCTTGAGTGAACAATTCAATGGTTTTTAGAATATTCACAGAATTGTGTAACCGTCACTTATTGTTTGTAATTTTTATTTTCCTGATTTCTAGTACTGTAGATGAGCACTTCTTCATATGTTTATAGGTCGTTTGGATTTCAGCCGTGATGTGTCTAGGTCTATGCCTCCTTTGGGGGGATTGCCCATCTTCTTTATTCAATTGTTCCACTGGAGTTCTTGAAATATTCTGTGTCTAAACTCTTCTTCAATTTGTGGCTTTTTACTTGTTTAATACTGCTATCTCATAAACAGATATTCTCAGTTTTGTTGCATATAAATTCAACAACTTTTTTGTTTATGGTGACAACTTATTGTGTCCTATTTAAGAAATACTGAATTTCCTGTCAATCATAGTTAGTCTTCTGTATTATCTTCTAGAAAACCTGTTGTTTTGCCTTTCACCTTTATATCTATGATTCACTCAGATATAGTTTTAGTATATTGATGTGAGTTAAGGAGAAAATTTTTATTTTTATTCTGTTAAAATACCAGTTTTCTAGCACTGTTTATTCAAAGTGCTAGAATATTCATTATTATTATTATTTATCATCCATTCCCTACTGCTCTTCAGAGCAATATTTGACATAAATGAAGTATTCATTTATGCACAGGTCTGTTTAGGGCTTTTTCTAGTAAATATTCCATTGATAAAGTTGTACATGTTTGGGCCAATACTGCCTTATCTTAATCTCTGTAACTTTAGAATATGATTTGGTGTATGATATCTAGAAAGCCAAGTCATCATCTCTTTCCTTTTTAGCTTTTATTCAGAGGAGCATTTTGACTATTTCTTTTTTTTTTTTGTAAATATATTTATTTTAATTGGAGGCTAATTACTTTACAATATTATAGTGGTTTTTGCTTCTTTGTATTTTCTTATGAATTTAAAAATCATCTTGTCATATCCCACAAAAGTGTGTATTAGAATTCTGACTGGAAGACTTTCTTTATTCTCCCTCCCGCCCCCCACCCCCCCATTTTTACAAAGTGTATCCCCTAAAAATTGTTTCCTCTCATTTTGTGAGTGACAGTATTCCAGGCACTACAGCTATTAATATGATGGCCAAGACTGTGGTCTAGCACTGATTTCTATAGGAACCAACTTCCAGACCAGTAGCTGTGGAGTTATCCAGAATTTAGAGCCATTGGAGTTCCTGGCCGATAGAAAGAGACTGGACTCACTTAGGAGATGAGTCAGCCTATCTGGGGATTCTTGGACACCTGAGCAGGGGATCACAGGAAAAGAAAAGTCTGCCAGTTTGGAGAGAGAGAACTTGGAGTCCCTTTAAGTTAAGGTACGAAGGTATGGGCTTGAAAGCTGGTGAAATCCAATCATTCTGATTCCTTGATAATTGAAAGAGTGATCCATAAGCATAAAACAATGCCAAGTCACAGAAGATGTTTGGTAAATGGTTATCTTTCCTCCGTTCTCTTCCTCTGACCCAACTACCTGTAAGGTTGTGCTTGAATGAATACATGGCAGGACTAGGCAGCCAGGCTACCAAGTGTTAGGCAGCAAGCTAAAGCAGCAGTAAACCTGTGGTTTGGTAGTTTGTGTCAGAGGTAGGGGATTTCTTTGAGCAGATGTGTTGTCTGTGATGCCAAAGAGACAAAGCTGTGAGCAACCGCTAAAATGCCAAATTGTTACTGACTATACCTTTAACATTTGTGGGAGAATTCTGAAAACATCCCTACAGCAAAAATCATTTGGGTTTCTCAGATTTCTGCATAATTTCTTTTTCTTAAAAGAAGCCAACTTCTTAAGAAGCTAAGTCATATCCAGTGCTTTTTGCGACCCCATGGACTACAGCCCGCCAGGCCCATTTGTCCATGGGATTTCCCAGGCAAGACTGGAGTGGGTTGCTATTTCCTTCTCCAGGGGATCTTCCTGAGAGATTGAACCCGTGTCTCCTGCATTGCAGGCTAATTCTTTACTGCTGAGCCACCAGGGAAGCCTACACTGTGCCTTACTGGCTAATTTGGTGAGAAACAGAAGGAAATAAAGTGCCAGTGAGTCAATCTTCGTGGAGTTGATGGGGCTTGAGTTAGTGAAGAATATGTGGGGGAAGTGAATGTCATTTATGGCCTTCTTATGCCATCAGTTCTGATCAGTTCTTTCCCTTCAGAAACAGTTGTCATTCTCATTGCTAGTTGTGTTTGGAGTATAGTAGTTTGCCTTTGACGGAGAAGGCAATGGCACCCCACTCCAGTACTCTTGCCTGGAAAAATTCCATGGATGGAAGAGCCTGGTAGGCTGCAGTCCATGGGATCGCTAGGAGTCGGACGTGACTGAGCGACTTCCCTTTCACTTTTCACTTTCATGCATTGGAGAAGGAAATGGCAACCCACTCCAGTGTTCTTGCCTGGAAAATCCCAGGGACGGGGGAATCTGGTGGGCTTCCGTCTATGGGGTCACACAGAGTCAGACACCACTGAAGTGACTTAGCAGCAGCAGCAGCAGCAGTTTGTCCTTGAAGGAAAAACTGGTTATCATTAATCACCGCATGAAGCTCTGTTTCTTTGGGGGGCTTCTTTTAGATACTGATAAATCTTTCTAATTAGCTGTAAAAATCATGAAAAGTAGATGGCATGTTTTAATCATAAGCCAGTTGAGCCATTGCCATTCGTGTGATAGCTTAAATTCTTTCTTTCCTTTACCAAATTGCTTTGAATTTATGACATTTTTAGTAGAGCCTCTGTAAGTCCACAGAGCTCAGAATTGCAAAAGTAATTGCATTGTTTCCAGTAACTCAATCACAGAAAAGCAAAGCAAAAAAAAAAAAAAGGCAAAAGAAAGCATTGACACATTGTCAGTGGTTTATTTTCCCATATGTTGGTGGGATATTAAAGATCTTTGAGATCTTTGCAGATAATTCAGTGCAGGCCTGGTTCTAAGAATAAAACCTGGCATAGTGATCAGTGAGGGAGATTTTTCTTTTTTCTCAGAAGCTGAAATGAACTGTTCTAAGAGTTGGGGCGAGGAAGATGGGATTAGAAGTCACACTACAGTTGGCCTTTAGTGTTAAGATGTAACATCAGATCTAGTTCAGAACATCATGGCCACAGCTGGAAAAATTAAATCTCAGCTCAGGTTTTCTCTGTGTCCTGGCGTATCAGTGGTTCTCAGACTGCAGCATGTATCAGAATCATCTGGAGGGATGTCACAGCACAGATTGCCAGGCTCCAGGCCGGAGTTTCTGACTCAGTAGATCTTTGATGGGGCCTGAGATTTGCATGGCTGTCTTGTTCTCAGTTGATCCTGGTGCTGCTGGGCACAGGTACCAAATTTCAAGGGTCTGATTTACAGTCCCAGCTCCATGCTATCCAGCTGTGTGATCTAAACACTTCTTAGTGTTCTGTGTCTTTTTTTTTTTTAATCACTTGCTCCTAGTCCACTGCAGGTTTAGGACTCACTTTTAGAATGACTGTGCCATATGTAAAATAGATAGCCAGCGGGAGTTTGCTGTATGGCTCAGGAAACTCAAACAGGGTGGGATGGGGAGGGAGAAGGGTGGGAGGTTCAAAAGGGAGGGGATATATGTATACCTATGGCTGATTCGTGTTGAGGTTTGACAGAAAACAGCAAAATTCTGTAAAGCAATTATCCTTCAGAAAAAAAAAATTTTTTAAATTAAGAAGATTTTTTAAATGGTTCACATAAAAAAATGTTTAAAAATAAAATCATATTAAAGGGAAAAAAAAAGAATGACGTGATATATCTAATAGCACTTGCTGGGATACCAGCTGATAAAAATATTTATCTCACTGTACTTGGGGAGTTCTGAGAATGAACTAATGATGTTCTTCAAGGTCAGGTAGCATTGTTGAACACAGAGAATAAAGCCTGATAATTACTTTCAGCACTGACATTCTGAAAAGAAAAGAGTTATTTCTGAAAGGCACATACTTTTGTTCTTGTCTTTGTGTATGCCACAGCACCTGAGAGTATCTCTAAGTTTACTAGGTGTTCAGTAGATGCTTGTTGAGCTGAAACATTAAATTTTAAATTTAAACTTGGTTGCCAATTCTGTAAGATTATAGTCTTTGAATAGATAGAAATAATACAAATTTTGCACCCTTCATATGTGAATTAGAATTTGTACATAATTGAGAGAAATTATCTGTTTTCCTCAATTTTTTAAAAGTTGAAGGTAATGACTGAGCATTTGGGGCTTGGATCATAGAGGATCTTATTTGAGGAGTATTCATGTTGCCCTTACCAGCATTTCTAGGAGTAACCTTCCACCTCTACGTCTCTTTGGGAGGCTTTTCCCTTGTAGCCATCACTGATGGCTGGATTCTGAACATTGTTAAAAATATAGACTTTTTAAAGAAGTAAAAGTAGCAGAAAAGTAAAAGTAGTAGAAATGCTGTGTGCCCTAGTTGAGTATCACACATCAGGAGATTTGCCCATTCTGAACTCAGGAGAATGAGCACTCTTCCTGAGTCTTTACTCATGAAGACTCAGTGAGCGGTTATTGAAACCACTCTCTTATAAAATGCAGTCTGAATCACTGGACTTAGCACACTAAGTATATGTGGATAATTCCATTTTCTATTTTTAATTGTCAGGGCAAGTTCATTTCTCTAGTTAACAAGTCAAGTCTAATGATGTTGGCTTCCCAGGTGGCTCAGTGATAAAGAATTTGCTTGCCCATGCAAGGAGATATAGGTTCAATCCCTGGGTTGGGAAGATCCCCTGGAGAAGGAAATGGCAACCCATTTCAGTGTTCTTACAGAGGAAATGCCATGGACAGAGGAGTATGGTGGGCTACAGTCCATGGGTCACAAAGAGTCAGACATGACTGAACACAAAAATCCACTCTTGTTATCCATGCTTAAATGGGTACATGAGTGACAAAGTTACAACATAAACCCACTTTAGAAATAGTTCCTTGCCTAGTACTCAAAAAATTCACGTGACATGAATATAAAATAGCTCCTCTTTTATTTTCCTGTACACAGGAAAATGAGCATCAAAAGTTGACTGGTTAGGTAATAAACTAATACTTTATTATGAGCATATTATTACATTCTCTTTTAGTGTCTTAGGGAGATTTTTTTTCTTGGATATAAATGTCAGTGTTTTTCCTTAACTGCTGGTTTCTTTTAAACAATGTGAAATTGTTACTAACTGAGTTTCCATGCTCACAGTAGCTGTTAGACAGCTTAGACCCTTTCATGACTAATCAGCTAATGTACAGGATATGTGCTTTTGCCTTCGTGTGTGTGTATGTGTGTCCTATTCTTTTCTTATCTACTTTATAAAAAAGACTATAATTATAAAATTGTTCATGTTTATTTGAGACTAACTGGAAAACATAGAAAGGCAAAAACAACAAGCCCAGAATATTTTATAGTCTTTTTCTATGCCCAGGTACATCTTTCTGTTTCAATAAATTGGCATATTAGTATGTAACTGTGTTATAAGCCACGTTTTTTTTTTTTTTTCTGTAAACAGCATGTCTCTCATCACTTACTCTTAATGTATGCTATCCTTCTGTGTTTATATTTCTTTTAAACTACCTAAAATCCTTTTAGAACAAGGAAGGATACATGTGAATTAATCACACTTAAAAAAACAAACCAGTATCTGGTGACTAGATACAGATTGATAAGGAATAATCCTGATCACATGAAAGGTGAAAAAAAACATTGAAATCCCCTGTAGTTTCCCTCAGCAATGGTGTTTGTGATGGAGAAATGAATAGAGTATATACCCTTCATATAAGAGGAGGCCACCCTTCTTATCAAAATAAATTGCCAACCTATCCTCAAGAAAACATCGTCTATAAGTGGTGTTTCCATGAAGGTGGCAGACTGGTACTACACTGAGGTTTTAACACAGCCGGGACAAAGGTTCACTGTACAGTTGGGGGTCCCACAGTTGGGGACCAGTAGGAAGCTCACTGATCCACACCATGTTGAGCCCCAGTTTTGTTCATCTTAGGTGCATGCTAACCTGTGGAGCCAATCAGCTTAGCCTACAGGTCACTGCTTGCCCTCTGGCTGGCTCTCTTGGGGCTCCTGACAGTCCTTGCAGGGGTAACTGCCATATCTCAGCTTCCTGGGGTCAATTTGTGGGCAGTGCATTTTCAAACCAAGAATTCACGCAACATGCTGTGAATTGTCCTTCCAAGAGATAACGCATAACTTACTTGGTCATAGAATCATGTCTTTTGAAAAGATGCCCATGGTTGCAAATGGACTCCTGAATATTCCCAGGCTGATTACATTAGTAAGTAAAACAAGCCGGTCCTTCTTCCTTGCTTTGGCTCTACACCTGTGCTGTTTGCCTGAAATATCCTAAATTTGCGTTTTAATCAGGCTTATCCCTAAGGACACGCTGAGGGATCTGTTCTGCCAGAAAGTCTTGTCTACCCTCCTGCTGCGTGTATTCCTGTGCACGTGGCTTACACAGCACTCAGCGTTTCTTACACCATAATTTCTCCTTATCCTGTGCCCCACTGGACTGTGGGCTCTCTAAGTCCAGGGCAGAGGCTTCTTTACTTATTATAGCTGCATACTACTTGTTGAATGAATAAATGATATGAAGGTTTTTCTCAGCAAAATGGATTTCTTGTGTTAGGGACAAGTATATATAAGCTAAATTAATTGAATAGTACCTATAGCTAAAATAAATTATCTAAAGGGCCATTACCAATTGGTACCAGTGTGGTACCAATCTGCCACCGTCAGGGAGAGAAAAGACATTAGAGCCTAGGAATTAATCACTTTTTTTTGCTGTTGGATCCCTGGAATATTTTCTCTTTTTTTCTACACTGTTTTATACACTGCATCCAACATGACAACTTCTTAATTTCTTATTTCAATGAACCTAGATAAATAGGAAGTTAATTAGGCAGAATCCCTAATTAACTGGATCCTACCTGTACCAGACTTTAGGGAAAAATACAAAGAGCAAGTAATTAAATAATTTATTTTCAAGATGTGCTGCCAGAAAAAAGTCTGAAGGTCAGCACTCATTTAATCCATTTCATCATTTATTGAAGTATATAAAGATAATCCATCAATCTTCATGGTGATGTTACATCATCAAAATTTTCTTAATTTTTGAAAAATAATGGCTGATAATGAGAATAATACATTTAAGAAAGATTCTCAATAAAAACTCAAAAGATCATTTAAATGTTGACTAACATGATATTTAGGGAATCAAGTTTCCTAAGTTAATTCCTAAATTCCAGTTAAGTATTCTATGTAAAGAAAATACTGTCAATGAAATAATCATGGAGACACATGCAGGACACCTTAGAACAACTGCTTTTCACTCTTGTTAAAGGAAACTTTCAGAGATTCACAGACTTATTGAGAACAAACTTATGGTCTCAAGTGGAATTTTTCTGTTTCATTTTTTCATATTTCTCTTGTCTGTCATGCCTTTAAAGTGAGTAATTAAAAGTGTCCATCTGATTTTGAGGGGAAGGGATAGTTAGGGAGTTCAGGATGGACATGCACACACTGCTATATTAAAAATGGATAACCAGTAAGGACCATTGTATAGCACAGGAAACTTTGCTCGATGTTATGTGGCCGCCTGGATGGGAGGAGATCTGGGAGAGAATGGAGGCATGTATATGTATGGCTGAGTTCCTTCACTGTTCATCTGAGACTATCACAACATTGTTAATCGGCTATACCCCACTACAAAATTAAAAGTTTTTAAAAATAAATAAAGGAAACTTTCAAATTTCCATTTTTAAGAAGTCATAGAGTACATGACTATGCAAGATCTATAAGTAAGGCTTTATTTAAACGGTGCCTCTCATCTCTCTATTGCTGAGAAATATTAGTTAGATAATTAATGCTAGGTGCTGCTGCAACATACAGATTTCCAAACCTCAGTAACAGTCTAATAAAGCTTACGTTTTGCTCACATTGAATCCATGTGGGTAGGTGAATCCTCCATCCGGTAGCCATCCCACCTGGACCATAGAGTCTCCAAGGTCACTCATGCGAAGAAGGAAGAAGATGGAGGAGCACGTGAGTCTTAGTTGTCCTGGCCTAGAAGTGACACGTGTCACTGTGGTTCAGAGTCTGTTTGGCAAGATCTAGTGGCAGTAGTCCAGATAACTGCAGGGGAGGCTGAGACGTGCATGCGAGGATGTGGATGCTTGGTAAACATTAACTGCTTCAACCACAATATCCTTAGCAACTGGATTTCACTCATCCCCTTTTCTGCCTGGTAAATGTACTATGAGAATTGATGGGTTAGGAGTAGGAGGCGGGGAGAAGAGGACATAGGTTGTAGATATTTACTGTCTCCTCTGGTAGCAGAACTCCTGCTTCCTTATGAGAACCAGCTCTCATGCAGTTCTGGCTTGACCTTTCTCTCTGGAGCTGGGCAAGCAGACATGAGACAGGGGGGCCCTTCTTTCAGTCTCCCTCTGTCCATAATGCCAGTAGGTGTGCCAACACAATACCATCAGTGGATGTGTCTGCTCAAAAAGGAAGTCAAACAAAGAGGCTGTAGAGCAAGAGAAAAGAGACACAATTTGGATGACATTGATAGAACCTCTGGAAGAAGCAGTGCCAGTTCATGCCTTGACTTTTCCAGTTATGTAAGCCATGCATTCCTTTAGTTTGAGCTAGGATGAGTTTGGTTTCTCTAAGTCATAACTAAAAAAAACGCTAGTAGTTATCACTCTACAAACTCCAAAATAGCACTCTTGTTCTTCTTTGTCTTTAAACCCAAACAACCAGCAGTTGCCTAAGAGAGTAACTGATAGTTATAACCCATATATTTACATCACAGAACTGTTACTTTTGTAAATGGAGAGTAACAAACTGTCCTACATATGTTTTTTTTTTTTTCTAATCCTAGTTTAACTGCTAGTAGTTTTATAATTACTAGTTGGCTGATTACTATGTGAGTCAAAATGGATTTACTTCTTCCAGTTAATAATTTCCACTTGTGACAAGTCAAATATTTAAATCAGCTTCAAGAATATCAAGGGAGACAATCCCCTCCATCCCCATCACCTCTACAAAAATGAGACTGTTTGGCAGATATCTGAAATAAATCTTGAGTGATGTTTTCTCTGGCCATGGCAATGCGGAGCTATAGATCTCACAGCCGGAACCAAGCTATGCAGAATGTGTCAGGGAATTTGGCCCAGTTGTCCTATTCAGCCCAACACTTCTGCCGAAAAATCTGAAAGAAGATATGCTCTAACTTTCTGGTGACCCAAACTATTGTAACCTCAGTCTCTAAATCACATGACATTTGCTTACTTTCTTTCTAATAGGCTGATTAATTATTTGTCTTTATGTAGTGTTCTCAGTCAGGAGCCAAAAGAAGTTGAAGCAGCTGGGGCCAATTTTTAAATTTAAAACTAACAGAGCAATTTGGCTGTCTGACGTGGAACCAGAGTGACTTTCCTTTAACATTGTCATCACCACAGGGTCCAACCTGCTCTGCCCCAGATGTGCGACATCTGGGCTTTGAAGAGTGTGACTAGGAAATCAGACAAGACATGTGGACATACAAAATGAGACAAGAGGCTCTGACAGACCACTTTCCTTTCTTATGTAGTTTCTTTCATCTGATTCTGTTAAGGTTTACTGGAAACCCCTACCTGGAAAACAGAATTCCTCCTCTTTCACAAGCCAGGCAGCAAAAGTAGAGAAAGTTTTATTGTCCAAGATAGTTAAATGAACTGAATAACAATCCACATGAAAATTCCCTTAAATCCCTCCCCATAGATTGTCCTCAGGTATTAAGGTTAATTAAACCCAAATCCTCTTACCAATTGGAGAGAAAGTGTTACTGGCTCTGGAAGGGTGGTGGGGGGTGGGCAGGAGTCAAGTGTCCTTTTAGAGCAGGGATCCTCAACCTCTGGAATCTGATGATCTGAGCTGGAGCTGAGGTAATAATAATAGAAAGAAAGTACACAATAAATGTAATGGACTTGAATCAGCCTGAAACCATCCCTCCAACCCTGGTCTATGGAAAGATGGTCTTTCATGAAACCAGTCCCTGGTGCTAAAAAAGTTGGGGATCGCTGTTAGAAGACCTCTCCTTTTTTCCCAAATTGGGACTGTTTTTCCCTTAACATGTATGTATGTATGTGCATGTACTCAGTTATGTCCTACTCTTTGCGCCCTCATGGACTGTAGCATGCCAGGCTCCCATGTCAGTGGAATTTTCCAGACAGTACGAGAGTGGGTTGCCATTTCCTACTCCAGGGGATCTTTCTGACCCAGGAATTGAACCTGGATCTCCTGTGTCTCCTGCACTGGCAGGCAGATTCTTTACCACTGTACTACCTGTGAAGCCCCTCAACATATATAAACTAAACATTATTTTCTTCCCTGTGTGAGAGTGGAGATTTAATAATTCAATTGAGAATAATTGATGTCTGGCATCTTTGACTAGGAAAGGCTAATATTACAGAGAAGGCAATGGACCCCACTCCAGTACTCCTGCCTGGAAAATCCCATGGATGGAGGAGCCTGGTGGGCTGCAGTCCATGGGGTCGCTAAGAGTCAGACACGACTGAGCGACTTCACTTTCACTTTCACTTTTCACTTTCATTCATTGGAGAAGGAAATGGCAACCCACTCCAGTGTTCTTGCCTAGAGAATCCCAGGGACAGGGGAGCCTGGTGGGCTGCCGTCTCTGGGGTCACACAGAGTTGGACACGACTGAAGCAACTTAGCAGCAGCAGCAGCAGTAGGATTCTCTGAGGAGGGCATGCAACCCACTCCAGTATTCTTGCCTAGAGAATCCCATGGACAGAGGAGCCTGGTGGGCTACAGTCCATGGGGTCACAAAGACTCGGACATGACTACAGCAACTTGGCATATCTGCACAGGATTCTCTAGGGATAGAGTGTGGGTCATTAGACTATTAGCTCGTTCTTCAGGATTCTGCTTATTATGTGGTTAACAATCAGCTCATGTCTAAAAGATCCTGAAGTTACATAAACCAAGTCTGGGTTGAAGCTAATTGTCTCAGTTAAGTATTAGCATGTATATGGATATATGAGATGGAGAACACATCCTCCAAGTATTTGTTGAGGATACTCATCATGCTCGCATGGTACTAAGTAGATGGGGTCAGTGGCTCAAGTCTGCTCATAATGTAGTTGCTGAGATAATACTAGCATAGATTAAGCAGTGGTATATAGTGTTAGTTGCTCAGTTGTGTCCGACTCTTTGTGACCCCATGGACTGTAGCCATTTCCTCCTCCAGGGGATCTTCCTGACCCAGGGATCAAACCCACACCTCTTGCATCTGCTGCATTGGCAGACAGGTTCTTTACTACTAGTGCCACCTGGGAAGTGGTTCCTAGCAAAAGGCAGCATATCGCTAAAATTATGTGATGTGATATAGACTGAAACTTCAGGAACTCAAAAAACAGGCTGTGGCCTGTCAATGATACATTGACAGTGAGAGTGAAGGATTGTTCCAGGAATTTAAGAAAGGTTTAATTACAGACCATGCACCTCACCCATTATGTGTGCCTGAAAAATATACACCCTTTGTCACAAGATAGACTGGTTTGGGAATATGGGAAGTCTCATGCTAATGCGTCATTTCCACTGCTGAGGAAACAGCATTTGTATCCTATTTATTGTGGCTTTGCTGAAATACATTTTACATTCATTGGAGAAAATATTTATCTATAATATATCCTATTTTTTATTCTTATAAAAGGAATACTTGAAAGGTAAGATAGTCACTTTCCTGAGGGAAGTATAGAACTCAGTGATGGAGTGGGCACTTTGGGATTGGGTGAATTGCCTGTGAAATCAAATTTAGGTAAAAAGATAGCCCAGCAGCCATATGTAAATCATTCCCTCATGTAGAAACAATAGTGTGCACTGGATAATTCAATAGAAAACATTAGTCATTTATCATCCTTAATTATCAGTCATCTCTAACTGCATCTGGTTTGCATTTTTTATTAGAAAGTTTTTTTGAGTTGGATCAGGGTATTTTTTCCCTTCCGTTCATGATTTCATTTTGTTATTTTTTTAAAAATTCCATCACTAATTCCCATGATGTGAGGAGGTTTTTATTTCATAAGACACAATAAATCAAGCAACTCTTCTGTTGTAACGTCGTCCTTCCAGTGCATTTGTCAAGGCCCTGGATGGCTGAGTTTACTTAAGGTTAGAGAGTCACGCTGCTTTGAGGACAAACTCAGCCAGCGCCGAGGGGTATGCACGTAGCCCCGCTCGAGGAGCCAGAGGTATACAGCCTCAGTCAGCTTGAGAGGGAACAGCTGCTTCAGACAAGTGGCAAAAGCTGACCCAGGGACATTGGGAAGTTTGCGTGCTCTTGTCCTGCTACTCTGGACAGCATATAGTAGCTGAGGTGCACTTTTTATGTAGAATCAATGTGTGATAGTCTTCTCTTATAAAATAATGATAACAGCTAATATTTTTCAAAAATCTTATATGTACTATGTGTTATGCTATGTACACTTATACATTATTGCAGTTAACCGTTAGAACTACCCTTTGTGGGAGGTAAATATTATTTACGTCTTTTAGACAAGTGAACTATGACTGGAAGGGGTTATTACTTGTTAGTTTTTCAGCTGGGGAGTTCCTGGACCATAAATGTAGAATAAATCAGAACCTCAGACCCACATGAGGTAGCCAAAGAGAGAATCTTTACTGTGAAAATCCCAGGACAAGATCAGTAAGATTTCTTCCTACCCATGATAGAGAGCTTCTTTCTACTGCGGTGTAGACATCAGGGACATCACAATCATCAGAATGCATTGGGCTGCAGAGATCTTTGGTGATGGCTAATTGATCATGGTGTTCCTAGGAATGAAATAGATGAGCAGTTTACTTGTATCAAGTATTGCTTGATCTGTATAAAAGAAACCCACAAGTTCGGCTAGCCAAAACCTGACTTGAGTTGCCACAGTGGAAAATAAAGGCAACTCACCAAGTTTCCTGACTGAATCCAATTCACAGATTCAGAGCTTCTTGATTGAAAGCCAGGGCCCCTGGAGGGAGGACCTTTCATTATTGCTTCAAGTGAATACCATTGATTTCCTGCAAGTCTTTTCCTAAAGGGACCTGCAGCCATTTGATAGAATGACCATGCCTTGTGGAAAGCAAAAGGAAATACACAGGTATTTCAGTAATTACTAGATACTAGCTCTTAATTATGTTAATTTCTATGACCTAAATACCCACTGTAGTCCACCAGTTAAAATGGGGGTTTTCAGTGGTCAAGAGACTGATGCAGTCTGAGCCCAAGTTTAACTCACCATGAGCTCAGTTTTTCAACTGACCGATTTTGTGATTATTTCTGCTGAATATATAATTGTAGTGATTGGGATATATAATTGGAAGCACTCAGAATTCCTCCTTAGGCTCTCTGACCTGTGGAGAAAAGGTCATTACAGTAGGGGGAAGGCAAAGTAGAAGCCCCTGGGATTTCCCATTCCTACAGCTATAGTAAACCAAAAGCACATCCACATCCCTGGGGGAAATTGCAGAGATTAGTGCCACTGTCAAAGACTTGAAAGGTGCAGGGTGCCTGTTCATGTGCCCATTGAACTCACCTGTTCAGCCTGTGCAGACATTGACTGAGTCTTGGAGAATGACTGTGAATCATAAACTTCAACAGGTACTAACTCCAATTACTCTCTAGTCTCTAAATATGACTCAAACAAAGAAACACTGGCCCTGGAGCTTGGAATAATACAACTACTGACCTCAATCATGCCTTTCCCTCTAGAAACTATTTTGCAAGAACCACCAGAGGCAGTTTGCTTTTATCTGGCACAGTCAACAGTGGACCTTCACACTCTTGAGTAGGAGCTATATTAACTCTGCTCATTGCTATAAGGTATTCAATTGCAGAGCAATTGATTGTCATGACACTGAACAAAACACTGGTGATCTACATAATATGATGTTGATTGTGTCTAAGGAGCAGAAAGTAGAAATCAGATGCCTTGGTACAAAAAAAAATTGTGTAAACAAGAGAGTGGGACATAAATCCCACAAAAATTCAGTGGCGCACCACCTCGGTGAGATTTCTGGGGGTTCTGCAGTCTGGAGAAAGGTGAAAGATAAGTTGCTGAGTCTTGCACCATCTGCCATGAAAAAAGAGGTACAATGCTCAGTGTGAAGTTTTTAAAAAAGTTTGAGGTCACATATACCACATTTGTATATGCTCCCAGCTCTGTGCAGGGTATTCCCCATAATGCTGCCAGTTCTGAATGTGAACCAGAGCAAGAGCAGGCTCTGCAGCAATTCCAGCTTCAGAGCCTGCTGCTCCACCACCTGGGCCTAGTGATCCAGCAGATCCAGTG
The DNA here is from genome assembly GCF_023091745.1 of Budorcas taxicolor. NCBI lineage: Eukaryota > Metazoa > Chordata > Mammalia > Artiodactyla > Bovidae > Budorcas > Budorcas taxicolor. The sequence continues at coordinate 16,818,912 of NC_068918.1, read as the reverse complement.
GCAATGCGTGTATAGCAAACAGGGATGCAGTATGGAGCTTTGGGCAAGGAGATCTCTGCTTTTGAAGCAGATCTGTGCCTTCCTGTGCAAATAATTATCCTTTGAAACAGCTTCTGATTTTCTACTGTGCTGTGTAAAGACCAAATGTTCAGCCACAGGACACCAAGTGAATAGGTGGCTTGAGCTTCCCATCATGAACTGGATGTCATCAGACCCATGAAGCCATAAGAGATACTCAACACAGGTATCATCCAGACAGAACCACAAATGAAAATTTTCCCATTTTATTCATTGACTCATGAAAGAATTACTTAAATTTCCATTATTACTCAAACACATGTGTTTACTTTAGTTCTGGGCAAAATTTACTTAAGCCCCAGGGAATGTGAGAGAGGAATGTTTAGTTAGTGGTATCACTGCAGGCAGTTGCTCAAGCTAGAACCTAGACATCGTCACTGGCCACCTTTCTCCCGTTCCCATATCTATCCTCATCAAATCATTCTGTGTACTCTGTCAGTTCTATCTGCCTCTCAATTTCATCCCTTTTTATACATATGAATTTCTACTCTTGGGGTTCATAGTTTCTTTATTTCTCACTCAGATTACTGTACCTGCTCCATCTGTTCTCCTTGTCCTGCAAATCAGAGCCATATTAAGCCGGATCCTGCATCTTCCTACTTAAAAGTTCTTCCATGACTTGTCATTGTCTATAGAGTTAAGGTTCATGGTTTTTGGTACCATGTTCCGTACTTGGTTCTTGTTCATCTCTTCAGTTTTATCATTGGTTATTTCTTCCATACTTGGAGCTTCATGATTTCCTATGACATTTAGGCCTTTGTACAAACTGCTTCTTCTGCCTGAGGGAACCTTTCTCTCTTATTAGTGCAGCTGAAACACTTGTTTTTAGGGGTGGGATTGCCTTCCTTCCGGGCTTCCCATAGCTGCCTGTGCTTGTCTTTGCCATGACATTGTTCACACTGTGTTTGAGCCTCTCTCTGAAAGAATCATAACTTATCTGGAGGCAGGAGCTGAGCCTTATTTGCACTTAGCCTGGTGCCTGATGCAGAGAGGGTGTCTCAGTAAACATTTGTTGAATAAATAAATCAATGAGTAAAAGGAATAGAGTGTACATCCAAAAGTTTCCCATTCTTTTATTAGTTCACAAACCTAGTTAAGTTAGTAGTTTTCCAATTATAAACCATCACAAGCTCAGTGTAAGAACTCGCTTTTGTTTTAAGTGAATATACTGTTCTTCAAAGACACAAATGACATTAAATGTTTTGTAAATGAACCCACTGGAGTGCAAGAAGAAATATTATATTATATTGGAAAACATTAAACAGATCATTTCCCAACCACAAATTACAAATTAGAGAAGAAAAATCTTCAACCAGTATTAAAACCTACTTTAAATACTGCCAGCATTTTAAAGAGAGACACAAGCAAATCTAGGGACCAAGAATGTAGACTGAAGACAAATAGCAAACTAAAGAACACTGGCCAAGAAACTGAAATGTTAGGAAACCCACTCTGGCATGAAAATGAAGTAAACTCAAGAGTTCAAAATGTCTTGATACCTACACGGTTGTCCTGTTGTTTTTGGTTTTGTTTTTCCCTATAAACTGAACTCAGAGACCTTTTCTTTGCAGACGGAGGCCATGGCTGTCATTTTATCATGGTATGTGTTTGTTCATGTCTTACAACAGTCACCAAATTATGAAGAAAGGAGAGCTTCATAAGAGGCCTAGGGCATGCTAGATATGCCTCTAAACTAGATGATGATAAATAAGCCCATCTAGAAAGATGCCTTGAAAACAGGTTTCTTCCCCACATACATCCCCCTAAAGAAGTGCTGAACTTCTTTCTTTTCTCCCTGGTTTTACAAACCTTATCTTTTTAAGATCTGTCTCAGTTTCTCCCAGTGTCTTTAAAATGTTCCCTAGAAATTCAGTCACTTTGGTCATTTCTCCTGACCTTAATGAGAGCTCTAGAATCAGACTATTCAATTATTCATATTATTGTTTTGTAGCTATCACTAATTATGCTTTTGTGTGTGAATATTGTCTCCTTAACCAGATTATTTCCTCTGCCAAGAACAGCATCACTGGCTTAGAAAAAATATTCCTGACAGTTACTAGCATAAAAGCACAACCTAGAATCAAGATTGCCGGGAGAAATATCAATAACCTCAGATATGCAGATGACACCACCCTTATGGCAGAAAGTGAAGAGGAGCTAAAAAGCCTCTTGATGAAAGTGAAAGTGGAGAGTGAAAAAGTTGGCTTAAAGCTCAACATTCAGAAAACGAAGATCATGGCATCTGGTCCCATCACTTCATGGGAAATAGATGGGGAAACAGTGGAAACAGTATCAGACTTTATTTTGGGGAGCTCCAAAATCGCTCCAGATGGTGATTGCAGCCATGAAATTAAAAGACACTTACTCCTTGGAAGAAAAGTTATGACCAACGTAGATAGCATATTGAAAAGCAGAGACATTACTTTGCCAACAAAGGTCCGTCTAGTCAGTTCAGTTCAGTTCAGTCGCTCAGTCGTGTCCAACTCTTTGTGACCCCATGAATCGCAGCACGCCAGGCCTCTGTCCATCACAAACTCCCGGAGTTCACTCAGACTCACGTCCATCGAGTCAGTGATGCCATCCAGCCATCTCATCCTCTGTCGTCCCCTTCTCCTCCTGCCCCCAGTCCCTCCCAGCATCAGAATCTTTCCCAATGAGTCAACTCTTCGCATGAGGTGGCCAAAGTACTGGAGTTTCAGCTTCAGCATCATTCTTTCCAAAGAAATCCCAGGGTTGATCTCCTTCAGAATGGACTGGTTGGATCTCCTTGCAGTCCAAGGGACTCTCAAGAGTCTTTTCCAACACCACAGTTCAAAAGCATCAATTCTTCAGTGCTCAGCCTTCTTCACAGTCCAACTCTCACATCTATACATGAGCACTGGACAAACCATAGCCTTGACTAGATGGACCTTAGTTGGCAAAGTAATGTCTCTGCTTTTGAATTTACTATCTAGGTTGGTCATAACTTTTCTTCCAAGGAGGAAGCATCTTTTAATTTCATGGCTGCAGTCACCATCTGGAGTGATTTTGGAGCCCAAGAAAATAAAGTCTGACACTGTTTCCACTGTTTCCCCATCTATTTCCCATGAAGTGATGGGACCAGATGCCATGATCTTTGTTTTTTGAATGTTGAGCTTTAAGCCAACTTTTTCACTCTCCGCTTTCACTTTCATCAAGAGGCTTTTTAGTTCCTCTTCACTTTCTGCCATAAGGGTGGTGTCATCTGCATATCTGAGGTTATTGATATTTCTCCTGGCAATCTTGATTCCAGCTTGTGTTTTTTCCAGCCCAGCGTTTCTCATGATGTACTCTTCATAGAAGTTAAATAAGCAGGGTGACAATATACAGCCTTGACGTACTCCTTTTCCTGTTTGGAACCAGTCTGTTGTTCCATGTCCAGTTCTAACTGTTGCTTCCTGACCTGCATACAGATTTAAAGAGGCAGGTCAGGTGGTCTGGCATTCCCGTCTCTTTCAGAATTTTCCACAGTTTATTGTGATCCACATAGTCAAAGCCTTTGGCATAGTCAATAAAGCAGAAATAGATGTTTTTCTGGAACTCTGTTGCTTTTTCCATGATCCAACAAAGGTCCGTCTAGTCAAGGCTATGGTTTTTCCAGTGGTCATGCATGGATGTGAGAGTGGGACTGTGAAGAAGGCTGAGCGCCGAAGAATTGATGCGTTTGAACTGTGGTGTTGGAGAAGACTCTTGAGAGTCCCTTGGACTGCAAGGAGATCCAACCAGTCCATTCTAAAGGAGATCAGTCCTGGGTTTTCATTTGAAGGACTGATGCTGAAGGTGAAACTCCAATACTTTGGCCACCTCATGTGAAGAGTTGACTCATTGGAAAAGACCTTGATGCTGGGAGGGACTGGGGGCAGGAGGAGAAGGAGACAACAGAGGATGAGATGGCTGGACGACATCACCAACTCTATGGACATGAGTTTGAGTAAACTCCAACAGTTGGTGATGGACAGGGAGGCCTGGCGTGCTGTGATTCATGGGATCGCGAAGAGTCAGACACAACTGAGTGACTGAACTGACTGACTGACAGTGTATGTAGTGAGCACTTAGTAAACATTGTCATTAAATTGAATTAAACAAAAAGAAAAAAAGACATGATGTTATTTTTCCCTTGCAAAATTATTAATGGAAGCAAAAATCAAAATGACCATGTTCAAGGGTCCGTGTATGTAACAAGAGTTTCTTTTTTATTTTCAGTGTTAAAGAGGGCATTATGTCACACCAGTAGTTTTCAACCTTTGATGCCCATTTGAATGCAGTGGGGAATTTTTAAAATGCAGATGCCAAGGCTGCTTGCTATCTAGACCAATTCAACCAGAAAACGCAAGGGAGCATAAAGGGATCTCCAGGTGATTTTAAAATGCAATGAAGGTCGAAAAGCACTGTGCAATTGCATCAATTAATTAGTCTGTTGACAGTGGTAATTATTAAGGCGTTCTTGGAAACATTTTCTGTGGACTTCTACTGGTTGCCTTTTTAGAGTGTGCCATGCTATTTGTGAGTTGTTAGGCTTCTCAACTATTTCAATATCCTCTTCTTTGGTGTATAGGTACTTTTCTTTCACTCATCTGTTTATTTAAAATTTTTTTTAAAAATTAATTTGTTTATTTTAATTGGAGACTAATTACTTTACAATATTGTGGTTTTTGCCATAATTGACACTAATCAGCCACGGGTGTACATGTATCCCCCATCCTGAACCCCCCTCCTGCCTCCTTCCCCATCCCATCCCTCTGGGTTGTCCCAGTGTACTGGTTTTCAGTGCTCTGTTTCAGGCATCAAACTTGGACTGGTCATCTGTTTCACACATGGTAATATATACATGTTTATATTGTGCATGTATAATGTGTATATATATATATATATATATGCACACACATGTTTCAGACTGGCGATTCATTTCACGTATGATATTATACATGTTTCAATGCCATTCTCCCAAAACATCCCACCCTCTCCCTCTCCCAGAGTCCAAAAGACTGTTCTAGACATCTGTGTTTCTTTTGCTGTCTCACATATAGGGTCTTCATTGCCATCTTTCTAAATTCCATATATATGTGTTAATATACTGTCATTGTTTTTCTTTCTGACTTACTTCACTCTGTAAAATAGGCTCCAGTTTCATCCACCTCATTAGAACTGACTGAAATGTGTTCTTTTTTATAGCTGAGTAATATTCCATTGTGTATGTGTACCACAATGTTCTTATCCATTTGTCTGCTGATGGACAATCTAGGTTGCTTCCATGGCCTGGCTATTATAAACAGTGCTTCAGTGAACACTGGGGTACATGTGTCTCTTTCAGTTCTGGTTTCCTCAGTGTGTATGCCTAGCAGTGGGATTGCTAGGTCGTATGGCAGTTCTATTTCCAGTTTTTTAAGTAATCTCCACACTGTTCTCCGTTCATTCATCTATTTATAATGAACAATATAAGTGACATATAACAACAGAGTAATTTGGGATAACCAAAGTTCAAGAAGTTTAAGGAGTTTAATGAGAATAGAAGTTTAGGTTGATTCTATACACTTACAGGAATAAAAGAGAATTGACTTGCTTTTCTAGAAAAGTGAACCCCAAACCACTTTCATCTGAAACCCACATCCTTTTAAATATCTAAAATAGCTATTTATTTCTCAAAAAATAAGAATTAGTTCATAACTATTTGGGTAATTACAGAAACTCCTAGTTTTGTTTGCAGTTACAGACAAGTGTTATATTGTTTTGTTTTGTTCTTATTTTTAAATAATTTATTAAGATCTTACTACATTCCAGACTCTCTGCAAAGCTCTTTACATATATCTCACTTATCAGACTATCCATTTGAGGCATGTACAACTCCTGTTTTATACACAAGGAAACTGAGGCTCAAGAAGGTAACAAACTGGACTTCTCTAGCAGTCTAGTGGTTAATACTTTGCACTTCCACGGCAGGGAGCAAGGGTTCAATCCCTGGTTGGGGAATGAAGATCCTGCATTCCCTGTAGTATGGCAAAGAAACCCAGAAAATTAAAATTAAAAAAAATTTTTTTAATTAAAGAAAAGAAAGCAGATACTTATTAAGGTCACATCAGTTTAGTTCAGTTCAGTCACTCAGTCATGTCCTACTCTTTGCGACCCCATGAATTGCAGCACGCCAGGCCTGAGAAACAAAGGCAAGATTCAAACTCAGCTGAGTAGAGGTCCAAAGTTCTTAACCTTTGCACTGTGCTCCAGGAATGACTTTTACCACATGGGGCTTCTGAGAAAAGCATTGAATTAGGTGCTTGCACTGAAACACGAGGGTGATGAAAAGGAAATAAATTATAGGAGTTTCTTCCTGATTTAAGTTCAACTGTAAGTCATTGGTGAATTCGTGTCTACTGTAACTGTGTTTGTAACTTTCCCCTAGAATGTATTTTGGATGATCTAGTAAGATTTCAAGGAAAATTCATGGGATTTATTTTTCTCAGTATTAAAAGATGGGCAAAAGCAGCAATAGGGCTTTAATGTATGCTTTATGTATAAGGAAATTATAGAATATATTAATACAACTGTTCTGTGTCTAATGACAGTTCAACTACTCATTCTTGAACATGCTGTGCTGTTTCTTGCCTCTGTGAATGTACACATGCTGTTTGCTCCACCAGGCCCTGTGCCCTACTCTCCTTGGTCATGTTTACTTGTCAAATTCCAGCCAGTCCTTCAAGATGCTCAAGCATCTTTCCTCTTGTTGAACTCTTTTCACTACTTCCCACCAGGGGCCTAAATAACATTTTTTCTTTGTTTCTCTAATTCAGGCTAGACCTTATGACTTTGTTATGGTTTCTACAATTCTCCTGACAATCCTTATTTGTCTCTCCTATGAAGCTTACTCCTTGGAAGAAAAGTTATGACCAACCTAGATAGCATATTTAAAAGCAGAGACATTGCTTTGCCAACAAAGGTCCGTCTAGTCAAGGCTATGGTTTCTCCAGTGGTCATGTATGGATGTGAGAGTTGGACTGTGAAGAAAGCTGAGTGCTGAAGAACTGATGCTTTTGAACTGTGGTGTTGGAGAAGACTCTTGAGAGTCCCTTGGACTGCAAGGAGATCCAACCAGTCCATTTTGAAGGAGATCAGTCCTGGGATTTCTTTGGAGGGAATGATGTTGAAGCTGAAACTTCAGTACTTTGGCCACCTCATGTGAAGAGTTGACTCATTGGAAAAGACTCTGATGCTGGGAGGGATTGGGGGCAGGAGGAGAAGGGGACGACAGAGGATGAGATGGCTGGATGGCCTCACTGACGCGATGGACGTGAGTCTGAGTGAACTCCGGGAGTTGGTGATGGACAGGGAGGCCTGGCATGCTGCGATTCATGGAGTCGTGAAGAGTCGGACACAACTGAGCAACTGAACTGAACTGAACTGATGAAGCAGGAGGCTTCTTTGGGGGCAAGGCTTTTCTTAATTGTCTATCCACGGTACCTAACACATGGTGTGTGCTCAGGAAATGGTTGGTTGGTTGAAGTTTTGAATAAACGATGCTTTAGACAAATTGGAATTGACCAAAAAGGCCATGCTGTGAAAGCTTTCATCCATTTCTGATTAGATTTCTGTTCTATTTAAAAACCTATTGCCTTCCCCAAAAGTTTTTAAGGGAAATATAGATATGCATGTGCAAATAAACACATTTACTGTTGAATAAAGATACAGCCTTCTCTGAAAGCAATTAGTTGATTTCTAGTGCCATCTTAGCAGCGTTTATGTGTATGGGTGTGCATGAATGAAGTCTTTGTCTCCTGTCCTCTCAGTTTTATTTTGAAAGATATTTGTTTATTTATTTATGGCAGCTCTGGGTCTTTCTGTGTGCTGGCTTTCTGTAGCTGCGGTGAGCAGGGGCTACTCTCTGGTGTAGAATATGGGCTCTAGGTGAGCGAGCTTCAGTAGGTGTGTTGTGGGCTTAGTTGCTCAATGGCATGTGGAATCTTAATTCCCTGACCAGAGATTGAACCTGTGTCTCCTGAATTGGTGGGTGGATTCTTAACCACTGGACTATCAAGGAAGTCCCTGTCATCTCAGTTTAACTTCTGTACATTTAATTTAATAAGCCAAGACATCCTTATGTCACTGTTTAATACTTAAGACTGATTCATCCCAGCATTCATCTGTGCAATTTTTGTAACTACGGTAATGACTTTGAGAGTCCATACACGTGAAGTGTGAGTGTTATAGTTATTAATATGGGAAGCAGCCTCTGAATTCAGCTCTTCAAAACTTTCCTTTGCGTTGTTATGTTTCTCACACTGAGAAGAGGTGTTTGGGACAGTGTCTTGGGTACCCTGGGTCACGTCCTATCTGCCTGGCACTGTGAGGGTCCTCAACCCTGAAGGGCATGGTAATCCAGTATGGCAACTTGATTGTTTACACAAAAGCCTAAAGAGCACTAGTTAACTTTTTGGGGCTGAAATGGTAAAACCCAAATAGTTCTCTCTCAGTCTACAGAATATCATGCATCTTGATGACACATTGATTACTTTCCATCAGTATATCCTGACCTTAAAATGACTGTATGGAAATTCATTCAGTATCTTGAGATCTTTTCAGTTTGCTCAAGTTCTGGCTTCTTAACTTGTTAATTCATATTCCATGTTTTTAAATTACCCAGAGTGAGAAGTTAGAAATAACTCATCACTTACATTTATGAGTCCTAAGAAACATTTAAGTTATATATGGTCATATGATTTCAAAATTTAAGGTGCTGTGCAAGAAACATGAAGTGACCAATTAAGGCAAGTATTTATATGATTCACATTTAGTCTTATAAAAACTTCATTTGGCATGATTAATCATAATTACTTGCTCATAGTGGTTATATTCTCTGTGTAGATTTAGTTTTTATTTTAATTTAAGTATCACACCTGGTTTCCTAACTGTTAGAAGAAGAAACCGGAGCACACAGTGAATATAGTCTGAGGCCTTTTGCTCTTCTCAGTGGTTGGTGATTATGTTTATTTCTTTTTGTTATGATATTTGAAATCTGTGGTGACTGGGCATTTGTCTTGGTGATTTCTAGAAATTTCAGGAACTTTGATTATATCAGTGATTCTGCTTTGAAAGACTTATTTGCTAGCTGATCAATTGCATACTGGAATTCTCACAAATAAGTTAATATGACACACTCTTAATTTGTGACTCAGAAAGTATGTGAGGTCTGCCAATCTTGGTGGAGTCATATGATACAGTTCTAGAAACTGTAAGAGTTCTCAGTTTACCCCCATGTACTCTGAACCCTTCACTCACATCTCTTTATGTGCTGGAATTTGTCTGTGTGAAAAGGAATCTTACATTTTAATCTGCTCCATGAACTGTTTCTTACTTAGGAAATACTTTCCACATTGCTTATTTAATTGAGGTAGAAAGAGGGAGATATTTTCCTAGAAAGGAATCAAATTATTTCCTTAAAAGTCCAAATGTAATTCTGTGAGTTTTATATGTTATTCTGACATTTAATCATAAATCTGAGCTATGTGGGTAAGATAAAAAACACATGAAAAATTAATGATTTCTCCTAATATGTTAACTCTTTCACATTGCTTAATTTGAACTTCAGATCCTGGAGAGGAAATATAAACACTATTAGCTGTGATTTTCTATGGGATTTTTTCCCTTATTGTACACTCTCTCTATGCTCTGTATTTGGAATGTCAAGATATATTGACTTTAAAGGTAATTCCAATTAAGTATGCAGGGATGTAAAGTTTGGAGACCAGTAGAAGGGACTTATAACTACGTTCTTCTGAGTGTAATTGGGTTCCAAACTCAAGAGGGGTAAGCTAAAGCTGCTTTGCTTTAGGCTTCAGTACACTGGTCAAGGGGCTTCCCAGTTGGCGCTAGTGGTAAAGAACCTGCTTGCCAATGTAGGAGACATAGGAGATACAGGTTCAATCCCTAGGTTGGGAAGATCCCCTGGAGGAGGATATGGCAACCCACTCCAGTATTCTTGCCTGGAGAATCCCATGGACAGAGGAACCTGGAGGACTGTCTTCCACAGGGTCACAAAGAGTCAGACACGACTGAAATGACTTAGCAGACATGCACACTGGCCAAGATAGTTTCATTTGGTACCCTAGTGCAGAAAATAACATATGTATTTTTTCCTAGTACTGGCTAATGAGTTGGGTTCTGGAACTTGCTTAAGAACTTGCTCTGGAACTTGCTCTGTTTAGAAACAGAAAATAAGATGAACTCTGTGAGCAAGTTAAATTATAGAATTAATGCATATTAGTGGGAGAGTACAGTTAATCAGTTACTTGAATAGCTTGAGACCTACCAGACATATGTATCTCCTATAACTAATAAGTTAATTTGGCAAGTTCATAGGACATAAAGTCAATATGTAAAAATAAATTAGATTTCTAAATCTTAGCAATGAATAATTGAAAATTTTCTGAGTTAATAGACTTATCCAGGATGCTTCACCTAGCTCTAGAATTTTCCCAAAGTAGGATGTAAGCAGCAAGAGGACTGAATGGTTTCTGGAACTATGTTTTTGAACTGAGTTTCAGGGTGGTATGTACTTGAACAGATGTTCCTTGATTCATGGTTAAGTAGTGGAATAGAAAAAAAGTGATTGTGTACATGAGACATCACTAACCAAACAAGTAGAATTGTCTGTTGCGTTTTCTCTGACTACTGTATTTTTGGTGAAATACACCTTGGGGCGGGGGCAGTGGAGGTGGTGTTCTCATAATCACAATCATTTAATTTTGTTTGTGTTTTTCAGTGTAATAAAATCTCATGTGTTACTTTGAGCATGGTTGTACCCTCTATTCCTGAGATAGAAACTCAGTCAAAGAAGAGCATGTATCCAGTAGGATGGAGAAGCATGTTCCTTCAGAAGGGAAATTTTCTCATTTAAAACTGTTGCAATGTTATATGGGACTATTTTATATATTTATGTTTCAATGTTGATATCGTCTCAAAGGAGCTTTAAAATTACTGCCCTGGTTGCCTGGATTCAATACTTATGATTTTACCATGGAGAAATAGAAAACTTTTCCCTCTGTTGTGTCTTCCTGAGGCTTTCCACCCAGACCTTGGATGCTGTAGGCATGTCATAGAAAAGTTATTGCCTAGTCAATGGGCATGGAGAATGCCAGGGACCTCATAGGCCTGACCTTGGTTTGAATGTAGGAAGGAACAAGACAATGGCTCTTTTTTGTACCTTTTAATGACTATGTGTGAACTGAATGTTCAAGAACATGGTTGGGGTGGACACTGCAGGTCACAGTAACAGTGGTCTGTTTTCTACTTAATTAATAACAAATGCATTATGTAGAGTCTTTTCAAAGAACTCTCAATTTTTTTTTCTACTAACACATTCTGCCTTATTTTACCCAGGCAGTGATTTTACAAGGCAGATGGAGATCTGCTTTTTGAGATAGTGAAAGAAGCTTGGATTGAGAATCAAATTTAGACTCTAGTAATCAACTTTATCACCTCAATTTCCACATATTTAAGATAAGATGCTTCTAAAGCTTTTGTTATTTCCACTCCCTTTGTAAACTCATAAAACACAGAAAGTTATTTCTTCAAGATCATACTTTTCCATGTATTTATAGTTAGGAATGGCTCTAAGCTGATAGCATTCATCTTTAAAATTTAGAAATAGCATGTTTGGAATGTCAAATACTCACCTGCCCCCATCATGCCTAGAATTTGTGCATTTAGTAGAAGTTCAGTAATGGTTCACCAAATGATGACATCACAATCATATTTCTTCTGTAAGTAATTTTTTGGTTGCATCTGGGATCTGTCTTTTGACATTTTGCATCATCTATTAATATGAAATTGATTTAAATTGATCCAACTTTCTTGGAGAATTTCCTTAAAGAGAGGCTTTTTATATCAGAGCTATGAAAGGCTGCTGCTGCTGTTGCTAAGTCGCTTCAGTTCAGTTCAGTTCAGTTTAGTCACTCAGTCATGTCCGACTCTTTGCGACCCCATGAATCGCAGCACGCCAGGCCTCCCTGTCCATCACCAACTCCCAGAGTTCACTCACACTCACGTCCATCGAGTTAGTGATGCCATCCAGCCATCTCATCCTCTGTCGTCCCCTTCTCCTCCTGCCCCCAATCCCTCCCAGCGTCAGAGTCTTTTCCAGTGAGTCAACTCTTCGCATGAGGTGGCCAAAGTACTGGAGTTTCAGCTTCAGCATCATTCCCTCCAAAGAAATCCCAGGACTGATCTTCAGAATGGACTGGTTGGATCTCCTTGCAGTCCAAGGGACTCTCAAGAGTCTTCTCCAACACCACAGTTCAAAAGCATCAATTCTTCGGCGCTCAGCCTTCACAGTCCAACTCTTACATCCATACGTGACTACTGGAAAAACCATAGCCTTCATGCAAAGTTGCTTCAGTCGTGTCCAACTCTGTGCGACCCCATAGAGACGACAGCCCACCAGGCTCCCCGTCCTTGGGATTCTCCAGGCAAGAATACTGGAGTGGGTTGCCATTTCCTTCTCCAATGCATGAAAGTGAAAAGTGAAAGTGAAGTCGCTCAGTCGTATCCAACTCTTTAAGACCCTATGGACTGCAGCTCACCAGGCTCCTCCATCCGTGGGATTCTCCAGGCAAGAGTACTGGAGTGGGGTGTCATCGCCATCTGCGTATGAAAGGCTAAAATTTGGAGAAAAGGACACAAGGCAGTGAGTCACTGATACAGATATAAGCTTGGGGTTTATAACCACAGTAATGGCTGGAACCATTTGTAATTACAGGGAATGTTATTTATTTCATCAAACTATTCCGACTTGCAGGCTTTTCTTTCGCTCAAACAGCTTAAATTTTATTTGATGTTAATGTATCAAAACTAAAGATGACTAGATACATCAATGAGTGGGTTTGTATTTTCCCCAAACTGTGTGATTTGATGGTGATGGCTATGAAACAGAGGAATGTTCTGATGGTAGTGTTAGAAGGAAAGTTATTAACTTCAGCATTCTACTATAGTATCTAGATTGGAAAATAGCTTTCCCTCATGGAAGGAAATCTCCCTGACTCAGCCTGTTTGTTAGCACTGATGATGTCTCATTAGCTGCTAAAAAGCTGCAATGAGTAATGCTTACATCACAGGACCTACATTCTGTATTAAAAAGACCGTATAGTAATAAATGACAATTATTTTAAACACTACTCAAGGGAAAGAAAACTTCCAGAGAATACATTTTTAATGTGCCAAGCTGATGAATAAAACGAGCATTTTACATCATTTTAACTTTGCTTACCTTCGGGCAATAGTATATTATGGTTCTTGTCTGAGAAATATGACATAATTTTTATTCTATTGCACACATATTGAGTGTGAAACAGTCTTGTATTTTTAATGGCTTCTGAAGCATGATTTGTGAATTTTTTGGGTAATATCCTGGGTGTTCTCAAACATTTTAATCAACTGAAATTTTTAAAAATCTGAACTTGAACTAATATTTCTTCATCTCATCTTTACTTCCTTTGCTTCTAGACATTTAGTTGGCTTATGAAGATGAAAATCTGTTTAAACTCTTTATTTCTGAACTCTTTAATTTCTTTACATTTCAATATGTGTGTGTTCTCAGGGTACAAGCTGGGGAGTGTGGGCAGTTAAGAGAGGAAGTGGAGAAAAGCACTTAAAAATGCCTCTTACCCATTTAAAGAAACATCTCCAGGCTCTCTGTGTTTATTCTTATGGTAAGTGGTTTTACAAAGTGCTGGGTAGGATAATTTCCCTGAAATTTTCCCTGGATTTTAATGACCTGAAGAATTATTCAAAATTTCTTCCAGAACACTAAATGGAAGGACATGTGGTCTAGTTTGGAGTTTCCCCACTGTTTTTCTGGACAGATCACACCTCTAGACTCAGCAGGCCACCCCAGAGGTACCATCCTTCTTTCCTCTTGTTGAAGAACCCTTCTGCTGCCCCTGCCTTCTAAGTTGTTATTTGGACTAATTTGCTGCACTTGGCGTCCACTCGCTGTCGTCCCTGCTCCCCTCCATGTCCTCTGTGCTGGCCCTCATTTCCCTGGTCAGGTGCTGCTCAGCCTCTGCACAGGCGCTCCTGACTGCACTGTGGTAAGCTTTCTCTGAAAGGCCTCCCAGCAATCCTGCCCACTCTGAACTTCTGTACCCTCATGACAATTTGTCTTCTCTTTGCCTTGGGTGGGATTTCAATTTAAAAGGATTATTTATGTGCCTTTTTGTTCTTGCTGGTGCTATAAAACCATATTTATTAACTTGAGACCTAAATTATTATGTAGGAAAAGCAAGTCACTGAATAATTAAATAGTACAATTCAGTTACTATAAACTATAAAATTATTATATTGCATAGCATAACATTTAGAAAACATAGATATATGTGCCTTTTAATTAAGCATGTTTCTCAGATGCAATATTGTAGTGCAAAGGAATGAATAGTGGTTACTTTGGGTTCCATAAACATCTGATTTTTTTTTTCAAAGTGTGCCTCGTATCACTCCGTATAGGCTATGGGTACCATACAACTCTTTCACATTCCTACCCCAGCCTGCCTCTCTTCTCAGCTCAGTTCTATGCCTTGCCCTCTGACTTGGTTGCAATCACTTCCTTTCTTTGGCCTTCCTGTTAGGATCTGAGAGAAACAAGATTGAGAGAGAGGTGGGGAGCATGACAAGTTGGAGAATGGATAGTTAGGAGAAGCCCACCAAGGAATATTAATATGTACCAGTCCCTCACTTCAGGGATCAGTTTCCCTCTTGGTCAAACGGGCCAACATAAATACATACCTACTTTGTTTTGCTCCCTGATGTTTCAGTAGCTTAGTGAAGTGAAAGTCACTTAGTTGTGTCCGACTCTTTCTGACCTCATGGACTGTAGTCCATGAAATTCTCCAGACCTGAATACTGGAAGGGGTAGCCTTTTTCTTCTCCAGGGGATCTTTCCAACTCAGGGATCGAACCCAGGTCTCCCAAATTGCAAGCAGATTCTTTACCAGCTAAGCCACAAGGGAAGCCCAAGAATACTGGAGTGGGTAGCCTATTCCTTCTCTAGGGGATCTTCCTGACCCAGGAATCAAACTGGAGTCTCTTGCATTGCAGGTGGATTCTTTACCAACTGAGCTATCAGGGAAGCCCTTTAGTAGCTTAAGAAATGTCCAAAAGGGGGATTTTTAAAAAAAAAAAAAAGAAATGGATTAAAAAATTATGGATTTAAGCAACTAATCAATTTAGAAAATGTAGGTATTCAACATTTCATTAACTCTACAAGTATATATTTAGTACCAGTTATGTACCAGACAGTTGGAAAATAATTAAATTAGGCAACTGTTCACACAGGATTCAATCTACCAAGGAGTTGCTTCCCACCCTCTTTCTTTGGAGAGTTACTTCTCATTGCTAGGAACTTGGTAACATCCTTAAAAAAAAGAGTGAAAAGTTAAGTCGCTCAGTAGTGTCCGACTCTTTGTGACCCCATGGACTGTAGCCTACCAGGCTCCTCCGTCCATGGGACTTTCCAGGCAAGAATACTGGAGTGGGTTGCCATTTCCTTCTCCAGGAGATCTTCTTGACCCAAGGATTGAACCCGGGTCTCGTGCATTGTAGGCAGACGCTTTACCATCTGAGCCACCGGGGAAGTCAAGGTACATCGTTAAAGTATCTGTAAATAATGTTCATCGTTTGGTTGCCTTTCAGGAAGGCAAAAGGAGATGGGGGCAGCAGAGGATGAGATGGTTAGATAGCATCACCAACCCAATAGGCAAGAATTTGAGCAAATCCTGGGAGATAGTGGGGAACAGGGAAGCCTTGTGTACTGCAGTCCATGGGGTTGCAAAGAGCTGGACATGACTGAGAGACTGAACTACAACAGGAATATATTGCATTTGGGATACTGTTTGAATGTGTGGTGTTTTGAATTCAGGAGAGAAAGCTCCCCCAGGTTTCAGGAAAGCTCTACTCTTTGATGTAATGTTAATACTATACCTCCTTAGCTTTTCCTTTCACATTGTGGTCTATCTGGTCAGACCTCCTGTTCAGCAAAATTCTTTGTCTAGAATTCTTGTTCTACATATCTTCTGTTAAAATGAAAATAAATTTTATTCATTACTCAAAATTTATCCACATGCTTGTGAGTTGATATCAGAACTAATAGACTCTACATAATTGACTGTCTGTGTATTCCTAATTGAGACAATGCTGAAATCTACCAGATGATTCTCAGTAACTTTGTACATGGCAAGTTAGATCCAGGTACTTTTCCTGATAATAATAGTAGTTAAATTTTATTGATGTCAGCTAGGCTGGGCTTATGCACAGCATTTCATTTAACCTTTGCCAGTCCTGTGAGGATGGGTGCATACTTTCCCCTGATTTTGCATTTGAGGAAATGGAAACCTAGGTTAAGTCATAATGATAACAAGTCAAATTTAGCAGATATGTTTGGGAGTTTTAGAAAAATCAGAGTCTTTTTTAGGACCTGAAACATTATAAAAGTAAAGTAAGGTAGTTTTTTCTCAGTGTATTTTGAGAAGGAAAAAGAAAATGAAGTTCTTTAAGGATTGTGAAATCCTTCCCACATCTTTGCAACACTGAATGCAAAAACCAGGGGGACAGAGATTAGATCTTAATAAAAATCATTGTATATTGTAAAATAATTAGCCTCCAATTAAAATAAATACAGTGGCACCCCACTCCAGTACTCTTGCCTGGAAAATCCCATGGACGGAGGAGCCTGATGGGCTGCAGTCCATGGGGTCACTAAGAGTCGGACACGACTGAGCGACTTCACTTTCACTTTTCACTTTCATGCATTGGAGAAGGAAGTGGCAACCCACTCCAGTGTTCTTGCCTGGAGAGTCCCAGGGATGGGGGAGCCTGGTGGGCTGCCGTCTATGGGGTCACACAGAGTCGGACACGATTGAAATGACTTAGCAGCAAAATAAATACATTGAATTAAAAAAACAGTGTAGATATTATTAAATATTGATATACTGTGTATATCATTTTGATATACTGTGTATGTCTGAATGGGGCATATCTGGTGGCTCAGTGGTAAAGAATCCACCTGCAATGCAAGTGATGTGGGTTTGATCCCTGGGTCAGGAAGGTCCTCTGGAGAAGGGAATGGCAACCCACTCCAGTATCCATGCCTGGGAAATCCAGAGGAGCCTGGCAGGTTACAGTCCATGGGCTTGCAAGAGTGGGATAAGACTTGGGGATGTCTTATCTCTAAGAGCGGAGAAGGAACTGGCAACCCACTCCAGTATTCTTGCCTAGAGAATCCTGTGGATGATGGAGCCTGATGGGCTGCTGTCTGTCCATAGGGTTGCACAGAGTTGGACATGACTGAAGTGATGTAGCGTGTGTGTGGGTGTATCTCTAATAGACCAACACCACCATATGCCTTCCCTGACAGCTCGGTTGGTAAAGAGTCTGCCTGCAATGCAGGAGACCCCAATTTGATTCCTGGGTTGGGAAGATCCCCTGGAGAAGGGATGGGCTACCCATTCCAGTATTCTTGGGCTTCCCTTGTGGCTCAGCTGGTAAAGAATCTGCCTGCGATGTGGGAGACCTGGGTTTGATCCCTGGGTTGAGAAGATCCCCTGGAGAAGGGAAAGGCTACCCACTCCAGTATTCTGGTCTAGAGAATTCCATGGACTGTATAGTCCATGGGGTCACAAAGAGTCAGACACGACTGAGCGACTTTCACCTGACTTCAGTCACTTCACTCATCATATGTCTGAATATAACACAACCTCAGGTTTTAGGCCATTTTTCATTTTTCCAATGAAAAGATAACAGAATCAGTTTTGGGGCCAGTTTGAACATATATTCTTTCAGGGATGGATTAAAATAGGTAATTTGTGCCTATATAGTTGATTAATTAATTATCCATGCATATTTGAAATATTGATTTTAGAGTCAATATATTGATATAAAATAATACATGAGCTAGTATATTGATTTAGAAGTGATTTATTTTTTCTACACTTTTCATGAAATGATTTTACTTAAATGCTTCACATATATCTTCAACATTATTGTCCTTTTTATCAGCAGAAGAACTTTGAATTGCCCATCAAAGTTTTACCAACATCTTCATCTTTTACCTTTAACTATTTGTTATAATATTTTCGGTTTAGTAAATGATGCTGATATGGAAATTTTATGCTATTTGTAATTTCTGTATTATAATAACTTGTTTTCAAGAAGCCTGCTTACAATGCTAAAGCTGTATTGAGTTTTTTGCCCCCTAATTTTTAGATATCAGGTGTTTCAGGTGACCTCTGTAAACATTGTCTGATACAATTTCAGCCAAATTACTTTGTTCAAGCTAAATTCAATTGAGAAAGTGACCTGCAATATGAAAGAGACTGTAAGGACTTCAACATATGATGATTCTCTCATTTTTGTAGTATAGTTTTTTGAATGAAAACAAAAACCAGGTTTTTGAAAACAAAAGCTACAGTATATTCATGAATATATTGTAGTTCCAGAATTTTCACTTCAAAGCATAACTATAGTAATTTATGGATTTAAAATGACATGGAAATGTTGTAGTGTGTCCAAAGGATTCTATAATGTCTGTACGATCCAACCTTTTATTTTAAGCTGTTTAATTACAGTGAAGACACCAAGACTGAAGATAAGATGTTGACAGAGTTTCTTGGGTAAGAGTAGTGGATGAAGCAGTACATGGAGAGACAAACCTGAATTCGAAAGATATTATCCAAAAGGAGGCACAGACGTTGTTCTTTCCAATTCTGCTCCAAAATCATGATGAGAGTAGACATTGCCCTTCATGCGAGTACACCTTCCCCCCTCTATTTCATCCTCCATTGTTCTCAGCTGATGTCAGAAGCAAAAATGCAAGGGGAGGAGCGTAACTAAACTCTCTGAAGTCAAGAAGAAACCTGAGCCCTGCCCGTGAAGAGGGAGCCACACCATGATATGATCTAGGAAGTAGCTGGAGAAATACCAAGACAAACCATGTTGCGGTTTCACATGCAACATTTTTAAGCTGAGTAGGTGGCTTGGTAGGGCTTCCCAGGAGGCACTAGTGGTAAAGAACCTGCCTGCCAATGCAGGAGACATAAGAGATGCGGGTTCAATTCCTGGGTCGGGAAGATCCCCTGGAGGAGGGCATAGCAACCCACTCCAGTATTCTTGCCTGGAGAATCCCATGGACAGAGGAGCCTGGCATGCTATGGCCCTTAGAGTCGCACAGAGTCAGACACGACTGAAGCGACTTAGCACACATACACACACAGCCATGTGCCTGGTTCTTGGCTAGGTGTTGGACGCTGGTGGTGGGTACGGGTTGACCCAAAGAAAAATAAAAGTGCTCTCCCAGTTTTCAAGGAGCTCATGGTCTTAGAAGGGGAACAAACCTTAAGAACTTAGCTATGAGAAGAGTTCCAAATTCCTGGTCTCCTGGAAGTGAGTAGGGAAGATAATTCAGCCTAATGCTTAAAGTGGAGGTACTTCAACGAGGGAAGATAGACCAGGTAGCTACTCTGGGAAAGAGGTTTAATGAAGGAAGACGGAACAAGTGTAGCTGCACAGTCAAGGGAAGAAGTGACATAAGACTATTGCTGTTTTTAATCCCGGAGATTGGAACGGAAAGCAATCAGACTTCTGAGGTAATCTTCGGGGTTGGAAACAAATATGTGGTTGTGGGTCTGGAGGAGATGGGAATCTGTACCAGCCTGGGCACGGAGCCTGTGGGGCAGAAGGACTTTGGAAGGGCCTGTTGAGTTTGTGCCTGGCAGGTCTGGCAGCCTGGGTGGAGTGTGGTATCGAGAGAGCAGTGCTGCTGACAGCTTTCCCTTCTTTCCAGAAGCCATGCCAACCTAGAACACTTTTCTTAGGCTTGGGTTGGAAATTAGGTGCCCCTACTAGTGGGTTTATTTAAACCTAGTGTTCTCAGATGATGCAGGATAAGGAGAAGAAGGAGAAGATGAAGCCAGTATAAGATTCTTGAGTTAGTTGTATTCATATCTGGTGAAATAAGAGACAGGATCTCGTTCGTACCCAAAATTTTATAAGCATTTCAAACTAACTCCATTTTATAGATTAGGAATGGAGTGTGATGTGCTCAGTGTCACATGACTAACAAGTCACCATGCTGAAATTTCAATAGCTGTAACCTGATATCTTAGATGGTCTCCTTTCTTACCTATTACATCGCTTCTTTTTCATATCCGCCCCACGTTGAAATTCTGTCCTTTTCCTTGTACCCTTATCTCACTGTTGTCTCCCATATGGTTTTAGGAATTGTTCTTGTTGCAGGTGACAGAAACCCAGCTTAAAGTGAAAGAAAATGAAGTCACTCAGTCATGTCCGACTCTTTGCAACCCCGTGGACTGGAGTCCACCAGGCGTCTCCATCCATGGGATTTTCCAGTCAAGAGTACTGGAGTGGGGTGCCGTTTCCTTCTCCAGGAGATCTTCCCGACCCAGGGATTGAACCCAGGTCTCCTGCATTGTAGGCGGACGCTTTACCGTCTGAGCCACCAGGGAAGTCACTATAAAATAAAATTTGCTACATGGAATTTGCTGTATGGATGCGGGGGTTGCTTCACATACTCTGAGAGTAAGAAAATGGCTAAACCTCAGGAACATTGTCTCCGTCGTCTGTGAGCAGGCAGACTCATGCTATACTAACGTGGTGGCTCTGACCCTTAAGATGAAGCCCAGGCTAAGGAAGGGGGAGTGGTTGCTGAGGCAACGGTTCCCACAAGAAGGTGTCTTCTTTGGAAGGCAAATATTTATTACAGCTAGCCATGCATTTATTACTGCATATGCCTCACTTACAAAATGATTCAGTAAGGCCAATCATCATAATAATAATGTTTTATAAGACTATACAGATATTCTTCAAGTGCTGCTGCTGCTAAGTCACTTCAGTAGTGTCCGACTCTGTGCGACCCCATAGACGGGTTACCATTTCCTTCTCCAGGGGATCTTCCCGACCCAGGGACCGAACCCGGGTCTACTTGCTTTGGAGGCAGACGCTTTAACCTCTGAGCCACCAGGGAAGCCTAATAATCATAATAATAATGTTTTATAAGACTATACAGATATTCTTCAACTTTCCTTGGTGGCTCAGATAGTAAAGAATCTCCCTTAAATACAGGAGACACAGGTTTAATCCCTGGGTCCAGAAGATCCTGTGGAGTAGGAAATGGCAACCTACTCCAGTATTCTTGCCTGAAAAGTTCCACGGACAGAAGAGCCTGGCTGGGTGCAGTCCATAGGGTCGAAAAGAGTCAGACACGACTGAGTCAACTAACCCTATAATGGGGTTTGTCTCAATAAATCCATCAAAAATTGAAAATATGTGTCTTGAAATATGTTAAATATACCTAAACTGCTGCTAAGTCGCTTCAGTCGTGTCCGACTCTGTGCGACCCCATAGACAGCAGCCCACCAGGCTCCCCTGTCCCTGGGATTCTCCAGGCAAGAACACTGGAGTGGGTTGCCATTTCCTTCTCTAATGCATGAAAGTGAAAGTGAAGTCACTCAGTTGTGTCTGACCCTCAGCCCCTTGGACTGCAGCCTTCCAGGCTCCTCTGTCCATGGGATTTTCCAGGCAAGAGTACTGGCGTGGGGTGCCATTGCCTTCTCCGATACCTAAACTACTGAACATCATAAGCTAGCCTGCTTTAAATATGATCAGAGCACATACATTAGCCCACAGTTGGGCAAAATCATTGAACATAACCATGTGTAATGAAATGTGGAACATCTCATGTAATTTATTGAATACTTACCAAAAGGGAAAAACAGAATGGTTATGTGGGAACAGAATGGTTGTAAGGCTATCAGTGGTTTGCCCTCCTAATCACATGAATAATGGGGAGCTTCAGCTTGCTGCCACTCACTGCCCAGCATCATGAAAATTTATCATGCTATACTTTGCTAGCCCAGGAAAAGACCAGAATTCAAGGTACAGTTCCTACTGAGTGTGTATTGCTTTGGCACCATCATAAAGTAAAAAATTGTAAGTCCAGTCATAAATCAGGAATCATCTGTGTACACTGTGGGCATGTGTGCTAAGTCACCACAGTTGTGTCCAACTCTCTGTGACATTATGGACTGTAGTCCACCAGGCTCCTCTGTCCATGGGATCCTTCAGGCAAGGATACTGGAATGAGTTGCCATGCCCTCCTCCAAGGCATCTTCCCAATCCAGGAATGAAACCTGTGTCTCTTATGTCTCCTGCATTGGCAGGCAAGTTCTTCACCACTAACACCACCTGGGAAGCTCCTTTGTACATTGTTGTCGTCAGCTGCTAAGTTGTGTCTGACTCCTTGCAATCCCATGGACTGCAGCATGCCAGTCTTCCCTGTCCTTCACTGTCTCCCAGAGTTTGCTCAAATTCATGTCTATTGAGTCAGTGATGCTATCTAACCATCTCATCCTCTGCCACCTCCTTCTACTTTTGCCTTCAGTCTTTTCCAGCATCAGGGTCTTTTTCAATGAGTCTTCACATCACGTGGCAAAAGTATTAGAGCTTCAGCTTCAGTATCAGTCTTTCCAAAGAATATTCAGGGCTGATTTCTTTTAGGGTTGACTGGTTTTATCTCCTTGTAGTCCAACGGACTCTCCAGCACCGCAATTTGAAGACATCAATTCTTTGCCCCTCAGCCTTCCTTATGATCCAGCTTTCATATCCATACACAACTACTGGAAATACCATAGCTTTGACTAGACAGACTTTTGTCAGCAAAGTGATGTCTCTGCTTTTTAATATGATGTCTAGGTTTGTCATAGCTTTTCTTCCAAGGAGCAAGCATCTTTTAATTTCATGGCTGCACTCACCATCTGCAGTGATTTTGGAGCCCAAGAAAATAAAATCTGTCACTGCTTCCACTTTTCCCTTCTATTTGCCATGAAGTGATGGGACTGGATGCCATGATCATAGTTTTTTGAATGTTGAGTTTTAAGCCAGCCAGTTCACTTTCCTCCTTCACCCTCATCAAGAGGCTCTTTAGTTCCTCTTCACTTTCTGCCATTAGAGTGGTATCATACATGATCTAATTCCAAATCACAACTATTAATGCAATCAAGTGGCAGGTGTATCTGTTCCCATTTTACAGATGAGGAAACTGATATGCAGAGATGTTACCATTTGTCCAAGGACACAGCTGTTAAGTTATGGTGATGGAACTCAAGCATTTTCCACCCCATCCTCCATCTAGAGGCTTTGATTCTGAAAATAAATCTACTCTGTTCTTTAGATCTTTTTCATTTATTTGAAGAAAACAACATCATGGATGAATTGTAAGTAAAAGTACCCTGATAATAATTTGTGCTCAGTTGTGTCCAGCTCTTTGCGACACCAGGGACTATAGCCCACCAGGCCCCTCTGTCCATGGGATTTTCCAGGCGAAAATACTGGAGTGCATTGCCATTTCCTTTTCCAGATCTTCCTGACCCAGGCATTGAACCCCAGCATCCTGCATTGGCAGGAGGATTCTTTACTCCTAGCAGCACCTGGAATTTTCACGCTTGGACAGCTGATCAGCTGCTGGACCTGTAGTGTTTCCATGTCTCCTTTGGTTGGGAGAAGGGCCTTCCACCATGCTTCTCTTTTCTTTCGATTTCCTGTTAGCATCTCTATTTCCCTACATACTTTTCAACATTCAGGCCAGATGCCAACTGTCTGTGTGAGGACACACGGCTTCTCAAATAAACCAGGATGCCAAATGTATGTATAATGTTTGACCATATGTGAATGTTCCAGTAAATTCCTGGGGACGACTTATGTTCCGATGTCATCACTGAACAACAGGAAGACTGTAAATTCCATCACCTAACCAGAAGACTCACATATGCCTCATATTTATAAGTGTTCAATAGATATAACACACTCTAAATCTGACTTTGTAGTATGATAGAGATGTTATATGCTTTCTCCAGGGAAGCAATAACAGCCTGCAAAAGTACAGGTTGATGGGACCTCATCAGGTTATTGCTGTCATTTTTCATTATAGCAATTGATTATTGTAGAGAAGCTTACAAACAAGGAACTTTTCTCAAGATGGATCCTGAAAGAAAAGAAGTATGTATAAGTGGTAGGCAGCAGATGTATTACCAAAACTTTTCTTCAAAAAATGGTTGAACTGCCTATACTAACTGAGCTGGGTAAATTCCCCTGAGGCTGGACAGGGTGGTCTTAACTTTTGGAACTTCAAGCAGATGTGAATGACATATTGGCATTTGCCATGGGCACTTGCCATCTACCTTTACAAGGATTAGGTCAGCTGCTGCTGCAGCTACTGACTTCCAACACTTCCTGAAAGGAATTCAGGGTGTAGAGCAAAAATGAGGCACTCTGTGCTCTAGGAAAAACTGGCAGAAAAGGTCTTCAGATAGATATTTTAAGGAGCTGATTTTATGAGTCCAATTCTTGTATCTCCTGGTATCTAGGAAAGCACTAAACTCCTTCATGGTGACATCCATTCCTCATGACCAGCATTAACCACCACAGGACTAGCAGAAACCTTCTGAAAAAAAAAAGTCCTTGATTGCATGTGATACCCCTTCACCAAAATCACATATATACTGACCTTCCTCCTACCTCATCATGGCAGTTTCTTAGAGCTATATGTTGTCTCCCAGGCTAGAGTCCACATTTTACCCCAAGTAAAACTTAACTCATAACTCTCACATTGTGCATTTTTCTTTAAGTTGGCACAAAATATTTCAAAAAACATAGGATAGAGGCTAGAATTTTAAGAAATCTCTCTATATCCCCAGCCCTCTCCCAGGTCCCAAGATTGCTGGCCTAATCAACATTAGAGAAAACAAAAACACAAAACAAAACCACTTTAGGAGAATTTATTACATGCAAAGCTTTGTTTGAGACCTGGTAAGAGTTAAGAAGATGACATAGACTAGCCTTTCTCCTTGACTCATAGCAGAAGTTGAAGACGAACTAAAGAGCTTGTTGATGAAGGTGAAAGAGGAGTGTGAAAAACCTGGCTTAAAACTCAACATTAAAAAAACTGAGACCATGGCATCCAGTCTCATCACTTCATGGCATATAAATGGGGAAACAGTGGAAACCATGAAAGACTTTATTTTCTTGGGCTCCCAAATCACTGCAGATGGTGACTGCAGCCATGAAATTAAAAGGCATTGCTCCTTGGAAGAAAAGTTATGACAAACCAAGACAGTGTATTAAAAAGCAGAGACATTACTTTGCCGACAAAGGTCCATGTAGTCAAAGTTATGGTTTTTCCGGTAGTCACGTGTGATTGTGAGCGTTGGACCATTAAGAAGGCTGAGTGCCAAAGAATTGATACTTTTCAACTGTGATGTTGGAGAAGACTCTTAAAAGTCCTTTGGACAGCAAGGAGATCAAACCAGTCAACCCTGAAGGAAATCAATCCTGAATATTCATTGAAAAGATTAATACCGAACCTGAACCTCCAATAGTTTGGCCACCTGGTGCAAAGAACTGACTTACTGGAAAAGACCTGATGCTGGGAAAGATTGAAGGTAGGAGGAGAAGGGACGACAAAGGACGAGATGGTTGGATGTTATCATGACTCAATGGACATGAGTTTGAACAAGCTCCAGGAGATGGTGAAGGAAAGGGAAGCCTGGAATGCTATGGTCGGTGGGGTCACAAAGAGTCAGACATGAATGAGCAACTGAACAACAACGACATCCTTGAGTCACTCATAGTTTGGTGCAGGGAATCTGCATTGCCATCATAGTGTCTAATAACACAGGCAGGAAGCCAGAGTAGAATGCAACATTTCTGTGAAATGGCCCCATTATGGAGAGAGAGGATAAGATTCTTAGCTTGCCTCTGAGCTGTTAAAAGTCAAAGTGTTAGTCACTCAATCATGTCTCACTTGTTGTGATCCCATAGACTGTAGCCTGCCACTCTCCTCTGTCCATGGGATTTCCTAGGCAAGAATACTGGAGTGGGTTGCCATTCCCTTCTCCAGGGGATCCTCTCAACCCAGAGACTGACCTGGGTCTCCTGCATCGCAGGCAGATTCTTTACCACCTGAGGTACCAGGGAAGCACCTATAGGATGGTAAAGGATATGGTGGTAAAGATAGTAAAGGAGCTGATAAAGGGTATGGTGAAAAGGGAGCTCTCTTTCCTAGCACATATTAACAGTTCTATTAATCATAAAAGGGCAAGTATTTATCAGGTGGTTAGATGTGCTAAGCTCCACCCTTCAACAGGAAATAGGATTAAAGATTTACTGAGCATGTCCCCAACCATCAGAACAAGACCCAGTTTCCCTCTCAGTCAGTCTCTCCCATTAGGAAGCTTCCATAAGCCTCTTCCTTCTCCATCAGAGGGCAGACAGACTGAAAACCACAATTACAGAAAACTAGCCAATCTGATCACATGAGTCACAGCCTTGTCTAACTCAATGAAACTATGAGCCATGCTGTGTAGGGCCACCCAAGACAGACAGGTAATGATGGAGAGTTCTGACAAAATATGGTCCACTAGAGAAGGGAATGGCAAACCACTTCAGTATTCTTGCCTTGAGAACCCCATGAATAGTATGAAAAGGCAAAATGATAGGACACTGAAAGATGAACTCCCCAGATTGGTAGGTGCCCAATGTGCTACTGGAGATCAGTGGAGAAATAATTCCAGAAAGAATGAAGAGATGGAGCTAAAGCAAAAACAACACCCAGTTGTGGATGTGACTGATGATGGAAGCAATGTCCGATGCTGTAAAAAGCAATATGGCATAGGAACCTGGAATGTCAGGTCCATGAATCAAGGCAAATTGGAAGTGGTCAGACAGGAGATGGCAAGAGTATATGTGGACATTTTAGGCATCAGCGAACTAAAATGGACTGGAACGGGTGAATTTAACTCAGATGACCATTATATCTACTACTGTGGGCAAGAATCCCTTAGAAGAAATGGAGTAGCCATCATGGTCAACAAAAGAGTCCGAAATGCAGTACTTGGATGCAGTCTCAAAAATTTCAGAATGGTCTCTGTCCATTTCCATGGCAAACCATTGAGTACCATGGTAATCCACGTCTATGCCCTGACCAGTGATACTGAAGAAGCTGAAGTTGAATGGTTCTATGAAGACCTCTAAGATCTTCTAGAACACCCAAAAAAGATGTCCTTTTCATTATAGGGGACTGCAAAGCAAAAGTAGGAAGTCAAGAATCACCTGGAATAATAGGCAAATTTGGCCTTGGAGTACAGAATGAAACAGGGCAAAGGCTAATAGGGTTTTGCCAAGAGAATGCACTGGTCATAGCAAACACCCTCTTCCAACAACACAAGAGAAGACTCTACACATGGACATCACCAGATGGTCAACACCGAAATCAGATTGATTATATTCTTTGCAGCCAGAGACGGAGAAGCTCTATACAGTCAGCAAAATCAGGATCGGGAGCTGACTGTGGCCAGATCATGGACTCCTTATTGCAAAATTCAGACTGAAATTTAAGAAAGCTGGGAAAATTACTAGACCATTCGGGTATGACTTAAGTCAAATCCCTTATGATTATACAGTGAAAGTGGCAAATAGATTCAAGGGATTAGACCTGATAGACAGAGTGCCTGATGAACTATGGATGGAGGTTCATGACATTGTACAAGAGATAGGGATCAAGACCATCCCCAAGGAAAAGAAATGCAAAAAAGCAAAATGGCTGTCTGAGGAGGCCTTACAAATAGCTGAGAAAAGAAGAGAAGTGAAAAGCAAAGGAGAGAAGGAAAGATATACCCATTTGAATGCAGGGTTCCAAAGAAAATCAAGGAGAGATAACAAAGCCTTCCTTGGTGATCAATGCAAAGAAATAGAGGAAAACAACAGAATGGGAAAGACTAGAGATCACTTCAAGAAAATTAGAGATACCAAGGGAACATTTCATGCAAAGATGGGCACAATAAAATACAGAAATGGTATGGACCTAACAGAAGCAGAAGATATTAAGGAGAGGTGACAAGAATACACAGAAGAATTATAACAAAAAGATCTTCACGACCCAGATAATCACGATGGTATGATTACTTACCTAGAGCCAGACTTCCTAGAATGAGAAGTCATGTGGGCCTTAGGAAGCATCACTATGAACAAAGCTAGTGGAGGTGATGGTATTCCAGTTGAGCTATTTCAAATCCTGAAAGATGATGCTGTGAAAGTGCTGCACTCAATATCCCAGCAAATTTAGGAAACTCAGCACTGGCCACAGGACTAGAAATGGTCAGTTTTCACTCCAATCCCAAAGAAAGGCAATGCAAATAATGCTCAAATTACTGCACGATTGCACTCATCTCACATGTTATTAAAGTAATGCTCAAAATTCTCCGAGCCAAGATTCAACAGTACATGAACCATGAACTTCCAGATGTTCAAGCTGAATTTAGAAAAGGCAGAGGAGAAGGCAGAGGAACCAGAAATCAAAATTGCCAATATTCGTTGGATCATCAAAAAAGCAAGAGAGTTCCAGAAAAACATCTATTTCTGCTTTATTGACTGTGCCAAAGCCTTTGTTGACTATGCCAAAGCCTTTGACTGTGTGGACCACAATAAACTCTGGAAAATTCTGAAACAGATGGGAATACCACACCACCTGACCTGCCTCTTGAGAAATCTGTATGTGGGTCAAGAAGCAGCACTTAGAACTGGACATGGAAAAACAGACTGGTTCCAAATCGGACCAGAGCACGTCAAGGTTATATTTTGTCACCCTGCTTATTCAATTCATATGCAGAGTACATCATGAGAAATACTGGGCTGGATGAAGCACAAGCTGAAATCAAGATTGCCGTGAGAAATATCAGTAACCTCAGATTTGCAGATGATACCACCCTTATGGCAGAAAGCAAAGAAGAACTAAAGAGCCTCTTGATGAAAGTGAAAGAGGAGAATGAAAAAGCTGGCTTAAAGCTCATGATTCAGAAAACTAAGATCATGGCATCTGGTCCCATCACTTCATGGCAAATAGATGGAAACAGTGACAGACTTTATATTTTTGGGCTCCAAAATCACTGCAGAATGTGACTGCAGACATGAAATTAAAAGACGCTTACTCCTTGGAAGAAAATCTATGACCAACCTAGACAGTATATTAAAAAGCAGAGACATCACTTTGTCAACAAAGGTCCGTCTAGTCAAGGTTATGATTTTTCCAGTAGTCATGTATGAATGTGAGAATTGGACATAAAGAAAGCTGAGCGTTGAAGCATTGATGCTTTTGAACTGTGGTGTTGGAGAAGACTCTTGAGAGTCCCTTGGACAGCAAGGAGATCCAACAAGTCCATCCTGAAGGAAATAAGCCCTCTAAATTCATTGGAAGGACTGATACTGAAGCTGAAACTCCAATACTTTGGCCACCTGATGCAAAGAACTGACTCACTGGAAAAGACCCTGATGCTGGGAAAGATTGAAGGCGGGAGGAGAAGGAGACAACAGAGGATGAGATAGTTGGATGGCATCACCGACTCAATGGACATGGGTTTGGGTAAACTCTGGGAGTTGGTGATGGACAGGGAACTGGCGTGCTGTAGTCCATGGGGTCACAAAGAGTCAGACACGACTGAACGACTGAACTGAACTGAACTAGATGAGCTAAGCACTTTAATTCTTTTTTTCATTTGACTCTCAAATGAAAATGAAATTTGGAGAGATATTCTTATACCTATATTACAGTGAGGGAAACTTAGTTTTGAAGATTAACTTGTCAAGGTCAAATAATTATAGTCTCATAAAATTGTTAATCCCATAGAAAATTGCATTTTCATTCTACAGAGATTGAGATTTAGATTCTCTAAAAGAGGGCTTCCCAGGTGGTGCTAGTGGTAAAGAACCTGCCTGCTAATGCAGGAGATGTAAGATACATGGATTTGATACCTGGATCGGAAGATCCCCTGGAGGAGGGCATGGCAACCCACTCCAGTATTCTTGCCTGGAGAATCCCATGGACGGAGTCTTGTGGGCTACAGTCCATGGGGTCACAAAGAGGCAGACACAACTGAAGTGACTGAGCACGCAAACCAAGGAGGTGTAATTCATGTTACAAAGTTGTTCCATTTCCGTCTCTGCTGAAACAAACCCTATTCATCCTGCAAAAACTGTGGGATGAGCTCAGATTCCATCAGAATTCTTTCTGGGACTCAGTGAGCTCTCTTTCCAAAGTGCATCTAGAGCACTTTAGCCAGCCTCAATTTGACAACTAATTATGAACAGCTCTAGACTAACTCTCACTTATCACACGGTATTGTTTAGCCTCATTTAATCTTTCTATCTAAATTGTGAACTCTTTCAAAGTTGGAGGGTTTGTCTTAGGCATGATAAAAACAAGTCTCCTACAGTATCCACCACAGTGTACATTGTAATCATTTTTGCATTTATTTGATTTAGAGTATACTCATTTATTGCTGCCTAACAAATTACCACAAACATTGGGCTTAAAAGCAACACACGTGTTGTCTTTCAATTTCTGTCAAAAGCTGGACACATCTTGACTGGGTTCTTTATAAAGTTGCAAGTTAGGTGTCAGCTGCATCTCAGTTCTCATCTGGAGTCTTGAATGTGTGAGTGCTGTTGCTTAGTCCTGTCTGACTCTTTGCTACCCCTTGGACTGTAGCCCACCAGGCTTCTCTGTTCATGAGATTTCCTAGACAAGAACACTGGAGTGGATTGCCATGCCCTTCTTCAGGGGATCTTCCTGACCCAGGGATCAAATCTGCATCTCTTATGTCTCCTGCATTGGAGGCAGGTTCTCCACCACTAGCATCCCCTCGAAGTCTTGTATGATGATGATTGTTTCCAGGCTCACTCAGGTTGTTGGAAGAAGTCATTTCCTTGTGTTTGTAAGACTGAGGTCTCCAGCTGCTTGTTGGCTATCAGATGGAGCCACTGTCTGCTCCTATAGGCTGCCCCAGTTCCATGCTGCATGGTTCTCATCCATAGACCGTCTTCCAAAGTCACAGTTTTCCTCTTTAAAATTAGCAACTGAGAGTCTCTGGTTGTGAGTCTGTTAGTAAGATGGAGTCTTGTGTGTGAAAGTGAAAGTTGCTCAGTCGTGTCCAACTCTTTGCGATCCTATGGACTATACAGTCCATGGAATTCTCCAGGCCAGAATACTGGAGTGGGTAGCTGTTCCCTTTTCCAGGGGATTTTCCCAACCCAGGGATTGAACCAAGGTTTCCCGCACTACAGGCAGATTCTTTACCAGCTGAACCACAAGGGAAGCCCAGATGGAGTCTTAGATAGGGTAACATCCCATTGTCTTTGCCACATTTTATTGGCTAGAAGCAAGTCACACATCGTGCCCACTCTCAAGGGGATAGAATTATACAAGAGCTTTAACAGCAAGAGTTGAGGATCACGAGAAGACCATGTTAATGTCTACGTACTACAAAAGTGAAAGAAGTAGGAAATGCACAAATATTTGAAACTTTATCAAATTTATTTACAAATCAATAATAGTACTTGAAATATAATTAAGAAATCTGATTCTAATCTTCTTGTTTTAACTATTAAGTCATAGCCATCAACAGATTTCCCAGGTGGTACAGTAGTAAAGAATCTGCTTTCCAATGCAGAAAATGCAAGAGATGTGAGTTTGATCCCTGGGTTGGGGGGGATCCCCTGCAGTAGGAAATGGCAACTCACTCCAGTACTCTTCCTAGAAAGTTCCATGGACAGAGGAGCCTGGTGGGCTGCAGTCCATGGGATTGCAGAGTCGGACATGAGTGAGTGACTGAGCATGCACACACTGGGGAGGGGTGGAGGTCAGATTGTGACTCACTGAGCCCATTCCTGGCTCAGAGGACTAGAATTTGGCAGCATCTGTAGGCAGAGGGAAGGTTCCTAATGTATTCCTTGTGAAAGACCTTGCTGAAAGGGGAGAGTCAGAACTATCTGCAGAAATCTAGGCTCTGATTCCATGTTGATCAAATCTGTCAGATACAATACATATTTGCTATTTGCATTTTGTTTTTCTTTGACTATAAGGCATATTTTCTTAATTAATTTTAATAAGACTTCTGTTTTTCCATCTTCCTATCTCCTCTTCTCCTTTTCTTTAGACACAAGTTTTCATTAAAATCCTTGGATTTCTGTCCACTTATTCTTTTTTCATTGAAAATCTAATGATAAGATATAATCCTATCAATTATATCAGATATGCTATTTTTTGCAATTAGCTTATCTAATGATAAAATATAATCCTAACAAATTGTATCAGATATGCTTTTTTTTTTTGCAATTTTCTTATTTATTTTACAACTTCCTATATCTTTTAAAGCAACACATGTTTTATAGGGTCTTTCTCTCATGACTCATTTTTGGAGCTGGTCCGAGAAGGAGTTATTCTCCAGACGTGGCACCGTTGACCCTCATTTCAAGTTACATTTTTAATTTATTTTTTTAAAGATATTTCATTCACAGAATCCCCACTGAGCTTTTTATTGTGGAAAATTAGGGCCTGTAAATCATCCCCCTCAGAAAACTATAAATTTCATACAATTGAAACATTCCATGGACTGAGCTTGGCACTTTGATGAAATCACTCCTTTGCTTCTCATAATTTATGAGCTTCCCCCATTCTCCTCCCTTCGGCTCCATCATCACCTTGGCCCTCCCTGCAAGATTGGGGGGTGGTATCGTGCCTTTAAATTGTTCACTGGGGTTTATTGAGTATAATTTTTGAGTGAATTCACATGAACCTACAATAATACAACCTATCCAAAATTATGAGTAATAAAACTTCTCATTTTTCTTCTGGCAGGCAGAAGGGACATGGGTTGATCACGAGGGAGGTGGCTCAACATGATGCACTGGGGAAGGAAAGTGTCCCCGGAGCCAGATGATATGGGATCTGCTAGTGGCTTCCTGAGACCCAGACTTCAGTTTCCTCAGAAACTGGTGGATCCAGATGGATGATCTCTAAGGTTCCATTTAGCTCTCACTCATTCTGATTCTATAGCTTGAAGATGGTTTTTCGCATGTGGCTTCTTTTAAAAGGTAGTTAAGAAACCCAACAGGATATATCACTAAGGTTTGATGTGCTATTTTGGATGTGGGTGGTTAACACTAATTTTTTTAAGGGCAAAGGAGAATAGCACAACGGTAGTAAAGAACAGCATACTCCTGATTTTCACCTGTTGGGTTTGCACTAGATTGTGAGATCTCAGAAACCAGAGGCTGTGTCTTATTTAACTTGGAAACCCAGGCTTTTAGTATTGAATTTGCTTCCTGGGCTTCCTTCAATGATAAAAACATTGAAAGAACACAGAGAATCCAAAGGTATGTTGCCTCCATAAATTCAAATGCCTGGAACGGTGCCAGACACATAGTAGGTACTTAATACTTATTTGTTGAATTTCCAACAAATGGGCTACTTGCCAACACTGGGATGTTGGAATTTTCCTGTGGCCATTCCTGGTCTAGTTGGAATCTTTGTTTTTTTATATCTTAGTGTTTTCCCTCACTAGAACTCCAGACGGGTCTTCTAAGAAACTGCTAGCTTTATGGCATCACTAGTACTCGGAGTCCTGGAAAGAATTTTATTGCTGAAAAACAGGACAGAATCAGAAGATAGAAGTGATATGGCAGAGTGGCTGAACTCCACCTTTGGAGTGAGACCTGGGTGTATATCTTAACAGCACTGTGACCTTGGGTGTAATATCCCCTTCGCTAAGCTCCACTCTCTCGATTTGTAAAATGGGGGCTATGTGTCATAGAATATATATATAGAGAGAAGGGGGGCGATCATAATTGTGTCAGTACTGATGTCTTAGGATAGAAGACATCATTCAAACAGATCATCTATGTCAAGTGCTTAGCCTAGTGCCCAAATAGAGTAAATAGTCAATATATGTGGGCTATTTATGACCAACCTAGACAGCATATTAAAAAGCAGAGACATCACTTTGCCAATAAAGGTCCATCTAGTCAAAGCTGTCGGAGAAGGCAATGGCACCCCACTCTAGTACTCTTGCCTGGAAAATCCCGTGGATGGAGGAGCCTGGTAGGCTGCAGTCCATGGGGTCGCTGAGAGTTGGACACAACTCAGTGACTTCACTTTCACTTTTTACTTTCATGCATTGGGGAAGGAAATGGCAACCCACTCCAGTGTTCTTGCTTGGAGAATCCCAGGGACTGCGGAGCCTGGTGGGCTGCCATCTATGGGGTTGCACAGAGTTGGACACGACTGAAGCAACTTAGCAGTAGCAGTCAAAGCTATGGTTTTTCCAGTAGTCATGTATGGATGTGAGAGTTGGACTGTAAGGAAAGCTGAGTGCCAAGGAATTGATGCTTTTGAACTGTGGTGTTGGAGAAGACTGTTGAGAGTCCCTTGGACAGCAAGGAGATCCAACAAGTCAATCCTGAAGAAAATCAATCCTGAATATTCATTGGAAGGACTGATGTTGAAGCTGAAACTCCAATACTTTGGCCACCTGATGCAAAGAACTGACTCATTGGAAAAGACCCTGATGCTGGGAA
Source organism: Budorcas taxicolor (assembly GCF_023091745.1). Lineage (NCBI taxonomy): Eukaryota > Metazoa > Chordata > Mammalia > Artiodactyla > Bovidae > Budorcas > Budorcas taxicolor. The sequence goes on along the minus strand of NC_068918.1, from coordinate 16,784,367 downwards.
AGATTGAAGGTGGGAGGAGAAGAGGACAACAGAGGATGAGAAGGTTGGATGGCATCACCGACTCAATGGACATGAGTTTGGGTAAACTCTGGGAGTTGGTGATGGACAGGGAAGGCTGGCATGCTGTGGTTCATGGGGTTGCAAAGAGTCAGACACGACTGAATGACTGAACTGATGACTTATTTTTCATTATTATTAGTAGTATTAGTGTATACATCAGTAATTGCTATAGTTTTTACTTTTGTGTTGAAATTCAGACTCTTTTGTGGCAAGGTAACTATTGTCTTAAGTAAAAATTATTGCAATTTTAATTTAACCATTTGTGTAGCTTTTCAGGGCATCCTTGCAGGAAAAGAAAAGAGTATCACTGTTACTCACTATGGAAAGAACCCTATTTTGGATGGAGAGTGTTGCTTTGATTTCTTGTTACTCTGAAATGTAATTTTTGTGATTCCAAATTTTTAAGAAAAGATGAGAATATGCTGCTGTATAGAAAGCGTCTGGTATCTCTTTTTCCCCACAAGATGAAATTTATTTTCCCAGTAGTTGTCTGTTATGACTTTTCCTACAAGCAATTACAACACAGTACTATTTAAGGAAGAACATTACTTAGGGTCAAGAATGCAAACCGGTTTGAAATACTACTTGAGAACCAAGGTGAAGCCAATTTCCTTTTCTTTGACCTGCTTGCAGGATACCCTGACAAGGTATGAGCTAGAATATGTGTCTTGGAAATATTTACCTCCTAAGTATTAAGAATATAAATAAGCAGTAGAGTTTGGGGTGACAATAGATCTAGAGTGATAGCCACCCTGTCCTTGCTGGTCAAATATGGCTCACCTGATAACATTGCAGCCCTAAATCACTGCACTGCAGGCAGGGCTGCAGCTGAGGGGCTTGCACAAAAACGTTCCTTCAGGACCATTTAAAAAGGCTGAATAAGCAAGTATCCCATGTGACAACACTCAGAATGTCTAAGAGGAGTTCGGGTGCACATATTATTGCCCATGGCTCCAGGCCCAGTAACCTTTTCCTCATAGCTATCGATTCCCTGGACAGAAAACAAATCTCTTTCAGAGAACTTTCTCAGATTTATCTCTCACTGTCAGATCAGCATGTAGGACACAAACGAAGTCTGCAGTGTGATTCCAGTTAGAGGCGCAGCAAGCTACAGTGCTCACTGGTTTCTCGTAAACCTTGTTAAGGTTTGGCATGGGGTGCCAAGGAGCCGTAAAGAAGCACCAAGTTGGACATTTATATCTGCTTGGTCTCTTATTCTGTATCCTCAACACAGCTTATATAATGGCAGCCAAAGCATCTCGTGAGCAGGAAATGAGAAAGTTACACATGTTTTTGTCTCATAATCAAATATTCTTCCCTATCTTTTTAAAGTCTCCCCCTGGGAGGCAAAGTACTGCTTTTTTTTGGTTTCATTTTTCCTTAAGCTGTTGCCTGTAATTTCCACTTTGTTTTAGATTTGTCACAGGTCTAAAATGGAATTAAGTTGCTTATTTATGCTCATGTCTTCTATTATTTTGGATTTGGGGCATTTCTTTATTCAGTCATGGTTCTATAGTTGCTTGAATTCATATTCCCTTTTGAATTCTAGCCCATGATGTCCTAATGATATGAACACATTCTGGGTTGCACCAATTTTTCATTTATTAGAGTCAAGTTTTCTTATTTCTTTTAAGGTACTTAATTTATTTAACCTAATAAGACAAGCAGGAGACTTTTGTTGAATCGTTATATGTGGCAGGCATCTTACATTTTAATCTTATTTAATCATAACAACCTCATGAGGTAAGAAGTAGTATCACCTTCATTTTAGAGATTAAAAAAAATTGTTTTCCCAGACACACTGCAATTAAACAGAAGAGCCAGAAATAGCATCTTAACATTCTGCTCTGTCCGCTTCACTGCACTCCGTCTCTGACACTATGGTTCATTAAATACAGTGCCTTAGAAAGCATGAGTATAACGCACAGAAAGGAGGAAGATGCAAAGAAAGAGTGTTAGGTGTGGCAAGAGATATATCATGGAGTTTTACCAATATGAGAGAATCTTAGTCACACAATTGGCTCTTGTTAAATTGTCTTCTCAGGTACCGTGTTAGTGCGCAGTGATGTGAGTGGGTCACTCACACATTCTGATCACAAGACGAAGACAAAGTTCTTCTAGAGATTGCATATTTCTTGGTACTTTTTTATTTTGAAATAATTTTAGACTCTTAAAAAATTATAAGAAAAGTACGAAGAACACTTTCCTTCACTCAGTCTTCTCCAATTATTAATATTTTATATTTGTTTTTATTATTTTCTCTCTATAGATACTTAATATTATTTTATGAATCATTTAGGAATAGATTATAGACACAGTGTCCCTAAATCTTAACTATTTTGGTGTACACTTTTTTAAGAATAGGTAAATTTTGTTACATTACCACATTATAATGGTTACCCTCTGGAAATTAACACTGATTCACTGCTAATGTTTACAGATATAATTTGTATTTCACCAGTTGTACCAATAAAAATATTTGGAGGAGGTGTTCCGAGACCAGTCTAGGATCACATGATACCTTTAGTTGTTGTGTCTCTTTAGTCTCTTTAAGCCTGGAAAGTTTTCTTGGTCTATTTCCATTTTAACATTTAAAAAAAGTTCAGGCCAGCTGTTGTGTAAACTGTCTTTCAACGTGAGTTTGTCTGATGTTCCCTCATGATTGGATTGATACCATAAATTGGGCAGGAATAACATGGAAGCAAAGTTGTGCTCTTCTCAGTGCATCATGTCAGGAGGCACATGATACTAATTTGTCCCATTACTGTTGATATTGGTAGGTTTCTTTAGTGTAAAGTTGCCATTTTTCAAGGGATTAAATTTAAATTTGATTTAGATGCCAGTTTCCTGGGAACTTGTTTCAAAGAAGGTCCATTACCTGAACCAACTTTGAATATTCTGAGAAAGCTAGCTTGCCGATCTCTAAGTCTCAGGAACATGCTGTGAAAACTGGTGATTCAGCTGAGATATTCCTTGAGAAAAAAATTAACTTAAATCTCATCTCCTATCTTCAGAATCTCATGTTGTGGTTCTGTTTGAACTTAAGAAAGTATCTTGATATTTGGTGAATTTTTAATAGATAGATAAAATAGCAAAATATTTCTATGTCAAAACAAAATATGACTTTTACCATAGATTCAGATTATGGCTGAGCAGAGTAATTTCTGAGCAGTTGCTCTTGGGGTGGGAATGGGGGGTGTGGCCAGTTAGCTCTGAGCTCTTGTTAGACAAGAAAGTAAATGCCTTCATATCTAGTCTGGAGGCCCAACTCGTTGCAACAAAATTGGACCAAGTGGGAAGGGTTGCCATCTGAAATCACCACCTTTCCTGGAATGGAGGAAGCTCAGTTTGTCAGAACATCATCTCCTGTAGAAGATAATAAGGGATAATGTCCAGAACAGCAGGCAGTTGGGTCCACCAGCAGCCCATGTGTGTGCATGTGCTTGTATGTGTCATGGGGAAATGAAGAAGGGAGATGAATGAATGTGGAAGTAGGGGTGGCAGAGATAGAGAAGATAATTAAAGGAGGAAAGGTAAAAATTCAAGTGGCAAGGCTTGGGGAATTAAGCAGATGCACAGATTCCTACTCTAGCACAGGGAAACAAATCAGAAGATTATAGAACTGAGCTGCAAGCCCAAGTCTGGGCTGGTACCAAGTATAACTCAAAGGAGACTTCTGTCAGAGAGGCTAGAGAATCAGTGAAACTTTTAGCCTAAAGTCTGGACTGGTCTTCGAGACTGAGCAGGACACAGGTCTGTGGACCAAGTGTGATGGCTTTGCTGTTAAAGATCTCAGACTCATAATCAGCATTTAGGCAATCAGTGTGAGCAGCTATACTCACCTCATCCAAGCTATACTCACCTTGGTGTTGCATCATTTTTACGTGGGGTAAGGACTTTTTTCTTTTTTTGTCATTTTCATGAAAACCTCTCTCTTTCCAGGTTATCCTTCAATTACATATCACTTGTGCAATGCTATTGGGGCTGAGAAACACATAGCATAATCTAGTCTGGTCTCCATACCCTTCCAAGAAATACCTGAAGACTGGGAAATATGGCTTCCTTTCCATACCTTTGAGTTTGGTGAAAATAGGAGAAATCTAGAATGCACAATGACATATGTATTGTTAAAGAACTGTCAGAATAAAATTTATTTAGAAAATAATTGCTTCTGAAAAAATCGCCCATTCTTCCCTCTGTAATTCTGGTCCCTTTCAGCTTCCTTTATTTTCATCCTTTTCTTCTCCCATGATATTTCCTATTCATTTAATTTACTCAGTGTTCCTGGAGATCATAGCAATGAGGTGTTGTATAAACATAAAATGGGGCAATGGAAGCCCATAGAAACACACAAGTGTGTGTATATAAGGCTCTTTTGGGGTCAGAGCTTTGCGGGGTTCATGCATTTGGGAAAATGAAGTGTTTCATTGTGATCACACTGCTAGTTGAATCTACTGTTGTTGTCATCATTATTTAAACATTTATTGCAAGTCTGTAGTCCCTTGGACAGACCCTGGAATTAAATGTCAAGTCTGCTTAGTCAATTTATGCTTGAAATGAGATAGCAAAGTCACAAAATGGAAAAAGATAATACTTCCAAAACAGAACTATTGAATAATGCATTCCCAGAAAAGGTAGGTAAGGAGAAAATGAGTTTGATCCAGGCAGTTAGGAATGAAGCAAGTGTGAGAAGACTTAAATGTCAAGCTTAGGGATGGTTTGCAGCCATTTCCAAGAACCCTGGAGGGACTGTGGAGACTGCATAACCTAACGCTTTAATCTTTGTCTGCCGCAGCTGAGACCCCATGGGGAGGGTTCTTGATGAGGAGACTCCCTGTCTTGGGTAATAGTAACAAGCAGCCCTCTCTGTAGGCAAATTTTCAGGTGAAAGTCTTAGCCTATCCTTCGAATAACCAGTGCAGCAAAATCAAGTCCTCAAACTTCAAGGGAAACCCTGAGGGTTTTTTTTTTCTTTTCTTTTTTTTAAGGATGTAAGGGTTATTTGAAAATAAACGCAAAATTTCTTAGAATAATTTTTTTCCCCTTTAACATCTGCCTCAGACCATCTCTTTCCTAACTCAGACACCCCCCTACACTGTTATATTAAATGTCTGTTAATAATAAAAGTAAACTGCATGTTATTTATGGAAGCTACACAATATTAACTTTGCTAATTACATGGTTGCTCACTTCCCAGGACCACGTCACCTCCCATTTGTTTTCCAACTGCTGTGGCTACCGTGTGTTTTCAAAGTAAGACGGACATAAGCAACTGCAGATTTCACATGTTATTTCTGCAGCTCACACAGGGATTGCAGGGTTCATCATCTCACGCCTGAATGGAATGAGTTGGGCTTCCCTTGTCACCTGCCTATGTAACTTTGGGGAAAATTCCAATGGAGTTTTCAGAGACTTGGTACGGCAGCTTCCTGAGTATGTGAAATCTTCAGCAAGTAGCTTCTCTGCCTCATGGTTCTCTGTATATAAATTAATGATAATGGTCCTACTTTCCAGTGTGGCTCTGAATCTGAAATGAGTGGTACAAGATGGTGCTTGGGTGCTAGGGTGAATTGTTAATAAATGATGGTTCTTAGTTTCTTTCCATCCCATTTTATGTTCTTTCAAACTTCTGAATACTTAACTGAGAAAGCATAAAAGATAGCATACATACCTGGCTTGGTCTAAATCTAGAATCAAAAGCTCAAACAGGACTACATTCTGAAAGGGGATTTGCTGTGTCTTGGGAACTACTATTTACCTGGTGTTAACTTTTTTTCCCATCCCTTTTTGGTTATTGAACTGGTGCTGTCACCTGCTTTTTGGAGAACTGGGCTCTTCATGGATGCATCTCTGAACTGAGCTTGACTAAACTGAGAAATAGGGCTTCCCTGGTGGCTTAGATGGGAAGGAATCTGCCTGCAATGTAGAAGACCTGGGTTTGATCCCTTGATTGGGAAGATCCCCTGGAGAAGGAAATGGCTACGCACTCCAATATTTTGGCCCAGATAATTCCAGTAGTCATGTATGAATATGAGAGTTGGACTGTAAAGAAGGCTGAGAGCTGAAGAATTGATGCTTTCAAACTAGCGCTGGAGAAGACTCTTGAGAGGCCGTAGGACTGCAAGATCAAACCAGTCAATCCTAAAGGAAATCAACAACCCTGAATATTCATTGGAAGGACTGATGCTGAAGCTGAAGTTTCAGTACTTTGACTACCTGATGCAAAGAGTTGACTCATTGGAAAAGACCCCCCTACTGGGAAAGATTGAGAGCAGGAGAAGAAGGGAATGACAGAGGATGAGATGGTTGGGTGGCATCACAGAGTCAATGGACATGAGTGTGAGTGAGCTCCGGGAGATGGTGATGGACAGGGAAGCCTGGTATGCTGCAGTCCATGGCGTTGCAAAGAGTAAGACACAGCTTATCGACTAAACAAGAACAAACTGGTAAATCAGTTAACAACCCTTTACTGAGGTCTATTAAGAATTGCAGGAGTGGTTCGGTCCCTCCAGATCTATGACATTATTGCTGTGGTTACATCAGCTTGCATCTTCGGATCTATAAATTCTTTCCATATCTTCACGGGTGTTTTACTTGAATACTGTTTTTTGCCTCAAGCAGTCAGTTCCATTCTGAGGGAGTGAAGATACAGAGGGGAGATTCTTTCAACTGACATGGCTTGGCTAGGTGCCAGCCAAGTGTTCCTCCAGGGTATTTCAGCTGTGGGATAAGTTACAGATAGCTTGGCCTTGCTATGTGTGACAACCATTTGTTGTAGTAATAACAATCACTGGGTACATAATTGGTTGTCTAAAAATGTGAACTTTATTAATTACCCTAAATTTCAGCTTGGCTGCTAGCAACTCTGTCTAGACTCTATTTCTTGGCATTCTCTCATCTTTCATTTTTACCACAAATCTTTCGCTGATTTTTAGCTGCTTACTTTCCTCTATGTCATTGTCAGTCTTTCAGCCTCTGGCTTTTACTGTGATTTTTCACTAAATTGGAGATTTAATGTCCCCCTTGTTTTCAGTCACTCAATTGTGTCCAACTCCTTGTGGCCCCATGGACTATAGCCTACCAGGCTCCTCTGTCCATGGAATTTTCCAGGAAAGAATACTGGAGCAGGTTGCCATTTCCTCCTTCAGGGGATCTTTCTGGCCCAGGGGATTGAACCTTCGTCTCCCATGCCTCCTGCATTGTCAGGCAGATTCTTTGCCGCTAGTGCCACCTGGGAAGCCCAATGGCCTCCTTAGTCATAAGGAAAAGAAACTGAGTCCCTTTGAATCAGTATCTCCTCACATCTTCTTCTTTTTTTTTCATATGGGCTTCCCTGGTGGCTCAGAGGTTAAAGCATCTGCCTGGAATGCAGGAGACCCGGGTTCGATCCCTGGATCGGGAAGATCCCCTGGAGAAGGAAATGGCAACCCACTCCAGTACTCTTGCCTGGAGAATCCCATGGAGGGAGGAGCCTGATAGGCTACAGTCCATGGGGTCGCAAAGAGTCAGACACGACTGAGCGACTTCACACCTTCACACCTTAGCCCAGATAACCTATTACTGAAGTAGACTGTGTGTCTCTAGACTGTCAAATCTATTCAATATATCCTTATTGAACATATGGCCTGAACTAGTCAGATAGTAGGCTTGCAGCTGGAAATGCAGAGGTGTCACACCCTTTCTGTTCTTGAGGAATTCCCATTTCATTTGGAAAGTTAGGCATTTAAACAAACATAATACAATATGCTAAGTGCTATAACTAAAGTATAAACAAAGTGGCTTTGGGGGATGTGATGTTACTTCCATATGGACATGAAGCACTCTATAGTATTTTGACTTCCTCTGCAGTACTGTATATCTCTGTCCAGCAGTTCTGATATATCAATAAGGAACCTCTTTCACTTTGGGTGTCTTTATTTCAATATAAATTATGTAGTTTTCCTATTTATAAATCAAGGACCAATATATGAAGCTAGTTTAATTGGGGGACAATTACATTCCTAATTATTGAGGGTTTTTGATTTGCCTGGGTTTACATAAGTGGTTGAGGCAGTGGGGTAGGTTCCTGATCTGGTTTATCTTTCTCACCAGCAGAAATACTTGTATGTTTTTCAGTTACATCAAACATAGGGTGACAATCCTTTGCCCCAGCCTCTTTTGTTCTTTTAGTAAATAGATTCAACAGTAGTATGAGTTTCTAAAAGCATTTCCCCCTCACCCATTTGAGTTTTAAAATAACTAACTACTTAAGGAGTTGACTAAATAGCTCAAAAAAAAAAAAAGATTAGTACATTGAAAACATTTAAAATAGAATAGAAAAGAAAAAAAATCAGAGTGCATTTTATGTCATGATGATGTGCTGTTTTTTGAAACTTGTCTCAGCTGTTTTACACACACACACAAGTATATGTACTGGGTCTTGATAAAAGTGTATTTCTTCATATGAGTCTAACTGAATAAAAGTCTGAATTAACTCCTCCAGACAAACTTACATAGGCACAGAATGAAGTCCTCAGAGCTGACTCAAGGCTGGAATGCAGAGGTCACACCAAAAGTACTCAGTTAACATCTTGAATCCTGGTGGAAACTCCCAGAAAAAAGTAGACTATTGTTGCTAGAGGCATCCTCTATTGGGGTACCAATGTGGGTGATGATTAGGTCTGGAGATACCATGTTTAGTTGAATGTGCCAGTTGACATTAGGATTTCTTCATGAGCTGATATTTTGGACTGTGACCTCTTTGAGGACAGGGTCTGTGCATTATTGCAAGAGGTTATAAGAGTGCTGTGCCAGCAGGATCCTCTATGATCCACCTCCCAGAATTCTGGAAATAAAAGCAAAAATAAACAAATGGGATCTAATTAAAATTAAAAGCTTCTGCACAACAAAGGAAAATATAAGCAAGGTGAAAAGACAGCCTTCTGAATGGGAGAAAATAATAGCAAATGAAACAACTGACAAACAACTAATCTCAAAAACATACAAGCAACTTATGCAACTCAATTCCAGAAAAATAAACGACCCAATCAAAAAATGGGCCAAAGAACTAAATAGACATTTCTCCAAAGAAGACATACGTATGGCTAACAAACACATGAAAAGATGCTCAACATCACTCATTATTAGAGAAATGCAAATCAAAACCACAATGAGGTACCACTTCACACCAGTCAGAATGTCTGCGATCCAAAAATCTGCAAGCAATAAATGCTGGAGAGGGTGTGGAGAAAAGGGAACCCTCCTACACTGTTGGTGGGAATGCAAACTAGTACAGCCACTATGGAGAACAGTGTGGAGATTCCTTAAAAAATTGCAAATAGAACTGCCATATGACCCAGCAATCCCACTGCTGGGCATACACACTGAGGAAACCAGAACTGAAAGAGACACATGTACCCCAATGTTCATCGCAGCACTGTTTATAATAGCCAGGACATGGAAACAACCTAGATGTCCATCAGCAGATGAATGGATAAGAAAGCTGTGGTACATATACACAATGGAGTATTACTCAGCCGTTAAAAAGAATTCACTTGAATCAGTTCTGTTGAGATGGATGAAACTGGAGCCGATTATACAGAGTGAAGTAAGCCAGAAAGAAAAACACCAATACAGTATACTAACACATATATATGGAATTTAGAAAGATGGCAATGATAACCCTGTATGCAAGACAGCAAAAAGACACAGATGTGTATAGCAGACTTTTGGACTCTGTGGGAGAGGGAGAGGGTGGGATGATTTGGGAAAATGGCATTGAAACGTATACTATCATGTAAGAATCGAATCGCCAGTCTATGTCCGATGCAGGATACAGCATGCTTGGGGCTGGTGCATGGGGATGACCCAGAGGGATGTGGTGGGAAGGGAGGTGGGAGGGGGGTTCATGTTTGGGATTGCATGTACACCCGTGGTGGATTCATGTCAACGTATGGCAAAACCAATACAGTATTGTATAGTAAAATAAAGTAAAAATAAAAATTAAAAAAAAAAAAAGAGTGCTGTGCCATAGCAGGAGTTTCTGTGTACCCTGACTCTTTATTTCTTTCATGCAAAGCAACACACCTTATGTTGCAATTAAAGTCATTTCTGCCTCCACCAGTAGGAACTGAGTCTTATCATCTTTTTTTTTTTTCTTCCTAATGTCTAATGCAACACCTAAAAGTAGATATTCAGTAAATTCATTCATTCAGTAACTGTTTTCTCTGTTATTCTGGAGAGTTTATTTTCTGTCATCCATGCTACAATATTTCTAGAAGGCATACAGGTGAACAGGCTTGATAAATAGCAACTCTGTAAAGAACAGACTCTATCATTTCCTTCTCTAGGGGGTCTTCCCGACCCAGGGATCGAACCCAGGTCTCCCGCATTGGAGGCAGACACTTTAACCTCTGAGCCACCAGGGAAGCCTAAATGGAATTGTACAGCATAGCAAGTCACCGTTGGCACTGATTTTTATTCTGTATCATTTTACTTTCTATTCCCCTTGCTTTAAGTTCTGGTTTTTCTCCTAAAGATTTGTATATCAACCCCTATCTCCTACCTTCAAGCCTTTGTTACTTCATGTGTGTTTCCCATAGACTTTGCTCCCTAAATCATTTAAGTGAAAAGTGGAAGTTGTTCAGTCGTGTCTGACTCTTTGCAACCCCATGGATGGAATTCTCCAGGTCAGAATACTGGAGTTGGTAGCCTTCCCCTTCTCCAAGGGATCTTCCCAACCCAGGGATCAAACCCAGGTCTCCCACATTGCAGGCCAATTCTTTACCAGCTGAACCACAAGGGAAGCCCAAGAATACTGGAGTGGGTAGCCTGTCCCTTCTCTGGGGGATCTTCCTGACCCAGGAATCGAACTGGGATCTCCTGCATTACAGGCAGATTCTTTACCAACTGAGCTATGAGGGAAGCCCTAAATTACTAAGGAGCTATCATAACCTGGTCTAAATGTCTGCCTTCTGACTGCTCTTCCTGAGGGCATCAGCTTTATCAGCTTTATCCGTGCTGTAGTTGGGGAGCCTTTATGGCACAAAGCTTCCCCTCTCCACCAGCCCCAGCCACCAAAACTACCTGCCCAGCTTCAGGAATTGCTGCTGTGTTTCTAATCTCATACAATTTCAATGCGCAGTAAAGATTAAGAACAAATGCGTAAGAGGAGAATGCAGCCGCTTCATACTTAAAAGTTCAGGAACTTTCTTCACTCAAAATGTATTTGTGTCTCTTCTTCTAGTCCTGCCCTGATCTGACAGTATTTACATTACGGTTTGAGGTAAAGCAGTTAGAATGTACGTTACCCAAAAGGGAAAAGGCATTAAATCATTACTTAACCTCTCACCTGTGCTGGTTATTAATCTATTCCCTTAGCTTCCAAGATTCCTTTTTATATTCCACTTCGTGATGCTGGGGCTGCGAATCTACAAATGACAAATTCTTAACCATCTGGCTCCTTGGGAGTGCCGGTGGCAGACCCTATGGGAGGGAAGAGGAACACACTTCTTCCTGTCTGCTTTCTGTTCCTATCAGTGTCACCGCAGCACTGAGCTTTCACCCTGGAGTGGCAGGAGGGACAAGTTTCCAGCTCCTTTGGGTGCTCCCAGAATCACTCTCGATGCCCCTGCTGAGAGGAACTGGCAGCAGTTAGGTTTGGATCCCAGCTTGTGGGCCCCTCAAGATTCCAGCTTACTGTACTCGCCTGTCGTTATTACTTGTGTTACTTTAAAATCTTAAAAAAAAAACAAAAAAATCTTCCAACACTTGCTTAACGAATTTCCTGTATTAAATTACTTTATAGAAATATCTGTTCTTTTCTTCTCCAACCGGATCTGAATCTTACTTACTATGCTCTAAATGAAATTAGTCTCCAGATTATCCAGTTTAACAAGTATGGTTCTGCAACGAGGTGGGCTTTCAGCGGAGGCAAAAAACCAGGAAGGCTCTGGTAGCTCATCTCCATCTGGGGCAACAATGACAGTGTGCTGGAAATCTTCGTAGGGGCTGGAATTGGGGGGGAGGCTGCAAGAACCAAGAGGTGGACAGACATGGGGGATGAAAGTACACTGGGTCCAAACCTTCATAATTTTGCTTGATCTGTCTTAGCTGAGAGACGCTGGAAATACGAATCAGAGATAAGGGTAAGCAAGGAAGAATCCACAGTAATCCACAGTGACATTTGTTAAGAATACAGACCTTCTGGCCGGCATCCCCTTTCCTTCCTAGAGGCCCACGGTTTGTAATTTTTCTGTATTTGTGGTCTCATCCTTAATCACAGGGCAGTGCAAATGGCTAATCGTTTGCGTGTGTGATTCACTCCGACTACTACTGGGAGTAGCGCACCTCAGATCATCCTGCCTGTTCTTACACAACATGTAGTAAATCCATGTGGATATGTTTCATTAAGTCAACATTTAGATTCTTCTTTCTCAGATTTGTTCATTTTGGTCAGCAGTACCTTAACTCTAAAAATAAGGGGATTCTATTTGGCCCAATTATCCCTACTGCATTTAATGTGTATTAACTTGACAACCATTGTTATATAACAGGGAGTTGACTCACGTACTCTAATGAAAGAACATTAGGCATTCATAAGGGAGAGTTAAATTCACATACCACTTTCCCATATTGTTTCATTGTCTTGAGAGTCTGCTATTGTTAACTTTTCTGGTGTTATTTTGTGCTAAAAATGAACACATTTTAATCCCCTCTTGAGAATATTTTTTCATGTGCAGCAGTGTAAAGAAAAACCAAGCCTTGCTAAAATGCAGAACCTCGGATCAACACCTAGTCAAGGGGTTCAATCCCAGCCCGTGATTCAGATTATGACACCAAAAAATTGCAGAGGTGAATTTTGGGGTGTTGCTTATCAATTACTGAAACCACAAATATTAACTCTTTGTGTCTGGGTGCTGTTTTGCCATAAGTGCACCAACTGTCAAGATTATGTACTAAATTTATTATATTCTGCTAAAGAAAGGGATAACTATTCCCCCATATATTTAGGGGAAGTTTAATACAGCTTAGATCCTCTATCATGAATTCTATACTCCTGGTCTAATGAGATCTTTATTTCTTGCTTCTGATGCTTATTATTAATTACAAAAATGTTTAGTTTTAATATCTGTTCAACTGGCTGAGCAATACTGGAGCTTTCTTTTCCTAGTTTGAAGACTCTCAAATCTCAAATCCTGTTCCTTGATGAGTCTGTTTGTCTGTGTGATTAGCATTCTCTGTGGTGTGGTGGCTTAGAAGCCTGCAATGCGGGAGACCCAAGTCCAACCCCTGAGTTGGGAAGATCCCCTGGAGAAGGAAATGGCAACCCACTCCAGTATTCTTGCCTGCAAAATCCCATGGACGGAGGAGCTGAAGGCTACAGTTCATGGGGTTGCAAAGAGTTGGACATGACTGAGCAACTTCACTTTCTTTCTTTCTTTTCTTTTCTTTCTTTCTATGGTGTTGAAAGGGATGTTTATACCTTCTTTGAGAGGGAGAGTCAATTCCTGTTGGTCATCTGAAAATGGTTCCCCTGATGTGTGATAACATGCAGGAAACAATTATCCTTCTCCTCTCACCTTGAATGGGTAGGCCAAGTCCCACTGTTACTGTCTAGTTTATTCCTATGTTGCTTATGTTATTTAGTGCATAGTGTAATCTAGGAGGCTTCCCAGGTGGAGTAGTGTGGCAGTGGAGGAGACGCGAGTTCAATCCCTGGGTTGGGAAAGTCCCCTGAGGAAGGAAATGGTAATCCACTTCAGTATTCTTGCTTGGAAAATCCCGTGGACAGAGGAGCCTGGAGAGCTGCATTCCATGGGTCACAAAGAGTCAGACAAGACTGAGCACGTACACACACAGACACACACGCACGCATGCACACACACACACGTGCACACACACGCGCACACACGGTGTAATGTAGACCTTCAAGACCTTCAACTGCACCTTTTGTTCTGACTTGTGATTATTCGTAGGATCTATTCATTAGCTTAAAAGGAATAGGGATAACTAACTGTAGCCCTGCCCTTTGGGAAAACAAAACAAACAACAATGACAATAAACTCTTCAAAATGTTTGCCTCCAGAAAGCAGTGAATAGGAGAAAGATCACTGAAAATGGAGTCAGAAAAGAGAGTCTTAGTCAAAGTACTACCACTTAATAACTGCTCTGAATCTTAGTTTCCTAGTCTATACGGCAAAGCATAAGTTGTAGTATGAATTTTGTCTACCTCGCAGGCTTAGAACTCTTAGAAGCCTGAAAATCCCCCCAACCCTTTGACGCAGACTGACTTTCTAGAAAAGAGCTTTATTTTCAGAGGATTTGATGATTGAGTTATCTTTATATTTCCACCGCTGTCAGTAGATGTACCATAAATGCTTCCTGAGAGTCTTTCCCTTGAAGAGATTCAGGCCCCAGTTAAATTCATCCCAATTAAAAATAGAACCCTGAGAAGCAGCAGCTGTAGCACCTCTTAAACCTCTTCAGACAACATTGAATGACTAAGTGCCTGCTACCGTGGAGATAGTGCCCAGAAAACCAGCAGCAGGCCCTCTCAGAAGATGATTACACGTCAAGTGGCCGTCAGTCCTTAGTAATTTCTAGTAGTTCAGAGGATGCTACCTTATCTTCTAAGGGTTCTAAAAGTTCCTGGGGGGAAAAATGTTCATTATTATTATTATTATTTTTAAAAAACTCCTTCCTACAACTAAATCTTTCAAAACAATATTGAACAAATAGGCATACAACCCATAATGAAGTTCTGTCATTTGAATGGAGTAGGTAACTGTAGTAATGTTGGTATCTGGCATGGGATAAAGGATTGATGAAGTGATAGCATTTAGAAAATGAGCATTTTGTACTTCTTTTTTAAAATTAGTTTTTCAGTTCAGTTCAGTTGCTCAGTCATGTCTGACTCTTTGCGACCCCATGAACCGCAGCACGCCAGGCCTCCCTGTCCACCACCAACTCCCAGAGTCCACCCAAACCCAGGTCCATTGAGTCGATGATGCCATCCAACCATCTCATCCTCTGTCATCCCCTTCTCCTCCTGCCCTCAGCCTTTCCCAGCATCAGAGTCTTTTCAAAATGAGTCAGCTCTTCGCATCAGGTGGCCAAAGTATTGGAGTTTCAGCTTCAAAATCAGTTCTACCAATGAACACCCAGCACTGATCTCCTTTAGGATGGACTGGTTGGATCTCCTTGCAGTCCAAGGGACTCTCAAGAGTTTTCTCCAACACCACAGTTCAAAAGCATAATAAAAAAAATTGTTTTTATTGGAATGTAATTTAGTTGGTTTACAATGCTGTGTTAGTTTCCATGGTACAGCAAGATGAACAACCATATATATATAAAAGTATGCTTCATGATATTACAATGACTGAATGGGGACACACAGATTCTAGGCTCATCATGGTGCTCATTTGTATGTGAATGTTGAATCATTATGTTGTACACCTGAAACTAACACAACACGGTGTGTCAACAATTCCTCAATTAAAAAAAGAAAGAAGAAAGAGAACAAAGGACAAAAGAAAAAATGAGCAGTGATTTCTAGGGAGATGGATAAATTCACTTCCTTTCTTCCTATTTCTTGAAGAAGTTGACTTTTAAAAGCATGACTCAAAAGTTGAATTTAGTTCTAATGGATTTTCTTTTGATTCTTTAAGAAGAGCTTGAAAATAAACTTTCCCTATCTTTTCCGCAATAGAAATTTTGACTATTAAGAAATTACCATGGGGAGTGGGTGGGAGGGAAGTTTAAGATGAAAGGGATATATATATATGTATATACATACATGTGTATGAAGTGAAGTGAAGTGAAGTCGCTCAGTTGTGTCCAACTCTTTGTGACCTCATGGACTGTAGCCCACTAGGTTCCTCCTTCCATGGGATTCTCCAGGCAAGAATACTGGAGTGGGTTGCCATTTCCTTCTCCAGGGGATCTTCCCGACCCAGGGATTGAACCCTGGTCTCCCACATTGCAGGCAGACGCTTTAACCTCTGAGCCACCAGGGAAGCCCTGTGTATATAAATATACAAATATAGTTATGAGTAATTTGCATTGTACAGCAGAAACAAACATAACATTGTAAACTAATTATCTTCCAATTAAAAAATAAATAAATGTAAAAAAGATTACCAAATGAAACATTAGAGAAGGTACTGTGTTTGTAAGGCAAAGCTCAGAGGAAGATCTCCACTGTATTTCAGCCAATATTCACTGTGGAAACATTTGTTTTCCCTTTTTTAAAATCTAAATTGCATGTATTCATTAATAGAAGAATGACAATTATTTAGGCTGCCAAATCTCTTTTATAAATATTTCTGTAGGTAGGTAGGATTTTATACACTTTCCCAAAGGACCAAGTTGACAGACATAGACTTTTGCTTTATTTCCACGAACTCTGAACGCAAATCCCTGGGGCCAAAATATATGCCATTCACTTCCTACATTTGGTTGTATAATCCCTCTGAAGACTGACCCAAGAGAGTCCTTTCTGATGAGACTTTCAGCACAGCCATTAGTCACTAGATAAATATGGGAAAGTTGGTCATTTGCAAAATAGAGGCTCCCGAAACAAAGGCTTGTCCTTCACAGTAAGGACAGTTTTCCTTAAAACTGTCCTTCCAGTTTTCCTTAAAAGCTTGTGACTGCCTGTGTGGTATGATTTGAGAAATCTTAAACATTTTGACCCAAACGTATTTCCTGTTGAGCTCTAGATTTTCACTAATAGTGTGTCACTAAGTGGCTTAAATCTTGTCTTTCCAGGTCATCCTTTTGAAAATATGGCCATAGCTCTGGAAAGGTCCTGACAGCTTAGTGTGCTTGACTCCTAAGATCCTTGCTCCTCTGACAAAAGAGATAAGGCAGGATGAGAAAACTGGATGGCTGGCAAGGAAAATATCTTGGAAGAAGAAACAATGCACAGAATGGAAAGTGAAGTAACAGTGTGCCAATGAGAATCAGCCTGATCCTCTATTAAATGCCCTAAATTTATGAATGAGGATTCAATGTGCCTGTGCACTGTGTTAGCCTTCGGAATGCTCCCATTAGTTGGAGCATCAGGTTGACTGTAAATTGAGAATATCTTTCTGGAAAAACAAGATGGAAATATTTATCAAAGGGATAAAGAACATTCATATATGTAGAACCAATAATTTCAATTGCAGGACTCTATCCTAAAAAAAGAATCAGAATGAGCAAATTTGGACCCAAGGATATTCATTGGGACATTATTTGTAATTGCAAAAATAAAGGAACAAGTTAAATGTTTATTAATAGGAGAATGAATACTATGAGAATGAATTTATGCCATAAATATAATTAAAGGAGTATATAAAATATATTTAATAAAAAGATCTCAAGCATATAAAATACATATGCATAGATAAAAATGCAATTTTAATTAGTGGCTGTCCATAAATGGCTTCATTTTTCTTTATTCACTTTATATTTTCCAAATTTTCCACAATGTTCATTTATTACTTTACAGACAGAAAAAATGTTATTAAGAAATTGATTCAAGAGCAAATATTTGTGTCAAGGTTATAAACCTAAAATATGGGTGTCCTGTGAGGAGGGTGTCTATTGTTATATAGCAATTTCTCAGTGGGTAATTAAATATCTGTCAGACTTTCCCTTATGTTTGGGTCCTTTATATTCAAGGGTTATAATTCTACATAAAGATATCTATATAGGATGAAATTTGGCATCTAATGTTTGATTTTGGATAGTATTAGAGCTTGCTGTGGCCAAGTTCAGTTCAGTCACTCAGTTGTGTCTGACTCTTTGCTACCCCCTGGACTGCAGCACGTCATGTTTCCCATCCATCACCAACACACGGAGCTTGCTCAAACTCATGTCCATTGAGTCAGTGATGCCATCCAACCGTCTCATCCTCTGTCCCCTTCTCCTCCTGCCTTCACTTTTCCCCAGCATCAGGGTCTTTTCCAATGAGTCAGTTCTTCATATCAAGTATCTGAAATATTAGAGTTTCAGCATCAGTCCTTCCAATGAATATTCAGGACTGATTTCCTTTAGGATTGACTGGTTGGATCTCCTTGCAGTCCAAGGGACTCTCAAGAGTCTTCTCCAACACCATAGTTCAAAAGCATCAGTTCTTCGACCATCAGCGTTCTTCGACCCTCAGCAACTCTCACATTCATACATAATTACTGGAAAAACCATAGCTTTGACTGGACGGACCTTTGTTGGCAAAGTAATGACTTTGCTTTTTAATGTGCTGTCTAGGTTGGTCATAGCTTTTCTTCCAAGGAGCAAGCGTTTTTTAAGTTCATGTCTGCAGTCACCATCTGCAGTGATTTTGGAGCCCAGAAAAATAAAGTTTTCACTGTTTCCATTGTTTCCCCGTCTATTTGCCATGAAGTGATGGGACTGGATCCCGTGATCTCCGTTTTTTGAATGTTGAGTTTCAAGTCAGCTTTTTCACTCTCCTCTTTCACCCTCATCAAGAGGCTCTTTAGTTCTTTGCTTTCTGCCTTAAGGGTGATGTCATCTGCATATCTGAGGTTACTGATATTTCTCCTGGCAATCCTGAGTCCAGCTTATTCTTCATCCACCCTGGCATTTCTCATTATGTACTCTGCATATAAGTTGAATAAGCAGAGTGACAGTATACAGCTTTGATGTATGTACTTCTTTCCCAATTTGGAACCAGTCTGTTGTTCCATGTCCAGTTCTAACTGTTGCTTCTTGACCTGCATACAGATTTCTCAGGAGGCAGGTAAGGTGGTCTCGTATTCCCATCTCTTTCAGAATTTTCCACAGTTTGTAGTGATCTACACAGTCAAAGGCTTTGGTGTAATCAATAAAGCAGAAGTAGATGTTTCTCTGGTATTCTTTTGCTTTTTTGAAGATTCAACGGATGTTGGCATTTTGATCTCTAGTTTCTTTGCCTTTTCTAAATTCAGCTTGAACATCTGGAAGTTCATGGTTCACATACTGTTGAAGCCTGGCTTAGAGAATTTTGAGCATTACTTTGCTAGTCTGTGAGGTGAGTGCAAATGTGTGGTAGTCTGAACATTCTTTGGCATTGCCTTTCTTTGGGATTGGAATGAAAACTGACCTTTTCCAGTCCTGTGGACAGTGCTGAGTTTTTCAAATTTGCTGGCATATTGAGTGCAACACTTTCACAGCATCATCTTTTAGGATTTGAAATAGCTCAACTAGAATTCTATCACCTCCACTAACTTTGTTTGTAGTGATGCTTGCTAAGGCCCACTTGACTTTGCGTTCTAGGATGTGTCATTCTTGGTGAGTGATCACACCATTGTGGTTATCTGGGTCATGAAGATCTTTTTTTGTATAGTTGTTCTGTGTATTCTTGTCACCTTTTCTTAATATTTTCTCTTCTATTAGGTCCATACCATTTCTTTTATTTTGCCCATTTTTGCATGAAATGTTCCCTTGGTATCTATAAGTTTCTTGAAGAGATCTCTAGTCTTTCCCATTCTGTTGTTTTCCTCTATTTCCTTGCATTGATCACCGAGGAAGGCTTTCTTATCTCTCCTTGCTATTCTTTGGAACCCTGCATTCAAATGCGTATATCTTTCCTTTTCTCCTTTGCCTTTCACTTTTCTTCTTTTCTCAGCTATTTGTAAGGCCTCCTCAGACAGCCATTAAGCCTTTTTGCATTTCTTTTTCTTGGCAATGGTCTTGATCACTGCCTCCTGTACAATGTCACAAACCTCTACCCATAGTTCTTCAGGCACTCTGTCTATCAGATCTAATCCCTTGAATCTATTTGTCACTTCCACTATATAATCGTGAGGGATTTGATTTAGATCATACCTGAATGGTCTAGTGGTTTTCCCTGCTTTCTTCAATTTCAGCCTGAGTTTGGCAATAAGGAGTTCATGATCTGAGACACAGTCAGCTCCCGGTCTTGTTTTTGCTGACCGTATAGAGCTTCTCCAACTTTGGGTGCAAAGAATATAATCAGTCTTATTTCATTCTTGTCTATCTAGTGATGTCCATGTGTAGAGTATTCTCTTGTGTTGTTGGAAGAGTGTGTTTGCTATGACCAGATCTCTTGGCAAAACCCTACTAGCCTTTGCCCTGCTTCATTTTGTGCTCCAAGGCCAAATTTGCCAGTTACTCCAGGTATCTCTTGACCTCCTACTTTTGCATTCCAGTCCCCTATGATGAAAAGGACATCCAAATTTGAGATTAAAAAACAAATTCGATGGAGTATAATTTTTTAAGCCATTTTCTTAGAATTGGACAATGGCAGATACATGTGAGAAGCAGAGGAAGCCTTGAGTTAGATCTCTCTCATCCCAAACGTGTATGTTATAGTTTCACTTATTCACTGGACATGGGCCTGGGTCATCCAACTCTTTTTTCCTAAGTTTGGTTTGCTTTCCATGTTTCAGACACATTTGCCATATCTGAAGAGCTGATCTGGACTTACTGTCTTGTTACCATTTTGGTGGTGTTTTCTCCACCTGGAATGCATCTTAGACTTATCCCCTCTCATGTTCTTTGGGCCTGTGTTACATGAAAGCGCTTCCTTGAAGCCTTCAAGTGTGATCACCCTCTCCTTTGAACCTCCATGACACATATAGTGTGTTATGACTTTCCATTAGACTATCAATTTTTAAAGCACAAATACTGCTTTTATTCCCCATGCCTTACCCCCATGGACAGAGGAGCCTGATGGGATACAGTCCATGGGGTCTCAAAAACTAGTACAGCCACTATGGAGAACAGTGTGGAGATTCCTTAAAAAACTACAAATAGAACTGCCTTATGACCCAGCAATCCCACTGCTGGGCATACACACCGAGGAAACCAGAATTGAAAGAGACATGTGTACCCCAGTGTTCATCTCAGCACTGTTTATAATAGCCAGGACATGGAAGCAACCTAGATGTCCATCAGCAGACGAATGGATAAGAAAGCTGTGGTACATATACACAATGGAGTATTACTCAGCCATTAAAAAGAATATATTTGAATCAGTTCTAATGAGGTGGATGAAACTGGAGCCGATTATACAGAGTGAAGTAAGCCAGAAAGAAAAACACCAATACAGTATACTAACACATATATATGGAATTTAGAAAGATGGTAATGATAACCTTATATCCGAGACAGCAAAAGGAACACAGATGTAAAGAACAGACTTTTGGACTCTGTGGGAGAGGGAGAGGGTGGGATGATTTGGGAGAATGGCATTGAAACGTGTATACTATCATGTAAGAAACAAATTGCTAGTCTAGGTTCGATACAGGATACTGGATGCTTGGGGCTGGTGCACTGGGATGACCCAGAGAGATGATATAGGGAGGGTGGTGGGAGGGGGGTTCAGGGTTGGGATCATGTACACCTGTGGTGGATTCATGTCAATGTATGGCAAAACCAATACAGTATTGTAAAGTAAAAAAATAAAATTTAAATTAAAAAAAAGAAGAGTTGGACACATCTGAGTGAATAGCACCTGCCCATGCTGGCAGAATTGAACTTACCTATTTAATGAATCAGATGGTAATTTGGCTGGGCCAGAGTCCCCCCTTCCTCTTTTCAAGCAAGTTAGATGTGATATGCCCATCTATCAACTCAAAAAAGTTCCTGCATATAAATTTTTAAAAACTTCAAAAAAAACTTTTTAAAAAGAGGCATCTTTCTAGAGTAAACTGCTTACTGATGGAAAATATGGCATGCAGAGCTACAATCTACACTTGATTTAAGTTACCAGGGCCCTCCACCATGTTTTACTTAACTTTATAATGTAGAAGAATGATGTGGGCTTTAGTGTTAGGAAGAACTGGGTTAAATCTAACCTTGACACTTATTGGCAGTGTTAAATGATTTATCCTCTCCATGCCTCAGTTTCTTCATCTGTAACATGTGAAATTAATTAATGGCTGTCTCCCGGCCTTGTTGTGAGGACTATGAAATGAGGCATGAAAGCACTTAACATAGTATCTGGCATGCAGATTTAAGTCTCTGCACTCATGAGGACAGAGGATTCATCATGTCCTGAACAATTTATGTCCTCTTGGAAAGCCAGGGCTAAGCCCCTTAGAATTTGTAGGGCAGTATGCTGTTGCTCTGAAATCACTGCTGCTGCTAAGTCGCTTCAGTCGTGTCCACCTCTGTGCGACCCCATAGACGGCAGCCCACCAGGCTCCCCTGTCCCTGGAATTCTCCACGCAAGAACACTGGGGTGGGTTGCCATTTCCTTCTCCAATGCATGAAAGTGAAAAGTGAAAGTGAAGTCGCTCAGTCGTGTCCGACTCTTCGTGACCCCATGGACTGCAGCCCACCAGGCTCCTCCATCCATGGGATTTTCCAAGCAAGAGTACTGGAGTGGGGTGCCATCGCCTTCTCCACTGAAATCCCTAATCTCTCCTTATAACACATGCCCCCAAGTAGTGGCCCCTTTTGAAAATCGTGAGGGAATACCAAGATGAAATATTGAATAAATTTCTGCAGTCAAAAGACTTTGGCTATCAGTATGTATTATATGGGCTTCCCAGATGACTCAGCGGTAAAGAATCTGCCTGCCAATGCAGGAGACTCAAGAGATGCAGATTCAGTCCTTGGGTTGGGAAGATCCCCTAGAGAAGGGAATGGCAACACAGTCCAATAATCTTGCCTGGAAAATTCCATGGACAGAGGAGCCTGGTGGGCCACAGTTCATGGGGTTGCAGAGTCAGACACAGCTAAGTGCCTAAGCACACCCCCACACACTCCCTCCCCCTACACATAATCTGTGAATTTTTTTATACACTCAAAGCAGGAGATTTTAGTGGACTCCAGAGATGAACTGCTTGAATTAAAAATCTTACTGTGGTGGGGACTTCCCTGGTAGTCCAGTGGCTAAGACTCCACCCTCCCGCTGCAGGGGCCCTGGGAACTAGATCCCATATGCCACAACGAAGAGTTCACATGCAGCAAGGAAAGATCTTGCATGTCGCAACTAAGAACAGGTGCAGTCAAATGTATCAAAAACATAAACTCTTAAAAAAACCTCTTGCTGCTGCATTGAACCTTTCTGTTTGAGAGGTTTTTGTCTGTAACATGGACTAATAATAGTTGTAATAAGAATACCTGCCAGAAAGAGCTTCTCTGAGGATAAAATGAATGCATATCTGCCAAGCATTTAGAACAGTGTCCATCCAGCCACATAGTAAGCAGTCAACCAAAGCTAGCGACACCTAATCAACTAATTCAGAAGATGGAGCTCTTGAAGGATTATGTTGAACCAAGTCTTCCAATAATGAAATGAAGCTTCTGTTTTAGCCCTGGTGCCATATTTGGTGGCACAAGGAAAGGAGCATATACCTTGGAGATTTGTGCCTCACAGTGATTTGGACTTGTTAACAGCACTAGTCAAGGAGCACAGTGTGCTGAAAAGGTTGCCAGACCCCAAATGAGATAAGGAGCATCCTGTGAGCGGTGACAGACTTGAATACTCCCGACAAATAGACAAGGAAAGTGATGGCTCTGCCTAAGAAATCTTTTCCTTCACTCTTGACGCCACTGATTTTTATTTTTTTTTCAGATGCTGTTGGCATCTGAAAAAAAAATAAACACAGGAACTTCCTGATAATGGAACATCTTTATTTTCTGATATAATTTCGACCTCTACTTGCAACATGGGCATTTATTATATTGGAAATAAAGTGGTATGCCTGGGTGGATAACCAAGTAACTTGATGACCCTAATAAAGAAAGAAAATGTGCAATTTGCTCTGATTACCAGATTGGCTTCCCTGGTGGCTCAGTGGTAAAGAATCTGCCTGCAATGCAGGAGATCCAGGTTCAGTCCCTGGGTGGGGAAGATGCCCTGGACAAGGGAATGGCAACCCTCTCCAGTATTCTTGCCTGGGAAATCCCATGGACAGAGGATCCTGGTGTGCTACCATCCATGGGGTCACAAAGAGTTGGACATGACTTAGTAACTAAACAGCAACAAACACTATGGCTAAGTCATTTGATGTTTCAGGCACTATCTTCTTGTATCCAGCTTCTAACTTTTGGGTACTGAATCTCCTCTAATGATCTATCAGACTTTTCCCTCTTTCTCTCCTGCTGCTCTGCCTCTTGTCTGTTGCCCTTCTCTTGAGTCTTTTTTAAGCATAATCTTCTAATCTTTGATTGAATATCTATTTTGGCTGTAATAGTTTTAATTTATCATTTGACAGATGATTTAACATATTTTAAAGTTTTTTCCTGCTCCCTGCACACTGTCTCTTCTGCTATTTGGGGAAGAGTTGTTGTTTGTTTCTGCCTTTTGTATTAGGAGATTTCCTTGAATGTCCAGTGAACCTAGGTTGTTCATTCATAATTGTAAGTAAAAAGGTATATTGGTTTTGTGCTTCACAGAAGATTAACATGGGAGTAATTCCGATTTCTTGTCGGGAGTGGTCCCAAAAATGTCCCAGTCTTAATTCTTCTCTCTTCAGTGTCTGAAGAAGAATTTCACACTGGAAGGTATACAGTTCAATGCTCGCATTCTCAGAACTGACTGTGGGCATGGAATGAGGGAGTATCACTCCTCAGTCCACAGACTTTCACTTCGTTGCCCTCTTTTTTAATGCAGGTGTGACAGATTGCAACAGCAATGCCAGTTCTTCACACCTCCCTGTATTCATGCCCTTTTGCTGTATGACTGCAGTTCCTCTCACGTCAGAGGTGTCTCTTTCTTCATGAATTAAATCTGGGCTACTTGTTACTTTACTTTGGGGAATAGATTGTGGCAGAATTGAAAGTGTGGCCCTTTCAAGCCTGGAACTCCAAAAACCTCATGAATTTTGGCCTGTTCTCTCATACCTGTCATCAGCACAAGGACGTGTTGAGCTCTCCTGCTGGAAAATGAGAAGTTTGTGGATCAGCATAGTGTCACTCTGGTCACCCTAGCCTAAGTGAGCCTAGATCAGCCAACCAATCTCCCGACGTGTTTGCATCTCCAGCTCACCCCATACTCATAAGCAATGCATTGTTGTTGTTGAATACCACTGTGGTCTGGGGGTTGTTTTTTACAAAGCATTATCGCAGATAACTATCAATACTACTACAAGGCTCTGCCCTCCTTCTCAGGGCTGCAAACCTCTTCAGAAACCCCAATGTTCATCGCAGCACTGTTTATAATAGCCAGGACATGGAAACAACCTAGATGTCCATCAGCAGATGAGTGGATAAGAAAGCTGTGGTACATATACACAATGGAGTATTACTCAGCCGTTAAAAAGAATTCATTTGAATCAGTTCTGATGAGATGGATGAAACTGGAGCCTGTTATACAGAGTGAAGTCAGCCAGAAAGAAAAACACCAATACAGTATACTAACACATATATATGGAATTTAGAAAGATGGCAATGACGACCCTGTATGCAAGACAGGAAAAAAGACGCAGCTGTCTATAACGGACTTTTGGACTCAGAGGGAGAGGGAGAGGGTGGGATGATATCGGAGAATGGCTTTCTATCATGTATACTATCATGTAAGAATTGAATCGCTAATCTATGTCTGACGCAGGATACAGCATGCTTGGGGCTGGTGCATGGGGATGACCCACAGAGATGTTATGGGGAGGGAGGTGGGAGGGGGGCTCATGTTTGGGAACACATGTAAGAATTAAAGATTTTAAAATGAAAAAAAAAATAAAAATAAAAATAAAACGTGAAAAAAAAAAGAAAGTTATAAAGAAAATAAAAATTATCCATAACCTTGACACCAGAAAAAAAAAAAAAAAAAGAAATTAACCTCTTGCCTTCTGCCCAGATTGCAGGTAAGTGACCATGTTATACACAGTAGGAGAGGAATTAGGTTGATTCATGCATGTGTGCCATGTTGCTTCAGTCATGTCCCATTCTTTGTGACCCTATGGACACCAGGCTCCTCTCTCCATGGGGATTCTCCAGGCAAGAATATTGGAGTGGGTTGCCATGCCCTCCTCCAGGGCATCTTCCCAACCCAGGGATTGAACCCATGTCTCCTGCGGCTCCTGCATTTGCAGGTGGTTTCTTTACCACTAAGCCATGGGGTAAGCCCATTGGGATGGTTAATTCCACCTTATTTGTACTAATTTTCCACAGATCCTCTTTTAAGTCACACCCTAGGCCCCATTCTGAGCTGTCTCTGATGTGCCATATTCCTGAGCTTTTCCAGGGCTCTGTGTCATAACTGGAGTTGTTTCTTTTTGACTCTCTTGCTGTAGGCACCAGGATTTAGCCTTTTCGTGTTGGCTAAGTCACCTGTCCATCCACTTTCCAGTGTCTGAGATTTTTTTGCTCATTCTTCTCTACATTTATTCCTCCTTGATTCATTTTGTCCTTTGAAGTTTAAACCTCTTTAATTCTTTTCCTCTCATATGTAAAGCTTTAGGAGGACATGGGGATAAATATGTGTTTCAATATTTCATATTTAGCCAGAAATATCTCGTTATTTTTTTTCCTCCCCGATTCTAAGTGTTGTTTTTGTTTGTTGTTTTCTTATGATTGTTCATCTGCTAGTGTGATTTACTTCAGGGTGATAAATGATACGATTATAAACATCTCTCTGAAAAATTTAATAGTATGGTGATAATTGACTCTCCTGCCAATGCTTTCACTCGTTTGTGTTGAATCTCACATGTTAATTCATGCCATGACTACTTGTCAAGGGTCTGCAATGGACCAAGTATTGTTCTAGCATTGGTGAAACAGTGAAGAACAAAATAGACTTGGTTGCTCTCCTTAGGGAACCTGCAACATGGAGATCTACCAGATGTCTTCCCTGAACACTTCTTTCTGCATTGTCCTAATAAATATACTGAGATCACCCAACAGTTAGCTCCACTGGTCTTGGGGGTTTATAATGTGCTGAGCCAGTTTAAGAATGGAGTCCCATTGTTGGATGACATCACCGACTCAAAGGACATGAGTTTGAGCAAACTCTGGGAGAGAATGAAGGACAGGGAAGCCTGCTGTGCTGCAGTCCATGGGGTAGCAAAGAGATATGACAGTGACTGAACCACACATAGCTGTCAGCTTAACTGTGCTGTGCTAAGTCACTTCAGTCATGTCCGACTCTTTACGATCCTATGGACCATAGCCAACCAGGCTCGTCTGTCCATGGGCTTCTCAGGCAAGAATACTGGAGTGGGTTGCCATGCCCTCCTTGTCAGCTTAACTATCGGGTGATAACTTATCCTCTTTAACTTTTGGGAGTGTAGTGCAGAGTCCTAAAAAAAATTAGAATATCTTGTCAATATTTGAAAAGCAGGATTCTTCTTCTCGTTCTCTCTGACATATACAAGCATTTATAAGCTTGAATGCACACACACACACACACACACATTCTGATTTCCAACTTCAGAAAAATCAGAAGTGCTACAACAATGGGCCACCTTCCTGCATGACAACATTAAGTAGAACTCATAGGGTGGACTTCTTTATTTTTTACAAATTTATTTTATTTTTGACTGCACCACACAGCTTGTGGGATTTTAGTTTCCCAATCAGGAGTTGAATCCAGGCCCTCAGCAGTAAGAGTACAGAGTCCTAACCACTGGGTCACCAGGGAATTCCCAGGGTTGACCTCTCAAATAGGGTTTGATCTGTATCATTTGTCAACGTCCCCACAACTTCCCATTGTAATGGACCTGGCTATTTTAGATGTTTATATTAACATAAGATACAATATTACTTTTCCCAGGCCACATTCTTTTTCTGTTATTAATCAGTTCTCCCTAAATATAAATGTATTTATTGGTATATATTTTTAATTACATTTCAATATTTGTTTCACCAGTATTTGTTAATGACTAGGTTGTGGATTCTGAACAGGTTTTTAGCCTTCTGAGGTATTCTGTGAAATTCCTCATCTACCTGATCCCCAACTCTTGATGCCAGATCACTGTCCCCAGTTGCCTCAATAGCCTCCTCCAAATTGTTTCTGCTTTGTTTTCACTTTCATTTAATCTCCACACGTGACTGAACTCATGACTCCTTTTATTCAGCTTCATACTCTCGCTTCAGATCCAGTCTTCATATTTGCTCTCTGATATTTTGATGTGGATATTCCTTTACCACTCCATCCTGGCTTATTCCTCCAGGCCCTATTGCCTCCTGTTAACTTTGGTGGTTCAAAAGAATGGTTTGCCTTACCCCTTTCATCTCTGCAGGATGTTAGCTGATTCAGCCCTGCTGAGGCCCACTGCTCCCAAGATCAAAAAAGGGGGTTCAGACATCCTGTAGCCCTAGGATCCTATGATAGTTACATTGAGCAGAACATTCTTAAGACATTAAGATAGATTTGAACACTTGAAATAAACTTTATAATTGGTTTCCACTTATGGAGACTCATGAACAGGGATTTATTCTCCTCAATTCCTTAGGAAAAAAAATAAGTCTTTGTTCTTTTAGGGAGCTTCCCTGGTGGCTCAGACAGTAAAGAATCTGCCTGCTATGCGGGAGATCCAGGTTCAGTCCCTGGGTTGGAAAGATCCCCTGGAGAAGTACATGGCCACCCATTCCAGTATTCCTGTAAGAAGAATTCCATGGATAGAGGAGCCTGGTGGCTATAGTCCAGGGGTTGCAAAGAGCTGGGCGCAACTAAGGGACTAACACTTTGTTCTTTAGATACTATATGGTAACCTTATATTTTGCCTGATTCAAGAGATGAGATTACTAAAGGCAAATACAGAATACAGTTCTAGAGTATTGTAGTGCATGCCTGCTCAGTTGTGTCTGACTCATTGCAAACCCGTGGACTGTAGCCCGTCAGGCTCCTCTGTCCATGGGATTCTCCAGGCAAGAATACTGGAGCAGGGTGCCATTTCCTACTCTAGCATATCTTCCTCGCCCAGGGATCGCACCCATATCTCGTGTGTCGCCTGCATTGGCAGGCGGATTCTTTATCACTGCGCCACTTGGGAAGCCCAGGTTGTTGTAGTCGGAGGACAATATTAGAAGAAAGAGGCTGATCTTATTCTTCCCCACAGTGTTCAGCCCACTACCTCCAAGCACTGTGTTTCCACCTACACACCACCAAATGCAAGCAATATATAAACTAGAGGGGGTCCCCATGAGAACCTTTAGGATAGATTGCGGGAAGCCAAGGCCATATTAGCTGAGGAAAGACTGAGAAGCCTGGGAAGAGTAAACTTGGAGAAGAGAAGACTTGGGGATGGTTTGAGAGAGGACAAGGAATATAGTTATCATTAGAGCCATCAAATTGTCATGTGGAAGAGAAAGCAGATGACTGCAAGGAACTGAAGCTGGCTCTATGAGTAGGAACCCATGGAGACATATTTGGGCTTTTTTTTTTTTTGTAAAAAAAGAATGGTTTAAAACTGAAATGTGCTGTCCAGGGAGACTGTTCTAGACCTCTGGGCAACCAAGGATAAAGTGGATGACCACTTGGTGGGGATGTTGTAGAAGGGATTGATTCACTGATGAGTTGATTGGACCAGAGATTTTAAAGTCTCCTTTTACCCAGAGATTCTAGAGTGTTTAAAATTGTTATGGCAGGTGATTCCTGCACATTTAAAAAACTAGCATCACAGTATTGTAGCATGCTTTCATATAACTTAGGAATTTATTTACTTCTGCCTATTATAATGGGAATAATAAAATATTAATATGTGAGTATGTTCTATTTACTCAAATTAGACTCTTTTTTGGCTCAAGGAATGCCACCACACATTGCTGAAGTAAATTTGGCATTTTTTTCCATAAATTAATCATTTCGGGTCAATTAACAGCATAACAAATATCAGCTTGGACCCCAATTTCTAGGTTAAAAATAGCATTTATTACTTTTCCCTTTTCCTTTTATTCTTCCAAATTAATAGACAAAATATTTAACTATCCTTTGCATATTGTTGCTGAGAATTAAGAATATGATAAATCTGGACAATCTAGTTATGAGGATTTACAATTGAATAATTCATTCTCATTTCTATCATGGGATGAACCTCAGTCATTGATTTTTCTCCCCATAGCCTTACCTAATCTTCTCAAACTGAATTCTTTCCATTTTCTTCTGTGTCCCTGGACCACTCCCTGTGTTTTGACCAGGGCGTGGCCATTTGTGAACATGTTCATTGCCTCTTGTGGGTGACTAAAAGGAATCTGTCTTGTACATTGTTGTAATCTCCACAACCCCTATTGCCTTCTCCTGCATGAAGTGATTCTCAATAAATGTTTGTGGTTTTAAATTATTTTTATCATAAACTCATTCCATTTATTCACCACAAGTCTGGGCTAGCAGTTAATATGCTGCTGCTGCTAAGTCGCTTCAGTCGTGTCCGACTCTGTGCGACCCCATAGACGGCAGCCCACCAGGCTCTCCCGTCCCCGGGATTCTCAAGCAAGAATCCTGGAGTGGGTTGCCATTTCCTTCTCCAATGCATGAAAGTGAAAAGTGAAAGTGAAGTCGCTCAGTCATGTCTGACTCTTCGAGACCCCATGGACTGCAGCCCACCAGGCTCCTCCGTCCATGGGATTTTCCAGGCAAGAGTGCTGGAGTGGGGTGCCGTTGCTAGCACTCATTAAATCACTCCTATGAGACTGTAATGAAGTCACTTTGAAAGCTACAGATCACGACCATTACCTGAAAGATGACAGACTTGATGACTCTGGACATGTAGGTGCATGGCTGAAAAGAAAATGTGTCTGACTTTTTTTTTAAACACAGTTTTTAAGAGGGGAGAGTCTTTTCCTAGAGTCTGGAGTTACTGTTCCCAGCACTAACAGAGTTAGATTCAAGTGCTGGGAGAACACTTGAATCTAATCCTGGCTCTACCACTAATTAGCAGTGTTGCGTGGGACCAAGCATCGAGTCTTTCTGGTCTTAACTTCCTCATCTATAAAACAAGAAAGCTTAAATTCATTGGAATTCTAGCCCCTACCAGCTCTAATATTCCTTGAGAGAAAGTTGAGAGATTCCCTCTATGTCTAACATTGTTCCCATTCTCTATACTCCTCACAGTGTGTGCAGCTGCAGATAAGTTATTTAGCCTCTGTGTGGCTCAACTTTCCAACTCATAAAATAGGAGATACCCATTTGCTAGCATTATGATCAGAATTAAATGAGTTGATGCACGTCAAGTATTTGAACACTGTCTGATGCAGAAGCAGCACCAACTTAATGTTAGTGCTTTTATTGCATTGGCCAAAAAGTTCGTTCTGATTTGCCATATGGTATGGAAAACCCCAAATGAACTTTTTGGCCAACCCAGTATTTTGCTACTTTGCTGAAAATATGTTAGTCCACCACAAATTTGTTAAAATTACAAATGAATTCCTGGCATGGTGTCTGGCACAAGAAGTACACCCTATATGGGTTTTAAATCTATTTTCTATCATTCATCTTTTAAGCAGCATTATATAAAGTTGTATTTTCACCTATTCTTAGAATATCTTGATCACTCATTCACTGTGGTTCACAATATGCTTTATTCACCTCCTACTCTGTGATGCTCTGCATGTTTGCTTTTACACAAGCAAACTTTGGCTCATTTTTCTGTGTTCTGGGAGAGATTTTGGCCTTGCTATTTCCATGTGCATAGAATTCATCAGGAGCATGGATGGAGAAAGTGGCATGCAGAGATGGTGTCTTTGGAGTATCTGAGTCTAAGAGTCTAATGGAAGGTTCAGCAGGAGAATGCTCTGCTCTACCAGAACCTTTATTTTGGCTTGGAGGAAGATGTTACCTTCACATAATGGAATGCCAGTTATTCCAGTTCAGTACATTAGGAGTTTAATTAAATCTGTTGAGCATTTTTGTCTGTGATAAGCCCTGTACTAGTTTTGAATATGTAAAGAAATACATTCTTCTGAAGGCGGAAGAGGGAAAGCTATGAAGGAAATAGCGATGGAGTCATTGGTCTTAAGGCGTTCGCATTCCTATTTGATGTGGTGTTCTAGGTATTCTGAGAGCAGTATGCCTTAGAACATGGTTGTGGACACAAGGAAACTCATTGCACACAAAATCATTTAATACATGTGACACCCTTTAATCTTTTACCACTATTATTTGATGTTTTAAATCAAAGGGTCAGTTAAACCTGAGAATTTAAATAAGGTACTAGCAGGTTACCAAGCCAGAAGGTGAATTTGAGTCTTCTGACTCTTGGGTATAGTGCTCCAAGTTCAGAGAGGAGAATGTCATGATATTTCTGCCAGAGAAAACTTGGGTAAAATGCAGAGCTTCCTAGCATGTTTTATTATCAGTCTGCAGTACATCTCTGATTCTCCAAAGTGGTCCACAATTTTCCAACTATGAATTTTGACAGAGTCATGATTTAAAGTTTCAAGCATATGATTATGACATGCTGGTTCTCAACACTTACCACAACCTCGCTGCTAACCACACAGCAGCCAACTCTCAAGATTTCCTCTAGAAGAGTAGAGGGATTTTTCTCTCTTAGGCAGTCCAGTTCCATGGGAAAAAATTAGCAATGACAGATGACTCTGAATGAATGTTCGAATCTGAGGTCAGTTTGAACCTTTGCTCCTCTGTAAGAGGAAGCCACCATCAGAGTGTTTTCCATGAATATGTTTGAAAGACATCATGTGAACAGTTATGGTCACTATCTATTAGGCTTTGGAAGAATTGCTATAATTACTTAGTGTGCAGTGGGAAATGTTTTTTTTCTTGGAGTCAAGTCTATTTACATGGATATTTATATATATATATATATGTATATGTATATATATATATATGTATATATATATATATATTTCCCTCAGCAGAAGTCGACAAACACATTTTTGAAAAGTACTTCAAGTCAATGGAAAAACAAAGCAGTTATTTAAAAAAAAAAAAACTACCACAGAAAGGATAATAATAGCTTCCATGTTTGAAGACAACAGACAGGCATAAAATATAAGGGAATTATTTTATCCTGAACAAGAGAATTGCTGTTACAGCAAATTTTGACCCTGTCACAGGCTGGATAACTCGGTTTAAAACGTCCACTCCCACAGACCCCAGTCCACAGAGGAGATAACTGATCTGGGGCTTAGCAGTATTGGCAAAGTGGCACATTATGGGATTTAGCTATAGAGTGTTTGCTCCCCAAGGAAAGAACTGCAGGAATTTTAAGAACTTGCATCAATTCCCTTGGGTAGAAGCAGTATGTCTAAGTATATTTCAAGTAAATCCTCAACTCAACACATAAAGCTGCAGTTCTACCACGCCTTTCAAAGGAAATTAGAGCGCGGGAATGAGGCCAGACTGACCCTCCCAAAGACAAATCCACCGTTTCTCTCTTCAATTGCCCTGTCAGTCAGCTGAAGTCACATGTTAGAGACACTATCATTTTCATTGAGAGCAAGTTCACCTCCCCTCCCAAACAGCCCACCACCACATCAGTTTCAGGTTCCTGAATTTTCTTTTAGACCCCAAAGAGCATACTGCAATTTGGATTGTTTCTTCAGACATTGCTTCCCTAGCAAAATGGTTCAGATCACAACTCTTTTTCTTCCATATATATATTTTTTATCATTGATTACCATTTCTTTTTCTTAAAGAATGTCCTCAATGTCCTCAAGGATGTCTTAGAAGGGAGATTTGATCTACCTCAGTAGATTGACACAATCTCAGTCTTTGACAAGAGAAAACAAATACTGGTGAGAATGTGGAGAAAATGGAACCCTCACGCACTGTTGGTTGGATTGTAAACTGGTATGGTTACTATGGAAAACAGTAGGGAGGTTTCTCAAAAAATTAAGATAGAACTATCATATGACCCAGTAATTCTTCTTCTGGGAATGTATCTGAAGGAAATGAAAATATTATGTTGAAGTGATAGCTGCACCCTCATGTTCATAATAGCATTATTGATGATACCCAAGACATGGGAACAACATAAGTGCTCATTGATGGGTGATATATGGTGGTGGTGGTGGCGCTCAGTAGTGTCCAACTCTTTGAGACCCCATGGACTGTAGCAGACTAGGTACCTCCATGAACTTTTTCAGGCAAGAATACTGGAGTGAGTTGCATTTCCTGCTCCAGGGGATCTCCCCAACCCAGGGATCGAACGCAAGTCTCTTGTGTCTCCTGAATTGGCAGGCAGATTCTTTATCACTCTGCCACCTGGGAAGCCCATATGTATGTACACACACATATGTATCAGTTCAGTTGCTCAGTCGTGTCTGACTCTTTGAGACCCTATGAATCACGGCACACCAGGCCTCCCTGTCCATCACCAACTCCCGGAGTTCACTCAAACTCATGTCCATCGAGTCAGTGATGCCATCCAGCCATCTCATCCTCTGTTGTCCCCTTCTCCTCCTGCCCCCAATCCCTCCCAGCATCAGAGTCTTTTCCAATGAGTCAACTCTTCGCATGAGGTGGCCAAAGTACTGGAGTTTCAGCTTTAGCATCATTCCTTCCAGTGAACACCCGGGACTGATTTCCTTTAGAATGGACTAACAACAGACTGGTTCCAAATAGGAAAAGGAGTACGTCAAGGCTGTATATTGTCACCCTGCTTATTTAACTTCTATGCAGAGTACATCATGAGAAACGCTAAGCTGGAAGAAGCACAAGCTGGAATCAAGATTGCCAGGAGAAATATCAATAACCTCAGATATGCAGAGGACACCACCCTTATGGCAGAAAGTGAAGAGGAACTAAAGAGCCTCTTGATGAAAGTGAAAGAGGAGAGTGAAAAAGTTGGCTGAGAGCTCAACATTCAGAAAACGAAGATCATGGCATCTGGTCCCATCACTTCATGGGAAATAGATGGGGAAACAGTGGAAACAGGGTCAGACTTTATTTTTTTGGGCTCCCAAATCACTGCAGATGGTGTTTGCAGCCATGAAATTAAAAGATGCTTACTCCTTGGAAGAAAAGTTATGACCAACCTAGACAGCATGTTAAAAAGCAGAGACATTACTTTGCCAACAAAGGTCCGTCTAGTCAAGGCTATGGTTTTTCCAGTGGTCATGTATGGATGTGAGAGTTGGACTGTGAAGAAAGCTGAGTGCTGAAGAATTGATACTTTTGAACTGTGGTGTTGGAGAAGACTCTTGAGAGTCCCTTGGACTGCTATAATCAGCAATAAAAGATAAAAAGCAAAGCATAAAAAGGAGAAAATTCTGCCATTTGTGACAATATGGATGGACCTTGAGGGCATTATGCTAAATAAAATAAGTCAGAGGACTTATTTCATGGACTTCCTTGGTGGCTCAGCTGGTAAAGAATCTACCTGCAATGTGGGAGACCTGGGTTTGATCCCTGGGTTGGGAAGATCCCCTGGAGAAGGGAATGGCTACCCACTCCAGTATTCTGGCCTAGAGAATTCCATGGACTGTATAGTCCACGGGTTCCCAAAAAGTCAGACACGACTGAGTGACTTTCATTTTCAGACAGAGGAAGACATATACTGTATGATCTCACTTAT
This sequence comes from Budorcas taxicolor, assembly GCF_023091745.1. Taxonomy (NCBI): domain Eukaryota; kingdom Metazoa; phylum Chordata; class Mammalia; order Artiodactyla; family Bovidae; genus Budorcas; species Budorcas taxicolor. The sequence goes on along the minus strand of NC_068918.1, from coordinate 16,748,953 downwards.
ATGTAGAATCTAAAATAAAACTTATTCAAAAAGAGATCAGATTTGTGGCAATCAGAGGCTGGGAAATGGGTGAATTAGATGAAGGTGGTCAAAAGTGAGAAACTTTCAGCTATAAGGTAAGTGTTAGGCATGTAGTGTATAACATGATAACTGTAGTTTGCTGTATGATATATATGAAAGGTAAGAGAGTAAATCCTTGGAGTTTTCATCACAAGGAAAAAAACATTTTCTCTCTCTCTCTTGTTTTTTGTATCTGTGTGAGATGATGAATGTTAACAAAACTTATTATGGTAATTTTTTGGCAGTGTATAAACATACACCTCATGCTGGGTACCTTAAAATGTGCATAGTTGTTGTATGTCAATTATGTATCATAAACTCAATCAAGTGGGAAAAATCCAGAAAAAAAAATCCATAAGCTTTTGAATAAATGCAGTATACCTTAGTGGCATAGCAACTAGACTGCTTAGATGAGGGTGCTTGCTAATTATGGCAACTTGGCATAATGACTAGGGTCACTTACTCATATTAATGGCCATTTTTCAAATGTAATCTGGGAGAGAATGGCAATAAATAATTAACCACTCTACTTTCTTTGATAGAGATGGAGAGATTCTAGGGGTTTACATGGGGGGAAAAATGGGACAGCAACACAGATAACTTTACATATTTGATAAAGATTTACAAATTCATAAAGCTTTACAAATTCATAAAACTTACAAATTCATAAATGGTTTATCTATTTGACATCTACAAAATTTTCATGGTTTTAGTCCTACCTACAAATTAGAAATAAATCTCACTGACTGGAGAGCTTGATGATAGCATTATCATCTGTGTGTTTTGGAGGTGGCAACTTTGGAGAGAACCCTAAGACATGGGTGGCACAGTTTCTAGCACCTGTCATTCAGTGGACCCACTTCTGAATCGGTCAGTTGCTTTTGCTTCTAGTCATCTGCATCAGATGAGTACATTTGAACTATTCCAAGCAGGTCAAAATTACCTGACTTGATTCAAGTTGTGCTTTGGTGTTCCTCCCACTGACCTTTTTATGTCTGTTTCTTAACTTTGGTTAAGTACTATGTCACAATATGGATATCCTGCCATTTCATGTTCTGGCCAGACTTTATATCTATCTCAGTGTGTATCTATGATGTAGTCTTACTGTCTAATAAAGGTTAACGTGAAATATGGATTAATTTTATGAATTTTAAACAAAAATGATAGCATTATTTTTATATAGTGATGACCAGTTACATTCATTCTCTTTGACTGCAACTGATTACAGTAGTAGGTTATGGTCTCTTCAACACAGTAATGACACCATGACTGTTTTTAATGATTTCCAACATAGAAAGAAAAACTCAGAACTCAGACTGGGTGTGGTAGGGAAACTGTAGTATAAAATCCATATGTTTTGGAGTTGGTTGTACTATAGACGGTCAGAAGAGCTCAGGTATGTTTTGGGTTAGTCTAGTCCCTCAAACTATTTCTTTCAAACGTTTTCTTTCAACCAAATCTGAAACACATTTTGCCAAAACCTTTTTTCCCTTAATTTTTAAATCCGTGTGTATTTAAAAGGACATTTAATCCATATGCTTTGGCTCATTTACACTTAACTCATCAAGATATTGTTTTAAAGAGCTATTTGAGCTCCACAAAACCCATTTATGTCTTTTCTTCTGCAGTACTAGGAAGCTGTGTTTTGCTGGAAACAGAAATGGAACCCACAAAATAATTAAGTTCGGATGAAAATCGAGAATATACAATATTTTTGAGAGCCACCAAACTCCACTTAGAAAGAGCATGTTATTCTCTTGCCATTTCTTTCAGTTACTTCTAAGTACATGTATGCTTTGGCCAAGCTATGTAATTTGATCATTTATTAAATCGTTACTTCACAGTCAAATGTCTGAATACATACTGCTCAAAATTTCTCCTTTAGTGTAAAAGATAAAGACAAGTTCAAAAAATAAGGAGAAGACACAACGATTGAGCTCTACACTCCTTTTGAAGTTGGTGCAGAGCTACAAACTTTCAGACTGTCTTTCCTTTCCCCACCTGCATTTCCGTGGAGTTCTGCCTGCTCTGTCTCTCACTGCTCCTTTTCCTGTGTTTCAGGGAGATAGGGAGCTGCTGTTGTCTATATGCTCGGCTACTTGAGAATCCTCACATCTTTCCTACTAGGTGAAGGGATGACTCTAGGACACTTGCTAAACATATAAATGGGAGTTCCCATCTGTCGAGTGTTTCCCAAGAAATTCAAGCCCTGAAGAGATTTCAAGAAAGTCAGTGTATATCTTATACTGGACAATGTCACTGAAGAGTTATGAGGCTAATAAAGTCATTCAGACCAATAATGACTAGAAGTTAAAGTCTCATCATTTCAGGGAGGAACTCTGAAACAAATTTTGTCCATTGAGCCTCAATATCCAATGAAAAGGAATGACTCTCAGCAACAACAACAAAAAAGTTCTACAATCCAATTCATCCATGTGCCTCAGAATTCTTTAATCAAGATTGCTGGGGTGAGTTGAGTTGTCAACACTCTTCTTGCGTTTGAGTGGACATGTGACTAAAAATCTATTTCAGATGATAAGTGAGTAAAAGTTAATAAGATTTTATTTCACAGTAAGGTATAAAAATGTGTATTATGATTAGCTAAGAATCAACTGATATAAATTAAAATCTCCAGGATACTGATAGTCTGAACAACAGAGAGTAAATTATATTTCCTAAAAGACTGTTTCTTTCCTTTAGGAAATTAAGTCTGTTGTGCAGTATTAGTGGAGAATATTAGTGGAGACTCAACCCTGAGTTTTCACTGAAAGGACTGTTGCTAAAGATGAAGCTCCAATACTTTGGCCACCTGATGTAAAGAGCCGACTCTTTGGAAAAAGACCCTGAAGCTGGGAAAGATTGAAGGCAAAAGGAGAAAGGGGTGGCAGAGGATGAGATGGTTAGATAGCATCACCCACTCAATGAATATGAATTTAAGCAAACTCTGGGAGACAGCAGAGGACAAAAGAGCCTGGTGTGCTGCAATCCATGGCATCTCAAAGAGTCGGACACAACCTAATGACTGAATAACAACAGTCAGTGGAGAATAATGACTTTGACAGGGCAATTTTGTATACTTTTTAATGTCTACCATTTTAGAATGAATGTATATTCTTTTCTCTCAATGGCATCTAGAGAATATTTATTATTGAAGCACACACTGAGACTATCCTTAACAATAGGATGTCATCATGCCTATAAATGAGTCATCAATCTGCATGGAATTCTTGAAGAGTTTACTATTATTTTTAAGGCACATATTTGATTTGGGAGCAGATGTCCATCATTCTGAAATTTTCAAGGCCTCTGACAAGTGCAAAATAGAACCTGGTTACCAGATGTTTAATATATCTGAGAGAGAAAGAGAAATTCAATGATATAGTGGTCTTTTCTGAAAAATAGCATTAAAAATTGTAGTTGTCATAGTCTTGAATGATAACTTCCAATGTTTTTTCATAATGAACCTATTTCACTGACCTGAATTTATGGCTAGTTTATTATTTTTATATTGTAGTGCTAGTGAAGTTGTGGAGAAAATTATATACATAGACACGTATATGTATACATATACAAACTTTTTCGATCTTTGGCCTTCATATTCTTAAATTTCATTTATTGAAATTTGAAAACATCAATAAATCAGTTCTCACAGATATTAACTCAAAATAATAATGTGTACTTAGTAGCAAAGTTAAGTTTTATGAACTTGCAATTTTTATGTTTCTTTATTTTCCTGATGCTATCCTAGAAATAAGTGATAATTCAAACTTTAAGAAATAGTATGAAGTTATTCAAATAAATGTTTGAAGTTGAAATAGTTAGAAATAGTTGAAGCTATTTATTGTATATTTTCAGTTCCATTCATAAATTTGTAATGGTACAACTAATAAATATATCTAGGCTGCAGGAACAAAAATATTATAGATAAAACTACAGTCTCTTTTCATCATTAACATCAATCCTAATTCTTTTTCGAAAAGTGGCAACATGTAACTCGATGTATATCTTTCCAAACCATTTTATCTTTATTTACAAGAGATATATTTATGATTATTCACAAATGTGTGTAGTTTAAAATGTAAATTGTATTTAATGTATGAGTTATTCTGCAACTTCTATTTGACCACCTTAATAAAGTTTCTAATGGGCTTTAATAATTTATAAGTTGATTTTCTTAGATTTTTTGAAAGATGAGCATGTAATTTGCAAATAGTGATCATTTTATCTATCTTTTCTGGTCTTAATATCTCATTTTTTTCTTGGATAGACAAGGATAGTGAATAAGTATTGTATTGTATAGTTTTTTGTATTATTCTGTTCTTAACTGCTTCTACTATTTCATCTATTAAGTATGGTACAGAGAATTGGTGAATTTTCTATACCAAACTGTGCTTGCATTTCTGGGATATACCCAATTTGGTCCTAATATTTAATTTGCAAAAGTACATCTCTGAATCTTATTTGCTAGTATTTTATTCAAGCTGTATATATCTTCATTCATAAATGTTACTGAGCCATAATTTCTTTTCTCATGCTTTGTCTTGTTTTGGTATCAGTGCTGTATTTGTTCAGTAAAATGGATCAGATAACTTGTCATCTTTTTCTTTGCTCTAAAAAGTTTAAATAAGATATATCTGTTTCTTAAGGGTGTGATAAAATTTCAAGTAAAAACTTAGATCAGGTTCCTTTTAAATTACAGCATTTTAGTTATTAGTCTAATTCAGTGGTTATTGATTTGTGAAGTTTTGTAACATTTTTTCGTTGAGTCAGTTTTGGTGACCCACATATCTTTTCTGGAAAATGGTCTATTTTGGCTAAGTGTTCCATCTAAGTATTTAGTATACATCTAAGTATACTAAATTTGCCACCTAAAAACAAAAGATGCATTAATTCTTTCCCCTATCACTAGCTAGAAGTAGATACATTGCTTTTCTTGCTGAGTTAATTTTGTCTTTTGTACCAACAAAACAACCTATGCTTCACTCCAGTTTTTGTGGTGTTTACAATGAATTAAATCATTTTGCCATCAAGTAACTGTAGGAAATTAAAAAAAAAAAAGGCAATGTATTTAAGTAATGCCGCCCCTAACTCCCTGGTGGCTCAGATGGTAAAAAATCTGTCTGCAATACAGGAGACCCAGGTTCAATCCCTGGTTTGGGACGATACCCTGTAGAAGAGAATGACTACCTGCTCCAGTTTTCTTTCCTGGAGACTCCCATAGACAGAGGAGCCTGGCAGGCTGTAGTCCGTGGCATGGCAAAGAGTCATACATGACTGACCAATTAACACTTTCACTTTCACCCCAGCTCCAGGTTCAATAACCAGAGAATTCCAGAATGCCTCTTATTTTCTTAAACTCCGTGTATTTCCTTACCAATAAAATTGAAAATAATACCTTGCTATCTCACAGGGGTAACTCTATTAAAACATATGATGACTCATATTGGCCTCCATCCAAAGTTTGTGTTTGTTAACTTATAGGGATAGGTTTTTATTAATATATATCCCTTTGCTTTAGAGAAAATGTATTTAGTGAAAACTATTTTTTGCCTAAGAGAGTTTTACTCTATGTATAAGTAATTAGAATTGAATCTGGGGCTTTGGACTGTTATTTCATCATCTTAATTAATAGGGTAAAGTTAACTACTTTGTCTAATTTGAGTTATCAAACAAGTAGACTGGTCAGCTTAATTAAAAGCAAAACAAAAAGTGATTATACCTAGTTAATTGTAGTTCTAATCAATTCAATAAATAAGCTAAATAGTCAAAAGTATGTGTTTTTACACATACCTTAGATCAGTGAGGATGATTTTTTTTCTGACTTACTTGTGATTTTATGAAAGTAGCAGTTCTGAAGATTTTGTTTTACCATAAATCTATAGGTTTTTCTGCTGCTGCAAAAGCTAAAGTGAATTTGGCATGGAGAGAAACTTCTCTCCCCTTAGCCTGGCAGGAGAGTGAAGGTGATGTGAGAAGAAAAGTGCAGGAGATGAGGTCAAGAAGCCAAACTAGATGTTCTGTTAAGTTTGCCACACACAGTTATCTAAATAAAATCTTTCTTTTGGAAAAAGAGGCTATATTCAGTATTAGCTCAACACCCACTGTTTAGCAGCACTTGCATGGCTTTGCCCCTTATCTTTGAGCTTCTTACAAGGTAAGTTTCTTTTACACTGAGCATAAGTAAAATCCAGTCTAGTTAATTAATTTTTTTCTTTCTCATAGTGTTGCCTCAGACTTATTCCAAGACTCTCGGTCTTGATTTTCTTGTAATTTGGCTATTTCTTTCTCTGTTGAACCCTACCAGGAAAAGTTTCCAATTTCTCTTAGCAGAACCATTTGTCTTACTGACTAAAATTTCAGACTGAAGATGCAAGATTAGAAGTTTGTGTCCTTTTTATACTTCCTTGCATTATTCTACTCAAGAAAGTTAAAGTTTCACCTAGTAATAAATCTAAAGTTTATTGCTGGGGATCTCTGAATTTTTTGTGATGAGCAGATTTCTATATTTTACCTAATTCTTCTCCCCTGGAAAGGAATAATAGATGATAGATGGTGGGTATTACATTGGAGAAAGGAGGGAAAGGATGGTTGAAAAGGATATCATGCTTGCCTTGCTTTATGGAGTAAGGAGCTTATTTTTAGCCTAACCATGCCAAGTCCTTGAGAGATGTCCTTGCAAGATAGGGTATAAACATGGTATATTGTAACTACTCTGTTGGCATTTGGTTTTGATTGTATTTGTATTAAATTATGATTTATAAACATCAGTTTATTGATTTAGTTTTAAAATCAGTGGAGTATTCTAAGCACTTAAATTTGAATTTTATGCAAGACTGTAACTCCCAATTTGTAGGGAGAATTGGCATCAAAAAATAATGGAAAGAACATGGATTGTATAGTCAGAAATCCACACTGGAATTCTAACTATGCCATATTTTCAGCTGGGTAAATTTGATGAAATTTAAATAGTAAACGTAAGGCCGGACCCTGGGGGCCATAATGGGCCGCCCCTCCTCTCCCTCCCGCCGGGGGAAGTCCCTAATGGAAGGAGCCGCCCAGATCCTGGGGACCAGTGACAGCACACTTCGCCAGCTAAAGCCGCCCCACCCCAGCTACGTAAAAGGACCTATCAGCCCGCGACGCCTCGGCCTGGCGACCTATCGGAACCCCCGCCCATTAACCTGACCATCCCTCGCAACAAACTTATATAAGCCGCTCCTAACACTGTCTGGGCGAGGACTTCCTCGACCTGCCTGTTCGGTCGGGGAGCTCCGCCCGGGAGCGCTTCACCATTAAAAAGCCTGATAGACACTCTTTTGGGGCCCTGGGCGTCTTTACCTAACGGTAAATATAGTCTTCCCTGGTGGAGCAGATGGTGAAGAGTGTGTCTACAATGCAGGAGACCCGGGTTTGATCCCTGAGTTGGGAAGATCCCCTGGAGAAGGGAATAGCAATCCACTCCAGTATTCCTGCCTGGCAAATCCCATGGCTGGAGGAGCCTGGCAGGCCACCATCCATGGGGTTGCCGAGAGTTGGACACGAGTGAGCGACTAACACAGTCATACTCAAATTTGATGAGAGCTCTCACAATTTCTGAATTTTGGTATACACATTCATAGGAATCAAAATAACCCATGTCATAAAGATGAAATGAAATGAAATGTCCTTTGTAAAGCACCAGTAAGGTATCACATAGAAGCTTCTCAATGTCTATTAATTTTTCTTTTCCTCAATAGTTCCATTAACAGGAGGCTGCTCTGTTCTAGGCTCTATTTCTCATAAATGATATCACCTTGTTAGTTCTCATTTATGGGTACTTCCCATAAATGTTCTAAGCCCCAGTTTTCTTAACCGTAGAATGGGAAGAGGTATGCTCCCATAAGAAAAATCTTAGAGAAACTGAGTAGCTATCAAATGAGAAACTAATATGCAATAAACTGAAAATTGTAGAATGCTCAGGAAATAGAAGCTATTCACCTTAAAAGTAGATATTTAATCAGGCACTGATATTATATGTATTGTATTTTACCCCCCAAACATAGTGGATAAACATTCAGGAAAGAGGAGTTCTTAATATCCAAGATCATATAGCATCACATTTATCCTTGGTCATTTTCTAAGTCCATGTACAAATAAGATTCTAAAAAATGATTTTTTTTTTTCTGACTATTGACTTTTATTCTTTTACACATATTGCTGCGGGTCATAGAAATTCCCTTAGCTTCCTGAGAAACAACTAAGGCCACAAGAAATATTCTCCTGAGGGAGAATATTTATGTATACACAAGGACAAGAACAGTTTTATTTTGAAGGAAAATCAATGGAAATTTTTGAGTTGAAAGGAGATGAAATTATTTACCAAAGTGAAATTAAAGTAAATATTGTTAGAAGTTTTATTATTATTATTATTTTAAGACACTACTTGTCTGGACAATGTCACTTGACAAAATAAATTTGCTTGCATGGCAGAAGATTTTGTTTTTTGATAATGCATCAGATTTGGAGAAGAAATAAAAATTGTCTCTAGTATTGTTATGTAGCCTCTTCTCAAACAATAGAACTGAATTACCAACATGTTAAGTCACTGACCATACATAGCCCTAGAAAAGAAGGGTTTGACTTTTGTTTTTCAAAATTAGATTATGCATAATGTTCCCCATAATCTTTTTCTTTTTTTCCTGGAAATCAGAATAACTCATGACATCACTTTACGTGATTTAATGGCTCTTGGTTGCCTCCATAAGCTTAGTGCTGTTAAGTGGAGAGTCTGTGATAATGTTTAGAAAAATCCTGAATTAGTGTCTGGGCTTTAGGATAGGGCCACTTGACTCCCTGTGATCTGAGTTGGAACACCCTGTCTTATTCCACAGCCTTCTAGACAGAGAGTGAGGAAGAACAATCTGCTAGCCAAGCAACAAAGCGAATTGAGGTAGACAGAAAGTAATTAGTTTTTAATGATCTTTTGGAAGTCCCATGAATAGATAGATTTCTGTTTTGATCTTGCTTGAATTAATAGCTGCTTTTGAGCCTTCAATCCCACTCCAGCAAGCATTGTTTCTCCATTTCACGGTCTGGCGCTCCCGCTGTGTAGGGTTTACTTGGACCATTGTTCCATTTTGTAAGTCTCAGCCCAGTGTTTTTGTGTTCTTGAGCTTTAAACATTGTTGTGGTGTTTTCCTTTTATTTCTATAGCTGTTTCCTCTTGGGAATTTGATGGGGTTATTATCACTCACACAGGACTAACATCCAAACAGGGGGTTCTTAGTCAATTTATTTCTCAGTGAGAACCTCCATGCTCCTTGCGAAGAGACATCTTAGCCCTGTCCTGGTTACAGCCCAACTTTTCCTTTCCCCCTTTTTTGATTATGTGAGTTATTTAGAACCAACATTAATGAGGCTGCAAAGAAGCAGTTGTATGGCTGGAGTGGCTATTATGACCAAAGGCTTTTCTCTATAACACATAGTAATTTGCTTCCCCTCAAAGCTTTCCAGACAATGACAGCATTCCCAGTTTTTACTCACATGTTGTCACCAACTCCCTGTCTCACTGTCAGATGGATGTCTACATTCTTACACTCTGCTTACCCCTTGCCCATCCAAGTTTCAGACATGTTTCCTTGTCAAGAAGATAGTAAAGGCTTACAATTTATTTTCATTCTTTTTGTTTGTGTATTTCTGGTCAGTCAAGCTATTCATGTATATTTCTTTAAAATTATTTTTCAAGAAAATATGGAAAATGGGGGAAAAAATCAGCCAAATTCCCCCGAACCAGAGTCTTTCAACAATTTAAAGCAGACCTTCTGGTTTTTATATAATTATATTCTTTGATATATGATTTTTCATGTGATTATGCTTTAAAATAATTTTTCATTTTAAAGTGATCATCTTTCCATGTCAAAAAAAATACAGATCTCCATGATAATGTTTAAAGACTGCCAACGAAAGTATTGTATCTTTATGGTCCTGGCTTTAGGATGACTTTAGGAAGAAAACAGAAGTAGCTTAAAAATGGGAAGAGAAGATAAAAAAATACCACTAGTAAAGTCCTCTAGAAAGGAGAAATGAGAAGAAACAGGCTTAAAAAGGTCAAAAGAAATTGCCTTCTGGTCTGAATCAACAGAACACTACCCAAACACTGCACTTAACACTAAGCGTTTAAGTTAGCATTTTGGAATTTGAATCCATGGTTGCTGGAATTTCAGATCTCAGTCTGTTCCTCACAGCCCCTAACTCCACAGGACAGAGAAGGGAAATGGGAAAAGAAAGAGAGAGCAGGATGGAAGAAGAAGATAAGATGGAAAAGAGAGGAAAATGCTGGACTAGGGGGTTGGGAGAAGCTTTAAGAGAGGAAAAGGGAGAGGGGGCTTCAGAATATTTACAGCCAACATTCCATTTAGCACCAGACACCCAGTGGAGAAAAGGCAATTTATCCTTGTCATAGACCTGGCCGCCCCGCTTCTCCTGCTGCTAGGCATTTTGTTTCCAGAAGAAGGGGCTATCCAGGAATGTAAAAGGAGGGTTGGGAGTGGGGGTCAGTGAGGGCTTTCAGGCCCAGGGGCACCCTTAGTGTATTTCAGGTTAGATTACAGCCTTCTCACTTGGCCTTCTGTGTTTGTGTTTTACTCTCTTTTCCGTTCTGTGTTTTGTATAGTTGGGTATCTCTAGCTCTCTATTTCCCCCTTTTAGCCAAGTGAGGCCCTTTACAAAAAGATGTTTTAGCATTTTCTTCTAACTACACTAAAGATACCATCATTTTTTTTTCCCTTCAATTTTTTACCTCTGGGGAACCTAACCTTCACCCAGAGGACCAGGGGTACCTTTGTTAAGTGCCAATGATTAAGTTTAGATACACACAATGGCAAGTATGCATTTGTTCAGTAACCTTTGGGGTAATTTGGACTTTTGGGATTTTTCCAAAATAAAGTATGAATTACAACAGTTGCTTATGATTCTTATTAATTCAGCCTCATCCATAATATAATATTTTGGGAATTTTCTACCTTTCCCAGTAGAAGTTCTCTAGCTCTGGTAAAGACACTTAGTATCCTCATCATGAGATATATTTTGTATAACACACTGGCCTACTTGCTTTGGAGGGAAAAGAAGCGGTGGGATTAGGCAGTGGATTTAAATTCCAGCTCTGTCTTCTTCTACCAAAATGGTCTAACTATAATTTGGATTCCTCATATATTTAATGGGAATATAATAGTATTTACCTTACAGGATTGCTGTGATGACTAAATGACATTTTATATGTACTTGGTACTTAATAAGTTCTCCATATACAGTAACTGCTGGCTTTATTATGATTGTCTATATTAACAATAATAATTAGCCATAACTTCAGGATGTTTATATTTAGTTTAGGGGTTAAAATTATCAGAGGCCAATCACCCAGAGGCTACTTGAGGATATTAAAATGTTAAGCTGTATGACAATAACCATGTTTTCAATTATATGCATTCAGGTTAAGGAAAAATTTATGTGGACCAGCAGATGGGGAAAAGAAAATTTCCCTGAAGAAGTGAGGACTGAATTGTACCTAGAAGAGTAGACAGAATTTAGAATACACAAAGGAGAATTTAAGTTTCAAGAGAAAGGAGGTCAGGGAGAAAAGTGTGAGTATGCATATAACAGAAAAGGGGAGGGTTTCAGAGCTGTTTTTCTGGGTTATTTGGCAACATTTATACTTTCTCTTCTTTTTCTTCTTTATTAACAGCTTTTTAATAAATTTCATTGAGTTTTTTAGCTGTTACCTGTGCCAAAATAATAAATATACTCATAATATCAAATCACTTAAATCGTTAAGAGTCATGAGCAGTTTACTATCCAGCTGCTGCTTTTAAAGCATACCATTTTGGAATTAATTCTTGAAAGCTATATTTGCATTACTGCATGTAGACTGGGCAAATAGGAAGACTTTATATTCCTAAGAAAGGAAAGGGGAAAAAGAAAAAAGAAAGGAAAGGGAAGTCGCTCAGTCGTGTCTGACTCTTTGCAGTCGTGTCTGACTCTTTGTGACCCCATGGACTGTGGCCCACCAGGCTCCTCCAGCCATGGGATTCTCCAGACAAGAATACTGGAGTGGGTTGCCATTCCCTTCTCCAGGGGATCTTCCCAACCCAGGGATCAAACCCAACTCTCCTGCATTGCAGGCAGATGTTTTACCCTCTGAGCTTCCAGGGAAGCCCTGGTATATTCCTAAGGACAACACTAAATTTCTAAGGATAAGCATGTGCTTCAGTGACCAGTAAACACCAGTTAGTGTCTGTGATGGCTGTTCCTTCATTGATTAAGGAAATTGTATGGAGTGGTCTACTGTATGGAGTGGCATGGTTCTGCAGTTACCTCTCGTCCTCAGCACTTGCCCATAGTCACAACCTCGAGGGAAACTTTGGATATGGGGATTTAAAATAAACTGGAGCCATCGAGACAGTTGGGGTGGGAGTTGGCGGGTGGGGGGGCAGGGTGTGAGTGCTGAAGACTCTGTAAATGAAGGAAGTTAAAAACATAAACCAGGATTTCTCTCTTTGCAACTGTAAAGAGATTAGGGAGGCACTTAAAAAAAAATCCTGAGATTGTATGATACTTTTAAAATGAAATTTAGAGAGAGGTAACATTAAATTGTACGTAGTGATTTAGTGATTTATTCATTTTGTTCGTACTCTGCTGAAGTATTGTTTGCTGCTACTCCTGGTGTTGCCTTGCTGGCCTCTCATTTAGTCTGGTTCATGACCAGAGGTTGGCCACCCACCCTGGCCATGGAGTCCTGACCAACACGGACATGCTGGGCACAGTTAAATGGTCTCCTTCAATGCCCAGCCTATCAACCTAAGGGTAAAAATGACAGAAGATATTACAAATGCATTTTTACCTTTAGCTCCTTAATCAAGTGTAGGGGAAATTTATGTGATCTGTTTAGTTACATAATTCTTTCCAAAAGTATTTTATTTTCCATGAAAGCCCCTGTAATGAAAGGTTCTGCTGGCCATTGTATTGGAACTTCTCTTGGAAGCATATTAGGAGAGGCAATATAGTTTAACATGTTTGAAACTAAACAGATATGAGTTGAAGTTTTGTTTCCACGACTTATTAGCTTTAATATTTGGGATAAGTTATTTAAGCTCTCTAAGCTTGTTTTCTCCCTGGAAAAATAGAGATAATAATAGTATTTATTGCAAAGTTTTTTTAAAAAAATAAAGGTTAAAAGTTTAAGTCACCTAGTAGAGTGATTGATATGTAGTGAATCACCATTAAATAAAATTGATAATATTAATAATAGTGACTTAATTATGAATGTGTTAATGTGTTTGCATTGTTAATAACTTGCTTAATAAATATAGTGATTACCATTAAAAATACCTAATGTCATCTACTGCTACAATTATTATCGTAATGCTTAATTAAGTTAATTTGTATTAGTTTCCTCATCTGTAACATGAGGATAATATTACCTATAGATTGATGCTGTGACCTACACACAGATGTGCTGTGAGAATTAAATAAGGGACTGGGTGTGGCTGTGCTTCATAAACCATATGATAATTATTATGGCAGAGATGAAAGAAAGCAGATGACATCTGGGAGCTCTTCTTACCTTAATATATATGGCCAGAATCAGCATAGTAGAGTTTTTTGATGAGTGCTAGTCTTTTCAGACCTAGGGCAAGTGTTTCTGGGGAGCCAAATGGATGGTTGGCAGTGGAGCAGGATGCTGTGTCCAGAGAGGCTGGCAGAGCAGCAGCTTTCAATTGTGTTTCCTTTGCCTGGCACAGTCACTGTCATTGCTTTTTTTTTTTTTTTTTAGCACTGTAGCTACTATGGAATTCCAGCATTAGTCAACTTCTAAACAAGTTACTTTGCTAAGGAACACTCTTTCTTCTTTTTCTACTTTTTTAACTGTTGAGATAAATGACTTGTGCATCCACCATTAAGCAAGACATGTTTTGAGGCAGTTTTACCTATGTTATTTAACAGTAACTTTATACTCATCTGCTAAAATGTGCTTTATCACCTGTATTAACAGACAAGGACACTGAGGCTCACTAACTCACTCAATAGTAAATTGTAGAGCCGGGATTAAAACTCTTATCGAACTGGAGTTAAGGCTCTGTTCTTTCTACTACTTTAGTTAATTGGTGCTCATATTGTTTAAGCACAAGTGTAGAAAAAGGACAGGAAAGAGGAGTGGTTCTCAGTGGAGGGAGATGCTGTCTCCCTGCAGAGTGTTTGAAAGTATACAGGGGAATTTTTGATTGTCATGGTGACTGGGGTGATGGGGTGCTGCTGGATTTGGGGAGTAGGAACTGGATACCAAATGTTCCACAGTGCTCTCAACAATACAATGAACAATGTTCCCCTTGAAATGCCAGTTGTGCCCTTTTTGAGAGACAAGGGATTAGGTCATTCAGAAACATCTCTTCTGACTTCTGAAGTGATAAAAAGGTCCATGTCTGTGCCAGTAGTTACAGTTTACAGTTTTCATTTGTATGCTACTTACAAAGTACGAAACCTCAACCCTCACTTTCTAAATTGTTTCTCATTAGGTCTTTTGTTTATACGCCCTTTATAACCCTTAGCACAACATATTAATCACTGTATCCCATACCACAAAAACGTGAACATGGACACTGTTTTATTCATTACTGGGTTTGCGGTGCCCAGTGCAGAGTCTGTGCTCAAGGAACACTTGTTAATACGAGGGCATAGCAATTTGTCTATCATCTATAAAAGCCAAGAAACAAGTTTGAAAACATGGATCTGTGTTAACTGTTTCTCCTCCACATCTCCAGAAACTCTAGTTTGCCTTAAGCTGCTGCTACTGCTGCTGAGTTGCTTCAGTCGGTGTCCGACTCTGTGTGACCCCAGAGATGGCAGCCCACCAGGCTCCCCTGTCCCTGGGGTTCTCCAGGCAAGAACACTGGAGTGGGTTGCCATTTCCTTCTCCAATGCATGAAAGTGAAAAGTGAAATTGAAGTCACTCAGTTGTGTCCGACTCTTAGCGACCCCACGGACTGCAGCCTACCAGGTTCCTCCATTCATGGGATTTTCCAGGCAAGAGTACTGGAGTGGGGTGCCATTGCCTTCTCCAAGTTTGCCTTAAGAAACATTAGTGTTTCAGTGGTCATTAAGTACACCCCAGGTTATTCCTGAGTTCTCGCTCCTTTCCCAACTAAGGAGTACTCTGGTAGCTTGGGGTTCTCATTTTGTCACCAGAATCCTTCTAAGAAGCAAAGTTCTGTGTTTTGAGCCTGGCCAAGCACCTAGTGGCTCAGTTGGTAAAGAATCCTCCTGCAATGCAGGAGACCTGGGTTCGATCCGTGGGTTGGGATGATACCCTGGAGAAGGAGATGGCAACCCACTCCAGTATTCTTGCCTGGAGACTCTCATGGACAGAGGAGCCTTTTGTGCTACAGTCCACAGGGTTGCAAAGAGTCGGACACGACTGAGCGACTAAACCCCTGCTACCACAAGCAACTGTTGGTTCATTTCAGCTGTGAAGTTGTAGCTCCATTTCCACCCTGAATACTTTTGAGTGATAGAGATATAACCAGAGCCAGGATTGGTGTTCAGAATGATTGGCTAGAGTAAAAGCCTCACATCTAATTTTTTAAGCAGGCCTTTAATTCATCAGAATTATTAGTTCTCATTTTCTACTTTTGAAAGAGTATTTATTTTCCCTTGTGGTGATTGTATATACATCAGCATTTTTGTCTTTATCTTTCCAGTAGACTTTCATGTATTTTAATCTATGGAACACTCCGGGTTGGCACTGGCACTTTTTATTTCTAATTAGAACACCTCAAAGCTCTTTGAGAAAGAATTACCTAATTTTCCAATTTATTTATGAGACTTCACTTGTCATGTTGCCAAGATCCCTTAGCAAGTTAGTTGAAGGATTAAAATAAGAACTACACATCCTTGATTCCTAGTTATTTGACTTTAATGCTTTTTTCTTTCCCTCCCTTCCCTCCCTCCTTCCCTCCCTCTCTCCTCTCTAGCTTTCTCTCTTTCTCCCTTTCTTTCTTTCTCTATTGCAGGCAGCATATATTCCGGTTTTGTTTTGTTTTTTCTCTCTCCTTCTTTGAAGATGAAGTAAGTATGGTGCTGGGGTGTGTGTTTCTATACAAAAAAGTTTAAAGCTGCTAGCTGAATGAAACTTAATGACTTTCTGAAGTGTGGATTATGTTGCAGTGTAATGTTCTTTTTCAATTAATATAGTTTCATCAAATTGCTGAAAAAAATCAATCAGCATACTTAAGAAAATGTATAATGAAGAAATAAACAGTGGATGTAAATATACTTCAGTCTTTAAGTGGGTAAAGAGAATTATCTTTGACTTGATAGCATATTTGAGAAAAGGACAAGACTTGACTTGGGAGGTCACTGCCTTTCACCCTGGGAAAAATCCAAGGATTACTGGCATTATAAGGAGAAATTGCAGATTATGGTTACTCTGTGGAAGGATTACTGAGACACACTTGCCTTGGGCTAGAAGAAGACAATGGGAATTAAGATATTACAATAAGAGTAATATTAACTGTATTTCCAAGGTTGAATACAAAAAGGAACAACTGTTTCTCAGGCCTATGTGTGAAGTGATGCTGGAACTGAGATTGCTCTTTACCATTCTTCCAACTTTGGCTCCAACCAAGTCTTTAGGTTCTTCATATCAGTCTAGGCAGAAAGATGACAGTTGTACTGATTTTATTATTTAACAGTCAGTCTTAATTTGTGTACTTCTAGCCCTTCCCCAGTCACTTCTGTTACAGTCCAGTGAAGGGTGATGTCAGAATTGTGCTGAGGCAGTTATGGAAGAGTGTAAGGCCTCTGGACTGGTTTTCACAGACATGGAATCTAAACCAAGCTCTGACCCAAATAATGCAACTGAATTTCTCAGACCCTCAGATACTTCATCTGCAAAATGGAGGGAATGATGCTAGATGATTTTCACAATTCCAGATATTGTTAAACATATAGGGACCTCTCAAAGGTCTATAAACATATTAATTGGAAGGATTGAAAATCTATTTAGTTGCTCAGCAATATTATATCTTCGAAGTATCAGATGAAAGTTCACGAATGATTTCCCTCTCGGAAGGCTGTAACATTTATGAGATTTATACAGCCCCTATTGGGACAGCTGATTTCATTTGAAAAGGTCTAAAACTTTTTATTTTAAAATAATAAAATAAAGGTAAATATAAAACATAAAACATTTGAACATGTCCTTTAAAGTATGTTTTAGTCCAAAGATTGCTAATTTGTAGGAACCAACAGGCAAAACTCTTGACATTGAAGTAAACAAAAATGAAGTTTTCTGATCTAATTTTCGTCTTCATTATTTCATTCAGTTTTGAAATTCCTGTAACAGTAAAGCCACATTTTGATAATTTACTTACACTTGATATATGGTTAATATGTAAAAAACAGAACAATTGAATAAACAAAGCAAGAACAGGATCGTTCATACATACAGCAAACAAACAGGTAGCTGCCAGAGGGGAGGGGTGTGGAGGGGCAAAATGAGTAAAGGAGAGTGAGAGGCACAAATCTCCAGTTATAAAATTAAATAAGCCATGAAGACATAGTATATCACCTAAGGAATATGGTCAATAACATAATAACTCTCTGGGGACAGATGGTTACTAGACTTACTGTGGGGTTCATTTTATAATGGATGCAAATATCAAGTCACTAAGTAGTATACCCCAAACTAGCATAGTATTATCTGTTAACTACATTTCAATTAAAAAAATGGAATTTAGGACTTCCCTGATGGTACAGTAGATAAGAATCCGCCTGCCAGTGCAGGGGACAGAGGTTGAATCCCTGGTGGGGGAAGATCCCACGTGCCTAGAGCCCATGCTCTGCAACAAGAGAAGTCTCCG
This sequence comes from Budorcas taxicolor, assembly GCF_023091745.1. Classification (NCBI taxonomy): domain Eukaryota; kingdom Metazoa; phylum Chordata; class Mammalia; order Artiodactyla; family Bovidae; genus Budorcas; species Budorcas taxicolor. The sequence goes on along the minus strand of NC_068918.1, from coordinate 16,731,002 downwards.
CAGTGAGAAGCCCATGGACCCCAACAAAGAGTAGTCCCCACTCGTGGCAACCATAGAAAGCCCCTGCCAAGCAAAGAAGACTCAGTGCAACCAATCAACATAAAATAAATAAATAAATTATAAAAAATAAAAAATGAAAAGGAAAGTTAACAAAATATGTCGGTATATTTCATTTTTGGCTAAAACCCCCAAATGAATAAATATTGATAATGGAAAAATTACCATATAAAAATATAACTATAACTAACAAGACGCTGTTACTTTTAGTCTTTCTTTAAAAAATACTAGGAAAGCTCTTAGTGGTTGTGCTTTCCTTATTTAGCTGGGTTAATCTCTTAGTTGCTAAGGGCAGATTGCTTTGTTTATAAACTTTTTAAACCAAATCTGCACACAACCACATCATGGATAATAAAGTGGGAAAAAACCATTCAAATTGTCAGTCTGCACCCACTTAACCACCTCCATCTTATTAATGCCTAATTTAGCTTCTTTAGCAATGTCTTCCACATTGCATGTTTTGCACACTGTGTTTTAAATGGTGTGCTGCTGGTGATTGCTAACCATGTGTGTGGGTGTGACTGAAATACCCGATGTGTGATGGGAATTCCTTTCCCCATGATGTACCCAGGTTAAGCTACTGTCAAGTGAGTAATTCTCACTGCAGGGACATTGGAGCTCCGTGTAACATCTGAATGTCTTTGAGGTGGCTTGGCAGATACCAAGCATGTTGATTCCACATCAGGACCAGCAGCGCTGATGAGGAGTGTGCCATGTGTAGGTTTCTGGTAATGAAAACTTTCCCTTGATATCTGCCTCTTTTAAAAAGCCTCCTGATTTTGGAATAAATAAAACTAGATCTTATGACTACCGCTCATCTAATGAGCTTTCAGCCTTTATAGTGTGGTCATCTAATATAGAGAACTATAATGTTTGTGCAATTTAAAATTTCTTTAAGTGTCACATTCAGTTTTCTTAGCAATTTTTATGATACTGTTGTTGTCCTGACAAGCCAAATGTCAGTGCTGAAAGGTAAGCAAAACTTGTGTGATTGCATGATTGTGTGTGTGTGTGTGTGTGTGTGTGTGTGTGTGTGTGTAGTAAAAGTTTAAAGAGCAGGTGAAATGACTTTTTGACAGGTGATGGCATTAACCGAAATATGGAAAAGTTTCTATCGTAGCAAATAGAAATGTATACACCACAACAAAGGAAGGCAGAAATGTGATGTTCTTTTCTCAGATTAAGAGTCTCAGTTTTACTCTTGAGGCCCTGCTCTGCAAAGACAGCTCAGTTTCTCCCAACCCAGTATTCTCAATTTGAGCCAATGATTTTTTTTCAGCCAAAATTAAATATCTTTGTCATCGTTCATTTCAAAGCGCAGTTGCTTTTCAGTGAAGGGCATCTGAAAGGCTTGCTTTCTGTTTTCCTCAGTGGCATCTGGGAGCCAGGGAGAGTGGCCACCATTAGGGCAGCAGCAGCGGATTAGCTGTCTCCCGGTCCCTGCTGGTCTCATCCTGCAGTGCCCGACCTGCCTGGTTCCAGCACATGACAGTTTTTTCAGCATCCTGATCATTTCTGTAGCTTGTGCTTATGTACCTTTGATTTTGAGACTCTGAATCAATGTGGCAGGTCCTTTCTGGACCCAGGTTCTGAGCACCTTCAAATTTCCCTAGAGGATCTTCTGGTTTCTTTCTCCAGCCTCCACTGGAGTGTGTGAACCTGCTGGGGATGAACCCCAGATTCACACACAGGCATCTTCCTCAGCTGTGGAGACCGTGTCTCACTTGCACTCCTGCTGCCATTTTAAATGCTATGTCATTTCAAATGTAGAGTTGTTGTTTTTTAATGTATATTTTATTGAAGTACAGTTGATTTTCAATGTTGGAGGAGGAAATGGGAACCCACTTCAGTGTTCTTGCCTGGAGAACTCCATGGGCAAAGGAGCCTGGCAAAAAGTTGGACATGACAGAGCAACTATCACTCGCAATGCTTAAGGTGCATAGCAAGGAAATGCAATTTTTAAGAAAGTTTTGTGTTGGGTCCAGTCTCTACCCTCAGAAGCAGAGGCTCAGTAATGGCTCCTCAGATTCCCCCAAACTTAAGAGGGTGTTACCCTCTGTCCCTGAGACTTGACCCCTGGGCAGGGGATTGGGTTGTGAAATTCTCCCATCTGATTCCTTGTCCTTCCAGCACAGATATGGTTTGACCTCTACAATTCCTGTCTTCTAGAAATTGATTTTGGTTCACATCATCTTTCTTTTCTACTCTAGAACATTTAATCACTGATGAGTCCTTCAGGCTTGGCTTTTATATGCAAAATACTCAGCTTTGGGAAGTTTCAGTAGAGCTCTTTTCTTCAGGAAAGGCTAGTCTCTCTCAATCAAAGCTTTTGCATTCAGGCAATAGTCTTGCTATGGATGTAAAATCTTGTGTTTTAAAACTGTAAGCTGATTGATGACTGCTGTTCTTGGCTGTGTGCTGCCCTTTTCCTGAAGCAATGAACTACAATGAATTAAGAGAGTGTGGGGGATATGGGGAAAACTACAGGAAAATGAGGGTTTAAAATTCACCAAGGATGAAGCTACATTGGTTTAATATTGCAAAAATATTATACCCGTTACGTCAACATCTTCTGTAAGTCACCAGTTTACCATGGAGATTTTTAGATGGGTCTGATGAAAAGGAATGAAATCCACACTTGGATTTCTATTAATGAACAGTACGTTTTATTAAAAATAAGAATCACTCTAGTTTTCTTTACCTTGTTGTTTCTCAGTCATTTTTTCTTTCTTTGATAATTTAGTCTTTACATTTTTTAATCGTAAGATAAAATGCAGATATAGACCCTCACAAATGAATGTGTGTATACATTAATGAATTGCTTAATAAGTTTTAAGGTGAACACCATTGTAACCATCACTATGACAAGAAATAGAACTTTGCCAGCCACACAGAAGTCCCTTCTATATGCTAGATCCCCTCCTTTCCACTACATGTAACTATTATCCTCATTTCTGTAGTAATCACTTCCTCGTGTGTGTTTAGTTTTGATATTCGAATGTGCACCCTTAGATACTATGATTTAAATTTGACCATTATTCAAAATTTGATGTTTTAAAGACCCTTTTAATCTATGGTTCCTCCCCCTATCTCTTTCTCTTCCCTATGTTTCTGTTGAAGACATGGACTCTTGGATATCTTCATATGAAGATATGGACTCATGGACTCCAGCAGTCTGGATTTTGCTGATTGCACGCTCATGGTGTAGTTTAGTGTGTTCCTTTGTCCTCTTCTATTTCCTGCAAATTGGCAGCTTGCCCAGAGGCAATGCTAGACTCAAGTTTACTGTCTTTGGCATGACTAGAGATGGTATTTGGGAAAACTGTAGGAGGCACATAATGTCTGCTTGTCTGTCTATAATTTTAGAAACTGTTGATGTTTACAGTGCCTAAATCGATTATATACTATACACTCTAGTGCCTCGATCAGACCTGAATTATTAATATATGTGCAAGACTCCCCAAACTGCAGGCAAATGGGAGATAAGCTTTCCCAAATGGTACGGCAATTTAGAAATCTTCTAGATGTGCTTTGCTAACTTTTGTATTTGATATAAACTAGGCTAGCAAGGTCACATCAAGCTTGGAGCAAATGCGGAGTGACAGTTTCAGGGAAAAAGCAATTTCTCTGTCTCTATCCCTGACCTGGGCTTCCCAGGTGGCTCAGTGGTCAAGACCTGCCTACCAATGCAGGAGACAGGGGTTTGATCCCTAGATTGGGAAGAGCCGCCTGGAGAAGGAAATGGCGACCCACTCCAGTATTCTTGCCCGGGAGATCCCACGGACAGAGGAGCCTGTCAAGCTGCAGTCTATGGAGTCGCAAAAGAGTAGGACATGACTTAGCTGCTAACCAACAACGGGCCCCATCTGCGGTTGTGGCACTTCTCCTTCCTGCAAAGTCTCCTCCTGTCACGTGTTACTCCTGTAAGTCTCCAGGTGGTGTCTCCTGTATGCTCTGGAAAACAGCGTCCTTGGCAACCAAGGGACATCTTTCTGTCTCTTCACTTGTTGCCTGACTTTGATTCCCTTTGGTAAAATCTTCTTTAAATCTCTTGGACTCTATGAATCCCTATTATAGGTGGCCTCTCATGCTGCTGCCACTGCATTGATGTGGGTGACATCTTCCACTGATGCCCAGGGAATATCTGTTTTCTCTTCCTCCTGGATATACAGCTAGATTACATTACTCAGTCATTCTAGCAATGGCTGTGGCTTGTAAGTAATTTCTAGACAGTGCTGGACATTTGGGAGTGATGTGTGCCTTTTCAAGGGAACCTCTTATCTTTTGTGATGGCTAGATGCAAATGATGGTAATGCTATGGTTAAAACAGAGTATAAGTATTGCAGAATTTGAGGGTCTTATTGATGCTTTTGAACTGTGGTGTTGGAGAAGACCCTTGAGAGTCCCTTGGACTGCAAGGAGGTCCAACCAGTCCATTCTGAAGGAGATCAGCCCTGGGATTTCTTTGGAAGGAATGATGCTAAAGCTGAAACTCCAGAACTTTGGCCACCTCATGCGAAGTTGACTCATTGGAAAAGACTCTGATGCTGGGAGGGACTGGGGGCAGGAGGAGAAGGGGATGACCGAGGATGAGATGGCTGGATGGCATCACTGACTCGATGGACGTGAGTCTGAATGAACTCCGGGAGTTGGTGATGGACAGGGAGGCCTGGCGTGCTGCGATTCATGGGGTCGCAAAGAGTCAGACACGATTGAGCAACTGAACTGAACTGAACTGAACTGAACTGAACTGATGGTCTCATAACTACTTAACTCAGCTGCTGTTGTGCAAAAGACATAGACAATGGGTAAGTGTGCGACTCTGTTCTCATCAGACTTTATTCACCAAAAAAGGGATGGGCTGTAGTTTGCTGGCACTTGGCCTGGCAGAGCCACAAGCTGTTAAGAGCTTGGAAGCTGAGTATTGACCAGGAATGCTTACCTTCAACTGTCATGTGAAAGAGAAACCAGCTTTTGTTGTATTTGATTTACGTATTTTTTATCTATTTTCTGCCATTTGTTTTTCAGTCACTAAGTTGTGTCCTACTCTTTGTGACCCCATGGACTGCAGCACACCAGGCTTCCCTGCCCTTCACCAGCTCCTGGCGTCTGCTCAAATTCATGTCCATTGAGTCAGTGATGCTATCTAACCAGCTCATCCTCAGGAAGATAAAGATGTTCCCTTATACTCCTTCCCTCAATTTTTCCCAACATCAAGGTCTTTTCCAATGAGTCGGCTCTTCACATCAGGTGGCCAAAGTAGTGGAGTTTCAGCTTCAGTATAAGTCCTTCCAATGAATAGTCAGGGTTGATTTCCTTTAGGATTGACTGGTTTGATCTCCTTGCAGTCCAAGGGACTCTCAAGAATCTTCTCCAACACCACAGTTTGAAAGCATCAAGTCTTAGGTACTCAGCCTTCCTTATGGTCCAACTCTCACATCTGTATATGACTACTGGAAAAAAAACCATAGCTTTGACTAGACAGATTTTTGTTGACAAAGTGATGTCTTTGCTTTTGAATATTCTGTCTAGGTTTGTCATCAGTTTTCTTCCAAGAAGCAAGCATCTTTTAATTTCATAGATGTCTTAAAATAATAGAAATTTATTGTTTTACAACTCTGAAGTCTAGAGTACAAAATCAAAGTGTCTGCAGAGCTGTGTTTCCTCTGAAACCTGTATGGAAATTCCTTCTCTGCCTTTTCTTTTCTTATTAATTTTTTTTTGTAGTGCTCCTTGCAGCTTGTGGAAGCTTAGTTCCCAGAGTGGGGATCAAAACCATGGCCCCTGCATTGGAAGCTCAGAGTGCTAACCGTCGGACCACCAGGAGAGCCCCTTCCCTGCCTTTTCTTACTTTCTGGTTGTGACTGTCTTGGTGTTTTCTAGCTCACAGCTTCATCCCTTCAGTCTCTGCCTTTATTGGCACATGGCACCCTCCCTGTGTTTCTGTCTCCTCCTCTCTTAGAAGGACGATAGTAGGACTGAGAGTCTGCCCTACTCCAGTATGACCTCATCTTAATTTGCATCTTCATTACATCTGCAAGGTTTCTGTTTTTAAATAAGGTCCCTTCCCAAGTACGAAGGGTTAGGACTTCAACATAGCTTCTGGAGCGACTCAATTCAATTTATAAAAAGAGATTATGTTTTGTAGGGAGGGATTTATTTATTACTGAGCACACTTTATGACCATATCAGTGGCACGCTGCACTTGATTGATTTGGGGAAAATTCACCCAGTATATCTGAGAAGTTTTGTTTTGAAGCAACTTATTCACCTGAAAGAAGAGCCGCTGTCTTTCCAGAACTCATGGCCCAGTCCATGGAGGGCTGGAAGGAAGCCAGAAGTGGTAATGGAGAGGTGAAAGATGACAGTCGTCTCAACAAAGCACAGGCTTTGTGCCTGAGTATCGTTCTGCCTGCTGTTCACCAGGACTGCATAGCTGTGTTTCTGCTTAGTTCGCTCAGCATAAACTGTTTCCAGGAAGCTCATTAGTCAACTGTAATCTTGGCAGAACCACTTCCTTTTCTCCTGACCCTCCTGTTACCACCCCTGCAGACATGACTGGACATGTTTAATCCTAACCTGAACACAGAAGACATGCCTGCTTTGTACTTCTGCTGAGAGCTATAAAAGGTGTTAAAGATAAATGATGATTAGAACCTCACCTCCATCTCCAAGCAATAGCCTTCTTTTAGGTAAAGCTTGACAGAAGTAACTGGTTTTCAATTTACAAAAAATTCAATACTATCAGAATACTGATTTCGATGATTTCTCTCTAGCAAACTTTTGAAACAAAGTTACAAGCCAAGGTGAATCAAAAGGTGAAAATACTGATAGGTAGCGCCTGGTAAACTTGTTATTTTAGTTCTTAAAAAATTAATTTGCTATCCTGTGGACAGCCTAGATATAAAACAAAATGAGGGAACCAGTGAATATTGGGAAGGCAATGTTCTTGTGTTTATGTCTGTGTTTAATTATTAATGTTTCTCCATTGTATGCAAATAATCAGCACAGAGGTGTATTTCCTCATGCCTGTATACTTATCAGGCCAGCCCTCTTTCTCACACCTCAGACGTGTTTCCAGGTAGGTTTTCTGATGTCTGATCGGTCAGCTGAGATGCTCACCATTACTGAGTCCTCCAGGCCTGTCTGAGGAACTCTAGCCTGGGAGAATCTAAACATATCATTCAAAGGTCTCTGATGTTGGAAAGAAAGGAGGTTTTAGATGATTTTTGTTTTTGTTTGGACTTGGGTCAGTGCCTCCCATTTATAGCTGGAATGTGCACTGGATGGTTTCAGATGTGTTTCGGAAGACTGATGTGGGCCTCCTGAAAATCAACCACAGTGGGGCCCCAGGAGACTCAGGAGCAGGTTATCGTGTTAAATGTTAAGCAGGTTATATCATGTTAAGTCTTTATCAGTGAATATTGATGTTGAACACTGAGACCATGAAAATTCTCCTCTTCCACGGACAACCTTGGGCCTCCCAGACAACCTGCACAGTCAGAACTAGTGCAGAGTAAGCCTTTCTTGGTGGCTTTTCCGCCCGACTTTATCCAGATAGAAAGGATTCACCCAGGGAATTTCAAGTCAAAGTCCAAGAACAAAGTTATACCTGTAAATGACATGACTGACCTATAGTTGGTAAATGGAAAGAAAAACGCTCCCAATGTGTAGAGCTATAGGAACAAGTGTTAATAGGGAGGCTCATATTTTGCCAGTAGTGTCCCACGGATCGTATAGGCTGTTATGGACAATTGCCATTTCCTAGGATAAAAAGATATCTTATAAAAGTATGACTCACTTTTGCTGTATTTTATGGGAGTCCACTTGTGGTGAATCCACTTGTCCCATACCTATTTAACTTTTGATCTCCTAGTATAAATTTCCACCTTCATTAAAGAAAATGCAAAATCTAAAGGAGAATTTGGCTTCCCCCACGGGCACTAGTGATAAAGAACCCGCCTGCCAATGCAGGAGATGCAGGAGATATGGGTTTGATCCCTGGGTCGGGAAGATCCCCTGGAGAAGGGCATGGTAACCCATTCCAGTATTCTTGCCTGGAAAATCCCTTGGACAGGGAAGCCTGGTGGGCTGTGGTCCATAGGGTTGCAAAGAGCCAGACATGACTGAAGTGACTTAACACACAGCAAAGGAGAATTGCAAACAGTTATTCAAGAATCACACCAAAACAAAAACTAGTTATCAACATTTGGAAATCAGGAGATTACACCTAAGAATCCACATTTCTTATAAAACCAGCCTGTGACAGCCCCGAACCTGCATTTCCACTTGGCAGCAACACACTGGAGCCACACTGAAGGGGAGCAGGCTCAGATGGTCAAGCGTCTGCCTGCAATGCTGGAGGCCTGGGTTCCATCCCTGGATTGGGAATATCCCCTGGAGGAAGGCAAGAAAACTCTCTAGAGTATTGTTGCCTGGAAAATTCAATGGACAGGGGAGCCTGGTGGACTACAGTCCACGGAATGGCAAAGAGTCAGACACAAGTGAGCGACTAAGCACAGCACACAGTGCTCCTATCGCATGCCCACTGTATCATTAACATACCAAAGCCCATCCTTGAAGGCATTTGAATTTGTTGTCCCTGATCCATAGGAAAGGAAAGTAGGCTTCAACAATTTTTAAATTTTCTTCCTTGGGATGCTAGAGTGGTTTTTAGAAAAGTTTAAAAAATTTGTAATGGAAATGAGTTATGGCAAGGGAGTGGAAATGGCCACTGAAAATGTATAAAATACATGGGCTTTGCTAGCTACAATTAAGTAAATTTGACAATAACTGGGTTCAGTGTTTCCCATGTCTGAAAGACTGATAGAATCACCAGAACTAGGTAGTGAAGGACCTAAGCTACTCCATTTTGTTAAAGAAGACTCCATTTTGTAAAAATTCCCAGAAAAGAGCTTTTTGGAAATCCCTTAACCTCACCCCACCACCCTGGGACCAATCAGAACCCATGGCAAGCCTGGGAAATGGGAACCAGTCAGAACCCAACACCTAACCCTTCCACAGAAGGTAACCAGTTAGACGTCTCCCAACCTGGAAACTCCCGTTTTTCAAATTTTTTGCGCGAGAATACCCTATATAAGCAATGAAACCCAGAGCTCGGGGCTCCTCCCTATAGCTGCTGCGTCGATATTGGTGGGAGCCCCAGCTCGAGCTTGGTATTAATAACTCTCTTGCTTTTGCATCGGATATTGGCTCCCTGGTGGTTATTGGGAGATTTTGCGACTTGGGCATAACAGTAGGCAATACGTTTTTAGTCTGTAGATACATTGCAAGGGGAGATGTTTCCTAAAGGATGGTGGCGTTGGTATTGAGTGCCTGCGACTAGGGCTTCAAAGGAGGCTGTATTCCACTATGGTCACCTTGGGAGGGAAGAAAGTTTCGGGTCCTGTAATATGACACAGGACAAGAAAACTGGGATGCTCTTGGGTTTAGTTAGTTCTCATTCTCTCTTCAACTATTAGTTCCTGGAGGATATGGTCACCTGAAAGGGGATCTTCACTCTCCCAAGACTATGCCCTTCTTTCAGGTTCCAGTTGATTATGGAAAATCTATTTTTTTAATTTTGCAAATATGATCAGAAAAAATATTAAAATCATAGTGTATGAAATGCAACCCCTTTTCTGGTTTTTAATACTAAATCAGACAAAATATTATTTTATACATGTCCCTGTTTCTGACTCTCATAAATGCTTCACCTTCCCATGCTTTGTATTCTCTTGCAATTCGTTTCATACAGTCCCTTTTCCAGGAATCCTTCCATCTCATTAGGTTTTCCTTTCTTTCTTTTTTTTTTCTTTCTCTGATGCTGCATTTTCCTTTTATTCTACAATCTGTGTTTAATTTTCCAGTCTTCTACTTTTATTCTTATTTTCCTTTTGTGAGTCTGCTCTCTTTTATTTTCTGTCTATTGTTTCGTGTTTTGCCTCTTGGTGCCTTCCCTCATGTGCTGTTTCACATGGTCTGCTTATTTCTCACTCCAGTTTGTTTTATTCCCTGACCATGTATTTATGCCTCTTGCTTAAAAACAAACCACTCCCCCCAAGTGGATGCTTTTGATGTTGTTGTTCAGTCGCTCAGTCGTGTCTGACTCTTTGCGACCCCATGGACTGTAGCACGCCAGGCCCCCCTGTCCATTACCAACTCCTGGAGTTTACCCAAACTCATGTCCATTGAGTCGGTGATGCCATCCAACCATCTCATCCTCTGTTGTCCACTTCTCCTCCCGCCTTCAATCTTTCCCAGCATCAGGGTCTTTTCCAGTGAGTCAGTTCTTCGCATCAAACGGCCAAAGTATTGGAGTTACAGCTTCAACATCAGTCCTTCCAATGGACACTCAGGACTGATCTCCTTTAGGATGGACTGGTTGGATCTCCTTGCAGTCCAAGGGACTCTCAAGAGTCTTCTCCAACACCATAGCTCAAAAGCATCAATTATTCATTGCTCAGCTTTCTTTATAGTCCATCTATCACATCCATACATGACTACTAGAAAAACCACAGCTTTGACTAGACAGATCTTTGTTGGCAAAGTAATGTCTCTGTTTTTTAACATGCTGTCTAGATTGGTCATAACTTTCCTTCCAAGGAGTAAGCGTCTTTTAATTTCATGGCTGCAGTCACCATCTGCAGTGATTTTGGAGCCCAAAAAATCAAGTCTGATACTCTTTCTACTGTTTCCCCATCTATTTGCCATGAAGTGATGGGACCAGATGCCATGATCTTTGTTTTCTGAATCTTGAGCTTTAAGCCAACTTTTTCACTCTCCTCTTTCACTTTTATCAAGAGGCTCTTTAGTTCTTCTTCACTTTCTGCCATAAGGGTGGTGTCATCTGCATATCTGAGGTTATTGACATTTCTCCTGGCAATCTTGATCCCAGCTTGGGCTTCATTCAGCCCAGCATTTCTCATGATGTACTCTGCATAGAAGTTAAATAAGCAGGGTGACAATATCCAGCCTTGACGTACTCCTTTTCCTATTTGGAACCAGTCTGTTGTTCCATGTCCAGTTCTAACTGTTGCTTCCTGACCTGCATACAGATTTCTCAAGAGGCAGGTCAGGTGGTCTGGTATTCCCATCTCTTTCAGTTTGTTGTGATCCACACAGTCAAAGGCTTTGGCATAGTCAATAAAGCAGAAATAGATGTTTTTCTGGAACTCTCTTGCTTTTTTGATGATCCAGTGGATGTTGACAATTTGATCTCTGATTCCTCTGCCTGTTCTAAAACCAGCTTGAACATCTGGAAGTTTGGTTCACGGTTCATGTATTGTTGAAGCCTGGCTTGGAGAATTTTGAGCATTACTTTATGAGTGTAATTGTGTGTTAGTTTAAACATTATTTAGCATTGCCTTTCTTTGGGATTGGAATGAAAACCGACATTTTCCAGTCCTGGCCACTGCTGAGTTTTCCAAATTTGCTGGCATATTGAATGCAGCACTTTCACAGCATCTTTTAGGATTTGAAATAGCTCAACTGGAATTCCATCACCTCCACTAGCTTTTTTCATAGTGATGCTTCCTAAGGCCCACTTGACTTCACATTTCAGGATGTCTGGCTCTAGGTGAGTGATCACACCACTGTGATCATCTGGGTCATGAAGATCTTTTTTGTACAATTTCTGTGTATTCTTGCCACCTCTTTGTAATATCTTCTGCTTCTGTTAGGTCCATACTATTTCTGTCCTTTATTGAGCCCATCTTTGCATGAAATGTTCCCTTGGTACCTCTAATTTTCTTAAAGAGATCTCTAGCCTTTCTCATTCTATTATTTTCCTCTATTTCTCTGCACTGATCATTGAGGAATGCTTTCTTATCTCTCCTTGCTATTCTTTGGAACTCTGCATTCAAATGGGTATATCTTTCCTTTTCTCCTTTGTTTTTTGCTTCTGTTCTTTTCACAGCTATTTGTAAGGCCTCCCCTGAGAGCCATTTTGCTTTTTTGCATTTCTTTTTCTTGGGGATGGTCTTGATCCCTGTCTCCTGTACAATAAGTGAAAAAAGTAAAAATTGCGTTGCTTACAAGTCACAGTAAAAATCACCCAAGAGTCTTTGATAAAATGTAAATGCCTTGGGGTCCTCCCTCAGATCAACCAATTTGGAAACTCTGAGGAATTGTTTTCCTGTCCCAGGTGATTTTAATGAGCCAACCGAGACCCATTCAGTTGTCCTACTGGAACATTTTTACCTTCTTTTCTGATGCCATTAGAACTGCTTTCCTCTGGTTTGGAAGTGAGCAATTACTATAGAAAGAGAAGAACTCCAAGCTATTTGGTTTTACCTGCTTCAACCCACCAAAAATTATTCTGGGGAAGGTGAAAGAGTTTAGGAAAGAATTTCTGAAGGTGGCCATGTATCTTTTTATAGCATTGTGGGAGCAAAAAAAGGTCCACTTTTTTTTTTTCCCCCCTCACGCTTCCCTCAGGCTTCTGATGGGAGTGTTTGTGGTAGCAAGAAGGAAGGAACTCCTGGCCAGTGAGAGACATGACATTGTATCCTGAGTCTTGGGAATGGGGGTGGATACTTCAGTGGGATGGTTTCATTTCATCATAACTTGGTGCTAGTGTTTGTTGCCTGGGTTAGCACAACTAAGCAATATGCTATGATGGGGTTACCAAACATTAAGTTCCCATTTACTTTTAATTATTTCAGGTTGTTGAACTATAGCTGTTTTAAGAAAAATTGAAACCAACAGATTTTTTTTTTCTAAAACATACATTAAAGTATTTTTAGTGTGAGAACTGGGGAAGTAATAGTCACTAAGTAGTCTGTCACAAGAGTGGAAGTTGTAACAATGCTATTATGGGGAAATTATTTTATGTTCTAGTTTTCCAAGTTAGACCTTGAGACTGTGTTTTTAAAAATTTTTTACTTTTCCTTAAGCCTATTTTTTTTCTTCCAGTGTACAATAAGAAACATGAGCAAATGATCATATTTTTGAAGTGATCAAATTTTTTGATCAAAAGCAAAAAATATATTTTCCTTAAACATATTCTACTTAGTAAGTACACCACCTTCTTTTCTTGGTTTTCATATCCTGAGTTACTTCTGCATCATTAAGTTTATCTGAGGGGCCCAGATTCTATCATCATGGGGAATTTCTGAAGTGTTACATGGAAGAAGAGAGTAAGGTGCAAAGCAGATGTCATTTTGGTTGATTCCTTTAGTGTCACTCCAGAAAGTGACATGATTAGAGAAATACTGATCCGGTTGGACATCAGTCTTTCCCACCATGTGGCAGAACCCCAAGCAGAATCTTTAGCAGAGGCGGGGTGGTGGTGTCACTGTGTCAGGTCTCCAGAGAGTCTCGGGTAGCTATGGGCTACATCACATGTTGTTCAGAGTCTCGTGAAGACTCCATAAATATTTACTCATGGATTTATAGTAGCCCTGGTCACAACTGCAAAGTAGAAAACTTTTCCTTCAGCTGTGTCCTCTCTCTCACAGAAGCATGTCTTCCTAATGTTGGCATGGCTTTGTGCTTATCCTTTTTACAGTTGATGGAGGGAATCCCTGCAACACTTTCTTCAAACCACTCTGTTACTATTCATTTTTTTTTCAGATAAAGAAATCTCTAAATTGACATGTTTTTCATTTGAACAGGAAATCTTTCTTTTACATTGTTTGATACCTCTCCTCAGCTTTCTTAATTCTTTTGTACAGGGGAGGAGACTCCAGTATGGCTATTTGATTTGATTTTTTTTTTTTTTTTTGTGGGGGGAATTCTAAAATATTTTTAAAAAATCTTACCTCTCACTTAAAAAATAATCCATATTCCAAAGCTATATAAAAGTATCATTTCCGCATTTTCTTGGAACTTTCTAAAGAGAAAATGTCTTCCCCAGGTTTCTGTTGAGATAGGACGAGAGGGTGGTGGTATTGGGTGTACTTGAGTGGTAGGAGGTACGGAAATATAGGTTAAACTTGGAAATCAAGCAAATCAAACTATTCTTTTTCCCTACACTTCTTAGGGTGTTTGGATTTTTCTAAGTCTTTGAAACCATGATGTCAGTTAGAGGTATGTTTTGTGATGTTAAAATTTAGCTGCATGAAAAAAAACGAACACATACCTTCACCTGACATTTAATATAATACCTGTTGTGTATGTGTTGTTGTTGTTGTTTAGTTGCTAAGTCGCATCTGACCCTTTTGCGACCCCATGGAGTCTGCCAGGTTCCTCTGTCCATGGGATTTTCCAGGCAAGGGTACTGGAGTGGGTTGCCATTTCCTTCTCCAAGGAATCTTCCCAACCCAGGGATGGAACCCATGTCTTCTGCATTGTAGGCAAATTCTTTACCTCTGTACCACTGGGGAAGCCCTGTGTGTGTGTGTGTGTGTGTGTGTGTGTGTGTGTGTGTATGCATATATATTAATAGTAAGACTGATTCTTATCAGTTTCATTTCATGGGTCTGGAATCTTTCTGGTTGTAAATTATTAGTACCTTCTAATTTATAATCATGGCTTTTGAGTCAATCTATACATCAAGAGGGTCTTCCCTGGTGGCTCAGAGGGTAAAGAATCTGCCTTGCAGTGCAGGAGATCTGGGTTCTGTTCCTAGGTTGGGAAGATCCCCTGGAGAAGGAAATGGCACCCCACTCCAGAATTCTTTTTTTTTTAAATTTATTTCTTCTTTTAATCGAAGGATGATTGCTTTACAAAATTTTGTTGTTTTATGTCACACATCAGCATGAATCAGCCATAGGTATACATATGTTCCCTCACTCTTGAACCTCCCTCCCCACTCCAATATTCTTGCCTGGAGAATTCCATGGACAGAGGAGCCTGGTGGGCTACAGTCCTGGGGTTGCAGATAGTCAAACATGGCTGAGCAACTAACACTTTCACTTTCACATACATCAAGAGATAGCAAAAGCAGCTAGCTTGAGCCAGTGTTCTGGACCTACAAACTCTGAAGGCATTCTGGTGCTTCTTTCCTCAAGGCTGCTGCTGAACTGTGGTATAACCAGTTAAAACATACTCCAGCCTTATGAAAATTCTCATAACCTCATTAATGCTGTGGAAAATTTAAAGAACAACAAAAGTAGGCTTGGTGCTGGTTAGAATGTGATTTCTCCTGAGAGTATTTGGAATTTGCTGTGAGTTAATGAAAACTTCAGTTTCTACTCCCTGTCACGTGGTTTTCTTACTGGATGGTGGGTTTTTTTTTTTTCCCCCTATTGTTTCCAGACTGCAGAGGGAAGTATGAAATAATGGATCCTCTTTGAGATGGGATTCTTGCCTGGAGAATCCCATGGAGGGAGGAGCCTGGTAGGCTACAGTCCATGGGGTCACAAAGAGTCGACACGACTGAGCTACTTCACTCACTTTATTTTCACTTTGAGATGGGATGGCTTATTTTTTGTCTAGTTGTCAGATTCAAATATTGGAGTTGTCTGAATTGTTAGCACAAGAGCTCGTGGAGAGGATGGTCAGCATGCTAACTCACGGTGTCTCTGAACTGCAGTCCTGCTTAAAGAAGAAGCCTAATAGGTGTGTCAGGATGAGCTGTTCTTTATTTGGGAGCCTCTTCCATTTGGGATAAAAAAGACAATCCACCTGCATTGCTGGGCACTATTTGAAGGTGGTGAAAACACCAGCGATGAAGCTCTCCCCTACATTTGTTCTTCAGGCCTCAAGTTCCCATTGTAAAGCCCCTCCTTTTAGTCAGGGTCATTGGTAATATGCAAAGAAGTGTCTGAGAAGACCAAATGCTTTTTTGTTCATGGGTTAATAGGTTGGATGATTTTGCTCTTAGAAAAAAGCTCTGAAGGGAGCGGACCCAGGAGGGGTATGTTTTACTTGTGGACTGAGAAGGAGAGTCCAGAACATGGGTTGCTGTAAAAAGATGTCAGACCTTAGTAGGTGCGGCAGGGAAAGGGGGAGTGGGCAGCCCAGAAGTACCCGAGGAGATGAGTTTTTTTTTTTTTTTAATTAGTTTTTTATTTTTTTAATTTTAAAATCTTTAATTCTTACACGCATTCCCAAACATGAACCCCCCTCCCACCTCCCTCCCCATAACATCTCTGTGGGTCATCCCCATGCACCAGCCCCAAGCATGCTGTATCCTGCGTCAGACATAGACTGGCGATTCAATTCTTACATGATAGTATACATGTTAGAATGCCATTCTCCCAAATCATCCCACCCTCTCCCTCTCCCTCTGAGTCCAAAAGTCCGTTATACACATCTGTGTCTTTTTTCCTGTCTTGCATACAGGGTCGTCATTGCCATCTTTCTAAATTCCATATATATGTGTTAGTATACTGTATTGGTGTTTTTCTTTCTGGCTTACTTCACTCTGTATAATCGGCTCCAGTTTCATCCATCTCATGAGAACTGATTCAAATGAATTCTTTTTAATGGCTGAGTAATACTCCATTGTGTATATGTACCACAGCTTTCTTATCCATTCATCTGCTGATGGACATCTAGGTTGTTTCCATGTCCCGGCTATTATAAACAGTGCTGCGATGAACATTGGGGTACATGTGTCTCTTTCAGTTCTGGTTTCCTCGGTGTGTATGCCCAGCAGTGGGATTGCTGGGTCATATGGCAGTTCTATTTGCAATTTTTTAAGGAATCTCCACACTGTTCTCCATAGTGGCTGTACTAGTTTGCATTCCCACCAACAGTGTAGGAGGGTTCCCTTTTCTCCACACCCTCTCCAGCATTTATTGCTTGCAGATTTTTGGATCGCAGCCATTCTGACTGGTGTGAAGTGGTACCTCATTGTGGTTTTGATTTGCATTTCTCTAATAATGAGTGATGTTGAGCATCTTTTCATGTGTTTGTTAGCCATCCATATGTCTTCTTTGGAGAAATGTCTATTTAGTTCTTTGGCCCATTTTTTGATTGGGTCGTTTATTTGTCTGGAATTGAGCTGCATAAGTTGCTTGTATGTTTTTGAGATTAGTTGTTTGTCAGTTGCTTCATTTGCTATTATTTTCTCCCATTCAGAAGGCTGTCTTTTCACCTTGCTGATATTTTCCTTTGTTGTGCAGAAGCTTTTAATTTTATTAGATCCCATTTGTTTATCTTTGCTTTTATTTCCAGAATTCTGGGAGGTGGATCATAGAGGATCCTGCTGTGATTTATGTCTGAGAGTGTTTTGCCTATGTTCTCCTCTAGGAGTTTTATAGTTTCTGGTCTTACATTTAGATCTTTAATCCATTTTGAGTTTATTTTCGTGTGCGGTGTTAGAAAGTGATCTAGTTTCATTCTTTTACAAGTGGTTGACCAGTTTTCCCAGCACCACTTGTTAAAGAGATTGTCTTTACTCCATTGTATATTCTTGCCTCCTTTGTCAAAGATAAGGTGTCCATAGGTGTGTGGATTTATCTCTGGGCTTTCTATTTTGTTCCATTGATCTATATGTCTGTCTTTGTGCCAGTACCATACTGTCTTGATGACTGTGGCTTTGTAGTAGAGCCTGAAGTCAGGCAAGTTGATTCCTCCAGTTCCATTCTTCTTTCTCAAGATTGCTTTGGCAATTCGAGGTTTTTTGTATTTCCATACAAATCTTGAAATTATTTGTTCTAGTTCTGTGAAAAATATGGCTGGTAGCTTGATAGGGATTGCATTGAATTTGTAAATTGCTTTGGGTAGTATACTCATTTTCACTATATTGATTCTTCTGATCCCTGAACATGGTATATTTCTCCATCTATTAGTGTCCTCTTTGATTTCTTTCATCAGTGTTTTATAGTTTTCTATATATAGGTCTTTAGTTTCTTTAGGTAGATATATTCCTAAGTATTTTATTCTTTTCATTGCAATGGTGAATGGAATTGTTTCCTTAATTTCTTTTTCTACTTTCTCATTATTAGTGTATAGGAATGCAAGTGATTTCTGTGTGTTGATTTTATATCCTGCAACTTTACTATATTCATTGATGAGCTCTAGTAATTTTCTGGTGGAGTCTTTAGGGTTTTCCATGTAGAGGATCATGTCATCTGCAAACAGTGAGAGTTTTACTTCTTCTTTTCCAATTTGGATTCCTTTTATTTCTTTTTCTGCTCTGATTGCTGTGGCCAAAACTTCCAGAACTATGTTGAATAGTAGCGGTGAAAGTGGACACCCTTGTCTTGTTCCTGACTTTCGGGGAAATGCTTTCAATTTTTCACCATTGAGGATAATGTTTGCTGTGGGTTTGTCATATATAGCTTTTATTATGTTGAGGTATGTTCCTTCTATTCCTGCTTTCTGGAGAGTTTTTATCATAAATGGATGTTGAATTTTGTCAAAGGCCTTCTCTGCATCTATTGAGATAATCATATGGTTTTTGTTTTTCATTTTGTTAATGTGGTGAATTACATTGATTGATTTGCAGATATTGAAGAATCCTTGCATCCCTGGGATAAAGCCCACTTGGTCATGGTGTATGATCTTTTTAATGTGTTGTTGGATTCTGATTGCTAGAATTTTGTTGAGGATTTTTGCATCTATGTTCATCAGTGATATTGGCCTGTAGTTTTCTTTTTTTGTGACATCTTTGTCAGGTTTTGGTATTAGGGTGATGGTGGCCTCATAGAATGAGTTTGGAAGTTTACCTTCCTCTGCTAAGTAGGTGATTCTTAGAGACTTTCCTTTAGTCCAGTGGTTAGGACTCCTCACTTCCACTGCAGCAGGCATGGGTTCAGTCCCTAGCTGGGGAACTAAGATCTTGCCTGTCGCGCGGTATACCCTGCAAAGTAAATAAAGTGGCTGAATCTCAGTTATCTCTCCGCTGTAATATGCCATAGAAATACAGTATATTTCTTAGCCATCTACCAACAGGCATTTCCTGAGCTCCTACTATGGGCCAGGCATTGTTCTGGTTGCTGGATGTATAGCAGCAAATGAGCTGACAGAATTCCTGCCTTCAAGGAGCTAGCATTTTAGTAAAAGACTTCTTTCTCCCTTGTTAAGTTTGAGATGCCTGTTTACGGCAGAGAGTTTAAATGGGAGACATGTCATGTAAAATATATGCTTTGTCTTGGCAAAACATCCTTGAGGAGAGATTAGAACAGTGGGGGGAAAAAAAGCCCTGAGTAACATTCCCTCTGTTTCCACCTTTCTGTCAGGTCATAGATATAAATTACAATTCTGGCCCTCGTTCACCCTCACATAGCTCTCTGGCATCCTTCCCCATTCTCTGAACAAGAGAGGAATGAGAAGGTTATTTGGAAGGTCATTGTTCTGAGGAGTTGTCCTGCTCCAGTTACCAGAGAATCTTGAGTTTCATCTGGAGAGACTGAAAGGCAGCAGGGGCAAACGTGTGATGAGGAGTCAATTGGTGAAGAGACCCCCGGAGATGGGAAGCATATGGAAAGTCAGCCTCGTGATCTGCTCCTTTAAAAAGAATAGGCTGTGGAGGATTTTGAATCCTCCTCTGAATACAAGGTGAGTGTCAGCGGCTGTTTTCAGGAACACTCAAGGCACTCAGCCTTCCCCCATGTGAGACGGGGGCCATTCGGCCTTAAGCAGTGCAGCGAGGGGGACTTTGTTGTGCCTTCTTTCTCAGACACTCATTCTGGAACCCAGCAGAACTTCCGGCTGTGCATCCTGTCCTGGGTGTGCTGCAGAAGTGATTAGTGTGTTACTGTGGAATCTTGCTGTGGCTCAGGAAAATTTTCTCTTGTCTGAGAAAAATATGAGCAAGCTCCTGGGTGTGTTGAATGGACAGGGGAGGTATTCCTTCTCAGTAGATAGTGTGAGAAGCCTTGGTCCAGGGTCCCTGCTTCTCAAAATGTGGTCCTGGGCACTTAGTAGACGTGCAGAATCTCAGACCCCACCCTGGAATCAGGAGGTTAAATTGGGGATACTGGCCAAGGCGCTGCCTCTTCCGCCCTCACCTTTCTGCATCTCTCACTCTCCACTGTCTCCCACTCCACAGAGGCTACCTTCAGGAATGGCACCGTGGGCTTTAAGGTGAGGCAACAGGCCACAAACATTCAGTGCTTCTTTAAGCAACGAGTACCCCAAACCCAGATGAGCATAAGTCACAGAAAACACAGGAATGTTCTCATTTCAGACAGGCCTAGAGTCTGTGTTGGTTAAACCTCAGGAAGCCCACTATAAGTCCCTAGACATGTTAGGGTGTGAATTTGGAATCTTTACCTCTTCCCATCTTTTTGGCTGGCTTGACCTTCAGTTTACCAAAACATGGAAACTTCATTATGGCATTCTACCCATAAAATGAGGAAATTGCTGATGTTTGTCTCAACCTCAAGCCCCTAAAGCAAACACTATCCCCAACCACACTTTCCTAAATAGCACTTTACATGAAAAAATGAACCAAGATATTGGTTCCCTGGAAGTTAATATAAGTGAAGTTTTCCTTCTTGGAAAATAGAAACAATATTGAGTTCTTTTGATTATCACAGGCCTCTTGAGTAGAAGTCAAACCTCTTCCATTAAAGTTTTATCTAGATAAGGGGATTTCCTGTTTGGGGTGTTATTGTTCAGCTGCTCATTTGTGTCTGACTCTTTGTGACCCCATGGACTGCAGCTCACCACGCTTCCCTGTTCTTCACCATCTCCTGGAGTTTGCTCAAACCCATGTCCATTGAGTCGGTGATGCCATCCAACCATCTCAACCTCTGTTGCCCCCGTTTCCTTCTGTCCTCAGTCATTCCCAGCATCAGAGTCTTTTCCAATGAGTTAGCTCTTTGCATCTGATGGCCAAAGTATCGGATCTTCAGTATGAGTCCCTCCAATGAATATTCGGGGTTGATTTCCCTTAGGGTTGACTGGTGTGATCTCCTTGCTGTCCCAGGGACTCTCAAGAATCTTCTAGAGCACCACAGTTCAAAAGCATCAGTTCTTCGGTGCTCAGCCTTCTTGCCTTTTTTATGGTCCAACTCTTATCTTCACCTTGAATGGTCCTACGCTTCTAGTTCTTTGTGAGTGAACAGTAAAGTCACCTTTGCAAATTTATGCGATGTGTGTTGTGTTTTTTTTTAAAGAGGAAACAGTTACAGAGCAAGAGCAAATTGAGAACAGGAAGAAAAAACAGTGAATGAGAGGAATGAAGCTTCCTGTTGAGCCCCAACTTCATTCTTTTTTGGTGGCAGCAAGGAGAGCACAGATAAGTGATTATTTTGCAGAACACTGTGTCAAAAGGAGTCTGTTTTATTAGCAAAGTTGAGCCAGCTTTCCCAGATTGGCCTCAGATGATCCAATCTTGATCTTAATACATGATCTTCAGCCAGCAAGGACATATATATTGAAATGTTTCGTATCGTTGACTACTTTTCCGGGTCTGTCGACTGTCTCAAACACACAGCGTTGTGACGGTAAACGAACCTAGGTCTCCCTGTCAAGAATAACTGGCAGTCTTCTTCTATGAGTAGACTGAGGTATAGAGAAATGACACCCTGTTCTATCTTGTTCTGTTTCGAGATTAAAGTGCATGGGATTCTCTCCATTCTTACAGTCTTGGCTCTTTTTTTTTTTTTTTTTTTGACATAGGCTTAGTATACCTTTTGTGTGCATGTGTGGACATTTTTTCATCCCTAAGTTCTTGGCTTCATTGTAAAGTCAGTTGAGGAGCCAAAATATCTCAGAGAGACAGAGTATTTTTTAGTAGGAGTTTATCTTCTGTTTGGGGCTGAAAGAGAAAAAACTTAGCAATATCCCTCTCCCCCACATCTGATTTAGCTGATTTCTAGGTTAGCTAAATCAACCTGAAAATCCTGGATAAGCATTATTTTTGTACTAAAGAGAACAAAACTATACTCAGTGGTGTCTGCTCTTATACCTGACTGCCAGGCTATCTGCTCTCATTTCTTTTAATCTTTCCAGAAGCTTAAGGAGTGAATCTGGTAGAAAAGAAATTTCACTTAGTTACCATCCAAAAGCATGAACAGCAACAGGAGTGTTCATATTTTGGAATGGCAACTATGTGGTAACATCAACTCATGCATTTTCTTTCAAGTTAATAACCCCACAGACATCCTTGTTGGTATATTTTATTCTGGGAAATTGTTAGAACTGTAACTAGCATCATGACTTAGAGCTGTGACTTTTATAAGTGTCTCCTGAAATGAAGTTTTGGTACTAAATGCTCTGGAATGGATTTGACTATAGATATTAATGAGAATTTCATTCATTGTTATTCATCAGAAAGATAGCCTCAGCCTCAGTTCTCACCCCCCTCCCCGTCTCAGAGACTAACTGAGGAAACATTTTTAAAAGTATGCCATATGAGTTAGGAAATAACGTTACTAAACAAGTTTTGTTGGGTGGTGGGTAATTACTGAAAGGCCAGAATGTTCAGGAAGCAGGAATTAACACCTCTAGTGGAAAAAAAGTTGCTACAAAGCCTTAAGTAACTAGAAATGATGAAGTTTGGATTAAGCCCTTAAACAGGAAAGGAGAGGGATGGAGAGCAGCCTTGAGTCAGAAGCCCCATGAACAACTGCTAGCCCCAGTAAATACCTTTTTCTCTCAACACAGAGATGTTAAAATAGCAGCGCAATTCAATGTAACCTTCCTTCTTTTATCCCAAAGGCCAAAGACTTTATTAAAGGAAAAGAACCCATTTTGCCCAGCGATTGTACATGACTCTACAGTTCTTAGAAATAAGCCACAAATCAGTTCTGGAAACAGAAAACTAATCCAACTGACCACTTGAGGGAGGTGGTGGGTTATTTTGTTTGGAAAAAGGAACCCAGATCTTTTTTTAAAAAAAAAAAATAGTAAGCAATTTAAAGAACTTTGAAAATCTCCTGTGACTTATGAGTGACAAAGAGATGACAGGAACCCAGACAACACCCTCTTCTCCACTTGGATCCATTCTCTAATTTTCCTATTAAAATAAAATAGATTTACTGAACATTTGTGATGGTCTATTTGATGGATCACTTTAAAAAGAGAGAAAGGGGCAAAGTATGGGTAGTTTATTTTTACAAATCAGTTTTAGTTTTTTTCTATGAAATAAATGAACAAGAAGCCCATTAAAATGGTGGTTACAATTCTTCTTTTTAATTGTTTACTCTATTAAGGTGACAATACTTGACAGTTTGATATATGAACAGTGTTCCCTTGCCTGACATAAACATAAATTATAGCATAAGAATGTGATAATCCTTCAGCTCTTCATTCACTCATCCAGGTTAAATGTACAACTTGGCGAGAAATCAAAGTTATATTTACCTAGATTCCAACAGCTGCTTCTTCTTGTTTAATGGTGGCTGAAGAAAAGTTAGCTGAGATAAAGGGTAAAATGGGTCAAGTCCAGCAAAGCCATTGTGTTTCATCAGAGCTAAGATGCAAATTCAAATCATTAAAGCCAACTTTAATGTGCAAATATAATCAGTTCATGTAGTTCTTTTTTCCCATAGATGATACTTGAACTTGAGATCATTCCTCTTGGAGTGAATTGCAGCATTATAAATCCAAATTTTCACAGGGATTATATGTAAAATTATTATAGAAACAGGAATTATTAATTAGTATTTTCTGTATTTAATACACATATATAGTGTATAGAGTCAAACAATAGAAAATTTATAATGAAAAACAGCAATACCCTTTTCCACCACTTTTTATTACTAGCTAGTTTCATGCAAAAATGAAACCAGTTTTTTATTTATTTAGCTCTTTCTTCTGGCATATAACTCCACATGTCTAAATAACCTGTTTATGTAGTACTTTCTTGTGTATGTATGAATAAGTTTTAGCTATTTTCTATTGCTTCCACTTAGAGGAGGACAGAATCCAGTACTATCAATTCTCTCGATACCACTTGACCTATATTTCCTATTTCTTCATCCTCTAAATATAGTCAAGTCATCCTTTTTAGTTCATCCCAAGTTCAGGGTTAAGTTTATTCAGTTCAGTTCAGTTCAGTCGCTCAGTTGTGTCCGACTCTGCGACCCCATGAATTGCAGCACACCAGGCCTTCCTGTCCATCACCAACTCCCGGAGTTCACTCAGACTCAGTTCCATCGAGTCAGTGATGCCATCCAGCCATCTCATCCTCTGTTGTCCCCTTCTCTTCCTGCCCCCAATCCTTCCCAGCATCAGAGTCTTTTCCAATGAGTCAGCTCTTCTCATGAGGTGGCCAGAGTACTGGGGTTTCAGCTTTAGCATCATTCCTTCCAAAGAAATCCCAGGGCTGATCTCCTTCAGAATGGACTGGTTGGATCTCCTTGCAGTCCAAGGGAGTCTCAAGAGTCTTCTCCAATACCACAGTTCAAAAGCATCAGTTCTTTGGCGCTCAGCTTTCTTCACAGTCCAACTCTCACATCCATACATGACCACTGGAAAAACTATAGCCTTGACTAGATGGACCTTTGTTGGCAAGAAGTAATGTCTCTGCTTTCAATATGCTATCCAGGTTGGTCATAACTTTCCTTCCAAGGAGTAAGCATCTTTTAATTTCATGGCTGCAGTCACCATGAAGTGAGAAATAGATTTAAGGGACTAGATCTGATAGATAGAGTGCTGGATGAACTATGGAAGGAGGTTCGTGACATTGTACAGGAGACAGGGATCAAGACCATCCCCATGGAAAAGAAATGCAAAAAAGCAAAATGGCTGTCTGAGGAGGCCTTACAAATAGCTGTGAAAAGAAGAGAAGCGAAAAGCAAAGGAGAAAAGGAAAGATATAAGCATCTGAATGCAGAGTTCCAGAGAATAGCAAGAAGAGATAAGAAAGCCTTCCTCAGCGATCAGTGCAAAGAAATAGAGGAAAACAACAGAATGGGAAAGACTAGAGATCTCTTCAAGAAAATTAGAAATACTAAGGGAACATTTCATGCAAAGATGAGCTCGATAAAGGACAGAAATGGTATGGACTTAACAGAAGCAGAAGATATGAAGAAGAGGTGGCAAGAATACACAGAAGAAGAATGCACACAGAATGTATAAAAAAGATCTTCACGACCCAGATAATCATGATGGTGTGATCGCTCACCTAGAGCCAGACATCCTGGAATGTGAAGTCAAGTGGGCCTTAGGAAGCATCGCTACGAACAAAGCTAGTGGAGGTGATGGAATTCCAGTTGAGTAAGTTTATCATGACTATGTAAATGCTGCACACAGCTGAGCTAAGCAGGGTGCTCTGACCTATGTTTTCAACTTTTTGTTTTCCTAAATGAAGAGTTGTATCATTTTTTCATTAACTTATTTTTATCTAGTTAGTACTAATTCATCCTTTAAATCTCAGAAAGAAGTATACAGCCCTACTCAATAGATTCAAAACATGAGTTTTTTTTTTTGACTAGCCATCCCCTTCCTTGCCTCCACAAATTGGGGATTGTCTTTATCCTTTTTTGGCTTTGCTCCTGTTTCCTGAATCACATGCTTTTCTGGTTTATTCTTTCTTTTTTAGAGTGGGGAGGATTCATTTCCCAGTTATTATGCTTCCTAAGAAAAGCTGGATGATAGGAAATGTATTTTTTCCTGCCTTTATATTTTATTTAAGTTTGGCTACTTATGGCATTTTGCATGGAAATTATTTTCCCTCAAAATTTTAAAGGTGTTGTTTCAATTACTTTCTATCTTCCATTTTGTTTTTATGAAGCCCAATGTTACTTTAATGAATAATCTTGCACATGGGATTTACTTTTTCTCTCTGGAAGTTTTTAGAATCTTTGCTTTATTTCTGAAGTACAGAAATTTCATACAAAAAATAAATATTTTTTTCCTCTCACTTATTTGTTCTGGACACAGTGGAATTTTTCAGTCTGGAAACACATGCCTTTTGTGATTTTTTTTTTTGGTGTTATTTTTGTGTACTAGTTATTTGACCATTTCTTTGCTTCAGTTTATCCATTCTCTCTTTGTAGAACTTCCATTATTCAGATATAAGAATTGAATTGTGTCTCTAACTTTCCAAATTCCTTTTATTTAAGTTATTTGACTATTTTATTTTCGGTGTTGGGGGGGGGGGCATATTTTCTCCACTTTATCTTCCACCCTTTCCATGGAGTTGCTTTAATATTTCTGCCACTCTATTTTTAGAGTTCAAGAGTTCCTTTATGTTCTCAAAATATTCCACATTAAAAGCAAAAAAGACAAAACCTATAACATTTTTTCTGTGTTTCAGCAGATGTCGTAATGCCATTAGCACTCTAAAGATATTTATTATGATTTCTCTGATGTTTTTGTGTTGGACAATGGGGTACAGGACCCAGAGGGCCCTTCAAAGAAGGCTCCATGGCCCCCACTCCGGGAGTGGTGTGAGCAGAGAATCTTCAGCTGATGGCCCTTCAAGGATCATCTCAGCTACAGAGAGCTGCCTCATGTAGGATCACTCCGCTTTCTTGGATGATTCATATCCAAAGATTGTTCTATATGGGGTATGAATGCTCGGGCATCTTGACCCAACTTGGGGTAACTCTGAAAGGCTCTTGTGACCCCTGAGACCGAGGCTGAGTCTGTCATGGGCTGTCCCTTGCAGCTTGATTTCTCCCTGTCCACTCTTGCTTTCATCCCCTCCAAGGGCACTCCACAGTAAGCATCTTGCACACTTGACTCCATCTGAGCATCTGCTTCCCAGGGAACCAAAGCTACAACTGTTCTTGTTTCTAGTTAGTGTATCTGTTTCTCCTAAGTTACCTTTATTCTGCTTATTCACTTTGGACTTTGACATTCATACTAGAGACTTTCTATCTGATCTTATTTGAGTGCAGAATTGATGGGAAGCTTCTGTGTGCATGGCGTGTGTCCGTAGCGTCACCAGGTAGAAACCGGGGAACCAGCTGTTTCTTTGGCGTCTGTGGGTCTTTTCGATGCAGTCTTTCTCCTTTCTCCTGCTTGGAGAGCATAAACCTGGATAACAGCTTCCTATAGCCTGATGGGAGAAAAATCTGGGAGTCCCACTATTAGTGTAAACATTGTAATGTAATATTCTAGGTTTTTAGTCTGGAGTCTCGGCTCCAATTTCCGTTCTACTAAACTTCTCTGTTATGAACTCTCTAGAGAATTCTCTTTGTTCTTTCTTGTTGTTTTTTTTCCTACTAGAGTGTCGGAGGGGCATTCTCAAGGTATATGGAACTGGGAAGCGATTTCAAGTATCTGTTTTTTCCTTATACGATTTTCACGCAGTTCCTTTGTCGTCAGCTCCCTGACGCTCCAGAGGTGTACGTCTAGAACATGATCTTTCCAAGTACTGCAGTAGGAATTATGTTGCTTCTTGTGGACGACCTTGCCCCTGTAGGGCTTCAGGCTCTCTCTCCTCTCAGCTAAATCAGTTACTATTCATGCATCATCTTTCCATCTTCCAACATTTTGGTGATATTGCTCACCTGCCGTCATCTCTGCTTCTATTTTATGTTTTAGTTCAGTTCTCTTTTTGCTTCTTTATTGTTATTTAAGTGGAGCTTGAAAGAGAATGGATATACACACAGGCTTTGCTCGAACTAATTTAAATCAGTATACTCTTACTATACCAAATCAATGGCATGTGACAATGTGGACCATGTCTTCTTTTCAGAAACACATTCTTGTTGGCTTCCAGGACAACACATTTGCCTGGTTTCTTCCTACTTTGCTGGCTGTTCATTTTCACAGTATGTTTTTTAATCTCATTTCTTTAAAGACAATCTTAACATGAAAAAAAACCCTCAAGATAGGACAATTCTACTAAATAATATTAAATGGGATAAATATTTTTAGATGATACAAGTGAAAGACTAAATGCTAGATTTCTAATCTAAGATTTCTTTCTAAGGCTAAATGCACGGCAAAGATTAACTGTGACAATTCACAAATGAAAATGAAGCACATAGATCTCTTTTCACAGATAATCATTTAGCACTCAAACAAGTGAAAAAGAGTTTAAAATTTCTCATTTCTGAAATATTATGATGAAATCTAAACATTTGAAAATCTGAACATATTTTAATTTATTAATCTCTAATAATTAAGGCAGAAAATTAAAAAATCACCAAAATTGAGATCCATGCTTTTTTGAGTTTCTTTTCAGTTATAGACAATTTCTGTAAATGATAGAATTTTGCTAAAACCATTTTCAGTACCAGAAAGAGCAAGAGAATTTTATAAACTTCATAAAAGTAAGACTCAATATGCTTGAATCAGAAATAAACATTCAAACCTGCTTTATTCAAATAGAATATACTATGTGATAAAATGATTAAAGGTAGTTTGGAATGAAATAGGATAAAATATAACTTTATAGAAAAAGCACCAGTGATTGTATTTCTTGATCATTGACCTGTGAAATCATATTTTTGGAAACATTTTATTTGTCTTCTTAGATAATCTGCACAGATTTCCTGTTGTGAATATGTATTTAAAAATATATACCAGTGTATTTTATGCCTTTCAAATTTGAATATGCATCTGAGATATTATGTCATTAGTACACAATGGATTTTCCCTGAAATCCAAACCATAGTAACTGCTGCCATTAGCTAGGTAAACCTGCTTCCCTCACTGGATAGCCCCTTTGTTTACAGCAAAGACACATTGGCATGAAAACTTTAGTGTTATGTTTATCAGCAATTTCCTAAAATGTTAGTTCTTAAATTGATTAATATAGAGAATGGAACAAGTTTAGTCCAGAGCTGTAACACATAGAAGCTAGAATAATACATATGTTTTCAATTCTGTTGCAAAATAAATGAGGAGTTGTCTATCTCTCTTCAACAACTGTATGTACATGTGGTTGATATGAGTCTAAGACAGGTGTTGAATCTTCAGTCACTTGGCCACACAGTTCTATGGTTTACAAATCATGGGAATTGCTTGTCTTAATCTGACCACTAAAGCTTTGTCCCATTGTTTGTTCATGTAACAAGGTTTGAATGACAAAACCCAACTAATTACAAAATTTAATTTAATAGTTTAAAGCACAAAGGGCATTCCCTAAGCAGTAAAATCTTTTGTTTGGAAAATTTTAAACAAATTATATTTTAGTCTATGTTTCATTATTTACATAATGAGAATTTACAAGAACTCAATTTTCTCAAGATTTAAACTGCTCATTGTTCCATAAATAGGACACACATTTACAAAGATGAGGTTTTTTTAAAAAAATATTTTAGTGATTACTTCTGGATCAAAACGTAGAACTCTTTTATTAGATGTTTTGCCTTAGATAATTTTTAAAAATCTCTTTTGTAAGATTAATAATATGAATACTTTTATCAATTACTTCTTTAAACTACTACTTTAAATTTAAATTTTGTATATGGGTGAAATTTCCTTCTGGCTCAATAACTCAGCTGGTAGAAATGTCTCACCTAAATCTGCTATCTTCTTTTTGTTAGAAAGATTCATAATCCATAACCCTAATCGTTGAAAATGCATGTGATGACCTCATTCCTGTCTCTGTTTTTTAATTTCTTGCTAAATATTACCTTGCTAATATTGACAATTGCCTTGCTGAAGATTACCTTGCTAATTGACAATTACTTTGCTAAATACATCACCCAAATTCTGTTTTGTTACTCCCAGTGATGGGGAAATTTCTATTCAATTTAGGCATCTTGGGTCATGCCTGGGTCATTACCAGCTATTTTCACCTTAATACAGATTCCTACCTATCAAAGTGTTTTGTAGGTTGGACCATGAAGCAAGAAGGCTTAATCTTAAAAGGTTCAGGAATGTAAATTGACCAGGGTGAACTCTGACCTACAAGAGAAGGGTACCATTGTTCCCATGGGATTGTGATTACGATACTTAACAGAAAAGATTGTCAGCCATGTTGGCCCTGAGCGTGGGGCATGGAGACTGGTTAATGTCAATATCCTGACTCAAGAGTGGTCTGGGGTCTGGCCCGTTTTCAGGAAAACTGAGGCAACTGAGACAGCTTACTGAGCCAGGCTTCTCACTACTCTTACTTTCTTTCCTTCACGGATTCCTTCATTTTAATGACTTTTTGTCAACACTGGAGAAGGCAATGGCACCCCACTCCAGTACTCTTGCCTGGAAAATCCCATGGACGGAGGAGCCTGGTGGGCTGCAGTCCATGGGGTTGCGAAGAGTCATACATGACTGAGCGACTGCACTTTCACTTTTCACTTTCATGCATTGGAGAAGGAAATGGCAACCCACTCCAGTGTTCTTGCCTGGAGAATCCCAGGGACGAGGGAGCCTGGTGGGCTGCCGTCTATGGGGTCACACAGAGTTGGACACGACGGAAGCGACTTAGCAGCAGCAGCAGCAAAGTTAAGAAATAAGATCCGCTAAAAACATAGCAAGTCATTCTGTCAGACAGCAGATACTTGAAGAACAAACTCCTTGGATACTATCAATGAATCTACAAACTGGTGGAGACAAGAGACAAGCAACTCATAAAGCGCATGAAAGCTTTTGTAACTTTATAGAATGAAGTATTACACAGTGATGTAAACTCTAGAATGCACAGACTCATCAAAGCAGGATGAGGTTGAAACAGTTCTGCAAAAGAGAAGGAAAGAATATGATTTTGCAGGATTGAGAGGAAGCTTTGGGGGAAGGATGAGGTGTTTCATGAGGTAGAGGTATCCTTGCTGTTTAGTCAGCTCAGTTGTGTCTGACTCTTTGTGACCCTATGGACTATAGTCCAGCAGGCTCCCCTGTCCATGGGATTCTCCAGGCAAAAATATTGGAGTGGGTTGCCATTTCCTTCTCCAGGGGATCTTCCCGACTCAGGGATCGGACATGCATCCCATCCATCGACAGGAGGATTCTTCACCACTGAGCCACCAGGGAAGCCCAGAGGGATCCTTCGGTGGTCTGCAAATCTGCACGGAGCAGAAGGGTCAAGGGAGTTAATCTGTACTCAGAGCCTTGCTGTTTGGGGCAGACTTTCTTCTTTCCTCCGCTTTTTGGTTTTTTTT
Organism: Budorcas taxicolor; assembly: GCF_023091745.1. Classification (NCBI taxonomy): domain Eukaryota; kingdom Metazoa; phylum Chordata; class Mammalia; order Artiodactyla; family Bovidae; genus Budorcas; species Budorcas taxicolor. Next base: position 16,700,154 of record NC_068918.1, on the reverse strand, counting down.
ATCCAGGGAATTTGGACTCCACTTCCCACTCAGGCGTATCTGCAACAGGATTGCTTTGCTTGTACATGGGCTGCTGGGACTTGAGCACTGTTGTCTTCAGCAGTCTCTTTCTGGAGCACTCTCTTCATCTCATTTTCTACTACATGGTCTCTGCTTGACATAGCATGGTTTCTTGAGCCCCTTGCTTTGTAATATGGCTCCTCTTCTGAGGATTTGAACTCCTTCCCTTGGGCACCTGCAACAGGGCAATATACTTCCTGTGAGATTGCTGCTTCACTCCTGGTGCAGGTAGGCAGACAGCTTTGCAAATTCACTCTTAGAGGAATCATGCTTACGACTCTGTTCAGGCCATTTCTTCAGCTGAGAGTGACTATTCAGGAAATGAATTGACTCATTGTGTCTTTCTACCTGTAGATCGCCTTTATTATTTTACAGTTTCTCCCCAGTCTCTTGAGTATCAGCAAGGCTGCATCCATTGAGAAAACCTTTATGTATTCTATAATTAAAAGGCCCAATTTCAAGCCTGTTTTAAAGCTGGGGATGTTGCATTCCACCTATCCCCCTGCAGGATGTTGAGGCTGGTGACACTGGGAAGCCTTGACAACAAGGGAATTCATGCACCCCTCACCCAACACTGCTCACCGCCACACTGCAGGCTTCTTGGACTGATAGATGGCATTTCCTAATATAGCAGGGGTGAGATGACTTACTTTGAAAATAGAATTAAAACTTTCCCTTTTTAGGAGCAAGCACCACTTTGGCAGCACCATCAGCCCCCAGCACATTAGTTCTTGTGGTCAAAACATTAACAGGGCGCTTTGTTAACAAGATGTTCAGGTCACGATAAGGCCAACAAAGGAACTGTAAGACTTTATGGGCTGTCTTTCCAAATAGTGCTCCAAGTCCAAAGTACTGAGAGTAAAACTTTCTCCTGTAAACAAGGCCCAAACGAGAGCGGGGTGAAAGCTTTCACGAGTTGGCCGAGGTGTCAGGGTGTCGCGTTGACCAAAATAAGCCACCTCATGAAAAGTAGGAAACGACTGATGGGTTCATAAAGTGTGCGGCTCTCTGAAAGGTTCCAGTAAAGGAGCTGAGACAGGCTTATTAATTAGCTTTCTCGGGCAGCGTAGGAGAGCGGGGAGCCCTTTAAAGAGGTCCCAGGGAGTGCTAAGTGCTGGGGAAGTTTATTGCTGTGCCCATAAACAATGGCTGTGGACAGGGAATTGAAAGGAGATCCTGTGAACTGCAGGACACCTGCTCAGGGAACTCATCTTTATGAAACCTTCCCTGACTGTAAACTCCGTTTCCTTTCCGATTCTATCACCTTGGCATTTCAAACAAGAAATCTAAGTTTAATTTTTAGTGTGTATGTGGTGCTTTGTCTATTTAATGAGAGGGAGGGAGAGAGGAGAGAGAGAAAAAGGGAGGAAGAAAGAAAGAGAGAAGGCGAGGTTGGGGGATGGTTGATGCCCACAACCTGGAGAGAGACCTTTAACCCTCAGCGCAAGCCCCAGCTCTCTCCAGGGTTCTGTCTTGTCCTCTGTAAAATAAGGGAGCTGGACAAGATACCACTTTGATTTTGAAAATCACTACTAGTTCCTTATGTTTCTGAGTGCCCTGACACACTTTATTTGGCATTATAATAATCCTGGAGGTAGGTGAAATAGAAAACATTTATTGTTCAGTCACTCAGTCGTGTCCAACTCTGCGACGCCATGGACTGCAGCACGCTAGGCTTCCCTGTCCTTTACCATCTCCCAGAGCTTGCTCAAACTCATGTCGGTGACGCCATGCAACCATCTCATCCTCTGTCGTCCCTTTCTCCTCCCGCCTTCAATCTTTCCCTGCATCAGGGTCTCTCCACCTTAAGGAGTAACCTGAGTCTCAGAGCAGGCAGGTCATGAACTTACAAACTGTAGCAAATACTTAACGCAAACTGGGTCAAGGACTTGGGCAGTTTGATTTGTACCTCTTTCTATACCTCTCAAAAATTGTAGTTTAGATAGTCTAGAGTTCTTCCATTTAAATACTTGACGGCAAAGAGAACATTGTGTCTCTGCTGTGCAGCTGCTGCGGATCCAGCTACAGTTCTCCACAGCTTCATGAATGCTGCTCACTGAAGCTTAGGTGACAATGGTCTTACTTGGAAGTCCATGGTATAATAATGATAGTAATGATAGTTTTATGAACTGCTGCACTGTGCCAGAATCATTACATACATCATCTTGTGTGCTATTCATTTTGAAGAAGAGGCACCTGAAGCTCAGTGGCAAGAAATGGCACGTGGACGAGACCAACCTTCTGTGTGTGTGCGTGTGTGTGTGTGTTTCTTTTTCTCAATGTTTCCTCCAGCTCAGAATTCAGACGCTCTCTGGTTCTCTTGGGCTTCCCTGGTGGCTCAGAGGTTAAAGCGTCTGCCTGCAATGTGGGAGACCTGGGTTTGGTCCCTGGGTTGGGAAGATCCCCTGGAGAAGGGAATGGCAACCCACCCCAGTATTCTTGCCTGGAGAATCCCATGGGCAGAGAGCCTGGTGGGCTACAGTCAACGGGGTCGCAAAGAGTCAGACACGACTGAGCGACTTCACTTTCAGTTTCACTTTCTGGTTCTCTGAATTGGAGGAACGCACCTAGAACAGGGTGTAGGTCCCGTCCATATTATGGGAGGATTCAGTAGGAAACGTGGGTTCCAGGAACCGGGGAAACTCTACTTAGGTCTACTATAGTTTTGCTATGGGGGGCAAGTGTTTGCTTAGAAAGTGAGACTGCATAGTAAGTAGGGTGAAGTCAGACCATAGGCAACCTCAGAAAGGCATGACGCAGGGATGGTAGCTTGTTTGGGATTGAGTAGAAAGGTGTGACAGGCTTCCAGTGGCGATCTGTGAGGACTGATGGTCCAGAGCTGGCTCCATCTCCCTAATTCCCTGATGCATTGGCACAAGGAAACAGTTTGTATCTGTTCTAGGGTGTGAGCTCCTGGAAGTCTGAGATTTTACTTGTGCTGCCAGCCTGGTGGAAGAAGCTTCTTAGACTCGTAAAGTAATATGAGGTATAGAAAGTATAATTTTAATTAGTTACCTATCTCACATTGTAGAGTGTGATACATATTTCTATAGGCGATTTCATGGTATTTCCTGTAGAGACCAGTGATGGAGAAATTGAGCCACTATTCAGTGCCCTACACTTCAGACATGCTGGACTCAAAACAACCAGTTGCATAGGAATAAATGTTTTCTGATGTTTGCCTAGCAATTAGTGTCCATCCCTTTAAATTAGAGAAAGTCACTCAGTCATGTCCTACTCTTTGTGACTCCATGGACTGTAGTCTGCCAGGTTCCTCTGTCCATGGAATTCTCCAGGCAAGAATACTGGAGTGGGTAGCCTATCCCTTCTTCAGAGGATCTTCCCAACCCAGGAACTGAACCGGGGTCTCTTGCATTGCAGGCAGATTTTTTTACCAGCTGAGTTACCAGGGAATAGTAACTCGGCTACTATTTAAATTAAGGTTGCAAACTTGATTTTCATTGGCTTATTCTTTCATTTAACTTAATATAAGTTGTATTTTCATAGCTTAAATTGACTTTGTGCTTTAAAGTTTGAGTTATAAATATAAAATATTTATATATGGTTTTATGATGGCACATATTTAAAAAACATTAAGTATATTTAGGGGCTTCCCAGCTGGCGCTAGTGGCAAAGAATCCACCAGCCACTGCAGGAGTCAAGAGACACAGCTTCGATCACTGGGTTGGGAAGATCCCCTGGAGGAGGCCACGGCAACCCACTCCAGTACTCTTGCCTGGAGAATCCCATGGACAGAGGGGCCTTGTGGGCTGCAGTTGCAAAGAGTCACACACAAGTGGCTGAGCAAGCAAGCAAACAAGTATATCTAGTATCAACACTGGGGCTCTTGAAATGATCTCTTTCTTTATGGCCCACTGAAATTTGAGGAACATTGTTCTAATTCAAGGGAATGATTCTAACTGAAGTTGTTGAAGGTGGGGAAGGACGATAAAACGAGATAGATGAGTTAGGGAAGTATTTTGGAACAGTCCCTGGAAATAAGTCACCTTTCTTTCTCTGTTCAAAATGTTCTGTGGATAACTTAGATTTGGTTTGAAATATTTGTTTGGTTATATGATTTATTTCTAAGTGAGGAGTAAAGTCAGTAGGGTTGGCTTAGATAAACTGCTTGGGTCAGCAAAGTTTATCCTGTTCTTTCAGGCTTCCTTAGAATGCCATCCCAAATTTCCCCTTGGTGTTCTTTACTCTCCTTTTTGGAGACCCTTCACCTTCTGGAATGATCAACAATCTGGTTAGGAGCCAGCCCTCCTCTGCATGTCCTAACCCTAGGCTACTGTCAACTGTCTACCTCCAAATAAATATTGCAAATCTGCTGAGCCTGTATAGTTTAAGGAGAGCCACTTATTTTCTCTTACTGGTATGCTTTTCTAATTAAAAAAAATTCTCCTATTCATTAATACTTAATTTTCCTACCTAGTGTTCTTCTAACCTCTTCCTTTCTGCTTCCCGTGATAAAGCTTGCTGATTTAATGAATGATTCCATAATTTAAGGTAACAGTGTTAGGGGTTAGTTAGCCCTCATATTGGCTTGTGTGCTTTAAAAGAGTCTTCTGAAGGAAATGCTTTAATACAAAAGATTAACTTCAGTTATGAGACTTTGGGTCCTGTGATTTTGAGGGGATGGGTGAGGCCTTGAAATCTTCTATGGCTTACCACATAATATGATGTAGGTAGCCTACTGGTTTATAATAAAGAGGACAGAACACCTCCATTTATTTTAGTTAGACACATATTCTAGGCACAGAATAACTATCTTTATTTCATTTCATCTAGCTTAAGCATGCAGTGGGATTTTCTTCACTAAATTGCAAAAACTTTTTGCTTAGGGATATACAAGAATAGTTAAATGAAATTCAAAATCAATCAACCAGTTTAACTGCATTCCTAAAATGTATTTTGATTCAAGAAGTGGGATATGAAATTAAAAAGCTATACCAAATAATGATTTTTGAAAACAAAACAATGTAAGGCGATGGCACCCCACTCTAGTACTCTCACCTGGAAAATCCCATGGACAGAGGAGCCTGGTGGGCTGCAGTCCATGGGGTTGCAAAGAGTCGGACACAACTGAGCGACTTCACTTTCACTTTTCACTTTCATGCATTGGAGAAGGAAATGGCAACCCACTCCAGTGTTCTTGCCTGGAGAATCCCAGGGATGGGGGAGCCTGGTGGGCTGCCGTCTGTGGGGTTGCACAGAGTCGGACACGACTGAAGCGATTTAGCAGCAGCAGCAGCAGCAAAATGGCTATAATGAAAAATAAGCCTAAATTTTGAATTTCAGGGATAAAATTAAGAAATGCCCATCTAGTAAAAATGTCAAAACTGTTTCAAAATAAAAAAATATTCTGCAAATTAGAACAAAAATGAAATTTTATTAGCCTAATAAAGGCATCTATTAAAAAAGCCTACAGTTAATATTTTATTTAATGATGAAATACTAAATACTTTTGCCTTAAGATTGAGATAGAAGAAAGGATATCTATTTTCATTACCTCTTTTCAACTAGAATCCTAGCTGGTATAATGAGATCAAAAAGACGTATAGAGAATTGAAAGGAAGAAATAAGATTGTTTTTCTTTGTAGGTGATAATAATAATATACAAAGAAAATTTTATGGAATATACAAAAAGACTACAAGAACTAATAATTTAATGAAAATGCAAGATATAAGATTGATATGAAACAATCAATTGAATTTTTATAAAATAGCAGTTAACAATTAGAAAACAAAATTGAAAAAAATATATCACTTTCACCTGCACCAAAAAAAAAAAACAAATACTTGACAATAAGTCTAATGAAAAATGTGCAAAACCCTACCTTGAATGTTACAAAACATTACTAAAAGAAATGAAAGGAAACATAAAATAATAGAGAAATTCCATATTTGTGGACTGTTTTAAAATACAACATTGTTAAGTTTTTACCAAACTGATCTACAGATTTAACTCAATCTCAATCACAGTCCAAATAAACTTTTTAAAGAAATAATAAATGTTAAAACTTTTGTAAAATTAGACAAATTCTAAAACCTATATGGAAAAGAAAAGAATCTAACATAGGCAAAACAATCTTGAAAAACAAATTGTGAGGATTTGTAGGACCTGATTTCAAGACACATTATAAAGCTACAATAATCAAGAGGCATCAATTATTGGCAGCACTAAGGCACTGTTTTAAGAATAGAGTAAATATATCAATAAAACAGAATAGAGCCCAGAAATAGACTCACACACAGATAATCAATTGATTTTCCATCAAGGCACATGGTCAGTGAGGAATTCTTAGGGCAAAGGAAAGTCTTTTCAACAAAGCAGATGGAGTAACTGGGTATTCATAGGGAAAATTATAAGCCTCAGCCTCTATAGCTTCACGGTATAAATAAAATGGAGATGGATCACAAGCTTATATGTAAAAGCTAGAACTATAAAACATCTAGAAGAAAATTCAGGAGAATATCTTTTTGACCTTGAGGTAAAAAAGATTTCTTAGGACATATAAAGTACACAGTATGGAAAAAATAATTTATAAAGTTAACTTCATCAAAATTAACTACCGCTTTACAAGACACCAACCAAAAAAAAAAAAAAAGAAAAGTAAACCGCAGACTGTAAGAAAATATTCACAATCCAATCCATACATTTGACAAATTACCTACATCCAAAATAGATAAGGATTTCCTAGAAATTAAAGATTTCTTACAAACTGACAATAAATAGACAACTCAGTAAAAAAAAAAAAGGGCAAAAGTCTTGAACAAGCACATCACCAAAGAAGATATAAGAATAACCAATAGACATATAAAAATGATTCAACATTGTTAGTATTTGGGAAATGCACTTTAAAACCACAATGTGATATCGCTTTGTACCTGTTAGAATGGCTAAAATAAAAGTTTGACAATTTCCAATTGTAAATTGGTAAGGATGTGGAGTAACTAATTCCGTTCAGTTCAGTCGCTCAGTCGTGTCCGACTCTGTGCGACCCCATGAATTGCAGCACGCCAGGCCTCCCTGTCCATCACCAACTCCTGGAGTTCAGTCAGACTCACGTCCATCGAGTCAGTGATGCCATCCAGCCATCTTATCCTCTGTCATCCCCTTCTCCTCCTGCCCCCAATCCCTCCCAGCTTAGAGGCTTTTCCAATGAGTCAACTCTTCTCATGAGGTGGCCAAAGTACTGGAGTTTCAGCTTTAGCATCATTCCTTCCGAAGAACACCCAGGGCTGATCTCCTTCAGAATGGACTGGTTGGATCTCCTTGCAGTCCAAGGGACTCTCAAGAGTCTTCTCCAATTAATTTGGTGTTATTGTGAAATAAGTTTACATTTCTGATCATGTTAAATTCTGTTCAAAGCAATTCAGTTTCTGTGATTTTTTTTCTTTAGAAAATGTTTATTCATTCATGTACATATCCAACAGTTATATATTTAGAGTTCACGGGGGTAAAACAAACTTCTTGTCTTTAAGGAACATATAGACAGTTTGCAAATAGAAGACTTGTTTAGTTAGCCACCAGATAGCTAGGATAATTTACCATATTTTCTTGATTCCCGAACACATGTATTATCTTCCAAACAATTTCAAAATAAATCTGAGAACTTATTGATCTCAAAGGAGTTTTTATTGAATCAATGATATACTTGATATATTGAATCAATGATATACAGTTGAGCACATGTACTCAGTAAATCTAGCTGTTAAATTCAAATAGGCCAGCTGTTCTCCTTGGAGGAAATTAATTTGAAAGTTTAAAAAATTTAAAGTGAACGACTATCTCCTTCTGATTAAAAGCAAAAGTCATAGGACTTATAGATCTTTACATTTAATCAGCCAATCAATCAATTAATACTTAGGGGTTGTTTCTTTCTAGTTTCTTTCACACAGAGACTAAGAGCAGAGCCTTTGAGTGCCAGAGGTTTGAAAAGGTAATTTGGTGAAGGTGTTAAGAGATGGACTGTGAGGTCAAATAGGCCAGAGTTCAGATACTCTAGGGGTTCCCTGGTGGCTCAGCTGGTAAAGAATCTGCCTGCACTGCAGGAGACCCCGGTTCAGTTCCTGGGTTGGGACAATCCCCTGGAGAAGGGATAGGCTACCCACTCCTGTATTCTTGGGCTTCCCTGGTGGCTCAGCTGGTAAAGAATCCGCTTGCAATGAGAGAGACCTAGGTTCAGTTCCTGGGTTGGGACGATCCCCTGGAGAAGGGAACATCTACCCACTCTAGTGTTCTGGCCTGGAGAATTCCATGGACTATACAGTCCACGGGGTCGCAAAGAGTCGGACATGCCTGAGCGACTTTCACTTTCAGGTGCTCTATTTTCCAGTTAGCTGAATGCAGGCTAGTTGTTTGCCCTCTATGGGCTGGCTCAGTTACCTTCTGCATGGTGATGCAGGGTCTGATGGGCAGCGGTGAGGTTTAGTGAGGTTTTATGTAGAAGATGCTCAGGATGGTAGGTGCTCTCTAAATTGTGAATCTTGTTATTAACTAAAACCTTCTGATCAGTTTTGGAGTCATAGCCAAGGTGAACTGAGCACAAGATGTTTATAGCTAAGACAGTTTGTTGAGTACTAGTAGCTTGCATAGGCACCTTCACTACTGAAATAAGAATACATTCCAAAGATTAAAAATTGCCTCTTACATAAGATTCAAGGCTGATTGATAGGAACCAGAGTCTCCAAACTTTACCAGAATGCCACATTTTTCTACTAATTCATTAAAAAAGTATAATTATTGAAAGTTAAATCAGTTTGCTGCTGCTGCTGCTAAGTCGCTTCAGTCGTGTCCGACTCTGTGCGACCCCATAGATGGCAGCCCATCAGGCTCCACCATCCCTGGGATTCTCTAGGCAAGAACACTGGAGTGGGTTTAGCAATTTTCAAAAGTGATTTAAAAATAATAATACATGGTAGGAAAAGTTTACAAACCTGACAGCTGAACCTGTCCGTAGTTTCTCTTCTTAGACCTTAGGGCCCTAGCCAGGAGTTATTTGAAAGTCAAGAGTCTGAGGGTTTTTGTTTTCTCTGTTTGAGAGATGAATAAAGCTTCTTGTATTTGCATATGCAAATAGATACAGCCCCAGAGAACTAAATGTCTCTTTTCAGAATATATTAATTTTATTTTTCATGATTATATGTTTGGTTAAACAACTTCCTATCTTGGCATTTTCCAAACACCAAACAAAGAAAATCACACAGATTTGGCCAAGTCAGTCTCTTTCATCCAGGCATTTTTAGTCTATTATGCCACAAATCACATTGAGGATTTACCAAACAAAACCATAAACATGTATCTGGAAATAAGCTATACTAGTACATGGTGTGAGTGGCTTTGGATTTGTATACAAAAGAGTTCTGCTTCTATCACTGGCTGTCTTGTGGCTTTTTGGCTTTTTGATCACACAAACAAGAGGCTTAAATTTTTTGAGCTTCAGCTTCATCTTTGTATTTACATATGTCCTATAGGGTTGTGGGGAGAAGGATAGGGATTAGAGTTTCTTCTGAGATGTAAATTACTTTCTTGAAATGAGAGATACCTGCAAAGAAGGACTTTACTGAGGAAAGAAACTTCTCAGGGGGTGAAGAGGAAAGCTGGGTGACCTCTAAGAAACGTCAGGGATGTCAGGGGTCCTCGGGGCTTCATGATATCCCCGTGTATGTTATCACTGGCATTCATTCACTTACTCATTGAAAAACCAGAGTTGGGGCCTTTGCCAAGTTAAGGCACTTCGCTTGATACTGAATATACAAAGATAACGATGACTTGGTCCTTTCTTTTAAAGACTGTATGATATACTGGGAAGACTGACCAGTAGTCTTACAATACAATGTGATAAGTGCAATAGAAACATGAGGGTGGGATGAGTTCTTAATTTAACTTGAATAATAAAGATAAGCTTTTTTATCCTTGAAGGAAAGGAGCTGATCAGTACAGAGAGGGGAGGTCATTACAGACGAGGGAGCAGAATGTAAAAGGAAAAACTGTGTAAAGGAGCATGTTGCCTAATGATGATGGGTTTGGAGTGCCTAGTGGGTGGTACCCCAATGGCTCAGCAGGTGAAGAATCTGCCTGCAATACAGGAGACGCAGGAGACATGGGTTCGATCCCTGGGTCAGGAAGATTCCCTGGAGGACGGTATGGCAACCCACTCCAGTATTCTTGCCTGGAGAATCCTGTGGACAGAGGAGCCTGGAGGGCATGGTACATGGGGTCGCAAAGAGTCGGACACAACTGAAGAAGCTTAGCACACGCAGTGGGAGGTAAGACTGACAAGCCGGCAAAGCCTGTGGCCACTCAGTCTACAGCTCTGATGAGAACCAGGGACTCTTTTCCAGACCTTTCCTCTGTGTGTGTGTGTGTGTGTGTGTGTGTGTGTGTGTGTTACTTTGTAGATGGAGAAAATTCGAGAAATAACCATGGAAAATCCCTGTCAACATTTCCCACTCGAAGATTTTGGTAAATATATCAAATAGGCAATGAAGTTTGAGAAAAGTCTCTAATTCTGAATGTAATTTGAAAGTCAGTGACAATGGCTTGAATGGCTTGACAATGATGAATGTTACTGTTTGTTGCTGTGAGATTTACTAGGACAAGCTGCTGCTGCTGCTAAGTTGCTTCAGCCGTGTCTGACTCTGTGCGACCCCATAGATGGCGGCCCACTAGGCTCCTCCGTCCCTGGGATTCTCCAGACAAGAATACTGGAGTGGGTTGCCATTTTCTTCTCCAGTGCATGAAAGTGAAAAGTAAAAGTGAAGTCACTCAAGTCGTGCCCGACTCTTAGCGACCCCATGGACTGCAGCCTACCAGGCTTCTCCGTCCATGGGGTTTTCCAGGCAAGAGTACTGGAGTGGGGTGCCATTGCCTTCTCCATACTAGGACAACAAACGATCAGAAATCACTGGTCTTGAGTTTAAGAAGGCTGAATGGAGCTTAAGTAGAACACCCTTCCCTACAATGGAACATTCATGATACAGCTTTTTCATTGTTTAACTTCATGCCTACAAATGCTCACAAAGATTTATTTGTGTTTTCTTATAAATTTTCTTTTATCAACATGATTGTGAGTGCCTCATATCCTAAAGAAGGTGGTGTTGGTTCTACTTTATAAACTTTGTGAATATGACAGGCAAAGATATATTACAGTTCTTTACTGCTGGGCATACACACCGAGGAAACCAGAATTGAAAGAGACACATGTACCCCAATGTTCATCGCAGCACTGTTTATAATAGCCAGGACATGGAAACAACCTAGATGTCCATCAGCAGATGAGTGGATAAGAAAGCTGTGGTACATATACACAATGGAGTATTACTCAGCCGTTAAAAAGAATTCATTTGAATCAGTTCTGATGAGATGGATGAAACTGGAGCCTGTTATACAGAGTGAAGTAAGCCATAAAGAAAAACACCAATACAGTATACTAACACATATATATGGAATTTAGAAAAATGGCAATGATGACCCTGTATGCGAGACAGCAAAAGAGACACAGATGTGTATAGCAGACTTTTGGACTCAGAGGGAGAGGGAGAGGGTGGGATGATTTGGGAGAATGGCATTAAAACATGTATACTATCATGTAAGAATCGAATCACCAGTCTATGTCTGATGCAGGATACAGCATGCTTGGGGCTGGTGCACGGGGATGACCCGGAGGGTTGTTGTGGGGAGGGAGGTGGGAGGGGGGGGTTCATGTTTGGGATCGCATGTACACACGTGGTGGATTCATGTCAATGTATGGCAAAACCAATAGAGTATTGTAAAGTAAAATAAAGTAAAAATAAAAAGTTAAAAAAAATAAAAAAATAAATCTATGAACACTCTATTGCTTTATTTATTCAAATCTTCTTTTGTGTTTCCAAGTAATATTTTATAGAAAATGAGAATATTTTGATTTATTTCCCTGAGGGCTAAGAAGAAGGAGGCCCCATGTTCCTGCATCAGGTACTGAGGTTTCCATTCCTTAAATGGCCAATAAATGTAGGAACAGATTTTACTTTGCCTGTAGTTTCTGTCATTGACTCTTTTGAAAGAGTTATTTTATGGTTCAGTAAGGTTGGTATAGTTCTGACCTAGCAATGTAATAGCATATTAGATAGATTTTCAAGTTAAATGCAAGTGTAATAATTTAACATTAATAATCTCAAATTCCTACTTGTTCCTCAAAACATCCACTCACTGTTTGTTTATATATTTCTAATCCCTGGTGTTTATTGACATCTTTTACTGTGGTCATTAATGAGATGTAGATAACTGTATTATGTTTTTACGGATTGCATAGCACTTTATCTTCTAAATTGTTTTTGTTAGAGGGCCCTGGCATCTGGAAGAGCTTATGTGATAGCTGGCATTCTTTTAAACCCCATCTGTATCTCTGTTGTTTTTAGTGTGGTATTTCTGTAGCACTCGTCAGTTTAGGGCTCTGTTGCTGCAGGTGCTTCTTACAGAGCAGTTTATCAGTGTCTTCTCTTGGCCAAGGTCTTGTGTTAGTTATTTGACAGAAGTAACCTCTAAACTTTACAAGGGCTTTCTTTATTTTTTCGTGTCCTATTTTATTGAGGACTAAAATTAGATCCCTGGAGAGATTAAGAAAATAGCTTAAGATTAAGTAACATAGCCAGGATTCAGACTCTGGTCCACCTAGTCATTAAATCACTGTTTTTGTTTTGTTTTTTTCTCGAAGTGTACCACACTGTCTCCATCTATCTAATACCTAGCGTAGTTGAGGCAGTATGTTGTGTGTATTAATAGCATTTAAAAGACATACACACCACCTGGGTTCAAATTTCAGTTCTGATGCATATTTGCTCTATGACCATGAGTAGGTCATTTAATCTTTTCCTTGTTTCAGTTTCATCACTTTAGGGTTTGGGGGGCATCAAATGAATTGATGTTGCAAAGCTGCTTTTTATTCTCTGCTCTGGTGACTGAGGTTAAGCCCTTCCTTTCCCAGCAATGGAGACAGCGTTGAGGGGTCACTCTTTCCTTTGTGCTACTCACCATTTCATTGATGGTACACATCACTGATCATTTATATGACAACCCAATTATTTCTTCATAAAATCAGTTCTTCCTGCATATTCCTTGAAAACTTCTCATTCATCTCAACTCTCTGATGTTGACTGATTTACAGATAACATTAACAAATGTAATCATGAGGGTTCTGAAACCTAGAATGAACTACTGATTGGCTCTAGACAACTTTTTTTGTATTTATACCTCAAAAAAAAGTTTTATTGTAATTTGAATGGGATTTCAGGTTGAAACAAAGATAAGTGAACTGTTCAATCTGCTGTGTCTTATGCAGAGATTGTCAGGCTGCTTTCTAATTTATATTTTTCACTTAAACATATAACAGGAACATTTTCCCACATTGTTAAATGTCCTTGATCATCACATCTTTTAAAGACTACATAGTATTTCACCTTATGGGAGATTATTAGTGCAATTTCTAATGACTAGTTTCTATACATTCCTTAGAGCATTTTATCCATTATTTTTACTGTATTAGACAAAGCAGACCTGCTCATTTTCTTTCCTTTCACATAAATCAACTTGATTATACCACAGGCAAGGTCATTTATGGATAGGAATGCAATAAGGACATAAATATATAGATTTCCTTGTTTAATCTACTTTCCCATGAGCGGTCATATCCTACCACTTTTGTGTGGTTAGAAGTATCACGATTCTTCTTCCCAGCTGCCCCCAGCTCTTCCGAGGTGAAAGCTTGTAAAATCCAGAAGGCAATGAAGGACTAGGGGAAACCATGAACAGAAAGGACATGCCCTAGTCTAACAAAAGGGTCTCTCATAACAAGTAGACTATGTCTCATCCAGGTGAGAAGAAATAATAAACGCTGCTTATCAGTCAACTTGATCTGGAGTGGAGAAGAATGAATGCAGTCTTTGAAGCAGCTTAATAAGACAGAATAGACTTGATGGGAACATTTTAGACATAGCTGACATTCTACTCTTAACCTTTCAGGACACAGTCACTGCCCTCTGTCAATTACTGCCATCTCTTCAGTGACAAGCCTGAAAGAATTTTCCAGATGCATGGCAGAGAAAAAAACAGACCTCTAACACAAGGGTGGTGCTTCTGGTTGTAGGAACTTAGGACCAGAAAGGGAGGAAACCACTGTAGGGAAAGAAGGACGTGAGAAAAGCTTTGTATTGAAAAAAAATTTGTCACTGTGTCCATTCTTATAGTGAGCAAATGAAAGGTTGTTGCTGTTTGTGTTTTTGGATCATTTAAAGTGGGTCTTTATAAAAGCTGAGAAGAAGTTTGATTTTTTCCACCTTGCTCTGCTTCTATATCTTGTTTTTGGATAAATCTTCCGATAGGTTCCCACCTGAACCTGATCCTAATTCCAGAAACACAAAGCCTGGATTCTTTGTGTTCCCCATGCTTATTCTGTCTTTCCATGAGCTCAGTTGGTAAATCCCACAGTGAAGCAAGCATAAACACAAACTAGGCAGGATTAGACCACACTATTTAGTTAATCTCAGTTTACAAAACCCCTTCTTTCTTTGTCTGACAGGCTGCCACAGAAATTCAGCAAATGCAGTTTGCCGACTAAATGTGAGAACTTTCTGCACTATGGGTAGGAAATAACTACTCGCTGTCATAAGCTCTCTCTCTTTGAGAAACCTCAGGGATATTTCCCAGGGTGAAGGATGTCTACAGTGAGTTCTTCGAATCATCATTATGACGGAGAAGAGCACACAGTGTTTCCTTCCAAAATTTAAGCAGCACAACCCCCAAGAATCTTGACATGTGTAACTAAGACTACCAAGAAAGGGGCTTCACCCCAGTGTCCACCCTCCAACTCAGCCCCTTCGCCCCATGTTTAAAGAATTTTTATTTCTGGATCCAGTGACAATAATACTGGGCGGACTTTAACCAAAGTACTTTGAGTTCTAGGAGGAGGAACAAAGGATGGTTTTCTATAGCATGTTCATATAACTGAACAGCCATTAAATAATTGGTGTGCAGCTGGGAATAAAAATGGCTTAAGAGAGAAAAGTTCCTATAACAGATGTGAGCACGAAGCCAATGAAGGACTTAAAGGCTGAGTACTTCTAATATCCTGTCACAATCACCTGATGTCATGAGCACCTGTTTTATAGGAAAACCACTGTAGTAGAAACATCCATATACATATATTTGGTGACAGACATTCCATTTCAGTTCTGTGTTTATATGAAAGATACTCTGGAGGATTTGTTTTCCCTGCAATCCTCAGACGGCTCTTTGAATGTCCTCAAGGATCATGTTTGCTTTGGTCAAAGATCAGATACACACCCCAATATTCACATTTTCTACTTTTCCAAGTTGGAACAATTTGAAGTTGCTTTCAGTGTCCAAGTGTGTTATATTCATCCAGAGCTCTTAAAGGGTGTTATAAATTACAGAATTTAGTTTGTCACAGAACAGAACTTTGCTTCAGTGAAAAGTGACTGTTATGGATATATATTATGGGATACTAATCTCCTATAAATCAAGGAGGAATTAAAACTAGCAAAAAGCCCTGATGTCACTGGTGGTAGTTGAGAGGGCACGTGTGTGGCTGGTATGGTAGGAAAAAGAATCACGTTGTATGATAGGTTATAATTATCACAATATTCTCCGGCTTTAGTGTTCACCTTCTTCTCCCCTGGAAAGCAGCAATGTTATGTTATTTTAAAATACAAAGTGAGAAATGGAGATCCGCCACCATATTTTACGCTCTGGAGTTTATACCCAGTTACAAGTCCACTACTAAGGAGCATATATAGTGATAAAATACAATGCTTCAGTGTTGAAATCTCCATTCGGATCTAATATGCTTTAATAAAGAAACACTGACTCATCATTGGCTTGTCCTGATTTTTCTGACTGTGAGTAGTTCTCTCTATTGAGGCAGTGGTTTTTAGGTAATGGTGCAAACACACATTCTTGATGCACTGAGAACAGGGAGTGTTTAGATAGAGATTGTGAGGATTTGTCTGCTAACAAGAGTTTTAAATGCAAACTCAAGTAACTTTCCAAGATGAGCTGCCTGCCAATATCATATTCCATAAGAAATCTTGGCATCTTTCACAAATGATATATTTATTGATGCAATCTCCTTGGTAACTGCTTGGTCCATGGACACGTGCTTCTTTATATCTGGCACAGCTATGACAGCACTCATCATAGAAATGTTGAATATTGGCCATTGGTTTTAAATGATGAATGCTGTTTCAAATGTGCTTCTGTTCATGAAAAAGAAAATCTTAATAGGAAAAATCTGACATAGATTTCATTCGAAATTTTTCTTTGATCAAATTGCTTCTGTAGGTAAAACAAAGGTGTAAAAGCTGGCAGTTGTCAGGAATGCAGTCTTCAGGCTGTACATCCTGCAGGCTGCCTGTTCAATGTGCCGTTATCCTCCACACTCCATGTGGGACCATCGCCTTCCAAGAACTAGAGAGCTCTTCCACAGATGTCCTTCCCTGTGAACTGGTTCTAATTCTATCAATTCCACAATGGACCAAGGAAATTATAGAATAAGCCCGCTGTCCTGTTTTTGTTCAAATGATATTTCACAGACCTCCACTTTTCTCTATTTCTCTCCTTCTTAAAGCATTTGACTGCAATAATTTATATATTGGTCCCTTTCTCCTTGTTCCTTTTCGTCTTGTCTACTCTTCTAGAATTTTTTTCTTATATTTTCTCTTTTCCCCTTAAATTATTTGTCTGCTTCCTCATCCTCTCGTTTTCTTACTCACACGACTCATTTCTTCTTCTTTTTTTTAACCTCCTCTAATTTAAACTTCTTTTACACTCTACATTAAATTGTAAGGAATGTAACCAGGGACGTGAATAGCTCCTTCAGTAGAGCCTTATCCTATAACATTAAATTGTAACTATGAATGCTGTACTTTCTCCTCCACTATTTCAGTTTATACCCTTATTTGCTTTTATATTTGTCTTTGTATTTTTCCCAAGTCCATACAGAAAAGATGCCTTATAAATGTTTGCTGAATGCTGAATCAGTTAACATTCTTTAACCTTTCTGGCAGCCACGGAAATGAACTAGTCTAAACGCCACTGTAATCCTGGTACATATGGTAACTGATATATAGTAGGCACCCAATAAAGATCTGTTCAGTAAATAAATAATCAAAGACAAAGATTACACCTAAAGCCTGTTTTAACATACTGCTGAGCACATAAACTTATTTTTTGTCTTTTTTAGGTTGATGTACCTATATTCAGAAATTAGTTTACTCTCAAAGGGTATTTAGCACTTGATGGAGCACTCAGAATTTCATTCATTTTATAAGGCTTGCATGTGCCTCACCCATATTTCAAATCAACATTTCTTTTGACCATCTATCTACATGTATTCCTACATTTTTTCCTGTAGCTAAGACCACAAAAAATCTTGGCTTCTAGCAAATATACATTTCCATGGAAACCAAGCCAAAACCAATAGGAAAAGAAGGCATTAAATATAAAATGTCTCTTGGCTGCCAAATTTCAGACCACTGCCTGATTTTCTTTAGTTTTGTGTTGATTTCTCTAATTCAATGTGAACACACAGACCAAGACCTTTTAAATTAAACTTTTAAAAAAGTATACTGTGTTTGTTGAGTTAAAACATATACTTACAAACATACGGGTGTGGAAAAATAGCATTAGTGAATGAGTTTTGTGTTTCAGTGTTATTTTTATGGAAGCTTCATCTTTACTAGGTTAAGGGCGTGCACTAGAAAATTTAAACTATTCACTATCATGAGGACATTATTCATTTATAGAATTAAGGTTATTTTCCCCTATGTGAAATGTAAGGAAAGTGTAGTTGGATGTTATTAATGAGAAGTAGCAAATGGTTACATGAGCAATTATATAAAGAATTTTGTGTGCTCTTTAGGCATGAATGTCTGAGATATAAAAGAGCGATCTGAAAACTGGTGCCGTATGACCAAGTAAGTGACTATGGCAGACACGCTCTGAGTGAGCACGCTCCTGGGTCCATTTCTGGCGCCTGATGTTGGTACAGTTGCACAGCAGAAGGGCCCTGGCCTTTATTTACTGCTTTGCTGTTGCATTTTAAAATTCTCAATAATTTTTGAACAAAGGTTTCCATATTTTCATTCTCAGTGAGTCTTGCAAATTATCTTTCTGGTTCTGCTGAGACTTACCCTTCACACCATCTTCAAAGTTAGGAAGACTACTTGGGTTTTCCATAACCATTTTAAGAGCATAAGGAAGATTCCAAAAGGGTGAGCAGAAATATCAGTAAAGCTGTAGTCTTTTATCTGAGACTTTCCAGATTTACCAAGAGTCTGTTTTATTACCTCAGTCGACCCTAGTTACCACTGGTTGAGAGCAACACATCTCTTGGGCAGTGAAAAGCAATTTATATAGTGTTAATGAAAGCTTTACCTCAAAACCAACTTGTACGAGTATATCTCAAAAACCTTGAAATGCACAGAACTATTACCTCAGTAATTCCACCACAGGATAAATGATGCAAAGCTGTTTGTACACATTCTTTACAATGTTACTCATGAAAGTGTCCGACTCTCTGCGATTCCATGGACTGCAGCCTGTCCCAGTCCTCTGTCCATGGAATTCTCCAGGTAAGAGTACTGGAGTGAGTTGCCATTTCTTTCTCCAGGGGATCTTCCTGACCTGGGACTGAACCTGGGTCTCCTGTATTGCAGGCAGATTCCTTACCAACTGAGCCGCTACAGAAGCCCAGCAAATAATTGGAAATGATTTAAGTGTCTATCTGTGAATACTTAAATTACATGCTGCTTGAGGGCATATCAAGCAGCCATTACAATGATATTGTAGATGTATACTACTAAATATGAAAATTATATAATAGTATACTGTTACATAATTATACTATCTATTATATAGAATACTATACTATATATACTATATAATAATATACTATATAATATATATACTATAATACTATATATTATACAGTACAGTATACTGTATAATATCATATATGTACAAATCTATGCATAGATAAAAAGTTCACAAAGTTGTCTAACACAAGATAATTATCTCTGGGTGATGGGATAAGATTTTGTAGCTTATTTATACATTCTAATTTTCTAGATTGTTTGTAGAGCAAAAATATTTATAAAAAATAATGAGATTCTGCCATTTGCAGCACCATGGATGGACCTAGAGAGTATTATGTTCAATGAAATGGTACGGCAAGGCACATGTGGAGTCTAAAAAGTGAAATGAATGTATATAACAAAAAAGATCCATAGATACAAAAAACAGACCAGTCATTACTCTGGAGAAGAAAATGGCAACCCACTCCAGTATTGTTGCCCAGGAAATCCCATGGACAGAGGTCTGGTGGGCTACAGTCCGTGGGGTTGCCAAGAGTCAAATAGGACTGAGCATGCGCACGCGTGCACACACACACACACACACACACACACACACACACACACACAGGAGAGAGAGGGGGGTGAGATAGGGGTATGGGATTAAGCGACACAAACTATTATGTATAAAATAAATAAGCAACTAGGGTATATTATACAGCACAAGGAATATAGCCATTATTTTATAAAAACTTCAAATGGAGTATCATCTATTAAAATATTGAATTAGGTTTTATGCCTGAAATGAATATAATATTATAAATCAACCATACGTCAATTAAAAAAACACAAAACGTATACACAGACAATGGCAAAAAGAAAAAGCAAGGAAAAAAAAATCAACTATTGCTAATCTTTGTTTCTATGCTCAAGAAAGCTATAAATTTTTATTGTGTTTCCTCATGAACTATAGGCATTAAAGAAACAACCGTGTGTTAAAGAGGAAGTTTCAATGGGATAGTTTCTTTCCTTTGAAGACATTATTGTCTTCATTTACTTTTAGCTAGTCAGCTATAATTTACTGTTTTTTAGCCTTCCTCAGAAACTGTGGCAGGTGCAGAATGCATCAGCTCAGCTGCTACAACATAAAGGTGTGAGAGAAGTGGCAAAGTCCCCATCTGTGAGGCATATGGCTTGCCAATTTGATGAAAGAATTCCAGACCAGATCCTTATTTTCCACTGTTTGATGATGGCTCTCTCTCACAACCACCTAGGAGGAGAAGTTACTATATATGTACTAGAAGGCCTAAGAGGATTATATTCTTTCAGCTTTTCCTATTACCAAGGCTATCCTGATGGATACAGTCCATGTAGTTCTGAATTTTACCTACGAAGGCAGTGACAAGGCTGAAAACTTATTGAATCATCCTGTCTGTACTTATAAGAATGTGTTCCCTCCTAACAGATCTTGATTCCATAGGTCAATTATAGCTTAATATGATAGACTGGTGAGAACACAAACCTGTCTCGTGGAAGCCAATCTCATTTCCTTGGGTGTTGATGGAGGTGAATGATGGTTCTTTCTTTATACCTGAGACTTCTGCCAGCATGTCTTATATGCACTATGTAGTAACTAAAGGACAGTAGCGTATCCTATGCCTTTGCTTCTAGCTCTGGCAACACCTGTTTGAGTCAGAAATTAGTTAGCAAGTTGGGCAGATCGAGTTGCCTAAACATATTGGCTTTTTGATAGAATCTCTATGGTAACTGGATTTTTAATGTTTATTGTAACATCTTAATAACTAGGGATATTATATCTTTCCATTCAATCTACTTAGACTTTTTTTTTCTAAAAAGGCATCTGAGGAAGTTTGGTAAATATATATATATATATATATATATATATATATATATAAAACAAAATATATATATTTTAATGAATACTGAAAATTCTACATTGTTTTCCATAACCAAGTGGGTTTACTTCAGGATTGCAAGGTTGGCTTAACATTAGAAACTCAGTATATTTCACATTAACATGTTAAAGGAGAAAATTAGTACAATGATTCAATAACTTTAGAAAAAGTGTTTGAAAAAGTTAATCTCTATTCATAATTTTTTAAAGTAGCAAATTAGGTAACTGAAGGAGATTTCTTAATTTGATAAGGAATATCTACAAAACTTACAGCAGAAATAATGTTACTTAACTATTCTTCTGTTTCTTCTTTCCTGTTTACAATTTTTATTTATAATTAGCCTAGTTGATGTTATTCCTCCTCATTTTCATTTCAGAGCTCTTCTCAGAACCATCGAATGCAAAAAACAGCACTTGATGATGAAAAGATAAATCCTCTCATTTTCCCTGTTAACATATGCCTTCTTCTCATTGTCTTTGAATTGATGTGTATTTCAAATGCTGAAATCAAACAGGACATACTTGTTATATTCATTTGGATCACAGTGGTATAGATTACACTGCACTTGTAAGAATTCCAGTTCCCGAGTCTGCTGAGGTGACATTGCCATGTTTTGAAAGCATCTTCCTCAGAGTGTCAGTTTTCTTCCTATGTAGTTTAGTTGGGCTTATAGAACCTTCACACTGCTTCTCACCTTTTCCTGGCCCTTAACCACTCCCTACTTACTTCACAATTAATCTCAAGAGATGTACCCACCTCTATTTTATCTTTGCTTTGCTTTGTGTGTGTGCTGTGTGACTCTTGCAACCCCATGGACTGTAGCCTACCAGGCTGCTCTGTCCATGGGATTTCCCAGGCAAAAAGACTGGAATGGGTTACCATTTCCTTCTCCAGGGGATCTTCCCAACCCAGGGATCGAACCTGGGTCTCCTGCATTGCAGGAGGACTCTTGCATTGCAGGCAGATTCTTTACCAACTGAGCTACAAGATATATTCTTCCTTATGCTTTCCATCACTTGCGTCTGCATGCATACATGCCGAATCCCTTCAGTCGTGTATGACTCTTTAAGACCCTATGGACTGCAGCCTTCCAGCCTCCTCTGTCCATGAGATTCTCTGGGCAAGAATACTGGAGTAGGTTGCCACTTCCTACTCCAGGGGATCTTCCTGACCCAGGGATTGAACCCACCCATGTCTCTTATGTCTCCTCCATTGGCAGGCCGGTTCTTTACAACTAGCACAAATTGAGAAGTCCATTCCATCACTCGTGTTTGCCTAATTCTCTGATGCATCTACCTTACATAATACTTGCCAGTTTCCATGGTGCCCAGTCTTCCCCCAGCTTCTATCTGAAATGGTTATCAACGGAATATGCTCTTAACTTACTTCCAGCTTTTCCCCCTCATGTCAATCCTATCAAACTTTTATCACACCTTTCATCAAAGTATACACCTAGGCATCTTCTCTTTCTCTCTCTGTACTCACTACCGTCTTCTATCCTGGAATGTATTTAAAACTGCTTCTACCTGGCCCACAGGGCCCCAGATCAAAGCCAGGTCTCAGAACGACAATTTAGAGTCGCCACTCTGCAGTAATATTGGGGCTGTGGCAATGTGCATTGGTGGGTGCTTAGTTGCTCAGTTGTGTCCGACTCTTTGCTATGGACTGTAGCCCACCAGGCTCCTCTGTCCATGGAGTTCTCCAGGCAAGAATATTGGAGTGGGTTGCCTTGTCCTTCTCCCAGGGATAGAACCTGTGTCTCCTGCATTGCAGGTGGATACTGTCTGAGCTACCAAGGAAGCCCAAGGGTGGTGGCAACACCAGTCAGAAATCCAGTAGATGGCTTGGCTCAGTCCCTAACTGAGACGCTGCACCCAGGCCCTGTAACCTTCCTAGCCCAGCAGGCCTACCCAGCAAGCTTACAACTTCTGTCCTCCTCACTGGTTTGCATTTTATTCTGTTTCCAATCAATAGAGATCCATAGAACATATCAATCTATTTGTATCTCCCCCCTTTTTATATTAATCCATCATTTCTATGTTTAGAGCAGAGTGGATTAAGTACTTATACACCCATTTGCCAAGAAGCAATCTGACAAGCTAGTCTTCAGCATTCATTGTTTAACTGATGTATTTAAGCTTTTTTTCTATTCTCTGGATTATCTGTGTTTCTTCTGGGGGTCAGATCATTGCCCTTCTTGCCCCCTTTCTTTTATCCTCTGCTTTTAAAAAATTGAAGTGTAGTGAATTTACAATATTTTATTGGTTTCAGGATAGTGGTTCAATATTTTTATAGACTGTATTGCATTTAAAGTTTGATCCCTGGGTCAGGAAGATCCCCTGGAGAAGGGAATGGCTACCCACTCCAGCATTCTTGCCTGGACAATTCCATGGACAGAGGAGCCTGGCAAGCTATAGTCTGTGGGGTTGCAAAGAGTCAGGCATGACTGAGTAACTAACACTTTCATGTATTAGGTGTCTCTTGAAAATCCTATTTTAATATTATACTTAGCACTAATATATAAAATAGATAACTAATAAGGATACTAATGGTGAAAGAAACTCTTCTTAGTACTCTGTGATGACATATATAGGAAAAGAACCTAAAAACGAGTGGATGTATGTACATGTATAACTGATTCACTTTGTTGTATAGCAGAAACTTGCTATGGTATTTCCAGTGGTCATGTATGGATGTGAGAGTTGGACTGTGAAGAAGGCTGAGTGCCGAAGAATTGATGCTTTTGAACTGTGGTATTGGAGAAGATTCTTGAGAGTCCCTTGGACTGCAAGGAGATCCAACCAATCCATTCTGAAGGAGATCAGCCCTGGGATTTCTTTGGAAGGAATGATGCTAAAGCTGAAACTCCAGTACTTTGGCCACCTCATGCGAAGAGTTGACTCATTGGAAAAGACTCTGATGCTGGGAGGGATTGGGGGCAGGAGGAGAAGGGGACGACAGAGGATGAGATGGCTGGATGGCATCACTGATGCAATGGACGTGAGTCTGAGTGAACTCCGGGAGTTGGTGATGGACAGGGAGGCCTGGCGTGCTGCGATTCATGGGGTTGCAAAGAGTCGGACACGACTGAGCGACTGAACTGAACTGAACTGAACACAATATTGTAAATCAATACTCCAATAAATTATTTTTTAATTGCAATTAGCAATTATCAATAAGTCAATAGAATTTTAGTGCTATTGTACTCAGATCCCAGTAGATGCATTTATAGTGAGTGGAGATAGAATAGGAAGACTCAGTCATTTTTCATTTATTTTAAAAAATTAAGAGCACATGATATTTCAAAGATGATTGTTCATTAGTCATCAAGGGAATTTTACTGCCATTTATCATAACTGTAATTTGAATTATAGTCAAGTAAAGTAATGCTCAAAATTCTCCAAGCCAGGCTTCAGCAATACATGAACCGTGAACTTCCAGACGTTCAAGCTGGTTTTAGAAAAGGCAGAGGAACCAGAAATCAAATTGCCAACATCCACTGGATCATCGAAAAAGCAAGAGAGTTCCAGAAAAACATCTATTTCTGCTTTATTGACTATGCCAAAGCCTTTGACTGTGTGGATCACAATAAACTGGGAAATTCTGAAAGAGATGGGAATACCAGACCACCTGACCTACCTCTTGAGAAACCTATATGCAGATCAGGAAGCAACAGTTAGAACTGGACATGGAACAACAGACTGGTTCCAAATAGGAAAAGGAGTACGTCAAGGCTGGATATTGTCACTCTGCTTATTTAACTTATATGCAGAGTACATCATGAGAAATGCTGGGCTGGAAGAAGCACAAGCCGGAATCAAGTTTGCTGGGAGAAATATCAATAACCTCAGATATGCAGATGACACCACCCTTATGGCAGGAAGTGAAGAGGAACTAAAAAGCCTTTTGATGAAAGTGAAAGTGGAGAGTGAAAAAGTTGGCTTAAAGCTCAACATTCAGAAAATGAAGATCATGGCATCTGGTCCCATCACTTCATGGGGAATAGATGGGGAAACAGTGGAAACAGTGTCAGACTTTATATTTTGGGGCTCCAAATCACTGCAGATGGTGATTGCAGCCATGAAATTAAAAGACGCTTACTCGTTGGAAGGAAAGTTATGACTAACCTAGAGAGCATATTGAAAAGCAGAGACATTACTTTGCCAACAAAAGTCCGTCTAGTCAAGGCTATGGTTTTTCCAGTGGTCGTGTATGGATGTGAGAGTTGGACTGTGAACAAGGCTGAGCGCTGAAGAATTGATGCGTTTGAACTGTGGTGTTGGAGAAGACTCTTGAGAGTCCCTTGGACTGCAAGGAGATCCAACCAGTCCATTCTGAAAGAGATCAACCCTGGGATTTCTTTGGAAGGAATGATGCTGAAGCTGAAACTTCAGTACTTTGGCCACCTCATGCGAAGAGTTGACTCATTGGAAAAGACTCTGATGCTGGGAGGGATTAGGGGCAGGAGGAGAAGGGGACGACCGAGGATGAGATGGCTGGATGGCATCACTGACTCGATGGACGTGAGTCTGAGTTAATTCCAGGAGTTGATGATGGACAGGGAGGCCTGCCGTGCTGCGATTCATGGGGTCGCAGAGAGTCGGACACGACTGCGCGACTGAGCTGAACTGAACCGGGCTTTGATTTAGAATGCATCTACGTTCCTTGTTTGGGTCTGAATGTGTTAGTCACTCAGTTCTGTCACTCTCTGTGCCCCCGTGGACTGTAGCCTGTCAGACTGCTCTGTCCGTGGAATTCTCCAGGCACGAATACTAGAGTGGACTGCCATTCCCTTCTCCAGGGGATCTTCCTGACCCTGACCCTTATCCAAACCTGGATCTCTTGCATTTCAGGCAGATTCTTTACTGTCTGAGCCACCAAGTAAGCCCTTTTTGGGTGTGATGAAGGATAAATCAGAGCAACATTACTTAGCCAGGTATCCTTGTGTCTGTTTTCTTCCTGGCAGAAGTTGGAGGAAAAGTTGTGCCAGAAGTTGGCAGTTATGGAATTCATTTAGGAGATGGGGGTGGGAGAGGATAAAAGAAGATGGCAGAAACCTCAGACAGACACAGATAACACACTCCAACATGAATGACCATGCGTATACACACACACATGCACAGAATCGAGCTTCCCACTGAAAGTACTGTTATTAACTGTGGTTCGCTATGTCAGAAGCAGATGTGTCCACATAAAATACTATCTTAATAACAATGATTGCTGATATCTTCTGGGGATTTGTTTCTGTTTAGAATGCTGTCTTTTAAAACCTGCAATGTAACTCTTCTGATTGTTCCTTGTCAGGCTGGCAAAGTCTAGGCTAGTCTAGATTGCTTGACATAATAACCTAACCTGCCTTTAAGTTGGTGCCTTCACCCCCTAGGTTTATTCTGGGTCTGATGCTGCTGCTGCTGTGCTCAGTTGACCAACTCTTTGTGCCCCCATGGACTGTAGCCCTTAAAGCTCCTCTGTCCATGGAATTTTCCAGGCAAGAATATTAGAATGGGTTGTCATTTCCTTCTCCAGGGGATCTTCCCAACCCTTGGATCGAATCTACATCCCTTGCGTCTCCTACTTTGGCAGGTGGATTCTTTACCGCTAGCACCACCTGGGAGGCCCTTACTCTCAAACTTGAATGTCTTTGGGAATCTTACCTTTGAGCCCTAGATGCTTCATTTCTAACTAGCTCCCAGATAATACAGATGTGGCCAATCTATGGACCACAGACTTTGAGTAGTTAGGGTTAGATTGCTCCACTTTAGTTCACAGCACAAGAGCTGTTTAGTTATCTTGTTCCTGGTATTCTCAGTATCTTGTGGGATTGGTATGTGAAAAGGATTGCATGAAGCCTGGCTGTGCCTAGTCATTTAATCCTCAAAACATGTCGTATTTTCACTTACAACACTGGTGGAGAAGCTAATCTGCAGGGAGTTTTTTGCTGACTGCTGCTAGTTTATAACTCATAATAATTCTGGGATTCTTTAGCTCTCTGTTGGATTTGGTCTTTAAGTCAAATCAAGGCTTCCTCCAAAGCTCACTGGTGTTTATGAATAGGCTTCTGGGTGCCTTGTCAATGTAAGGGTATATTCGACCACTAGTCATGTCTTTAAGGGGCTTCTCTGGTGGCTAGATGGTAAAGAATCAGCCTGCAATGCAGGAGAGCTGGGTTCCATCCCTGGTTTGGAAAGATCCCTTGAAGTAGGAAATGGCAGTCTACTCCAGAATTCTTTCTTGGGGAATTCCATGGACAGAGGAGCCTGGCAGGGTACAGACCACAGGGTCGCAAGGAGTCACAGATGACTAAAGCGCCTTAGCACACATGCACATGTATCTTTCAGGGAAAGTCCTTAATTTAGCATAGCTTTGAATTAAACTCTGTTTTGATTTGTAAATTACCTATACTCTTTTACTGAACGTAATAAAGTAGAAATTGTTTCACTGAAGAAATAAAATGTATATTAAAACAGTATCTTTTAGCCAAGTATCCTTGTCTTTGATTCTTCTTGGCAGGCGAAGTTGAAGGTCTCATGCCATGTAATGTAATGCTAACTCTCACATCTATGATGTTTATTATCTGTGGTGATTATAATGTTTGTCCCATGCAGTCCTCCCTTCCTTTGAGAACTTATTCTCTCTCCCTGCAGTCAAGTGACGTGGGTAGGGCTTCCTTTTGTGGTGCTCTGCCTCATATCCATAAGCATGAACATGACCAATCGCATCACTGTACACTACAGTCTAAAATGATTTTGTCCAAAGAAGCAAGTGACCCACCTGAGCCAAGTAGAGGCCTCCTGGGAATTGGTTTGTTTGCTGGTGCATGTGTAGTGCATTGTATCTGGGCCACGCAGCTGCTAGGAGGTGAATCAGAAAGCAAGATGATACTGATTCTGTTGGAGAGAAGAAAGCCATTCAGAGACAAACAGATGAGAGATGGGCAGGCAGAGACAGAGCAAGGGGCATTGAGTTAATGTTTCTAAGTCATGGAGCTCTCAGAGTTGTCTTGATTCCCTTTAGCTCTTCTTACAAATCTCTGAGCTTCTCAGATCTCACAAGCCATTAATTTCCTATTTGTAAAGTCAGTTTGAGTTGGTGTTTGAACTATTATAAATGAAAGAAGCCTATTAAATATCTAACACACATTTCTTTAGAACAGTACACTGAAGCAGTATCTCCATGAGGCTGCTGTTCTTCATGACCATCTTGCTGTCAGTATGTGTAAACTCAAATAAGAATCAGAATGAATGAAGAAGAACTGAAACCAGTCTGTGTTTGCCAGCAAGTGCATTACATTAGTAAGTGATACCAAAAGGCAGAAAAATAAAAGGTAATAATCACAGTTATTTTCACATCAAGTTTGAATGAAGATGAATATTTTGAATACAAAGTGCACAAAATGAACTTTAAACTAAGGCCATTGACTATAAAGAAATAGAAAAATAAATCTGCCTGGTTCAAAAAGTAAATGAGGTCAGGCCATTGTAAGCTTGAATATAGAAAAAGAAAAGCAACTTAGACTAATTTTAATGGAAACCAAGGATGGTTGGTGAGTTGATCATTTGCCACAAAGAAGAAAAAGTCCTCTGGAGTTTATTTCAGTCTCAATAATACACGCATCAGAACATGTACTAATAGTATCCAGGGACCTCAGTGAGGAAGAGGGCAAGGAGAAGCAGCAACACATCCTTGGGGGTAGATGTTTGAGTCACCTGGAGGGCTCTCCAGACATGCTGATTTCCCTCCCTTTTTGGAGCTTCCCATAGCCTTCCTTTTTTTTAAAAAAAAATTATTTATTTTGTTGCACTGGGTGTCAGTTAAGGCATGTGGGATCTTAGATATTAGTTGTGGCATGTAGGATCTAGTTCCCTGACCAGGGATCGAACCTGCTCCACACCCACCCCCCCTCCCACCTCCCTGCATTGGAAGCATGGAGTCTGAGCCACTGGGTCACCAGGAAGTCCCTCATAGGCTTCTCTAGGGAGTATATTTTCCTATGCCAAATCCCACTCTCACGTGAGAACTCAATAAGGGAACAATAGTTACTGATAGGAAGGTATACTGTTTCTCAGATGTGTAGAATTTTAATAAAGGCTGATAAATTCAGAGTCAATAGGAGAGCTGGTTCTTATTTAGTGAAAAAATGGAGTAATTTATAAAGAATACATAATGCAAACAAAGACAGAATGGCTCCATTATTTACAAAAAATGTCTACGAGTCTGTGACAAAAGGATATAGCTGCCCATGAAAGAACCAAAAAACAGTGGAAAGAATGTGTGTTCTCAGCATGCTGAGAACCTATGATGGACTCCATGGGGTATGTTACATCTGTCATTAAGTAGCATAAAACATTACAAGTTAGACATTCTTACGTGTATTTAACAGATAAAACAGACACAGATTATCAACTTTCTCAAAATCACACAGTTATGTAATAGAGGCTGGACTCAAATCTACTATTGTCTGTATCTAAGCCAATAAGTCCTCCACAGATAAGCAACAAATAGCTACTGAATGCTCATATATGTATATATGTAAAAGGACCGGGAGAGACTAATATAGATAATTTATAACACAATTCAAGTGTCTGGACCAGAAATAGATACAGTAAGTTTGCAATAGAAAGAAATTTACAACATAGTAAAAGTGTTTTCAGCAGAACAACAGACAACATTCTTGCCATAGAATAGAGTAATATACATAAACTAAAGTTTATTGCCCCTTGGATGAGTTATAGAGGGGAAATTATTGAGGAAAATGTCCTGAAACAGTAAGGAAAAAAGATCTTCAGTCTTTTCAAACCATCAGTTTAGAGTATGTTAAAAACTCTATAAAATAGTATATCTGTATGACCCTTTCCATGCCATTTGAAAGTATAATTGGTAAGATGAGAGAGGTAATTTTATGAGGAACATGTCTGTAAAACAGAAAATATTCGGACTTCCATGCTGAATCCTAAGGTATAGATAAAATAAGGAATTGTATCTCTGAAATAACTTAAATTTTATTGAATATAATTTTTGTATAAAGCTTTATGACCAATCTTAATCTCATGGAACAGACTTAATAGTTAAAGAAAATAAAAACTAATATTTACTGATTTTAGAGTCAGAAGACCTAAGACTATATGACTTGGGCAAAATCATTATTATCCATATCCTCATTGGTAAAATAAGGTTTTACTACATCATTTTTAAATTTTATTTATGAGTCTAAAATATTGGTAACCTCAACCATATAAAACTTCTTTATTGAGTTGCAAAATCTGAAATAGGTTAATTATTTCAAAGCCTTGTGTATGTTATGGTTGTTGTTGTTGTTCAGTTGTGTCCGACTCCTTGCAACCCCATGGACTGTAAGTATACCAGGCTCTTCTGTTCTTTACCATCTTCCAGAACTTGCTCAAACTCATGTCCATTGGGTCGACGATGCCATCCAACCATCTCGTCTTCTGTTGTCCCCTTCTTCTCCAGCCTTCGATCTTTCCCAGCATCAGGGTCTTTTCCAGCTCTTAGCATTAGGTGGCCAAAGTATTGGAGCTTCAGCCTCGGCATCAGTCCCTCCAATGAATATTTAGGATTGATTTGGTTTAACTCCTTGCAGTCCAAGGGATTCTCAAGAGTCTTCTCCAACACCACAGTTTGAAAGCATCAATTCTTTGGCAATCAGACTTCCTTATGGTCCAACTTTCACATTCATATATGACTACTGGAAAAACCATAGCTTTGACTAGATGAACATTTGTTGGCAAAGTAACATCTCTGCTTTTTCATACACTGTCTAGGTTTTTCAAAACTTTTCTTCCAAGGAGCAAGCATCTTTTAATTTCATGGCTACAGTCACCATTTGCAGTGATTTTGGAGCCCAAGAAAATAAAGTCTGTCACTGTTTCCATTGTTTTCCCATCTGTTTTCCATGAAGTGATGAGACTGGATGCCATGATCTTTGTTTTTTGAATGTTGAGTTTTAGGCCAGCTCTTTCACTCTCCTCTTTCACCTTCATCAAGAAGCTCTTTAGTTCTCTTTGCTTTCTGCCATAAGGGTGGTGTCATCTGCATATCTAAGATTATTGGTACTTCTCCCAGCAATCTTGATTCCAACTTGTGAGGCATCCAGCCCAGCATTTTGCATAATGCACTCTGCATATAAGTTAAATAAGCAGAGTGACAATATACAGCCTAGGTGTACACTTTTCCCAATTTTGAACCAGTCTGCTGTTCCATGTTCGGTTTTAAGTGTTCCTTCTTGACTTGCATAGCAACAGGTCACCTGTGTGACCCTATGAACTGTAGCCCTCCAGGTTCTTCTGTCCATTGGATTCTCCAGGTAAGAATACTGGAATGGGTTGCCTTGCCTTCCTCCAGGGGATCTTCCCAACCCAGGGATTGAACCCGCGTCTCTTACATCTCCTGCATTGGCTGGAGGGTTCTTTACTACTAATGCTGCCTGGGAAGCCCATATTAGATACTAAGTTATAACAATAAAATGGGAAGCCCATCTGTTCTAACAATAAAAATGATAGACTTCTATTCCCTATCTCAATCTCAGATGCTTCTATCGCATCATTAAATATTGAAAATCATAATAGTCATTTTCCTAGGTGCTATACTGTTCTCTTTAATTTCTCCCTAGGATATCTTGCCCATGGCTGTTAATTTTCTATTAAGCAGAAGTCTAAGATGACCCCCAAGATGCCCACTCCCTGGGATTACACATGCCGTGCAGTCCTCACCTCTCAGGGTAGGTGGGGCTGGTGAGCATGAGGAAGGATTTCACTCCAATGATGAAGTTATGTTAAATGGTGAAGGTGAAAGAATTATGCAGATATAATTTAGGTCCCTAATAACTTCCATTTTGGTTAATTGAAAGGGATATTAGCTTGGTCAGGCCTGACCAAATCGAACAAGCCCTTGAAAATTCAAATTGTCTAGAGGTTCGAATTGAGAGAGCTTTGAAGTGAGAGAGACGCAAGCTCTCTCACTGGTGGTGCAGAAGCAAACTGCCATGTTCTGGAGAGGGTCACATGACACGAAACAGTCAGGGGCCTCTCAGAGCTGAGGGCCTCAGGCCTTATGATCACAAAGAAGTAAATTCTGCCAACAACCAGTGAGTTTGGAAGAGGACCCTGAACCTCAGATTAGATTTCTGTCCTGGCTGACACTTTGCAGCCTTGGGAAACCCTGAGCAGAAGACCCAGTGTATCCCTGCCTGAGCTCCTGACTCATGGAAACTGACATAATAGATGGGTGTTGTTCTAAGCTCCTAAACTGTGGTAATTTGTGATGCAGCAATAGAAAATTAATTCAACCTGATTTCGATTATCACCAGATGACTCATAAATTTATATATCCAGCAAGACCTTCTCTTGCATATCCAACTGTCTATTTGACATCTTCTCGTGGCTGTCTGGAAGGTACTTCACTTTCAGTGTGCTCGATACGACTCTCATGTCCATTCGTCTTGAGCCAAGTTCGGTGAATAGCATTTATCATCCCTCAAGCTAAGAAGCAAAACACCTAGGAGTCATTTTTTATACCTTTCTCAGCTTTGTACTTTATATCCAATGCATCAAGAATTCCAATTTATTTCGCTTCCTTGAGGAAAGTACTTTAGTCTGATTCACTCAACATCTACTCTGTTCCCATCAAATATGCCTTCCCTCTACTCTGAAAGATGACAAGCTAAAGATAACATTTATCTTTCTTTGTAGCTGAGATTTCTCATGATGCTTAGCTTTTTGAGACAGATGAATTTATGTGAATTCTGTAAGGTGAGCAGTGGGAGGTGGCAGCCATGGATGAGAAGTACAGACCACCTAGCGAGTGTGTACAGGAGATGACTGGTTTTTCTGGGGCAGCTTTAGCAGTATGTGTGCTGTCTGGTCCTTAGCATCTTGAGGGCCACAAGGTTTCCACTGGAACCATCGTCTCGTGTGCTTGGGCATTTCCCTTTGTTGCAGTGTTTCTGGAAATGCACCATTCCATCTTGGTGATTTGACCCCTTTAGAAATTTGTAAGTTACTTAATACCTTGAGATATGTCCCTTTTTTTTTGCTTACAATAGATGAGGTGAATGGATATATATTTTTAAAAGGCAGCTAATCTATCTTTTTACTCCCTCTCCACCACCACCATCAGTACCACCTTCTTATTATAAGCTGTCATTATCTATGGCATGAACTCTAGCAATAGCCTTTTAGCTGATTAACTTCTGTATCCACCATGCCCTCTTATAACCCTTATAATCTGCTCTATACTCTTCAGACTGCACGATCTTTCCACATGTAATCCTCTCCCACTCAACATGTTTAATACCTCCATACTGTTCTCTAGATAAAAACCAAAATCTTCACTAGCCTGTAAAGCCTGGCCCTTGCCACCATCTACCCTAATTTTGTACTTCTTTTTCCCTTAGACACCACTGCAGCTGGAGACTTCTAGTCCCTTGTAGGTACCATGCTCCTCACCTGCACAAGTCTTTACATACAACTGTGCTTCCTCAAGGGGGCTTCCCTGATAGCTCAGTTGGTAAAGAACCTTCCTGCAATGTGGGAGACCTAGGTATGATCCTTGGGTTGGAAAGATCCCTGGAGGAGGGAAAGGCTGCCCACTCCAGTATTCTGACCTGGAGAACTCCATGGACTGTATAGATCATGGAGTCGCAAAGAGTTGGACACAGCTGAGTCACTTTTACTTTCACTTTCTTCCTCAAGGAAGGCTCTTCTTTCCCTAATTAACATCACTGTGTGATTTCCAGATCTAAGTTAAATCAGCATTTCCTCAAGGGAAGCTGTGTTGACCTCCCAACCTTAGTCAACTATTTCACGTGCTTTCTTGTGACTTCTTCCCCTTAGGGATTCCGGTTTGCAAAGTTGCAAGTTTGTATTTGTGTCATCATTTGACTGGGGCTTTGCTGGTGGCTCAGCGGTGGCTCTCCTGCCATGTAGGAGATGCAGGTTCCACCTCTGGGTATGGGAGATCCCCTGGAGAAGGGACTGGCAACTCACTCCAATATTCTTGCCTGGGAAATCCCATGGACAGAGGAGCCTGGCTATATTCCGTGGGGTCACAAAAGAGTCGGACATAACTTAGCAAATAAACAACAGCAACAACATTTGATTAGCAATTGCCTTTCCCAGTATACGGTCAGTACCATGTGAACAGGTACTTTTTGGTTTTACTTGCATCATATTCTCTCCACCTAGCACAGGGTTCAGTACACAGTATGTACTCAATAAATATTTGTTGAATAATTAATAAATGAACTATATATAATGTTCCAGGCAATAGCACCCCACTCCAGTACTTTTGCCTGTAAAATCCCATGGATGGAAGAGCCTGGTAGGCTGCAGTCCATGGGGTTGCGAAGAGTCGGACACGACTGAGTGACTTCACTTTCACTTTTCACTTTCATGCATTGGAGAAGGAAATGGCAACCCACTCCAGTGTTCTTGCCTGGAGAATCCCAGGGACGGGGGAGCCTGGGGGTCTGCCATCTCTGGAGTTGCACAGAGTCGGACATGACTGAAGCGACTTAGCAGTAGCAGCAGGTATTTTTCTAAGTGATGCATACTCAGTTTATCCTTACAAAGATATTATGAGATGGGTCGGATTATCCTATCACTTAGGATAAGCTAGGCAAATGCTGTGGTAATGGATGTGTGTGTGTTAGTTGCTAAGTTGTGTCCAACTGTTTGTGACCCTATGGACCATAGCCCATCAGGCTCCTCTGTCCATAGGATTTTCCGGGCAAGAACACTGGAATGGATTGCCATTGCCTGCTCCAGGGGATCTTCCTGACCCACGGATTGAACCTGCATCTCCCGTGTCTCCTGCATCACAGGCAGATTCTTTACCTACTGGGCCATCTAAAATCCAGAGATAATGTCAGCCAATGCTTCATGCTTATGCTCCATGTAGAATTATGATTAGCAGGTAGAAGTCTTTATCATAGTTACTCAGTGAACCAGGTTAAATGCCTCATCCTGACACATGCTTCCACAATTACTGCATCAGGAGGAAAAATGATGCAGAACCCTGTACCTGTTTTTAAATGCTTTTGTCCGGAATTGTCACACCCAGGCAAAGCAAATCACCTGACTATGTCTAATGACAAGGGGCAGAGATATGCAGTCATTCCAGATTCCTGGCAGGAAAAGAATCAGAAATAGTGGTGGTTGGATAAAATATTGGTGTACTACACTTATTATTCCCATTTTTAAATGAATAAGCAGGCATAGACAGAAACAACTGGCTTGAAAGTGAAGAAGCCAGGGTTTGAATCTGGGGAGTTTGGCTTCTTCCACCCCAACCTAGTCTTCTGTGTATTTTTTCTTTGTCCACACTGGGACCTAAACATTGATGAGCATTCTAGGAACAAATGGTCAACCATGTTTCCATCATTGCTTTTGGTCCCAAAAGAGAGGAGTGAAGCCAGTTGCTGTTTAGCCAGAGTTTCACTCCCTGAAGATAACAAAAATGAAGATTTTTTTGCAGGAAGACCATGGTCAGAAGCTGATACACAAGCAGTCTTTTTCCCCTCTATGTTCTTTTGAAAGAGCCTACTTCTATCACCCTTACATAAAAACACTGTAGATAAAGAATGATTCTGTCAAGTGTACATATCCAAATATTATCTTGAAGCAGGAACGGTAAACACAGATGATCTTATTAAAGTTTTTTTCTGGTTGTTTTTATCTTTGGTTTGCAAGAGTCTGTTATAGTTTCTATTTTTCAGTCAGAAAAACATTTCCTTGGGTAATGTTACTTTGGACAATTAAATGAGTTTGAGAACAGGATGAATAATTATCTTTGAAACTCTAAGTTCATTTGGACTTTCATGAAAATAAAATCCCAAACTAGTATTTTACATAATAAAGCAAAAGTTAGTATTTTAAAATTTTTTTAACTGTGGGACAAGAGAAATGAGTAGGAGGCTTGAGTGTGCTTTTATTAATCATGTACTGGCTTTTGAGTAATATGGAAAATAAATCTGTGAGTAATATAAAAAATACTCATGACTTATTAGGATTTATTTTGTTAATAACAGAAAATGCTTTTTTAAAAGTACAGAATTTCAAACCAAGAAATATATAAACCTTACTAACTCCAGTCTCAACTAATTAAGGATATGTTTTGTTATGTATTCAATGAACATTTGATAAACATTAGTGCCTTGCTGAAATTGTCATATTGCTCACTAACAATGTCTTCTGTGCTCATTAATTTTTCTTACTTTTCATTCTTTGATAACAAACAGATATGGATTATAATTATCCCTACATGGAAATGTTTGTGAAACTTGCTGCCTGTTATAGGAATGCAAACATTATAATAGTTGAATAATATACCTGGGACATATTTTCACTAGGAACAGACAAAATAAAGTTCAATAAGATCTGGAAATACTGAAGAAATTATTCGTATACATGTGTTGATTTGTTGCCAACATGCTTCTTTTTAAGTTCTGAATTCTTAATTTACACATGTACATTTTTAATGGACCAAATAGTAAGATGATTATTTCTTTATTTTAAAATATTTATCCTTAGGTAAATGCTAAAATAGCAAAAACTCATAAAGGACTAAAATACCTCTGTGCATGAGTTAGTCACATCCTACTCTTTGCAATCTTATGAACTGTAGACATCCAGGCTCCTCTGTCCTTGGGATTCTCCAAGCAAGAATGCTGGAGTGGATTGCCACGGCCTCCTCCAGGGTGTACTCTGAATCCAGGGTTCGAACTCGCCCATCTCCTGCATTGGAGGTGGATTCGTTACCCACGGAGCCACATGGGAAGCCCCAGATAGCTCCGTAATAAAGGCTTATATCCCAGGCTTCAGTGTGCCTTAAAGTGGGGAACTGTGCCATTTTTCCTCTCCACAGGGAGAGAAATGCACCCAAGAGATCCAGCTGTCTTTTCTGAGTGACATTGTCAGTACTTTGGTATTCCAGAAATCCAGGTAGCAGTTGTTGTTCAGTCGCTAAGTTGTGTCCAACTCTTTGTGACCCCATGGACGGTAGCATACCAGGCTTCCCTGTCCTTCACCATCTCCCAGAATTTGCCCAAACTCATGTCCATTGACTTGGTGATACCATCCAACCATCTCATTCTCCTTTGTCCCTTTCTCCTCCTGCCCTCAATCTTTCTCAGCATCAGGGTCTTTTCCAATGAGTCAGCTCTTCGCATCAGGTGGCCAAATAATGGGAACTTCAGCTTTGCATCAGTCCTTCTGATGAACATTCAGGGTTGATTTCCTTTAGGATTGACTGGCTTGATCTCCTTGCTGTCCAAGGGATTCTCAAGAGTTTTCTCCAACATCACAGTTTGAAAGAATCAATTCTTCGGTGTTCAGCCTTCTTTATGGTCCAACTCACATCTATACATGACTACTGGAGAAAACATAGCTTTGACAATATGAACCTTTGCCGACAAAGCGATGCCTTTGTTTTTTAATATGCTGTCTAGATTTGTCATAGTTTTTCTTCCAAGGTGTGTCTTTTACTTTTGTGGCTGCAATCACTGTCCGCAGTAATTTTGGAGCCCAATAAAACAAATTCTGTCACTGTTTCCACTTTTTCCCCATTTATTTGCCATCATGTGATTGGAATGGATGCCATGATCTTAGTTTTTTGAATGTTGAGTTTTAAGCCAGCTTTTTCACTCTGCTCTTTCACTTTCATCAAGAGGTTCTTCAGTTTCTCTTCACTCTCTGCCATTAGAGTGGTATCATCTGCGTATCTGGAGGTTGTTGATATTTCTCTTGGCAGTCTTGATTCTAGCTTGTGAGTCATCGAGCCCAGCATTTCCCATGATGTACACTGCATATAAGTTAAGTAAGCAGGGTGACAATATACAGCCTTGACGTATTCCTGTCCCAATTTGGAATCAGTCTGTTTCATGTCCAGTTCTAAGTGTTGCTTCTTGACCTGCATACAGCTTTCTCAGGAGACAGGTATGGTGTCTTTAGGAATTTTCCACAGTTTGTTGTGATTCAAAGGCTTTTGCATAGTCGTTAAAGTAGAAGTAGATTTTCTTTGGAATTCCCTTGCTTTTTCTATGATCTAATGAAAGTTGGCAATTTGATATCTGGTTCCTCTGCCTTTCCTAAATCCAATCTGTATATCTGGAAGTTCTTGGCTCATGTACTGCTGAGGCCTAGCTTGAAGGATTTTGAGCATTACTTTGCTAGCATGTGAAATGAGTGCAGTTGTGCAGTAGTTTGAACTTTCTTTTGCTTTGCCTTTTGGGGGGATGGGAATGAAAACTGACCTTTTCCAGTCCTGTGACCACTGCTGAGGTTTCCAAATTTGCTGGCATATTGACTGCAGCCCTGTAACATCATCATCTTTAAGGATTTGAAATAGCTCAGCTGGAATTCCATCAACACCACTAGATTTGTTCATAGTGATGCTTCCTGAGGCCCACTTGACTCACACTTCAGGATGTCTGGCTCTAGGTGAGTGACCACACCATCATGGTTATCCGTGTAGTTAAGACCTTTTTTGTATAGTTCTTCTGTGTATTCTTCCCACTTCTTAATCTTTTCTGCTTCAGTTATATTCTTGCCATTTCTGTCTTTTATTGTGCCCATCTTTGCATGAATTATTCCCTTGGTGTGTCCAGTTTTCTTAAAAAGTTCTCTAGTCTTTCCCATCCTATTGTTTTCCTCTATTTCCATGGAGCCTGCATTTGAACATACTTACATACCTCTGTAGAACATTTGGCCACTTAACTATTTGAGAAAATTACATAAAAATCCAATAGTGTTTAATCTCATATTTTCTAATAGTAATAAAATTCCCCTCTTCTGAAATGAACTCCCCAGCAGATCCAATATACTTCTGTTTTTTTTTTTTCTCCCAAAGGTGCTGGTCCTTTTATTTTAGTTTAGCTAAGGCTTTCGGCCTTTAACACTATTCACAGACCAGCATATCTCTCTCTCATCTGTTTTTGTGTCTGTCTGTCTGTCTCTGTGTTGTTATCTCCTTTCACATGACACTACACTCTGTAAAACCCCCCTTGCAGATGAGGCTACTTCCTGTTAAGTGATCCTGGGGTCTGGCATGTAAAGACAACTGCGAACAAAGTAGTATGTCCTGCAGTAAAGATACATAAAAGTCATAAAATATCAGAACAGCAGTTGGGGGAGGGGGGTTGCATGTGTACCAGTGGGAGAAGAGGGTGGTGAGTTTCACCATGTGCTGTTTCTCCCCAGATCTGTTTTTTAAAAGTCACTTCAGGCCCTTTGGCCAATCTGCACTTAATTACCTGTTCCTGCCCTATTTCCCAGGCAGCCAACCAGTGTGGCCAGGCTGTTCCCCGTTCCCTCTGTGAGGCCCATCTCTGGGGCTCAGCTGATGCATTACAAATGCCTTGTGGACTGCATCTGATGGGATTCTCCCTAAGTGGTCAGGATGCCAACCACAGTCCTGATCGTTTTAAACGGCTTGTGATCTGAGGATGTGGAGATGCTCATTAGCGGCTGCAGGAGCCCGCTATCAGGAACAGATTGAACCAAGAAGCTCAGTCAACCCGAGCATTCATAGAAATGAACGTGTCAATAAAAGTTCCCAAGGTGAAGCCACAGAATGAGGCACTTATGGACGATTATAAACATTTTGCCCCGTGGTGACTCTCCCCTATCAAACCTACTCCTAGCCTGATAAGCACTGCCTCTTTAGGGATCATTAATTTCCTTGAAAATTTAAACAGCTGTCACTTGTGATCCTCCTCAGGTGCTCATGTGGGAGAGATTAGACTATGTTTATAAGCCAGTCTGTTCGTTAAGCGCCTGCCCATGTGGAACCCCCTTCGCAGGCCTGCAGATCACCCACAGATAATTGGGGGCCGTGGCAAATTACACAGAGGCGCTGCAGGCAGCAAGAATGGTGTGGCCTTATTAATATCAGGTGGGGAGAGGGCACCGTTTTAATGATTTCCAATAAACTAGAGCAAGCCCTCAGAGCTTCACAAGCATTTGGGCACTGACAGTTAAAAAGAATACACAGGTTTAGGTTTCCTGTAGTTACTATCAACTTCTTTCTCATGAAAGTCTGAAAAACTCTTGGTTTAACCCTTTGTGATGCAGTGATTCTTCCCTGTTAGCTTCTAAGTTCAAGTTACTTCTGATGCGTCTAAACCCTGCTACATCTTCTGGTGCCTTCCACGGTGCTGCAGTGGTAAAGAACCTGCTTGCAGGAGACGCAGGAGCCATGGGTTCGACCCCTGGGTTGGGAAGATCCTCTGGAGAAGGAAGAGCAACCCACTCCAGTATTCTTGCCTGGAAAGTCCCATGGACAGAGGAGCCTGGCAGGCTATAGTCCATAGGATCAGAGAGTCAGACATGACTTAGAGACTAAACCACCACCACCATAGTAGGAAATAGATACTTCATGAACCCATGTGGCTCCAAATGCAGCATATTTAGGCTGTGTTTCTAACTCAACATACTCATGTTTTAAATAGTGTTCTCTAGTTATATAATCTTTTAATGAAATTTGGTATACTATATGTCTGTATTTTCTGACAATGGGTTCTTGTGAACTAATTAAAATGTTTCATTTTAATATTTTTAGCAGGCATTCAAAATTGACTGGGAAGGCTTTGTTTGGAAGAACTTTAAATGTATTGAACAGTTTGTTTTCCAGTCTGATCAACATATAAAGATGTAAGGATATTTTAAAAATAGATGACACTTTTTTAGTAATGAATTTCTATAAGAGTAGAAATATTTCCAAATAGCAAAATGCTGTCACCATTGCAGGGTTCGCTTTTGAAAAATACTTACTTATACTCATTGTTGAAACATCCAACTTCAAATCCAACAGATTACATGTGTTTATATTTTTTAAAAATCTTCTTGGGAGGACACTGTAGGCAGTCATTGTAAGCACTAAGCACTCTGAAAAGGATGGTAAATTTTACATTTCAAAGATATTCTATCTTTAAGTTCAACAGTTCTTTTAAGAACTTTGCATGAGCTAACCAACAAAACTTTGAGAACCAAATACTTTCTTGATTATTCCTACTTCATTCAGAATAGTCTAAAAATTCCATCCTTTTATTTTTCATATTTTATTATATTATTATTATTATTTTACTTTACAATATTGTATTGGTTTTGCCATATATCAACATGAATCCGCCATGGGTGTACACGTGTTCCCAATCCTGAAACCCCCCTCCCGCCTACCTCCCTATACCATCTCTCTGGGTCATCCCAGTGCACCAGCCCCAAGCATCCTGTATCCTGCATCCAACCATTTCTATTGAAATTATCATGCTTTTGACACCCTATATCTGTTTTATTTTTTGCTAGACAGTGTGTGAGATCTTAGTTCCTCGATCAGCGATTGAATCCATGCCCCCTGGATTGGAAGCACCTCTGGCTTTCACTTCTTCGCCACCACACTTGGCTTATGAAGTGTGCAGGAAGTAGTCCTTTGTACAAGGCTTTGTACAAGGCTGTAAGATTAATCTTGAAATCTTCTCTTATATTCTAGTAGAGGCAGTGGCTTTAGCAATGATTATATTATACAGTTGTATAAAGCATTGTGTTATTAAAGAATTTTTGTACTATTGAGAATCTGCCTTTTCTGTTTCCTCTTT
Source organism: Budorcas taxicolor (assembly GCF_023091745.1). Classification (NCBI taxonomy): domain Eukaryota; kingdom Metazoa; phylum Chordata; class Mammalia; order Artiodactyla; family Bovidae; genus Budorcas; species Budorcas taxicolor. The sequence continues at coordinate 16,658,718 of NC_068918.1, read as the reverse complement.
GCTTTGATAGCTGATAAAAAGAGGTAAGTTTCTGTGTATTTCATTTAAACAAAACCTGACAAATACCATATATTTTGCATGAGGGCCACTACTCTGTTCATCCAACTTACAGCAAGCTTCTTATACTTAAACGTGATCTGATGCTTGTTCGGCCAGCTCTTCAACAATGTTTTCAATGCACCTTCCAAATCTTTTTGTTGATAAAGGAATGCTTTGTAGCTTGTTCAGTATATTAATTTATATAAATTGTATGTATTTTTACTAGGAAGAGAAAGTATTTCCCCAGTTGTATGTGGCTTTCACTATTAACTCTGGAGAAGGGAATGGCAACCCACTTCAGTATTTTTGCCTGGAGAATCCCATGAGCAGAGGAACCTGGAGGGCTCTAGTCCATGGGCTTGCAGAGTGACTACTACTACTACTTCCACTATTAACTAAAGAACCACAGAAGTGAGTCTTAAATACTTATCATTAAATTTAGTAAAATGTTATAAGTTGCTGTTTTGAGAATGGCATGGCTTTAAACATGTGTTGAAAAAAATGATTATGCCATATTTTACATGCTTACATCGTAAGCTACTATCCTAATGTACAATGTTCCCTTAGCATAAGATTCATTGATGAAAATTGCGGCAGTTGTTAAAAATAATGAAAGTAGACTCATATTTCAAATAGTTTTCTTGATAATTTTGAAGCCTTCAAACTTTTTATACAAAAATTGATGATTTAAAAAATAAATAATGTGACTGATTAAAAATTTGTAATGGGAGCTAAAATATTAATTTTGCCATTTTCTGGTGGCCATGGGATATTTGCAGAAACTTTTTAATCTACTTGACATTTTAGAGAGTACATTCATTCAAAATCCAATAATTTTTTAGTTCGATTAACTGGATCCACAAAAATTAATAGAACACATAATAGAACACACTGGAAACCAGCACATGAGACGCTATATTACTGTTATGCTGGATGTGTTTTGAAATGAGTTCCTTTCTTATTTTTGGATGTCTTGCTCACTGCATGTGGCAGAAGTCTGCATACAGACTGAATAAGGGAAATGGTGCTGATCCATGTAATAAAATGTAGTTACTTTCCTGTTGCTTAGATAAAAAATCAGTTCAGTACAGTTCAATTGCTCAGTTGTGTCCAACTCTTTGCGACCCCATGGACTGCAGGACGCCAGGATTCCCTGTCCGTCACCAACTCCAGGAGCTTGATCAAACTCAGGTCCATTGAGTTGATGATGCCATCGAGCCACCTCATCCTCTGTCATCCCCTTCTCCTCCTGCCATCACTCTTTCCCAGCATCAGAGTCTTTTCCAATGAGTCCATTTTTCACATCAGGTGGCCAAAGTATTGGAGCTTCAGCTTCAGCATCAGTCCTTCCAATGAATATTTAGGATTCATTTCCTTTCGGATGGGCTGGTTTGATCTCCTTCCAGTCCAAGGGACTCTCAAGAGTTTTCTCCAGCACCACGGTTCAAAAGCATCAATTCTTTGGCCCTCAGCATTCTTTAGAGTCCAACTCTCACATCCATACATGACTACTGGAAAAACCACAACTTTGACTAGACAGACTTTGTCAGCAAAGTAATGTCTCTGCTTTTTAATATGCTGTCTAGCTTGGCCATAGCTTTTCTTCCAAGGAGCAAGTGTCTTTTAATTTCATGACTGCAGTCAACATCTGCAGTGATTTTGGAGCCCAAGAAAATAAAATCTGTCATTGTTTCCATTGTTTCCCCATCTATTTGCCATGAAGTGATGGGACCAGAGGCCATGATCTTCATTTTTTGAATGTTGAGTTTTAAGCCAGCTTTTTCACTCTCCTCTTTCACATTCATCAAGAGGCTCTTTAGTTTCTTTTCACTTTCTGCCATAAGGGTGGTGTCATCTGCATATCTGAGGTTATTGATATTTCTCCTGGCAATCTTAATTCCAGCTTGTGCTTCATACAGCCTGGCATTTTGCGGGGTGTACTCTGCATATAGGTTAAATAAGCAGGGTGACAATATACAGCCTTGATGTACTCCTTTCCCAATTTGGAACCAGTCTGTTGTCCCATGTCCAGTTTTAAGTGTTGCTTCTTGACCTGCACACAGATTTCTCAGGAGGCAGGTAAGTTGATCTGGTATTCCCATCTCTTTAAGAATTTTCCACAGTTTGTTGTGATCCACACAGTCAAAGGCTTTGGCCATAATCAATAAAGCAGAAGTAGATGTTTTTCTGGAATTCTCCTGCTGTTTCTGTGATCCAACAGATGTTGGCAATTTGATCTCTGGTTCCTCTGCCTTTCCTAAAACCATCTTGAACATCTGGAAGTTCATGGTTCACGCACTGTTGAAGCCTGGCTTCGAGAATTTGGGGCATTAGTTTGCTAGTGTGTGAGATGAGTGCAATTGTGCAGTAGTTTGAGCATTCTTTGGCATTGCCTTTCTTTGGAATTGGAATGAAAACTGACTTTTTCCTGTCCTGTAGCCACTGCTGAGTTTTCCAAATTTGCTGGCATATTGAATGCAGCACTTTCACAGCATCATCTTTTAGGATTTGAAATAGCTCAACTAGAATTCCATCTCACCTCCACTAGCTTTATTTGTAGTGATGCTTCCTAAGGCCCACTTGACGTAACATTCTAGGATGTCTGGTTCTAGGTGACACACAATTGTGGTTATCTGTGTCATGAAGATCTTTTTTGTATAGTTCTTCTGTGTATTCTTGCCACTTCTTAGATAAAAGATAAAGTTATAATATTTTCCTCCACACCATAACATTATCTTACATTTAGGCCACTTCAGGGGCTAGTTGTGGAGAGAAGAGAAGAATGTCTTTGCCTTATATTCCTTTACTAAGCTCTGACTTTGGCCATGGTCTTTGTGACAGGAGAGGCAATGTCAAATTTCAGTTAGTGGTTTTCTCTCTCTGTGGATCAGCTCTCATCTATAGAGATAAAAGCATGTAATCACAAAGTAAGCCTACTGGTGATACTCTTATTGCTATATCCAAAATGAAAAAAATATTGGAGGTTGAAAACATTTATTATTAGAGATGATGTGTAAGAAAGCAAACAAATTGTCTGAAGAAGCCTTACAAATAGCTGAGAAAAGAAAAGAAGCTAAAAGCGAAGGAGAGAGGGAAAGATATACCCAACTGACTGCAGAGTGCCAGAGAATAGCAAGGTGATAAGAAAGCCTTCTTAAGTGAACAGTGCAAAGAAACAGAGGAAAACAATAGAATGGGAAAGACTAGATATCTCTTATGGGAGATACCAAGGACATATTTCATGCAAAGATGGGCCCTATAAAGGACAGAAACAGTAAGGACCTGACTGAAGCAGAAATTAATAAGAGGTGACAAGAATACACAGAACTATACAAAAAAGGGTTTTAATGACTCGATAACCATGATGGTGTGGTCACTCACCTAGAGCCAGATATCTTGGAGTGTGAAGTTAAGTGGGCCTTAAGAAGAATTACTATGAACAAAGCTAGTGAAGGTGATGGAATTTCAGTTGAGCTATTTCAAATCCTAAAAGATGATGCTGTTAAAGTGTTGCAGTCAATATGTCAGCAAATTTGGAAAACTCAGCAGTAGCCACAGGACTGGAAAAGGCCAGTTTTCATTCCCATCACTCAAAAAGGCAATGCCAAAGAATGTTCAAACTACCATACAATTGTACTCACTTCACATGCTAGCAAGGTAATGTTCAAAATCCTTCAAGCTAGGCTTCAACAGTATGTTAACCAAGAACTTCCTGATATACAAGCTGGATTTAGAAAAGGTAGAAGAACCAGAGATCAACTTGCCAACATCCTTTGGATCATAGGGAAAGCAAGAGAATTCCAGAAAAAACATCTACTTTATTGACTATGCTAAAGCCTTTGACTGTGTGGATTGCAACAAACTGGAAAATTCTTAAAGAGATGGGAATAACAGACCACCTTACCTGTCTCCTGAGATACTTGTATGGAGGTCAAGAAGCAACACTTAGAACCAGACATGGAACAACAGACTGGTTCCAAATTGGCCAAGGAATAAGTCAAGACTGTATATTGTCATCCTGCTTATTTAACATCTATGCAGAGCATAACAGGTGAAATGCTGGGTTGGATGACTCACAAGCTGGATCAGTATTGCTGAGAAATATCAACAACCTCATGTATGCCAATGATACTACTCTAGTAGCAGAATGAAGAGGAACTAAAGAGCCTCTTGATGAGGGTGAAAGAGGAGAGTGAAAAAGCTGGCTTAAAACTCAACATTCAAGAAACTAGGACTGTGGCAACTAGCTCCATCACTTGATGGCCAATAGATGAGGAAAAAGTGGAAACAGTGACAGATTTTATTTTCTTGGTCTCCAAAATCACTGCAGATAGTGACTGAAGCCACAAAATTAAGACACTTGCTCCACGGAAGAAAGGAGAACTAAATGACAGACAGACCTAGACAGCATATTAAAAAGCAGAGACTTTACTTTGCCAACAAAGGTCCATCTAGTCAAAGCTTTGGTTTTTTCAGTAGAAATGTACGGATCTGAGAGTTGGACCAGAAAGAAGGCTGAACACTGAAAAACTGATGCTTTTGAACTGTGGTGTTGCAGAAGTCTCTTGAGAGTCGCTTGGACTGCAGGGAGATCAAGCCAGTTAATCCTAAGGGAAATCAGTACTGAATATGCATTGCAAGAACTGATGCTGAGGTTGAAGCTCCAAGTCTTTGGCCACCTGATGCTAAGAGCTGGCTCACTGGAAAAGACCGTGATGCTGGGAAAGATTGAAGGCAGGAGGTATGATTGAAGATACAGAGTGTGATATGGTTGGATGGCATCACTGAGTCAATGGACATGAGTTTGAGCAAACTCCAGGAGATAGTGAAGGACAGGGAAGCCTGGCGTGCGGCAGTTCATGCAGTCACAAAGAATGGGACACAACTTAGTGACGGAACAACAACAACAAATATAACTGAATGCTGCATATGTTATAAATGAGGGCGAAGCTCATTCTTAAAAAAAACTTCTAAGCTGATCTCTCCTAAACAATGTAAAATATACCTAGAGAGCAAATGACATCTGTGTTCTTTCATTTTGTTTACATTAATGAGCCATGAATGGAAGAAATCCCCCTCCAGTTTCATTGAAAGACTCCCTTTTAAATAAAATACGGCTTTTGTAGAATGGTAGGAAACTTTGTTTTCTTTCTAGATACTTTGAAAGAAAAGACCCTAGACTTAGATCCATATAAGAAATATCTTAATTTTTAAAGTGTGACACTCCGTTAGTAACTAGACAGTTTAGTGTATTCAAAGAACAAAAGTGATTGTTTGGGCAGAGATCCTGTTTGCCATGATGGGCGCATTGATCAGGCAGGAAAGTGCTCAGGAGGGATCCTGAGCACTGGAAACAAACAACGGGATCTGTCTTTGGAAAATGTGTGTGTGCGTGCTTAGTCATGTCCGACTGTTTGTAAGCCCATGGACTGTAGCCCTTCAGGCTCCTCCCATGTCCGTGGGATTCTCCAGACAAGAATATTGGAATGGGCTGCCATTTCCTCCTCCAGTATTTGGCAGCACTTCTCAGATGTTTTGTCCGGATATATTTTGTGAATCTCAGTATGATGCTCTGTGTCATTTAAAATCAGAAATTATAAGAGCCAAAAAAATAATAATATTTACGCTTATTGTCAAAACTGACAAATAAGCAAAATGTACTGAATCCATCATTTATGGGAGCTATTCCTTTCTTGGAAAGTTTCTAATACTTCCTGTAAGTAGTCGTAATTCAAATTGCCAAGTCATGTGGTACTGGCAAAAATCCACATTAAATCTGTTTCATTTTTTTCCTTTCCATTTGTTTTTTGTTTGGATTTTCTTTTGATGACACTCAGTGCTTCATAAAGTTTATGATCTTCTTTCTCTCATAATTGCTTTTTGTTCTCCATGCTTTTTGTTTCTCTGAAGGACATTGTCTGAGAAGGCAATGTAGGAAGACCGTGAATAGAGCATGGGTTTTGAATATGAATAGATCAGGATTGACCTTTGCTATGTTATCCTTTGTGCTAAATCTCACTGAGAAAAAGTCATATCTGTGCCTCAATTTCCTTAGTCTAAAAGGGGGTGCTATTATTTTGAAATTAGGTTTGGCTGCATGTAGCAGCAGCAGCAGCAAAGTGCATAGAAATTTATTTCTCATTCGCATAAAACCTGGTTTCAGGATTGCTCTGGGAAGGCATCAGGGCTCCACGAGACGTCAGAGACCCAGGTTCTTGCTATCTTGTTGTTCTAGCCTCCCTGGAATGTTGTCCCCATTTCCGTGGCCTGAATGACTCACTCGCACTACTGAATCCCAAATACAGGGAAAATTGTACTACCTTGAAGTTGTGACCACTGCTCCTATTCACATTTCATTGACGAAACTTGGTATCTGGCCACACGAGGCTGCAAAGGAGCTGGAAACTGTACAGTTTATATTAGATGGCTGTGTGAAAGTGAAAGTCGTTCAGTTGTATCCATTTCTTTGAGACCCGTGGACCGTACAGTCCATGGAATTCTCTAGGCCAGAATACTGAAGCGGGTAGCCTTTCCCTTCTCCAGGAGATCTTCCCAACCCAGGGATTGAACCCAGGTCTCCCACAGTGCAGGCAGATTCTTTACCAGCTGAGCCACAAGGGAAGCCCTGGTTAAAAACTGGGGGTTTCATTATTCTAGAAGAAGAGGTGACTAGCTTTGGGGGCTTAACTAGCATTATCTGTGATAGGTAGGATTGACATATATTAGCCAGTAGGCACAGTAGTTGGACTTCCTTGGTGGCTCAGACAGTAAAGAACCTACCTGCAATGTGGGAGACCTGGTTGAATCCCTGGATAGGGAACATCCTTGGAGAAGGGAATGGCTGCCCCCTCCAGTATTCTTGCCTGGAGAATTCCCTGGACAGAGGAGCTTGGCAGGCTACTGTCCATGGGGTCTCAAAGAGCTGGACACAACTGAGTGACTGAGCACGGATGCATGGTATTCAAAGGTAGACAAAATAAGATGATTACTTTTCCTTCATTGTGATTTTTTTACTTTAATCCTTATATTATCATTGCTGTATGAGTTTACTCTGAAGATGCTAACTTTTCTAAATTTAGTGCCCTTAATCTTAGTCTCCAATAAATCTCTTCTCCCATATATAGTCTTATCCACATCTTTAATGGGGAGACAGTTTGCCTAATTTGTGCGTGTGTGTTATGTCTCTTCAGTTGTGTTCAACTCTTTGTGCCAGGCTCCTCTATCCAGGCAAGAATACTGGAGTGGTTGCTGTGCCCTTCTTCAGGGAATCTCCCAACCCAGGGATCAAACCCATATCTCTTACATCTCCTGCCTTAGTAGGTGTGTTCTTTACCATTAGTGTCACCTAAGAATGCCTAATTTGAGGTTGACCAAAAAGCATGTTTGTCTCTAAATTTCGCATCTACTGGCTTGCCCTATTAGAGACAAAACATTTCAAAATAGAATGTGAAATATTAGGTCTTTATCTACTTGAAAAGATAACTGTGTGCAAAATTTCCATGACAAGGTGTGATTTTATTTCTATTTCATATTTATATAAATAATTTATTAAATAATTTAGATTATTTTTATAACCAGAAACACAATAATTATAATTTTTAAATTTAAATATGTTAATCAGCAGTTACAACTCATTAGAATTTGTTTCATTGAGTAAGATGGCTGTCTCTTGACTGAGAACAGGTTCCAGGGATAAGGAATCAAGGAATAAATGTGGCTGCTTCTGGAAGGGAATCAAGAATATACCAGATTTGGGGTTTCCCTGGTGGCTCAGTGGTGAAGAACCTGCCGGCCAATGCAGGGGACACGGGTTCGATCCCTAGTCCAGGAAGATCCCACATGCCACAGAGCAGCTAAGCCTGGGCCACAACTATTGCGCCTGTGCTCCAGAGCCTGGAACCCCAACTGCTGAGCTCACAGGCCCCGATACTGAAGCCCTGTGCCTCAGAGCCTGTGCTCCGCACCAAGAGCAGCCGCTGAGATGAGCAGTCCAGGCACTGTAATGAAGAGTAGCCCCCACTCTCTGCAACTAGAGAAGAGCCCTCGCAGCAGCGAAGACTCAGCACAACTAAACATAAATAAGTTAAAAAAAATGTTTAAATACACCAGATTTGTAACTTCCCCAGTGCCCAGTGATTAAGATGCAAGGGGGCACAGGTTCAATCCCTGGTCAGGGAATTAGTTCCATATGCCAAGAGATGTGGCCAAAAATGTAAATATATATTTATATATACATATGTATACATAAGTATACAAATATATGTATGTATATATATGTACATGGGCATGCCCGCTAAGTCGCTTCAGTCGTGTCTGACTCTGCTGCACTATGGACTGTGGCCTGCCAGGCTCCTCTGTCCAAGGGATTCCCCAGGCCAGAATACTGGCGTGGATTGCCATGCTCTCCTCTGACCCAGGGATCAAGCCTCGTCTCTTACATCTCCTGCAATGGCAGGATGGTTCTTTACCACTTGTGCCACCTGGGAAACCCATATATATATATGCCATATTTACAATGATAGTCTGTATCACCCTTGTTCTCTGTTTTTTCCAAAAATGTTAACCAATAATTGCAATTTATTTGTGCCACTGAATAAGCTAGGATTAATGTAATATTCCATAAATATCAATATTGAAAACTTTAGAAATAAATCTATATTTTTTCAATCATATTAGCATTTAAAATGACAACCTATTCATGCTTTCTTCAAAGACTGTGATTAAAACTAATAATTTTAAATTACTCCAGCGCCTTGCATACCAAGCTAGTGTATAGTCTTAATACATACCGATGAGTTGAAATCACAGGGTCAACACAGTAAATCTTTCTGAGACGTAAATTTTACTGTGTTATATTTACACAAATACATGGTGTGTTGCAATATATTAAGGTCTAATACAAAATTTTATGGGGTAGAATGAGATAGTTCACGAATTGTCAGATGAAAGAAAATAATTTGAAGAAATTCAGCATATGGATGATATTTCTTGGGTGTGCCTATAGAGTTCTTACTTCGCTTGTTATTAAAATTATTTCAGTAAGAAAGTTTGAGAAGTATCACTATAAGTATCTAACATTGCTCCAGAACATGAATAGTCCATATGGTATGAATACATAGTGAGCCAGTTGAGACACTCACACAATTAGAAGATAGCCAGATGCTCATTACATGAAAAGGGTCATGATTTAGGAGGAGACTCTATAATCTCATGATTATATCTAGAGATGAGCCCACCTAAGCCAAAATCTTACCAAAGGTTTTTTTTTTTTTTTTTTTTTCAGTACGAAACAAAAAGTACATCTGGGTACATTATCTAGGTTTGCATCCTTAAGAACTTAGATTATCTGCAACATGTTCCTGTGTCTGCAGAAGGGCAGGTGTCAAAATGCCTGAGTATTATGTTACTTTTTAAAGACTCTTTTTGATAATTGGATATTTTAAACAAAATTGAGTTCCTGCTCTCAAAAATTAACAAATTCACTCTTTTTTTTCTTTTTTTTTCCTGGCAACCAAGTAGTGCTTAGCAGTTTTAATGGCCCTAACCAATCTCTTCCAACTAGGCAAGGATAGCTGTTTTCTTTGGCCTGACTATTTGGAATCATCTGCATGAATTTGGTGGGTTGAAAATACGTCTGACAGTTGAGCCCCTCTTCTCTCTGCCTTGGCTCTGTAGACAGGGCTTGTTAAATTATTCCGTGTGTTGGTACCTGAGGCATGTGTATTTGCACATGTCACAGGGCTCTTATTCAGTAATTTATTACTTTGATTCCTTAAGTAGACACTTGTGACCTGAGTAAGAATTCCTCTAAATGGACTTAACCAGTTATACGCAGGAAGTAAACTTTCTCATATGTGGAAGTTTAGGTTTAGAAAATGTTTGCATTAGCCCTTAAGTATTTGACATGGGATATGCTAAAGAACATAGTATAGAAAAGCAAGATTAAACAAACTACAGAATTCTGGGATGAATTCTCACTGAAACATTTCATTGCCTTCTTTGGTCTAATGTTTATGTCCTTGAGTGGCATGGGCTCCACTTTATCATGAATATGATTTCACATTTTGTATTAATAATCTAATATTACCTTACTAGACTACTTGATTAATATTCAAGTTTAATTTTACTTCTTAGTATCTAACTTGTTGAAATTCAGTCTCTTTAAGCTGAGAAATTATCTTATCATTAAATAGTATGAACACCCATTCTTCCTAATCATTTCTTAGATTGTAAAAATAGGTATAGCAAGGATGACTCTCTGATTATAAAATTGTGTGTAACGATGATGTAATTCATCTGACTCTATGTTGCACTCTGTCTTTTGGTGGGTTGGTTTAGTTGCTAGGTCGTGTCTGACTCTTGCAACTCCATGGACTGTAGCTTGCTAGGCTTCTCTCTCTATGAGATTTCCCAGGCAGGAGTACTGGAGTGAGTTGCTATTTCCTTCTCCAGGGGATCTTTCTGACCCAGGGGTCGAACCCTGGTCTCCTGCATTGGAGGCGGATTATTTACCCGCTGAGTTTCCAGGGAAGCCCAATATTTCTGCAGATTTGGGATTCCCTCTCCTTCACACTTCTCTAGGGCATATATTTAGGGATATATCTAAGAATTTGGAAAGGATACAAGACACTGGGGAAAAGAACCCTTGTGATCTCTGTGTCCTATTGCCATGGAGACAGCAAATGAGCGATCTATCCTAATTGGTCCTGGGTTATCACTCCACATGGTTTGCTGCAGAGATGTCCTTGGCTTCCTACGCGTACCTTGTTTGGCTATGGGGGCTCTTTTTCCTATGATGAAATCTCTGCTTGCCTCAACCATACTGAGACATTGGCTTCTCTTCAATTGAAGGTGTCACAGAGCCTTTTCATTTCTAGGTGCTTTTCTACCTAGCGAGAGGGAGACTGATTACTGAGTGTGTATCTATAAACAACTCTTAGAACAAGTACAGACTGTTGTTTCTCAAAGTTTTCCCTGGGAGCCAGGTAGCTTTTGTTTCCATGTATCATAAAAATATCTCAGATCTTTTTTGCCTCCCTTGGGCTTTTCTCTGAGAAGTAGGGCACAAAGTCCTCGCTCTCAGATCCAGGGAGGTTTTTGTTCTCATTTGACTTCCCTTCCATCTTCCTCCATCTCCCCTGCTGGTAAAAAGATTTTCTAATCTGGATAAAATTAGCTTTAATTTTTAAAAATCTCTTTAACAAAAACTAGAAAAACTTCCCTTAAATCAAGGAACATGGAGCAGACAATGTGTTCAAATTAGGGAAAAGGAAAGTAAGAAATTCCAGAGGGAAAAAAGGAACATGGGTGAATATCACAGAAGTATGATCCCACCACATTTAGATCTTAAGTATCTGTATGTTACCACATCTGAGCCTTCTGAAAAGAAAATTAAAAATCATTTCTATTTTTAAAAAAATTTCCTTGTAATTGAACACAGTTGATTCAATCATCCAAGTGATAGTTTCCTAAGCAAACTGTGTCTTCTTTTTCTTCCTTACACTACTACTTTCATTTAAAACAAAAACAAGGACTTACCCAGAGGTCCAGTGGTGAAGAATCCGCCTTGCATTGCAGGGATGTGAGTTCAATTCCTGGTCAGGGAACTACGATCACACACACTATGAAGCAACTAAAAGCCCCCTGCTGCAACTACTGAGCCCTTGAGCTGCCACGAGAAAAACCATAGGCCCCAATGAAAAATCCCATGTGATGTAGCAGCGTGACACAACGAAGATCCTGCATGCTGCATCTGAGACCCAACGCAGCCAAACAGATAAATTACAGAAAAACAAACTCCATCCATGTGTGCAAGAAAGAAAATAAAGTGGAACAAAAATTCAAATCACTAGTAGTTTTTCTGTTATGAACGAACATAGAGAAAGACAAGTTGCTGGCAGGATTTGGTACAATCTGTGAATGTCCCTAAAACCTAAATGATGCTTTTTATGAGAGTTGTTTATAAACACACAAGTTTTTATAATTGGTCAATCTCTCTCTCATCCCTTGGGAGAGCAAGTACCTAGAATATGGCCCAGAAATCTAAGGTGCTCATCATTGACATCATTGATCATTTTGGAACTTGGTCACATAGCCAAGTTTTTTCAACAGCAATCCCATGTAGTCCCTATCAATCACAGTTGACATACAAGATGAAATCTGTTCGATATCCTTGCCAAGAGGTTAAAAAAGTGTGCTCTATTATCAGACTACCCGTGCTCAATTATTTAGGAACTGGGGAAATGGTTTCAGTAAGACATTTAACTTTTCTAAGCCTCAATTCTTTACGGACTAATGATAAGAACGACCCCAAAGGTTACTGCAAAAATTAAATGGAATATTCTATGTACTGAGTTTAGAGTAGTGACTAGCACTCAACATACTTTAGCTTATTATTACTACTGTTATTCATGTGAAGTGATTTCTATCTTGACTGTCCAGAGAAATGCTGACCTATGATTCCAGATCTGTGAAAATTCCATCTGCATATAGTTTCTCAAATTTAAGAAAGGTTTTTGATGTCATTGGGACAATATGTGTGTAATCATTCCTGGAACCATTGAATGTTGAGGGCAGATTGACTGGATCCATTAATGATTAAAGTTAGAATAAGAGCTGTCACTGTCTACAGTCCACCACTTTATTAGGGATCCATGTGAACAAAGAACCTTGTTTTTGTTCATTTATCTGTTTGTTGTTCAGCATCTAAAGAATCTATCGTTGTGGGGAATCTTAGCTAATTTGAATTTTTTCCTCATCCTAACAGAACTGGATAGAATCTGTGCCCAGTATCAAAAGTTATTAAAGTTGAAATGCTCAGACTAGAAGAGTAACTGTTATTAACTTTTCTTCCATGAGAAATCAGGCTTAAGAATGATAATTTAAAGCCAAAATAAAGGGAAGACTGGCAAAGAAACACATACCCACTTAGGGACACATGGATTGAATCTGTTCCTGCATTGGTAGCCAATTAGGTAAGTGAAAACTTCTGCTCTGAGTATTTAGCTCCAAAAGCTTGATATAACAGAAGTTCAATTATAATAACTGAAATTAGAAATAGAATTACAGTGCTACATTATAATTGGAAACTGAAAACAGGTGTGGTTCTCTGCTCCTTTCAAGCTTTGCAGCCTCCAGTTTTTGAGGAGACATATGTGAAGTTTGAGTATATTGTATCACTGGAAAATAGGTTATATTTTTTTTGGTAAAGATAAGCCCCAGAGTTGATCTCATACCAAGATGAACAAATAACTCATCAGTTATTGATGAACTGCTGAACAATAATTGGTTAATAGTTTGGTGTAGTAGGAAGATTATCTTAAAACCAATTCTAAATCCTTTAGCACTCACTAGTTAATTAACTGATTGATTAAGGTATGATTGACTGTATACTATTTCCTGATGGGATGGAAAAACTAACATGGTATTGATGACAATAATGAGCAGAGAACACAACACTGCAGTCCAGAAGAGGGATAAGAGCTGGTGTATAGAAGGGATCCACTGGCTTCCGTAAGTGATCACTGAATCCATGGGAGTGATGAAAATTGTTCACTGAGAATAAATAAGAGAAAAGGAGGAGAGGGGGGATGGAACATCAACCTTAAAGGAGAAGCTAAAGAAAAGAAAGCAGCACTGAGTGGGACAAATAAATATCAGAGCAGTGGTAGAGAGCAGGCTTGGGAGCAGAGGACATCGAGACTGAGGAAGTGAGACTTGCACTTCAAGGTGGCAGGTTGGACATTGTCCTTCCGCAAATCCCATTGAAATAAAATTTAAAATTACCAAGGATAAGAAATTTATAACAGTTCTGCAACCAGGCAGAGATGTACACAAACCATTAGCCTTGAGGAATTTCAGGAAGATGGAAAATACACGATGAATTAAGGATATAGGGGCAGGAGCAGAGTCGTATGTGCACACACAGAAGCTGCAATAGAGGCAGAAACCAAGCTCCCTTCTGGTGGTGCCTCCAAAATGCTCCCAACCTGGAGGTCAAAGTTCAGTTTCATGAAGGGGTAGTGCTCAGAGATCGAGGTCAATGTTTGTCTCTAAAAGGTTGTACAAGGTAGCACCTCTTCTGTAAGTGCCACTTGTCAAAGACATTGGTTTGGGATTTCCCAAATATAACAAAACCCAGGTAGTGTGGACCTAGTTGTTCCCCGCTGTCTATTCATGCATTTTGAAGGAAAACTGTCTGTGAGCTCAGAGGTCAGAGTCCACCCCACTCACTGAAGAGAGGGCAGGTGGGGAAGAGGACTGCATGCTGGCAGAAGGAAGCCAGGTCAGCAAGGTGTGCCAAGTAAGCAGTCCACTTTATGAGTTTAAATGGACAAATATCGTATTTGATGAAAAATAATCATAGGCACATATGCACAGTGCCAATATGAACCAAGGAATCAACTTAAAAACCCTGATTATTCAGGGCACAGAATATAATTTATATATATATTATATATATATATATATATATATCTTCATAGATACTAAAGAGGGGCTTCCCAGGTGCCAGTAGTGGTAATATGCTTAGTTGCTCAATCGTGTCCAACTGTTTGTGACCCCATGAACTGTATGTAGCCTGCCAAGCTTCTTTGTCCATGGGACTTTTCAGGAGTGGGTTGCCATTTTCTTCTCCAGGAGATCTTCCTGACCCAGGGATCGAACCCGTGTCTCCTGTGGTAAAGAACTCACCTGCCAATGCAAGAGACAAAAGAGATGCAGGGTTTGATCCCTGGGTCGGGAAGATTCCCCTAGAGGAGGACATAACAGCCCACTGCAGTATTCTTGCCTGGAGAATCCCACGGACAGAGGAGCCTGGCAGGCTATAGTCCATAGGGTCACAAAGAGTCAGACATGATTGAAATGACTTAGCAAACACACAGATACTAAGGAACAATAAAGAAATATTGGAAATTTAAAAATACAATGTCTGAAATTAATAAAAATTAAAAAGACGTGCTGAAATAAAAATCTGAGGAAATCTAGAAATTAGGCTAAAAAATTGGAATTGTGAGATTGTATAGAAAAAGACTTTAAAATCTTAGAGGATCTATCTGGGAGAACTACCATCTTTCAAGAAAAAGGATTTTCCCTCTTTTCAGAAAGAAAGAATTTTAAGGAAATTATCAGAGGGATAATGGGAAAAAATATTTTTGAGATATAAACACATGCATCCTCAGCTTGAAAGGGCACACAGAATGAAGAGGACATGGATGAAGAACAGAAAACGCATCTAGACAGAGATTCAGGTAAAGAGAAGATCCTCAAATCCTCCACTGCTGCCTCTAATAAATGGGAACCAACTTCTCATCAGAGACATCACATACTCGAAGGCTGAGATCTGAGGAAAATCTAATTTAGAAATGAACGCTCAGCCAAACTGTCAATTAAGAGTTCCAATAAAATAAGGGCATTTTTATTTTATTTTTTTTACTTTACAATGTTGTATTGGTAAAATCCAGCCATTCTCTTTGGAAGACTTACTTTCTGTGTATCCAGCAAAACAACAAAGGAATGGAAGAAAGAGGGAAAAAACGAGATCCATTAAACACAATACCTGATCTGTCGTATCGATGCATTTACTGTGGCTGCATAGTAGAATATCCCTGTTTTGTAGGAAATGTACACTGTAGCATTCAGAAATGATAGAACAATGAGTCAGCAATTTATTCTCAAATGGATTAGGAAAAAATATGCTTTGTATTGTGCCTCCAACTTTTCTGTAACCTTGTGATTATTTTGAAATTAAAAAATTAAAATGAAGAAAGGAAACTCTACAAGGTTAAAAAACAAATTTACCTTCTCTAGCATTCATTGTTTGTAGATTTTTTTGATTGTTCTGACTGGTGTGAGGTGACACCTCATTGTAGTTTTGATCTGCGTTTCTCTACCAGTTAGCGGTATTGAGCATCTTTTCGTTTGCCTCTTGGCCATCTGTGTGTCCTCTTTGGTGAAGTGTCTGTTTAGGTCTTCTGCTCATTTTTTGATTGAATTGTTTTTTGATATTGAACTGCATGAGCTATTTGTATATTTTGGAGATAAGAGATGGGAGGGAGACCCGAGAGGGAGGGGATATGTATATGCATATGGCTGATGTGCTTCACTGTACATGGAAGATAACACAATATTGTAAAGCAACTATACTCCAACAAATAACAACAACAACAAAAACCACAAGTCTCCTTTCTAGCAGGAGCCCCCACCCAGAGCATGGCCTACCAAAAACTCCACCGCCATCCTCCAATCCCCAGCACTCTCTATCCCACCTTTCCAGCGTCAATCTAGAGTTGATTTACATAACAAACTATTTATTTATATGCTTCTTATTTTTTGCCTCTGCCTCACTGCTGGAATAAACTTCACGTGGAGCTCTCTTCATTGCTGCTGCTGCTGCTAAGTCGCTTCCGTCGTGTCTGACTCTGTGCGACTCCACAGATGGCAGCCCAGGCTCCCCCGTCCCTGGGATTCTCCAGGCAAGAACACTGGAGTGGGTTGCCATTGCCTTCTCCACTCTCCATTGCTGTATACCCCAAACATGGAAAACTGCCAGGAACACACTGAGTTCTTGATAAATCTTTGTTGAATGAACTAATAATCTTGTTATTATTGTTATTAATATTATTGTTATTATAGTAATAAGTAAAATTTCATTCTTATTATAAATATTAATGCTTTCCAAATATTAAAATTGCAACTACTCAATATTGCCTATTATTTGAGATTCCAATTTTTCACTTCAACTTCTACATGAAAAGAAATCTATCCCAACACCACTTGTAAGATGATTAAACCTCTAGAAGATTTTCTTAAAAATGAGATGTCTTTTGCCAGTCAGTCCAAGGGAGGAAAACTTCAAATGCTAGATCACAATCTTAACAGTACTGAGCAGATGTTTTGCTATGTTATTTTTTTTTTAGAACAGATATCAATAAAAATAGGTAGCAGAAGATTTTATAAAAAGAAAAATAATTCCAGGATGACAGTGATGTGGGAGGTCTAGGGTGCAAATTAGAACAGAGAATAAGATGGCTCCAAAAATAATTTCCTGTAATAAAACATGATTAAGAAGCTAAGTGACTTTGGTGATAAAAAGGAAGTATAGAATCATAAAAATAAACAAACATAAGCAATGTGCCTTGCCCCCTTCCCTGTTTGTTTGTACTCCTTCCAGCTGAACAAAATTAATGGCCCCTGCCATCTCCATCTCCACTCACTATCCAGTCACTGTTTGATTTTTCAGGGAACTACATTTAAATAATTATAATACTGTAAATGCTGGTTTTTTTGTTTTTTTTTTTTTTTAATTAACCTGCAGACAAAAGGGAGAAGGCAATGGCAACCCACTCCAGTATTCTTGCCTGGAAAATCCTGTGGACGGAGGAGCCTGGTGGGCTGCAGTCCATGGGGTAGCTAAGGGTCAGATATGACTGAGCTACTTCACTTTCCCTTTTCACTTTCATGCATTGGAGGAGGAAATGGCAACCCACTCCAGTGTTCTTGCCTGGAGAATCCCAGGGACCAGGGAGCCTGGTGGGCTGCCGTCTATGGGGTCGCACAGAGTCAGACACGAAGCGACTGAGCAGCAGCAGCAGGCAGAGTTAGTTACTTTTAGTTCTAAGAGGAGAAGATGAATGATATAAAGTTGGATGTTAAAAAGCATGAGATAATGCCTAAAATGGATGTCAAGAAATAGAAGGTTGTGTTTTATTTGAAAACACACATTAGCAAGTTTTAAAAACTTAATAAATAAAAATATGCCTTTAGAGTTTGAGATATAAAACCTCAGTGGGAATAGGAAAGTGAGAAAGCAGGGTACATCAGCATAACTCCTCCTTCTTCATGGTAGGAGTAGCAGTTAGATATAGTTTAAATTGACAAATAAATGAATAAATATAACCATTATGGATATGACCACCAAAAGCAACATAAATTTGTATAAGTGGCTTTCAGAAATGAAGAGTAAGATTGAGAATGAAAGAAAGTGAAAGTGTTAGTCACTCAGTTGTGCCCGACTCTTTGCGACCCCATGGACTGCAGCCCACCAGGCTCCTCTGCCCATGGGATTTTCCGGGCAAGGATACTGGAGTGGGTAGACATTTCCTTCTCCAGGGGATCTTCCTGACCCAGGGATCGAACCCAGGTCTCCTACACTGCAGGCAGATTCTTTACTGACTGAGCTACCAGGAAGCCCAGGAAGAAGGACGGTAAAGGGTACTTAATTCTTTAGTCTCAAATCCTCTCAATTTGGGCGTGAAATTTTAGATTATATACTAGATAGGCACAGAAAAATGTCTGATCTGATGAGCTTCAGCTACGAGCTTCTGTTCCCCCAAGTGAGATGGAGGGATAGTGAGGAGAGGACTTTTTAAACTCTTCAGTATAGTTTTCACTTATTTTTTTCCTGCAATGAGCATACTTTGTTACCAAGTAAAAATCATATATATATAATGATATGCACATATAGGGGCTTCCCTGTGGCTCAGGCAGTAAAGAATCTGCCTGCAATGCAGGTGACCTGGGTTCGATCCCTGGGTTAGGAAGATCCCCTGGAGAAGGAAATGGCAACCCACTCTAGTATTCTTGCCTGGAGAATCCCACGCACAGAGGAGCCTGGCGGGCTACAGACGGTGGGGTCACGAAGAGTCGGACACGACTGAGTGACTAACACTTTCACTTTCACTTTCATGTACATATTATTATATAAGAAGGTGTAAAGGCAACAAAAGTAAATGCTAAATCTTAGAAGCACCAAGAGTTCATTGAATTTGGCAACTGGGAAGAGACCCAATGGGTGCAGTTTCCACCAACAGTAGGAACACAGTAAGGTTGCAAGGGAAACACCCTCGATGAGGAGTAAGGGGAGTAGGGGCAGCAGATACAAGTGTAAACTATTTTCAAGAAGTTGCAATGAGCAAGGGAAGGGAGAGAGTGTGTGGAAGTTAAAAGGGCATAATTGTTTAATAATCACGTCGATTTTAAAATAGACTGTGTTGTATTAAATAGCTTTAACTTAAAATGAAAGGATCATGAAATATAAAGAGAATGAAATGGTCACATAAAGACTTTCCAAGAAAATATTATATCTACATCTTTCCATTTTGGGATGAGGAAAGCATACAACACGTTTTTCATAGAGACTTAGTGTTACAATTTGAAGTTCTCTTCCACCTTCCTCCCTTTAGTTTACCTTTTCAGGTATGCCTTTTGTAGACATTCTCTACAGACGCTTCTAAAGCTATTGAGAAGTAATTATGTCTCTATATTGCGCAAGATTGAGGGGTCTTTGACTATGTCTACTTACTTATATTTATGAAAAGTGAAATATCAGTGACTTTTTTTCATCTCACAAAGTTAGGCTACATTACACTTCAGTCCTTAGTGATTACGACAAATATGCTAAATTATTAACTATCTCTCTGTCATCCAGAAATAATTGCTGAGTGAAGCTTGTGTTCAGTAACTAGGTTACTCCCTGGGTGAAACCAAGGTTCCTCTGCTATTTCAAGGTGACTTTCTGGGCCAGACACCAATCTTTGTAGTCAGATTAGGTTGAAGAAAAAAATCTGAAGTTCCTTTTTTTGCCTCTGTTTTCTCTTGCTCTCATTCTTGCTCTATCTTCCTTGCTGCCTCTCAGCTTATTCATGCCTAGAATTCTGATATACTTAGCATCTTGCCCAGTGCCTCCACAATGCAACTTCTAGCAAAACCTGACTTCCAGAAGGAATCAGAGAAATTCATCCAACCTGAAATAAATCTCTCCTCATTAGGCCATTGATAAACATTAAATGCAGGGCTTCCCAGGTGGCTCAGTGGTAAAGAATCCGCCTGCCACATAAGAGACATGGATTTGATCCCTGGGTTCGGAAGATCCCCTGGAGAAGGAAATGGCAGCCCGCTCCAGTATCCTTGCCTGGGGAATCCCATGGACAGAGGAGCTATAGCCGGACAGAGGCCAGCGATAGTCCATGGGGTCCCAAAGAGTCAGACATGACTGAGCAACTAACTAAACAATAACAAACATTAAGTGAGGGGCTTCCCAGGTGGTGTTAGTGGTAAAGAATCCACCTGTCAGTGTAGGAGACTTAAGAGGTTCGATCCCTGGGTCGGGAAGATCCCCTGAGGAAGGCAAGGCAACCCACGTCAGTATTCTTGCCTGGAGAATCCCATGGACAGACAAAGGAACCTGGCAGGCAACAGTCCATGGTGTCTCAAAGAGCCTGAAGCAACTTGGCACACATGCTTGCAAATGTTAAATGTTAAGATGTCAGGGACTAAAAATGCTTCTTCTAGTTGGTGATTGTTAGTAACAAACTGCCACAAAACTGAGTGGAGTAAAAGCCATTTTATTATCCTTGTGGATTCTGAAGATCAGGAATTCAGAAAGGCACAGAAAGGACTGCTCTTCTCTGTTCCATAAGTTTGGGATCTCAGCTAGAAGGACTCAAACAGCTGGGGGTAACTCGGACTTCAGGGCTGGAATTACTGAGAGTGGGAGGATCACTCTCAAGACGGCTTCTTCATTTGTCTGGTGTCTGAGGGTTACGCTCACCTGGGATTGCCAACAATAGTGCCCACATGTGGCTTTTCTAGCATGGAAGTGTCACTGTGATTGGATTTCTTGCAAGGCAGCTCAATGCTCGTTAAGAGTGAGTGTTCCCTGAGTCCAGGGGGAAGTTGCATGCATGGTCTCTTATGAACTAGCCTTGGGACTCACATAGCATCATGTCCAACATACTATATTGATAAAAGCAATTTAAAAGACCCACCATAACTTAAAGGGAGGGCACCAAGGCAATCTCTCAATGGAACCAGTGTCAGCAAATTAGTGGCTGTGGTTGACATAGTCACAATGCTTATTTAGTTGCTTAAGATGATTTTTCTCTTTACAGAGGATAAGAAGTGAAAAAACCAAGCAATGAAGAGAAGAAATACAAGTATCTAAGAGCAGGTGGCGAAAAGATTTTTAAGAAAGGAGTCATTTTAGTAAAACGTACATGACTGAAGACCGTTAAAAAAAATCTTTCTGGAATTTTAGAATGACTTTATTGAACACTTTCAAACTACTGAACACACTGTAATATCAAATTCTAAGTTTCTTAATGCATTTTCAAACATTTTTTCATTAAGTAAATAAAGTGAAAGTCGCTCAGTGGTGTCCGACTCTGTGACCGCATGGAATTCTCCAGGCCAGAATACAGAGTGGGTAGCCTTTCCCTTCTCTGGGGATCTTCCTAACCCAGGGGAAGGGATCAAACCCAGGTCTCCTGCATTGCAGGTGGATTCTTTACCAACTGAGCTATCAGGGAAAGTGAAGTCGCTCAGTCGTGTCCGACTCTTTGCGACCCGTGGACTGTAGCCCACCAAGCTCCTCTGTCCATGGGATTCTCCAGGCAAGAATACTGAAGTGGGTTACCATTTCCTTCTCCAGGGGATCTTCCTGACCCAGGGGATCAAACCCAGGTCTCCCACATTGCAGGCAGACGCTTTAACCTCTGCACCACCAGAGAAGCCCTTAAATACAAGAATACAGTCTCTCAGAAAACCTCCTATAGAGACACAGAACTTCAGATCCAAGTACTAACATCAAAAATTTCAAGGGAGGAAAGGAAGCCAGGTTGAAAGAAGAAGGGGGAGGAGGCGGGAAGGGGGGCAAAAGGGGTGGCCTTACAGACGTCTCCTGCAACCTACAGATGCCCAGGCATTATGGGACTTTTCCCTGGGCCTCCAGAGAAGGGAGGACTGGAACTCGGCCCTACCAGAAATCAGACCAGATCAGAAGCAGAATTCGAGTTCTCTGCCAAGAGGAGGTGATCAGTCTCCAATCCTCAGCTCAGGCTGAGGGCCCTTCGACCAGATTCCTGCACCCAGGACCGGGGGACTAGAAAAACAGGGAAGGACAGGAAGGGTTAAGGAGAGGAAAGAGAGAGGGAAGAGGAGAGAGGTCAATAAAGTCTCTTGTTCCTTACTGGTCGGGGCACTCTGGCCAGTTGTCTGTGCCAGGAGGAAACCAGGGGCCAAAGGGTCCCAGTTGCGGCCGCTGGGTCTGGTCCATTGGCAGGCAAGCTGGCCCCTGAGTACCCGAGTGGTCAGGATGTCAGTCTCAGCGAGGAAGAGCCCCCACCAGAGTCGCCATTTGTTTCAGGAAGGCGGACCCCTTCCAGGGCCCGAAACTGGGCTCTTGTCTAATACTCGGAAATGAATTGTCCGAGGAGACACATGTGCTGACAAAGCAAGAGATTTTATTGGGAAAGGGCCCCCGGGTGGAGAGCAGTAGGGTAAGGGAACCCAGGAGAACTGCTCTGAGCTATCAGGGAAGCCCTCATCAAGTAAATGGGGGAGGTGTGTGTGGAACTAGCATTAATGGAATTCTTTCTGTGTTAACAACATCCCAAGGATTGAGCCATTGCAGTACACGTATGTGCTGGTCAAATCTAGCATCAACTCCAACAGAACCTGAATGAGGATGCATGGGTGTAAGTTTGTTCGAGCATTCTAAGTCACTTCAGTCGTGTCTGACTCTTTGCAAACCTATGGATTGTAGCCTGAAAGACTCCTCTGTCCAAGGGATCCTCCAGGCAAGAACACTGGAGTGCGTTGCCATGCCCTCCTCCAGGGCATCTTCCCAACTCAGGGATCAAACCCCTGCCTCTTATGTCCGCTTCAGCGGCAGTCAGGTTCTTTACCACTAGCACCGCCTGGGAAGCCTGGCATAAGTTTACGTGTCATCAAATGCCTTTATGTTTCCATGTCTTTGGATTAAATTTCAGAAGTTGTAATCTAATATATGCCTAATGATGTATTTATAGGTAAATAATCTTCCTGGTTGTATAGCGTGTACCTGCTGATTCATTTGGTATAATATATGGTAACTTTTTTTTACTGTAATGTTTATATTGTGACAGTTGGGTTGCTCAGAATATTTGTATTATCAGATATTATCTTGTAAAAATGAATATTTTTCAGTGAGGGGAAACTAGGGGCTACAAAGTTTCAGATTCCGAATATAAAAATTATATTTCCTATATTAAGTTTAATAATACAACTTTTCTACCTGTAATTGTAATTGTTATGACAATTCAAAAAGAAACTACAGTATGACGACAAAAATATAGACACCACTGAGCATATCTCTAAGACTATATAAGACCAGACTAAATGTGAGCTTCTAGTCTATAATTACCATAGCCTAATTTTATAATAAGTAGAACATTATTTTGCAATGGAATGGTTTTAAAAAACAGAAAATAACAATAAGCTGAAGAATTAGTCACAAGAATTTAATTACTACTGAAAAACAAGAAATCACTATAAAAATCACCTGTGTGATCTCACTGACTAGTCCAAAGAATATGCTTTTATCAATTTTGATAATTTAATATATCTGATCCTCGGGCCACCAAACTGGACTCAGAGGGATAATCTAAAATACCAGTTCTTCCAATTGATAATTTCTGCTGCTCTGAGAAAACTGGTAATGCGTCTGTTGTTCAGTATGCAAGTTAGATGATGAAGAGTAGCTTCTTCAGTTTTCACTGTGTGTGCTTAGTCAGCTGTGTCCTACTCTTTGTGACCCCATGAACCATAGCCTGCCAGGCTCCTCTGTCCATGGGATTCTCCAGGCAAGAAAACTGCAGTGGGTTGCCATTCCCTTCTCCAGGGAATCTTCCCAACCCTGGGATCGAACCCAGGTCTCCTGCATTGCAGGCAGATTCTTTACCGTCTGAGCCAAACTTTAGCTCTACAAGACATTCTGTGACAAAAAGCTCTATGGGCAAATGATGTTTGTATACTTTCTAGACTTTATTTTGATTCTGGTGTATCTCAATTTGACATATTGCACTAAATGATATATTTCCTAATAAAATACCTTTAGTTCAGTTCAGTCGCTCAGTCGTGTCCGACTCTTTGTGACCCCATGGACCACAGCATGCCAGGCCTCCCTGTCCATCACCATCTCCCGGAGTCCACCCAAACCCATGTCCATTGAGTCAGTGGTGCCATCCAGCCATCTCATCCTTTGTCATCCCCTTCTCCTCCTGCCCTCAATCTTTCCCAGCATCAGAGTCTTTTCCAATGAGTCAGCTCTTCACATCAGGTGGCCAAAGTATTGGAGTTTCAGCTTTAACATCAGTCCTTCCAATGAACACCCAGGACTGATCTCCTTCAGAATGGACTGGTTGGATCTCCTTGCAGTCCAAGGGACTCCTAAGAGTCTTCTCCAACACCACAGTTCCAAAGCATCAATTCTTCGGCGCTCAACTTTTTTATAGTCCAACTCTCACTCCATACATGACTACTGGAAAAACCATAGCCTTGACTAGATGGACCTTGGTTGGCAAAGTAATGTCTCTGCTTTTTGCTGTCAACGTTGGTCATAACTTTCCTTCCAAGGAGTAAGTGTCTTTTAATTTCATGGCTGCAGTCACCATCTGCAGTGATTTTGGAGTCCAGAAGAATAAAGTCAGCCACTGTTTCCACTGTTTCCCCATCTATTTCCCATGAAGTGATGGGACTGGATAAAATACCTTTAAGAAACTCCCAAACTGTCTCCTTTCTCTCTCTGCTCTATAAACAGTCAAGGGGCGTCACTATCTTTTCTTACCTGAACACTGAAAGTACCTCATACTTTGTCTTCAAGCCTCCTCTTCTGTCCCACTTAGCAGCCTGGGTCATTTTTTAAACATTTAAACCAAACCGAGGACTTCCCAGGGGATCCATTGGCTAAGACTCAGTGTTGCCAGTGCAGGGGGCCCTGGTTCGATCCCTGGTCAGGAGACTAGATCCCACAGGCTGCAACTAATAGTTTGCATGTTGCTACTAATGATCCCGTCTGCCACAACTAAGATCTGTCACAGTAAATAAATAAAGAAACGTTTTTAAAACAAATTTAAACTGCATCCTACTGCTCTCTTGTTCAAAACCCAGCAGTGTTTTCTATTGGGCTTCCCTGGTGGCTCATTGTAAAGATTCCACCTGCCCATCCAGGAGACCCATGTTCGATCCCTGGGTTGGGAAGAGATGCTGGGGAAGGAAATGGCAACCAACTCCAGCATTCTTATCTGGGAAAGCCTCATGGACAGAGGGGCAGCGGGCTCCAGTCCATGAGGCTGCAAAAGAGTCAGCTACAACTTAGCAGCTGAACAAGAATGCTTTACGTTACTCTTAGAATAAAAGCCAAATGCCCTTTTCTGGCTTATAAAACCCTATGTGATCTTTCCTCAACCCCACCGTACCACTCCTCTTCTATTCTGGGATATTCCAGTCCCGCTCTGTACTTCTTAAAAGTGTGATCTTTGCTCACCATAGGACCTGTGCCGTCTTTCCTCACTACATGAATTAATTCCTCCCAATCTTTACACGGCTGATTCCTTCTTATACTTTAGATTTGGCCCTTCTTCAGAGAGGCTTTCTCTAACCACCTCATTTGAAATAGTCTTCTGGTCACTCTATTTTAATTCTTTTCATAGTTTTACCTCTAATATTCTTCTCATTTATATCTACCTACCTACCTATCATTCCATCTTCATTTATTATTTAGTAGATTATTATTTAGTGGTTTAGTAGAACAGAGACCTTGTATTTCCTGTTCTGCTTTCTCCTGTACCTGAACTGTATGCTTGACATAATTAGCAATTTAATAGATACTACTGAATGAATCAAATGGTTAGACCCTCCATCCCTGTGTTTCTGTCTTTATTCTTGGATACGAGAGAAGTATAGTCTGATACAAAGAGGGGAGGCTAGGAAAAATGCAATGGGGAAGAAAACCAAAGATGCCATGACTATGTTTTAATCTAAGGAAGTTCTATGGTGGAGGATGAAGGGTGGGGAGGCACAAGAGGGAGGGGATATATGTATGCTTATATCCAATTCATGTTGATAAACAGCAGAAACTAACAGAGCACTGCAAAGCAATCATCCTCCAGTTAAAAAAAAAAAAGAAAGTTCTGTTGGTTAGAATTTAACTTGAAGATAATGTTATACTACCAAAACAAAAAGGAATTATTGAAAGGAAGTTTTATTTTAATAAACAAGTAAGTGTCTTACCAGAAGCAGCACTATCTTGCAACTGTTGATCTGATGAAGCTTGACTTTCTGAGTGGTTGCAGATGGGCTGTGTTGTTTGCTTATGCTTTGATAATTGACCATTGTGTTATCTGAGGTTTACAAGACGCGGCCTTTTTCATTTTTTTCCCACCATACACTATTACACAGTACATGACAAGTTTTACTTATAGATTATAAATACCTGAGAATCAAATAGCATGTATTTTAATGACAATACATCGGTGTTATACTTCATACACTGCTAAATGTTCTCACACTTATTACTGAATTTGTTCTTCTAAACTGTTTTACTTGTGAAATGTGTTTCTTTCATATAATGTCTATATTCCTTTATTGGAAATGCTCTTACTAAAAATATAATTTTCCAGAAATATTATGCATGTATTTCTTCTAAACTCAATATTAAAATTTTCCACATTTGTGGAATTAACTCTTGGGTAAATTTCTAACATGTTTATCCTTCTGATTTTTCTTTTGCCAATGCTTTTTGATAAGTGTATGGAAAAATTTCCATGTCTTTTATAGAGATCTTTAAGTCCTAGTCTCTCTTGTTTCATCTAATTCTCTCTCTTTTGTTTACCAAATCTCCATGAAAACCTTTTTGTAGCTTTTGCATTCTTATGTCTGACATTTGAAACTTCTATCTTCAAAGCCTCTTGCAGTAGCAGTGATCAGACACAGTCTCTGACCTGTTTTAAAAGTTTCTTGCAAGATTTTAAGTATTGTTATATTGTTCACCCTTTAATTCTATCAGTTTTACTTTATAAATATCAATCTTTTTGTATATATCTTGACAGAATGCAATCCTGCCTTTTAGGTCTTTTTAATTTAGTTTTTCTTTTCTTCAACAGGTCTTCTTAGGTATTGCTATTTCTTATAGTCAAATGTTTTGTCTTACTGGAAAACTCTCTCCTCATCTGATTTTTAACAGAACAGGAAAATGCTATTTCTGCCATCTCTCTCTTTGCCCCTTCATCTCTCCACTGCATTGCTTGAAAAGTTTATTCTTCAGAACGTTCCACCATGTCTTAGTCAATTTGAGCTGCTGTAACAAAGTATTATAGACTGTGTGGCTTATAAACAACAGAAATTTATTTCTTACAGCTCTGGAGGCTGGGAGGTCCAAGATCAAGGCACCAGAAGATTCAGTGTCTGGTGAGGGCTTGCCTCCTGGTTCATAGATGTCCTGGTCTTCTCTTTGTGTCCTCATGTGGTGGGAGTGGCAAGGTCACTCTCTGGAGCCTCTTTTGCTGGTGGTTTAGTTAAGTCCTGTCCAACTCTTGCAACCCCATAGACTGTTGCATCCAGGCTCCTCTGTCCATGGGATTTCCCAGGCAAGAATACTGAAGCGGGTTGCCATTTTTTTCTCCAGAGCATCTTTGCAACCCAGGGATCGAACCCACATTTCCTGTATTGCAGGTAGATTCTTTACCACTGAACCACAGGGGAAGACCCGAGTCTCTTTTATGAGGGCATTAATGCCATTCACTGGGCTTCTCAGGTGGCTCAGCAGTAAAGAACCCACCCGCCAATGCAGGAGGTGTGAGTTTGATCCTTGGGTTGGGAAGATCCCCTAGAGAAGGAAATGGCCACTCATTCCAGTAATCTTGGCTGGGAAATCCCATGCACAGAGTATCCTAGTAGGCTACAGTCCATGGGGTCACAAGAGAGTCAGACAGGACTTAGCCACTAAACAATAACAAAACTGCCATTCACTGGGGCTCTACCCTCATGACCTAATCACCCCCAAAGACCCCTACCTCCAAATACCATTATACTGAGGATTACATTTCAACATCTGAGTTTTGGGGGGTGCAAACATTTAGTCTGTAGCATATAGTAAAGGAGCTTAAAATTGTTACAGGGTAGCACTTCTCTGTGGTAAAGGTGAAGTAAAGATGGGTTGCCTAGTAAGTTTGTCTTTAATTCCTGGAATGGGCCATTAAAATGTCCACTTATTTAATTGACGGTTGTCATACAGAGATAGAATGCAAGAAATTGTTTAATCAGTCGTAACAACTTCCCAACAGTCTTTCCTACTGTTTGCTGAACTAAGTCTTGTGTTACCATCTACATTTTCTCTGCGGAGTCTTTCCTGACACTTTAAGCCTGGGTTTCCTCCACTGCCCCCCCAACCCCCCCAACTCATCATGGCCTTGATCACATATCATCTGTTTTTCTTTTTCTACCTTTGTTGATAGGCACCCAGGAATGTAAGGAAAATACCTTGTTTGCAGCTATAGTCCTAGTTTTAACAAAATACTTGCACATACTTTGTATTTAATAAATGTGATTGGATTAAGTTCTTTGCTTATATATGCCTCTCAAGGACTTTGGTCACCCTAGTCCCTCTTTTAGTCTTGACAGACTTTTGAGCAAGACTCATAAAGAATCTTATTATCATGCTCAAAAACCTTTAACCTTATGATGATGCTCAAGAGCCTTCAGTTTCTAATATCTTCTTTCTTTTCATTTATAAAATGTATTGGTTATTTATATTTTTCACCATAATCGACGGTGAAAGCTCTAGAGAACTTAGAGAAAAATTGACCTACAAATCCCCTTTCCTTATTTTAAAGCTGAGGATCCTCAGGCCCAGAGATATTTGTGTATGTATTAACTAGTTAATTGACTGCTTCAACACAAGAAACTTTTCTGTCTCCCATCCCTCCACTGCTGTCGGTCACTCAAAACAAGAGCCAGCGGCTTGTGCATGTGTGTTAAATCGCTTCTGTTATGTCCAACTCTTTGCAACCCTGTGGATTTTAACCTTCCAGGCTCCTCTGTCCAAGGGATTTTCTAGGCAAAACTACTGGAGTAGGTTGCCATGCCCTCCTCCAGGGGTTCTTCCCCACCCAGGGATTGAACTCATATCTCTTACATCTCCTGCCTTGGCAGGCAGGTTCTTTCCCACTAGTGCCACCTAGGAAGCCCAGGCTGAGTCAGGCAATACTTACAAGTCACAGAAAGTATTAACATTATCAGAGGCGAGACTCTTTCTCTTCCTCAACGATCTGATATGTTCCTCTAGATGACTTACTTTTTGGGATTTCTGCCTCGACCTTGGTCTCCTGCATTCCCCTTTCTCCTCTTACAAGAGGACAGAGGTTTCCCTCGTGGGCAGAGAATCTTACCTAGATGATGAATAAGACCCAGTAGCTGGACAGTGGACCCCCACTGGGATTATTCAGGGTAGTGCTATGCTTTGAAAGGAAATGAGATCATTGATAATGTAAGCAATGTTTGTGGCAGATTGATCACTAACAGTGCCCACATTTTTGGCCTCCCTTCTCACTCTCACAACTATCTTCTGATTCTTTGCCTGAAACTGTTTTGCATTTAGGTGGAAGATCAGTTTCTTCATATTGTGTGGTTCTTAGTCACTCAGTCATGTCCAACTCCTTGCCACTCTGTGGACTGCAGCCCACCAGGCTCCTCTGTCCATGGGGATTCTCCAGGCAAGGATACTGGAGTGGGTTGCCATGACCTCCTCCAGGGGATTTTCCCAACCCAGGGATCGAACCTAGGTCTCCCTCATTGCAGGTGGATTCTTTACCATCTGAGCCACCAGTAAAGGCTTTCATTCCCAAATATTCTGGGCTGCCCCTTTCTTGCTCTGTTTTGACCTCACCAACACCCTTCCATCATATTTCTGATTTGCATCCATTTGTTACAGACTCCTCACTGCTTTTATCTCCTTTCCCTTCACTTCATTGTCAAAGCTTTATCCTTTCCTGTCATTTTATTAGGATCTCTAGCAGGAAAGGAAGGTTGTATTCAGCTTAGTTTCCATCTTGAGCAATTGTGCTTTTTTTTTTTTTTTTAATAGAAATGAAATAATGCTCATTGTTTTCCATCTGGATTCCGAAACATTATTAATACTTGTTATATTAGGGGGAAAATAATGAATCATTGTTCTGTATCATATGCTCCTATCTGCCATAGAATTAGGTCATTCTTATTTCTGGTTCTAAACCTTGTAGGTCTTTAATAAAATAATACATGTAACTGGCAAAATTATAAATGAATCAATATTAACTTCTTTATTTACTTTTTTGACTGTAATTTATTAAAATATCACAAAACAAAAATCTCCACAAAACATGCAAAATGCTGTATATATAATGTCTTAACATTGTGTGAGATCCAGATGTTTCTAAGAAATGGAGAGCTAATTAGAGGTAATATTTATCTCCAGTTCTAGGAGCTAATATTGGGCAAAACTTGGAAGGTTCAGTCCAGATAACCATTCAAGTGCTTGGCTGCTGATCTCAAACCTTATCTGAACTATCTGAACCTCTCAAGTCTTGAAAACTGGGCTGGATATCTTATGAGAACAGCCTCATCTGGGGTATTTGGGTATGTTTGATTCCAGCTGGAATCCAAAACTGCAGAGAGAGGCAAAAACGAAGACTAACTCAGGGCGGGGGTGGGGGGAACACTGAGCTTCCTCAAACCTCTGAAAGAGGCTTTGGTTAAATTTGGAGCAAAGGTTAGGGATTATGAACAGTTTCTGTTTTATCTGGCTGCATTCATTCATCCTTAAAACAAATCCTATTTTAATCTCCCAGATGAAGGATCATTAATATTTCTTTGTTCTTGGCTGGGAAATACAGTGAAACAATCTTTTAAAAACTGAAATTCTGCTGGTTTTGCATGTCACAAATAAGAGTTTGACAGCATGTGATTGCTTCAAAATGGCCAAGTGCGTGTCACTGATCATCAGTGCATACCTAGGTTTGGTTTAGGGCATCACACCAAAAGGAGCTTTAAATCAAATTGTGGACACACCATAAAATGCAGTCTGCTGTAAGCATAGAGAGTAAATAAGAATAAATTATTTTCTGTTGCATTGTTCTTTATCAACTCTTTGAGGATTACACATATTTCAAGACATGTTTTTTTTCTTTTATTTTTGCAGTTTTATTTCACTTTAAATATACCAATTACATTCAAGGGATTCTGAACACATACAGGGCTTCCCAGCAGTGCTAGCGGTAAAGAACCCGCCTGCCAATGCAGGAGACATAAGAGATGTGGGTTCCATCCCTGGGTTGGGAAGATCCCCTGGAGGAGGGCATGGCAACCCACTCCAGTATTCTTGCCTGGAGAATCCCATGGACTGGGGAGCCTCCTGGGCTACAGTCCGTAGGGTGGCAAAGAGTCAGACGCGACTGAAGTGACTTAGCATGCACACACAAACATATAAACATGTA
Organism: Budorcas taxicolor; assembly: GCF_023091745.1. Classification (NCBI taxonomy): domain Eukaryota; kingdom Metazoa; phylum Chordata; class Mammalia; order Artiodactyla; family Bovidae; genus Budorcas; species Budorcas taxicolor. The sequence goes on along the minus strand of NC_068918.1, from coordinate 16,627,396 downwards.
GCTGTAGAACACTAAAATATGTTAATTTCCTACTATGTGCTATCTGTGTGTGCATAATCTGACAACATTTCTAAGAGGTAGATTTTATTAACCTAATTCAACAGAGGATGAGATTCAGAGAGGGCTGTTGATTTGCTTAAGACTGCCCAGCTAGTGTGACGGTTAACTTTACGTGTCACCTTGGTTGGACCACAGTGCCCAGATCGTTGGCCAAACATTATTCTGGATATTTCTGTGAGGGTGTTTTTGGATGAAATTCACATTTAAAGTGGTGGCCTTAGAGTAAATCAGGTTGGTTTCCATAATGTGGGTGCCTAATTCCATCGGCTGAAGTCCTGCTTAGAACAAAAGACTTCCCTCCACAAGCAAGAGGGAACAGTCTGCCTTTAGACCTCACCTGCAACATCAGTTCTTCCTGATCTGACAGGAGTGCCTTTGAACTCTAACTGTAGCTCTTTCTGGGTCTCTAGCCTGCAGGCTTTCCCCATCCCCTGTTGGACCCTCCAAGCCTCCACAATTGTGTGAGCCAACTCCTTAAAAAGTAAATCTCTTTCTATATATACACACACATCCTCTTGGTTCTGTTTCTCTGTAAAATCCTGACTAATACAGCTCGTAAGTGGGGAAGCCAAATCAGACTTCGTTCTGTTGAATTTCAGAGCCTTATGATAAATCTCATTTTATATAAACATTTTTTTCTGTTCACTGAATTTACAGTTCAGTTTGTCCAAATGTGTATTATATGTTCACAGTTACATCCGTATACACACGTACACCTGTGTGCACGTCAATGTACTATGTGTGTACTGTGTCTTGTTTATCCACTGTATGAGTTACAAAGGTTTGGCTTTTGCTGTGGAACTCCTTAATCAAAGAGAATGGTGAGTCTTGTCCTCAAGTACAACTAATCTTGTGACGATAGACTCATTTCACCGTGCTCACTATTGCATAATAGTAGTATTTTCCTTCTATGGTATTATCGTTGGCTTAATTTATCCCTAAAATCTAAGGTTTATACCTAAGTCTTAATAATTGAAAATATTTTCTTAAATTTCTCCCAAATTTTGGCTTCAAGGAAGATACTCAAAATTTTTACCTTTAAAATAATCATAATTCTATGTGTTGTTTAGTTCCATATAGTGTTATGGCTATGAAACAAACATTGAGACAAAAAAATGAAGACACAAAGCAATACTAAAATACTGGAAAATTCTAGAACAATATGTTCAAAGGCCCTCTAAAAATTAGCTAAAAAGAAGAAAAATTTAAAGTAACATTATCTGTAGCTATTAATCTATCTTGTTAACTAGTCATGTAACCTTTTTAAAGCCACATTGGCAAGATATAACTTTGTAAATATCACAGGTTAAAAGGAACATATGTCTTTAATTTGTTGGCGTTGTCTCTAAAAGTGATCTTGTATCCATAAACCCTTAATCTGACTTCCTTCCAGGGAACAGAGTCTTTAGAACTCAGAATTATAAAACACTCTTAAACAAAAATTCTTTATTGACAAAGTATAGCTCATAATCAGAATTTTACCATTACAAATGACCTTAGATTAACTCTAACCTAATTATTACTTGAATAATAGTTAGTATTTAATATAAGCAATCATTTAAGTTGCATTTTAAAATATTTTATAGATGTAGAAACTGTGGCCCAAATAGGGTGACATAGCTGGACTAAAACAAATTTGTCTCACTTTTTGTGGATGCTGTTTCTTCAAGAGAGTGTGTTGCCTTCTTTGTGGAAAATGCCTTGAGAAATTCCAAAATCAGAAGTATTACTTGGTCCACTTAGAATGTGAATAATAAACTTGCAATCTGTGATTTGAGTACTTTCTTGCCTTGTGCTTACTGAGCATCAGAGCATTCCAACATACATGGCTGGGGGTGCTCACGGTAAGGCTTTCACGTTTGATAGCTAATTTAATAGCTAGTGGCAGCTTTCCTTTTTGTCTTAAGCATTTTAAAGTCCTATGAACTTAGATACCCCAGATTTTCTCTATTTCTGTACTTGATGCAAAACTCTTATATTCAGTTCTCATTTTAGGTATAAATTATTTAATATAGGGCTGCTCTCTGCATGGGGTTTCCTTTTTATAAAGGCTATCCATATTTTTATCTTGTAAGGAATAAACACAATGAGGTCCAAGGTCTCTTTCTTTCATGTTGTATTATTGTATTAAACTGCAGGTTGATACTGTCTCAAACAAAATCCATTTTTATTTTCATTGCCATAGTAATCTACTACTTTTAGAGATTTCAGCAAATTTTCCTGGCTTCATCCTATTTCTAAAAGGAAATTGTTCTTTTACAATGACTTCCTTTCATGCCTAATCATGGTTTCTTTATAGTCTCAGTTAGATTCATGACAGCACAGGCATAGAGTTAGAAAACTACAGACTGTCTTTGTACTCTCCCTCCTTTCCTTGTCAGATAAAGCAGTATCATGACTGTTGGTGAAAATGTACTGGAAGTAAGACTGACATGTAAATAGTTCATTACTATTACTTTTTATTGTGGTAAGATAGTATTACATACATACTATATTATATACATATTATATACATAGTTTGGTATATGAGGTTTGGGGCTTCCCAAGTGCTGCTAGTGGTAGAAGACATAAGAAATATGGGTTTGTTTTTGATCCCTGGATCAGGAGGATCCCCTAGAGGAGTGCATGTCCCACTGCAGTGCTCTTGCCTGGAAAATCCCGTGGACAGAGGAGCCTGGCAGGCCACAGTCCATAGGGTTGCACACGACTGAAGCAACTTAACACCCACTTAAGACCCTACCTTAACATCCACAGGGCCCTACCCACTGATATTTTGGAACCCAGAGTGAGCATGGACTTTGGGAATAAATTTTAACATTGTCACATGCCAGCTGTGTGAGACTGGGCAAGTCACTTAAACAACTGGGGGTTACAATTTTCTCATTTGTAAAAACATCAACAATAAGCTTTTGTGTTATAGTTGTTGTGTGAAATGATTTAATGAATATATTATATAGAGATATAATGAAGAACTTTATGAGCAAGCCTGGCACATTGCAGGGCTCAGAAAGTATTAATTTCATTTTCTGATTAATCTTTAACTTTAGGATTTTCACTCCCAGTCCATTATTGCTCATCTACGCACCTTCTACTCAGTTTCTTGTGCTTTTTTTACACTTGCAGGTAGAAGATAGTACAGCCAAATTATATGCTTGAAAATGAGTGTGTGTGTACCTTGTCCCCAATTAATCTTCCCTTCTGTGCAATTACTATGATGTTTTGGATTAACTTAGTCATTGTGCTCAATCTACCATGGTGAAAGAATCCAGTGAGAGAGACAACAGGAAAGCTGTCTGCTGAGTTAGAAGATGGTCAGACAGTTTTGTTTAAGGAAAATGAGTAAGAAAATTTTGCATAATGCTTTTTGGACCAGTCTTGTTCTTCTTAATTGCCTAAGATATTTCAAGGTGCTTTGCTATAAATCTGAAGACTTAAAAATGTTGTTTAACAGTCTGGCCCACTAAGAATAATGACCTCTCCCATTCCTTGTTTTTCTGGGTGATTAAGGGTTTCCTGACTGGCCCCAGGCCATCTGCCCTGACTTTTTTTTTTTTTCCCCCAAGGATTTAGGACCATATTGTCAAGAATAATCTCTGACTCAGAGAGATTTTCTAGCCCCAGAAGATAGAAAGTGTTTGCTGTGTATGCACTAACCTTGCATGAAAAGTGCAAGTGACACTCGTTAGTGATGGGTTAGAGCCGTCCTATCATGTGTGCTCCGTTAACTGAGTTAGGTGTAAATTATTTCGAGGAAGCCAAAGTTTTTCTGTGTCCCCATGAGAATAATTTCACAAATACACAGCAGGTCCCTCCGACTACAGATTTGGGGCAGGGAGACAAAAACAAGAAAAAAAGAAGAAAGCTATGGCCTGGGGCCAGTGCACACCTCTCCACAGGGGGTTTCTAGCATGTGGGTGATTTTCAACCAACCTGATATAAATCAGACTGTGCAGAGCAATGACATTCAGCTCTCTGTGCTGGGAGATGCCTGGATAGTGTTACGCTTCCCTCAGTAGGAGGGACTGGAGTTGAGCTGGGGAGTTGAGCCTTGAGCTGTATCAAAATAATAGTATGGGAGTAAAGAAGAGGCTGGAGTAAGAGGGTATACCCATAACCATCTAACCTCTACAGACAGGTTATGTGAAAGGCCCTGATCTCTCACCCTTTGAGATCATTTATTTACTAACTGAGCTTGACAGAATCAAGAATTTGGTCCACGAATGCCACGGTTTAAGTCTGGGCATGATTGGAGCCTTGTCCTTCTCATGTGGGACATCTTGCCACAGTGGTTGGCAAGCCCTGTCAAAGCTAAGTTTGTGATCTGTTATAAAAGTGTCTATTAGTATGCAGAAACATCTTACTTAAATGAAAGTATTTGTTAGTTGCGTGGGTGCTAAGTTGCTTCAGTCGTGTCTGACTCTTTGCGATCCTATGGATTGTAGCCCACTAGGCTCCTCTGCCAATGGAATTCTCCAGACAAGAATACTGGAGTGGGTTGCCATGCCCTCCTCCAGGGGATCTTCTCAGCCCAGGGCTCGAACCCGCGTCTCTTACGTCTCCTGCATTGGCAGGTGATTTCTTTATCACTAGCAACAGCTGGGAAGGCCATTTATTATTTACTGTCATTAATTTTTTTGTGAAAAATGGGTGTTGAAACCCAAAATTCAGTGTATAGGACAAAAATAAACCTTCCTACACCAATTAAACTTTTAAATATAGCAAAGAATTATACTACAAGGCAAAGGAAAAATGGTAAATACACCATTGTAAACTGAGTAATTACAACATAATATGAATGAGTTGGTACAAAACACATCAAGTCATATAAAAAATGTGAATGGGTCTAAATCAACTATTAGAGGAAAAAAGAAATCCAATTGATTGATAAAGCAAAGCACACTCTATATTTACACAGGAGACATACAAACTTTCAAAAAGGCTGGAAAGAAAAGCATGGGAAAAACAAATAAGGCATATAAAAACAATAAAAAAAACTCAGAAGGCTAGATCTTGATACCAGATAAAGTAGATATTTTACAAAACTGTATATGCTCTGGGGCTTCCTAGGTGGCACAGTGGTAAAGAATCTGCGCAGCAATGCAGGAGCCACAGAAGATGTGGGTTCGATCTCTGGGTCAGGAATATCATGGCAACCCACTTCAGTATTCACCTGGAGAATCCCCATGGACAGAGGAGCCTGGCGGGCTATAGCCCATGGGATGCAAAGAGTTGGAGGTGACTGAAGCATTACTAAATATGCATATATGCTCTTACCTTTTGACCCAGCAATCTCATGTTTAGGAAGTTACTCTGAAGAGACAGTTCAACTCTACAAAATTACATATACACAGTTGTTTATTATAACATTACCTATAATTGCAAATAGTTTAAAAGTGCTTAATATAGGAGATTGGTTGAAAAACCACAATGAAATGCTATGCAAGTGTAAAAAAAAAGAAGCGCTATGAACTGATAAGAAATGATTTATAGGATATATTATTAAATGAAAAAAGCAAAGTTTAAAAGAATTTCTGTAGTAAGGTACTCACTGTGTAAGAAATAAGGAGGTATACGGAAATAAATATGTACTTACTTTTGCAGAAAGAAACATTAAAAGGATAAATCAAGAAATTTTGAAAGTGGTTACCTGCAAGGGAGGAATGATGTGGAAGGGATATGAGCATACCTTGATGTTCAGTCTTGGCATTTGGAAGCATGTTACTACCCTACATAATTCAAAATAAAATTAAATTCATAAAGATGAAGAAAAAACCCTAATCTGATTGCAGGGAATATTTCAAATAAATGACACAAGCACATTTAAGGATTAAAATAACTAATCCAAGTAATCTGGATACAGTGCTTTGATTCTATATCTTAAACTCTTTTAGGAGGTTTCCTTTTTCTAGTTGTATGAGGGTAGGAATTCTGAAACTCCCTGTTGTTATAATAGAATTATCGAATGGGTACATGCATTGATGATGGAAGCAAGAGTTCTCACTTTGGAGAAGGGGTGACACACTAGAGAAGAGGAGTGGCAAGGAGGAACCTTGTGAGGCTGCACTGTGATTGGTGGCATCAGAATGACCTCATGGTTTCTAACGTACATCTTTTCCAAAAATGCCAATGCCAAGAATGACATGGAAAAATAGAGATACTTTTCCAGGTTAATGGACAGTCAAGGAATATAACACCTAAACGCAATACAGGATTCTATCCTCGGTCATGGAACAAACGCAATACAGGATTCTATCCTCGGTCATGGAACAAAAGGAAAACATAAAGATAAAGTCAAGTATAGCAGTCTGAATTTATTCCCTCATATCTTTTTGCCAAGAAAAATAAGATGCCTTTATGCACTTTTACTTCACTTTGTTATTCTCTAGTGTTTCTCAACCTTGATCCTCTCTATGATTTTGTAAGTACTTGAAAAGCACATTGTGTGAACTTTTCAGAGCTTATCATCTTCTGACCCTTTTGCTGGCATTTTCCAGATATTTTTTATTTAATTTTGTGTACACATAAAACCAATGTTCCTGAAGGGTCATCTTTTAATTGGCTCCAAACATGTTCTCCTCACACATTTTTTTCAAGAGTAAAAAGTGTTGCTCCATGGCTTTGGTTTGGGACACTGATTGCAGGAATTTTAGTAAAATGAGAGGGCAAAACTGATATTGTGTTATTTTAATACTTTCTCCTTCCAATCATTTTGTTTCTTATTTTCCAAATGGTTTACATATAGATAACCTATGTTTGAAACTTTCTATAGAATATTAATGGGCTTCCCAGGTGGGTCAAGTGGGAAAGAATCTGGCTGTCAATGCAGGAGCTGTAGGAGATACAGGTTCAATCCCTGGGTCAGGAAGATCCCCTGGAGAAAGAAATGGCAACCCATTCCAGTATTCTTGTCTGGAAAATTCCATGGAAAGAGATGCCTGGCGGGCTATAGTCCAAAGTGTTGCAAAGAGTTGGACATAACTGAAGTGACTGAGTGCATGTGCACACACACACAGACACACAGAATGTTAATGGCCATTAAAGATATATATCAAGAGAAACTGCAGGCCAAAATATATTTTTGATATAGTAAAAATGTCTCCTTTTAAAATCTGCTGAAAAGAAAATTTACAGGTTATTTAGCAAAATGTTGGATTTAACCTCTTGCATATGTCATCTATACAATGCTGAGTATTTAGGGACTGACACTGTTGTCAAAGAATATAAAATGAATTGCACCTGAAATGTCAAGGGGTTGAGTGAAAGAGGGATCCATTTTCAGTTATGACTCTAGGAAGATCATGATTTTTTTTTACCTAGCGAGAGAGGCTTATAATTCACCAACCAAAATTACATGACTTGAAAAAAAGAGAAAAAAAATCCCAAGGAGGTCACAAGGAGAACAGCTGTAGAATGCTGAGTGAGAACACGAACTCAAGAGCAGTTGTCTGAGAGGTGCAGGACTAGTTTTCTGTGTACATGGCTTAGGGCCCAGAACAAAGAAGTGTCCGTAAAGGCCCTATTGCAGTAGACAAGAACGACACAGGACATTCAGAAGACGATCTGGAGGGGACAGGGACTATGTCCAGACTCACATTGGATAAGGATTGCCATCAGCATCTGATTGAGGGGAAATTAAGGGCAAATGTCAGGATGCTAAACATTGCATAGTTTATGTGTGTGTGTGCCAGGCGCTTAGTCGTGTCCCGCTCTTTACAACCCCATGGACTGTAGCCTGCCAGGCTCCTCTGTCCAGGGAATTTGTCCAGGCAAGAATACTGGAGTGGGTTGCCATTTCCTTCTCCAGGGCATCTTCCTGACCCAGGGACTGAGCCCACGTCTCTTGCATCTCTTACGTTGCCCGGGGAATTCTTTACCACTGTGCCACCTGGGAAACCCTTATAGTTGATTTATATAGAAGTACCAGTTAGTACTTGTACTTGAGAAATCTGTATGCATGTCAAGAAGCAACACTTAGAACTGGACATGGAAAAACAGATTGGTTCCAAATCAGGAAAGGAGTACATTAAAGCTGTATATTGTCACCCTGCTTATTTAACTTATATGCAGAGTACATCATGCAAAATGCTGGGCTGGATGAAGCACAAGCTGGAATCAAGATTGCTGGGAGGAATATCAATAACCTTAGATATGCAAATGATACTACCCTTACGGCAGAAAGTGAAGAACTAAAGAGCCTCTTGATGAAAGTGAGGGAAGAGAGTGAAAAAATTGGCTTAAAACATTCAGAAATTGGCTTTCAACATTCAGAAAACTAAGATCATAGCATCCAGTTCCATCACTTCATGGCAAATAGATGGGGAAACAATAGAAACAGTGACAGACTTTATCTTCTTGGGCTCCAAAATCACTGCTGATGGTGACTGCAGCCCTGAAATTAAAAGACGCTTGCTCCTTGGAAGAAAAGTTATGACCAACCTTAACAGCATATTAAAAAGCAGAGACAATGCCAACAAAAGTCCATCTAGTCAAAGCTATGGTTTTTCCAGTAGTCATGTATGGATGTAAGAGCTGGACTATAAAGAAAGCTGAGTGCCAAAGAATTGATACTTTTGAACTGTGTTGGAGAAGACTCTTGAGGTTCCTCGGACTGCAAGGAGTCAGTCCTAAAGGAAATCAGTCCTGAATATTCATTGGAAGGATTGATACTGAAGCTGAAACTCAAGTACTTTGGCCACCTGATACAAAGAACTGACTCATTGGAAAAGACCCTGATACTAGGAAAGATTGAAGGCGGGAGGAGAAGGGGACGAAAGAGGATGAGATGGTTGGAAGGCATCACCAACTCAATGGACATGAGTTTGAGCAAGTTCTGGGAGCTGGTGATGGACAGGGAAGCCTGGTGTGCTGCAGTCCATGGGATCGTAGAGTCGGACACAATGGAGTGACTGAACTGAACTGAATGCCTATTGTTATAGAAAATGGGTTTAGTCATAAATCAATACTTCGTTCTCATAAAGTGCCTACTTAGAAAGCACATGTAAATATTATATACATGTGCTTGGACTGGGCTGAGCTTGCTTTATGGAAAATAGTCTGGGCCCAGAATAACCCAAAGTACATGACCCTTCAGAATTGTGTGTTCAAGTGGCTTCTTTAAAATTTTTCCTGTATGTTATTTGTTGTTCTCTGAGTATAAATATTATGACTTTACTTAATTTAAAATAAAAGTTTTGACTTTTTCAGTATTGTCTTAAAATTTACTATTGACAGTGGACTAGTGAGGTCTTTTTAATGTTAAATGTTTTATGGAAAAGGAATAAGTGAAATAATGCATATGTTAAAAAGTATATGTGTGTGTGTGTGTGTGCATGTGTGTGTATGTTGCCAGAAAGTTAGCATGACTGGTTTTATGCCACATAATTTAAAACAGAGCAAAGGCATTCTGATCATTAAAATCTTTTGCATCACATGGGCATTTCTTTGCCTATTAACCTAGAAAATGCCATATTATATAAATAAAAAATATCATCTGAGTCCAGTGGTTTCTTGGGTAAAATGTTCTTTGATTGTGTGGTAAAGCATATTCTATTTGCTTTCTCTTGCAAGTTGTTATTAAGATGTCAGGTAATGCAGTGATGGAAAGCCCAGATTATCAAAAGGATAAAAAGAGTTTGAGTAGAACAGCAACAAACTCTTTTGTCTCTGCATTACCCTCCACTTTTCTCTCCTTGTCTTTCCGGTTTTTAGATCTAATTTTCATGACTTGACCTTCCTTTCCATCTCCTTTTGGTCATTACCTTACTCTCACCAGACTGAACTGCAAAAATATGTTCAGAGGAATGGGGATGAGGCAGAGGTGAGGGGAACTACCTTTACTGTGGGCAGAACACTTTATACAGATGATTTCATTTACTCCACATGGGAACACTATGAGTTGAAATTATTATCTCTATGTTAACAGATGAGGAAACCAAGGATTAGAAATGTGAAGTGGATTGTGCTAGGCTGACAACACCAGTTGAGGAAGTCAAAATTCCATGGAGAAATGATCTGAACACAGACATCACACTCAAGCCTACTACTTTCCCAGCATTTTTAGAGTTGAATCAATCTTACAGTGTTTTCAGTTTTAGTCATTGACTTCTCCGTAATCTCCAAGGGGTCGAATTCTAAATCAGAAATCATGGGACCAAAGCAGTCCATATAGACTGTGTGTGGTTTGGACAGTGTTGAACATTATTTTGAAGGTACTATTAAATGCTGATTCCACAAAAAGTTCTATTTATTGGATCACTGCATGTAGTCACACCTTGGATTTTCTTTGGTGGTCTTCCTTCTAAGTAATGACAAAGTTAGGCATAGTTTATTTTATGAGGACTGAGAAAGTCACAGCCCAGGGTGGTCCTCAGTTTCAGAAAAGTTTAGCTTTTGTTAACATAGATTTTTCCAATCCTTAAAGTCACACTTCTATGCATAAACAAACGTTTTAAGAGTCATGTTTTCAGTGGGCAATGAACTCCTCAGTAAGCACTCCTAGACATTTGCCTTTCAGTCATCATAACTGAATAGGCTAGACCTGTGATGAAATTCATCGTACTTGAAAATCAGTTGCTCTCTGCCAACTTTTCCCTAGATTTAAATTTTATGGATTTTTAAAGTTACCAATAGCTGTATTACTGAGTTCTACAAACGCTGCTTTCTGATTAATTTTTCACTTCAAACACAACAGAGCTGACTTTCTGCATTCCAATATGTATTTCCCTCGGCATAACTGGCTGAAAGGAATTAAACTCAACTAATATTTTTTATTTCTTTTTGGCTTGAAACACTCCCAAGACTTTGAGAAACACAGGCTCAGGCTATATTTATGGTCAAAATAAAAAAGACATTTACATAGATATTAAGTTGCAGAGTCAGATAATGATTACAGCTTATGTCTATTAAACTTGGTATATTTGGGTTTATTTGAATAACTAAATAATTATTAACCTAAATGCTTTATTTGGTCAAAATCAGTATGTTAGGTATTTCACTCATTTACTCTCCATTATATATTATAATAAACAGGAACCAAAATAATAGACAAAAGACTTCCTTTTAAAAGAGAAAACTACTACAGATTTCACCATGACTGATGATTATTTCATTTAACATTTCAAGTAAATTAATAATTATAAATAAAATAATTGCACATTTATTTGTAAACAATATTTTATTTGTAGATTTCCTAGTAAGTTTTTAAGGTTTAATAAAATACATTAGTTAATCACTTGTCACAAGAGTACTTTAAATAAAATTTATCGTTTGGGATAAGTATCTCTTTCTGTCAGGACCCCATTAGGAGAGAACAACACACAGCAATTTGAACAGAGAAAGTTTAATGTAACATGCTATTAACTGTGTCAGGAATTGGTGTAGTGTGGGATTGGCTAAGTAAGAAGTGGAGAGAACTCAAGAATATGACTAGCAGATGTAAGAAGCAGGCACTACTTCTAGGCCCAAGAGAGATACTCAGTGAAGAATCTCCATTCTTCCAAGTTTGAGACACAAGTCTTGTTGGAGAGGGCAGAGACATGGCTTACTGGATGGCCAAAAAGTCACTGTGATGCCACACTAGTAGAATGTGATGGAAACCCACCCTTTTATGTGTTAGGGAAAGCTATTCACAGGGAGGTGTCTCATCAGAAATCTGAGGGGTCTGCTGTGGAAAGCTGATGACTACGGGAAGCTGCTGCACTGTTGGAGCCTGGTGCTAGAGGAGCGATCTGTGCTGTGAGTTCCTACCTAGTAAGCAAATGGGAACAAGGAAATGAATCTCTTTTCCTCTGGCCGCATCTCTCCGGGACCCTCTACTGAGAGAGCTTCCGAGCCTGCTGGTAAAGAACAAAGCAAAGGATCTGGATCCATTTTCACATAGAATGCAAAAAGGGTGAATTTGGAGCAGAGAGGTAATAAATTTGCTTTAGTAATTCCTTTTCTTTTCCAACTTGACCTTGAGCAAGATTTTTTACCTTTATGCGCCCATTTCCTCATCTGTAAAATAGGCAAAATGAAATCTACCTCAGTTGGGTTGTTGAGAGGGTTAAAGAAGATAATGTATAAACAGCCCTTAGGTCTGTGGCTGGCATAGGGTAAGTTCTCAAAAATAGCTACTGTTTTTTAAGATTTTATATTTATCAATTGGGGCATTTATACTTTTAAATAATTTTATATTAGCATAATTTATTTTCCAAGCAAAATCCTTTAGGAGTTCAAAATGTTTAGAAAGTTATAAAGTTTTGTAGTTGATGTACACAATTGACAGCCATTATGGTTGCAAGTTGGGGCAAATTGTGACTCTAAGGGACTTACATCTTTAAATTTCAGTGCTGTTTAACCAGAATTCAGAATAAACATGCCATAAATAAATGCAACTTTTAATTAAGGATGGGATGTAGTCATAATTCTGTGTGCTGTTAAAATACTTTTTAAGTAGTCATACCTAATATATTGAAATTTTTAAAAAGTATGATTTGTAGAAAAGCTCTCTCCCCCCCTTCTAAAGTAGAATAACTTACATCATCTGTATATTTTAGTATTTTTGTACCAAAAATGATGATGTTGGACTTGAGTTTTCAGAACACATTAATCCAAATGACTAATATAAGAAATGCTAAAATTGGATGACAGTATTTGGCCAAGCTCTGAGGATCACCCACAGAACTGGAAGAAAAATGGTTTGTCTTAGGCCAGTATTAGCAGAGTGTCTAAAAGAAATATGGATGTAACCACATAAAACTTTAAAAATAGGTAGGTATTTATTGCAGATCTCCTGATGAAGTGGTAAAGAGGAAATTACATTGTGTCACACATAGCAAAACGTCTTAAAAATCCTCTAACCACTTTCTCATTTCTCACAGGAGCTGATCGTGTTCTCCCTTCACATGTATTAGTTTGATAGCTAACCTGCCATTCAGTTCCTATCTCTTTCTGCAGACTCAACCTAAATCGCTTGGTGTGCTGCTCTTTGGGGGCTTCCCAGGTGGCTTAGATGGTATAGTATCTGCCTCCTAGGTGGGAGGCTTGGGTTCGATCCCTGGGTCGGGAAGGGAAGGGTCCACCCCTGGAGAAGGGAATGGTGGTGAGGAAGGGGCAGGGTAGATAGAGATGCGAGGAAAAGTAGTGAGAGAGCTTACATCAGTTCTAAGAGGAGGGTGGACTGGGACACTGGTGCTTCCTGTTTTACAAAGCTGTGGGAGGAGAGGGCACACTCAAAAAGGCCACATTTAAGGAAGCTCTACATTTCATCTCCTCTAAGACTTTACCTAATGCCACTGTAACTAATGAAAGGTCTGGGACTTTGGCCAGTTATACAAACCCTGCTCCTCCTTGCGGAGAAGGCAATGGCACCCCACTCCAGTACTCTTGCCTGGAAAATCCCATGGACAGAGGAGCCTGCAGTCCGTGGGGTCACTTAGAGTCAGACACGACTGAGTGACTTCACTCTCACTTTTCACTTTCATGCATTGGAGAAGGAAATGGCCACCCACTCCAGTGTTCTTGACTGGAGAATCCCAGGGAAGGGGGAGCCTGGTGGGCTGCCGTCTATGGGGTCGCAGAGTTGGAAACGACTGAAGCGACTTAGCAGCAGCAGCAGCTCCTCCTTGAGAGACAAGTGGAGATAAAAGATGGGTGGGTTTGGAGATGGAGAGAAATCTTGATTTACCTCTAAAGTTCGACAGTTACGAAAGCACAGTATCGACTGAAATGAAACACTCAGGCTGTAGAAATACTTTCATCTCCTACTTAAGGATTTTAACTTACAACTTCTATAGATCGTGATGTAAAAGAAGACTTTATATTCTGAAGGGTATGGTTTCCATTCTCCACAAACTGAAAATATGATTACAAAGCTTAAGGGAAGGACAGTATACATGGATCCTATTTTCATTACAAAGGGTAGCAGGGAAGGCTCACTGTCGTTCTTTCTAGTGTGTGTACCATTGAGATTTCCTTGGAAATCTGTGAATCTTCAAATTTTCAAATAACCCTATGACACATACTTTACCCATTGCCCCCAATGAAGTACTTTATATTTTAAAATGTGACTCCTTCAGACCTTTCATGGTTCTTTTAATATAGAGGTAAAGCCATTTACAAGGCTTTTACATAAATTGCACCATAAAGTAAGCTGTACATGATACAACAAGCATTATTATTTTGTAATATTAACTTTAACCTTATCTGACAATACTGATTTTAGATGAGACTTTCTCTTTTATAATGCATATAGACATTTATGGAAGAAGAGGGTGGCAAAGAATAGGAGGGATAGAATGGGAAAGCACTTTATGGAAGGATATCAGAGGGAAGTAGCTTGCAAAATATTAGGTTATTAAGGAACATTATGAATGGCAGTATTATTTTGCCTTTGGCAATTATTTTTGCATTTCCTGAAAAACAGCTAAAGATTATTTATTAATTATGACTACTACATTTATGTGTTGGCAGCTTTGTATTTGCATATTAAAGGGCCTCAGCATATTTTCAAAAATCCAAAATAGTTGGCTCTAATTCCTTAATGTTGCAGTTGTTGCCACTTTGAAATCAAATTCCCTGGTTTTCTGCACAGTGAATCAGCTCTTCTTCATGGCCTACAATGTTGCCCACAAAATCTTCACCACTTTCTATGCAGCTCTCATGATGGCATCACACCATCATCTGTGGATGGAACACTGCCCTCACCCACGTATCTTTCTAAAAAATTCACTTTTTAGATTTCACCTCACCCACTAAAGATTTAATGTTCATCAGTCATTTAGCAGTGTGGTCATAGAAGCAAGTTCTCATTCTGCCAAACACTGGCATCAGTGCTTAGATTTTTTTCCCATAGTGTTTATGTCATCATGCTTTGGTTTAGAAGGCTGTGAGAAAGTCATGATATTAAAGGAAAGGAATAGCATATTAACTGACACTTAGCTGTAAAAAATGGAAGAGCTTGTGCATATTTGATATATTATTAGCAGAACCTTAAATTCACAGTTATGGGAAGTAATATATTTTTATACTTTTGGCCAAAACATTTATTAAACTAGTCTCAAAAGAGATCTGCCATGATCCACATTTTCATATATGTCTGCCAAGGAAATCAGCTCTTGGTGCCCTGCATTTTGTAGAAGGGTGAATAAGCATGGCTTAATTACCCTACCAACTGCACTGTCCTAAATTCAAGGCCAGTTTGACTCTGGCAACTGAAAACTTGTGCTTTCTTTCCCTTGGGTATTCTCACCAAGGCAATTTCTTCCAACCAGTTTCATTTTGGGCTGAATGTTATTTTAGCCTTCTTGATGTGTTTCTTTAGCTGGGGAGGATAACATATGTATGAGGTTATGATTCTATGTATGAGGTTTAGATTCTATCTAGAGGTCTTAAGATTCTGCCTTTTCAGTTTATTTTACATTATGCAAAGTTGCATGGCCCTTTAAATTAAAAAACAAATCTTACTGCATGATAAAAAATTACTGTTGTACCTGAACTAGTAATATGCCACCTACAGCATTAAAGACATGTTTCTACAGGCTCCTGACTTTTATTGAAGTTTGTTTTTTATTTTTCTTCACTTTTTATTTTATCCTGGAGTACAGCCAATTAACAATGTTGTGATGGTTTCAGGTGGACTGCAAAGGGACTCAGCCATACATATACATGTATCTACTCTCCCCCAAACACCCGTCCAGTCCAGGCTGCCACATAACATTGAGCAGACTTCTCTGTACTATACAGTAGGTCCTTGTTGGTCATCCATTTTTAGTATACTTGCCCATACCAAACTCCCTGACTATCCTTTCCACCTATCCTTCCCTGCTGGCAACCTTAAGCTTGTTCTCTAAGTCTGTGAGTCTGTTTCTATTTTGAAAATAAATTCATTTGCACCATTTCTTTTTAGATTCTGCATATAAGGGATGTCATGGGATCATTCTCCTTCTCTGACTGACTCACTTCACTCAGTATGGCAGCCTCTAAGTCCATCCCTGTTGCTGCAAATGGATGGCATTATTTCATTCTTTTTAATAGCTGAGTAGTATTCCACTGTATATATGTACCAAATCTTTATCCTTTCCTCTGTTGATGGACATTTAGATTGTTTCCATGTCTTGGCTATTGTAAATAGAGGTGCAATGAACATGGGGGTGTATGTACCCTTTTGGACCATGATTTTCTCTGGCTTATATGGCCAAGAGTGGGATTGCAGGGTCATATGGCAGCTCTATTTTTAGCTTTTTAAGGAACCACCATTGTTGTTGTTTAGTCATTAAGTTGTATCTGACGCTTTGTGAGCCTATGAACCCAGCACATCAGGCTTCTCTGTCCTTCACTGTCTCTGAGAGTTTGCTTAAACTTGTGTCCATTGGAACCTCCATACTGTTCTCCATAGTGGCTGTACCAATTTACATTCCCACCAACAGTGTAGGACGGCTCCCTTCTCTCCATACACTCTCTAGCATTTGTTGTTTGTGAATTTTTTTTGTTTTTGATGACAGCCATTTTGACTGGTGTGGGGTGGTATCTTGTTGTAGTTTTATAAAAAATTATTCCTTTACCTACACTAGTAATATGCCAACTACAGCTTTAGAGATGTATTTCTACAGGCTCCTGACATTTTCCCAAATAAATTTATGTTGAGAGCTGAAGATTTTCTGAATATGTTATAAGCTAACACCTTTATAATGTTTACTTTTTTTTTTCTGCTTATAATTTTGTCAGGCTAAAAGCACCTACTGAAGTAATTTTACAAATTACTTTCTTGTTTCCAAAAGAAAATATGGTAGAATCATTCACACAATAAAACCATCAGTAAATTTTCTGTCTGCTCCCATAATTTATTTATATCTCATTCAGTTCACTTCAGTTCAGTTGCTCAGTCATGTCCGACTCTTTGCGACCCCATGAATTGCAGCCTCGCCGTCCATCACCAACTCCTGGAGTTCACCCAAACTCACATGCATCGAGTTGGTGATGCCATCCAGCCATCTCATCCTCTGTCGTCCCCTTCTCCTCCTGCCCCCAATCCCTCCCAGCATCAGAGTCTTTTCCGTGAGTCAACTCTTCACATGAGGTGGCCAAAGTATTGGAGTTTCAGCCTCAGCATCAGTCCTTCCAATGAACACCCAGGACTGATCTCTTTTAGGATGGACTAGTTGGATCTCCTTGCAGTCCAACGGACTTGCAAGAAGCTTCTCCAACACCACAGTTCAAACGCATCAATTCTTTGGTACTCAGCTTTCTTTGTAATCCAACTCTCGCATCCATACATGACCACTGGAAAAACCATGTCCTTGACTAGACGGACCTTTGTTGGCAAAGTAATATCTCTGCTTTTTAATATGCTATCTAGGTTGGTCATAACTTTCCTTCCAAAAAGTAAGCGTCTTTTAATTTCATGGTGGCAATCACCATCTGCAGTGATTTTGGAGCCCCCAAAATTAAAGTCTGACACTGTTTCCACTGTTTCCCCATCTATTTCCCATGAAGTGATGGGACCGGTTGCCATGATCTTCGTTTTTTGAATGTTCAGCTTTAAGCCAACTTTTTCACTCTCTTCTTTCACTGTCATCAAGAGGCTGTTTAGTTCCTCTGCACTTTCTGCCATAAGGGTGGTGTCATCTGCATATCTGAGGTTATTGACATTTCTCCCAGCAATCTTGATTCCAGCTTGTGCTTCTTCCAGCCCAGTGTTTCTCATGATGTACTCTGCATATAAGTTAAATAAGCGGGGTGACAATACACAGCCTTGATGTACTCTTTTTCCTATTTGGAAATAGTCTGTTGTTCCATGTCCATTTCTAACTATTGCTTCCTGACCTACATATAGGTTTCTCAAGAGGCAGGTCAGGTGCTCTGGTATTCCCACCTCTTGAAGAATTTTCCACAGTTTATTGTAATCCACACAGTCAAAGGCTTTGGCATAGTCAATAAAGCAGAAATAGATATTTTTCTGGAACTCTCTTGCTTTTTCCATGATCCAGTGGATGTTGGCAATTTGACCTCTGGCTTCTCTGCTTTTTCTAAAACCAGCTTGAAGATCTGGAAGTTCACGGTTCACGTATTGCTGAAGCCTGGCTTGGAGAATTTGTGTTGGCAAGAATACACAGAAAAACTGTACAAAACAGATCTTCACGACCCAGATAATCACAATGGTGTGATCACTCACCTAGAGCCAGACATTCTGGAACGTGAAGTCAAGTGGGCCTTAGAAAACATCGCTACCAACAAAGGTAGTGGAGGTGATGGAATTCCAGTTGAGCTGTTTCAAATCCTGAAAGATGATGCTATGAAAGTGCTGCACTCAATATGCTAGCAAATTTGGAACACTCAACAGTCGCCACAGGACTGGAAAAGGTCAGTTTTCATTCCAGTCTGAAGGAAAGATAATGCCAAAGAATGTGTAATGGAATGTTACTTAGCCATTAAAAAGGAACAAATTTGAGTCAGTTGTAGTGAAGAGATTGACCCTAGAGCCTCATACAGAGTAAAGTAAGTCAGGGAAAAACAGCTATCATATATTAACACATATGTATGAAACCTAGAAAAATGGTACTGATGAACGTAGTAGAGAGTGAACTTGTGGACACAGTGGGGGAGGGGGAGGGTGAGACAAACTGAGAAAGTAGCATTCACATATATACACTATCATGCATAAAGTAGACATTGGGAAGTTGCTGTATAACACAGGGAGCCCAGCCTGACACTCTGTGATGACCTAGAGCAGTGGGATGGGGGGAGGAGAGGGGGGTTAATATAATATATGTATAATGTAATATAATATATATATAGTTATGACAGATTTGCATTGTCATATGGCAGAAATCAACATAACATTTTAAAGCAATTTTTCTTCAGTTAAAAAATAAAACAAAAATTGCATGGGTACTGTAGTTGAATAAAGTAAAACAGTAATAAAATATGTGGTTGAGGTAAAAGATGTAGGAGTGAATACAATAGCAGCTAGAAGAAACCTAAATACCAAGGCCAACTTTGGTGACCTTAACCCATTTATTATGATAGAACATTTGTATCCCAGAGTGAATTCACCAAAGTAATACAAATTTCAAATTTTGGTTTTCATCGGAACAATGCTGGATTGCCTGCTATTGTTTCCCTTCAAATTCTTGCTAAAAAAACACAAAAGTATGAACGTGAAATCCAACAAAGGACTAGAAGATAGATTATTGGTTATAAGTTTAAGATTTTAAACTTTTGGCAAATGAATGTGTCACATTTGTAAGGAATTTTCAAAGTCATAATTATTAGTCATCCTTTTCTGTTATACAGTTCAATACCGTGGTGATAAGCTACACAGTTCAAAATGCAACAAATTCGAAACACTCAGCCTCAAATCTTGGCCCCTTGTTTTGACTCTAATCAATGCAAAGTTCAGATTTGAAAGTCAGTCAGTATGTTCAGATGAAAATCCCAATAAATAAGTCAGCCGTTGATAACTTAGTAGACTCATGGCAACTGGTGTCAGAGCTGATACTCCCATCATAACAAGTGTTGTCATTTATCAGGTGTTCATCATAGTAAGATCAAACTAAACTTGAAAGAATCAGAAGCAACACTTCATAGAATGTCTGTACACCCCAGAAATAAGAAGATGCTTTCCAGGAAGAAATATGTGTTGGCAACACATCTCTTCTCCTATTTCAAGGACAAAATTGAAACCGTATTTCCATGGGGTGCGAACATCGATTGCTATATGCTCTTGTAAACAGAGACCTACAAACAGCACTGCAGCATTCTCTTGCTCCTCCTTTACTTTCATGTGAATTCCAAAAATGTATCCGCTAACGGGGGCTTCTGAATTCAATGCAGAACGCAGACAGGAATTCGTATGCCAAGAAGAGAGGCAGAGCATCCTCTAGGCAAGAGCAGAAACAAACAAGACACAGCCGCGTTTAATTTGAAGGACTCAAAGCTGTTATTCATTAATGGGCATGAGACGGGTAAGCACAAATTATACACTGTCTCAAAGTTTCATTTAAATTGGGAGTTGTGTCCTTTCATTTCTCTTCCTCCCTCCACTAATGGTCAGGCTGGGTCCTTCAGCGTCACGCAGCCGAAGTACTTTTTAATCCCTCCCCACTTAATTCCCTTCAGAAGCTTCATCGTCACGCACAAGGCACTGCACTGTTGAGCCCCTACCATCCTTTGAAGCCTCAGCGCTCACCACTCTCCTTTCTCTACTAGGCCCCGCCACACTGAACTTCTTTCAGTTCCAAATGCTCCCAGGGCCTTTCTTCTCAGGATATTCATGTTACTCCCTCTGCCTGAAAAACCATTTCCACTAGACGTCACCTGGCTAATTTGCATGCATTGTCTAGATTTCAATTTTTATGTCATTCACTCCACAAAGATGACCCCCCCCATCAACATGTTAAGACTCCTCTGATGTTCTTTCATTGCAACATTTGCTTCTTAATAGTATTTATGATTAGAGCCAAATCATTAATTTTGAAATTATTTATGTATTGTTGGAGCGTAGGTTTCTTAAAGACCTGTCTTGTTGGTCTCTGGGTCCTAAGTGCAAAAGTAGTGCTCTCAACACTTCAGTACATGAACAATCGTTTGGGAGGGAAGGAGAGTAGGTAGAGAAGGATGCGGAGAGGGAAAAAGGGAGGAGGAGAAAGAAAATAAGAAAGGTGGAAGAGAGAAAAGAGAAATGGAACGGGGAGGGGAATGGAGGGAAGGAAAAAAAATGCAGGAAAAAGCTGAGTGTCTATTGCTGATGCTAAGTCGCTTCAGTCGTGTCTGACTCTGTGAGACCCCATAGATGGCAGCCCATCAGGCTCCCCCATCCCTAGGATTCTCCAGGCAAGAACACTGGAGTGGGTGGCCATTTCCTTCTCCAATGCATGAAAGTAAAAAGTGAAAGTGAAGTCGCTCAGCCGTGTCCGACTTGTAGCAACTCCATGGACTGCAGCCCACCAGGCTCCTCCGTCCCTGGGATCTTCCAGGCAGGAGTACTGGAGTGGGGTGCCATTGCCTTCTCCGAATGTCTATTAACTATGTTCTATTGTGTGAAACCAGAGGGCAGTTATCAAATGTTATGTATAAGGATTCAATCACCAAGTGGAAAATCATGTTTGAAACTTATCCTAAGCAAGTGTCAAGAGTTCAAGGAGGAAAAGCAGAGAAATTGAACTCAAATAGCAGCAGGTGGGATCATAGAGTGTGATGGTCAGTATTATGTCAACTTGACTGCCTGTGCAGTCTGGATTAAAAGTTATTTGCAGGTGTTTCTATGAGGGTGCTTCTGGATGGGATTAGCGTTTGAATTGGTGGACTCAGTAAAATAGATTGCCCTCCCCAATGTGGATGGACATCATCCAATCCATTGAGGGCCTGAGTAGAAGAAAAGGCAGAGTGCATAAAGATAATAATATGGTTGTTGTATTAAGAAACTAAGCTTGGGTATCATTGGTACCACAGCAGTAGATGAAAAGCATACAGCCATGAAATTTATTTTATTCTAGATTTAACACCACAGAAATAAATGCTACAAAGTTTGAATACTGTGTAGAGAAGTTATGATTTGCATTTTTAGTTCTCTTTAAAGATTAATTCATAAATACTTTCAATCTCTTTAAGAGTAAATATTCTGATTGGGTTGATTCTAGATTTTAGCTCAAATATTCTGCAAGTGTTGCATTTCCTCTTCTACCTGGTCCATGCTTTACTCATACTAAAGTGTCCATGTTAAGATACTTCATTAACTTTATAGTATTATTTACAGGATTTTAAAAAAATGTTTTCACAAGCAAAAACTCAAAATTCTCCTTGCATTCCAAGTTTTTTTCAGCATAATACAAAAAAGTCATTATTTTGTTTAAATACATTTTCCAAGCTGATGTTTCCTGTAGAATCATTTTATTGAACACGATGTACTCCATAGAAGATGAGCAAAAAACAACTACATTCTTTTGTAAAACTTCTTGTCAAATATAGTTTGACATAGTTCTTTCCCTGCCCTTAAGCCGAATCTTGCAGGATTTCTCATAGCTTTAATGATAACTCATAAATAACTGATGGATACTCTCCTCTTCAAAGTATTATAAAGTCCTGTTCCATGTCTCCTTCCATGTAGCTTGGGACTGCACTGAGCTTAGAAGATGGCTACAGGCAGAGGAAGAGTGGGTGGAGGGTGGGATGAATTTGTGCCAGAGCGCCTTGGCTCCCTCTCCCACTCTCCTCACTTGGCTGGTGCATTTGAAATCTGGTGTCCGTTTACAGTAGGGGCAGAGGTTCATGCCTTGTCTTGTGAAGCACAATTGTGGGTTCCTCCAGGATCTGCTTGCTGGGGGACTCTGATGTTGTTTGCCTTCAGCCTGGAAGTATATCCTCTGGATGTTACTATTGATTTCTCCCTCAGCTCTTGTTTTATGGCAATCCATTTCTCAGTTAGGATTCCTTCTCCCCTAGGACAACTTCAGACCAGTTTTTTTTTGTGGGATCCACACTGGTTTGGGGAAACAGCCACTTTGCCCCTCTTCTACTATACACCCACTTCACTCTCACTATGATATCTCTTTACTCTGCTGCCAGTCTGTTTGATCCAGCCCTTAGGCTTGTGCAAGCTTCTTGACGGGAGGGACTGGCTGGGGGGAAAACTGGGTCTTGCTGTGGTCAAGGCAGGGTCATGCTCAGTAAAACTTTTATAAAATTGTCTGCTGACAAGTGGGGCTGTGCTCCCTCTCTGTTAGTTATTTGGCCTGGGGTGACTCAGCCCTGGAGCACAGACTTCTACAGTAGGGCTATTGGTGACCTCCAAGAGAACTTATGCCAAGACGCATCTCCCAGGACTGCTGCTGCTAGTGCCCCGTCCCTGTGGCAGGCTACTACCGACCCACGCCTCTGCAGGTGACCTTCAGACACTCACAGGCAGGTCTGATTCAGTATCCTGTAGGGTCAGTGCTCCTTTCTCCTGGGTCCTGGTGTGCACAAGATTTGGTTTGTGCCCTCCAAGAGTCTCTATTTCCTCCAGTCCTAAGGAAGCGCTATAATCAAATCTCACTGGCCTTCAAAGTCAAATTCTCTGGGGATTCCTAGTTCCTTGGTTGGATCCCCAGGCTGAGGAGACTGATATGCTGTCTAGAACCTTCACAAAACTGTGAGAGCTTCTTTGGTGTCATTGTTCTCCAGTTTGTGAGTCGCCCACCCAGAGGGCATGCTGCTGCTGCTGCTGCTGCTGCTAAGTCGCTTCAGTCATGTCCGACTCTGTGAGACCCCATAGATGGCAGCCCATCAGGCTCCCCCGTCCCTGGGATTCTCCAGGTAAGAACACTGGAGTGGGTTGCCATTTCCTTCTCCAATGCATGAAAGTGAAAAGTGAAAGTGAAATTGCTCAGTTGTGTCCAACTCCTAGGGACCCCATGGGCTGCAGCCCAACAGGCTCCTCCGCCCATGGGATTTTCCAGGCAAGAGTACTGGAGTAGATTGCCATTGCCTTCTCCAACCCAGAGGGTATGGGATTTGATTTATCATAATTGTGCCCCTTCTATCATTTCTCTGAGGCTTCTCCTTTGTCCTTGGATGTGGGGCATCTTTTTTTAATAGGTTCCAGTGTCTTCCTGTTAATGGTTGTTCAACAGCTAGTTGCTATTTTGGTGCTCTGGCAGGAAGAGATGAGTGCACATCCTTCTATTCTGCCATCTTGAACCAATCCCTGATCCAGTCCTTAGGTCTGAATAGGTGAGAGTCAAATATCAGTCTTTATGCCCCTCTAATCATCTAATGAGAGATATCCTGAAGGCTCCCTTGGTTAATCTGAATTGAGGAGAATGCTCCATATCACTTTTGCCCTATGGCAGGATAAAAGGAACACACAGTACCTTATTAATGCTTTCTCAAGAAAAAGATTCATTAGTGCATCTTAGTTCTCCAAGTGAACACTGTCCTTCTTTCTTGTAGGCTAGGGACAAATCATGGGTCGGTGGAAATTCAATCCTTCCTGCAGTGTTTGAAGGAGCCTGATCAAGGGTACAAATGGAGGCCCACCTAAGATGCATCTGAATCAAGCTAAAAAACAGTTCAATAAAATATGTTCTATCCTCTGACCTTGACAAACATTCCTTTCTAAGATTAAAATTAAAGATATGTGTATAGCTCTAAAATTGATAAAATGAGCTGAATTTAACTCCCATTGGGTATTTTTGAGCTTACTGTTTGCCAGCTAGCGATGTTTTGCTGTTGTTTAGTCACTAAGTTGTGTCTGACTCTTTTGTGACTCGGTGGACTGTAGCCTGCCTGGCTTCTCTGTCCATGAGATTTCCCAGGCGAGAGTACTGGAGTGGGTTGCCATTACCTTCTCCAGGGCATCTACCCAATCCAAGGATAAAACCCATGTCTCCTGGTTGGCAGGTGGATTTTTTTTTTTTAACCACTGAGCCACCAGAGAAGCCTGAGCAATGTTTAGATAAGTAATCAAATAAAGACACACTATAGTTATATATTTATGTCATAAAATTTGCCTTGCCCCAGTGATTTAACAAAATCACTATTTATGTCATTATAATCAGTAATTTTACATAATTTATTTTCTGTTAAGAGTGATGTCAAATTAAAAAACATTTCTTGAACCAATGTACTTCTTAAGTAAGATTTTATAAAATGCAATTTGTAGAAACTTTTTCCTTCTGGGAAGGTAGAAATAAAATCAATAAAATTGTTTATAAAACTGTTTAGGATTTGGAAATGAACCATAAATCTTACATATCATTTTTAAATATTAAAATGAATAATAAATATTTATAATCACAGAAATGTTAAAAAAGTATTTTGAACTTCATCAAATGAAGATTTCATGGAATTACTACTGCTTCATGAATTTTCACCCATCTTTTAAAGCAATGTCCGGATCCATGCAATAATATAAACTCATTATCATCCTTCATTTATGTCCATAATTATATGAGAATTTAAGAATAATATAAATTATTTACTACTGCTGTTTTCATATTGCTAAATGTTCTTCACCAACCATGTGCAATGACTACATTAACCATATAAATTTGTGATTACTTCTGAAATCATAAAATGGAATATGAAGAGAAGGAAGAAATGGACACTGAGTATTCCTGGAACACCATACTTTAATGTGGAAGACTCTAGTATGTTAGTGCTAAGAGGAAAGATTTGACAAGCTGATTAATTTGCCTTTTCTCTTACCCCTAAGCGTTCTTGCCATTCAAATCCTCTCTCTACTTCAAATCTCTGTCCACCACCAGTATTGATAGTTGCCTATATAAGCAGCATAGAAATAATGGCCAGAAAGATGGTGATGCTGCTGAAAAAATAATGGCAAGGACAATCCTCTACACAGAGAATTCAAATTCTGTCACTAAAGTTGCACACACAGTACTTCCTTTTTGGTGGATACTTAATAAATTGCTGCTTTATTTGGACTTTATTAGACTCATTCTTAATTTAGGAAAGAAATGCAAATATTTATGGAATATCTTAGAAGGCATTCTATTGTAAAGACTTTGATGGACAAAATAAAACTTTGTACCTTATTTTAAATCCCCAAAAGCCCATGACAATTCTGAGCATAAAATAGATGCTCATGTACTAAAGTTTATCAAATGTTGAACAGCAAATAAATACCAGAAAAACTTTGCCTATCAGAGCTAGGGGAGTAGTACATCTTGTCTTGCATTTCCTTATATATTAGTCTTTTAAGCTCTTGGAACTAATATTTTTTGGTTTTTACAATATGATAGCAACTATGAAAGGATCTGACTTATAATAATTTGATTTGGGCTTAAGAACAAATTGCAACTGAACATACCATAGGTTTGGTTCACTAGAAAGAGGCTAACCTACTAGTAAGAATCCACTTCTTGATATAATTAATTATTTTCTTCAGTTCAGTTCAGTTCAGTCGCTCAGTCGTGTCCGACTCTTTGCTACCCCATGAATCGCAGCACACCAGGCCTCCCTGTCCATCACCATCTCCCGGAGTTCACTCAGACTCACATCCATCGAGTCCGTGATGCCATCCAGCCATCTCATCCTCTGTCGTCCCCTTCTCCTCCTGCCCCCAATCCCTCCTAGCATCAGAGTCTTTTCCAATGAGTCAACTCTTCACATGAGGTGGCCAAAGTACTGGAGCTTCAGCTTCAGCATCATTCCTTCTAAAGAAATCCCAGGGCTGATCTCCTTCAGAATGGACTGGTTGGATCTCCTTGCAGTCCAAGGGACTCTCAAGAGTGTTCTCCAACACCACAGTTCAAACGCATCAATTCTTCGGCGCTCAGCCTTGTTCACAGTCCAACTCTCACATCCATACATGACCACAGGAAAAACCATAGCCTTGACTAGACAGACCTTAGTCGGCAAAGTAATGTCTCTGCTTTTGAATATACTATCTAGATTGGTCATAACTTTTCTTCCAAGGAGTAAGCGTCTTTTAATTTCATGGCTGTAGTCACCATCTGCAGTGATTTTGGAGCCCAAAAAAATTAAGTCTGACACTGTTCCACTGTTTCCCCATCTATTTCCCATGAAGTGATGGGACCAGATGCCATGATCTTCGTTTTCTGAATGTTGAGCTCTCAGCCAACTTTTTCACTCTCCTCTCTCACTTTCATCAAGAGGCTTTTTAGTTCCTCTTCACTTTCTGCCATAAGGATGGTGTCATCTGCATATATGAGGTTATTGATATTTCTCCTGGCAATCTTGATTCCAGCTTGTGTTTCTTCCAGTCCAGCGTTTCTCATGATGTACTCTGCATAGAAGTTAAATAAGCAGGGTGACCATATACAGCCTTGATGTACTCCTTTTCCTATTTGGAACCAGTCTGTTGTTCCATGTCCAGTTCTAACTGTTGCTTCCTGGCCTGCATACAGATTTCTCAAGAGGCAGGTTAGGTGGTCTGGTATTCCCATTTTAACAGAAATAATACAACTTCTGAAATCTCAAATTTTATTTCTTGGGAAAATACCTCTGAAAATGAAATCAAGCCCTAGTGGTCATGATGGGAGTGAAGTCCAGGCATGGTAGTGAGTGGAGCAGTGGGTGCAAGAAAACATATTTTAGTGAGACAGGAGTTCAGGATAATGCTAGGTGAGTTTTTTTTTCCCCCTCCCTATATCCACATTTCACTAAATTCTTTTTTATGACCATATGCAATTAGTGATCAGCGCAGAAGCGTGGCCAAGAGGAGCTACCCCATGCCCAAGGTCAGGGACGGTGACCGAGAGCACCAGGCTGTGACGGATGGTGCAGGAGGGCCAAGAGGAGCTACTCCACATTCAAGGTCAGGAGGGTCGACCTCATCCAAGGTAAGGAGCAGTGGCTGTGCTTTGCTGGAGCAGCCATGAAGAGATACCTCATCTCCAAGGTAAGAGAAACCCAAGTAAGATGGTAGGTGTTGCAAGAGGGCATCAGAGGGCAGACACACTGAAACGATAATCATAGAAAACTAGCCAATCTGATCCCACGGACCACAGCCGTGTCTAACTCAATGAAACTAAGCCATGCTGTTGAAAGGTTGTTGAATTACGACACCAGGATTCTTGGCCCCTGGAGGAGAAGAATTCAATCCATGGCCAGAGACAAGGCTTGATCGCTCAGAGCTTTTGTGTAACAAAGTTTTATTAAAGTATGAAGGAGATAGAGAAAGCTTCTGACATAGGCATCAGAAGGGGGCAGAAAGAGTATCCCCCTGCTAGTCTTCAGCTGGATGTTATATAGTCACAAGCAGCCTGTTAATGAAAGAAAGGAATGTCTCAAAACTCAGAATGGCACCAGGCCCCTCACCCATAAGATGTATTTTGGGATAATCTTGGCACCAAATGGTTTATCTTGGGCCATAAAATGATTAACTTGAATCTTGAAGAAGGGTAGATCACCATACAAATAGTTTCATTTACATAGATTAGAGGAACGATATCAGAGTATAACATACTGGTTTATCAAGTAGGTTCTGAGCCCAAAAGGTGGAACTGACTTGAAGACAGAGTTTGGGGTAAATGCATAGTACATTAGCATAGCTTAAGATAAACATTTCCACAAGAAAAAGGCATTGGGTAACTTCAGGTGAAACCAGGTGTCATTATGGCAACACAGAATTTTAACAGAAATCTCTTTTTAAATTTGTGCAGAGAAGGAGAAAATATCGCTAGTTTGTTTCCTCCTGCCGCTTAAGAGAGATAAAAATGTCTGACACTTGCAGGCTATTTCCTCCATTTGGAGACCCCTGGCCTTCCTGGCTGTTACCCTCTTACTGTGTGGGGCCACCTAAGATGGATGGGTCATGGTGGAGAGGTCTGACAGAATGTGGTCCACTGGAGAAGGGAATGGCAAACCACTTCAGTATTCTTGCTTTGAGAACCCCATGAACAGTATGAAAAGGCAAAATGATAGGATACTGAAAGAGGAACTCCATAGGTCAATAGGTGCCCAATATGCTACTGGAGATCAGTGGAGAAATAACTCCAGAAAGAATGAAGGGATGGAGCCAAAGCAAGAACAATACCCAGTTGTGGATGTGACTGGTGATAGAAGCAAAGTCCGATGCTATAAAGAGCAATATTGTATAGGAATCTGGAATGTTAGGTCCATGAATCAAGGCAAATTGGAAGTGGTCAAACAGGAGATGGCAAGAGTGAACGTTGACATTCTAGGAATCAGCAAACTAAAATGGACTGGAATGGGTGAATTTAACTCAGATGACCATTATATCTACTACTGTGTGCAGGAATCCCTCAGAAGAAATGGAGTAGGCATCATGGTCAACAAAAGAGTCCGAAATGCAGTACTTGGATGCAATCACAAAAACGACAGAATGATCTCCATTCGTTTCCAGGGTAAACCATTCAGTATCACAGTGATCTAAGCCTATACCCCAAACAGTAACACTGAAGAAGCTGAAGTTGAACGGTTTTATGAAGACCTACAAGACCTTCTAGAACTAACACCCCCAAAATATGTCCTTTTCATTATAAGGGACTGGAACGCAAAAGTAGGAAGTCAAGAAACACCTGGAGTAACAGGCAAATTTGGCCTTGGATACAGAATGAAGCAGGGCAAAGGCTAATAGAGTTTTGCCAAGAGAACGGACTGGTCATAGCAAACACCCGCTTCCAACAACACAAGAGAAGACTCTACACATGGACATCACCAGATGGTCAACACCAAAATCAGATTGATTATATTCTTTGCAGCCAAAGATGAAGAAGCTCTATACAGTCAGCAAAACAAGACCTGAACCTGACTGTGGCTCAGATCGTGAACTCCTTATTGCCAAATTCAGACTTAAATTGAAGAAAGTAGGGAAAACCACTAGACCATTCAGGTATGACCTAATCAAATCCCTTATGACTATACAGTGTTTAAGTGAGAAATAGATTTAAGTGACTAGATCTGATGGACAGAGTGCCTGATGAGCTATGGATGGAGGTTCCTGACATTGTACAGGAGACAGGGATCAAGACCATCCCCATGGAAAAGAAATGCAAAAAAGCAAAATGGCTGTCTGAGGAGGCCTTATAAATAGCTGTGAAAAGAAGAGAAGCAAAAACCGAAGGAGAAAAGGAAGATGTAAGCATCTGAATGCAGAGTTCCAAAGAATAGCAAGGAGAGATAAGAAAGTCTTCTTCAGAAATCAATGCAAAGAAATAAAGGAAAATGACAGAATGGGAAAGACTAGAGATCTCTTCAATAAAATTAGAGATACCAAGGGAACATTTCATGCAAAGATGGGCTCAGTAAAGGACAGAAATGGTATGGACCTAACAGAAGCAGAAGATATTAAGAAGAGGTGGCAAGAATACACAGACAAACTGTACAAAACAGATCTTCATGACTCAGATAATCACGATGGTGTGCTCACACAGCTAGAGCCAGACATCCTGGAATGTGAAGTCAAGTGGACCTTAGAAAGCATCACTACGAACAAAGCTAGTGGAGGTGATGGAATTCCACTTGAGCTATTTCAAATCATGAAAGATGATGCTGTGAAAGTGCTGCACTCAATATGCCACAAATTTCGAAAACTCAGCAGCAGCCACAGGACTGGAAAAGGTCAGTGTTCATTCCAATCCCAAAGAAAGGCAATGCCAAAGAATGCTCAAACTACCGCACAACTGCGCTTATCTCACACACTAGTAAATAATGCTCTAAATTCTCCAAGCCAGGCTTCATGAACATGTGAACTATGAACTTCCAGATGTTCAAGCTGGTTTTAGAAAAGGCAGAGGAACCAGAGATCAAATTGCCAGCATCTGCTGGATCATCGAAAAAGCAAGAGAGTTCCAGAAAAATATCTATTTCTGCTTTCTTGATTGTTCAAGAGGTGGGAATACCAGACCACCTGACCTGCCTCTTGAGAAACCTATATGCAGGCCAGAAATTAACAATTAGAACTGGACATGGAACACAGACTTGTTCCAAATAGGAAAAGGAGTACATCAAGGCTGTATATTGTCACTCTGCTTATTTAACTTCTATGCAGAGTACACCATGAGAAACGCTGGACTGGAAGAAGCACAAGCTGGAATCAAGATTGCCAGGAGAAATATCAGTAACCTCAGATATGCAGATGACACCATCCTTATGGCAGAAAGTGAAGAGGAACTAAAAAGCCTCTTGATGAAAGTGAAAGAGGAGAATGAAAGAGTTGGCTTAAAGGTCAACATTCAGAAAATGAAGATCATGGCATCTGGTCCCATCACTTCATAGCAAATAGAGGGGAAAACAGAGGAAAAAGTGTCAGACTTTATTTTTGGGGGGCTCCAAAATCACTGCAGATGGTGACTGCAGCCATGAAATTAAAAGATGCTTACTCTTTGGAAGGAAAGTTATGACCAACCTAGATAGCATATTCAAAAGCAGAGACATTACTTTGCCAACAAAGGTCGGTCCAGTCAAGGCTATGGTTTTTCCAGTAGTCATATGTGGATGTGAGAGTTGGACTGTGAAGAAAACTGACTGCTGAAGAATTGATGCTTTTGAACTGTGGTGCTGGAGAAGCTCTTGAGAGTCCCTTGGACTTCAAGGAGTTCCAACCAGTCCATCCTAAAGGAGATCAGTCCTGGGTGTTCATTGGAAGGACTGATGTTGAAGCTGAAACTCCAATACTTTGGCCACCTCATGCGAAGAGTTGACTCATTGGAAAGCACCCTGGTGGTGGAAGGGATTGGGGGCAGGAGGAGAAGGGGACAACAGAGGATGAGATGGCTGGATGGCAACACTGACCGATGGACATGAGTTTGGGTAAACTCCAGGAGTTGGTGATGGACAGGGAGGCCTGGCGTGCTGTGATTCATGGTGCCGGAAAGAGTCGGACATGACTGAACAGCTGAACTGAGGTGAACATTCCATTGTGCAAAGGTACCACCCCATCTTTATCCATTCATCTGTTGATGGACCTCTAGGTTGCTTCCATGTCCTGTCTATTGTAAACATTGCTGCAATGGACATTTAGTACCCATACATTTGGAAGTCCCAGAAAAAAAATCCTTACTGCAATTTGATATCGAGAACTTAAATTCTCGATATCAAATTCCTTGTGTGGAAGACATTTGGAAAAGCTTAGAAGCTGAGTGGATATGAATGCTTTGTTAAGCTTGTCCACCACAGCTTTTGTTGCTGTTCAGTCTTTAAGTCTTGTCTGACTCTTTATGACCCCGTGGACTGAAGCATGCCAGGCTTCCTATCCTTTACTGCTTCCCAGAGTTTGCTCAAACTCATGTCCATTGAATCAGTGATGCCATCCAACCATCTTATTCTCTGTCACCCCCTTCTCCTCCTGCCTTGAATCTCTTTCAGCATCAGGGTCTTTTCCAATAAGTTGGCTCTTTGGATCAGGTAGCCAAAGTGTTGGAGCTTCAGCTTCAGCATCAATCCTTCCTTACTATTTCTCTGCAGGTTTGATGTTCATATTTCTGCACAACTGAGGACTGATCTTCTGTTATGTTTAAAAAATATCTCTCCAACTCTTTATTCTGCTATATTGTTTCATGGGACTTATATTCTATACCTTACTAAATTCACTTATTAATTCTCATAATTTTCTTTGTTGATTTCTTATAAATTCCTATGCATTCAATTATGTGGTTTGTGAAAAAAGACAATTTTGCCCCTTAAATTTTTGTTTACACTTAAAATTTCCTTTTCTTGCCTTATTTTCCTAAGACTTTTCATACACTATTTATGAGAAGGGGTGAGATTGTAAATCCTTGGTTCATTCCTAATCTTAGGGTGGGGAAGAATTTAGTTTTCACCATTAAGTTTATATTAACTATAAGATTTTTTTTCTTGGATTGTTTTTATCTGGTAAAAGATTTTTCCTTTTAGTTTTAGTTTATCGAGAGTTATATCATTAATGGGTGTTGAGTTTTTTCACAAAGTCAACTGAAATTTATAGGCAATGCCTCATTTCAGTATTGGCCTTCCCTTTTGTTTTTAAGTAAAATATTTACTTAGTAGCTCTATTATTTGCACATTAAAAAATACTAAGTTCACCTGTTCTTCACCCTCCCAGTTCCCACTCTTTCTCCATAGATAAACACCTTTATTAGCTTCCAGTATAAGCTCTTTGCATTTCTAAAAATGTAAAGTTTGAAAAGAATCAGTGTATATTCTAGTTTTGCTCCACCTTTTAAATGCATAGCAGTGTATAAAGAGATTTTGCATTTTGCTTTTTTCTCTAAATAGATCTTGGAAATCTAGTCCTGCTAGCACTGAATGTTGCCCATCCACCAATTCATATGTTGAAGCTCTAACCCTAAATGTAATGGTATTTGAAGGTGGAGCCTTTGGAGGGTAATTAGGTTTAGATGGGACTTCCTGGTGGCTCAGATGGTAAAGAATCTACCTGCAATGTGAGGGACTTGGGTTCGATTCCTGGGTTGAGAAGATCCCTTGGAGAAGGGAATCGCTACCCACTCCAGTATTCTTGCCTGGGGAATTCCATGGAAAGAGGAGCCTGGCGGGCTGCTGTCCATGGGGTGGCAAAGAGTCAGATATGACTGAGTGACCAACACTTAGGTTTAGATGAGGTTATGAGCTTCCATAAGGATATGGTTCTAATAAGAAGGGGAAAGAACAGAGATCACTCTCTCATTCCAACATGTGAGGATACAGCTAAGAGATGGCTGTCTGCAAGCCAGAAAAGGGGCCCTCACCAAGAATGCAATCTACTGACACCTTGATCTTAGACTTTTCAGCTTCCAAAACTTTGAGAAATAAGTGTCTATTGTTCAAGCCACCCAGTCTATGGCATTTTGTTACAGCAGTCCAAGCTAACTAAAGTAGTGCATAGTTCAGTTCAGTTCAGTCGCTCAGTCATGTCCAACTCTTTGCGACCCCACGAACCGCAGCATGCCAGGCCTCCCTGTCCATCACCGACACCTGGAGTTTACCCAAACTCATGTCCATTGACTCGGTGATGCCATCCAGCCATCTCATCCTTTGTCGTGCCCTTCTCCTCCTGCCCTCAATCTTTCCCAGCATCAGGGTCTTTTCAAATGAGCCAGCACTTCACATCAGGTAGCCAAAGTATTGGAGTTTCAGCTTCAGCCAGGCCTTCCAATGAACACCCAGGACTGATCTCCTTTAGGATGGACTAGTTGGATCTCCTTGCAGTCCAAGGGACTTGCAAGAGTCTTCTCCAACACCACAGTTCTAAAGCATCAATTCTTCTGTGCTCAGCTTTCTTTATAGTCCAACTCTCACATCCATACATGACTACTGGAAAAACCATAGCCTTGACCAGATGGACCTTTGTTGACAAAGTAATGTCTCTGCTTTTTAATATGCTTTCTAGGTTGATCATAACTTTCCTTCCAAGGAGTAAGCGTCTTTTAATTTCATGGCTGTAGTCACCATCTGCAGTGATTTCAGACCCTGCCAAAATAAAGTCAGCCACTGTTTCCTCTGTTTCCCCATCTATTTGCCATGAAGTGATGGGACCAGATGCCATGATCTTCGTTTTCTGAATGTTGAGCTTTAAGCCAACTTTTTCACTCTCCTCTTTTCACTTTCATCAAGAGGCTTTTGAGTTCCTCTTCACTTTCTGCCATAAAGGTGGTGTCATCTGCATATCTGAGGTTATTGATATTTCTCCTGGCAATCTTGATTCCAGCTTGTGCTTCTTCCAGCCCAGCGATTCTCATGATGTACTCTGCACAGAAGTTAAATAAGCAGGGTGATAATATACAGCCTTGATGTACTCCCTTTCCTATTTGGAACCAGTCTGTGTTCCATGTCTAGTTCTAACTGTTAATTTCTGGCCTGCATATAGGTTTCTCAAGAGGCAGGTCAGGTGGTCTGGTATTCCCACCTCTTGAAGAATTTTCCACAGTTTATTGTGATCCACACAGTCAAAGGCTTTGGCATAGTCAAGAAAGCAGAAATAGATGTTTTTCTGGAACTCTCTTGCTTTTTCAATGATCCAGGAGATGTTGGCAATTTGATCTCTGATTCCTCTGCCTTTTCTAAAACCAACTTGAACATCTGGAAGTTCACAGTTCACGTATTGCCTGAACTAGGAGAAGCCTGGCTTGGAGAATACTAGCATGTGAGATGAGTACAGTTGTGCGGTAGTTTGAGCATTCTTTGGCATTGCCTTTCTTTGGGATTGGAATGAACACTGACCTTTTCCAGTCCTGTGGCCACTGCTGTTTTCGAAATTTGCTGACATATTGAGTGCAGCTTTTTTACAGCATCATCTTTCATGATTTGAAATAGCTCAATTAGAATTCCATCACCTCCACTAGCTTTGTTCATAGTGATGCTTTCTAAGGCCCACTTGACTTCACATTCCAGGATATCTGGCTCTAGGTGAGTGATCACACCATCGTGATTATCTGGGTCGTGAAGATCTGTTTTGTACAGTTCTTCTGTGTATTCTTGTCACCTCTTCTTAATATCTTCTGCTTCTGTTAGGTCCATACCATTTCTGTCCTTTACTGAGCCCATCTTTGCATGAAATGTTCCCTTTGTATCTCTAATTTTCTTGAAGAGACCTCTGGTCTTTCCCATTCTGTTGTTTTCCTCTATTTCTTTGGACTGATCCCGGAGGAAGGCTTTCTTATCTCTCCTTGTTATTCTTTGGAACTCTGCATTCAAATGGGTATATCTTCCTTTTCTCCTTTGCTTTTCATTTCTTTTCTTTTCACAGCTATATATAAGGCCTCCTCAGACAGCCATTTTGCTTTTTTGCATTTCTTTTCCATGGGGATGGTCTTGATCCCTGTCTCCTGTACAATGTCAGGAACGTCTGTTCATAGTTCATCAGGCACTTTATCAGTAGTGTGCATAGGGGGATTCCTTATTATTTCTTATAGCTACTAGTGTTCTATTGTATGGATATAGAAAATGAGTGCCCTTTGATGGAAATGTGGTTTGTTTCCAATCTTTTGTTATTTCAGGAATGCTGAAGTGGTTAACCATGTATATATGTCAACTCTCATAATTAGTATCCCAGTTTAAAGGGTACATGCATTTTTAATTTAAATAGTACAAATATGTATTAACTTTCAATTTTTCATTACAATGAAATGGTGAGCCTTTTGTTCAGATGTGTTATGGGAAAGTCTTGTCTGACTTTTATCTAGATTCTGTTGTTCATTTATCATCCTGTCTCCAAGTCATGTGTTCTTTCTCTTTTAGTTTCAACAACATATCTCAGGCTAGACAATGTCAGAATGGTTGCATTATATGATTTTATAGTGACTATAAAGAATGCATAATCTCTTGATCTGCAATGGCTTAGAGTTCAGATCAGTCACATTTAACTGCATTTTTATGACTAAAGCTACTATTGTTCCCAAATTGCTAAAGAAAATATATTCTGAAAATTATAACATAAAAAGATGTTCACTCTTCTCCAACACTAAAGTTGGAAAAATATCTGCTCTAAAATTCAACCCTCTTTCTTTGCACTGCTCTGTCTTTGCATAATTTCTCTCTGTCCTTGAGAAAAGGATTATATAGATTCACTTAGAATAGAGGAAGGAAAAAGATTTACAAGTTCAGTACTACTTAATTTCCCACATTTTACAAAAGGAATTGACTCTCTCTTACTCTGTCAAAAGCAATCTCAATGGCTGTAGTATCAAAATATGTTTTATTGATCTTTTGTATGTCCTGGGTGAAGACTATACCTACTTTTGTGGTCCAATAAAAAGGAATAATGATGGGAACTTTAACAAGTCTAGTAGATTGGGGCTTCAAATATTACTTGCCAGTGTGAATGGCTGATCTAGATTTAATTATATTAAAATAGATACTAGCTTCATCCTCTTTTGCTCTCTCTGGAAAAGAACTCAAAATGGTTATGCTGGAAACAACGTTACAGATGACCATTAAATCCAAACAAACAACAAACTTTGATAATACTTTATCCCTGCTTTCTCTGAAGCTTATGGCAATAGGCCCCTTTCATTTCATTCCTATCTTTTCTATCTATGGATGTACCTCTGAAGAGAGTATGAAAGGCAGAAGGGAAAATGAATGCCGGAAGAATAGAACTCATTGTACAGAAACTAAATATGTGATGCAATCTCTTGAAGGAACAGTATACAAAGCATTTTTGGGTGGCTTTAACTTGAGCAAATAAAGCCACAGACATTAAATAATTAATAATATTGAAAGAAATGCTATACAAATGTAAAGCACCAACCTATGTCAGACCCTATGATAGATTTATATTTCTCACAAATATTTTTGGATGTTGGTGTAAGGACGCAGAAAGACATTTAGGGCTAAAGAATCAATAGAGCTATACCTTCCCTCCTAGTGCATTTAGTTAAAAATGAATGCATTTTATTCATTTATTAGGATCTCTTTAATGAAGCATACTTAATTCCAATCCTTTTTATATCCCTTTTGTGCTAAAATATTGAGTTAGTTTTTTGGTTAACTGACTTGAAAGAAATACTGGTTAAGAACAATAGCTTTGAAACTAGAGCCTGAATTTGAATCTTGGTTTCCCTACTTGTTAACCGGGCTTCCCTGGTGGCTCAGAGGGTAAAGAATGGGTTGTCTCACATATTCTCCAGTTTCTCAAACGCACAGTTTGCTCACTGGTGAAACAGCATGCTACTGCTGCTGCTGCTAAATCGCTTCAGTCGTGTCCAACTCTGTGCGACCCCATAGACGGCAGCCCACCAGGCTCCCCCGTCCCTGGGATTCTCCAGGTAAGAACACTGGAGTCGGTTGCCATTTCCTTCTCTGGTGAAACAGCATAAAAATACCTAATTCATAAATATATTGTAATGATTAAGTGAGATGATATACATTAAACATTCAACACATTCCAGGCAAATAATAAAAGCTTAATGCATGCTAATGACAATGAACAAAAATTATTTTCAGTTCCAATACAGGTACACTAATTGAATATGAGGAAATCTGCTTAGTGATAATCGCTTTAACTAAGACAATAAAGTATATGGTAAAACTATATATATGCACACAAACATATATAGTAAGTAATGGAGAAACAATGTTTTTGGAAGCAAGAAATAAATATGCTTAACGCATGTATATATGTTTTACAACTACTGATTCTAATATTTGTATCTTTCTCTATATTAGCACATTCCAGGAGGATAAGCAATATTTCTAGCTCTGTACATTCAGTAAAACACATCTGTATGTACTTTAAGAATCCATCAGGGTGATAGGTTCCCTCTGGTATAATGCTGTGAGTATAGCTGGGGCTGGAAATCTTTCAGGAATAGCATCATAACACATCCCTTGATGTCATGCATTTTCTGGCTGGCATCATTCCCACTGGGGCAGAATTGACACACAGTCTGACATGACTATTGAAACAGGTTAAGGCAAATAATCTGAAAATATTTTTAAGAATAGAATTAGTGAGGACAGCCTATTAATTTTCATTTAATTGTTCTGTAACATCACTTAATATTAGAATGTTCAGGAGCATACCACCTGCAAATTCTATTTCTCTATTAAATCCCCAAAGTTTAACTTTGGGGTAGATGACAGAGAGCTAAAAGGAAGTAGGGAAAACTAGAAACTTATAAAAGAAATAAATTTTAAATGAGATGGCTAAGATTATCCAGAAAATCATTTTTATCATCAGTAAATATACTTTTCACCCTTTCCTCCTGATTCATGTAAATTTAATAAAGGGAGTTAAAAAACTGTGTGCTGGCCTGCATTTGATTATATAATAGCGTTTGCATGGTGCTGCTTTTCTGTTTCCCACTTCATCAGAACTGTTTCTCATTTGGTGGGACCTCCTCAGCTGTGACAGTGTCAGGACAAAAGCATCTGTAGTTGTGCAATCATCCACTGAAAGCTGTTCTGTTTCCATGTAACTATACATCTCTTTTAGACCAAATGGGAGATGCTTAATGTTAATAAATAAGCAATTTCTGCATGAATAAAGACCAGGCCCCGCAATCGACAGACCTGATTATTTTTTTCTGTGCCAAGCCAAATGGACTCATAAAACAAGTGATAAAGCTGTGAATTGTATACTTGATTACAAATGCATTCAGAATAAATATGGTTTCTATTTGTAAATACAAATATTATAGTGCTATGGGATTCAAACTTAATCCATTACAATAGAGAAAAATACAAATATATGACCCTTGTGCATAAGGCACATTTATACTGAAACACTGTAGCAATGGATAATATGTTTCTCTTTGATTTTGATACCAAAAGTATGGTTCAAAGTTCTGGGAGAGATGAGCAACTCATCTCCTTTCTGGCCTCTCACTGTCTCCCTGCCCCTCCCCTAAACTTTAATATTTAATCTGATCAAATGGGAACATTACATGGTGATTTTTGTACAAGTTGCCTATATTTGCATTAATGTAAGAATAGGGTCTTTAAAAAAGTGATGGTGCTAATTTATAAAAAAGGGGTGTTTTATACTTCTATGAATATAGAAACTGAGAACCATAATAAAGAAGCAGCTATGTTAGCTATCATTTTCTTTTGCTATGAAAATAATTTTTTACCACTGTGAGAACAATTTGTACAAATAGTCTCTTTTCTGCAATTTTTCTCATTTCTTACAGGGAGATTGTAAAGTCATGATTGACCACAATAATAAATGGTTGCCCTAGATAGGGTTTTGATGTCACAAATTCAACATCTTAGTTTAGGATCAAATAGATAGAGAACTCAAGCTGCTGCTGCTAAGTTGCTTCAGTCGTGTCTGACTTTGTGCGACCCCAGAGACGGCAGCCCACCAGGCTCCCCCATTCCTGGGATTCTCCAGACAATAACACTGGAGTGGGTTGCCATTTCCCTCTCCAATGCATGAAAGTGAAAAGTGAAAGTGAAGTCTCTCAGTTGTGTCCGACTCTTAGCGACCCCATGGACTGCAGCCTACCAAATCCTCTGTCCCTGGGATTTGCCAGGCAAGAGTACTGGAGTGGAGTGCCATTGCCTTCTCTGGGAACTCAAGCTAGGAGAAAGCAAAATCCTGTTTAACTGTAGCTTTGACAACTGTCTGTGATAGTTAAAGGGATTATAAGAAACACATGAAAGGTAATAGATACATGTTTGTTTGACAATAGAGTTCAAAGTTTCTTCTGTTCTGAATGTTCTACTTTACAAAGAGAAAATGTAAATTTAGAAGATAGTTATATTTGATTTAAGGCCTTTTTTTCTACTTAAGAGAAGCTACTTTATAATGATAAGATTCTGGCAAACTGTTGTGTTCTTTCCAAAAACAAACTAAAGTTCTAAGAAAAATCATTTTTATTTTAGCAGTATATTTAGACAAATTAGCACTTGAAGAATATCCATTTATAAATAATATAAAATATAATTTTAAAAATTAAACATTGCAGTAAGAAATATAAGGTCCCCCTTAAGAAGCTCTACAGGTTCCATGAAGTCCTGGTAAACTTCAACTGATTCAGCTGGCAACCACTTTTCACTCAGACTATACTGAATACTTACTACATTGGACTATCCCCCTCCAACCTGAATTCATCATCCTTCCCACTAACTCTGTAAATATAACTATATAGACTCCTAAATAATAATTTGGTCACTAAAGTCACTTCTTCACCAGGCATAAGCTTTTCAGGACTAAAGTGAAACTTGAATTCAATTCTCAAGTCAGATGTTACCTCTTCTGTGTAGATTTCTTCAATCTTCTAACCCCACCCCAACTGAGGTAAGTTTAAGTCTTCCTCCTCCACAGTGTTATTACATTTTACATGGACACACACACATGTAAACACATATGCACACTTGCATTGGAGCCATGCTCACATTTTAATGTATATCCTGTTTGCCTGCTTATCTTCTCTATGTGATCACAGAAAGACATGGAAAATACCTTCTTATTGTACACTTATTAAATAAATAAAGCTCAATTAATATGGGATGAGTGAATAAGTAAATGAGCTGGTTAAAAGTGGTTAGGAGAAAATAAGCTGACACCATGAATCACAGCTAAGTTGTCCACTCTATGAATTTTCTTCACTCTACATAAGGCTATCTCTAGGTTCATAATCTAAAATGCATTTAAAGGCAAGATGAGAAATATAATTTAGTTCAGTTTGTTATCTAAATATGAAACTACACTGCTCACATGACAATATTTCTAAATTTTGAGAGAATTAAATGGATTTCAACTTTATACTTTCTATGAAAAGTGTCTGAATCTAGAAACAAATAATAATGGAGAAATTATTCATAAGATGATTACATGAATACGATAGGTCTAAAATATATCTGAGACTCTTTGAAAAGAGTGTTAAAATTGCTGTTTGGAAAACAAGTGCTTGCTTCTTTTCTACTTCAAGTCTTTCTTCGAATGAGAAGAGTAACAACCAGATAACATCATGTATATATTTTTTAAATATTTGGATTTAGGTAATTAATTCTCTGTATGTCCTCTTATGTTTTCGTTTTTGTTGAGAAGATATTTACATGTTTTCCCTACTATATATATTTTATAATTAAAAACAGCGCTCTTATTTAATTATTAATTAATCTATTTGAGCTTGCTACATTGATCTTTAGTCCCCCCAAAAGATCTAAAAGAAATAAGAGCATTGGTCACTTAGGTATTACAAAAATCAAGTAATTGAAAGGATGTGCTTATTGTTCTCCATTGTTACTGTCCATTCATTCCTTTGAATGTTTAATAGTGAATGTCTATTTTTATTCTTTGTCCATACCTTTAGAATAATTGTAGCTACTTTTAGTATCAATGATACTATATGCCTTTAAAATTGAGCTTAATCCTGTTTATTTGGGTGTAGAACGTTTTAAGATCCCAGATACAATATATACTTTGAGAAATTAACAATCAAGAACCCATCATGTTGGATTAAAAGTGATAGAAACAGCTTAATGAAAAGCTGTTTCTTAGACAAGCTTAATGAAAAAGGAGATTTATAGCAAAGATGCTGGGAGAGACCACATGAAGGAAGCTACTGAGAGCTATGATAGCCTTAGTGATGTCAGAAACATTCTGCCTGTAATCTGTGCTTCTTTCTGGGCATTCAGGACATGGTTGCTGGAAGTTCTGCAGTCTGACTTGGAGCTTCATGACCAGGGAGGAAAGAAAGATTCTTATCATCTTTAGCAAAAAGATCCTTGGGAAAAACTCTGATTGGCTCACCTTGATGCATACACCCATTCCCAAACCAATCCCTCTGACCCCAACTAAAGCAAATTATAAGTGATCCAGCCTGGGCCACATGATCATCTCTGTAGTCAAGATAGGGGACTGTTTTTCAAAGGATGATGATGGGGATACTGGGCCAGCCATGGCAATAGCCACTACAAAAAGAAACCACTTTGATTTATTAACCTTTAATTCCTAGGTCTATAACATTATAGAGATTATAGGGAGGAAAAAAGAGTCAAATATTTGTAATGGTACTATTAATGTAAAGGTGGAAAGGTGTCTGTATAACATTTAAATATTTGCTCTGGCTAGGGATTATTACCTTCCCTGGTAGCTCAGCTGGTAGAGAATCTGTCTGCAATGTGGGAGACCTAGGTTTGATCCCTGGGTTGGGATGAGCCCCTGGAGGAGAGAGCGGCAACCCACTCCAGTATTCTTGCTTGGAGAATCTCCGTGGACAGAGGAGCCTGGCGGGCCACAGCCCATGAGGTTGCAAAGAGTCAGACACGACGGAGCAACCGAGCGCAGCACAGCACAGGAATTATTATGAAAAAAAAAACACAAACAAAACAGAATAAGGAATAACCACTATTGAGGCCAGATGTTAACAAGAAAATTTAATTTCAATATTAGAATGTAATGCGTTATGAAATTTTAAAGTGAGCTGCCAGGCCAAGATGATATTTTTCAAAGGAATTGTCTGTAAAAAACACCCCTTACTATCATTGTTGTTCAGTTGCTAAGTTGTATCTGACTCTTCACAACCCCATGGACTGCACCATGCTAGGCTTCCCTGTCCTTCACTATCTCCCAGAGTTTGCTCAAATTCATGTCCATTGAGTTGGTGGTGACATCTGACCATCTAATCCTCTGTCGCCCCCATCTCCTCCTGCTGTTAGTCTTTCTCAGCATTAGGGGCTTTCCCAATGAGTTGGCTCCTCAGGCTTCCCTGGTAGCTCAGGAGGTAAAGAATCTGCCTGCAATGCAGGAGACTTGGGTTCGATCTCTGGGTCAGGAAGATCCCCTGGAGAAGGGAATGGCAACTCACTCCAGTATTCTTGCCTAGAGAATTCTATGGACAGAGGAGCCTGGTGAGCTAAAGTCCATGGAATGGCAAAGAGTCTGACACAACTGACTAACACACAAACACGAATTCACAGTAGGTGGCTAAGTATTGGAGCTTCAGCATCAGTCCTTTCAATGAAAATTCAGGGTTGATATCCTTTAGGATTGACTGGTTTGACCTCCTTGCCATCCAAGTGACTCTTGACAGTCTTCTCCAGCATCACAATTTGAAAGCGTCAGTTCTTCAGCACTCAGCCTTCTTTACTCTCATTAGAAATATAAATAATAAACAAAGTAGGGAGGGGAGATTAGTGAAAAGTCTCTTTTGAACAAAATTATGATTCCCTCATCTCAAGAAAGGATTTCTACCAGGATTACTCAGAAAGGCTGAGCTATGTCCCTGCAGCTAGGGAGTCACAGGGAAGTATAGAGAGTGAGGGAATGGTTAGCAGCCATGAAAGTGGAATGAAGCTCCTCTGTGGGGAGTGTCATGTTGTATTAGGTGTGTGGGATTAAGGATGTCTGAGTGCTTGTTGCACATCATAGAAATTTCAGCAAGAGAGAGTTGGAGCAGATGCTTTATAAGATACTGTACAATCAAGTCCACAAGAGGCCAAACGAGCCTCCAAAGGAGAGGCTAGAGGTGGGTCATCAAACTCAGTATGGTAGAGAGGTCAGCAGCCACTGAAAGGGAGCGCATTTGCCCTTCTCAGGGGGACTGCTGGACAGAGACCACTTGGAATGGGGAACGGGTAGGCTAGGCATTTTGGTGGGTGGGTTGTTTTATTTTTCAACTGGTTTTTCTAACACTATTAAGTTTCATGTATACAGTATTATAGTTGGACTTCTGTTTATCCTACAGGGAACTCACCACCAAAAGTTTAGTTCCTGTCACCATACTGTTGGACTTTCTTGACCCATTTTGCCCGCTCTACCCTCTTCACTTTTGGTAATCACTACTGTTCTCTGTATCTATACAAACGTAAAAGTTGCTCAAAGGAGAAAGTGTTGACTTTGAACATCTGCCAGCCCTTGAGAAAGAGAAGCAACTTAAGACAGTGGCAGTCGAGTAAGAATTTCCCTGCTCCCAGCTCATTCCTTGTCCTCCTCTCACGCTGGGTCTGGAGGGAAGGTTCACATATCATGGTTAGATGGAGGTGAAGGAGAGAAGACCTAAGGGGAAGAATCAGAGACAAAAAGATACAAAATTAGTATCCTCTTGGCTTTACTGGTTTCTTGCTAATTACAGGCCTCAGTCCATTCTAAAGGAGATCAGTCCTGGGTGTTCTTTGGAAGGAATGATGTTAAAGCTGAAATTCCAGTACTTTGGCCACCTCACGCGAAGAGTTGACTCATTGGAAAACACTCTGATGCTGGGAGGGATTGGGGGCAGGAAGAGAAGGGGGCGACAGAGGATGAGATGGCTGGATGGCATCACGGACTCGATGGACATGAGTTTGAGTGAACTCTGGGAGATGGTGATGGACAGGAAGGCCTGGCATGCTGCAATTCATGGGGTCGCAAAGAGTTGGACATGACTGAGTGACTGAACTGAACTGAACTGAACTGAAGATCCACCTGAAGGACTAGGAGTAGCTCTAATTTTGAATACAGTCGGACACTTTGACTGTAATGAGATTGGACATTCTAAGTACCAAATCCAGGCTTTGATTATTGTACCAAACCCAGAGTGATCATAACTCTTTTTATTATCTGAAAGTGAGAAGAAGAGTCATGGGGCTACTTGTGCTTTATTCCATAGGCAAAGTGAAAAGCTCACATCACTGAATAAGTTTCAAAGTGAGAGTGAGTGGGAAAAAGTATTCTTTTGATTACAATCTTTCTCTTCTTTCTTTCACAGTGATAGT
Source organism: Budorcas taxicolor (assembly GCF_023091745.1). Classification (NCBI taxonomy): domain Eukaryota; kingdom Metazoa; phylum Chordata; class Mammalia; order Artiodactyla; family Bovidae; genus Budorcas; species Budorcas taxicolor. Next base: position 16,582,813 of record NC_068918.1, on the reverse strand, counting down.
ACCTGAACTGAATTTTCAGGTTCTTAGGCTATTCCTAACCAATCAATTTTTGTGAAGTGGTATGTTTTGTTTTGTTTTATCAAGTCTGATACAGATGAATTCTGTATATTACACTCTTTGGGTGTATGGGTATCAGTGCATGGCTATTTCATACTTTTTATCATTTAAATCATCTGGTATCCCAATAAAATAACAATAAAAACAGCTTTGTTGAACTTAAAATTTATTTGAGAGTCAGATTCATATTATAAAAGTAATAGAGAAAAATCAACCACTAATTAGAACTTGCAAAACATATTTTTACAGATTAATATGAAAAACAAAATGCCATTCAAATGTTTTAATTGGTTTCAGTTTTACAACTGCAAACCAGATGGTTTCTTTTCAAGTAGTTTATAATGTCTTTGCTGAATAACTGAATTACCAAACCAGCTGTGATTATTAAGATTTACCTAAACAGAAAAACATGTCTGCTATTTGTTTGCTAAGACAGTACCTGCTTTGCAAAAGTTTGACAAACAAATCATGACTCTACTCTGCATAGCATAGTGTTTTAATAAAATAGAGAGCAGAGATAAAAGAGATGCACGTATTAATTTATTTCCTAAAATGAATGCTGATTTAAAATTTAGGCGTTGAAACCAAGCAATCTCTTGTGGATTCTTCCAATCTTATAATGATACAATTGTATGTGAAGAACCTGCTTTAGACTTTTTGAAACCCTGTTAATAATTCTCTTTAACCACTTGTTAAAGTGTTATATTCTGGAAGCAACTGGTCCTTATAGAAATTTGTTTCTGATATACGCTGAGGTTTTCTAACTCTAAATTTTAGCAAATGTACATTTCTAGATACTAATTATAACTGGAGTACTGAATGCAATTTCAATTCTGTAAAAAACTTAATAACAGAAATTTCAATTAGATATGGGAGACCAGAAAGGGAAGCTGTGACAGAAACAGAGCCCAACAAGAAAAAGGAAGATTGTTCTTTCCTGGCAAGGACTCAGCCAGTGAAAAGCCATGAACTCTATGGGCTTCCCAGGTGGTGGTAGTCGTAAAGAAAAAAGCAAACAAAAAAACCTGCCTGCCAATGCAGGAGATGTAAGAGAGGCAGATTCGATCTGCAAGTTCGATCCCTGGGTAGGGAAGATCCCCTGGAGGAGAGGAGGGCAACCCATTTGAGTATTCTTGCCTTGAGAATCCAGTGGACAGAGGAGCCTGGCGGGATAGAGTCCATAGAGTTGCAGTCATAAAGAGTCAGACATGATTACAGCAACTACAGCCTCCCAACTTACTTTTTGTATAAAAGAGTTCTTCCCTTGCTCTCCAGGGATTTGCATGCATTTCTTCATAGTTGCACACTCTAAATTCTAACTCTGCTTCCCTGGTGGCTCAGATGGCAAAGAATCTGCCTGCAGCATGGGAGACCTGGGTTTGATCCCTGGGTCAGGAAGATCCCCTTGAGAAGGAAATGGCAACCCACTCCAGGATTCTTGCCTGGAGAACCTCCGTGGACAGAGGAGCCTGGCAGACTATAGTCCATGGGGTAGCAAAGAGTTGGACACAACTGAGCAACTAAGCATAGTACAGCTCATCCCAAATAAACCCATCTTTGCTGGAGAAATATCTGGCAGTCTCTTTGTTTCAAATCAAAATAACTCTCTTTAGAGCCAATTAAAGGAGACATTTAAGGGGAGGTAATGGTGACAAACGTTTCAGTTCTCTTTTACCCAAAAGATAAATTATCAGGAAAAATTCTGATCAGAAAATGACATTGTAAATATTCTATGACAGTCTTTTTCCAACTAGAATTTTCCTTGGTTATTTACTGTTTGGGTAAAAGGACTGAAACAAATGACTTTTGTCTCGTAAGCCTGTGGTCATCTAGGCATTACTGATCTGGGTTCAGTCTGGCTGATCACAGTGTGAGTCTCTCAGACGTCTATCTCTAGTCAGCTGGAGGCTCTGAGGGGCCTGGTTGGAGTAGGATGGCCCGCATAGTGAGCATAGTGCTGACACAGCTCTCCTCCAAGGTGTTCCTCACAATTTCCTGGCAAGCTCTCCCAGGGACGTTCTCATGGTTCTGGAGAAGGAGCAAGGGCAGTAAGAGAGTGAGTCCCAGTGCACAAGAACTTTTCTCACCTCTGACTGTGTCCTGTTTGATAACATGTCAATGACCAATGAGAGGATTGATTGTGTCTAGCTCAGAATGAAAGAGTGGAGCAGAATGCCCTATCTTTAATAGGAGGAGTAAAGAATCAGGGCCATCAATGCAATCAATCAAACACACATTCATACAGGTTTATATTATTCTTTGATAGCTCTCCTGAGTATGATGTACTATAATTTGCTTAATAATTTCAATTTGAACATCCATAAATAGAGAAATTATTTCTTTGCAATTACAGTTAGTTCTGCTGTAGTAATGGAAATAAAAACAAAAATTAACAAGTGGGGCCTAATTAAACTTAAAAACTGTTGCACAATGAAGGAAACTATAAGTAAGGTGAAAGGACAGCCCTCAGAATGGGAGAAAATGGTAACAAATGAAACAACTGACAAATAAGTAATCTCCAAAATATATACACAACTCATACAGCTCAATGCCAGAAAAATGAACAGCACAATCAAAAAGTGGGCAAAAGACCTAAACAGACAATTCTCCAAAGAAGACATATAGATGACTAATAAACATATGAAAAGATGCTCAACATCACTCATTATTAGAGAAATGCAGATCAAAACCACAATGAGGTATCATCTCACACCAGTCAGAATGGCCATCATCAAAAAGTCCACAAACAGTAAATGCTGGAGAGGGTGTGGAGAAAAGGGAACCCCTTATACTGTTGGTAGAAATGCAAACTGGTAGACACACTATGGAGAACAGTGTGGAGATTCCTTAAAAAACTGGAAATAGAACTGCCATGCAACCCAGCAATCCCACTGCTGGGCATATACCCTGAGGAAACCAGAATTTGAAAGAGACACATGTACCCCAATGTTCATTGCAGCACTATTTACAATAGCTGGAAGCAACCTAGATGTCCATTGGCAGATGAATGGATAAGGAAGTTGTGCATACATACAATGGAATATTACTCAGCTATAAAAAGGAATGCATTTGAGTCAATTCTAATGAGATGGATGAACCTGGAATCTAGGCTGTTGAATTGTATCTCATTTATTAGATTTATTCTCAGGAAATGTATGGTTTTTGTTACCATTGTAGGTAATACCATTTTATAAAGTGTATTTTTCTGTTTGTTGTTCAAGTGCATTGAGACTCCTAATTTTGTATATTAAACTTATATCAAAAAAACCTGCTATCTTGTAGTCTCTGAAATTATCAGCATTCTCACAATATTTTCTAAAAATAATGACAGTTTTCCAAATTCTTCTTTCTTCTACCTATGTCTCTCCTTTCTTTTGCCTTATGTCACTGGAAGGATCACCTAATTTAATAATGAGAAGCATCTTTTCTTCTGATTTATAAAGGAATGTTTCAAAATTGAGTTTGTTATCTGCACTGAATTTTGATAGAAAACCTTCCTCAGGGAGAGGAGTTTCCTTCTATTTCTAGCTTGCTAGTAGTTTTATTAAATTACTAATGTGATAAAGTTTATCAAAGTTGTTTTAATTCTATCATATGAAATGTTCATATGGTATTTTTCTCCTTTAATATCTTATTGAGATAGATTTTTATTAGTAGTTATTCCAAAGTTATAGTCCTTATATTCCTGGGTTAAATGTTTTACTCAATCTATTGCTGATTTTTTGTGAAAGAGTTTTGTTTAGAATTTTCTGTCTAGTTCATAAGTAAGATCTTCCTATATACTTTTTGTTTTATTGTTCTTATCTATATAGTTTTATGTGACAACTATACTGTCTTCCTTAAAATAGTTAAGAAATATTCCGTTTCATCTTTCTGTTGTTAATATCTTCTTATTTCTAAGGTTTTCTGCCATTTTCCTATGGTGCATTTGCTATATATTAATTTCTTTTTTCCTGCTTCTACTTTAGGAATCTGAGATTTCATGTTGTCAGCTCTGGAAAATTCTAGGCCATTTAAAAAAGGTATTGCCTCTCCCTTATTCTCTCTAGTCCCTCAATATGAAACTCATCTTTAATTTATGTTGGGCATTTTTATTCTAACCTCAACACTTCTTCATTTCACTTCAGTAATTTCCACAATTTTATACAGTGTATCTTTGTTCCATGTTCTAGATAATTCCCCTAAATCTATTTTCCAGTTAAATGACTCTCTTTAGCTTTTATTCTATCTTTAGTCATTTTAAGACTGATATTTTATTCTCCTTTAAATTTTTACTCGATTATTTCATATACCTGTGAATAAAATGTTGCTGTTTGTACCACATGACTTTGGCTAGTTCTGCTTTGTTTGATGGTAGTGTGTATAATTAAATTTTTTTATTCCCCTTCTATTAAAAACACTGGTTTAATATTTTAATATACATGTTTAGTAAAATATAAACTTATCCAATATTTCCATTCTATTTCCCTCAAATAGAATATTTTCATTCTGATTATCCTTCCTCCTATCTCACAGTCATTGTTGTCCAAGATTTAATTTCCATTAAATTCTCCCAAATTTAATATTATTACTTCATAGAATCAATGGTTTTTAGAAACTGTGGTGTTGGAGAAGACTCTTGAGAGTCTGTGGGACTGAAAGGAGATCCAACCAGTCCATTCTAAAGGAGCTCAGTCCTGGGTGTTCTTTGGAAGGAATGATGCTACAGCTGAAACTCCAGTACTTTGGCCACCTCATGCGAAGAGTTGACTCATTGGAAAAGACTCTGATGCTGGGAGGGATTGGAAGCAGGAGAAGGGGACGACAGAAGATTAGATGGCTGGATGGCATCACCGACTCGATGGACATGAGTTTGAGTGAACTCCAGGAGCTGATGATGGACAGGGAGGCCTGGCGTGCTGCAATTCATGGGGTAGCAAAGAGTCGGACACGACTGAGTGACTGAACTGAACTGAACTCACTTGTGTTTTACTGTTTATATCCAATTTCTTCTTTCTGGTTTTAATTTCTTTTTTCCTGAAGAGGATCCTATAGACATTCTTTCTATAAGTTATTGACAGTATTGATCTTGTTTGGTTTGCCTGAAAATGTTTTTTATATTGCCCTCTCTCTGAATGATAGTTATAAAACTCTACATTGAGTGTTGCTAGCTTTAAATACGGAGAAGGCAATGGCAACCCACTCCAGTACTCTTGCCTGGAAAATCCCATGGACGGAGGAGCCTGGTAGGCTGCAGTCCATGGGGTCGCTAAGGGTCAGACAGGGCTAAGCGACTTCATTTTCACTTTTCACTTTCATGCATTGGAGAAGGAACTGGCAACCCACTCCAGCGTTCTTGCCTGGAGAATCCCAGGGATGGGGGAGCCTGGTGGGCTGCCGTCTCTGGGGTCGCAGAGAGTCGGACACGACTGATGCGACTGAACAGCAGCAGCTTTAAACAGAAGTTATTTTTTCACTGTCTTTAGGCTTCTGTGGTTACTATAGAGAATTATGTTATTAGCTTATTTTTCTTCATTTGTAGGCTGTGGTTAATCTCTGGACCCATTTACCATGTTTCCTTTGTCAATGTATTAAGGAGTTTTTCTAACATGTTTCTAGGTGTAGGTTTTATGTTATTTATCTTGCCTAGGATTCATGGTTTTTGAATGGTGAAAATTCAGTTATGGAAAATTCTAGCCAATATCTTTTGACTATTTCTTTTCTTCAATTCTGTCTAGTCTCTCCTCCTGGAATTCCTATATCTTTCCTCTATATTTAAAAAATTCCCTTTTGTCTTTTCCATTACTTTATAGTTTCTTCAATTTACAAGTCACTACTTTTCCATTTTGCTGTTTTTAATGTCTTAATTAATTAATTTCAAAGAATAGTCTTTGAAAATTTATTGATATTCTGTTTTATTTTTTAAAAAATGACTGGCTTCATATTTTGGTAATGACAATTTTAATTAAAAATTTTTAAGATATTTATTTTATATCTTCATTCAATTATTTCTTCATCTAATGTTCTTGAGGCTCTATTTCAGGTGTCTGTTACTTCTCTTGTGTTTGCTGCTGTTGGTTATTTTCTTTACATTGTCTCTAATATTGTATTAAAATTATGTACAGAGGTAAATAGAGACTTGAATTTTGGAGGATAATACAAGCGTACCACTGTCATCATCTGCTGTGCAGTTAAATGCAAGATTTTTATTTTAAAGCACATCTTTATATTTGGTGTATGACTATTATAATTGAACTAATCATAAAATTTCATGATTAATTTTGGTAGAAAAATATTTTACACAGCATAATAATAAACTATTATGGGATCTTGATATATACAGAAAATTGTGTGTCACATAGTGTGAGGATAGCTTTACAAGAGTCACACAATAATTATTTCCTATGAAAACAGGAAGGTTGCCAAAATATGGGAAATGTACACTATCACTATAGCACTAGGTATTTCCCCCTTTTAAGATAATATAATCCTTGTTTAGAGAAATTAAGCCACTTACCCAAGTTCTCAAAGCTAATAAGTGACAGATATGTACTCTGATTCCAGTTTGAGTTCAAAATCCATTGTAGGAATGTAATTAGTGTAATGTAACAGTCAGTCACAGCCTGACTGTTATTACACATCCTTTGTTTTTTATCTAGATACATGGTAGCCCAAATACAAGTAGAATTTTGTACCCCAAGTTATATCTTGGGGTGGTCATATACCAGAGTTCTGTCTGGAGGAATAGAAATGGTATGGTATCATTGTCCCTTGATTGAGGGGTTAGAACTGATTCCAGGACCCTCACCTTCCTGCCAGATACCAGACTCCCCATGCTCAAGTCCCTTATATAAAATGGCACAGCACAATGGGATGATTATACATCTGCTGATATGGAGGGTCAAGCAAAGGAGAAGCCCCAGTAAGATGGTAGGAGGAATGAAATCGCGTTTAGAACCATACCTGGAAAACACCTACTTCTACTTTATTGACTATGCCAAAGCCTTTGACTGTGTGGACCACAACAAACTCTGAAAAATTCTGAAAGAGATGGGAATACTGGACGACCTGACCTGCCTCTTGAGAAATCTGTATGCAGGTCAAGAAGCCACAGTTAGAACTGGACATGGAGCAACAGACTGGTTCCAAATAGGGAAAAGAGTATGTCAAGGCTGTATATTGTCACCCTGCTTATTTAAATTATATGCAGAGTACATCATGAGAAATGCTGGGCTGAATGAAGCCCAAGCTGGGATCAAGATTGCTGGGAGAAATATCAATAACCTCAGATATGCAGATGACACCACCCTTATGGCAGAAAGTGAAGAAGAACTAAAGAGCCTCTTGATGAAAGTGAAAGAGGAGAGTAAAAAAGTTGGCTTAAAACTCAACATTCAGAAAACTAAGAACTTGGCATCTGGTCCCTTCACTTCATGGCAAAAAAAATGAGGAAACAATGGAAACAGTGAGAGACTTTATTTTTTGGGCTCCAAAATTACTGCAGATGGTGACTGCTGCCATGAAATTAAAAGACACTTGCTCCTTGGAAGAAAAGTTATGACCAACCTAGATAGCATATTCAAAAGCAGAGACATTACTTTGCCAACAAAGGTCTGTCTAGTCAAAGCTATGGTTTTTCCAGTAGTCATGTATGGATGTGAGAGTTGGACTTTAAAGAAAGCTGAACGCCGAAGAATTGATGCTTTTGAACTGTGGTGTTGGAGAAGACTCTTGAGAGTCCCTTGGACTGCAAGGAGATCCAGCCAGTCTATCCTGAAGGAAATCAGTCCTGAATATTCATTGGAAGAACTGATGCTGAAGCTGAAATTCCAATACTTTGACCACCTGATGTGAAGAGCTGGCTCATTGGAAAAGACCCTGATACTGGGAAAGATTGAAGGTGGGAGGAGAAGGGGATAATAGAGGATGAGATGGTTGGATTGCATCACCGACTCAACAGACATGAGTTTGAGTAAACTCTGGGAGTTGGTGACGGACAGGGAGGCCTGGTGTGCTGCTGTCCATGGGGCTGCAAAGAGTCGGACACGACTGAGCAACTGAACTGAACGGAACTGATGGAGGGTCAACTGTATGTGTGATTTTCAGATGTTGATTGTAAAGAAAAGGATGTGTGGTTCATTTCCACTTTCTCCTTTGTTCTTGCTTGATCACTGATGGGCTTACAGAAGATCAAGTTTAAGGATGTACCCATGTTAAAAAAAAAAAAGACAATTTTGCTGTGGCCATTGCTAGATTCATAATACAGTTTATCCTTGAGCAATGCAGGGGTTAAGGGCACCCACACCTACCATAGTCAGAAATCCATGTCACTGCAGTAGGTGAATTACCCTTATTGAAGGTTTCATATCCACAAATTCAATCAGTCTAATTGTGTAGCATATATTTATTGGGGGGAAATTCCACATATATGTGGACTTCAGTAGTTCAAACATGTGTTGTTCAACAGTCAGCTGTACGAAAAACCTAGTTTAAATCAACTTTTAAAATATAAATCACGTTGACTCGATATGTTCAATAGTTTCAAAAGAAGATTCCTCTCCCCATTTTATTATACATTTATTTTCCTATACAGGAGTAACGTCACCACATTAGAAACAAGTAGGAAATTACGGAGAAAAAAGTCACCCATAAATTCACACCTTTTCTTTCACATTTTGTGATTTTTCTAGCTATTTTAATAAGCTTTATTTTTAACAAAAGACATATAAACAAAAGTACCAATAATAGAATATCTTTTTTGTTTTTTTTCAATTTCCATGTTATGCCATATTTTTATATATTTCTACCTGGGAACAAAATTATCGTTTTAAGTGAGTGTATGACACTCTGTGGAGATGCTGCATTTATTTAACTGGACATTTTATATTGTTCCCAGTTATTTTCTTTGGTAAATTTCATTTTCACCATGTACTGGAAGGGTCCATTTTAGAATGTTACCTCTGGGTCTCACTTTCCTTCTCTTTAAAAGAAGATAATGATGGTACTTATTTTTAAAATCCTAGAGAAAATTAAATTCACACTTGCTCCTTAGGTGTACAGAGCAGTTCCTGGCACATGGTAAATGCAAAGGATAAAACGTTTCAAAATTGTATATTTTAATCGCTTGAGTTGATTGAAAAAGATAGACTTGATGAAGTGTAAGCAGAAACTAACTCTATTCCTTCTCTCTTTCTCCCTCAAAACCTGTTCTTTTTCTCTTTCTTGGATGGAAAGTTCATGATTTTACTGTCTCTCATTAGTAATAAACTAGAAGACCTCTGTTTTGATGATAAAAAATCTAGTCTAGTCTCATAATTATTCCATCATTGCAATACAGTCAAGAGTAAAACTTAAAACTTTGAACTCACACACAATTTAAAGCTTCTTTCCAGCTAATTCTCGTAGCTGATCCAGGCTGGGAATCCTGATGTGGGAGAGGAAGATGTATTACTTGCTTCATTATAGCACCCTGCTCTCTCCCCTTCTACTTTCTAATAAAAGTTGCTAAGTAATAAGCAATTTTGAAAATTTCCTCATTTTATTTTTTTCTCCCAGATAAATGTCATGGCTTTTTTAGGGGTTTAAGACAAGTTTTGCCTGGCAAGAAAAGATTAGCATTTTTTTGTGTGTGTGTGAGAATTAACTGATATGGATGTCATTCAGCTTTCTTAGAGAATTCTTAACGATCTATTCATTGAAAGCCTGGCCAGTATGAAAAATCCCTGGAGTCACAAAATGAGAAAAATTAAAAAGAAAATAAACAAAAAAACCCCCTGATGATCTGAGGTGGGTCCATTACCAGCTGAGCAAAATTTTTAAACTGTTGGGTTTCTCTTATTTGCCCTAAGTTCAAGTTCAGTCGCTCAGTCTTGTCTGACTCTTGGAGACCCCATGGACTGCAGCGCCCAGCCTTCTTCACAGTCCAACTCTAACATCCATACATGACTATTGGAAAAACCATATCTTTGACTAGATGGACCTTAGTCTGCTTTTGAATATGCTATCTAGGTTGATCATAACTTTTCTTCCAAGGAGTAAGCATCTTTTAATTTCATGGCTGCAGTCACCATCTGCAGTGATTTTGGAACCCCCCAAAATAAAGTCTGACACTGTTTCCACTGTTTCCCCATCTATTTCCCATGAAGTGACGGGACTGGATGCCATGATCTTTGTTTTCTGAATGTTGAGCTTTAAGCCAACTTTTTCACTCTCCTCTTTCACTTTCATCAAGAGGCTTTTTAGTTCCTCTTCACTTTCTGCCAGAAGGGTGGTGTCATCTGCATATCTGAGGTTATTGATATTTCTTCTGGCAATCTTGATTCCAGCTTGTGTTTCTTCCAGTCCAGCATTTCTCATGATGTACTCTGCATAGAAGTTAAATAAGCAGGGTGACAATATAGGAGCCTTGACGTACTCCTTTTCCTATTTGGAACCAGTCTGTTGTTCCATGTCCAGTTCTAACTGTGGCTTCCTGACCTGCATACAGATTTCTCAAGAGGCAGGTTAGGTGGTCTGGTATTCCCATCTCTCTTAGAATTTTCCACAGTTTGTGGTGATCCACACAGTCAAAGGCTTTGGCATAGTCAATAAAGCAGAAATAGATGTTTTTCTGGAACTATCCTGTTCCAAATAATATTGTACTAACAGTTATTCATCTTAGTGTACCAACCAACAATAAAATGTTACAGAAAAATTATTGTTAGTAATGTTGATTTTACTGATTTATGATTTTATTTCCACTTTGTATTTCATAAGAATATCCATTTCTTTTGAATTACTATGTCTTATTTCAAAGGCATCTTTTATCATGGAAAACACATCAAGAAGTCTAAGGTGTCTGGCACTCATAACAAGAATTGGTTTCAAAGCCAGTATCTTTTTATCAATACTGGAAAATAAATTTGTGTCCGTGTAACCACTCCATATGCAATCTGAAAAATGACATAACCAGTGATGGGAAGAGGAGATGTCCTTATGAGAGCTAAACATTTGAAATATAAATATTATTTAAGAGGCCTCACAAGTAAGGTTAACATTTCTAAAGCTCCTGGAGCAATTAGTCTTACAAACCACTGGACTGATGAAAACCTGAAATAGTACACATTCCAAAATTTTGTGAACTTCTGTATCTCACAAATGATGAAAGGAAGCCATAACAGGGGTTTTAAAGTAGAAATTTTTGGCAACTGTGCTTCATGTGGCAGATTAAAATTTTTATTTTAACCATTATAATCATCATGATATTTTAAGGACCAAACAGCACAATGTGTCAAAACCTTTCACAAACTATGAGCTTCTACCTGTGAAAAGTGTAACAGTTTCTGCTCAGTCATTTCCGACTCTATAACACCATGGACTGTAGCCCATCAAACTCCTCTGTTCATGGGATTCTCCAGACAAGAATACTGGAATCAGTTGCCATTCCCTTCTCCAGGGTAACTTCCTGACCCAGGGATTGAACCCTGGTCATCCTATATTTCAGGCAGATTCTTTATAGTCTGAGCCACCAGGGAAGCCCAAGATTCTACCTAAACAGTGTTAATTACAATTAACGCTTTTTGTAACATTTTGCTGATGAGCACAAAAGCACAAGACAGAAATAATCTTTTAAATCATTCATTTCATTTAAAATGATCCAAAAATGTTAGTTCACAGGAATATATTACCTAGTAATATTTTCTATATGTATGCATTAGTACAACTTATGAAAAGGAATCCTAAAGGAAATTAATCCTGAATATTCTTTGGAAGGACTGATGCTGAAGCTTCAATACTTTGGCCACCTGATGAGAAGGGCTGACTCATTAGAAAAGACCTTAATGCTGGGAAATATTCGACAGAGGATGAGATGGTTGGATGGCATCACTGACTCAAAGGACATGAGGTTGACCAAGCCCCAGGAGATGGTGAAGGACAGGGACGCCTGGCGAGCTGCAGTCCATGGGGTTGCAAAGAGTAGGACATGACTGAGGGACTGAAAACATGAAAAGCAAAGTCAAATTATTTTCTAAGATTTTGTCACACATCAGAAGGTATTGTCGATTTTTAGCTTTTTCTAATGAAAGTAATTTTCTTATAGAAGTATTTTAATGAAATTTATTCAGTAAACAAACCATATACAACATCAGTTACCTAAAATATGAAACATCTTATGAATTCTTTAGGTATGTTTATTACAAATATTGGATAACATTAAAATAGTAAAACAAAATTATCCATATTCCTAGTACCTAAAAACTGTTCATATTTTGGTATGTTTCCTCCCAGTGTTGTGTATGTGTACATGCATTCAATATGCTTGAGATCATATTATATTTAGTTTGGTGTACAGGTATTTTTCTCCCATTTGGCACAAACTTGGACCTTCTTCCAGGCTATTAATAACTTTCATAAATGTCATTTTTAACCTGGCTATAGTAATAGTTAACTGAATGCATGTACCCAAATTTACACATTAGACATGTTTTTAAAACTTAAAAAAAAAAAACTCTCTGCATAAAATGTATCTTATATTTAGGGTAATTTCCTTAGGATAGATTTTGAAAAACAAACTCATCACTGTTTTAAAAAGAATCTTAGCAGACATCAAGAAATGTCATCAAGAAAAGACAAAAATTCTCAGTAGCTTAATTGTTTCTCATTTACAGCAACTTCTTAGAATAACATGAGGTAGGTAAAATCCTTCAATAGTTTTCTGTGAATACATTTTATTTTTGTCTTTTCAAAGTAAACAGCAGTATCAAAGGGGCCTTGCCCTTTTCAAATGAAGGCAAAATTTACTTTAGAAGAAAAAATTGGGGATAAAGAAAGGGTTGTATTTATGTTGCTGATGTCAAGATCCTGTCTAGATCTTGTCCTTCCTATCTAGATTCCCTTTTACTTTCCCTGGATTTGGAGTCAAGGGCTGTCATCACTCAAAGCATGTCTAGTTTAGGGAGAAGAGTCTAGTTGTGTGGTTAGGGTTTCAATAGCTGCCTTGTGATTTTTATTCTTTAGATCAAAGGAACTTAAATTATTGAAAAACCATAAGAGAAAAGGAGGCCATTTTGAACATTTAAATTATGATGAAATTTACTAATATTTTACTCTGACTCTACTAAATGAAGCTGAAATCTATAAAAAATAAATTAAAAACTTTAAAAAAGCAATATGCAGAATTTAGATGCTTCCTTTACACTTAAAGACAGTATAACATAATGGAAAGTTGAAAAGGAGTAATGTCTTAAATTTTCCACATAAACTGTTTTACTTAAAGCCACTTAAACTCTCTATTTAATTTCATGCCAAATAGAAACAATAACACCCATTTGAGCCTTACTAATGTTATAATTTTGTTAAATCAAATAAGATAATGTGTAAGGACATACTTCATTACAGGGATACATACAATTATTACCATCATATTCTATTCAAATATTCTTTTAAATATGTAAAGCTTTAAAAGCAGATGGCATCACCCAATGTCAATGCACAGATGCAAACAGAGTGGATTGAGATTTTTAATTTAAGCAGAGCTAGGTTTTTGTCAAGTGGTGTGAGGGAAAAAAAGAGCATGAAGAGAGTTAAGGAGAAATGCAAGGTAATATTATGATGATGTACAACAGACCACAGAAAGGAGGATAAAAATATAGATTAAGGTTAATGGTACAGTAGAGACAGAGAGGACAGAGATCCCAGTGGCATGTAAGAACTGTTGAAGTGGAGATACTGGAGGGAGGGAGTACACGAGAGAAGGTTGAAGAATAATGCAACTGAACTGAGACTGTGGAAAGGTATTAGCAATGACAAGGCCTAGTGTATGAACACAGGCGTAAATAGCTCATAGGGTGAAAGATAAGATTATTGGCAGAGTGAGAGCTTGAAAATGGAAGGCGAGATAGATCATCCATGTGGATACTGAAAGCGCAATAACTACCACAGCAGTCGTGTCCAACTCTTTGGGACCCTCTGAACTGTATCCTGCCTGGGTGCCCATGAGATTCTCCAGGCAAGAATACTGGAGCAGGAAGCCATTCTCTTCTCCATGGGATCTTTACGACCTAGGTAGCAAACCTGCATCTCCTGAATTTCAGGTGGATTCTTTACCAGCTGAGCCACCAGGGAAGCCCAGTAACAGAGGTAATTAAAATAAATCACAGTGACACCAGAGTGGTCAGACTAGCAGTGCCAATCTAACTTAAGTACTTGTTAGAAATGCAAATTCCAAAGTCGCATCCAGACCTATTGGGACTTCCTAGGTAGTGCGAGTGGTAAAGAAACAGCCTGCCGTTGCAGGAGAGGCAATAGACCTGTTGGATCCCTGGGTGGGGAAGATTCCCTGGAGGAGGGCAGGGCAATCTATTCCAGTATTCTTGCCTAGAGAATCCCACGGACAGAGTGAGTAACCTAGTGGGCTACAGTCCACAGGGTCCTAAAGAGTCAGACAGGACTGAAGTGACTTAGCGCAGGCATATCCAGATCTATTAAACCAAGAAACCAGTGGATGGTGCTTCAGGTGCTGTAGGATGAAGTCTGAGAACTTATAGGGGTGGCACGGAAAATGGAAGAGTTAACTGCTTGCAAATGAAGATTTCAAATAGGTAGCATTTAAACTACACCAGAAGTTATTGCAAGGTTAAGCAGAGAGGGCTTAAAATTAAAGAGAGCAGCATTTGTAAAGAAAAGCTTGACTCATGAAAAGACTTCAGGTAAGATCAGATAAAATCATGTAAAAGTGAAAAATATTAGCTGCTAATATTAGAAAATCAAGCCCTGCTGAGAAGGCATTGGTTCTTTAAGAAGCCTGATAAAACATGACAAACTTCCTTCTATTCATCTACTTTTTCGTTCATTGGTCTTAGGCTCAGTAGAGAGTGAAAGCTGGAACACTAACCGTGACTGCCTTGGCATACCAGCATTTTACACATATTTCCAACATCTTTATGGCACACTGGAGAAATCGCTTCCAACAGCTACCTAAGGCGAAGCCCGCAACCCTCCCGGTCCGTGACGTCACGGAACGTCCACCAAGAGTGTGTTCCACCAACATCCGGGCGCCAAGGGGAGGGTCTGCGCGCCCTCAACGTCACTACCGGGCGCCGGGCGCGCTCTGTGGCGGCAGATTCAAACGTTCCGGCCGGGGTCTCGGGGCCTGTGGGAACGTCTGAGTCGGGGTTCTTGGTGTACTCGCTGGCGTGAGCTTCAGTGCGGCGCAAGGAGGACCCGGGAAGCTGAGGCGGCTGCTGCCAAAACCCGAGGGTGAGAATGGCGCTCTCCACCACGGTCTCGCAGAGGAAGATGATAAGGCGCAAGGCTCCTCTCGGCTTTCTAAAGCGCGTTTTCAAACGGCAGAAGCCTCACCTTCGTTTGAAGACGAGTAGCGACCTACTGGTGAGATTTTGTCCCTTCATAGACTGGCAGTGGGGCGGGGACGGATCGAGGAAACAAACCCCCCAGCCTGTATTTCGCCGCCCTTCCAGCCAGTCTGCTAACGCTCCAATAAATACTTTGACCACCCGATGCGAAGAGTCCACTCATTGGTAAAGACTCTGATGCTGGGAAAGACTGAGGGCAAGAGAAGAGGGCAACAGAGGATGAGATGGTTGGCTGGCATCACTGACTCAATAGACATGAGCTGGAGCAAATTCAGGGAGAATACGGAAGGACAGGGAAGCCTGGTGTGCTGCAGTTTATGGGGTCGAACATGACTTAGCGACTGAATAGTAACAGCCCAGTCTAGCTCTTTTGAGGCCTACGTTTGAGGCATTCGCAGCAAAACCTGGGCCTGTTAGTATTCCCGACGCTGAGTTGTTTTGGGGCCCGCTGAAATGTAGATATCCTGACCTTTTCTTTCTTTTTTTTTTTAACGGGAGCCTTTTAGCCTCATCAGTTTAAGGAATAAACTAACTGCTTTTAGTTTTTAAATATCACTCTTCAGGAGCACAGTCTGGTACTTACACTGTGCTTAGTGAAATTTGTGAAGGTTCGAAGATAGTTTTTTAAAAATAGATTTTGAAATTCAGGGTGGGTTACTTTCATTTAACTACTGTAAAAGGCATGCTTTTCAAAAGTGCATTTCTCCTGGTCTTCTTTCCTTCGCCTTCTCTTTACGTTATTAAATACATTATTAAATACATTGCTGTTTCTTCTGCTTCAGCTTACTTACTAAAGAACACTGATCCAAAAGTTTGTAAGTAGTATGCTCCCAAGTGTGAATTCGTTTTCCTAGACAGGGAGAACACCTGTTAGTTTAGTTTTCAAGCCAACCGTTAAAATTTTACCTGACTCATAGTAACTACTGCATAATGCTCACCTAAGAAAAAAGGCTCACATTCAAACCACTCTTAATATTTCTGTTTTGAAATAAATTGAGGGCTTTTATGTTGAATGCCTGGAATATATTATCCTGCTAACAAGATGAACACTTTTCCCTGGGTTTGCACCGTAGGAGGCACCTCCTGTGGTTTGTTATAAGAGCTCTTGGAGTAAAGGAACCACTACAGGTGGGCACCTAATTTCCAGGAGATCAAGGATGAAGAATTGTGAATAATAGGGATATATGACATGAAGAGTGTCTTCGGAATGCACTCATCTGTTCCTAAGCTACGCTGTTTTTTTTTTTTTCCTCCCTCACCTCCCCATCTCTTTTCTCTGTAGCCTCTGCTAGTTCTCTACTGCCTCCCGTAGTTTTAGGATTTCTATTTTTGCTAGACTACTTTTTTTTTTTCATATAAAAGTGGCCTTTCTAATATCTCCTGTCCTTCTTTTTGGTTCCTTTCTTAGACTCTATATGAAAAGACAATACATAACTGTTTTATTACCTTCTTTTGCCGAAGGTAGTGATTAAGGTGGCACAAGTGAGCTGTATTAAAGTGAAATTGATTTTCAAAAGAATTTTAAGTTATTAATTGTGAAGTTTTCACTGGTGTTGGGGTTCTAAATGGAGGGGAAGGAGATTACAAGTTGGTGCAAATTTTTGGCCAGAAATTTCTCAAGTAGTCAGATTCCTCCCACATTCACACTTGCCTGCCCCACAGTGACCCATGGACAGGTGGGCTTTGTTGTGGAGTCGGATCCAAATGGTACAGGAAACGATGGGAGGTGAAATTCTAAGCATTTGCAGTGGTAGGGGAAAGGCAGTTCTTTTGGCTAGTGTCTATCCCTAGATTGTATGCTTATCTTTGGCTTTCATTTTTTCTCCTTCACAGTCTTTCATATGTCATGCATCACTCTGGTTTCTTTACTTTTGGTTTTCTGCTTACCATTGGCACTTAATAATCTTACCTAGCAGGTGTCCCACATCATCCATAAACTTCTCTATGATTGAGGCAATCTGTTTTTATTTCTTTTTTTCTAAATTTTGATAGCCATAAGAGTTTACATCATACAGTTTAGCTATTGGGACCCTGACAGTGTTCTCTTAAGAGTTTTGTGTGTCAGTGTTGTCTCCCAGTGTGGTACACAGCTTCTTGAGGAGAAGGAACCATGCGTATCTCCCTTTGTGTCTCCCATTGTCTTTAACACAAAACTAATCTATTTCTCTGCTGTCTTTGCATAAGATGTTTCTTGTGCGTGAAGATGTCCTCATTCCACTCTGCTTGGCAAACACCAGTTCTTTCAAAATTGAGTTCAAATGTCTCTTACTCAGTGAAGTCTTCCTTCATCATCTTAGAAACGATCTGTCTTATCTTCCATTATCATCCACTGTCACACATTTGTCTTTAGTTTCTTTCGGGTTTTGTTCTCCCATCTGACTGGGAACTTTGACAAAATTGGGAACTTTTTGTATTCCTTGTGTTTATTCCTTGAACATTCTGAGTGTACAGTTTGAGAGGGATGTAACTATATGTGGATTGATATTTCTAACATTTTATTCATAACTTCCTTGTGTTATGTTATAGTTTTCCTGCACTGGCTTTTTGTTGTTGTTTTATTTTATACCTTACTGGATTGTATGTCACCGGGCCAGTACTGGGGAGCCTATGTTAATCTCAGATTGTTCAGCTTTCTTGTGGCTGAGTTAGTTTTTAGATTTATCGCTAAGGGATACTGTGCAAATATCTGAGTACTTATGGTTTATGTAAAACTCAAAAGTGCTATGAGAAAGTGGGGAGGAAGTCATGCTGGCCCAGTCTTTGTGGATATTTCTTTGTAAATTATCTTTTGGCTTACCTCTCAAGGAAGCTAATTTTTAAATTTTCCCAAAGTAAGTTATTAATGGAATGGCTTACCTTTCCTAAAGTTGAATGTCTACCTGAAACCTTAAAATTTGCTTTTTTCTGACCATTTTAATTTAAACCTTAGTGCACTTGAGTGGCACCAGTTAACTGTTTTATGACACAGAAATAGGTTGTTTAAAAAAAAAAAATTCAGATGTTAAAAAAAAAGTAGTGTTAATTCAGTGCCTATGTTTCATGCCCATGAAGAGTAAAGGACTCAAGTCTCAAAACAGAATGTGGTTTATTTGGGATTGCCTAAAAATTTTTTTTTGCTTAATTTGGAGAGAGATGGATGGATTTTTTGCTCATGCAATGACAATTATTGACTACTTAACTACAAATTGGGCCACAGGCTAAAGTTCAATGGGATACAATTTCTGGGAAGGTAGACATGGTTTTGCCCTTACATTGAAGAAGAGAGGTGAGAAATTGCTGCCTAATGTATGTGTATGTACAGTTATAAGAAGTTCAGGGTACCATAGATCCATATAACCTTATGTATTAGAAGGGCTTGGCCTTTCAGTATAAACCAGTAGCATGGCAGTAGGCAAAATTGTATTTGAATACTGAAAGAAATTCAGAAGGCCTAGCATAGAACTGGAAGCTGGAAAAGGTGAGATGGAATTATAAAAACCCAGTCAAATGGGGTTTAGTATTAAGGAATTTGGAGTTTATCCTGAGGGTATCTGGAAGCTATTTAGGTTTAGAAGTAGAGAATGAAGATTAATGGAGGAAATTGTGCCATATTATGGAATGTTTTTTTGCAAAAGGAAATGGTATATTATAGGAAGTTTAAACATATTTTGAATGACATGGTATAGTGTAAAGAATCAATTGGGTGATTTACCTCAGAGTTCTCATGAAAGTTAAAGAAGAACAAAAGAATATCTCCTTCCAAAGGTTCTCTATCATGTTCAGTTTAAATCCCCTACTACTCTACTTTCCCCAGTTATCACTAAAGCATTCCTAAACGTCAACAATCCACTAAAGATTTCTGCTGTATAATAATAACAAGTAATAATTTAAAGGACCACATTACCCAGTTATTTAGCATTTAGTGAATTGTGGGGGAAGAGTTAGGTGTTGTGTATTAATTGATCTCACTGCAAAGAATGTGTAAAAGTGAAAGAAAGTGTTAGTTGCGAGTTTTGTCTGACTCTTTGCGATGCCATGGACCATAGCCTGTGAGGCTCCTCTGTTTGTGGAATTCTCCAGGCAAGAATATTGGCATGGGCTGCCATTCCCTTCTCCAGGGGATCTTCCCAACCCAGAAATCGAATCCAGGTCTCCTTCATTGTAGCTGGATTCTTTACCATCTGAGCTACCAGGGAAGCCCAAAGAATGTGTACCATTAAGTAAATGACCAAAGAAGTTAAATGTTAAAGATACTGTTTAATTGAACCTGAATTGGTAGTGCCTTCAGGCACCTGGCAGAAACAAAGGATGGAGTATTACCAATAACTTAAATACTAGAGCACTAGACTCAATACTAGTGGAGAATTGAAATAGGGCAGCAACTCACTTTAGTCTTGCTTTTTTTTTGAGTTGAGAGTTATATTTTATTTGGTGGGACTTTTTAGGGTACATTCTCACTTACTTGGGTTTTGTGCTCTACTTTAACTGTTTTCAAGGTATATGCGTATAGAATGAGTAGCACTTTTTGATTGACTAGTGAACTATGAGTAATATATTTAGCAAAATTTACATATTCAAATAGGTTAAATAAAGATACATATGAATGCATATCTTATGGTACATATATATATTTTACATATATGTAGAATTTGTTTCTGTAAGAATATGCAAGAAACTGGCAATCAGAGTTGACTGCAGAATGATGTTGAAGAGAGGTTTACTTTTGTCAGTTTATCTTTATAGATTTTTTGCTTCATGTTAATTTTGAGATAACTGTAGGTTCACAAGAAGTGGCAAAAATAGTACAGAATTCCCATTCGTTTTCTGCAGCTTCCTGTAATGCTAATATAACTCCAGTTCTTTGTGCAGTTTTGAATTTTGTATTCCCTGCTTATTTTATCTAGTTTAAGGCTATTTTAAAAGAAATTTTAAAATTATTAATAGTAGATATGATTATTCTCATGTTGTTGTATGACAAGTAACTTGACCTTTGTATCTACTCTTTTCAATTAAATAAACTTTTAAAATTTCAGTTATTAAATTGTTTTTGATTAGACATTTTAAATTAAATATCTTCTTAAAAAATTTTATACCTTGGATTGTAGAATGAGAGATGATTAGCCTTAAATACAGTAGTTAATATGTTTTTCTTAGGGGAGATTTTAAATTACATTGGAAACTTAACTTTAGTTGGAATGGAAAACAGAAATATTTGTTCTTATTAGAGTCCTACCTAAGTTTTGATATAATGATCCTTTAGAGTAATACTATTGTCTGTGGCCTTTGGTCAGCTTTACACATCCTTGTTTCATACTTGTAGTAACTTAAGTCTCTTTTTTATGAAATTTTAAGATGGACCTATATTAAACTGTATTCTTTGTTATTGTAAATAAAAGTTAAGTGATTGAATCACAGTAGTAAATAGTGCAGCATTAAAATTTGGGATCTTCTTTTTAAAAGTCATTATTTCAAAATATCAATGTTTGAGTTTAAAAATTGTTTCGAATTTTCCCTTTTATAGGTGCATCTGAACTGTTTACTCTTTGTTCATCGATTAGCAGAAGAGTCACGGATAAATGCTTGTGGGAGTAAGTGTGGAATCATTAAAAAGGAGCATGTACTGGCTGCAGCAAAGGTAAGATGTGAAATTCTTTTCTTGAGCACAGTTACCTTAAAACACCACCTAGTTTGTCACCTCTGCCTGATTTAGATTCCTTATTCGGTTTCCTTGACTGAGTTGATGCTTACCTTTTCATGAGTTTTAATTACAGAGTTAGATTTTCTTTATTATGTATAGTATGGATTTCTGATGGAAAGATTCATGGCCATTGCTTTATTGCTTTAGAAGAAAATGAATGTTTGACTGCTAATCTGTGTGATCTGTAGTAGCATTATTACCTTAAAATTTATGAAAACTTTTCTTCTTGACCATTTTAAGTTTACCTAATTATTTTTCTAAATTTGTTTTGAGTTGAGTGACTTCTAAATCAAATTGCTTACATAAGCAGAGAAGATTGCTTGTTAGTGATACTTCTATATAATGTAAGAGTGTGATAACTTAAGGCAGAGTTTTTTTCCATATATGTTCCCAAGATTATTTTCACTTGAATATTCCCAAGATTGTTTTCACTTGATGTTAATAGATGCCGCAACAGCAAAGGCTTCTGGGGTCAGATAAGTTTATATAACCTAACATACTATACCTCCCTGAATAGTTACAATGTTATGTATAGAGAGCTCATTTCTGTGAGAATATGCAAGAAACTGGCACATGGTTCACTGGGGGATGATGTGGAAGAGAGACTTATTTTTTGTAGTTTACCTCTTTATAAGCATTTTTTATTTAACATTAAAATATTTTGAACTAATTAATAGACCCATGAAAGGTACAAAAATACTATACTATTTCCACTGTACCTTTTATCCAGCTTCCCACAATGTAAACATTTTTATATAACTATAGTTATGTAAAGTTATGAGAAGTTATCTTATATAAAAGTTATGTATTTAGTTATCAAAAGTTATAAGAAATACACCAGTAATTTGTTGAACTCTGTTTAACTTGCCTTTTTGTAAATTTGGGTGTATAATGTACTTAGAATTTTGTAAATGAATTTGAGTATGTAGTATTTTATTTTGCAGTCCACATATTAATATCTTGTAGAACAGAGAAGTACTGGCCTAAGGTATAAATCTATTTGATGACTTACGTGAGAGTCTAGAAATGGCATGCCCTGGCATTTTTTAAGGGGCTTTAAATTCTCTTACAATTATAAACATTTCAACTAGTTTCTGCACTGTTAAAGTCAATGTAAGTGTTTTCTGCAGGTAAAGCAAGGCTTAAGAACATGAGGAGTCTATGTGTGTATCTTAAATTTAGGATTGGTTTGCTTTTATTAGTGAATTATAAGTAGGCTTACCTAAAAGAAGGTAAGTTCTTTAAAATAATTTTTTTGTATATATATATTCTGGTCTCTAATGCTGTTTGTCCTTTACAACTTAAGACTTCATTTTGTTTACTTTTTCTTCTGGGCTTCGTGTTGTGAAAATTATCTATGTAACAAGCTTTTCAGCTTGAGATGACTGGCCTTAGTCTCTGATATAATTCCACCCTAAATAGAGGAAATTTGGTGTTTGGATGAATTTGTATTGCTTTATGGTTGTTACATTCCTGGTTTTAATAGGCTTTCTTAATTCCCTGAATTACTAAATTTTCTATAAATCTCAAGTTGGGAGCCATTAATCTGGACACTTTTGGCACAACTGAAGAAATTAACATCTAGAAGTGACTATTATAAAACTAGATTTTGAGTATCTAGGCATGTTTCACATTCTCTGAGAGAATTAGACTATTTTAGAGAAGTCTAAGACAATTTGTAAGTCAAAAGATTCCCTAATCACATTCCAGATTGGCTTTTTATGGATTCAGAGACTTGCATATTATACACATAGGAATTTTAAACTTTTTGTTGAGTAATTGTGCTTTATTTGCCCTAGAAATAATGTAAATCTTCATTTTTTCTCCCTCACAGGTAATTCTAAAGAAGAGCAGAGGTTAGAAGTCAAAGAACACATATTTGAAAATTGTATGATGTATATTTTAGGTGGTAACATCAAAGTAGTTAACATTGTGTATTAAAATATTGGCTAGTTGAAGGATGTGTGTATTTGTATGTTTTTTGCTGGTATTGAAATATCTCAAACACATAGAACTATATAATCTTTGTTTTTGAGGAATTATTTCAAGTTCATCCTACTTCCCTTTTGTTGGTATTGCAAATGTTTTACATATCAAAAATGAAATCTTACTGTATGAAGTAGCTTGAAGAGATGTATTTCTTAGAATTAAGTTTATAAGTATTTAGATGTACTCACTGTTAATTAGGGAATCAATTTAATCTCTGAAGGAAGACAGTGTACAGTCAAATCTAGATATATTTTAGGTATTTTAACTGTTTAATACCTTTGCATAAGCAATGCATTCTGCTTTTTTATTAGGCCAATAGTATACTGAAATAATTTCTTGACTGTAAACATCAGCAGAGTGTTTTCAAAACCTGTTTCTCTTTAAAACCAAAAATAAAAAATTACAGAGGAAACGGACTGATTTTCTTCAAATCACACAGATTTAATAGATGGGTGTCTGTTCCCCCCAAGAAATCTTTTAGAAGTTTATTGCATATCATCTAATAGTTGTGTTTTTATATTTTGTTTTTAAATAATTATACATTGCAACTTGAAGTTGCAAAAGTAGTACAGAGAAGTCCCCTTGTACTCCATACCCAGTTTTATCAACAATGTAAATAATTAGAGTACAGTATCAAAACCAGGAATTTGACTTGGTACAGTATATGTATAATTTTGTACCATTTTAGCACATTTACAGATTTATGTAATTACCACTGCTATCAAGATGTAGAACTATTTCATCATCACAAAGTTCTCCATCATGCTTTTCTTTTATAAATTACACTCAGCTCCCCACAACCACTGCACATACAACCCCCCTCATACCCCTACCATCTCTACGTCCTGGCAACCACTAATCTGTTCTCCATCTCTATGTTTTTGCCATTGTGATGGAATCATACAGGTTTTGACTTTGGGGAATTTGATTTTTTCAGTTGTCTTAACTTTCTTGATCCTCCAAGTTGTTGCGTATAGCAGTTTGTTCCTTTTTTATTACTGAGACATCCTATTCCCTGGTATTTATGTACCACAGTTTGTATAGCTATTTACTCATTAGGAATATTTTGGTTATTTCTAGTTTTTTTTTGGTTATCATAAATAAAGCTGTTATGAACAATTGTGTACCAGCTTTTATGGAATTTTAATTTCACTGGGATAAATGCCCAAGAGTATGATTGCTGCTGGGTTGAGTGGTAAGTATATGTTTCAGCTCAGTTCAGTCAGTCAGTTGTGTCTGATTCTTTGCAACCCAGTGGTCACACCAGGCCTCCCTATCCATCACCAACTCCCGGAGCCTGCTCACACTCATGTCCATTGACTTGGTGATGCCATCCAAATATCGCATCCTCTGTCATCCCCATCTCCTCCTGCCTTCAATCTTTCCCAGCATCAGAGTCTTTTCAAATGAGTCAGTTCTTCACAAGTATTGGAGTTGCAGCTTCAGCATCAGTCCTTCCAATGAATATTCAGGACTGATTTCCTTTAGGATTGACTGGTTTGATCTCCTTGCAGACCAAGGGACTCTCAAAAGTCTTCTGCAACACCACAGTTCAAAAGCATCAATTCTTTGGTACTCAGCTTTCTTTATAGTCCAACTCTCATATCCATACATGACTACTGGAAAAACCATAACTTAGACTAGATGGACCTTTGTTGACAAAGTAGTGTCTCTGCTTTTTAATATGCTGTCTCGATTGGTCATAACTTTTCTTCCAAGGAGCAAGTGTCTTAATTTCATGGCTGCAGTCACCATCTCCAGTGATTTTGGAGCCCAAGAAAATAAAGTTTGTCACTGTTACCATTGTTTCCCCATCTATATGCCATGAAGTGATGGACCAGATGCCAAGATCTTAGTTTTCTGAATGTTGAGTTTGAAGCCAACTTTTTCACTTTCCTCTTTCACTTTCATCAAGAGGCTCTTCAGTTCCTGTTCACTTTCTGCCATAAGGGTGGTGTCATCTGTTATCTGAGGTTATTGATATTTCTCCCAGCAATCTTGATTCCAGCTTGTGCTTCATCCAGGCTGGCATTTCACATCATGTATGCTTCATATAAGTTAAATAAACAGGGTGACAATATACAGCCTTGATATACTCATTTCCCAATTTGGAACCAGTCTGTTCCATGTCCGGTTCTAACTGTTCTTGATCTGCATATAGATTTCTCAGGAGGCAGGTAAGGCAGTCTGGTATTCCCATCTCTTGAAGAATTTTCCACAGTTTGTTGTGATCTACACAGTCAAAGGCCTCGGTGTAATAAATAAAGCAGAAGTAGATGTTTTTATGGAATTCTCTTGCTTTTTCTACAGTAAATGTTTTTAAAAAAGAAATGGCCAGATTATTTTCCAGAGTGGTTGTACCATTTTGTATTCCCACTAGCAGGTTGTGAGGTGGTAATGTTTTCCTTATTCTCATGAACACTGGATAGTTATTTTTTACTTTAGCTGTTCTGATAGGAATGTTTCATCATGATTTTTTTCCCTTTAATCATGCTTTTTAATTTACATTTCCCTAAGAGCTAATGATGTTGCACATATTTTCATGTTTGTCGTTCATATTTTATCTTTGGCAAACTGTTACTTCATATCTGTTGCCATTTTCTTATTGGATTGTTTGTTTTTCTAATGTTAAATTTTGAGAATTCTTTAGGCATAGGTCTTTGGTCACATATGTGGTTTCCAAATATTTTCTTCTATGTTCTGTACCTTGCCTTTCATCCTTTAACAGGATCTTTCAAAGATCAATGGTTTTCAGTTTTGATGAAGTCCAATTTATTTTTAAATTATTTTTCATGCTATTTGGAGTCATGTTTAAGAACTCTTCACCAAGCCCTACATCTTGAAGGTTTTCTCCTGTATTATTTTACAAGTTTTATAGTCTGTTTTATGTTTAAATCTCTCATTCATTTGTTCCAGCACCATGTTGAGAAGACTGTCTTTCCTCTATTGAATTTCTTTACTTTTGTTACAGATCTGTCAGTCATACTTGTGTGGGCTTATTCCTGGATTCTCCATTCCACTGATTTGGTTTAGTCTCTCCATCAGTAACATACAGCCTTTATTACTGTGGCTATATAATTCATTTAAAAATGTGATAGAATGATTCCCCTCACTTGATTCTTTTTAAGAATTGTTTGGCTTTTCTAATCCTTCACTTTTCATATACATTTTAGAATAATCTTGTTTGTATCTAAGCACCTTGCTGGGGTTTTGTTAGGAGCTGCATTAAGTTGTGTATTAATTTGAGGGAAGATTGACATCTTTCTATTGAGTCTTTCAAACCATGAATAAAATAATGAAATAAAAAAGGAAGTTCACTATGTCATTACTTTAGGGTAGATCTTTTGGTGACAGATTTTTGTTTCCTTCCTCTGAGAATGTCTTGATTTCCCTTCATTCTGAAGCATATTTTCACTGGATACAGAATTTCACTGGATTATAACTTCTTTTAGCACTTGTATCACTTCCTTTTGACTTCCATAGTTTTTGGTGAAAATCTGTTGTAATTTAAAATGCTTTTCTCATGTTAATAGTGCATTGTTTCTCTGGCTACTTTAAAGATTTCCCACCCCAACCCCAACCCCTGCCCTCCCCCCCCCCCCGCCCCACCCCCCGGCCGCCACCGTCTTCAGTATTTAGAAATTTGACTGTGGTTGTGTTTTGCCATGGATTTTATTGGGTATATACTATTTGGAGGTCACTGAATCTTTGTGTTTGATTTTTGACAAATATGGGAAACTCAGTACTGTATATTTCCGTTGGTCCTAAGTTTGTAGCCAGTCCTTTGTCTTCTCTTCTGCTTCATACACACCCCCTCACGCATGTATGTGAAATATGTTTATCTTCTTGAAAACAGAAATTCTGAAAGACTTTGATGAACAGCTTAGACTTACCAACAGCTAAGTAAAATATTTTACTTTTAATAAATATTACAGAAGGGAAAAAAAAAATCTTGAAAATTGTCACATGAAATGATCTCATTAACTACAGTGCCAGTTTGGAATTTGTCAGAGTTTTGTAATATATCTTTGGCCCTGGTGAATGCTGGTACTGCTTTTGTGGTTAGTAGATTAGGGACTCCTAATTAATGAATCACAAGTCCATTTAGACTTATTTTGGATATCCTCCCACCTAACATTTTAATGGGTTTCCCTTGTGGCTTGCTAGGTAGATCAGAATTTTGTCCTACTTGTAATTTATGTCCTGGTTTCCTCAGAGTTTTGAAGTATTATGAAAAGTGCCCAACATAGAGTTGGCTCTTGGTTTTATTTAATGATGGTATGTTGAATAAAATAAATTTTTTTGAATTATGTAATTACAGTTTAGCACAGTTTGGAAATGAAATGAAAATTCTAGGATATCCTATTTTAATGATATTGCAATTCTTGAAATGTACTTAACAAAATAATTTCCCTATGAGATGAACTGAAACTTTTTTTTTTCCTTTTGAAGATTGGGTCCTCCAATTGTTAAGCAGCTTTGGCTTGTTCCTTTTGATACTTATGTTGAAAAATGCCTCAACCCTTCCCAGACCAAAATCACTGCAGATGGTGACTGCAGCCATGAAATTAAAAGACACTTACTCCTTGGAAGAAAAGTTATGACCAACCTAGGTAGCATATTCAAAAGCAGAGACATTACTTTGCTGACTAAGGTCTGTCTAGTCAAGGCTATGGTTTTTCCAGTGGTCGTGTATGGATGTGAGAGTTGGACTGTGAAGAAAGCTGAGCGCCGAAGAATTGATGCTTTCGAACTGTGGTGTTGGAGAAGACTCTTGAGAGTCCCTTGGACTGCAAGGAGACCCAACCAGTCCATTCTGAAGGAGATCAACCCTGGGATTTCTTTGGAAGGAATGATGCTAAAGCTGAAACTCCAGTACTTTGGCCACCTCATGCGAAGAGTTGACTCATTGGAAAAGACTCTGATGCTGGGAGGGATTGGGGGCAGGAGGAGAAGAGGACGACAGAGGATGAGATGGCTGGGATGGCATCACTGACTCGATGGACACAAGTTTGGGTAAACTCCAAGTTTGGGTGATTGACAGGAAGGCCTGGTGTGCTGCGATTCATGGGGTTGCAAAGAGTTGGACACTACTGCGACTGAACTGAACTGATGTATAGGCAGAGATTATTTTTTATCAAGCTTTCTTTGGAGGTGAGTGAATTAATGAGCTGAGAGCCAGGTATTAATGCTAGTAGTGAAGTCGCTCTGTCGTGTCTGACTCTTTGCAACCCCATGGACTGTAGCCTACCAGGCTCCTCAGTCCATGGAATCTTCCAGGCAAGAGTACTGGAATGGGTTGCCATTTCCTTCTCTAGGGGATCTTCCTAACCCAGGGATCGAACCCAGGTCTCTTGCACTGCAGGCAGATGCTTTACTGTCTGAGCCACCAGGGAAGCCTTAATGTTACGGAACTCTAAAAATTCAGAACATGGAGAACTTTATCATGAACTATGCACAGTCATCCTCGTGGCCTCTGTGTAATTAATGTGACTTCATTAGGGAAGGTAATCCACCCCCTCTCCCTCCTGGGATAAACTTTCTGAGAATGGACTGCCCCACATTTAGGTCTTCACTTAATCATTTGTTATTGCCCCACCTCGCTCTCATCCTGCATTGTATGTGGCAATCTGGACTCGGGAGAGGCCCCAGAGTTCTGCTTGGACAGGTCAGCTGGCTGCTGCAGCATCTACTACTCCTGTTGTTGCCTGTAACCTCTTTGGCCGTGCCTCAGCACTCAGAATATATCCTCTTTGCATCTAGAAGATTCTTGAAGTCTACATCTTAGCTATTCAATTTTGGTTTATACCTTTTTATACTTTATTATTTTAAAGAAGTCTAAGGAGGGAAAGCATGTGTGTACGGTTCATCTTGGACAGAAAGCCTCATAGATTCTTAGTCTGACATAAAGGTTCATGATTCTTTTAAAGCATTGTACCGAGATTTCAGTGTCTTAAACTTGCAATATAAATACATATTTTTGATATGAAGTTGTTTAGTATAAAGATAAATTATAGATAATAGGATTTCTCATGAGTGTAAGTTTGAAAAAAAAATGCAACTAGAACCTATAATGCTCAAGAGTTCTGTAAATGTATGTAAAATTAATCTTATTTTTTCATTTGACCTTATTTTAAAATCATAGCTGAACTAGGAAATTTAAAAGGTAAAAATAGCACTGCTGGGAGATAGGTTGTTTGAAGGATATATCTTGGTGACATTGGGACAGTTTTGGCATGTATAGTCAAATTTTATTTTAAAAACAAAACAGAAATACATTTTAAAAGAAAAATGGCCTACATCTGTTAATTCTCAGTTCGAAGATTCTTTGTTGGACTCCCAGCTGGCCATCTATTGTGGGGTGGAATAACCAGAGATCATAAACTGTTGTCCGAGGTATCGTGTTTTGCCTGCAGAGAAGTATAGTTTGGTCCATATAATTTTTAAACATTGAATTAGTTGATCACATATTAATAATTAAGTTCTACATGCAACTTTAATTTCTGGCTTCTTTTGAAAAATTGTGCAACATGGAAATAATACAGCCATAATCAGTTGGTCCTACATAACCTCTCCTTTCAGATGAAAACATTCTTTGGTATTTGGTTCACTCCACTTAGTCAGGCCAGCCTTAGTTAACTGCTACATTTCTGTAGGTATTGGAAATCACAACCCATTTGAACACTTAAAAATTGGCATTTCTTTTGACATTCCTGGTTAATTTTAGTGGCATGCCCTAGCTATGACTCAGTTATTTTCTCTTTCTCAAGTTTCTGGTAGCACTTAGTTTTGTATCATTGGTTCCAAAGCTTGCTCAACTACAAGTTGAATAGTAGCAGCCAGATTCTTAAAGAATCTGGTCTTGGGCAGTAGAAGTAGGGCTAAATATTTGAGCCCATTCAAGCATATCTCCCATCAACCTCACCTCTCCCATCCAAAAGAGACTCAAATATCTTAAGATTTCCTCTTTCCATGTAAGTTGGAGTAAGACTTCTGTCCAATTTGCAACTTCCCATGGCTCAGTTGGTAAAGGATATGCCTGCAATGCAGGAGACCTGGGTTTGATCCCTGGAGAAGGGAATGGCTACCCACTCCAGTATTCTTGCCTGGAGAACTCCAGACAGGGAAGCCTGGTGGGTTATAGTCCATGGTGTTGCAAAAAGTCAGACACAACTAAGTGACTAATGCGCATGAGTAGTTTCTTAGACTTCCTTCATGTAGTGCACAAATAATAGTGCTATATAAGATTGGCTTTTCTGTATATTCAACACCAAGAAAGACCTTTTCAAATTGTACTTACCTCGGTAATGTCTCTTTTTCCTTAATGATGCTGTACCAGGAACCATAACAGCGCACACTATTTATCTTACATTCAGTCTATTGCATCCTGAGTCAAAGGATTTGACAGGAATGGTGCAATGCACTCTACACGTAGTTCTAAGCTGTCTCCTAGAGGCATTTGGTACTAAACCTGCAATCCAGAATTCTGCATTATAGTCCCACAGAATGTGCTACTGTGCCTGCGTCAATTAAGCTTTTGATTATATGACTGTTGAATGGATGAGTGACAGAAACGATCACTTAACACCTTAAAACCCAGCTCCCTTTGATGTTATCTTTGTTGTATAACATTTAAAGGAATGAAAACCTGTCTTCAAAATTTACCTAAAGGTAAGTATATTCAAAAGCAGAGACATTACTTTTCAGACTAAGGTCCGTCTAGTCAAGGCTATGGTTTTTCCTGTGGTCGTGTATGGATGTGAGAGTTGGACTGTGAAGAAGGCTGAGCGCCGAAGAATTGATGCTTTCAAACTGTGGTGTTGGAGAAGACTCTTGAGAGTCCCTTGGACTGCAAGGAGATCCAACCAGTCCATTCTGAAGGAGATCAGCCCTGGGGTTTCTTTGGAAGGAATGATGCTACAGCTGAAACTCCAGTACTTTGGCCACCTCATGCGAAGAGTTGACTCATTGGAAAAGACTCTGATGCTGGGAGGGATTGAGGGCAGGAGAAGAAGGGGACGACCGAGGATGCGATGGCTGGATGACATCACCGACTCGATGGATGTGAGTCTGAGTGAACTCCCGTAGTTGGTGATTGACAGGGAGGCCTGGCGTGCTGCGATTCATGGGGTCGCAAAGAGTCGGGCACGACTGAGTGACTGAACTGAACTGAACTGAACTGTTCAGTCGCTCAGTCGTGTCCAACTCTTTGCGACCCCATGAATTGCAGCACGCCAGGCCTCCCTGTCCAATGCTTTGACCACCTCATGCGAAGAGTTGACTCATTGGAAAAGGTAACTTCAGGCTTTCTTAAAGGCACAATATTCAGTTTTCTGTATTTTATCCAGAAAGCTTCTAAAATTTTTCTTCTGATAGATTTCACTTCCCTATTTATGAATTCTGGGAACTTCTGCTGCTTTCACTCTCTCCACACACTCTCTCCAAGACTGCCACACCGTTTTCCCCCATGTTTAATAGTGCCTCCTCTTTCCCCCCTGCACTGAGCTTTCAGATATTCCTGAGACCACCTGACCCTTTTGTCTGGTCTCCCCCAACCCACTATCCATTCTAAATGTAACTTTTCTGTCAACGTTGTTTTCTCATGAGAATCAGCTCTGTTGTGAATGGGTGAATAAAATTGTCCACTTTATTACATACACATCAAAGAAAACTTGAATGAAGGACATTTAATGTGCTTCTTAACTTGTTCTGCTGACTTTTTTGCTGACTATAGAGCTTCTCCATCTTTGGATGCAAAGAATATAATCAGTCTGATTTTGGTGTTGACCATCTGGTGATGTCCATGTGTAGAGTCTTCTCTTGTGTTGTTGGAAGAGGGTGTTTGCTATGACCAGTGCGTTCTCTTGGCAAAACTCTGTTAGCCTTTGCCCTACTTCATTCAGTATTCCAAGGCCAATTGCCTCTTCACTTTCACGCATTGGTGAAGGAAATGGCAACCCACTCCAGTGTTCTTGCCTGGAGAATCCCAGGGATGGGGTTGCCTGGTGGGCTTCTGTCTATGGGGTCGCACAGAGTCGGACATGACTGAGCGACTTCACTTTTATTTTTCACTTTCATGCATCGGAGAAGGAAATGGCAACCCACTCCAATGTTCTTGCCTGGAGAATCCCAGGGATGGGAGAGCCTGGTGGGCTGCTATCTATGGGGTTGCACAGAGTCAGACACAACTGAGGCAACTTAGCAGCAGCAGCCAGGTGTTTCTTGACTTCCTACTTTTTCATTCCAGTCCCCTATAATGAAAAGGACATCTTTTTTGGGTGTTAGTTCTAAAAAGTCTTGTAGGTGTTCATAGAACCGTTCAACTTCAGCTTCTTCAGCATTACTGGTTGGATTACTGTGATATTGAATGGTTTGCCTTGGAACCAACAGAGATCATTCTGTCATTTTTGAGATTGCATCCAAGTACTGCATTTTGGACTGTTTTGTTGACCATGATGGCTACTCCATTTCTTATAAGAGATTCCTTCCCACAGTAGTAGATATAATGGTCGTCTGAGTTAAATTCACCCATTCCAGTCCATTTTAGTTTACTGATTCCTAGAATGTCGATGTTCACTCTTGCCATCTCCTGTTTGACCACTTCCAATTTGCCTTAATTCGTGGACCTAACATTCCAGGTTCCTAGGTAATATTGCTCTTTACAGCATCGGACCTTGCTTCTATCACCAGTCACACCCACAGCTGGGTATTGTTTTTGCTTTGGCTCCTACCCTTCCTTCTTTCTGGAGTTATTTCTCCACTGATCTCCAATAGCATATTGGATACCTACCGACCTGGGGAATTCCTCTTTCAGTGTCCTATCTATTGTTAGGTAGTTAGAATAGGAAAATGGAGTTCAGAATGGCAGTGGCTAAAAGACAAGGGAGGGAAAAGCCTGCAAAAATAGAAGGAAGGAAGGTCCGAGGACTGGACTGAGGACCTCAGGTAAAATAAACAACCCTCCTGGCTAGCTCAGTTTACATAGGGTAGGCTCAGTGGGAGGAGAAAAAATAATAGAAAGAGGAGCCAAAATTGAGCCAGGGGCTTCTTTTCTCTCTTCTTTTGGGTTGTCCGCCTTCATGCCTCAAGGATGTATTTTCCTTTGCTTGCCAAATAAAACTGAGTTGTAACTCGGAGCTGTAACACTGGTCTGACGCTTCAGGTTTTTGCTGAACCTGAAGCGACAGGTTCTGTGAGACAGAACCAAGGAAATTACACACTCCCCCAACATCTACCTGACTATGATTGAGAGGCATGAAGAAGAGTTACTAAAATAGTGTAGGCTAAAGTAAATTTAGTATTGAGGCAAGTTGTGACTGAGTAAAAGCAGCTCAGAAGACACCCCGTTTGCAGGACCGTTGAGATATTTCTCAATCTCATCTCATGACAATTGAGATTATGGAACAACAGACTGGTTCCAAATCAGAAAAGGAGTATATCAAGGCTGTATATTGTCACCCTGCTTATTTAACTTATATGCAGAGTACATCATGCGAAATGCTGGGCTGGATGAAGCACAAGCTGGAATCAAGATTGCTGGGAGAAATATCAATAACTTCAGATATGAAGATGACACCACCGTTATGGCAGAAAGTGAAGAAGAACTAAAGAGCCTCTTGATGAAAGTGAAAGAGGAGAGTGAAAAAGTTGGCTTCAAACTCAACATTCAGAAAACTAAGATCTTGGCATCTGGTCCATCACTTCATGGCATATAGATGGGGAAACAATGGAAACAGTGAGCGACTTTATGTTTTTGGGCTCCAAAATCACTGCAGATGGTAACTGCAGCCATGAAATTAAAAGATGCTTGCTCCTTGGAAGAAAAATTATGACCAACCTAGACAGCATATTAAAAAGCAGAGATATTACTTTACCAACAAAGATCTGTCTAGTCTAAGTCATGGTTTTTCCAGTGGTCATGTATGGATGTGAGAGTTGGACTATAAAGAAAGCTGAGCACTGTGGAATTGATGCTTTTGAACTGTGGTGTTAGAGAAGACTCTTGAGAGTCCCTTGGACCACAAGGAGATCAAACCAGTCCATCCTAAAGGAAATCAGTCCTGAATATTCATTGGAAGGACTGATGTTGAAGCTGAAACTCCAATATTTTGGCTGCCTGATGCTTAGAACGGATTCACTGGAAAAGACCGTGATGCTGGGAAAGATTGAGCTTTGGAGGAGAAGGGGCCAACAGAGGATAAAATGATTGGATGGCATCACCAACTTGATGGACATGAATTTGAGTAAGATCCGGGAGTTGGTGATGGACAGGGAAGCCTGGCGTTCTGCAGTCCTTGGGGTTGCAGAGTCTGACATGACTGAGCGACTGAACTGAGATATTTTGTTTTTTACTAGAAGCCTGAAAAGATAGTTGTTATTCACAATTATGCACTTAAACGCAAATCAGGAAACTCAGATTCAGAGAGCAGTAGTTTGGTGCTCATAATCATGCTCAAAATTGCATGTGCTCAGCAATTTTCAAGCAGATAAAAATGCTGAAGACAATGATCCTGGTGAGTCTTGAGATCTAATTGATGTGAAATGACTAGAATTTCATAATTTTCAGGTAGAACCACGTACTACTGGAGTCATAGTATAATGAATTCAGATCACCTAGCCTAATCTTTAAATATTGTAAACTTGGGGGTCAGAGATAATTAAAATGGAATTTTGACTTTTTTACACATTTTCAAAGATATATGTGAGTTGTGATCAAACCACAACTAGGATAGCACAGTATAAAGGAAAACAGTGTTATCTATGTGTAAAATATGTGTTTATGATGAAAAGAAGCTATTCAAAGCTACTGTTAGGGATTTCAGTAACTAGTTAAGCAAGAAAAACATTTCTGTTTTTCTTTTTCCTACTTGTTTTCCACAAAGCATTAAATGAAAAGGAGAATTTTTATCTTTTGTTGCCACATATGTTTCTTTTCCCTGTATTTTGTGGGTGATGAAATACCTTAATGGTGAAGTCCAGGTTTCTGCTTAAGTAATTTGTTCTTAGTGGGCTTTTAAATCAAATGTTATCTCTGAGTTTTGAGAATTAAGTCTGCCAAGATTTAAATGAGGAAAAGCATTAATGTTGATCCCTACTGGCATTTAATTTTAAGACTTTGTAGTTGTAAAGCATAAATAGTAAAAATTCAAATTTGAAAAATAAAACTGCTATTTTAAGAAGTTTTTTCTGTGCAGAGAAAAACAATGTGATCTGATGTATGTGCCTTATAGTTACGTTTTGCTTCAGTTCTTATATTTAGTATTTGATCCGTTTTGAGTTAATTTTTGTGTGTGGTGTAAGAAAGGGGTTCGGTTTCATTCCTTTGCATGTAGATATTCAGTTTTCCCAACCCCATTTATTTAAGAGTCTATTATTTCCCCATTATGTGTTTGGTGCCCTTGTCAAAATTGGATTGGTTAGGGACTTCTCTGGTGGTGCAGTGGTCAAGCATCTGCCTTACAATGCAAGGGAAACAGGTTTGATCTCTGGTTTGGGATCTAAGATCCCACATGTCACAGAGCAGCTGAGCCTGTGCACTGCAGTGAAAGATCCTGCATGATGCAGTGAAGATCTCCGGTGCCACAACCAAGACCCAATGTAGCCAAATAAATGCTTTAAAAATGAGTTGGTCATACATGCATGGGATTACATCTGGGCTGTCTCCTCTGTTCTGGTCTGTGTCTTTTTTTAATGCCTGTACCATATGATTTTGATTACTGTAGCTTTGTAATATAGCTTGAAACCAGGAAGTATTATGCCTCCAGCTTTGTTCTTCCATCTTAGGATTGCTTTGACTTTTAGGGGTCTTTTGCAGTTCCATAGAAATTTTAGGATAGTTTATTTATTTATTATTATTTTTTAAAAAATGCTGATGGACTTCTGATAGGGATTGCAGTGAATCTGTAGATTGATTTGGGTATGAACGTTTTGACAAAATTGCTTCTTCAAATCCAGTAATATGATATCTGTTTCCATTTGTTTCTGTCTTCAATTTCTTTCCTCTATCTCATAGTTTTTCAGTGTTCAGGTCTTTTATATCCTTGGTTAAATTTTATTCATAAGTATTTTAGTGTTTTGGGCACTTTCTCTGAACACAGTCAAGGCTCTGTCATTAAAGAAAGGAAAAGCATATATTAGATATGTGTCTCTGGCAGGAGAGCTGTTTTGTAAAACCCACTGATTCTACAAAAGATGTATATTAAAATCATTAAGTTTAAAGCCTTAACATATTAGGCTGGAGTCCTTTCAGATGTTGAATACAGAATCAGGACATTTGTTACTCTTTTTGATCTTATTGCTTTCTCAGACTGTGTGGCCAGAGGAAACACAGATTTTACTAGTGAGAAAATGTGGAAAATATTTGTAATTGGAGGGCAAATTTATGAACATGAAAAATAATACATAAATATGTGGTTTCAAACATGTTTAAATAAAACATTTTATTTTCATATTTATAGTTTTAATGGTCAACATCTTAAATTATATTTTCAAAATTGTGTCATTTTATTCTCTTGCTTTCTAATATCTGTGATCCCATATAAAGTAACTTTCACTTTAAATGACTGGTGTACTTAATTCAATACCAGGAAATAAACGTAGCCAGATAGATTACCAGGATACCTAGTACACTCTGTTCTCCAAATGATATGTGATGTAGGTGTGGAATTGTATAGCCAAAGATGTTTAGTTAGTGAGATCACTGAATTGGTGAAATATTCCTATAAGTTTTAAGAATGAGGCTCTGAATGTATGTGGTTATTTGAAATACAATTTGGACAAGTTTCCAGCGATGCAGAAGAAGTTAAAGTGTCTAGCCAAAAGACTGAATCACTGAAGAAGTGCAGAAAGAACCAGCAATAAACTTGGTAAGTGTCTTTCTGGAAATGCAATCATGTCATTGTTACATAAGTCTT
Organism: Budorcas taxicolor; assembly: GCF_023091745.1. Classification (NCBI taxonomy): domain Eukaryota; kingdom Metazoa; phylum Chordata; class Mammalia; order Artiodactyla; family Bovidae; genus Budorcas; species Budorcas taxicolor. The sequence goes on along the minus strand of NC_068918.1, from coordinate 16,545,845 downwards.
CTTAAGTGTTTTGGGATATTACCAGTAATATAGATTCTATGCCCTTGAGTAATAAAATGTTACTGTTGGTCATTTGGAATTTTAAATGTTACTTTATTTCTAGATGCAGCTGAGTCAGTTTTCTTTTTGGTTTCTAGGGGAGGCCTCAAAGTAATTATATTTTCTTACAGTTGAATAACTATGTAAACAATGTTTCTTCACATATGAAAAATATTTAAAGGTGCAAGATATAAATGATAGTGTTTTTAGATTCTGAAATCTTGTGAATTATAAAGTCCTCAAAGATTTTTATGTATATAAGGAAATGATTTAGTAACAAAATTAGCTTTATCCTAAGACTTCCAAGAGCCAAAATAAATTAGATGGGTCTCTAAAGTAGTCTGTGGACTAGTTAGTATTATTTCAGCAGCCGATATTTTTAGGGCACTGTGCTGGAGAGTGAGGGGCATAAAAGCAATTAAAACATTCTTTGTCCTTAAGAAGTATATAGTTTGAGCAAATAACACAGGGAATAGCTCATGACACAGGACAGTTAACCAATATTTAATGCAATTCCACCCATAAAAATCTATGCTACTAACAGCATAGATTGCCTGTTTTGGTTATTGCTGTTTGACAAATCACCCTAAAACTTAATGGCTTAAGACAATGGCGCTTTTATTGTTTGTTATGATTCTTTGGATTGGCTGAAGCTCAGCTGGGCTGTTCTGCTGGTTTCACTTGAAGTCTCATATTGCAGTCAGATGATAACTGGGCTGGGATATCCAAGATGACTTCTTCACTCATGTGTCTGGGCCTCGGGTCTCTTCCAAGTTGATTCTCTCTTCCCATAATGTCTCATCCTCTAGAATATCTTCATGTGGCCTCTATCCAATGGGACTGCTTTAAATCATGGATTGAGGCTCCAGGAATCAGGAAGTAGACATTTTAGTACTCTTAAATGTACTTAGATCAAAAGTACCAGGATATCCATTTTAGCACCATTTCCATTGGTCAAGGCAGTCACAAGAAAGCAGCCTGTGCTGTGGTAGGGGAATAAACTCTTGATATGAGGGAGAGCATATAGGTAACTGAGGTATTTTTGAAAGCCATCTTTGGAGATCAGACAGCACACTGCCTAATTCGTGGTCTAGGCCTTACTCTAGGAATTCTAAGAAATGGAGGATTCTCTGAATTTGAGTGACTAAGGAAATCCCTAAGAATTAGCCTAGGCTTTTTCCTGAGTTAAAAGGGTCAGGAGATGATATGGGGAGGGTGGTGGGAGGGGGGTTCAGGATTGGGGACTCATGTACACCCGTGGCAGATTCATGTCAATGTGTGGCAAAACCAATACTGTATTGCAAAGTAAAAAAAAAAAAATAATAATAATAGAAAATAATAAAGAGCACACACACAAAAATACATAAAATAAATTAAAAAAATAAAGATATATTTCATTTAACCCAGTATATCCAAAAAAAAAAAGAGGCATGGAGAAGATATCAGGGAAACTGGGAGCAGAGGGAGTTATGGGATACTCAAGAAGGATAGCATTTGCAAAGGTACACAGGTGGGAAAACAAAGTCATTAGTTAGTAAGGACTCTAATAACAATTTTTAAAAAGTTGGCCCAAAGTAATAGCGATCAGAATTAACATTGCGTATTTCATTAATATAGAAAGGACTGGTGAAGATGCACAGAAAGTAGATGGTTTTAAAAGCCTGATGCAGTTCTACATATGGAGAATATTTAAAAACAAGAAAGCCAGTGACTTTTAAAAATTGAACCATTTTGAACCTAGAAATGAGATGGCAAAATTTTATTTGGGAGAATTTTTTTTTAAGAGTTGAGATTTTATTCAGGCAGCTGGACAATGCCAGTCTAATGCATCATGCCACTTGAATGCAGGACAAGTAAAGAAAGACATGTGTAGACATGGCTTGGGAATTTTGCCTCTTGGATGATTAAGTTTGGTAGAATGCAGATTCATGGCCACTGAGCTTGTATTCATCAGCACTGAGGTGAGACCCAATAGCTCAGACAGCAAACAATACAGATCTCCTGAGAGCAAATAAGTCTTGACCTTAATATCATTATGTATACTGTGAAATAAGATTCTTATATGAATTCTTAGTAAAGCAAATCATTAAAACTGCTGCCACTTTGAAATTTGAATAACAAAATTAGCTTCAGGCATATAATAATTCCGTTCATTCATTCAACACTTTTGTTGACTATTTGCTATATGAATTGTTCTTTACTGAGGAAATGCAATAATGTGTAAACTGTTCTCATTTTTAGGAAGTTCTTTATTTGTCTGGAATGTTCCTGTTATTTCCATATATTGATACTATTTCTGTGATCTGAAGTGAAGTGAAGTGAAAGTTGCTCAGTTGCGTCCTACTCTTTGTGACCCCATGGACTATACGTTCCATGGAATTCTCCAGGCCAGAATACTGGACTGGGTAGTCTTGACCTTCTCCAGAGAGTCTTCCCAACCCAGGGATCGAACCCAGGTCTCCCGCATTGCAGGCAGATTCTTTACCAGTTGAGCCACAAGGGGATGAACATAAACTAATCCCTTCTACAAGATATTCCTAAACAATCTGGAGAGACAAACATTCCCAGTGACCAAGTTTCATTTGTTCCCTAAGTTTTTCAAAGTTAATGCTGTGCTGAAGCTTTCATAATTCACATTCGTTCAGGCATTTATCAAATTCCATGTATGAGTTAGAAACAAGTCAAGATGGCTTTTGAACTGTGACCTGTATTATGAGAAGGATTCAGCCTTGAGATCTGGTTGGAGCACAACAGCCCTGGAGAAGAAAATAAACCTAATGTGTTCAAGGGACAGAATATTAGCCTTGCTGTAGCATACAAAAGAGATAAGTCAGAACAGATAACGTGTGGCATCTGAGGCCATAATATGGGTTTTTTAATTTATTCTGAGTGAGGAGGGAAGATATTGGAATGTTTTGAGCAGGAAAGTGACATGACTATAATTTAGCTTTTATTTCTGATTCTTGATGGAAGAGAAAATGTAGAGGAGCAAGGGCCAGGAGGATGTCAGGAAGCTGTTACAATAGTCAACAGAGATGATAGCCACCTGTGTTAGGTAGAAGTAGGGAATTGGTGAGATGCTGGGTGCTCTCTGCCCCTCACCCCTTTGTCCATCCCGTTTTTGCTCTCCACATATTTCCCCTTTCCTCTCAACCAGTTAGTGAGTGCCTATCTTGGGCCTCACAGCATTTCACGCCTTTTCCAGTCCTCTTTTCTCTCTTACTTTACTTCCTCCTCTGTTGTTTCTTGCCCATATTCCTCTCCTGTTTTTTTTTTTTTCCCATATCATTTGTTTCTGATTGTCCCCTTTTGTCTGTTACTCATCACTATTTTAGCTTTATGCAAGCCTTACATAGGCTGCCTATTCCTATTCACTGATGAGACTAATTTTTTATCCTTTTGAGGAGGCAGATGAAGGGTCCAGTCTTTTCTAATTTATCCAGTCTAGGAAATTTAAAATGCTCAGATCTAGTCTTTCTGTCCTATACAGGGGTGTGTAGAACTAGTTCTCACTGTGTCCTTGACTGACCCTGGAGAGGTCTCAAATTGCAGTGGCTCATAATAGGAAGCTATCAGTAAATACAGCATGCATGTCCTGTAGCTGAAACTGGCTGAGATACCCAGTTCTGATAGGTGCTTATGAGTTTTTCTTGGTGCTAGGAATGACTAAGTGAATAAATGAATGGAAATAAAAATTTGCTACAGAAGAGGAAGGATTTTCTAGTCTACCCAAGCTGATAACCATGTATCCTTGTGTGTTTGTGTATGTATATACGTATGGTTATATATATATATACTTTCTTAGTGGCTTTTATCTTCCAGACCAGATCTTAGGACATAGGCATACAAGTGTACCAAGCAGCACACCTTCCTTCTGAGACAGGTTGGGCATTTTTCAAGGTCAAATTATTCCTGGCCTGGGATTCCATCTACATTTTGTTTTATATAATGCTACATTAGAAATAGCTTCTCTTGTCATCTTGTCATTAATGTTGAGAGTTAGATCAGCCAATTAGATCTCCTATGAACAGTAATAGAGTTAACAAGGCAAGGGCCAGGATGGTTAAGAGAGCACAACCAGAGTAGTTGCTGCAACTGAAGTTCTGGAACTGGGCATTTCTTAGGAATGACCACTGTCAGAATTTCTATGGCTAATTCTGTCATACAGGTGCTTCCCTGGTGGTGCAGTAGTAAAGCATATGCCTGCCAATGCAGGAGATGTGGGTTCAATCCCCTGAAGTAGGAAATTGCAATTCACTCCAGGATTCTTGCTGGGAAAATTCCATGGACAGAGGAACCTGGCAGGCTACAGTCAAGGGGGGTCTCAAAGAGTTGGACACAGCTGAGCATGTACACATGCTGCCATACAAATCATGTTTCTAGCTATATTATTAAAACACTTAAATATTTCCTAAAGGCAAACTGAAGGGTGTGTAATACTATTTGTTAACTTAGGAACTGCCAGCAGAAAAGTGTTCCCCAAGATAAGTAAAGTACCATTGATTAATAAAATGAGAGAAGGTGGGAAGAACACAGATGCCTTGTGCCAATGGGAGCACCCTTGGGCTTCTGTGTGTCTGGGATGGGGCTGTGGGTGGTACACTGGTTCTCTCTCATTTTGATAAAACTGCCACATGATTAATTTGTTCTATATGTGCAGTTCAGTCTGTGTGTACACATCTTTACGTAAAGATGATGTTCTGTTTTTATAGGTGAAGGAAATCAGCAGTGTGTCAATTAAATACATTCTTTAATTAAATTTTATTTTTAAATTTTAGAATTTGGGGAGAGAGATAAAAGAATACAGGGTCTTTTCTCCTAGTTGTGTGCAGAAAGGGGTATGTGTGAATTGGGGAGAGCAGGAGAACCCTTTGACCCAGACCTTTATTCAGGAAGAGTATCACATTATATTGCTTTCCTTCAACTAAATTTATATGAATAACTACAGAGATACAATTTAAGGTAAAGAGCACATCCTTTTATGGAAACATGCATTCTCCAATTAACTGCTCACCACTTTACATATGCATCAATTTATCTACCCCACCCCCAGCTTCCGATTGTAAAGGAAACAGTCCAGAATTTGCTACAGAATCAAGGTAGGTTTGAGTTGCTGCTATTGAAAATGCTTTAATCTCTGGTAAAATATAATGGCAGGCAAGTGTGGTCACTGTCTACTTAATTTATAAGATGTGGTTCTTAAGTAAGCTATCCTTTTTTAGTAAGTGAAGATGGGGAGGAAGGGAGAAACAAACCTAGTAACAGTTTCCACAGTGTTGCTGAACTCAGGTTGCAGAAGGTGATATTTAAGTACAGTGCCAGAATTTTTTCATCTGGTCTGAGTCTGTTGTACCACAAAATTGGAACTGTTAGAAACTTTTCTCAAAAGCACACCTAAATGTACTTTAAATCCATCTTTTGTCTTGTTTTGCATAAGTAAACCACATGCTAACACACCACACACTTTTAAGAGCACTATCCAAACATTACAAAGTCAGTTCCAAAGTCCAGACAATTTCCAGTTCCTCTGTCAGAAAGCAAATAACAACAAAAGACTTATTCCAAACATAAGTCAACCAGAACCTTGGAGAACCTTCACAGTGACTTACTTTACACAACTTCAGGAAATTTTGTGAATAACCCACTGTGGGGAGCACATAACCCTATAATACTCAGAACATATTGCCCAAGTTACACATGGTGACAAGGTAAACATTTGCTTAAGAACTCCTTCCAAGGGGGAAGTGGTGTGAAATAACCAGGGGGTGCTCTTCCATCTCTGAAACCCCAAATTAGCTATCGCCTTGGCTGTACCCAACACTCTTAAGGTCTGAGTGCTATGAATTATCTCTTCCTTTGTTTCAAAGAAAACAAACTTTTCCACCAAAATACTTCCAATTGTTAACCTGCTGGAATGAAGGTAGGAGTTGAGTATGCATGCATGTTAAGTGCCATTATTTCTGATTCTTCTGTATTTCTTGCCATGTAAGCATTTGTCATCTGACTACTAGTGACTCTGTACATAGATACAATTTTTTTATGTATTAGTGCTTTTCTGCTGCAGAGTCCACAATGATTGATCACTTGTGGAGATTCTCAGCATGGATGCAATTCCCAGGTAATTGTTATAGTACCATAAAACCATGGTACACCAACTTCATTTTAGTAGTTTTACACTTAGTTATAACTCCAAATACACGGGCCATTAAAGTTAAAATGTCCCTTGAGTTTCTTTCTAACATTACATTTATTTCAACCACTACAGATGGAAACAAAACAAAAATAATGTACTGAGCGTAAACATTCTGTCTCTGAATAAAGTAAAGCTATGATGGTGAGATATTTTATCATAGTGCTTCAGGACTCATTCTTGCTGTGATAAATTGCCAAATGCACATTGGGTGCATAAAACAGGGAAGAGCTATTAATCTTATGTTGATAGTATGAACTAAAGTCCAGAAGAGAATCAGAGCTGTATGCACACAATAAGATACATAGAATGCATAATGTCAGACATATTTCTGTGACAATTTGAAAATATTGTTCCCGATTCCCATAGCTGCATTCCTTGGAGGAAGAGGAAATCCATTACAGATTCTTGATGGAAGAAGTTCGTGGATAAGTAAGTGAATAAAGATGAAGCAGGAGAGGTTTGTTACTAGTGTTGTAAATGAAAATACATTTTATTATGAAACTTAAAGAATTTTGACCTGGTTTTAAATGTAGAAGAAATAAATATTTTATTTTCTATTGATACTTTGTTACATCTCAGGAAGCAATTTCTTTTTGGTAGATAAATAATTGGTACTTCAGTATCTGGTCTTTTGGGGCTTCCCAGCTGTTGCTAGTGAACAACAGAATCTGCCTGCCAGTGCATGAGACATAAGAGATATGGGTTCAATCCCTGAGTTGGGAAGATCCCCCAGAGGAGGGCCTGGCAACTCATTCCAGTATTCTTGCCTGGAGAATCCCATGGACAGAGGGACCTGATGGGCTACAGTCCATAGGGTTGCAAAGAGTTGGACACAACTGAAGCAACTTAGCACGCACACATCTGGCCTTTTTATGCTGGATGCTAATTCTGTGTTAATTGTTATTTATTGAGATTGACAAATAAAAAATGTAATGCTGAAAAATGAATCAGTTATAGTAACTAGTAAATCTACTCGCGAAGCATAGCAGCACACCAGCTTGGTACCAAGTCCTCTCTAGGAAGGACATGGATTATACCGGTAATAGACTATCTCTAAGGAGTCCCAAATGCGTGAAACTGGAGATGGAGGTTCCCTTAATCCCATGAAACAATTCTTTTGTTGAAAAGTTTGAAGAGTAACCCTTAAAATTATGAGGTCAAGACTTTGCCTTTTTCTCCTTGTAAGATGTTCCTTCATGGAAAATGGGTAAATTTATCAGAAGAATGCTGGAAGAGATTTTGCTAATACTTGAGCCTGAGGTCTACATTGTATGTACTTTAGGAATGAAGAAAAGATACTGGCCCCCAGTGCTGTCAGATTGGCCTTTTAGGTGAATTTAATGCTTTTGATTTTTATATGCTGTTCTGCTTCCCCTGAAACCTACACTGATTTATTCCAACCAATGTGGTCTGAATTCCATCCAACATTTTACTAATATTTATCAGTGCTAAACTCGGTATTGCTTGATAAGTCAAATTTGTTGCAAATCACTTCCAGTTGTACAAATACATTATTTACTCATAACTGGTAAAAGCTCCATGCTGACATTAAATGAGTCGACATACTCATGTAATTACCTGGGTTGGCAGTCTGGTTAAGTGTGATTATTCTGGAGAAAGAAAAATCAAAAGAATTACAGTATAATTCCATGAAAACTATAATTTTTGACAGTTATAAAAGTAGGCATTTTCCAAAAATGTGTTTCATTTTATTGTAACAATCTTTATTTTTCTATTTCTTTTTATAAAGTCCCTATAAATTGTCTGAAATTTGGATAGATAGATTTAAATATTTCAATCAGGTCTTGGCAGCTGATGAACTGAACTTAGTTTCAAATGACCCACCCTCCAGTTTGAGTTCATGGGTTGTGCCACCAACCCCTGAAGATAAGGATGAAATGACTCACTGCCAGGGGAAATGCTTGTGGCACAACTCCAATTTGGAACAGAGACTGACAGTTGATTTAAGCTTGGGAGCAGAGGGAGAGAAGGAGCCAAACTCCACACTGAAGCTGGAATAAGGCTGTCATAGTACTGAAACCGTTCTCCCAGATTCACTGGGTTGCTTTCAAATCGTGTATTGAATAAAAATAATGAGACCTCAGATCTGGTACTGATTTAATCCAGAAAGCCACCATTGAGCTTAGAGATGAGCAATGGCCCTGCTGTTGTCTCTAACGCTGGTCGTGACAGAGGGGTTCTGTCTGCTTTAGGTTGAGCTGTCACAGAAGAAACTGAAGGACAGAAGAGGTTGATAAATCCTACTCTGGCATGTGGACCATGTTTTAGGTGTCTCTATAAGGTCATGGGCAGGAAGCACTCCCTGTCCTAAGGCTAACACATCATGTAATGTGTGGTAGTGGTGGCTTAGTCGCTAAGTTGTGTCCAGCTCTTGTGATCCCATGGACTGTAGCCTGCCAGGCTCCTCTATCTGTGGGATTCTCCAGGGTTTTGATTCCCTTCTCCAGAGAATCTTCCCGACCCAGCAATCGAAAAGGGTCTCCTGCATTGCAGGCAGATACTTTACCAACAGAGCTATGAGGGAAGCCCTCATCACATAATGTGTAGTAGGCACAAAATATTTCATTATTTAACAAGAATTTATTAAGCTTCTATTATGCACCAAGTATGGTGCAACTAGTATTCAGGGTAAACAAGTAGTGGCCTCCACAACACACTGTTGTTATAGTGGCCTTGCTGAAATTAAGGTAAAAAAAATGATTTTATAAAAAAGTAATGATTTATGGATTTATTTTATGACTCAGTCCATCTACAGACCACTTACAAAACTATAATACTTGTTAAATTTCAGTTAGTTCAGTCACTCAGTTGAGTCTGACTCTTGGTGATCCCATGGACTGCAGCACGCCAGGATTCTCTGTCCATCACCAACTCCTGGAGTTAGCTTAAACTCATGTCCATCGAGTTGGTGATGTCATTCAACCATCTCATCCTCTGTCATCCCTTTCTCTTCCTGCCTTCAATCTTTCCCAGCATCAGGGTCATTTCCAAGGAGTCAGTTCTTCATATCAGGTGGCCAAAGTATTAGAGTTTCAGCTTCAGCATCAATTCTTCCAATGAACATTCAGGACTGATTTCCTTTAGGATTGACTAGTTTGATCTCCTTGCACACCAAGGGACTCTCAAGAGTTATCTCCAACTTAATAGTTCAAAAGCATCAATTCTTCAGTGCTCAGCGTTCCTTATGGTTCACTTCTCACATCCATACATGACTACTGGAAAAACCATAGCTTTGAGTAGATGGACCTTTGTCAGCAAAGTAATGTCTCTGCTTTTTAATATGCTGTCTAGGTGGGTCATAGCTTTTCTTCCAAGGAGCAAGCATGTTTTAATTTCATGACTGCACTCATCATCTGCAGTGATTTTGGAGCCCAAGAAAATAAAGTTTGTCACTGTTTCCATTGTTTCCCCATCTGTTTGCATGAAGTGATGGGACCGGATGCCATAATCTTAGTTTTCTGAATGTTGAGTTTTAAGCCAACCTTTTCACTCTCCTCATTTACTTTCACCAAGAGGCTCTTTAGTTCTTCCTCGCTTTCTGCCGTATGGGTAGTGTCATCTGCGTATCTGAGGTTATTGGTATTTCTCCCAGCAATCTTCATTCCAGCTTGTGCTTTGTCCAGCCCGGCATTTTGCATGATATACTCTGCATATAATTTAAATAAGCTGGGTGACAATATATAGCCTCGACTTACTCCTTTCCCAATTTGGAACCAGTCTGTTGTTCCACGTCTAGTTCTAACTATTGCTTCTTGACCTGCATGCAGATTTCTCAGGAGGCAGGTAAGGAGTTCTGGTATTCCATCTCTTGAAGAATTGCCCACAGTCTGTTGTGATCTACACAGTCAAAAGCTTTGGCATAATCAATAAAGCAGAAGTATATGTTTTTCTGGTATTCTTTTTCTTTTTCGATGATCCAACGGATGTTGGCAATTTGATCTCGGTTCCTCTGCCTTTTCTAAATCCATCTTGAACATCTGGAAGTTCAAAGCCTGACTTGGAGAATTTTGAGCATTACTTTGCTAGCGTGTAATATGAGTGCAATTGTGTGGTACTTTGAACATTCTTTGGCATTGCCTTTCTTTGGAATTGGAATGAAACTGACCTTTTCCAGTGCTGTGGCCACTGCTGAATTTTCCAAATTTGCTGGCATATTGAGTGCAGCACTTTCACAGCATCATCTTTTAGGATCTGAAATAGCTCAACTGGAATTCCATCACCTCCACTAGCTTTTTATGTAGTGATGCTTCCTAAAGCCCGCTTGATTTCACATTGCCGGATGTCTGGTTCTAGGTAAGTGATCACACCACCATGGTTATATGGGTCATGAAGATCTTTTTTGTATAGTTCTATGTATTGTTGCCACATCTTCTTAATATCTTCTGCTTCTGTTAGGTCCGTACCATTTCTGTCTTTTATCGTGCCCATCTTTGCATGAAATATTCCCTTGGTATCTCTGATTTTCTTGAAGAGATCTCTAGTCTTTCCCATTCTATTGTTTTCCTCTGTTTCCTTGCATTGATCACTGAGGAAGGCTTTTTTATATCTCCTTGCTATTCTTTGTAACTCTTAATTCAAATGGGCATATCTTTCCTTTTCTCCTTTGCCTTTCACTTCCCTTCTTTTCTGAGCTATTTGTAAGGCCTCCTCAAACAACCATTTTGCCTTTTTGCATTTCTTTTTCTTGGGGGTGGTCTTGATCCCTGCCTCCTGTACAATGTTTGAACCTTCGTCCATAGTTTTTTAGGCATTCTGTCTATCACCTCTCATCCTTTGAATCTATTTGTCCCTTCCACTGTATAATCATAAGGGATTTGATTTAGGTCATACCTGAATGGTCTAGTGGTTTTCCCTACTTTCTTCAATTTAAATCTGAATTTGGCAATAAGGAGTTCATGATCTGAGCCACAGTCAGTTCCCGGTCTTGTTTTTGCTAACTCTGTAGAGCTTCTCCATCTTTGGCTTAAAGAATAAAATCAATCTGATGTCAGTATTGACTATCTGGTGATGTCCATGTGTAGAGTGTTCTCTTGTGTTTTTGGAAAAGGGTGTTTGCTGTGAACAGTGAGTTCTCTTAGCAAAACTCTGTTAGCCTTTGTCATACTTAATTTTACTCCAAGACCAAACTTGCCTGTTACTCCAGGTATTTCTTGACTTCCTACTTTTGCATTCCAGTCCCCTATGATGAAAAGGACATCTTTTTGGGGTATTAGTTCTAGAATGTCTTTTAGGTCTTCATAGAACCATTCAACTTCACCTTCAGCATTACTGGTAGGTGTATAGACTTGGATTACTGTAACGTTGAATGGTTTGCCTTGGAAACAAACAGAGATCATTCTGTTATTTTTGAGATTGTACCCAAGAACTGCATTTTAGACTTTTTGTTGACTATGAGGGCTGCTTCATTTCTCCTAAGGGATTCTTGCTCACAGTAGTAGATATAATGGTCATCTGAATTAAATGTGCCATTCCAGTCCATTTTAGTTCACTGATTCCTAAAATGTCGATTTTCACTGTTGCTGTCTCCTATTCGACCACATCTCATTTACCTTAATTCATGGACCTAACATTCCAAGTTCCTAAGCAATATTGCTCTTTACAGCATTGGACTTTACTTCCATCACCAGTCACATCTACAACTGGCATTGTTTTTGCTTTGGCTCCATCTCTTCATTCTTTCTGGAGTTATTTCTCCACCGATCTCCAGTAGCATATTGGGTACCTACCGACCTGGGGAGTTCATTTTCAGTGTCCTATATTTTTGCCTTTTTTATACTGTTCATGGGGTTCTCAAGGCAAGAATACTGAAGTGGTTTGCTAATCCCTTCTCCAGTGGTTCACATTGTGTCAGAACTCTCCACCCTGACCCGTTCGTCTTGAGTTGGCCCTACACCGCATGGCTCATAGTTTCTGAGTTACACAAAGCTGTGGTCCCATAGGTGCATGGGACCTTTTGAAGGAGGTTGCCATTATCTTCATTACTTCCAACATAGTTTAGTCTCAGGTCAAACAACAGGGAGGGAACACATCCCCATCCATCAACAGAAAATTGGATTAAAGATTTCCTGAGTGTGGCCCTGCCCATCACAACCGGACCCAGTTTCCCCCACAGTCAATCTCTCCCAACAGGAAGCCTCCATAAGCCTCTTATCCTTCAGAGGGCAGACAGAATGAAACTCACAATCACAGAAAACTATTAAATTTATCCATGATTTTTCTTTCAGTTATATATAAAAAAACATAGCTTTGTACATTTTCTCTCTGTTATAAAATTATATTCTATTTAAAAGTTGATTTATAACTTTTAAATATATAGAATATAATGTGTTGGCTTCCATTTTTATTCTTGCTCTTGCCTCAGGGCTCCAAAATGTTAGCATTCACCAGGATAGCTAGTTATTTGGTGACAGACTTTACAGTGTTTTTAACATATTGTTTTCCATAAATTACTTCAAAATTGAAATGATTTAAGAAAAAAAAACTTACTGTACTTTTTACTGCAGTTTTTCTACTGTTTTTCTCATGTCCAGTTCTAATCTCTGTAAGGGTTGCCAGGGGTTATTGTGAGTGTAGAAAATTTGTCTATCTGTCTGCACGCCCTCCTCCCTATCATCTCCCCCACTCCCAGTTCCACTTCTAATCTTTTCTCTTGACTGAGCTTCCCAGGCTCTATTCTGCTGATTTTGCCCCAGGATCTTTCCCTCTAATTCACTCTTTGAATTGATGGGAAGTTGGCCAAGTTTTTAATTTGGCATCTCCTCAAAATACTGCATTTGGTACCATCTACTACATACTCTGGCTTCCCTGGTGGCTCAGCGGTAAAGAATCTGTCTACAATGCAGGAGCTATAGTAGACATAGGTTCAGTCCCTAGGTTGGGAAGATCCCCTGGAGGAGGGGAGGGCAACCCACTCCAGTAGTCTTGCCTGGGGAATCCCATGGACAGAGGAGCCTGGCATGTTATGCTCCATGGGTTCGCAAAGAGTCGGACACAAGTGAAGTGACAGCAGAGTACTACATACTCCTCCCCATCTCCCCCCTCACCCCTCTCCATGATCATCATGATCATTGGTATCCACTTCCCATATTGGGAAGAAGGAGGTGAAGAGATAGTCTTGTAAATAAGCTAATAAACTTCTATATAAACAGGAATTTAATTGGTAATATGTAAACATTATAAATCAAGAAATTGCAGTATAAATATATTCTTTTGAAATATAGAATTATATTAAAGGTAAAAGTGATTTGGGAGCATCCTCTGTGGCTCAGTGGTGAAGAATTCACCTGTAATGCAGGAGACACATGTTCCATCGCTGGGTCAGGGATCACCTCAGTTCAGTTCAGTTCAGTCACTCAGTCATGTCGGACTCTTTGTAACCCCATGGAATGCAGCATGCCAGGCTTCCCTGTCCGTCACCAACTCCCAGAGCTTACTCAACTCATGTCTATTGAGTTGGTGATGCCATCCAACCATCTCAGCCTCTGTTGTTCCCTTCTCCTCCTGCCTTCACTTTTTCCCAGCATCAAGGTCTTTTCCAGTGAGTCAGTTCTTCACATCAGGTGGCCAAAGTATTGGAGTTTCAGCTTCAACATCAGTCCTTCCAATGAATATTCAGGACTGATTTCCTTTAGGATTGACTGGCTTGGATTCCTTGCTGTCCAAGGGACTTTCAAGAGTCTTCTCCAACACCACAGTTCAAAAGCATCAATTCTTCAGTGCTCAGCTTTCTTCATAGTCCAACTCTCACATCCATACACGACTACTGGAAAAACCATAGCCTTGACTAGACAGACTTTTGTTGATGAAGTAATATCTCTGCTTTTCAATATGCTGCCTAGGTTGGTCAAAACTTTTCTTCCAAGGAGCAAGCATCTTTTAATTTCATGGCTGCAATCACCATCTGCAGTGATTTTGAAGCCCAAGAAAATAAAGTCTTATTGTTTCCCTATCTATTTGCCATGAAGTGATGGGACTGGATATCATGATCTTAGTTTTCTGAATATTGAGGTGTTTTTTTTTTTTTTTTTTGGTTTGTTTATTTTTATTTATTTAAAATTTTTTTATTTTTACTTTATTTTACTTTACAATACTGTATTGGTTTTGCCATACATTGACATGAATCCGCCACGGGTGTACATGAGTTCCCAATCCTGAACCCTCCTCCCACCTCCCACCCCATATCATCTCTCTGGATCATCCCCGTGCACCAGCCCCAAGCATCCTGTATCCTGTATTGAACATAGACTGGTGATTCGTTTCTTACATGTTAGTATACATGTTTCAATGCCATTCTCCCAAATCATCCCACCCTCTCCCTCTCCCTCAGACTCCAAAAGTCTGTTCTATACATCTGTGTCTCTTTTGCTGTCTCGCATACAGGGTTATCATTACCATCTTTCTAAATTCCATATATATGTGTTAGTATACTGTATTGGTGTTTTTCTTTCTGGCTTACTTCACTCTGTATAATCGGCTCCAGTTTCATCCACCTCATTAGAACTGATTCAAATGTATTCTTTTTAATGGCTGAGTAATATTCCATTGTGTATATGTACCACAGTTTTCTTATCCATTCATCTGCTGATGGACATCTAGGTTGTTTCCATGTCCTGGCTATTATAAACAGTGCTGCAATGAACACTGGGGTACACGTGTCTCTTTCAATTCTGGTTTCCTCGGTATGTATGCCCAACAGTGGGATTGCTGGGTCATAAGGCAGTTCTATTTGCAATTTTTAAAGGAATCTCCACACTATTCTCTGTAGTGGCTGTACTAGTTAGTAAGAGGGTTCCCTTTTCTCCACACCCTCTCCAGCATTTATTGCTTGTAGACTTCTGGATCACAGCCATTCTGACTGATGTGAAATGGTACCTCATTGTGGTCTTGATTTGCATTTCTCTGATAATGAGTGATGTTGAGCATCTTTTCATATGTTTGTTAGCCATCTGTATGTCTTCTTTGGAGAAATGTCTTATTTAGTTCTTTGGCCCATTTTTTGATTGGGTCATTTATTTTTCTGGAATTGAGCTGCATAAGTTGCTTGTATATTTTTGAGATTAGTTGTTTGTCAGTTGCTTCATTTGCTATTATTTTCTCCCATTCTGAAGGCTGACTTTTCACCTTGCTTATAGCTTCCTTTGTTGTGCAGAAGCTTTTAATTTTAATTAGATCCCATTTGTTTATTTTTGCTTTTATTTCCAGTATTCTGGGAGGTGGATCATAGAGGATCCTGCTGTGATTTTTGTCGGAGAGTGTTTTGCCTATGTTCTCCTTTAGGAGTTTTATAGTTTCTGGTCTTACGTTTAGATCTTTAATCCATTTTGAGTTTATTTTTGTGTGTGGTGTTAGAAAGTGATCTAGTTTCATTCTTTTACAAGTGGTTAACCAGTTTTACCAGCACTACTTGTTAAAGAGATTGTCTTTACTCCATTGTATATTCTTGCCTCCTTTGTCAAAGATAAGGTGTCCATAGGTGTGTGGATTTATCTCTGGGCTTTCGATTTTGTTCCATTGATCTATATTTCTGTCTTTGTGCCAGTACCATACTGTCTTGATGACTGTGGCTTTGTAGTAGAGCCTGAAGTCAGGCAGGTTGATTCCTCCAGTTCCATTCTTCTTTCTCAAGATTGCTTTGGCTATTCGAGGTTTTTTGTATTTCCATACAAATCTTGAAATTATTTGTTCTAGTTCTGTGAAAAATACCGCTGGTAGCTTGATAGGGATTGCATTGAATCTGTAGATTGCTTTGGGTAGTATACTCATTTTTACTATATTGATTCTTCCGATCCATGAACATGGTATATTTCTCCATCTATTAGTGTCCTCTTTGATTTCTTTCATCAGTGTTTTATAGTTTTCTATATATAGGTCTTCAGTTTCTTTAGGTAGATATATTCCTAAGTACTTTATTCTTTTTGTTGCAGTGGTGAATGAAATTGTTTCCTTAATGTCTTTTCTTTCTCATTATTAGTGTATAGGAATGCAAGTGATTTCTGTGTGTTGATTTTATATCCTGAAACTTTACTATATTCATTGATGAGCTCTAGTAATTTTTTGGTGGAGTCTTTAGGGTTTTCTATGTAGAGGATCATGTCATCTGCAAACAGTGAGAGTTTTACTTCTTCTTTTCCAATTTGGATTCCTTTTATTTCTTTTTCTGCTCTTATTGCTGTGGCCAAAACTTCCAGAACTATGTTGAATAGTAGCAGTGAAAGTGGGCACCCTTGTCTTGTTCCTGACTTTAGGGGAAATGCTTTCAATTTTTCACCATTGAGGATAATGTTTGCTGTGGGTTTGTCATATATAGCTTTTATTATGTTGAAGTATGTTCCTTCTATTCCTGCTTTCTGGAGAGTCTTTATCATAAATGGATGTTGAATTTTGTCAAAGGCCTTCTCTGCATCTATTGAGATAATCATATCGCTTTTATTGAATATTGAGTTTTAAGCCAACTTTTTCACTCTGCACTTTTTCTGAATATTCGTAAAAAAAATTTCTTTTTGGTCCATTTCTTTGGATCCATTCTTGTATGTCAGTGAGTTTACATATTTTCCTGTATACTATTTTCTGCCATTTTAATGGTCTTATTCTTCAGGTAGGCAAGAGCCTTAAACAGATTGTGTGCGTGTGTTCTCACTTGCTCAGTCATGTCCAGCTCTTTGCAACCCTATGACTGCAAGCCCACCAGCCTCCTCTGTCCATGGAGTTTTCCAGGCAAGAATACTAGAGTGGGTTGCCATTTCCTCCTCCAGCAGATCTGCCTGATCTAGGGATCGAACCTGCATCTCCTGTGTCTCCTGCATTGACAGGTAGATTCTTTAGCACTTAGCCACCTGGGAAGCCCTTAAACAGATTAGTATTTATATTTTTGAATAGATTGGATAGATGGACAGTGTACATCAGAGAAACAATCCCTAAATTGACTGGCTTTTCTTTTTATTGTCAAATAATTTATTCTTTCATTCAATACTTTTATTTCCCCTAGTCAGCTTCTTCAAAGTCAGTCCTAGGGTCACAGAGATGAATAAGACATGGCCTTGACACATTGTCTTGAAGAATTAATAGGCTATTAATAGTCATTATAGTGCATCTTGATAAGCACTATGGTTGGCATATAGATGAAGTGTGTAAAGCACAAAAGTGAGTAGCAACAAGATTTGAAATGATATTCTCCACTTGAATTAAGCCAAGCTTTTAGAATTTAATCTATGTAGTAACACCATTAAACATGACCACTAATTAAACAATTACTTACAATTTACTGTAGATAAACTACATCTTTTTTTAAAATGACTTAGTGATTTATTTAGAGATTTAGAGAAATGAAGCTAAGGAGGCTGCCCTGGTAGCTTAGCGGTATAGAATCTACCTTTAATGCAGGAGGCACAGGAGATGTGGATTCCCTCGGTCAGGAAGATCCCCTGGAGGAGGGCCTGGCTACCCACTCCAGAATTCTTACGGGAGAAATCCTGTGGACAGAGGAGCCTGGTAGGCTATGGTCCATGAGGTCACAAAGAGGCGAACACAACCGTAGAAAATGGGCATGCATGTAGAAGCTAAGGAACTCAGTGTCTTAACAAAAAGATAAATCCAAAGTATGATCACTTGATTTTAGTTATGAATCAAATAACTAATAAATTGTTTTCTAGTTTTTATCCATATAAGTATATTCTAAATCTTTCTACTTTCTGCTAAAAACTCTATCCTAATTGTTGTTGTTGTTTTCTTTTTTGGTACTAGCTCTCAGTGAACTCTACCAATATCTTTTTGGGACATGAAATCTATGTATCCCCCAGACCAAGCCACATCTTGGCAACTCCTCCAAGTAAATGACAGTGAAAAAATGTCTAGAGTATGAAAAAGTGGTTAGAGGAGTCATATTGAAACGTGATGTACCTTGATTTTGCATACCTTAATACTCAGTGTACTTTGATTTTGGAAATTACATACAAATTTTACAGAAGAGAGTTTCTATTTTTAAACTTTGGTTTTCTAACTAAAATTAAAAACCTGTCCTAATAACTTGAACAGTTTCACCATATGGTGTAACATATTAAATGCTTTTATCCTTAATGAGCATCCAAATTGAGCAAGCTAACATGTCCCTATCTGAGAGTTTTAAAGCTAACAGCATTACTGTGTGGACAGATGCAAAGAAGTGAATTAGTCAGTGTCATTAATTTGTTCAAGCAAGGAGTTAAGTGTCTTCCTAAATCAATAAGTAAGAGGCTTACAACTCTTCCAAGATTTACCTAAACTGTTTTGGGGCTACCAATTATTAACAGGTATACTTGTCAGAATACCTAAATGAATTTTCAAATAGAAGGGTAGACTTGATCTGGAGTGGTAGTTCATATATCATTTAGAAGGGCCCTCCAAATTGCCCAGGTACTCTTTCCCAAGTGCCAACCACTTTTGTTTCTTCCTTACTACTCCAATATAAACCTGAATTCTAGACATTATGAAACATATTATCCAGACCCATCTTGACTTTTAGTAAAAAGGATTGAGTGTAAATAATATTTATTGTCATGCAGATGACTTGACTGAAGCTAACTTAAAAGACAGTTTCACTCTGCTTATACAGCAATGTTTCACCTTCTACAGTAGCACACATGCATTATATAAAAGTGCACTTGGACAAAGCCAAAGGGAAAGATGAAAGTGTAATTCACCAAGGAAAGAAATATATAAAGGAAGGTGACTAAACTGAGACTTTATACAACTGTTTATTTGTCATAAAACCATCCATGAGCTGAGATATAAGCATAAGCATTAAGTGAATGACAGTTGTTTTATTGTGTTTTCAACGTTTTTAGTTGTATCTTAAAAAATACCAGATGCTGTTCACATGATGCCAAACATATGGCTTTTGGCTGTGCTCTTCTGATCTGTAGCAGATTGTTAAATAATGTACAGGGCAGGGGGAAAAAAGCGATTTACAGATAGCCCTGGCCTGAGTGGCTTGCAGCTGGATCTAATTTCACTGAGCTGATGGCCTCTTCCCTCCAGCACCTTCTATTTTATCAAATGCCACATATTGTTTTTTGAAGTGGTTCTTGTTGTCGTAGTGAATACCACAGATGGATAGCACATAGGACATTTGGTTGTCTGTTTTCTGACTAAGGTCAGGACCTACTGTTGTTCATGTTTGGGTGGAGGGCGTTTTTCATGGGACTGTCCAAGACAACTAATGAGTTTCAGCTGTCTAAGAGGTAATGTATAAGACGTTGCTCACTTGGCTGACATACTTAAAGGCTATGATAGCCATTTGAATTCTTAGGCACAATTGTGGTGCCTCCTAAGTGTGAAATTTCTTTGTGTCATTTATGAAACTGACATGTCACCTGGAAAAATATGAAAAATGTAAGAAGGAGAATAAATAAAGTTTAATAGTTACTCAATTGCATTGTGATTGACTATAACTCCCCTGCCTCTGCTAGTAGATTTTAAGCTTCTTGAGGGCATACATATACCTTATTCAATGCTGAATAGCCTGCTCATAGCCCAGGGGCTGGTATGTAACAGGGGCTTAAATATTTGTTTAATGAATAGATGGTAAAACAAGCATTCAAAGAATTTCTGTATACTTGATAATTATGAAGGCAGTGGATTAGTATATGAATGGTAAGCTTGTAGATCTCATTCTGAGGTTTTCCCGAAACCCTATCATTTTAAGATTCATCTTTGTAACTTTGTTTACATGATCTGTTTCTGTTAACTGTAGCATAATACTTGTGTGTGTGTTTGCTACATTTTACCTGTCAGTCTCTAACCTATATAAGCTAAGACTGCTTCCAAGTTCCTTCCAACACAGGATAATTTCCAGCCATCTCTGCTGCTGCCATGACATTGCAGTGTGGGACCATATGGGAGACACTTGCAGACGGGGCTGGTTAATGTTGCCAAAGCCATACCTTTTTTCCTTTATTAAAAGGGAAATTTTTCCATGAGGTTTCTACCACCTGAGTCTTCATTTAGTAAACCAGGCACAGATTTCCCCAAGCCACTTCTAGGGATTCTGTTGCCTACCACTTCTCCCTCTATTTCTATCTCTGAAGAGAAGGGTGTATTTCTCTTTTCTCTCTGAAACTCAGCCTCATGTGGTCTACTCAAACCAGTTTACATTGTGAGAGCAATGGAAATTTATGTATGTAAACTTATGCCAATTATCTTCATGGCTTAAGCTTTTGAGTTCCATAATACCCTGCTCTAGCAAATCAAAATTGGTTTACCATAACAGTTCTTGCTATCTTATGATCCATTTTCTGCAATGCAGCCTGCTTGTTCTCTCTCTCTTTTTAGATACATTGGTTTTTGCAGTTTATTTTTATTGTGGTAAAATACATGTAACACAAAATTTACCATCTTAACAATTTTTAAGTATATAATTCAGTGGTATTAAATACATACATAATGCATAACCATCACTGCCATCCATCCTAGACATCCATGCTGTCTAGGTTGGTCATAACATATTTTCATCTTGTAAAACTGAACCTCTGTGTTCAAGCTGGTTTTAGAAAAGGCAGAGGAACCAGAGATCAAATTGCCAACATCCACTGGATCATCGAAAAAGCAAGAGCGTTCCAGAAAAACATCTATTGCTGCTTTATTGACTATGCCAAAGCCTTTGACTGTGTGGATCACAATAAACTGTGGAAAATTCTTCAAGAGGTGGGAATACCAGACCACCTGACCTGCCTCCTGAGAAACGTGTATGCAGGTCAGGAAGCAACAGTTAGAACTGGACATGGAACAACAGACTGGTTCCAAATAGGAAAAGGAGTACATCAAGGCTGTATATTGTCACCCTGCTTATTTAACTTATATGCAGAGTACATCATGAGAAACGCTGGGCTGGAGGAAGCACAAGCTGGAATCAAGATTGCTGGAAGGAAGATCGATAACCTCAGATATGCAGATGACACTTGGCAGAAAGTGAAGAAGAACTAAAGAGCCTCTTGATGAAAGTAAAAGAGGAGAGTGAAAAAGTGCTTAAAGCTCAAGATTCAGAAAACTAAGATCATGGCATCTGGTCCCATCACTTCATGGCAAATAGATGGGGAAACAGGGGAAACAGTGGCTGACTTTATTTTGGGGGGCTCCAAAATCACTGCAGATGGTGATTGCAACCATGAAATTAAAAGATGCTTACTCCTTGGAAGGAAAGTTATGACCAACCTAGACAGCATATTCAAAAGCAGAGACATTACTTTGTCAACAAAGGTCCGTCTAGTCAAGCCTATGGTTTTTCCAGTGATCATGTATGTATGTGAGAGTTGGACTATAAAGAAAGCTGAGCACTGAAGAATTGATGCTTTTGAACTGTGGTGTTGGAGAAGACTCTTGAGGGTCCCTTGGTCTGCAAAGTGATCCAACCAGTCCACCCTAAAGGAGATCTGTCCTGGGTGTTCATTGGAAGGACTGATGTTGAAGCTGAAACTCCAATACTTTGGCCACCTGATGCAAAGAGCTGACTCATTTGAAAAGACCCTGATGGTGGGAAAGATTGAGGGCAGGAGGAGAAGGGGACGACAGAGGATAAGGTGGTGGGGTGGCATCACCAAGTGGATGGACATGAGTTTGAGTAGCCTCTGGGGGTTGGTGATGGACAGGGAATCCTGGCACGCTGCAGTCAGTGGGGTCGCAAAGAGTTGGACACGACTCAGCGAGTCAACTGAACCGAAGTACCTCATATAAATAGGATTCAACAGTATGTATCCTTTTTCTTATTCCACATATAAATAATATCACACAATATTTGTCTTTGTCTGATTTAATTCACTTAGCATAATGTCCTCAAGTTTCATCCATGTTGTAGCATATGTCTGAATTTCCTTTTTTAAAAGTCTGTATAGTATTTCATTATATGTTTATTCTGAGTTTTCCGTATCAGTTCTCCTGTCAGTGAAGAATTGGGGACTTCCACATTTTAGCTGAATAATGAAGCTATGCACATCGATGTACTGTTATTTCTTTGAGGCCTTGCTTTCTGTTCTTTTGGGTATATACCCAAAATGGAACTGCTTGATATGGTATTTTTATTTTTAATTTTTTGAGGAACAGCTGTACTTTTTTCTACAGCTATAAGGTTTTACAGTACTACCAAATATACACAAGGGTTTTAATTTCTCCAGATCCTCACTAATATTTATTTTCTAATTTTTTGGTAGTAGTAATCCCAATGGGTATGAGGTGGTATCTCATTGTAGTTTTCATTTGCATTTTCCTAGTTATTATTAATGTTGAGCATTTTTTCATGTGCTTATTCACCATTTCTATACCTTATTTAGTGGTAAGGTAGCTCAGCAATAAGGAATCTTTTCTCTGAGATTCATCTGAGGTTCCCCTTTTGCTCTGTTGATACTATCATTTGATGTACACATTTTAAAATTTTTCATGAAATCCAACGTCCATTTTTCCTCCTGTTGATGAGCCTTTGGTGACATATCCAAGAAATCACTGCCAAATTCAATTTTATAAGGTTTTGCTCTGTGTTTTCTTTTAAGAGTTTTATAGCTTATAGTTTATATTTAGATATTTGATCCATTTTAAGTTAATTCTTTGTACAGTGTTAGGTAAGAATCCAACTTCATTCTTTTCTTGTGAATATCCAGTTATTTTTTTATTTTTAATGTAACTGAATTCCTCTGAACATTTTGCAAATTAAGACAAGTTATGGTTTTGTCCATTAACAATCATCTTAAATACTTAAGTGAAAGTGAAAGTGAAAATGAATTCACTCAGTCGTGTCTGACTCTTTGTGACCCCATGGACTGCAGCCCACCAGGCTCCTCCATCCGTGGGATTTTCCAGGCAAGAGTACTGGAGTGGGTTGCCATTTCCTTCTCCAGGGGATCTTCCCAACCCAGGGATCGAACCTGGGTCTCCCGCATTGTAGGCAGAAACTTTACCCTCTGAGCCACCAGGGAAGTCCCTGGATAATTATGCAGCCCAAATAATCATCTATTCAGTTAGTATCAGATAACACAGATTGTTCATCTTCTTCTGGGTAGAACAGTAGTGCTATGAAGTCATGTTCTAGAGAAGTGATTTTTCTGGTATTTGTCTCCAAATTCTATGTTCAGCTCTACATTCTAGGGTAGGGAATTAGATTCTTGGCTGCTTTTTTGATTCTAAAATTATAATGTGTTGAATCTGCAAAATCTAATACTTGAGGTTTTTCCATGGCTACTACAACTAAACACATTAGACACAGGAGGAATTGCTGTATAAAAATATTTTTGGAATCCTAACATATATTATAAAAAAATTATTCTTACCTGCTTTCCAGTGAGGTCTTTTTTTAATAACTAAATGAATTACTGAATGTGGAAATAAAGTGCCATATATATAGGCTTGTGTGTGTGTAATTGCTTTCTTTTTTACTTAGTAATTACTCTCATAGCTGAATTTGGGGTTATATTACCCTTTACAAATATAAACGCTAGTTGAAGGCTGACAGAGTATAATGCAGATGAGTTGGGGAACCTCAGAAACAGAAAAAGGTGCTAGATCCATCTTACTTGAAACTTATCACAACTAGCTAAGCCACCCATGAGAAAGCTGATGTCCATTTACTATGTTATCCTGGTCCTCACCAGAAAGAATTTTAAAATTTTATATAATTTATTTTCTGTTCTAATCATTTTACAGTCAATGTATCCTTTATATCTAAAATAACTTCTTTTTTTCTAAAATATAATTTTCTTGTTGCCAGCTTATCTCCCAGTGGAGAGGGAATATGGATTATTACCTTTGGTTTAATATATTAAAGCAATTAGATAATCAACTCTGAATCTTTTCAAGGTTAAAAAAATTCTTAATTTCTTTAGTATTTCCCATAGGTGAACTTTATTATCTAAATTTTGAATTCTTTAACTTGTTTCCTACTCCTCCCTTCTATGTTATACTTGCTTCTGTCTAGTTTCTCTCTTTCTGTTATAAAAAAGATGAAATTACTCTTTAGGTCAATATGAGACTAATGTTAAGAAAAATGAAAGCTATTGGGTTTGAAAATATTGCTCTTGTTACTTCATCCCAGCAAATCCTAAGTTTTTTTATTGAGAGTTTGTCAGTGCTCAAATGACTTCAACTTAGCTTCAAATATAAGTCTCAAGTATTTTACTATCTTTTTATATGTATAGTCATTTGTTTCCCATTTTGTACTGGATAAAGCAAAGAATACTTGGAAACTTGCACAAAAGTAGTATGTATAACTCTTAATTATCCAGAGGTATACTAACTCATTTAATGATTAATTAGTTAAAAGAAAAGAAGAAATATAAAGCTTTTAAAGGAAGAAATATAAAGCTTTAATAAATTAGTATGAATATTTCTTTATTAGAAAGCATCATTGTTTGGGACTGCACACCAAGAGACACAGCAAGTTATTCATCCATTCATGGAAATTCTCTTCCCCACTGACAAGGTGAATAATAGACCTATCAAACATGGGGTACAGATATAAGGTGTGCAAGGGACACAATAGGAGGGAGCATAACAGAGAATGAATGTGTGAAGAAAGAAAAAAATATATTTATAATAACATCTGAAAGAATAAAATGCTTTGGAATAAATTAACATAAGAATTCTAAGACAAACTGAAAACTACATAGCATTGTTGAAAGAAATGGAAAACTGAGAAACTGAAAGATTACAGTGAGATCAAGATGGTGTGAGTAGGAGGATGCAAAACTCACTTCCTCCCATGAACACATCAAAAATACATCTACATGTGGAAGGGTTCTCACTGAAAACCAGCAGGAGGCTGGCAGGAAGACTCCTGTATGGCCAAGGCTGTGAAAGATCCACACAGAATTTGATTGGAATGGAAGAGAAGTGATCAGTGCTCTGGGAAGGTACTCAGAAGAGAAGCGAGATTGCACGGGCAGAGAACCTCCCTGGGGAGTGAGCAGTTAGAGTACATGCTGGGCACCCCAACCCTGGGTTCCGACTCTGGGAAGACGGTTCCCTTGACTGGTTGGAGGACTGGAGGGACTAATAGAGCTATGGGAAGTCTGGACTCACTTGTGAAAAGTGCACACAAGTTTGTTTACACCTTGAGCACGATGGAGAGGGTGGATTAAAACTGTAAGCATAGATGATCAATTTCCCACAATGGCCCCAGTGTGCCCCCAGCCCAACCAGAGCAACTGCTCCAGGTTCACTTGCTTCGCAATGCAGCTCCACACTGAGGGCTGTTGCAACTGAGGAGAGACCTTGACTGTGAGACAAGTGCAGCTCAGACTCAAGGGGTATCTGAGCACAGTGCGGGGAGCATTACTGATGCTAACACAAGCAGTATATCAGAAGCAGCCCAATCTCTCTCCATGACCCAACCTCCACAGCCTGTTCCATGATCCAAGCTGAGCACCATACTACCAATGTTGCCCCAGCACTGCCACCCTCTGGTGAGATTGCTAGTGCTGGGAGTGGGGAGAGCCAGCTTGGACCTGGCCCCCAGGGCTTCTGCTCCAGCAACTTGGTACCCGCCCCTGTCCTAAATAGGGCAGGGACAGCTACTGAACAGAAGAAGCACCTGTTCACATCTGGCTCTGGCCCAGCCATTCCAGCTCCATCTCCACTTGCTACCAAGGTGACAGTTATCAGCACACCCTTAGGAAAGAAATTGTATTTATGTCAGATCCAGCTCTTCCACCAAAGTCGCTGGGCATTCACAAAGTGTATAAGGATGGGCCCACACAGGGACACCCCTGCAAGAGCACAATAGACAGCTACTGCACCTAATTTTCCAAAGATGAGAAAATTAAGCAAAGTAAGAAGACAGAGGGATTTATTTCCACTGAAAGAGCAAGAGAAAAGCCCCTGAAAAAAAATTAATGAACATAAACAATTTACCAGATAAAGAGTTCAAAGGACTAGTAATAAGAATGCTAAGTGAATTATGGAAAAAAGATAAATATGTGAGGCATTTAACAAGGAACTAGAAAATATAAAAATTAATAGAACTGAAGAATACAGTAACTGCAATGAAAAACACACTAGAAAGAATTACAGCTGACTAAGTGACACAGAAGAATAGATAAATGATCTAGGAGATAGAATAATGGAAATCACTTAATCAGAAGGGCAAAAAGAAACACAAAGAGATCTGTTTAAGAGATATCTGGGCAACATAACTTTGACAACATTTACATGATAGGGTTGCTAGAAGGATAAGAGGGAAAGGGGGTGTTGAAAATATATTTGATGAAATTATGGCTTAAAACAACCCAAACCTGAAGAAGGAAGCAGATATCCAGGTACAGGAATGGCAGAGGGTCCCTGATGGTATAAACCAAAACAGACCCACGTCAAGACTTAATTAAAATGGCAGAACCTAAAGAGAGAATTCTAAAGGCAGAAAGAATAAGAAAGAATTATATACCTCAAGACAAATAGAAAATGAAAATGCAACATTCTAAAATCCATAGAATCCAACAGAAACAGTTGTAAAGAAAGGTTTATAGTGCAACAGACCTGCCTCAAAAAACAAAACTCTCAAATAAACAACCTAACTTGAAGAGGAACATCTTTTGGAATCATCTAGGTGGATCAGCTGCAGGTTTATCCTGCTGAATTCTTGAGATTGAAATCCAGAGATGCAATAGCACTATGCACTAGTGCTATTGTTTTTGTTTGTTAGTTTTTGGTAACAATTGTATTGTTTAATTTTTTGTATTAATTTAATAAAAGGTGAAAGGAAGAGAAGGAGTGAGAGAGAGAGAGAGAAAGAGAAACCAGCCAGAATTCATAAATTCAAGACGGATAGAATGAGAGGAAAAGAAATTCTAATATGAAGCCAAAGTAATGAATATTGGAGAGATCATGAGTGTGAAATGTTAGGAAAGGATGGATGGCAGGTGGAGTTTGAAGTACTTAATCTGAGTCAAAATTGTCAAGAAGGTTCCTATGTGAGATTTTGTAAGATCCTTATGGCCTTGGGTTTAAGTGACTGAACTGGGTTTAAGGGGAGTGTTTATATTAGAATTCATGAATTGGAACAGATATTGAGAAAAACTGGTGCAAAATATTTTCCTATATGTTTTACTTAGTACCCTTATTCAGATAAACTATAAAAGGAGAAATAATTAGATCTGGTCATACAAGACTTTACCAAATTTAAAATAATAAACTGAAGTGATAAATGTGAGAGAATTAATATTCACAATCATTGATAGAAATTTGTGTTCTGTAATTCTCTTTTTTTAAAAAAGTGCAACTATAATATTGTGCTTAAATCTCCCAAATATGTCTCTTATTGATTCTCATGGTTAAACCCAGAGTCGACAGAATTTATTGACTAAACTTAGGCTTTTTGGAGGCAGAATAGTGTTTCTAACATATAAGTTGAATGTTTCCAAATAGCCTTTTTATGTTCTATTTTGAATTTCTCATTGAAAATCTAAGGTTAAGGCTTTTTGTTGTTGTTTGTTTCTCAGTTCAGTTCAGTTCAGTTCATTTCAGTCGCTCAGTTGTGTCCGAGTCTTTGCAACCCAATGAATCGCAGCATGCCAGGCCTCCCTGTCCATCACCATCTCCCGGAGTTCACTCAGACTCACATCCATCGAGTCGGTGATGCCATCCAGCCATCCCATCCTCGGTTGTCCCCTTCTCCTCCTGCCCCCAATCCCTCCCAGCATCAGAGTCTTTTCCAATGAGACAACCCTTCGCATGAGGTGGCCAAAGTACTGGAGCTTCAGCTTCAGCATCATTCCTTCCAAAGAAATCCCAGGGTTGATCTCCTTCAGAATGGACTGGTTGGATCTCCTTGCAGTCCAAGGGACTCTCAAGAGTCTTCTCCAACACCACAGTTCGAAAGCATCAATTCTTCGGCGCTCAGCCTTCTTCACAGTCCAACTCTCACATCCATACATGACTACTGGAAAAACCATAGCCTTGACTAGACGGACCTTAGTCTGAAAAGTAATGTCTCTGCTTTTGAATATACTATCTAGGTTGGTCATAACTTTTCTTCCAAGGAGTAAGCGTCATTTAATTTCATGGCTGCAGTCACCATCTGCAGTGATTTTGGAGCCCAAAAAAATAAAGTCTGACACTGTTTCCACTGTCTCCACTGTCTCCCCGTCTATTTCCCATAAAGTGATGGGACCGGATGCCATGATCTTCGTTTTCTGAATGTTGAGCTTTAAGCCAACTTTTTCTCTCTTCTCTTTCACTTTCATCAAGAGGCTTTTAAGCTCCTATTCACTTTCTGCCATGAGGGTGGTATTTCTTACTAAATCAGGATATAACCATTGAATTAGAAACACTGGATATAGATAAGATTGAGATCAACCACTGACAATAAGATTTTGATTAAAAATAAGTGAAATCCATGAGAATAGAACTAGTGAGAATCTTCAACAAAAGATAACTTTTAAACTGAAAGCTCTTAACTCTGTTTCAGTCTTCTGGACTCTGTATTCCACCAGCCCAACTCTGGATACATATAGGCCCAGGGGAAATTATGTCAGTGGTTAAAGAAACTTAGAAATGTTGTTTTTGACATGGTCTACAGAATCCATCTCGTGAAAGTTCATAAATAATTTCTCAGTCTAAAAATAGAAACAAAATGGTTGCTATATTTATGTGCTAAAACCTACAAATATTGAGGTATATTTTAAAATCAGTATTTCCAGGAATTTTTCACATATCCCTAGAAAAATAACCAATGGTGAAATAATTTTTCAATTCCAAATAAATTCCAGATAAGGTGATGGCAGCTCCTCCACCGTTTATAGCTCTAAAGATAATTATGTCAGCTCTCCAGTTAATAGACTACATGGAGATCTGAAGACTCAAAACCCAATAGCATGTGCCTTGGAAAAAGATTGCAACATCTTGTCCTTTTTATAACACAGCTAAATCAAAATGAGAAGGAGCATATTGTTAGTACAGGAATCACTAACCATGACAATCCTCTGATACTGAGATTTAAATGGCCAATGCACTTTTATCTCTGCCAAGCATTTCTTTTTCCTTTCCAGTCAGAAAGCATAAAGTTTGAAGTCTAGGGAAAGGATAAAATTCTTGGGCAGACAAAATGCAAATTTTGTGTTATTCACTCAATTCAATTTTATTGAGTGCTTACTGTGTTTCATGCACAGCTCTATGAACAGAAATGAGTATAAAACACAAGGCTTTTGTCCTTAGAGAGTTTACATTCTAGTGAGGAGAGACCCATGATATATAAATCAATAAAATAAGAAAGGTGTCAGAGTATTAGTTTTCTATTGCCACTACAACAAATTATCAAAAGCTTAGTGATTTAAAGGGCTTCGCTTCTGGCTCAATGGTAAAGACTCCACTTGCAATGCAGGAGATGCAGGTTTGATCCCTCAGTTGAGAAGGTCTCCTGGAGAAGGAAATGGCAACCCACTCCAGTGTTCTTGCCTGGGAAATCCCATGGAGACAGAAGCCTAGTGGGCTACAGTCCATGGAGTTGCACAAGAGTTGGACATAACATTAGCAACTAAACAACAACAACAACTTAACTCAAATTTATTATCTTGTAGTTATGGAGGTTACTGTCTGATACAGATTTCACTAAGCCAAAATCAACGTGTCAGCTGAGCTATGCCTTCTCTGGGAATCTAGGGGAGAATCCATTGTCTTGCTTTTTTCCAGCTTCTATATTCCTCCTGCGTTCTTTGACTTATGGGCCCATTCTCCATTTTCAAAGTGAAAAACTAACTTTTCCCATCATCATATTTCCTCTCTCTGACCATGATCCTCCTGCTTATAGAATCATATAGTATTCTTGTGATTGTATTAGACCCACTTGTTTGGAGTTCAATCACTCTGTCCTGTCCAACTCTTTCTGACTCCATGGACTGCAGCACGCCAGACTTCCCTGTCCATCACTAACTCCCAGAGCTTGCTCAAACTCATGTGCATCCACTTGGTGATGCCATCGAACCAGATCATCCTCAGTCGTCACCTTCTACTGCCTTCAATCTTTCCCAGCATCAGGGTCTTTTTCCAATGAGTCAGTTCTTTGCATCAGGTGGCCAAAGCATAGGAGCTTCAGCTTCAGCATCAATCCTTCCAATTAATATTCAGGACTGATTTCCTTTAGGATGGACTAGTTGGATCTCCTTGCAGTCCAAAGGACTCTCGAGAGTCTTCTCCAGCACCACAGTTTGAAAGAATCAATTCTTGGTTGCTCACCTTTCTTTATAGTCCAACTCGCACATCCATACATGATTACTGGAAAAACGACAGCCTTGACTAGACAGACATTTGTCGGCAAAGTAAATGCCTCTGCTTTTTAAAATGCTGTCTAGTTTGGTCATAACTTTTCTTCCAAGGAGCAAGTGTCTTTTAATTTCATGGCTGCAATCCTCATCTGCAGTTATTTTGGAGCCCAAGAAAATAAAAGGCTGTCAGTGTTTCCATTGTATCCCCATCTATTTGCCAAGAAGTGATGGGACCAGATGCCATGATCTTAGTTTTTTGAATGCTGAGTTTTAATCCAGCTTTTTTACTCTCCTCTTTCACATTTATCAAGAGGCTCTTTAGTTCTTCACTTTCTGCCATAAGGGTTGTGTTATCTGCATATCTGAGGTTATTAATATTCCTCTTGGCAATCTTGATTCCAGCTTGAGTTTCATCCAGTCTGACATTTCACATGATGTACTCTGCATATAAGTTAAATAAGCAGGATGACAATATACAGCCTTGTCTTACTCCTCTTCCGATTTGGAACCAGTCCATTGCTCCATGACTGGTTCTAACTGTTGCTTCTTGACCTGCGTACAGATTTCTCAGGAGGCAAGTAAGGTGGTCTGCTATTCCCATCTGTTTAAGAATTTTCCACAGTTTGTTGTGATCCACATAGCCAAAGGCTTTGGTGTAGTCAATAAAGCAGAAGTAGATGTTTTGCTGGTATTCTTTTGTTTTTTCTATGATTCAACGAAGGAGTCCGAAATGCAGTACTTGGATGCAATCTCAAAAATGACAGAATGATCTCTGTTCATCTCCAAGGCAAACCATTCAATATCACAGTTATCCAAGTCTATGCCGCAACCAGTAATGCTGAAGAAGCTGAAGTTGAACGGTTTTATGAAGACCTACAAGACCTTTTAGAACTAACACCCAAAAAAGATGTCCTTTTCATTATAGGGGATTGGAATGCAAAAGTAGGAAGTCAAGAAACACCTGGAGTAACAGGCAAGTTTGGCCTTGGAATGCGGAATGAAGCAGGGCAAGGACTAATAGAGTTTTGCCAAGAAAATGCACTGGTCATAGCAAACACCCACTTCCAACAACACAAGAGAAGACTCTACACATGGACATCACCAGATGGTCAACACCAAAATCAGATTGATTATATTCTTTGCAGCCAAAGATGGAGAAGCTCTATACAGTCAACAAAACGAGACCAGGAGCTGACTGTGGCTCAGATCATGAACTCCTTATTACCAAATTCAGACTCAAATTGAAGAAAGTAGGGAAAACTTCTAGACCATTCAGGAATGACCTCAATCAAATCCCTTATGATTATACAGTGGAAGTGAGAAATAGATTTAAGGGCCTAGATCTGATAGATAGAGTGCCTGATAAACTATGGACAGAGGTTCGTGACATTGTACAGGAGACAGGGATCAAGACCATCCCCATGGAAAAGGAATGCTAAAAAGCAAAATGGCTATCTGGGGAGGCCTTACAAATAGCTGTGAAAAGAAGAGAGGCAAAAAGCAAAGGAGAAAAGGAAAGATATAAGCATCTGAATGCAGAGTTCCAAAGAATAGCAAGAAGAGATAAGAAAGCCTTCTTCAGCGATCAATGCAAAGAAATAGAGGAAAACAACAGAATGGGAAAGACTAGAGATCTCTTCAAGAAAATTAGAGATCCCAAGGGAATATTTCATGCAAAGATGGGATCGATAAAGGACAGAAACTGTCTGGACCTAACAGAAGCAGAAGATATTAAGAAGAGGTGGCAAGAATACATGGAAGAACTGTACAAAAAAGACCTTCATGACCCAGATAATCACGATGGTGTGATCACTCACCTAGAGCCAGACATCCTGGAATGTGAAGTCAAATGGGCCTTAGAAAGCATCACCATGATCAAAGCTAGTGGAGGTGATGGAATCAGTTGAGCTGTTTCAAATCCTGAAAGATGATGCTGTGAAAGTGCTGCACTCAATATGCCAGCAAATTTGGAAAACTCAGTAGTGGCCACAGGACTGGAAAAGGTCAGTGTTCATTCCAATCCCAAAGAAAGGCAATGGCAAAGAATGTTCAAACTACCACACAATTGCACTCATCTCACACGCTAGTAAAGTAATGCTCAAAATTCTCCAAGCCAGGCTTCAGCAATACGTGAACCATGAACTTCCAGATCTTCAAGTTGGTTTTAGAAAAGGCAGAGGAACCAGAGATCAAATTGCCAACATCCACTGGATCATCGAAAAAGCAAGAGAGTTCTGGAAAACATCTATTTCTGCTTTATTGACTATGCCAAAGCCTTTGACTGTGTGGATCACAAGAAACTGTGGAAAATTCTGAGAGAGATGGGAATACCAGACCACCTGACCTGCCTCTTGAGAAATCTGTATGCAGGTCAGGAAGCAACAGTTAGAACTGGACATGGAACAACAGACTGGTTCCAAATAGGAAAAGGAGTACGTCAAGGCTGTATATTGTCACTCTGCTTATTTAACTTCTATGCAGAGTACATCATGAGAAATGCTAGGCTGGAAGAAGCACAAGCTGGAATCAAGATTGCTGGGAGAAATATCAGTAACCTCAGATATGCAGAAGACACCACCCTTATGGCAGAAAGTGAAGAGGAACTAAAAAGCCTCTTGATGAAAGTGAAAGAGGAGAGTGAAAAAGCTGAACATTCAGAAAACTAAAGTCATGGCATCCGGTCCCATCACTTCATGGGAAATAGATGGGGAAACAGTGGAAACAGTGTCAGACTTTAATTTTGGGGGGTCCAAAATCACTGCAGATGGTGATTGCAGCCATGAAATTAAAAAAAGTTTGTTCCTTGGAAGAGAAGTGATCAAGTTAGACAGCATAACAAAAAGTAGAGACATTACTTTGCCTACAAAGGTCTGTCTAGTCAAAGTTATGATTTTTCCAGTAGTTATGTATGGATGTGAGAATTGGAGTATAAAGAAAGCTGAATGCTGAAGAATTGATGCTTTTGAACTGTGGTGTTGGAGAAGACTCTTAAGAGTCCCTTGGACTGCAAGGAAACCAGTCTATCCTAAAGGAAATCAGTCATGAATATTCATTTGAAGAACTTGTGCTATTGCTGAAACTTCAATAATTTGGCCACCTGATGTAAAGAATGGATTCACTGGAAGAGACCCTGATGCTGGCAAGATTGAAGGTGGGAGGAGAAGGGGTCGACAGAGGATGAGATGCTTGGATGGTATCACTGACTCAATGGACATGAGTTTGAGTAAACTGGGAGTTGGCGATGGATAGGGAGGCCTGGTGTGCTGCAGTCACGGGTTCGCAAAAGTCAGACAGGAATGAGTGACTGAACTGACTGAGTTGACAGGCCTCCTTGGTTCATTGATAAACAGCTTCTCACTGTGTCCTCACATGGCCTTTCATCTCTGTAGCTGTGTCCCAGGTCTCCACTTCTTATAAGCACACTAATTCTATTGTATTAGGACTCCACCTTTATTACCTCACTTACCCTACTTACCTCTTTAAGGCCTTGTCTCCAAATATAGTCACATTATGCATTAGGGGTTCAACATATGATTTAAATATGTTAAACCTTCATCTCTCTTTATCAACCAGCTACACACCTCTTCTTGTCAATCTGGGAAAAAAAAAATCACCCTACCTTCACTCTAACTCACAGAGAAAATAGGGATTATGAGATAAGGACCACTTTATCTTTCTCCTTTTCCTCTTCACCTGAAAGTTTATCTTGAATTGCCTTCACACATTTATTTTTTTCCACTTAAAGTTAGGCAGGTAACAACAAAAATAGCAGCTGAAAGTTTCAGACTTAAACTATATGTGTAGAACGAACAGCATCTTCTGAGGCAGTCAAAGTAGAATGATGTCAAATAACCACATTTAACTGTGTTCCCAAGGTTTGGAGCATTCTTTTCAACAGAGAATAAAGAACTTTAGCCTTTCCCTGTTGAATGAAATGTTTTGTCACTATTTTCAAGATAATGACATTTCATTATAAAATAGATAACTAATAAGGATTGACTGTGTATATGGCACAAGGAACTCTCCTTAATACTACGTAATGATGTCCTTGGGAAAATAATCTAAAAAAGAGTATATATATGTACGTATATAACTGACATACTTTGCTGTACAGCAGAAACTATGCAACATCTTAAGTCAACTATAATAAAAATGTTTTTAAAAAGTCACAAAGCAAAAAAAAAAAAGAAAAAAAAAGAATTCTAAAACAGATAGTGACAGTTCATGTTTTCTCCTTCAGAAAAATTGCTCAAATCTTTACTTTTCTCAGATATGTGATTATCCATCAATATTTGAATTACATCACAATGACATTTAGTGGTTATAGGAATTTCTTTCATCTGAAAGAAGTACAGTTTTAAGTATAAGGAGATCTTTGCAAACTAAAAATAAGAAAGGAGAATGAGTCATTATAATGTAGTCATTATCATTTGAATATATTTTTTTGTTTTTGAACCTGACTCTTCCCCTACCTTCTACATCTATTTTATTCTAAATAGAAATGGAAAGGGCACAGAAAAATTTCCCACCTGATCAAAAGTGCCATGTTGATGTCCAGTGTGGCACTTCATGGAATCTGTTTTAAGTGTACAGAAATGAACAGATTGATATAAAACTACTGATAAATACCCTACAGAATGACTTTAGGTGAAAAATTAAGATCCACTTTTATATGATCTCCTCTTTCACCCTCACCAAGAGGATCCTTAGTTTCTCTTAACTTTCTGCCATTAGAATTGTATCATCTGCATATCTGAGGTTGTTGATATTTCTCCCAGTAATTTTCATTCTATCTTGCAATTTATCCACCTTGGCATTTTGCATGATGTACTCCGCATATAAGTTAAATAAGCAGGGTGACAGTATGCAGCCATTTTGTACTCCTTTCCCAATTTTGAACTAGTCCATTGTTTCATGTCCAGTTCTAACTGTTGATTCTTAATCCATATATGAGTTTCTCAGGAGACAAGTAAGGTGGTCTTGTACTTTCATCTCTTAAGAATTTTCCATAATTTGTTGTGATCCACAGAGTCAAAAGCTTTAACGAAGTCAGTGAAGCAGGAGTAGATGTTTTCCTGGAATTCCCTGCTTTCTCCATGATCCAACAAATGTACAGTTTTTGCTTTTAGAGTCAAATCCAAAAAAAATATTGCCAAGGCTGATGTAAAGGACATATTGCCTGTTTTTTCTTCTAGGATTTTTATGGGTTTTGGTATTGCATTTAAGTTTTTAATCCAGTTTGAGTTTATTTTTGTATAAGGTGTGAGAAAATAGTTTGTTTGATTTTTTTTGCATATAGCTGTCCAATTTTCCCAGCACCATTTATTGAAGAGGTGGTCTTTTCCCCATTATATATTCTTGCCTCCTTCAGTGTAGATTAATTGACCACATAAATGTGGGTTTGTTTCTGGACACTCTATTCAGTTTCATTGATGTATGTGTCTGTATTTGTGTCAGGACTATACTTTTTTGATATTGTAGCTTTGTAGTATAGTTTGAAAACAGAGAGTGTGATACTACGAATTTTGTTGTTTCTTAAGTTTGTTTTGGCTCTTTGGAATCTTTTCTGTTTTCTTACAAATGTTCAATGTACTTGTTCTAGTTCAGTGAAAAATGCTATTGTTATTTAGTTAGAAATTGCACTGAATCTATAGATTCCTTGATTAGTATGGTAACTTTAACAATATTAATTCTTCCAGTCCATGAACATAGTATATCTTTCCATTTGTTTGTGTCATATTCAACCTCTTTCATCAAGTTTTCCAAGTTATAGATCTTTCAACTCCTTGGTTAGATTTTTCCTAGATTTTTTTTGTTGATGTAATTTTAAATGGGGTTGTTTTCTTAATTTTTGTTTCTAATAGTTTGTTGTTATTGTATAAAACTGCAACAGATTTTTACACACTAATTTTGTGTCTTGCAACTTTACTGAATTCATTGATGCATTCTAATAGTTTTTTGTTGGTATCCTTGGAATTTGCTATATATAGAATCATGTCATTTGCAAATAGTGACAGGTTTGCTACTTTCTTTCCAATTTAATTCCATTTATTTATTTGCTGTGACTGGAGTTATATTACGATGGTGAATAAAAGTGCTAAGAGTGGGCAAACTTATTCTTGTCTTGTTCCTTATGGTAAATGCCTTTAGCTTTTCACTGTTGAGTATGATTTTAGTTGTGGTCTTGTCATATATGGCCTTTATTGAGCTGTGTCCCTCTATACTGACTTTCTTGAAATTTTTAACCATAAATGGACTTTGAATTTTGTCAAAAGCTTTTTCTGTGTGTTTTGGGATGATCATATAGGACTTTTACTCTTCAGTTTGTTAATGTTGTGTATCATATTGATTGATTTGTGAATATTGAGCTATCCTTGCGTCCTTGGGATAAATCCCACTTGATCCTGCTGCATGATCCTTTTAATATATTGTTGAACTTGATTTGCTAAATAATGCCCCTATCATTCTTTTTGTTATTGTTTCTTCTTGAAGGTTAATGATTATTTCCTTATGATAAAGCCAAAGAAATATATATATAAAAAAAGCACACTCTTGCCAAATCAGAGTATTATCTTTGTCTTCTAATTTGGGAAGTAAAAAATAAATATTTTAAATTTGTGTTTCTCTGCTATCCAGTTAGGTTGCCATTTTAAAATAGATGTATTAGTCATTTAGAGTTCTTCCTTTTCAGGTTTAATGTGTATCAAACAATTTCCACAGGTACAGAAATTCCCTGGAGTAAGTGGAATACAAATAATACTGAAAATGCCCCTCTGCTCATCCCCCAAATCGTTTCCTTTCCCTGCCAAAGACAACAAGAAGTATTTTAATTTTGATATGTTTTCTCCATGCCTCCATACCTTTGACCAACTTGTCCTGCCTGCAATATCCTTCCTAACTTGGGGAAGACTTGCCTTCAAATCCCAGGGTCCCCTCTGTCTGTTTTCCCACAGTATTCTGTGGCCTCTGTTATCTCGCTTATCATGGGATACCTGGCTTTAGCTTTGGTGACCTGTGTCTAATCTGGAATAGGTGGCGAGCTCTTTTATCCAGCGACCACATCTTATTTTCCCCTGTGCTTCCTCCCACCTCTGATTTATTAGCACAGTTTCTTGAACATGTCTGGTGTGCAGCACATATTAATTTTTAACTTACAAATAAGTAATTAAGGGAAATATAAGTAAAACTCAGTTTGGCATTTTATAACCATGAGTCACATGAGCCTGTGTTCAATATAAAAAAAATGATTTGCCTAATTTAATTTAAATTAAATATTTAAAATTTAATTCAGTATTATATGATTGCTTATACACACACACATACATTGCTGTTGTTTGGTCACTAAGTTGTGTTTGACTCTTTGAGACCCCATGAACTGTAGCCCTTGAGTCTCTGCTGTCCATGGGATTTCCCAGGCAAGAATACTGGAGTGGGTTGCTATTTCCTCCTCCAGGGGATTTTCCCGACCCAGGGATTGAATCTGCTTTTCTATTGCTGAGTTACCAGGGAAGCCTATATAAATATATACATATATGTTCAAATAATGCATAAAATACATATTAGTATTCAAAAAAAATGATCATAGTATCTGGTCCCATCACTTCATGGCAAATAGATGGGGAAACAATGGAAACACTGACAGACTTTATTTTCTTGGGCTCCAAAATCACTGCAGATGATGACTGCAGCCATGAAATTAAAAGACATTTGCCGGGAGCCACCATGGGAGATCCCACCCATGACAAGGTCATGTGAAAGAGAACTGTTAAGCAAGGCTTCAGAACTCAAGGGGCTCCCTAGGCTTTCTCGAACATCTACCCCAAAACCAGAATCTGTTTTACTATTTCATGACTTTCACCAACTCCTCTGACATTAACAGGGGGCTATTCCTGACCACCTTTCTCTGGAGAAAATCAACTTAGGGCTATAGCCAATAAGTCTCCTGGACATGAGAAGAATATTTCCAATCAAAACCCCTCTGTTAGCATTATAGCTTGCTTGGCAGATATATCCAGACTCTTGCAGCTATGCATATGATTATTTACAGCCTCCCAACTGTGAGAGGCATGGAAAGCCTAAAACATAGAGCCTTTCAAAGAGTTAAAAGTTATTAGAGTAGTGCTAATATAGGATTTCATTATTGGGCCAATGCTTGTTGCTAAGTTCCCATATCTCTTATCCACTGTGCACCTGGGAGTGCATTAGTTAACATAGTTGGAAAGTAAGAAAAACAAGTGTAGCCTTGAAATTAACCACATCAGACTTTTGAGCTAATTGGTTCTTTCTTGTAACTCACTGCACCTTTGCTTTGTGAGAATGTAACTTTGTTTAATACTTTTTGAGGCTGACATAGATTAGAAATATAAGAAAAAAACATTTCAAGGGAAAATAAGTTTTCTGGTTGAACAGCCTTTATCAAAAGAGGGTCATAAAATGTTCACAGGCCTCCAAGGCCAGAAGATAATGTACACAACATTGTCTATGGGAAAGGTTTGCAGAAAAAATCCTGGTTTCGATAAAGACAAAACAGATGTAATATTTGGGCTGACTCTGTATGACTTTGCATCTTTCATTTCCCTCTATGTACAAGTAAAGGTATAAAAGACCCTTTTGAAAATAAAAACAATGGGCCTCGCTTGAAGAAGCTTGGTCACCCCGTGTTTTTCTTTTTTCTCTTTTTTTCTCTCTTACTTTCTTTTTCAGGCTGATCCCTTGGAGCATAGAGGCTCCCTGCGTTCACTTATCTGCCCGGGTTTCTAAGACCTGAACGGGAAGACGTTCTGCGTCTTCACTCCCTCGGGAGACCAGGAAGGCACCTGTGGCCTCCGTGAACAGGGTGAACTTCTTGTCTCGAAGTTTTATTGGCTTTCTATGTAAACCAAGGAATATCAGCCTCTTTCTCTCCTCTATTTTCTTATCTACAATATTCTTTCCTTATCTCTCTCTAAATCATCCGCCAATGCTGTTTTTCCTTCAGGTTCCCCTGGATCCTCTGGGGGCTGGAGCCCGGCAGACATTTGCTCCTTAGAAGAAAAGTTATGACTAACCTAGACAGCGTATTAAAAAGCAGAGACATTACTTTGCCAACAAAGGTCCGTCTAGCTAAGGCTATGGTTTTTCCAGTAGTCATGTATGGATGTGAGAGTTGGACTATAAAGAAAGCTGAGCACTGAAGAATTGATGCTTTTGAACTGTGGTGTTGGAGAAGACTCTTGAGAGTCCCTTGGACTTCAAGGAGATCCAACCAGTCCATCCTAAAGGAAATCAGTCCTGAATATTCATTGGAAGAACTCATGCTGAAAGGAAGCACGAATACTTTGGCCACCTGATGTGAAGAACTGTCTCCTTGGAAAAGACACTGATGCTGGGAAAGATTGAAGGCAGGAGGAGAAGGGGACAACAGAGGATGAGATGGTTGGATGGCATCACAACTCGACGGACATGAGTTTGAGCAAGCTCTGGAGGTTGGTGATGGACAAGGAAGCCTGGCATGTTGTAGTCCATGGGGTTGCATGCAAAGAGTCAGACACGACTGAACCACTGAACTGAACTGAACACATCAGTGTCATTGACATATTACACTATTCATTGCCTGTATCAGGCAATGTATTTGTTTGCTAGGCATTGAACACATGAAGCAGGAAGAATGTTATTTTGCACTAAGGTTTCCTTACTGTATGCCTTGTGCCTGTGTGCTCAGTTGCTTCAGTCATGTCCAACTCTTTGCAACCCTATGGACTGTAGCCCGCCAGGCTTCTTTGTCTATGGGGATTCTTCAGGCAAGAATACTGGAATGGGTTGCCATGCCCTTCTGCAGGGGATCTTCCCAACCCAGGTATCAAACCCACATCTCTATGTCTCTTGCATTGGTAGGTGGTTTCTTTAACACTAGCACCACCTGGGAAGACTTGGTGAGAACGAAATCTTTCCACTGATTTGGGAAGGATTTGAACTCTCTTCTAGAGCGGTGGGTGCTGGAAGGGGCCAGATGTTGACATCTGTGTAGTCGATGTCTTCAGTTCATCTAGTGAATGTTTTTCAAAATAAAAAAGACCACATTTTCACTTTATCTTCCTCTTCACTATGCTGCACACAATCACACAGACATGGTCAAGCCAGTTCAAATCATTGCCTCTGGGACAAGAGAGTTTTTCCTCCTATTTTAATGTGGTTGTTAAATAGTATAATATTTGGATTTTATGAGATAAACACCTGTTGATTTAAAAGTAAATAATCTTCTAACCCATTGGATGATTAGAAGAAGGGTCTTCCTCTGCGACCTGAATTTGGCATATTAAACCTTGACTTTCTTTTTTACCTCCCAAGTTTCCTGACTCTGGTGTTTTCTTTTTTCTGAATCTGCTAATGTTGGATCATATTTTTTTTTTTTTAACGTACAATTGAACCAGTGAAATAAAACAGAGCAATGTCTGAGATTCCCTCATCCTTCAAGGATTTTTCCTGGCTAAACAAAATGTATGAGATTTTGGGATTGTTTCTCCAAACACAAACTGGGGCTGATAATATGGGTAAAAAGAATACAAACACCTCTCCTTGGTTACGAATGTTAACATGTTTATGTAAATTGTCTTTTGCGCAGGCCAGTTATCTGAAAGGTAGTGTAAACACCATGGTATGAGCAAATTTAATTTTTTTTTCTACCCAAACTTTTTTCTACTTTTACCTCTACTCACTAGGTTGCCAATCCTCACTTTTTCCCTGATTTATTTAATGATTTGTTTCTTAACTCTACCAACTACATAAGAAAATTGTCAGCATTTACATTGTAAATTAAACTTTATTTGGGATGAGGTCTTCCAGGGAAAGTGTACAGAGAAAGATATGAAAATAAATGATGGAACTTTGGAGCTCATGAGCACTTAAGGATGAAGAAAGAGAATTGAGAAGTCCAATATAGAAGGGTCAGAAATTGGGACAAAAATTAAGTTTATAAAAACCAAGGAAACAGTTTTAATAAGAAGGAAGTAGTGATTAATGTAAGAGCATTTGATATTTTAGGCAATTTTCTGATTTAATCCTCTGCTTCAAAATGAAGCTAGTTTATCAAGTAACAAGTTTTATGAGCTTCTGACAAACTGCTTGCTTCAGTTGGAAAT
Organism: Budorcas taxicolor; assembly: GCF_023091745.1. NCBI lineage: Eukaryota > Metazoa > Chordata > Mammalia > Artiodactyla > Bovidae > Budorcas > Budorcas taxicolor. Next base: position 16,504,269 of record NC_068918.1, on the reverse strand, counting down.
GGCAAAGGACCAGATTTTTCCTGAGTTCTTGTAACCTGGCTTGCCTGGTGGTTCAAATGGAAAAACATTCGCCTGCAATGCAGGAGACCTGGGTTTGATCCCTGAGTTAGGAAAATCTCCTAGAGAAGGAAATGGCAACCCACTCCAGTGTTCTGCCTGGGAAATCCCATGGACAGAGGAGCCTGGTAGGCTACAGTCAATGGGTCGCAAAGAGTTGGACACAACTGAGCAACTAACGCTTTTCACTTTCACTGTAACCTGAACTACTCCTAAGCCCTAGTTGATATGTATGACAAATATGCAGCCCATATCGTTTCAGGCCAGAGCAACCTGAAGGATGGTGTATGGAGATGGGTTATTAGGAATGAACAGTATTCCTTACCTCTCATTTTCATCTGCTGTTTGGAGACTTCAGTCAGTTCAGTTCAGTTGCTCAGTCATTTCCAACTCTTTGCAACTCCAAGGACTGCAGTACGCCAGGTTTCCCTGTCCATCACCAATTCCCAGAGCTTACTCAAACTCATGTCCATCGAGTTGGTGATGCCATCCAATCATCTTATCCTCTGTCATCCCCTTCTCCTGCCTTCACTCTCTTAGCATCAGGGTCTTTTCCAATGAGTCAGTTCTTCACATCAGGTGGCCATACTATTGGAGATTCAGCTCCAACATCAGTCCTTCCAATGAACATTCAAGATTGTTTTCCTTTAGGATGGACTGGTTGGATCTCCTTGCATACAAGGGACTTTCAAGAGTCTCTCCAACACCACAGTTCAAAAGCATCAATTCTTCAGCACTCAGCTTTCTTTATGGTCCAATTCTCACATCCATGCATCACTACTGGAAAAACCATAGCTTTGACAAGATGGACTTTGTCAGCAAAGTAACGTCTCTGCTTTTTAATATGCTGTCCAGGTTGGTCATAGCTGAAGCAAACGTCTTTTCATTTCATGGCTGCACTCACCATCTGCAGTGATTCTAGAGCCCAAGAAAATAAAGTCTCTCACTGTTTCCATTGTTTCCCCATCTATTTGCTGTGATGGGACTGGATGCCATGATCTTAGTTTTTTGAATGTTGAGTTTTAAGCCAGCTTTTTCACTCTCCTATTTCCTCTTCTTCAAGAGGCTCTTTAGTCCCTCTTCACTTTCTGCCATAAAGGTGGTGTCATCTGCATATCTGAGGTTATTGATATTTCTCCCAGCAATCTTGATTCCAGCTTGTGCTTCATCCAGCCCGGCATTTCACATGATGTACTCTGCATAGACATTAAATAAGCAGGGTGACAATATACAGCCTTGACTTACTCCTTTCCCAATTTGGAATCAGTTCATTGTTCCATGTCTGGTTCCGACTGTTGCTTCTTGACCTGTGTACAGATATCTCAGGAGGCAAGTAAGGTGATCTGGTATTCCCATCTCTTTAAGAATCTTCCACAGTTTGCTGTGATCCACACAGCCAAAGGCTTTGGCATAGTCGATAAAGCAGAAGTAGATTTTTTTCTGGAATTCTCTTGCTTTTACTATGATCCAAAGGATATTGGCAATTTGATCTCTGATTTCTCTGCCTTTTCTGAATCCAGGTTGAACATCTGAAAATTCTCAGCTCTAGAAAGATAAAGGAGGAAAGGAAGGATATACCCCTCTGAATGCAGAGTTTCAAAGAATAGCAAGGAGAAATAAGAAAACCTGCCTAGGTGATCAATGCAAAGAAATAGAGAAAAACAACAGAATGGGAAAGACTAGAGATCTCTTCAAGAAAATTAGAGATACCAAGGGAACATTTCATGCAAAGATGAGCACAATAAAGGAGAGAAATGGTATGGACTTAACAGAAGCAGAAGATATTGAGAAGAAGTGGCAAGAACACACAGAAAAACTACACAGAAAAGTTCATAATGACCCAGATAACCAACAATGGTATGATCACTCACCTAGAACCAGACATCCTGGAATGTGAAGTCAAGTGGGCCTTAGAAAGCATCACTTTGAACAAAGCTAGTGAAGGGGATGGAATTCTAGTTGAGCTATTTCATATCCTTAAAGAGGATGCTGTGAAAGTGCTGCATTCACTATGCCAGCAAATTTGGACAACTCAGCAGTGGCCACAGGAGTGGAAAAAGTCAGTTTTCACTCCAATCCCAAAGAAAGGCAATGCCAAAGAATGCTCAAACTACCGCTCAATTGCACTCATCTCACATGCTAGCAAAGTAATTCTCACAGTTTTCCAATCCAGGCTTCAACAGTACATTTTGAAACTTGACTGTATTCAAAGTCTTCCTTACTTATATCTGAGAATTATGCTCTCTAACATCTCAGCTTCCTTAAGTAGCCATGGTCTCTACCCTCTCCATCTCCAATATTATTGCTTTGGGAAAAACAGCCCTGGCAGGCATGTGAGCTGTGTGCTGTATCCCATTCTCCCCAGAGCTAGGGTACAGCTGAAATCTTGTACCCTACAATTCTGTGGGGCCATTGAGGAGTAGATCTTTCTATTGTCTTAGTACTATTTTTTTTTCCCAGTGGGTATATACTCAAAGATTGGCTTAAACCTCAATATCTTACAAAGTGTTTTTTTTTAACAGCTCATCCTCCACCCCCAACTTGTAGTCTCTATTTCCCTAAAACTCATATAACAGGACGAGTCAGCAGGCAAATCTAATTTAGTGGACTTTTTATTGTACTTACTATCTATCACACTTTGTATCAACTTCATTGACCAGCTCATTGTTTTTACTGTGAAAGTCTCTGAACTTGGTTCTCTCATCCAATAGAATGGACTGTGTCCAAGGAGGCATTTTTTCTGGCTTACCCAGAGTCTCCCAGACTTGGACACATCTGTCAAGAATCTGTGCTGGGCGAAGTCTGAAGTTTTACTCGGGACCTTCTGCATGTTGGCAGTCTCTCTCTCTCTCTCTCTCTCCATCCATTTCATAGCCATTACCATAAACGTGGTTCAAACAAATCTAAAATAACAGTACACTCTATTACTTCAGATCAGAAGACATTTTATCAGGTGGTCATTTTGTGATCAAAACACATTAAAAAAACACACACACTTTGGGTTAGAAGTGGCAAGAGAAAACAGTGACTTTGTGTCAACCAACCTGAATTCATGTAAATTTGTCTAGTTTGCTCATCAGAGGCCTGTCAGTCCTGAATTCTTTGCTTTGAGGCTCATCTATATCAATGTCAATTCTACATACCAGTCTAGTAGCTTAAAAAATTCATTTATGTTTTTTAGATGATGTATGACAAATTTCATTTAGGAAAATATATGATTTCTTTTAAAATAATTGTTATTCTGAGGAGAGGTGTCATTTCTACCATATTTAGCAGTTCTTCAGATTCCATGTGTAACTCCCCCTGTCCTTCCCTCTTTTTACTGTATATTAGGTGCTGTGCCAGAATTTGTCTTGATAATTAAAGAATCCTAGCAATGGCACCCTACTCCAGTACTCTTGCCTGGAAAATCCCATGGATGGAGCCTGGTGGGCTGCAGTCCATGGGGTCGCTAAGAGTCGAACACGACTGAGCGACTTCACTTTCACTTTTCACTTTCATGCATTGGAGAAGAAAATGGCAACCCACTCCAATGTTCTTGCCTGGAGAATCCCAGGGATGGGGGAGCCTGATGGGCTGCTGTCTATGGGGTCGCACAGAGTCAGACATGACTGAAGCGACTTAGCAGCAGCAGCAGCAGCAGGATTACCCGAGAGGTTCCAGAGTGTAAAATACTTGGCATCCATCATAAACTCATTGGTTACTTGTGGATTAAGCATTCCTCAAGTTAACTTGACTTTCTCAGACTCTTGCTTTTGGGCTGTCCCCTTGACCTTGTGGTGCCTGAAATCTGAAAAGTGGAGAACATGTTCAGGTAAAACTCAAGAGAATTTCTTTAGAAGTAAGAGGTGGCAGGTGGTGGGAAATCAGTAAAAAGAGTTTTTAAAATATCTGGAAACCAATGTTTTAGTCAGGTAGTTTAAGGAGATGCAATGTAAAACAGCCTTTAGCAAAAACTCTAATTGGACAAAGGGAGAAGCAGCAAATTTGAGCCTTAAGAGTCTACGCTGTCCTAATTGTGGAAACAGCTGAATGTAAGGAAATTTGCATAGAGGATAATGGTGATGATTGTGGCTTTGTTATTGTCACTCTATTCTTTTGCTAGGGCTTCTCTGGTGGCTCAGATGGTAACGAACCTGCCTGCAATGAGGGAGGCCTGAGTTCAATCCCTGGGTGAGGAAGATCCCCTGGAGAATGGAATGGCAGCTCACTCCAGTATTCTTGCTTGGAGAATCCCATGGACAGAGGAGCCTGGTGGGCTACAGTCCATGGGGTCACAAAAAGTCAGACATGACTGAGCGACTAACACACACACACCTTTGCTATAGCGAAAGTATTTCCTTATATGTACATAGTAGACATTTCATATTCACTCGGCTTTATCTGGAAGTTCCCTGATGGCTTGGTGGGTAAAGAATCTGCCTGCAATGCACAAGATGTGGGTTTGAACCCTGGGTTGGGAAGAGCGCCTGGAGAAGGGAATGGCAGCTCACTCCAGTATTCTGGCCTGGAGAATCCCATGGACAGAGGAGTCTGGTGGGCTACAGCCCATAGGGTTGCAAGAGTCGGACACGACTAAACAACTGGACACGCACACACACACACACATACACACACACACACACACAGGATATCATGCTTTGAAGCTGACTAGCTAGCAAAGTGGCCATTTTAGTTGCAGTATTTTCTCTCTGAATCCACTGGAAAAGATTCTAATAGATTTTCTTCCAAGATAGGCAAGCACTTGTAGAGGCAAAAAAGCAAAGTGCTGGTATGCAGTTTCAGAAATCTGTTGACTACTTGTTCCCATATGTGTTCCAGGAAATTCACATTTGGATTTCAGTACAATTCAGAGTTATGGTAGGGCTATCCAACACTTTTTTGGAAGAGAGTTTGCTTGATACCAATATAAGGCTTGCCAAAACTCAGCAGGCCAAATTCTAGTTCTGAAATCTGTGGGAACCAAGAGATCAGCAGTTAGATCATGGGGGCTGTATCACTTTCAGCTCTCTGAGGAAACAAATTTTACCTAATGGTCCAGAAGGTCATTTTGAATATAACCAATAATCTTTAAAAAATGAAATGTCTCTTCTGTGGCATTTTATAGGGTATGTAACATTTAATAATGAACACATACTATTATATTTCTTTCTCTGAGTATTGGCTAAAATGTTTCAGCTTTTCAGACTTAATTATATCTGGCCAGACGTGCAATTATGCTTACCTTTAGAAATGAAAACCCACTAGTATTTATTGTGTGTATTAAACTAAGTTAGAAATTCAATCACTTTATAGCTAACCTGTGTCAAACCTGCTCTGGTTAAAGTGATTAGTTGGCATTAAGCTCATTATTGAGTACAGAACTTCTCATCTTCCTTTAAAATATTGCTATTAACTTTGCAAAAATGGTGTGTTAGAAGTACAGTAAGTGTAATAAAATAAGAAATTGTAAACCACAGCCAATCTGAGAATGTCCGTTTCTTTTCCTAAGACTAAACTATAAAATGCAAGTACTGGAAGTGATCTCAAAGGTCAATGTTCAAGTACCCCACATTTTAGCAAAGGTAAGACCAAGCAATTCCAGATGAACTATTTTCTTTTCTTAGATCCTAGTTATATGCCTTGTCATAACAGTCTGTTTAATACTTATCCAAATAATGAAACATTGTAAAATGATTGGTTATAGCCTCTTCAGAATGAACTTTTACATTAGAGTGTGTTATATCTTCCTCTTCGTCTTAAACCATCCCAACTTTATGTGTAATAACGATTGCTTTCTGTCCTATTGAAAGTAGTTTTCTCTTGGCCTTTGGAAAGTTTGTTTTTAACACCTCTTTCAGAAGGGGAAAACTAAAATTTGATAAAGCTTTTAAAATGAAAGTGTAAAAAGTGACAAGTACATTATCTTTATCTTCTTTATGAAAAGAAGATTGTTTATTTTCATATTGTGCTTGCTTTTTGTACCAATAGAGTGTTTCTCCACCATCATGATTATAGTATCTTCTGTTTTTCTGAATTTCTGATGTTCTGCTAGGCTCCATTTACCTGGAGGGAGAAATTCTAGATGCTTTAGTTAAATTTGGTGACTTCTCAGAATACCATATCTATTGTGGAAGTAAGGTAGTTAACTTAAGACCATATCCTGCTATTGAGTAAAATGGTGGATTTTATGTTTTTATGACTTTTGCAGTTTGTATTACTTATGCAATGAATTTTCTCAGATAGCCATTATTATTCCAGTTTCACTGTTTAAAAATAGTAAGTGAGAGGCCAAATCATTTGCCTAAAGTGTTATGACTTATTAGTCAGAGTCATCTGGAAATCTTTGGACCACTGCTCTTCCCACAAGGCCACATTGCTGATATTTTACTTTATTTGTGTTCAGTTCAGTTCAGTTCATTTCAGTCGCTCAGTTGTGTCCGACTCTTTGCGACCCCATGAACTGCAGCATGCCAGGCCTCCCTGTCCATCACCAACTCCCGGAGTTCACTCACATCCATCAAGTCAGTGACGCCATCCAGCCATCTCATCCTCTGTCGTCCCCTTCTCCTCCTGCCCCCAATCCTTCCCATCATCAGAGTCTTTTCCGATGAGTCAACTCTTCACATGAAGTGGCCAAAGTACTGGAGTTTCAGCTTTAGCATCATTCCTTCCAAAGAAATCCCAAGGCTGATCTCCTTATTTGTGTAGATTAATCTTTATACTCTAAGTGATTCATTTTTCTCTTCTTATAAAAATGGTCTAACAAGTGCAGTGGACATTTTGGGAAAATAAATACTACTTTTTTTTCCTACATAAAAATATTTTTTCAATGTTTTTGTGTTGGCATTAAAAACTTGGCCTGTAAATGACTGTACAATCAGTTGAAATTATTCATCCTAGGACCAACCCTACTGTCCAGAGTTTAATGTTTTGGGGTTAGTGTGGATAAGAAGACTCATAATGACACATACAAAGTATTTCCTGACAATGAAATTTCTGGGACTAGAAATGATCATAACTAATTTGATGTATGTTCTCTACTTTTTTCCCCATCAACTACAGTCACTAGAAAATCTGCATGCAATCCTACCTGGAATCAGGTAGGCATACTAATCACTTTTGAAAGACTTTTTTGGTCTGTGATTCTATTAATATAAAACAGGGTAATCAAGGAAATGGTAATTTTAGCAAGATGCTTTAAATCCACCAAAATTAATATTTATTTTTAGATTGTTAGTGCTCCATAAATATGAGAAACAATCATGATCCTGTGAGTTGAAACATATTCATAATTTCTATTATGTCTGTATTAATAATGTCTTTTAGCGGCTCCATCATTAGGGAGGACTGTGACCCCAAGCTTTACTAGCTTCCCCCAGATAAGCTGTATCTTCCTAATTTTATGCATAGATTTGGCATTGTAAAGATATCTAATACTTAAAATAATTCCATGTTGTTGGGATGCAGATTGAAGATCAAGCTCCCAAAATGTGAAGCAAAACACCAAATGTGACCATTTGGGGAAATATTTTAAAAGATCTATAACTTCATAAAGTGATCGAACCCAGGCCTCCTGCACTGCAGGCAGATTCGTTACAAGCTGAGCCACCAGGGAAGGCCAAGAATACTGCAGTGGGTAGCCAATCCCTTCTCCAGGGGATCTTCCTGACCCAGGAATCAAGCCAGGTCTCCTGCATTGTAGGCGGCTTCTTTATCAGCTGAGCTACCAGGGAAGGCCTATAAGGATTTCACTTTAAAGTATATAAAACCCTGCTCATATTTTGTAATATCTAGTCATAATTCTCCCCCTTTTTTCACCATACACCATTAGGCTAAATGAAAAAAAAAATTTTGTTGTTGTTGTTTAGTTGCTAAGTCATGTCCGACTCCTTTGCAACCCCATAGACCATGGCCCATGAGGCTTCTCTGTCCATAGAATTCTCCAGGCAAGAATACTGGAGTGGGTTGCCATTCCCTTCTCCAGGGGATCTTCCTGACCCAAGGATCGAACCCAAGTCTCCTGCATTGCAGGCGGATTCTTTACCATCTGAGCCATAGGGATTCTACTGTTATCTGATGTAAAAGTCTATAAAGGATGTTAAACCTTTTTCCCTCATAGTGTTTAACTTATTAATCAGTAGACCACATGCATAACCTGTGTATGAGTAAGTCTGCAGATAGTGACTTTATTTTAATGACAAAAGTTTTCCCTTAGTGACTGAATGACTCATTTCCTTTAAGCAAACTTTCATGAACAAATATGTTGAAAATTGCCTGGCATGACAAAATCAATTTGAATTTGTTAGAAAATTAAAAAATGATGTGAAGCCAGTTGACCTTTAAATATCTCTCAGAATCTTTCCATACCATGAATTCTTGCACAAAACAACCAGATGTATCAGTATTATGCTCAAATTTTTAATCTGACCCAGTTGAAATTGGTTTTATACCAACTCAGCTGAAGGCCAACATAATGGCTCCCCTTACTTGAGCCAAATCAGACAATGAACCGTTTCTTTGTCTCATTTGTTGGTGGGAAGATTTGTAATGTTATAACTTTAGTTTGAGAAGAAACACAGTTTGAAATTATGATGTCTCATAGATTTTTTCACCCAGTTTTGTCTACAAATGGAAAGAAATTTATTTATCTACTGAGTAACTGAGACATACTTTAGTTAGATATGTTTCCAAGAATAAAAATGATTGTAGCAGTTATCATAACAATTTTAAGTGAATTGATGTTTTTCAATTTATAAAGTTTGGTTTTGTTGTAATCTCATTTTTTTTCCTGTGTGAGAGTTGTAGTGAAGTGAGTGAAAGCCACTCAGTTGTGTCTGACTCTTTGCGAACCCATGGACTATAGAGTCCATGGAATTCTCCAGGCCAGAATACTAGAGTGGGTAGCCTTTCCCTTCTCCAGGGGATCTTCCAAACCCAGGAATCAAACCCAGGTCTCCTGCATTGCAGGCGGATTTTTTACTGCTTGAGCCACCAAGGAAGCCCAAGAATACTGGAATAGGTAGCCTATCCCTTCTCCAGCGGATCTCCTCGACCCAGGAATTGAACCAGGGTCTCCTGCATTGAAGGTGGATTCTTTATCGACTGAGCTATGAGGGAAGCCCAAGAGAGTTGTAGACTGAAATGTAAATTATCTGGTGTTGAGTATGTTGCTTATAATGCTGATATTTCTAGAAGATTCAGAATAATGAGAAATCGGCTCACAATAGGGGATTAGCCTTAGAAAACATTGGGTAATTGCCTCTATACAACGATATTGCTCTGGAGTATAGAGTCAGTAAATATATTTTAAATTAAGCTATAAAGTGATCCAGTATTGATCATTTAGCAAACAATGAGAGATTGACTGTTTTTGTGTTATGTTTTCTTTCAGCAGAGTGACTTTAAAAATCCTCATAATTCATTTAGGGTTTGTCTTGCTCTTCTATTATCAATAAGCATTATGAAAGAAAGTATGTGGTGTTAACATCTAGCAAAATGTAGTCTTTTTTTTTCTCTAGACATTCACTTTGTGCTTAGTTTCAACATTTTATTTTATAAATTTCAAATAAAACATCTTACTTAAAAGGCCCTTTTTAAATGGAAACCTAGATTAGATTGTTCTCAACAAAATAAGAAACATAAATAAAGTCATTTCATTTGGATATGAGCTTTTTATAGAGTGTAGTTGAATGATAAATGACTGATTGAAAACTAAATAAAATAAGGGCTACAAACGACTAAGGTAAAGTGTAGAAAGGGTCTTATCTGATCTCAACATGACACAGAAAGAAATCTATTTGCTGATAAAAAGAAAAAAAGTCACACATTAACATCTGGACTTCATGCGGATATTTTCTCAATAATTAGCAGCAGCCCTTGTTCAGCTACATTCTTCCATCTGGGAACAAAACATCATAGGTACTAAAAATAAAGACAAGGAGAAAAGTTAAAAAAAAAAATGCTTGCTGCAAAATAGTGTGGTTCCCCTACATTGTAAATTAAAGCAATCATTTCACCCTCTTTGGGTGCCAAACATACTTTCATCACTATACTACCTAGACATGCCTTGCAAACTGACATTTTCTTTTTTATATTCAGAGGAAGATATTATGATTTAAAACTATGCTTGTGATTTAGGACTTAAAGGATCATTGAAAATATTATTAAAGGTATTTGTATACTGATAGATTTTAAATAAAAAGAATATATCAACATCAGTTGATAGAATCATTATCGCATATGTTACTTCAGGACATAAGGGACAAAAATTGTTTAAACTTTATTTCATGCTGTGAAGACGGTGGCTTATGGAAGTACAAAAGAGTCTTTTTGTTTAGTTGTTAAGTCATGTCCGATTCTGCAACCCCATGAACTGCAGCATGCCAGGCTTCCCTGTCCTTCACTATATTGCAGTTGCTTAAACTCATGTCCATTGAGTCAGTGGTGCCATCCAACCATCTCATTCTCTGTTGTCCCCTTCTCCTTCTGCCTTCAGTCTTTTCCAGGATCAGGGTGTGTTCCAAAGAGTCAACTCTTCACGTCAAGTGGCCAAACTGTTGGAACTTCAGCTTTAGTATCAGTTCTTCCACTGAATATTCAGGATTGGTTTCCTTTAGGATTAACTGGTTTGATCTCCTTGCTGCCCAAGGAACTCTCGAGAGTCTTCTCCAGCACCACAATCTGAAAGCATTGATTCTACGGACCTTTGTCATCCAAGTGATGTCTCTGTTTTTTTAATATACTGTTTAGGCTTGTCATAGCATTTCTTCTAAGGAGCAAGCATCTTTTACTTTTGTGGCTGCAGTCACCATCTGCAGTATACAAAAGAGTTACCTGTGCGACCCCATGGACTGCAGCCTACCAGGGTCCTCCATCCATGGGATTTTCCAGGCAAGAGTACTGGAGTGGGTTGCCATTGTCTTTTCCGATTACTAACAGAAGAATAGTTAATTTTGGGGGAAAATGAAGTGAAGTTGCTCAGTCCTGTCTGACTCTTTGTGACCCCAAGGACTGTAGCCTACCAGGCTCCTCCGTCCATGGGATTCTCCAGGCAAGAATCCTGTAGTGGGTTGCCATTTCCTTCTCCAGGGGATCTTCCCGATCCAGGGATCGAACCCAGGTCTCCCGCATTGCAGGCAGATGCTTTAACCTCTCAGCCCTCCAAAATCACTGCAGATGGTGACTGCAGCCATGAAATTAAAAGATGCTTTCTCCTTGGAAGAAAAGCTATGACCAACATAGACAGCATATTATAAAGCAGAGACATTACTTTGCCAACAAAGGTCCATCTAGTCAAAGCTAGGGTTTTTCCAGTAGTCATGTATGGATGTGAGAGTTGGATTATAATGAAAGCTGAGCGCTGAAAAATTGATGTTTTTGAACTGTGGTGTTGGAGAAGACTCTTGGGAGCCCCTTGGACTGCAAGGAGATCCAACCTGTCCATCCTGAAGGAAATCAGTCATGAATATTCATTGGAAGGACTGATGCTAAAGCTGAAACTCCAATACCTGATGTGAAGAACTGACTCCTTGGAAAAGACCCTGATGTTGGGAAAAATTGAAGGCAGGAGGAGAAGGGGATGATAGAGGATGAGATGATTGGATGGCATCACCGACTTGATGGACATGGGTTTGAGTAAGCTCCTGGAGTTGGAGATGGACAAGGAAGCCTGTTGTGCTGCAGTCCATGGGGTCACAAAGAGTCAGACACGACTGACAACTGAACTGAACTGAACAAAAGAATATATTTCTCTAGTCTTAAAGGAGAAAAACGTACAATATACTAATTCTACTCAATGGTCTGCAATTTTTCGCCTGTTAAGAATGGCAAAGTAAAACAATCTGATGCTGGCAGTTTTCATGCAACTATAATTCAGATTTTTATTCTCTGTTACAGTGTAGATTCTATGGAAGATACATTGCATAACTTCTCTAAATTATTGTGGAATATGTAACATATGTTTTCCAAGGCTGCTTATCTTTCATTGACTGAAGACTAAACCCATATGGTAAACACAAACAGAGCCTGTAGTTCATCATAAGGATTGAAATAGTCTCCAGAGATTTGAACTTTGGTTTCCAGACCCCTCTGGGTCAATTTGAAAGAGACTGGTCATTGTTTACCACACTGGCCCAATAATCTTAGAGCACGAAGGAAGCCTGAAAACTGCCAGTCTTTTTCTAGCCTATCGAAAGTGGTTACCATCAATGAGGGTGGCTCTGGGAGTTCTCAGGGCCAACGACCGTACCTCATAATTTTGTAGTTTTCTTCCCTCCCTTGATTTTAATGATTATTTCTTTATGATGTTGGCTAGTTTCAGTCCATCAACTAATTGCTACTGTTCTGAGCCAATATTAATATTTATTAATACTTTTCATGAATATTTGTACAAAAGTGTTTATTTGTCCACTTAAAAGCAGCCTATAGTTATCAAAACTGGAAAATTTTGAGACATACCTGTTTTTGGGCAATGGAGCCAAAATTTTTCTAACCACTTCTTACACTGCAGGACGTTTCAGAATTTTATAGCCAAGATCATTTTGTTCTCCTGGCATTATTAAACCATTTGCTCTTCGTTATCTTCTGTGTCCTATTCAAACCACTCATCCTTGCCTTCAAGCAGTTCCTTCAGTCCTACCATCATCTCCTTCCACACTTTTCTATCCTATAATTCATGGTCCTCAATAGATTTTATTTTTCTACTGTTTCCTTCCCCATTTTGATTGCAAAGAGAAATATGTAATTTCCAAGTCAGGTAGGCAAACGTAGACGAATTGATGCGTTTATTAACTCACTTTCCCTAGTAGACAAAAAGTCCTTCACTTTTCATTGAGATGATTTATATTTATGTGTATATAAGGTGTTGGAAAAAAGTAAGGAGGCCTTCAATAAAGGGTGAGGACATAAATAAATATGTTTTGTTTCTTAAGCTGCAAAAATAGACATAAGAAGTGAACACTGAGCTGAGATGAGAAGGACAGTGGACCTCTCATTTTAAAGAATATGAATTTTGAAACTTGGTCTTGAGTTTTAGCAAAACAGTCATTTGAAGGTTATTATTTTTGAAAAAATAATTTGGTAATACATATGCTCTTTTAAGGGTTTCGCCAGTGACTCAGTGGTAAAGAATCCACCTGCAATGAAGGAAATGTGAGTTCAATTCCTGGGTTGAAAGATCCCCTGGAAGAGGGTATGGCAACCCACTCCAGTATTCTTGCCTGGAAAATTCCATGGACAGAAGAGCCTGACAGGTTACAGTCCATGGAGGTGCAAAGAGTCACACACGACTGAGACACAGAAAATAGGGACAAACTTAATAACATTTAAAGAGAGGATTTAGAAAGACTGAAGAAGCCTAGTAAAGATAGAGCTATTCACAAAGAATAGCCCCTTTGGGGAGTGTCAGAGGAATCAGCAGACCTTAAATTAAAGAAGGAACACATAGATTGAACTTAAGTATTTTAGAAAACTGGAAGACAGTTATTTTAGTTTGCCTATTAATAGTAAACATTGACTCCCATTTAGCATAACTTTTGTACAGCAGAATCTAGAAGGCTAAAGCTATATTTCTCAAAATCCTTTGCAGCAAAGGTTCTACTTGTGTAGAACTGTTGGACTAAGCAGATACTCTCAGCTGGGACAGAAGTGAGCAGTAATGCTTTTGTTGAAGAGATCAGATCAGTTGATAATCCTGATAATGGGAGCACTTGGCTCTAAAGGCAAACCGGAGTCAGTTTCTGGAGTCTCCAGCAACAGACCCCTGGTGTCTTAGGTGTTAAGAAACAAGGTGATATATGGCTAGCTGTCATGGGTACACTAGAATAGCTGATGGAGGTTTGTGCATTTTTCTCTGATGCTCTTCCTGGCTCTGTAGTATTCAAACTCCATTCTTTGATTCTCCCTGAGATTTGTAAACTGCCTAACTTGATTTTTTCAATAACCTTCTTCATCTAAAACTAGCTACAGTGAATTTCTTTTTCTGAGAATAAGGATCCTGCAGGATACAACTATTAATACTTTTTTTTTTTTTTGCACCATGCAGCTTGCAGCATCCTAGTTGCCCCACCAGATATTGAATGTGGGCCCCAGCAATGAAAGCACAAAGACCTGACCACTGGGCCACCAGGGAATTCTCCAATGCCAACATTTGAAGTACCATCTCACTTAAACTTTACATATACTCTTTGAAGCCCTTTCTCAAATCCATCTAGTGATCACTGACAAAAAGTAGTCAAATCTGTGTCTGTCTTGATATGACCATTTTTAAGGAAGCCAAGTAAAGGAAATGGATTCAAAGGTAAGCCAAAGAGGGCTCATTTTAGACATGTGCACAAAAATAATTTAATAGAGGACCAATTATGTCTATAGAATAGATTAATTCACTTCAGTTCAGTTCAGTTCAGTAGCTCAGTCATGACCAACTAATTGTGATCCCATGGACTGTAGCATGCCAGGCTTCCCTGACCATCACCAACTGCCAGAGCCTGCTCAAACTCATGCCCATTGAGCCGGTGATGCCATCTAACGATCTCATCCTCTGTTGTTCCCTAATAGATTAATTAGTGAACTCGAAAGCTGCATCATGGAACATCCTTAAAGTGACTAGATATTGGGTTAAGCAATCATTTATTAGACGAGATCTCATCTGACAAACTTTCTATTTCAGTTTGTTATTTTAACCGCAAGACATTTATTACTACTTAATTGTAATATGTCAATGGCCCCATGGTGCTATGTTATAATTTTATGTTAGCATATTGGTGGGTTAAATAATGTGATTATGTGATAGATAAGGAAGAAATTTTTATAGTCAGTTGTTTATTATTTTCTAAGAAACAGAACTACAACATATTTTAAATCCCCCATTAATTTTAAGATATCATTATATGTCCAAAGAGTGTTCAGATTTCCTCAGTTGCTTCATAATTATTTTTTAAGATTGTTCAAATCAAGATTCAGCAGAGTTTCTACACTGCAGTTTTTTGACTTGTATTTTAAGTCCCTTTTGATCTGTGCACCCACTTGAATTTGCCTTGGAGAATTTTCCACAGTCTGGATTTTGTTCAATGTACGCTTGTGTGGTTATTTAACATGTTGTTCCCCCCACCCCACCCCTTCTTCTTTATTTTTATCAACTAAAGGGATTTAAGACTTTCAAATTCAGGTTTGATTTTTTTTTTTTTTAAATCAGACACAAACATATGTCACTGATGGTCATGTGTACTTTTATCAGGAAGCACATGTCATCTGGTTGTTTTTCTTTTTATGGTGTTAACTGCCATTAATATTTATTGTCGATATGCATTATTTCATGAAGGTTTACTGATACTCTAACTCTGTGATACCTCTGTTTATAGAAGCTCTGTAAGGTAATTAGCAAGTTTATTTTATTTTCTGTAATCTTTCTTCTGTCTCCCTGTACTTCTTAATAATTGTGCTTTGTACACATCATAAGAACATGTAGCCATTATATACTACAATGTTTTCCTTGTATCTGTTATTTAGTTTTAGTTTCTCAGGTACAATGTTTTTCTTGTATTTGTTATTTAATTTTAGTTTCACATATAGATACATATTGAATTCTCACCACCAGTCTTCATGCCATGGCCTGTCCAGTCATTTTCACTATATGAAATTTCTTCTCTAGTAGATTACTCAGGAAGGGCACCATGGGATAATATTTCCAGAATCCTTGTATGTTCTTAGAAAGTTCAGCATTTTCATTTTGAAGGTCACTTTGCATATAAAAAATTACTTCACACATTCTTTCCTTGAGTATCTTAAATATGTTAAGATATTTCATTGTCTTCTATCATTAAGTGCTCCTGTTAAAAAGCATGAGAACAATCAGGTTTTCTCATCCTTATAAAGAACTGTCTTTTTTCTCTAGATATTCAAAAGGCTTTTTAAAAAATTAGTTTTACTATAATAATATGTAGTCTCTTCTGGTTAAACTTTTCTGGGTATGGGTTTGCCTTTTCAATATGTATATAAAGGTGATATTTATTTCAGAAAACTTTTCCTGAATTATACATTTCAGTATTGATTCTATTCTCTTGCTTTATATGTCTTCATTGGGGACTTCTGTTACATAGGTGGTGAATTTTGCTTGCCTTTTTCTCTCTGTAAATTTCTTTTAATTTGTTTCATCGCTCTATTTTTAATTTTTACATCTTCTTTTACTTTCTTCTTTCCTATAGCCTATTTTTCAAGTATATCCAAAGACATTACCCATTATCCAAATCCATTTATTTTTTCCTACATTTCTTCTAATTTAGTCATCATTTCTGAAATGATTTTTACTTTTGTTTCTAAATCTTTCTTGAGTTCTTTTCCTCTTTTCAAATATTCTTTTTCCTCTCATCATCTCATTTCTGAGTGTTTCTAATTCTTCTGGTATTCTTTCATAGTTTCTATTATTTTCTGAAATTCTTTTAGCTTGTTTTGAAATATTAAGGAATATTTTATCAATTTTGTGGGATGTTTTCTGGCATGCCTTTATTGTCAACATGAGTATTATTTTGCTCATTATTCCTTTTCCCTAGAAAAGCTTTACATGGATTCTGTCCACAGTTCGTTCCTCTTGCTGGTTTTAAGTGATAAGTGTTTCCTATTACTCAAAAAATGGAATGGTCCAGCAAGATTTCTTAGCCTCGTGCCTTGGGCCTTCTCCTCCATACTTTTGTTCTGGAACTTCTTTTTTTTGTGCCTCAGTGTGTCTACCCAGCTCTGTTTAGATTCTCCTCTCAGAGGTTCTCCTTAGGTCAGGCATTTGTTTGAAATGGGCCTTAGGTTGGTCAGTTCGGAAAGTTCTTAGTATGGAGACACCTCTGTACAATCAGCCCACTTTGTGATCCCTTGAACACCCCCATGAATCACAGCCGCTGAAGGAACCTCCGAGGCATGGCTGCTGTTTTTGAAATGGCTCACTGAGCTTTTTACACAAAAATGAGGACTCATTTTGGGGGTAAATCCCTATTAGGAATTTGTTCTTGGATTTCATATTCATCAGAAGTCCTATTTTTCTTCCCTCCACTGTCTTGCATGCAGTTGCTAATACCATGTGGGCCTGATGGCAGATCCAAGTTTGGGAGTTGCAGAGATGCTCTTTCTTCAAATTTTGCAGCAGGTGTTGGTCATAAAATTTTATTTTGTTATTCTAGCTTCTCTGTTGTTATTAGAGGTTTGGAAAGATTAAAAACTAGGCCAAGGTTGCCTATATTGTCTTTCTGGGAACTAGTAATCAGTTTACTCTCAATCTTATCGCATGACTGCAAGAGGATTTGAACTCTTTTCCTGAAGAGTTTTAAAAGCAAGGTAATTAGCAATCATTTTGTATTGATATATTTGGGACACTTACCTGCTAGGAGTCTATGATTTCAACCATAATGCTCTTTTCCTTTGTTATATCTTACATAATACAATTTAGTCACTTTATAAGAGTAGTAGATAAATTCTTAACTAATAAAAACTTTATTAATATATTTATAAATTTATATCTATATGTTGAAATATATCCATAAATTTACTGTATGTAATATATGTTTATGAAGTATATACTAAAAAGCATATCAAAAATTATTAGATATAAATTTTTTTTAATAAGTGTGTTTTTTTATTAGACAAAGAATGTGTGGATTTATTTTTGCTTATAAAAGACTAAAGCAATGCAGTCCCACTTTAATCAGTTTTGCTTTTACTCTAAATGTTTTCTTCTCACCTAATAAAGAAGAGAAAGAATGTTTTGCCTAACTCAAGACGCATTTGGATCTGTGGTTTCTAAAATGTCAAGCCCAAATCGAACACTCTGGAGTTTAACCTTGTTTGCTTTTGGCTAAAGTGACTTCCTGTTTCTAAGAAAGGAAAAAAAAAGGTCTAAAATGCTATTAGAAAGATCACAAGGCTTTTCTAAAATCCAGTGGCTCACACAGCAAAATACTTTGATGAATTAAGTACAAATAAATCCTAAAATGTAAATAAAATTTACCTGTAAAATATAGTTGACTTTATAAATTCAGAAAGAAAATAGTATACTGAGACAAAATGTCCTTGGGAAAAAGGCAGCCGAATTTGGCCAAACCCAAGTGTTTGAAAAACACTGTTGCTGGAGATGCATAATGAACCCAAAAATTTTTGCAGTTTTTGTGTTTTTCCTTCTTATAATTTTGTTGTGCTTATTCCCACAGCCAACTTCAAGTGACCCTCACCCCAGCCCACCCCCTACCAGGGGAAAAAACAAGGCCACTGAAAAGTTTGCTTAAACTTCTTAATACTTTTAATCCTTACTTGTTATAATTTGATTACTGAGACATTTTCTCTGTGGGCCTCCTATTAAATCACTTTCAACTTGAAACAAACCAGAAATCCTTTTAAATAACAGAGCTAGTATTCATTTTAAGCTGCTCAGAATTTATACAGAAACTGTAGAATGTCTCTTCTAAAATGCTGTAAATGTGCCCAGAAGCTACTGTGATGGGTTTATCCTTCCAACCTAAGCAAAAATAAATAAATAAATGACTGAACGTGGTGTTCTGGGTTACAAAGTAGAGGACAATGTTACTCAGCCTTGTAGCTACTTTTATTTATTGTTTTGTGTTCTTAGGTATCAGTGTTGATAGTTACCTCAAATTTAACAGAGGTGGTTTTTCACTTGATATACCCAATAATATAATTTTTTTAATAGAAAACTTTTTATTTTGTATTGGGATAAAGCCAATTAACATGTTGTGATAGTTTCAGGTAGGCAGCAAAGGGACTCAGCCATACAGATAGATACAGGTATCTATTTTCCCCCAAACTCTCCTCCCATCCAAGCTTTGACATAACTAAAGACCAAAATGTGAGCCCAGAGACTATAAAACTCCTAGAGGAAAACCTAGGCAGAACACTCTCTGGCATAAATTACATCAATATCTTTTCTGATCCATGTCCCAGAATAATGGAAATAAAAATAAACAAATGGGACCTACTTAAACTACAGAGCTTTTGCACAGCAAAAGAAACAATAAAGAAAATGAAAAGACAACCCATGGATTGGGAGAAAATATTTGCAAATGATGTGACTGACAGGAGTTAGTTTCCAAAAGTTACAAACAGTCCATGACACTTAGCAACATCCAACAAACAACCCAATCAACAAATGGGTAGAAGATCTAAAGAGACATTTCTCCAAAGAAGACATATGGCTGGCCAAGAGGCACATGAAAAGATGTTCAACATTGCTAATTATTAAGGAAATGTAAATCAAAACTACATGGAACGTCATCTCACACCAGCCAGAATGGCTATCATCAAAAAATGCACAAACAGTAAATGCTGGAGAGGGTGTGGAGAGAAGGGAACTCTCCTACACTATTGGTGGAAATGTGAATTGGTACAGCCACTATGGAGAACAGTATGAATATTCCTTAAAAAACTAAAAATAGACCTATCATATGACCCTGCAATCCCACTCCTGGGCATATAGCTGGAGAAAAACATGATCCAAAGAGATACATGCTTCCCAACATTCATTGCAGCACTGTTTGCAACAGCTGAGACATGGAAGCAAGCTAAATGTCCATGGACAGAGGAATGGATAAGAAAGATGTGTTACATACATATAATGGAATATTACTTAGCCATAGTCAGACACGACTGAGCTACTGAACTGAACTGAACTGAAGGATGAATGAGATAAGGCCATTGCCAGCCAAATGGATGGACCTAGAGATTGTCATACTGAGAAGGCAAGTCAGACAGAGAAGGAGAAATATTGTATGACATCCCTTATATGTGAAATCTACAAAGAAATGATGCAAATGAACTTACAAAACAGAAAGAGACTCAGAGAGAATGAACTTATGGTTCCAGGGGTGGGGTGGGGGGAAAGAGATAGGGAGTTTGGTATGGACAAGTCCATATTGCTATATTTAAAATGGATAACCAACAAGGACCTACTGTATAGCACAGGAAACTCTGCTCAATGTTATGCCCCAGTAATATACTTCTATTTGGGCAGATATTATGAAGATCTGGTCTGAAACAATCTTTACATTGTATATTTTACATAGAAAAATTAATTGTGTTTTTTAATGTTACTTCCCCCTATTTTAAGTAGTTTCAAGACATCCAGGAATGGTATAGATTTTGTGTCTCTAAGAATCTATTTTCAATCATTCATCTAAAAGGAATAACCGAAGTTACTAAATTTATAACAGCTGAGGGGAGAAAGAGCAGAAAAAGAAATCATTACAGTAATTCTCAACCTTTTGTGTGCATAGATATTTCAAGGAAAACCCCTTTAAAATGCATGCTCAAGGGAATCTGCCCCAGGAGATACAATCTGATAGGTGATGACTAAGAATCTGCATTTTAACAGTGTGATGCTATAGGTTGTTTTTAGACTTTAGTTTGGGAAATAATTCTAATTTTAGCCACGTAAAATATCTAAGAGCAATTTGGGAACTTTAGTGTCCAGGATAGAATTACTTTTTGAAAAATATCACCAGCAATTGTGTTCTAAACATCAGAAAAAATGTTGGGACAAATAGAAACGAAAGTTATGACAATGACAGGTAGCTTGATGGGTGAAGAAGGGAGACTGATTAAATAGAGAATGGAAGAATGTTTTGTAAACTGTAAGGATTTTCAAGTTAAAGCAGAAGGAAGGGTGTGTGGGTATTAGTGTCGAGCGAAATAGATTGACTGTTCAGTCTCTCAGTAGTGTTTGGCTCTTTTGTGACCCCCACGGACTCTCTCCTATCCATGGGATTTTCCAGGCAAGAATACTGGAGTGGATTGCCATTTCCATCTCCAAAAGAAATGGATACCACGTTTTGAAAGTCTACACGAACCTGTCTCAGCTCTTCTAGGTAAGGCATGAGGCCAGCCAGTATAACTTACAATTGAATGTCTGTCCCAAGCTGCTTGCTCTGAACTACTTTATACTCTCATGTCCCAGATTCTTTAGCTTGTCACCCTACAACTCACTTTTCTACTAAGTCCTCAGATCTGGCTTTGTCCTGTGGCTTCCCATCCCACTGCCCACCACTACTGAGCCAGGTCATGTATGCTTTGAAGTGCTAGAACTTTGGAAGTGGAGTCAAGGTCAGCCTGGCTCCTTTGTGTTCGTGCTCACCTATCGTCATTCACTGTTCCACTTCTTGTATTGTTCCTTCTGAAATTGACTGAAGTAACATCTGATTTGGGGGCTATGCATATCTGCTGCCTGATCCAGGGTCAGTCCCTTTAGCTAAGTCAGTCTCTGTTGGCTTTATGGTTCTCAAACTTTTATCTTCACTGTAAGCATTAGGGAAGCACGTTAAAAACAAGAACACTTAGATCCCAGTAGTTCTGGAGCGCTATCAAGATCATTGTATTCAAAGTGTGGACCTCAAATAAAGAGCATCAGCAACAGCCTGGGAGCTTGTTAGGAATGTAAATTGCTGGATTCTATTCCATGTCTACTGAACCAGGCTCTCGGTAGGTAAGCCCAGCAATCTGTGTTTTAACAAGGAAGGCCCTTCTATGACTTACTCAACTTGAGTATTGCTAGTGCTGACACTTCATTCTTAAAGTATAATCTGATTCCAGGCCTACTGAAACAGAATCTGTACTTTTAAAAAGAATACCCAGGTTTTAGAAGTTCTGGGGCTTCCTAGGTGGCACAGTGTAAAGAATCTGCCCTCCAGTGCATCAGTGCAGCAGATGCAAGAGATATGGGCTTGATCCCTGGGCTGGGAAGATCCCCTGGAATAGGAAATGGCAACCCACTGTAGTATTCTTGCTTGGAAAATTCCATAAACAGAGGAGCTTGGTGGGCTACAGTCCATGGGGTAGCAAAAGAGTCCAACACAACTGACCCGTGAGCACTTAAGAAGTTCTGGCCTGATAACTGTGCTTTTAGACAAATTGCATCAGTGGTTTTTAGGCAAAACAAAGGTGGAGGGCATTGGCACTAACACCTGCTCTGCTCACAGGAGAGGGGCAGTCCTCAGCCTGATGTTCACCAAATGACTGTTGAAACATAAATCTCCTCATGCCTCTCTGGTTCGTAACACCAACCCTGTGTAATATCCATGCTTCAGAGCTGTTGTGAGGATTGACTACTTCATGCCTATTAAAACCTGTTGAGGTCCTCTGGTTTAATCCCAAGGTCCCCAAAGCATCTGTAGGGACTTTTCTGATGGTCCAGTTGCTAAGACTCCATGGTTCCACTGCAGGGGCTATGGTTCGATCTTTGGTCGGGGAAGTTCCACGAGCTGCATGGGGTGAAAAAGTGTTAGTCACTCAGTTGTGTCCCACTCTTTGTGACCCCATGGACTGTAGCCCACCAGGCTTCTCTGTTCATGGAATTCTCCAGGCAAGAATACAGGAGTGTGTAGCCATTTCCTTCTCCAGGGTGGAGAACCTGGATCTTCTGCATTTCAGGGAGATTCCTCACCATCTGAGCCACCAAGGAAGCCTGCTGCTCTGGGTGCCGCCCCCAAAGCATCCATATATTGTAGGCTTTGCTGTCACTGGTACTGTAACAGATTTTAGCATGACAGTTATACAGCTCCCTACAAATGATAGTTTCACTCTCAAAACAGGTGCTAAGACAAAAAGAAATAAGCCAAATAATAGAAATAAAACAACACTAAGTCTACACCCATTCCTTTCCCCCCAAAGAAAGATAATAGAGACAACAGAGTATCCATATGTATTCTTTTATTATTCATTCAAATAGACTATTCAATCTGAACATTCAATTAAAACTATCTTTCTGGTAACCAAAAGTTCAGCTGAGAACGTCTATGGTGTTTTATTTGTCATCTGTATAAATTCCCAAACATAAACTACAATTTCTGAATAATGAGTCAAACTAATGCAATGTTATCTCTAGAGATTTAAATTGCAAATATTTGCCTCATAATCTGTGTAAGAAACAAATCTCCTTTGATCTCTTTTAAAGATATCACAACTTTTTATTGGGTTTTATTAAAAAGAAAAATAACAAATATATTCCAACTCCATGGATGCTTCTTGAATGAGTAGACACATTTTTTTCATTAGAAACACTACCAAAATTATAACCTTTATCACACAACTTACCTTGTAATGTATACTTGTACATGTGTCTGTTTTTCCACTAAATTGTTAGCCTCTAACAATTTATGGGAACAAAGATGGGATCTTATTTATATTTGAAATCCTCATAGTGCCTAGTGGTGCCGTGCAAAACCTCAATAAATATTTACAAAATGAAAAAATGGATCATCTCCCCACTCCTTCCAAATACTGTGACTTTGTTCATCCTGTCTGCTTTAGTGTATTGCTAACCAAACTTCTGGCTAACCAGTACAATAACTCAGTGTTCAAACCCTTCAGGAACTACTTGACTGATATAGCAGGGGCCAACTAAACCCCATAGATTTATTCATTTTTTTTCCTGCTCTGTCAGAAAAGCAAACATGGATTAGGTGAAACTAGCAAACAACTTCACAAAGAAAATAACTAAAATCGATCTTAAACCCACTACAAACATACCCTTCTCAACTTTGACAAATAATGACCTTAAAACTGCAAAATAATTTCCTATCCATCAAGCCCTCTGATAAATAGTCTTACTCACCAATCCAGGAAAAAAGAAAGAAATACTGAATGAGATTATACCTACTAAGTTATGGAAAGTGGCAAACTAAAGGAAAATGATCTAAGTTGAATTATGAGAAATTATTATTTTTATAGGTAAAAATATTGAGTATTAACAAATTCCTATGGTTCAACCTAATAATTTTTTTTTTTTTTGCAATTCCCAGGTGTACTATGTTTGATATCTTCACGATGCCTAATGGTCGTAAAAAGTCTTTAAAACACAAGATGATTTCTATCAACCCCAAGAATTGTGTTCAGGAGATTCATTATCTTTGTGAACCAAGTTCCAAGGACACTGGTGGTTAGAGGCTCTGTGTATTATTTTTTTTAATTTTAGCCTTGCTTTTGTTTGTTTTCTAATAAACAGGCTTAGGATAAAATCAAAAGGAAATTGGAATATTTGACTACATTTTCTAAATTGTAGTTGGTAAAGAGCACACATTAGATCACTTTGAGTATTTGTTTAAATGCAATTATGTAGGTATCACTTATTGAATCAAAATCTTAGGGTAAAGCCTCTCAAGTCAGCATTTTGACTAGGTATTCAGGATGAGTCTTGTTGTTCCAAATCTGACACCTTTTTTCTATGGACAAGATAACTGAAGTCTAAAGACAAGTATTTGATATGTCCTGATGCCATATATCCAATAAGTATCAGAAATGGTTCTCTAATGCAGTTCAGTCACTCAGTCATATCTGACTCTTTGCGACCCCGTGGACTGTAGCACACCAGGCTTCCCTGTCCATCTCCAACTCCCAGATCTTGTTCAAAATCATGTCCATTGAATCAATGATGTCATCCATCTATCTCATAACCTGTTGTCCCCTTCTCCTCCTGCCTTCAATCTTTCCCAACATCAGAGACTTTTCCAATGAGTTAGTTCTTTGCTTCATGTGGCCAAAGTATTGGAGTGTCAGCTTCAGCATCAGTCCTTCCAATGAATATTCAGGACTGATTTCCTTTCAGATTGACTAGACCTCCTTGCAGTCTGAGGGACTCTCAAAAGTCTTCTCCAACAACATAGTTAAAAGGCATCAATTCTTCAGTGCTCAGCTTTCTTTATAGTCCAACTCTCACATCCACACATGACTACTGGAAAAACCATAGCTATGACTAAAACCATAGCTTTGACCTTTGTCAGCAAAGTAATATCTCTGCTTTTTAATATACTGTCTAGATTGGTCATAGCTTTTCTACCAAAGACCAAGTGTCTTAATTTCATGGCTGCAGTGATCATCTGCAGTGATTTTGGAGCCCAAGAAAATGAAGTCTGTCACTGTTTCCTATGTTCCCCCATCTATTTGCTAAGAAGTGATGGGACTGTGTGCCACGATCTTAGTATTTTGAATGTTGAGTTTTAATAAGTTTTGAATGTTGAATTTTAACAAGTTTCCATAATTCCATAATAAATTTAATGAGTTTCCATAAGCCTCTTATCCTTATCCGTCAGAGAGCAGACAGAATGAAAACCACAATCACAGAAAATCAGTCAAACTGATCACAAGGACCACAGCCTTCTCTAACTCAATGAAACTATGAGCCATGCCATGTAGGGCCACCCAAGATGGACGGGTCATGGTAGAGAGTTCTGATGAAATGTGGTCCACTGAAGGGAATGGCAAACCACTTCAGTATTCTTGCCTTGAGAACACTATGAACAGTATGAAAAGGGAGAAAGATAGGAAACTGAAAGACGACCTCCCCAGGTCGATAAGTGCCCAATAGGCTACTGGAGAAGAGTGGAGAAATAACTCCAAAAAGAACAAAGAGTTAGAGCCAAAGCAAAAACAACACCAGGTTATGGATGTGACTGGCGATGGAAGGAGAGTCCGATGCTATGAAGAACAATATTGTGTAGGAACCTGGAATGTTAGGCACAAGGTAAATGGGAAGTGGTCAAACAGGAGATGGCAAGAGTGAACATAGACATTTTAGGAATCAGTGAATAAAATGGACTGGAATGGGTGAATTTAACTCAGATGACCATTATATCTACTACTGTGGGCAAAAATCCCTTAGAAGAAATGAAGTAGCCATCATAGTCAACAAAAGAGTCTGAAATGCAGTACTTGGGTGCAATCTCAAAAATGACAGAATGATCTCTGTTCGTTTCCAAGGCAAACCATTCAATATCACAGCGATCCAAGTCTACGCCCCAACCACTAATGCCAAAAAAGCTGAAATTGAATGGTTCTATGAAGACCTACAGACCTTTTAGAACTAACACACAAAGAGATGTCCTTTTCATCATAAGGGGCTGGAATGCAAAAGTAGGAAGTCAAGAGATACCTGGAGTAACAGGCAAGTTTGGCGTAGAGTACAAAATGAAGCAGGGCAAAGGCTAGCAGAGCTTTGCCAAGAGAACACACAGGTTATAGCAAATAACCTCTTCTGACAACACAAGAGAAGACTCTACACATGGGCATCACCAGATGGTCAATATCAAAATCAGATTGATTATATTCTTTGCAGTCAAAGATGGGGAAACTCTATATAGTCAGCATAAACAAGACTTGGAGCTGACTGTGGCTGAAATAATGAACTTCTTATTGCAAAATTCAGACTTAAATTGAAGAAAGTAAGGAAAACCACTAAACCATTCAGGTATGACCTGAGTGAAATCCCTTATGATTGAAATGACAAATCATTCAAGGGATTAGATCTGATAGACAGAGTGCCTGAAGAACTATGGAGACGTTGTACAGGAGGCAGTGATCAAGACCATCCCCAAGAAAAAGAAAAGAGAAAGGGAAAATGGTTGTCTGAGGAGGCCTTAACAAATAGCTGAGAAAATATGAGAAGCAAAATGTAAAGGAGAAAAGGAAAGATATACCCATCTGAAGGCAGAGTTCCAAAGAATAGCAAGGAGAGATAAGAAAACCTTCCTCAGTGATCAATGCAAAGATATAGAGGAAAACAATAGAATGGGAAAGACTAGAGATCTCTAATCCAAGAAGGTGGAAACAACTCCCTTTCCACTAACCATCCCTCCACCACCATCAATTTTGCCCTCTCTCCATCCTTTTACCAATTCACTAGATGTCAGTACCATCGCAGAAGTGTGTGAAAGGGTTGAATAACTAAAATTCCACCTTTCTAGTGAGAAGTGTGAACAGGGAAGCTCAGGAAAATTGATAAGTAGTGACAAACCCCTGGAAAAGGAGGTGCTTTGGAAAATGAATCCATAAGCTGATTCCTGGGCTTACCCTGGAACTGTCCTTATAAGAATCTGAACCTAAAGACTATACTACAGACTTTGAGAAGCAAATTTATCAACAGACCACCATCCATATTTCAATTTTCATAAATAAAATCAATAAATATCAAAACTGAGATAACAAAGGTGTTGGAATGGTCTGACAAATACTTTAAGCATCCTATTATAAAAATGCTGCAACAAACAACTGTAAACACTTTCAAAATGAAAGGCAAAGTAGAAAGTTTAAGTGAAGAAATAGAAGATATGTAGAAAAAACCAACTGGAAATCTTAGAAAAGAAAAAGAGAGTAATCAAAAACAAGAAGAGTTCTTATTAGCAACAGAAGAAAGAGTCAGTGAAATTGAAGATAGGTCAATAGCAATTATGTAATCAGAAGAACAGAGAGGAAAAAAAATTTTTAAAAGGAAAGGAGCCTCAGTTCAGTTCAGTTCAGTCGCTCAGTCGTGTCTGACTCTTTGCGACCCGATGAATCGCAGCACAGCAGGCCTCCCTGTCCATCACCAACTCCCAGAGTTCACTCAGACTCACGTCCATTGAGTCAGTGATGCCATCCAACCATCTCATCCTCTGTCGTCCCCTTTTCCTCCTGCCCCTAATCCCTCCCAGCATCAGAGTCTTTTCCAATGAGTCAACTCTTCGCATGAGGTGGCCAAAGTATTGGAGTTTCAGCTTTAGCATCATTCCTTCCAAAGAACACCCAGGGCTGATCTCCTTTAGAATGGACTGGTTGGATCTCCTTGCAGTCCAAGGCACTCTCAAGAGTCTTTTCCAACACCACAGTTCAAAAGCATCAATTCTTTGGCACTCAGCTTTCTTCATAGTCCAACTCTCATATCCATACATGATCACTGGAAAAACCATAGCCCTGACTAGATGGACCTTTGTTGGCAAAGTAATGTCTCTGCTTTTGAATATGCTCTCTAGGTTGGTCATAACTTTCCTTCCAAGGAGTAAGTGTCTTTTAATTTCATGGCTGTAGTCACCATCTGCAGTGATTTTGGACCTATAGAACAATGATGATATGTTGAACATTCACATCATGAGAGTCCCCAAAAGAGGAAGAGTGCAGTGTTGAAAAAAGTTTGCAAACAAATGAAAAATTCTCAAGTTTGGCAAATGGCATAAACCTGTAGATTCAAGTATTTTAGTTAACCTCAAGCATAAGTCTAAAGAAATCCATGCCCCAAAACATAATTGAGCTGATGAAAGATGAAGAAAAAATTATTGGAAACAGCCAGAGGAACAAATGATGTGTTACCTATAGAGAAATAATGATGTGAATATTTGTGAATTTCTTATCAGAAGCCTACAAGGCCATAAGGAATTGGGCCATTTGAAATGTGCTAAAAGAAAATAACCCTCAATCTGGAATTCTATACTCAGCAAAAAATTACTTCAGAAATGAAGGTAAAATAAAGATGTTCTCAGATGAGGGAAAACAAAGAAAGAGCCATCAGCTTTAAAAGAAGTGTAAAAATAAAGGTAAAAAAAAAGAAGTGTGAAAATAAATTTTTCAGAGGGGAAATAATCCGGAATGAAACTTGGAAGAGTAGGAGTGAAGAAAGAATAACAGACAGAAAAGTCAGTCTTTTATAACCTAATCTCATGACATTCGATCTCCTTTGCCATATTCTGTTTTTTAAGGAAAATTCTACGCCCCGCCCACACACAAATGGAGGAAATTACACAAGGGAATAAATATCACATTGTAGGATCACTGGGAACTACTTCAGAAGCTGACTTCCACACCAGTAGTAATATGAGAAAGCTAATGTGTTTTTATTGATAACAGAAAAGCAGACTTTAGGGACAAGAAAATTACCAAGGATAAAAAGGAATATTACATAGTGATAAAATTTTAATATATGAAGAAAGCATTGTTGTCATCGTTCAATTGTTCAGTCATGTCTGATACTTTGCAACCCCATGGACTTCAGCATGCCAGGCTTCCTTGTCCTTCCCTATCTCCTGGAGTTTGCACAAACTCATATCCATTGAGTCGATGATGCCTTACAAACATCTCATCCTCTGTTGTCGACTTTTCCTCCTGCCTTCAATCATTCCTAGTATCAGGATTGGTTCCAATGAGTTGGCTCTTTGCATCAGTTGGCCAAAATACTGGAGCTTCAGCTTCAGCATGAGTCTTTCCAATGAAGAAAGCATAGTGATTCTAAATGTGTATATAGCCCAAAACAGAGCAAAAATGGGCAAAACTGAAAGGAAAAATACACAAATCCACAATCATAGTTGGAGACTTCAATGTTCTTCTGAATAATTGATAGAAATACAAAATCAACAAGATGTAGAAAAACTAAGCAATATCAGCATCCAGTTGGATCTAATTGATATTTTAAGATACTCTATTCAACAACAGCACAATACACTTTTTTTTTTTCAGGTGCAGAGGGAACATTCACCAAGACACCCCATATTCTGGATCATAAACTCTTAATAAATTTAAAAAAATTACAGTGCACAAAATATGCCCTCAGATTATAGTAGAATTAAAGTAGCAATCACTAGTGGAAAGATTATAGGAAAGTCTTATACATAAATAAATATTATAATTTATTATTATTATAAATTATTATAAAATTATAATAAATATTATAAAATAAATAACACTTTGAAATAATCACAGGTCAAAGAAGAAATCTAAAGGTATATTACAAGGACTTCCCTGGTGTTCCAGGGGTTAAGATTCTGCACTCCCAATGAAAGGGGCATAGGTTACAATAGTTTGAGAAACTGAACATGAAAATGCAACATACAAAACTTTGAAAACAGCTAAATAATGCTTAGAGGAAATTTTATAGCATTGAATGCTTACATTAAAAAAGAGGCAAGGCCTCATATCAATAATCCAAGCTCTCATGTTAAGAAAGTAGAGTAAGAAGAGTAAAATAAACCTAAAACAAACAGAAACAAGAAAAAAAAAATAAGAACAGAAATAAAAAAATAAAAACAAAGAGCAATATAGCAAAACAATAAAGCCAAATTATGTAATTTGTAATTTGAAAAGATCAATAAAATTGGTAAACTTCTAGCAAGATTGACAAGGAATAAAAGAGGGAAGACATATTACCAAGGAACATATAAAATATGTTTAGTACCATTTATAGTCTTGAAAGAGCTTCTCCAGAGGCATGGTGGTAAAGAATTTGTCTGCAATACAGGAGAACTGTGTTTGATCCCTGGGTGGGAAAGATCCCCTGGAGAAGGAAATGGCAACCCATTCCAGTTTTCTTGCCTGGAAATTCCATGGACAGCAGAGCCTGACAGGCTACAGTCTATGGGGCTGCAAGAGTCAGACATGACTTAGTGATTATATTATTGTTATTATAGTCTAGAAACCATGATTTAAAAGGAGATACCATTAAAGGAGATACCATTAAAGGAGATACCATTTTGCTTTCTCATCAATTATAATTTTTTTTAAAAAATGTGACATTTAGTATTGAGGAGGCTATTGTTAAAAGCACAGTCTATACTGTTAGGACTATGAATTACTACAGATATTTTTTTGCAAATAACTTGTTAATATTAAATTTTTGAATATGCAGTTTCAACATGCTATCCCCCTTGTGGGATAAAAAATAAGCGTACGAATATTGTTCAGTCTCCCAGTGGTGTCCAAATCTTTGCAACTCCATGGACTGCAGCACACCAGGCCTCCCTGTCCCTCACCATCTCCCGAAGTTTTCTCAAGTTCATGTCCATTGCATCAGTGATGCCATCCTGGCGTCTCTGACATCTCTGACACCTTCTTCTCCTTCTGCTCTCAATCTTTCCCAGCATCAGGGACTTTTCCAATATATATATACACATACATTTTTTTTTCTGAAAAGGATACCAAATTGCTATGATTTATTCAGTAACCCTGGATAAATACTTTGGTATTATGTAGGAACTTGGATGATCCTTTCAGTTTTATTCAGTACTGTTATTTTTTAGAGATCATGTACATTTCAGATCATCAGCAGTAATGTAGCAGATAGGTGAATTTCTGTTTTAGAGAGGATTGGCAGGTATTATACTCTCACAGGTTCTTAGGAAATTTTGTGGAATGTTTAAGAGTTACTGAAATTCATTTACAGAATATTTTCATGGAGAAGGAAATGGCAACCCACTCCAGTGTTCTTGCCTGGAGAATCCCAGGGACGGGGGAGCCTGGTGGGCTGCCGTCTCTGGGGTCGCCCAGAGTCAGACACGACTGAAGTGACTTAGCTTAGCTTAGCTTATATATATATACACACACACATATATATATATAAATGAGGGTCAACTTGAGTGTCTGGGGAAAGACTGGATATATATATTTTCAGAAAGATGTTCATGTTATTTTGTTAAGTAATAAGCTAATATAGAGATTTTAAAACCAAGCCCTCAAATTCTTGGATGCTCTTCTCATCAAGCAGTGGGATCTCTAGTGGATGTGTGATTAGTCTTTTAGAATCTGACAGCTTCCATTTTCTGTCCCTTGAGATGTTCAACCTTGGAACTCAGCCAATATACCATTCTTGACAGAGAGGGCTGGGCAGTTAACCACCTGTTAGGAGGCTATGTTGAAACTTTTCCTTATAAAGTTGGCAGATATTTGTCCTCACTGGAATAGAGACATATTCTGGATATGGATCTACCTTCCCTTTCTGAAATGTTTCTGCCAGTAACACCATTTGTGCACTCAGAGAAGGCTGTTATCACCTGTCATGACATTCTCCATACCATTGTGAAATGAACTCATCTCACAGCAGAGGAAGTACACTGATGGGCTCATGCATGAAATTAACTGATCTTACCACCTTCCCCAAGTTTTGAACAAGACATAGCAAACACCCTCTATCAACAACACAAGAGAAGACTCTACACATGGACATCACCAGATGGTCAACACTGAAATCAGATTGATTATATTCTTTGCAGCCAAAGATGGAGAAGCTCTATACAGTCAGCAAAAACAAGCTTGGGAGCTGACTATAGCTCAGATCACGAACTCCTTATTGTAAAATTCAGACTTAAATTTAAGAAAGTAGGAAAAACCACTAAATCTTCAGGTATGACCTAAATCAAATTCCTTACTATTGTACCATAGAAGTGACAAATAGATTCAAGGGATTAGATCTGATAAATAGAGTGCCTGAAGAAATATGGACAGAGGTTCATGACATTGTATAGGAGGCAGGAAT
Organism: Budorcas taxicolor; assembly: GCF_023091745.1. NCBI lineage: Eukaryota > Metazoa > Chordata > Mammalia > Artiodactyla > Bovidae > Budorcas > Budorcas taxicolor. The sequence goes on along the minus strand of NC_068918.1, from coordinate 16,472,207 downwards.
CAAGACCATCCCCAAGAAAAAGAAATGCAAAAGGGCAAAATGGCTATCTGAGGAGGCCTTACAAATATCTGAGAAAAGAAGAGAAGCAAAAGGCAAAGGAGAAAAGGAAAGATATACCCATCTGAATACAGAGTTCCAAGAATAGCAAGGAGAGAGAAAAAAGCCTTCCTCATGATCAATGCAAAGAAATAGAGGAAAACAACAGAATGGGAAAGACTAGAGATCTCTTCAAGAAAATTAGAGATACCAAGGGAACATTTCATGCGAAGATGGGCTTGATAAAGGACAGAAGTAATATGGACCTAACAGAAGCAGAAGATATTAAGAGGTGGCAAGAATACACAGAAGAACTATACAAAAAAGATCTTCATGACCCAAATAACCACAATGGTGTGATCACTCACCTAGAGCCAGACATCCTGAACTGAGAAGTCAAGTAGGCCTTAGGAAGCATCACTATGAACAAAGCTAGTGGAGGTGATGGAATTTCAGTTGAGTTACTTCAAATCCTAAAAGATGATACCGTAAAAGTGCTGCACTCAGTATGTCAGCAAATTTGAAAAACTAGCCTGTGGCCACAGGACTGAAAAGGTCAGTTTTCATTCCAATCCCAAAGAAGGGCAATGCCCAAGATTGCTCAAACTACTGCACAATTACACTCATCTCACATGCTAGCAAAGTAACGCTCAAAAATTCTTCAAGCCAGGTTTCAAGAGTATGTGAACCATGAACTTCCAGATGTTCAAGCTAGATTTAGAAACTGTAGAAGAACCAGACATCAAATTGTCAGCATCTGTTGGATAATGCAAAAAGCAAGAGAATTCCAGAAAAATATCTACTTCTGCTTTACTGATTACGCCAAAGCCTTTGACTGTGTAGATCACAACAAACTGCGGAAAATTCTTCAAGAGATGAGAATACCAGACCACCTCGCCTGCCTCCTGAGATATCTGTATGCAGGTCAAGAAGCAACAATTAGAACTGGACAGGGAACAACATACTGGTTCCAAATTGAGAAAGGAATGTGTTAAGGCTGTATATTGTCATCTTGCTTATTTAACATATATGCAGAGTACATCATGCAAAATGCTGGGCTGGATGAAGCACAAGCTGAAATCAAGATTGCCGGGAGAAATATCAATAACCTCAAATACACAGATGAAACCACCCTTATGGCAGAAAGTGAAGAGGAACTGAAGAACATCTTGATGAAAGTGAAAGAGGAGAGTGAAAAAGTTGGCTTCAAACTCAACATTCAGAAAACTAAGATCATGGCATCTGGTCCCATTACTTCATTGTAAATAGATGGGGAAACAATGGAAACAGTGACACACTTCATTTTCTTGGGCTCCAAAATCACTGCAGATGGTGAGTGTAGCCATGAAATGAAAAGACACTTGCTCCTTGGAAGAAAAGCTATGACCAACCTAGACAGCATATTAAAAAGCAGAGTCAGAACAGTCTTTTGGACTCTGGGAGAGGGAGAGGGTGGGATGGGAAAGGGTGGGAGAGGGAGAGGGTGGGATGATTTGGGAGAATAGCATTGAAACATGTATAATATCATATAAGAAATGAATCACCAGTCCAAGTTTGATGCAGGATACAGGATGCTTGAAGCTGGTGCAGTGGAATGACCCAGAGGGATGGTACTGGGAGGGAGGTGGGAGGGGGGTTCAGGATGGGTACATGTGTATACCCGTGGTGGATTTATGTTGATGTATAGCAAAACCAATACAATATTGTAAAGTAATTAGCCTCCAATTAAAATTAATAAATTTAAATTAAAAAAAAAAGCAGAGTCATTACTTTGTCGACAAAGGTCTGTCTAGTCAGTGGCTTTCTTTATTTTTCTGGGCTCCAAAATCACTGCAGATGGTGATTGCAGCTGTGAAATTAAAAGACGCTTGTTCCTTGGAAGGAAAGTTATGATCAACCTAGACAGCATATTAAAAAGCAGAGACATTACTTTGCCAACAAAGGTCCGACTAGTTAAGGCTGTTTTTTCCAGTGGTCATGTATGGATGTGAGAGTTGGACTATAAAGAGAGCAAGGTGCCAAAGAACTGATGCTTTTGAACTGTGTTGTTGGAGAAGATTCTTGAGAGTCCCTTAGACTGCAAGGAGAGCCAACCAGTCCATCCTAAAGGAAATCAGTCCTGAATATTCATTAGAATGACTGATGCTAAAGCTGAAACTCGAATAGTTTGGCCACCTGATGCGAAGAACAGATTCATTGGAAAAGACTCTGATGCTGGGAAAGATTGAAGGCGGGAGGAGAAGGGGACGGCAGAGGATGAGATGATTGAATGGCATCACCGATTCAATGGATATGAGTTTGGGTAAACTCCAGGAGTTGGCGATGGACAGGGAGGTCTGGTGTGCTGCAGTCCCTGGGGTCGCAAAGAGTCGGACATGACTGAGTGACTGAACTGAACTCGTCACCTACACCAACACCTGGTAGTGTATTTTCTGTCCTGGCAAAACTATATTCCTGTTTAAACCTAACCCTCCCCACCTTTCCACTTGCATCTGTGCAGCTAAATGTGGCTTGATACCCTAGCTGATATCACTTTAAACTCATGGCCATGATCCTCAAGAGAGTGCTTAATGGTTCTGTGTAGTCATACTATATGTCCCTAGTCTGATTTCTCTCTCTTGTCCAAAAATACTTCATATCTTCTGTGTCCTCAAACTACACCTCTTCCTCCTGTCCTCACTCAACTTCCAAGCTGAATGAGACCCTTTTTCAATATAGGCTGCTGCTGCTGCTGCTACTAAGTCGCTTCAGTCATGTCTGACTCTGTGCAACCCCATAGACGGCAGCCCACCAGGCTCCCTGGTCCCTGGGATTCTCCAGGCAAGAACACTGGAGTGGGTTGCCATTTCCTTCTCCAATGAATGAAAGTGAAAAGTGAAAGTGAAGTTGCTCAGTCGTGTCCGACTCTTAGTGACCCCATGGACTGTAGCCCACCAGGCTCCTCTGTCCACAGGATTTTCCAGGCAAGAGTACTGGAGTGGGGTGCCATTGCCTTCTCCTTTTGATATAGGCAGGAGATGACAAATGATATGGTCTCCTTATTTGTGTGAATACTCTCCTGAGATTTATTTGCTGAACAGTGAAACTACCTTCTCTGAGATATTTTCTCTGATTATTCTATCACATGGTAATCTCCATTATATCCAAATTTCTATATCATTTTCTGTACCATGATTTTTGTCATTTATTTCAAAATCATTTTTATTGCTATTTACTTACATTGTATCTCACCTTCAAAGTTTATATTCTGAATGGGTTCCTTAGCTTCTTTGTAACTTGTCGTTTTCCACCCAGATTTCTAATCCTTACATGAAGAAATAATGCCTGCATTTTAGGTGATTAGTAGCAATGTAAAACACAATGATATAGAATCAGTAAACTTCAGGATGATAAGAGTAAAGGTTAAAATGTTGGTAATGATTTGTGAGTATGGTTTATCTTAAAAGTTGAACTGAAAAATAAGAACTAGAAAATATTAATCACATTTTAGTATTTAAAGCAAGGCTGAGCAATTATTTACAATTTTTTTTAAAATTTTTAAACACAGAATTCACATAGCAGTTTGTGAATTGAATTATCAAGAAGAAAACTAGTGAAAATTAAAGTAATTTTTGTGGAACATACCAACTGGGTCAAATAAGGTATGGTGTGTTTAAAAGATCTTGTCTGTTTCCAACTTTCTTTTTTTGAGGAATTAAATTCTGTGAGATTTCAAGAGCAAGCTAGTGAGTTAGCTATGTTGTTAGCAAATTCAAATCATATAACAACCAAAGTATGAGATCAGATTATTCAGGTCATTATGCAGTTTCTGTTTCTCCCTAACTTTATGCGTGTGTGTGTGTGTGCCTGCACGCGTATGCATGCATGCTCAGTCATGTCTGAATCTTTGCGACTCCATGAACTGTAGCCCGCCAGGCTGCTCTGTCCATGGAACTCTCCAAGCAAGAGTACTGGAGTGAGTTGCCATTTCCTTCTCCCGGGGTCTTCCCATCCAGGGATTGAACCTATGTTTCATGCAGAACCTTGCATTTTTTTGCATTGGCAAGTGGGTTCTTTACCAGCTGAGCTACTGGGGAAGCCCCTCTAACTTTATGCTTCTCACCAATTCCTTTAAAATATTGGAACTTTAGGATGATTATCTCTTCAGACAAAAACACTAATTGTAAGCATTAACCACTGGTAGGTGCCTACAATTAATATCCTGTCAATGTCAATGTGTCCTTTCTTCCAATAATTTTCTTTAAAGGAGAGCTTTATTCTTTAGTGGTTAAACTTTAATTATTTGTTTTTGAAAAAATTAATCTTATTCTTGTGGTTAATTGTTGTATTTTCAATAAACAAAATGCAAGATTGCTGTTCACATTCAAACTGGAGGAAAAACATACAAGTGATGACAATTCTGAGTTTAAAAACCTAAGCCAAATTTTCTGTAACTTAATTTGTTATTTATATCTATTATGAGAGTCTCTAAACTGGCAACCACATGTGTTAATGTGGAAACAATTTGGATTGGGAGGTGGGGACTTGTTTTAAATTCACTTAAAGAAGGGATCCTGAATTACACTTGAGACCCTTAATTTTAGATTTTAAAGTCTTTCTTGTTGTGTGCCAATGTAGACAATATTGTTTTCTAAGTCTTTTTAATACCCAAAGTGAGGTTTCAAAGAATTTGGCCTGAAAATCGTGGGAATAGGAGTTTATTATCTGTTTGCACAACTGCTTTCCTGTATAATGCAAACATGTTAAGGAAGGGCAGTCTCTCCATTTTTTCCAGTCTGAACAGTAGTCTCCCTAACATTTCACTCCCTCATGTATTACAGTGTGTTAAAAGTGTCATTATTCCCTCTCAGCACTTATAGTTTTATATTATTACAGCTAAATTCTATGTTTACCTGTTACCTGTATTAGGAAGAAAAAAATGCCGCTGAATAGTAGTTAAAGAAGTAAGGACAGATTTTTATTCAGGAATTATTGCAACATGGGAAAAGAGACCTTAGAATAGAACTGATTTCCATTCTTAATTGGGCATGGTTGAGTGAGGATTTATAGTCAAGGTGTAGGATGGGAGTTGGTGGATCAAAAATTACTAAGAGGAAATATCAGGAATAAGTGGGAATTCTAGCCAAATCAATTGAACAGAATTCTTACTGAAGGCAGCCAGGGTGATCAGGTATCATGGGTGGGGGATGACCAGTTTGATCAGATATGGAGCGTGGGGGATTTTCTCTGAGCTGACTTGACAAAGTTCTTGCTATCAGGAGCAAAACAGGTCTACAAGGACAAGAGACACCAAGGTCAAGCCTTAGAAGGCCTGTAAGAAACTGACAAAAGTTTTGTCAAAGAGAGAGTCTTCCTTAAAGGTTCATAGTGTAAGTATTGTCTATTTTCTCATGTCTTAACCACTGTCTTACTGGATGGCCCACAATGGGTATTCAGTGTTTTGATGTAAAACATCAAGGATAGGGTATTGGCATTTACTGAGTGCTAAGTTTGTTACAGACACTAGGTTCTTTCAAAGAAATATTGCTGGCTCTGGGGCTGGACAGAAGTGGATTTGAATCTTGAATCTAACACTAACTGTGTGACCATGAAACATTTATGTAGTTTTTGAGGATTAGTTATCTATCTTTAAAAGGGGACAATAATACTTGGCTAAAACCTTCTATGTGAGAATTAAATGAAATGATATCTTCAAGTAGCTCTAGTGTAGCCACTTTGTTACATTTTTATCTTTAGGACTGTTTTCATTATGTCAGGCTTCTTCACATAAAGAATGATGACTGTCATACAGCTCTAACCTGTTTTTTAAATAATAGTTATAGAGAGTTGTAATGTAGTGAAAATTTCCCACTACTTATGTGACTTTAGATGTTTATGGAAGCTTCCTGATGGGGAGGACTGACTGTGGGGGAAACTGGGTCTTATTCTGATGGGCGGGGCAATGCTCAGTAAATCTTTAATCCAGTTTTCTGTTGATGGGCAGGGCTGTGTTCCCTCTCTCTTGTTTGACCTGAGACCAAACTGTAGTGGGGAAATGAAGTTAATGATGACCTCCTTCAAAAGGCCTTATGCACACACTGTTGTATTTGGTGCCCCTGACCCTGCAACAGGCTACTGTTGACCCGCGCCTCCAGCCGAGACTCTTGGACACTCGCAGGCAAGTCTGGGTCAGTCTCTTGTGGGGACACTGCTCCTTTCTCCTGAGTCCTGGTGCACACAAGGGTTTGTGTGTGCTCTCCAACAGTCTATTTCCCCAGTCCTGTGTAAGTTCTGTAATCAAATCCCACTGGCCTCCAAAGTCAAATTCCCTGGGTGTTCTCAGTCCCTTTGCCAGATCCTGAGGTTGGGAAATCTATTGTGGGTCTTAGAACTTTCTTAACAGTGTGAGAATTTATTTTGTTTAGTTATTTTGCAGGTTGTGGGCTGACTGCTTGGTGGCTTTATGGTAGGGGTAGTAGCGACCTCCTCCAAGCAGACTTATGCCACATGCCGTGTGACCCACGTCTGCTGAACCCAGAGCCCCTGTCCGTGTGGCAGGCCACTGCTGACTTTTGCCTCACAGGAGATACTCAAACACTCAAAGGCAGATCTGGCTCAGTCTCTGTGTGGTCTTTGGCTCCCTGTGTGAACAAGGTTTTGTTTGAGCCCTCCAAGAGCCTCTGGCAGGTATGGGGTTTGATTCTACAGGCGATTTTTCCCCTCCTATTGTCTTGCTGGGCATTTCCTTTGTTTGACCTTGGACATTGGGTATCATTTTTTGGTGGGATCCAACATTCTCCTGCTGATGGTTGTTCAGCAGCAAGTTGCAGTTTTGGAGTTCTCACAGGAGAAGATGACTGCATGTCTTTCTATTCCACCATCTTGTTCTACTCCACCCTAATAACTAAATCAAACTGATCACATGGACCACAGCCTTCTCCAACTCAATGAAACTATAAGCCACGCTGTGTAGGGCCACCCAAGACAGGCAGGTCTTGGTAGAGAGTTCTGATGAAAGGTGGTCCACTGAAGGGAATGGCAAACCACTTCAATATTCTTGCCTTGAGAACCCTATGAACAGTATGAAAAGAAAAAAAGATATTACACTGAAAGATGAACTCCCCAGGTTGATAATTGCCCAAAAGGTTACTGGGGAAGAGTGGAGAAATAACTCCAGAAAGAACAAAGAGGCAGAGCCAAAGCGAAAAACAATGCCTAGTTATGGATGTGACTGGTGATGGAAGTAAAATCCAATGCTGTAAAGAACAATATTGCAATATTGCATAGGAACCGGGAATGTTAGGTCCATGAATCAAGGTTAATGGGAAGTGGTCAAACAGGAGATGGCAAGAGTGAACATTGACATTTTAAGAGTCAGTGAACTAAAATGGACTGGAATGGGAGAATTTAATTCAGATGATCATTATATCTACTACTGTGGGCAAAATCCCTTAGAAGAAATGGAGTAGCCATAATAGTCAACAAAAGAGCCTGAAATGCAGTACTTGGATACAATCTCAAAAATGACAGAATGATCTCTGTTCATTTCCAAGGAAAGCCATTCAGTATCACAGTAATCCAAGTCTATGCCCCAAACATTAATGCTGAAGAAGCTAGCTTGATTGGTTCTATGAAGACCTACAAGACCTTATAGAACTAACACCCCAAAACGATGTCCTTTTCATCATAGGGGACTGGCATGCAAAAGTAGGAAGTCAAGAGATACCTGGAGTAACAGGCAATTTGACCTTGGAGTACAAAATGAAGCAGGCAAAGGCTAGCAGAGTTTTGCTAATAGAACTCACTGGTCATAGTAAACACCCTTTTCCAACAACACAAGAGAACACTCTACACATGGACATCACCAGATGGTCAATACTGAAATCAGGTTGTTTATATTTTTTGCAGCCAAAGATGGAGAATCTCTATATAGTCAGAAAATCAAGCCTGGGAGCTGACTGTGGCTCAGATCATGAACTCCTTATTGCAAAATTCAGACTTAAATTGAAGAAAGTAGGGAAAACCACTAGACCATTCAGGTATGACCTAAATCAAATCCCTTATGAATATACAATGGAAGTGAGAAATGGATTTAAGTGACTAAATCTGATAGGTAGAGTGCCTGTAGAACTATGGATAGAGGTTCTTAACACTGTACAGGAGTTAGTGAGCAAGACCATCCTCAAGAAAAAGAAATGTGAAAGGGCAAAATGGTTATCTGAGGAGGCCTTACAAATAGCTGAGAAAAGAAGAGAAGCAAGAGGCAAAGGAGAAAAGGAAAGATATACCCATCTGAATGCAGAATTCAAAAGAGTTGCAAGGAGAGATAAGAAAGCCTTCCTCAGTGATCAATGCAAAGAAATAGAAGAAAACAATAGAATGGGAAAGACTAGAGATCTCTTTGAAAAAATTAGAGATACCAGGGGAACACTTCATGCAAAGATGGGCTCCATAAAATACAGAAATGGTATGGACCTAACAGAAGCAGAAGATATTAAAAAGAGATGGCAAGAATACACAGAAGAACTGTACAAAAAAGATCGTCATGACCCGGATAATCATGATGGTATCATCACTCACCTAAAGCCAGACATCATGGAATGTGAAGTCAAGTGGGACTTAGGAAGCATCACTATGAAAAAAGCTAGTGGAGGTGATGGAATTCCAGTTGAGCTATTTCAAATCCTAAAAGATGATGCTGTGAAAGTGCTGCACTCAATATGCCAGCAAATTTGGAAAACTCAGCAGCGGCCACAGGACTGGAAAAGGTAAGTTTTAATTCCAATCCCAAAGAAAGGTAATGCCAAAGAATGCTCAAACTACTGCACAATTGCACTCATCTCATATGCTAGTAAAGTACTGCTCAAAATTCTCCAAGCCAGGCTTCAACCATACATGAACTTCCAGATGTTCAAGCTGGTTTTAGAAAAGGCAGAGGAACCAGAGATCAAAATGCCAACATTTGTTGGATTATCGAAAAAGCAAGGGAGTTCCAGAAAAACATCTATTTTGCTTTATAAATTATGCCAAAGCCTTTGACTGTGTGGATCACAGCAAACTTGAAAAATTCTTCAAGAGATGGGCATACTAGACCACTTTACCTGCCTCCTGAGAAATCTGTATGCAGGACAGGAAGCAATAGTTAGTACCAGACATGGAACAACAGACTGGTTCCAAATAGGGAAAGGAGTATGTCAAGGCTGTATATTGTCACTCTGCTTTTTTAACTTATATGCAGAGTACATCATGGGAAATGTTGGGCTGGATGAAGCACAAGCTGGAATCAAGATTGCTGGGAGGAACGCAATAACCTCAGATATGCAGATGACTGGAGAAGGAAATGACAACCCACTCCAGTATTCTTGCCTGGAGAATCCCATGGACAGAGGAGCCTGGAGGGCTACAGTCCCTAGGGTCACAAGAATCAGACACGACTTAGTGACTAAACCACCACCACCACCATGCAGATGACACCACCCTTATGGCAGAAAGTGAAGAACGGCTAAAGAGCCTCTTGATCAAAGGCAAAGAGGAGAGTGAAAAGTTGCCTTAAAACTTAATGTTCAAAAAACAGAGATCATGGCATCCATGATCCCATTACTTCATGGGAAATAGATGGGGAAACAACGGAAACAGTGACAGACTTTCTTTTCTTGGGCTCCAAAAGCTCTGCAGATGGTGACTGCAGCCATGAAATTAACAAACATTTACTCCTTGGAAGAAAACCTATGACCAACCTAGATAGCATATTAAAAAGCAGAGTCATTACTTTGCCACCAAAGGTCCATCTAGTCAAAGCTATGGTTTTTCCAGTAGTCATATATTGATGTGAGAGTCAGACCATAAAGAAAGATAAGCGCCAAATTGATGCTTTTGAACTGTGGTGTTGCAGAAGACCCTTGAGAGTCCCTTGATTGCAAGGTGAGCTAACCAATAAACCCTAAAGGAAATCAGTTCTGAATATTCATTGGAAGGACTGATGCTGAACTGAAACTCCAATATTTTGGCCACCTAATGCAAAGAACTGACTCATTGGAAAAGACCCTGATTCTAGGAAAGAGTGAATGCAGGAGGAGTAGGGGATGACAGAGGATGAGATGGTTGGATGGCATCACTCGATGGACATGAGTTTGAGCAAGCACTGGGAGTTGTTGATGAAGAGGGAAGCCTGGCCTGCTGCAGTCCATGGGGTCACAAAGACTTGGACACGACTGACTGACTGAAGTGAACTGAACTGATGTGACTTTAAACAAGCCTCTTTATATATATGTTTTCTCAGTTATAAATTTAGAAGGCTCAACCCAGTGATCTATAGTGGTGACATTCTTGAGTTACATTACCTAGGAAACATAACCCCAAAGCAGGTTCATTTCTAACAATGTTGTCATGTAGCTAACTTTACCAGTAGAGTCTTTCTTACTAAAATGTTATGAACTTTATTATCCCTTCTAGGAGAGGTTTTCATTAAAAAATAGAGAGAATGTTGAAAAGCTTACTAAAGAGAGGATTGTTAATAAACATTTAGATATCAGTAAGGGAAATGACTTTGAGCAGGAAGGACCTCTTTTTAGTGTCCCTGTCATACCATTTCACATGCAATTTATTATAACTAAGCTGTATTTGATAAAAAAAAAAACAACCCAAAGGTTTTCAGCATCTCTGAAGAAATATTTTATTGATTTGGTTTAGATTATTTAGAACATTTCAGAACACTGTTCAATACCTTTTAAGTTCATGTTGAAAGTTAAGAAAATAAGGAAACTTTCTCATTTCCTCCCTCCTTCTCTTCCCTTCTGTCTCTGTCTTTCTCTCTCCCTTCCTTTCCCTCTCCCTCCCTCTTTCATTCCTTCTCTCTCTCTCTCTCTCTTCCCCACTCTCCTCCTTCTTCTCCCTATCTCTAACTACCTCTATCTTTATTCTTTTAAATTAAATAGCTAGTAGTTTTCTTTGAGCACTATCAGACATAAAGTAAAACTGGTATATAAATGTTTTACATCAAAACGATTTTTAAAAAAGAACAGTAGCCACCCTTCCATTTTATTATTGTACAACTTTTGATTGTTTTGCCTGTAGCTGATGCAGTGAGCTCAGCTATATGGCAGACTTGAGAGGACAAATGCTGATAAAATCAACTGCTGGATTAGTTGGTTAACATATGTTTAAGTGGAGGCCATACACACTGAAGTTATGAAATTTAATTTTGAAAAAATGTTATTTGTATTTGTGTTATTTTACAGATTTGATTATTATTTTATCTAAAATATTTCATTTTGTAGCAGGTTATTAAACTTATGACAATTTAATGGGACAACGTTAGAAAGTAGCATAGCAGCAGCAGCAGTGGAAAGAAGATTAGGTATAAAGTCTAGAGCCATGATTTTTACCTGTGGCTCTGCTCGCAGTTTATTGCGTAACATTATACAAACACATTCCTCTTAAGTTAAATCACATAATCTCTAAGGTCCTTCTACACTGTCATTATTATGCTTGCACTCACAAAAGCAAAAGCAAAGCCCCAGATGTTGATAGAATGGTTTAACTCTGGACAGTACCTAGAGGCAAGTAGGTTATCTATGAATGTGACATACACGTAAGTATCTTCTCATTGACACACATATAAAATCCGACTTTTAGATTATGGTTTAGGAAATAACAAAGGAGTGCATTGCCTCCTTTAAAAGACTACTTGTTATCAGGTTCCATCTGAAGGAATAAGAAAATGAGAAGATAACTTCAAATTAGGCAGAAGAAAGAAGGGGGGGGGAGTAGAAATCAATTAATTAGAAAACAGAGGTAAGTAAAGCTGATTAATCTCTAGCCAAATCAACCAGAAAAAAGGAGAGAACATGCAAATTAGCAATATCAGGAGAAAGAGAGAGAATATCACTGTAATTCTGCAGATAGTAATAAAATAATAGGTGAACAACTTCATACCAATCCATTAGACAACTAAGGTAAAATGGATAACTTCTGTGAAAGATACAAATTACCAAAGATCACTGAAGAAGAATATCATTTGAACAGCCCTGTATCTATTATAGAAATTGAATTCATAGTTATTTTATTCCATGAAGAAACTTCAGGTGCTGATGGCTTCACTGGTGAATTCCACTGAATATTTGAGGAAAAATGCCAATTCTTCAGAAATACCTCCAAAAACCTAGGAGGAAGGAATACTTTTGAACTTTTCCTTTGAGGCCAGAATGACAATCCAAAACCAGATAAAGATATTAAAAAAAGAAGAGAACTTCAGATCAAAACTCATGAACATAGATGAAAAATTAAACAAAATTTGAGCAGTGAAACCCAGTTATATACTAAAAGGATAATGCATCACAATTGAGTGAGGTTGACCCTAGAAATTCAGGGATGAGTTAACATTTGAAAAACAGTATTTTATAATAAGTATAAATGGAGTATAACTTTAAAAAGGTGAATTCAGTATATTGTACACCTGCAGTATATAATATTATATATCAACTATACTTCAATAAAGAAACAATTTAACCCTTGCTTTTTCATGATTTGATAGTTCATTTCTTTTTTTTTGGTAAACAATATTAATTACATGGTTATACCACAGTTCATTTATTCATTTATCTTGGTTGCTTCCAGCTTCGGAAATTATACATACAGATGCTATAAACATCCATATGTACATTTTTGTGAAGATATGTTTTTGAATCAATTGGGTAAATACCGAGAAGTACAATGCTGGATCACATAGTAAGACTATGTTTAGGTTTACAGCAAACTGGCAAACTTTCTTCCATAATGAGTTTGATATGTAGTGCTTTTGTTGTTTTTATTATAGAATTCTAAGTATTTCTAACTTTAATTTTGTTTTCCTCCTATACTTCCTATACCTATTATTATTTAGAAACAAATGTATGGGTTAAGTTTTTTCCATTGTTATTAATTTTTTAATTGGATTGGTAAGAGAACATGATTTTTCTTTGAAATTTATTGAGACATGTTTTAAAAATGGTACACGGTGAATTTTTATGAATATTACATGTGTGATTGAGAAGAATGTATACATTCTAATTATTTGGTATAGAATTTTATATGTTATTGAATCAAACTTGGTAGTTATATGTTCTCACTTTCTATCTGTTTTGTTGTTGTTTGCGTTGTTCAGTTACTCTCCTGTGCTTCTTTGCAACCCCATGGACTGCGGCATACCAGGCTTCCCTGTACTTCACCATCGGCCAGAGTCTGCTCAAACTCATGTCCATTGAGTCGATGGTGCCATCCAACCATCTCATCCTCTGTCTCCCCCTTCTCCTCCTGCCCTCAGTCTTTCCCAGCATCAGGGTCTTTTGCATCAGCTCTTCACATCAGGTGGCCAACATATTGGAGTTACAGCTTCAGCATCAGTCCTTCCAATAAATATTCAGGGTTGATTTCCTTGCAGTCCAAGGGACTCTCAAGAGTCTTCTCCAGCACCACAGGTCAAAAGCATCAATTCATCAGTGCTCAGCGTTCTTTATGGTTCAGCTCTCACATCCATATGTGACTGGATTTATCCTCGGGATATGGGGATGGTTCCACATGTGGAAGTCAATTAATAAGATGCACCATATTAACAGAATAAATGGTAAAAACTGCATTAGCATCCCTATAGATGCAGAAAAGCATTTGACAAAATTCAACTCACTTTCAACAAACTAAGAATGGAAAGATATTACCTCAACATAATAAAGGCTATATATTAAAATCCTACAGTTAGCATCTTACCCAAAACTAAGAAACTAAAATCTTTTCCTGTAAGATAAGGGAAAAGGCAAGGCTGTCCTTTCTGACCACCTCTATTAGTGGTATATAGTACTGGGAGTCTTACCAGAGTAATCAAGCTCCTAAATATTTTTACACTCCCTTGCTAAGGATCCATAATAATATAATTTTCCACATGAAAATATTGTGGGTTTAAAAACTCAGACATTCTGCAGAAGGTTTAAACCAATTGCTGAGATCTCACACTGTGACTCAGATTTTGTATTTCTTTCTCACTAATGGCATAGGGCCTTCTTGTATGAAATCAAAACAAAAAAGGTTTAGAATATTTTTATAGCAGGTGGTTTCTAAACAGGTGGTTTTTAGGGGCAATGGGAAGTGTTCTCATCTTTTATCTCCTATTATAATCATCTCTCCAAGACAGCAAATTATCATTATCCTTACAACAATCTCCTTAACCTGGGCAAAATAGTTGATATGTTGGGAAGAACAAAGGCATTATATTCAGCACTATGAAGTTTCAAGCCTGGTTTTGTTGCTTACCAGCAATTTCTGGTAAGTCACTTAATTTCTCTCATGCTTAAGTTCTCTCATTTGTAAGTGGATTATTACCCTGCAAGATAGTTTAAAAAATTGTGATAGTATACAAAAAACCTTTGACATAGGACCTTTTACAGCATTGAAAAGTGCTGTTAATATGTATGTTTATTATCTGAGGTTACTTATGCACTCCTTGGTTTATACCACTCTTAATCGATTTGGCATCTTTCTACATGAAATGCTAGAGCCAAAAAAGACTGTGAAGATTATCTAGTTGCCACTAACTCCTTAATTTTATAGATAAAAGGAAATTGCCACTGTGATATTAAGAGTTATTCAAAGTCACATAGTGAAATAGTAGTACAACTAGTACCAAAGTTCAAGTCCCTGATTCTAATTTCTGTTTTTCCTTTATTACTACCAGTAAAATGTTCTACTTCACCTATAGAAGTTAAAAAAAAAAAAAGAACAAAGGAAAAGTCACACACACAAAAAGTCCAAACCAAACATTAAAACATGTGATTAACTTTTCCCCATCAGAATCTATACTCTTCCTACTTGGCAGAATCACATTCAGGTCAGTTAGCAAGGACAGTTGGTTCTTAACTGGAGGACAGTTTGATATTTGTCTAATCATTTGTCATGCTTATTTTGCATTGTGGTCAGCTGCAGCTTTGTGATTTCCCTGATGCTACTTTTTCAAAAAATATTAACTTGAAAGAACTTAAAAAACCACGCAATGTAAGTCTAAACACGTCCTTTAGTTTCCTACTGAAATGTTCTAAAGATTTTTCTACTAACATTAGTGGTGATCGATTCTTTTTTAAAACTCCATATTGACTCAGAATTATGGGAAAACCTGAGCTTTTGTTCAACATGTTCAGCATGACTCATGTGGAGGCAACATTTCTATAACTGTGTATTTTATCTCATAAAATTAATTCTGCATTGAGACTACCCAGTCTTTTTACTAGAGGAATGTCTTTTTCACTAGAGGAATCACATTATATGTTATTCTGAAGACTGGAAAATGGCTTTCATTAGAGCCCTATTTCTGATTTCCAAAGACCTTGCAATTTTGATCTGATATTGTGTGTAAAATTCCCTATCTGTGTTTTCTAACTTACCACAGCACTGACAGCATCTCAGTTTGAGAAAAGATCAGTGCATTTGAACCCCTCCTAAAGGAGACATTTCATAAGTTAGATAATCTGTTCTCATTCTTAAAGACATGATTTGAGAGATTGATTGTAGCTGTTCTTAAATATGTCTGTCTGATCAGCAAAGCCAGAATTCTGGAAGTAGCTAAAGCCAGATATGTAATGACTGTAAACTAAGCCTTACCAGTTTGAATGAGTGACCCTTCAACTCAGTTATCTATATATAGTAAATAAGAAAAAGAATGGTATTGAATTAAGCATGAAACCAGTTTATTAGAGAAATAAAAGCTAAAAAAATTAGTATTACCAGATTCAAAACATGAGGATAACTGGGACTTAAAGCAAATACAAACCTGCCTTCAATAATCTGGGTCACATTTTGTCCACTAATCTTGATTTTGTCAAGGTGTCTGTCTCTAATACATTATTGAATAAACACTAGTTGTCCCTTGGAGAAGGCAGTGGCACCCCACTCCAGTACTCTTGCCTGGAAAATCCCATGGATGGAGGAGCCTGGTTGGCTGCAGTCCACGGGGTCGCACAGAGTCGGACACGACTGAAGCGACTTAGCAGCAGTTGTCCCTTAAGACAGTATAATGCCAATATAAAATCTGCTTACCTCCCTAAAAGAACCCCTGATGAAATTCTTTCTTGGCAACTATTAACAGCATTAATAAGTGAAATTGTATATTATGGCAACCAAAATAAGTTTCCATGAGAACAAACAGAAAATGAGCTTGATAAAATGAAAAATTATTATTGTTTTTTTAAGGTTCATATTTTAGTCCCTGAACTGATGACATATTGCATTTATATGAGCAAATTTATGACATCTCATTGAACCACTTTTTAAAAATTCTCTTCTGGCAAATAATGCATTAATTTTGTTTAATTCTCATGTACTATTCAGTGATAAGTATTATTACTCCATTTTACAAATAAACAGACTCAAGAAGTTACATGACTTGCTCAATTTTGCATTTACAATTTGAGCAAAGTCTAATAGAATCTACAACCTGAAGTGTAAAAGTCTGAATTGTGTGCATGAAGAAAATAATGATGATAGTAGCACAGTGGACCCTTGAATAACATAGAGACTGGGAACGCCAACACCCTCCCAACCCCACAGTCAAAAATCCATGTATAACTTTTGATTCTGTAAAACCCTAGCTACTAATAGCTTACTGTGGATCAGAAACCTTGCTAATAACATAAACTGGTCAATTAACACATATTTTGTATGTCACATGTATTACATATTGTATTCTCACAATGAAGCTAGAGGAAAGGAAACATTATTTAAAAAGTCGCAAGGAAGAGAAAATATAATTACCATGCTGTACTACATTTATTGATCCTGTAAGTTTATATCATCTGTTTACAAGATGAGTTGTCTTTCAGTACCTACTGAACAGCATATCGACATTGTTTTATATGGTACAATATATATATTATTGACACTAGATATAAAAAATTAAAACATAATGTGAAAAAGGAATACTGATTCATTCATTGATAATGAAGAAGCAGCAATATGATTGCTTTGTGGTAGGTAGTCCAGTCCATGGGGTCGCTGGGTTGGGCGTGACTGGGCAACTTCACTTTCGCTTTTCGCTTTCATGCATCGGAGAGGGAAATGGCAACTCACTCCAGTGTTGTTGCCTGGAGAATCCCAGGGACGGCGGAGCCTGGTGGGCTGCCGTCTCTGGGGTCGCACAGAATCGGACACGACTGAAGTGACTTAGCAGCAGCAGCAGCAGTCTATATACTAATGAGTGAATCATCATAAAATTTTCTGGCATACATTATTATAATCATGTTCATAATACAGTAGTGCAAATATTGTTACATTAAAAAATCCCAACTTACTTGTGATGATAAGCTGATAAGCTGATACTCAGTTTTCCAGTTGTGAGAGAGACACACACATACAGTCTGGTAATGTAATTACTGAAAGCAATCTTATAAGTGAGTGAGAAAACCAACAAATTACTATATCTATATTAAACACCACTCCACCTTATGCCTGTGTTGTTAGTGTTCACTCAGTCCTGTCTGATTCTTTATGACCCCATGGATTGTAGCACATCAGGCTTCCCTATCCTTCACTATCTCCTGGAGTTTACTTCAACTCATGTCCATTGAGTCGGTGATATCATCCAAGCATCTCATCCTCTGTTGCCCCTTTCTTCTCCTCCCCTCTATCTTTCCCAGCATCAAGGTCTTTTTCAGTGAGCTGATTCTTCACATGAAGTGGCAAAGTATTAGAGCTTTTAGCTTTAGCATCAGTCTTTCCAATGAATATTTAGGATTGATTTCCTTCAGGATTGACTGGTTTTATCTCCTTGCTGCCCAAGGGACTCTCAAGAGTCTTCTCCAGCACCACAGTCGGAAAGCATCAATTTTTTTTGGCATTCATCCTTCTATATGGTCCAGCTCTCACATCTATACATGACCAGTACAAAGACCATAGCTTTGATTAGACGGATCTTTGTTAGCAAAGTGACGTGTCTGCTTTTTAATATGCTGTCTAGGTTTGTCATAGCTTTTCTTCCAAGGAGTTCATTTCAGTTCAGTCGCTCAATTGTGTCTGGCCTCATGCACCACAGCATGTCAGGCCTCCTTGTCCATCACCAACTCCTGGAGTTTATCCAAATTCATGTCCATTGAGTTGGTAATGCCATCCAACCATTTCATTCTCTGTTGTCCCCTTCTCCTCCTGTCCTTAATCTTCTCCAGCATCAGGGTCTTTTCAAATGAGTCAGCTCTTCACATCAGGTGGCCAAAGTACTGGAGTTTCAGCTTTAGTATCAGTCCTTCCAATGAACACCCAGGACTGATCTCCTTCAGAATGGACTGGTTGGATCTCCTTGCAGTCCAAGGGACTCTCAAAAGTCTTCTCCAACATCACAGTTCAAAAGCATCAATTCTTCGGCGCTCAGCTTTCTTCACAGTCCAACTCTCACATCCATACATGACCACTGAAAAAACCATAGCCTTGACTAGATGAACCTTTGTTGGCAAAGTAATGTCTCTGTTTTTTAATATGCTATCTAGGTTGGTCATAACTTTCCTTCCAAGGGGTAAGCATCTTTTAATTTCATGGCTGCAGTCACCATCTGCAGCGATTCTGGAGCCCCAAAAAATAAAGTCTCTCACTGTTTCCACTGTTTCCCCACCTATTTGCCATGAAGTGATGGGACCAGATGCCATGATCTTCATTTTTTGAATGTTGAGGTGTAAGCCAGCTTTTTCACTCTCCTCTTATCTTCATCAAGAGGCTCTTTAGTTCCTCTTCACTTTCTACCATTAAGGTGATGTCATCCACATACCTAAGGTTATTGATATTTCTCCGTGAAAGCTTGATTCCAGTTATTAGACTTTCGCATAAAGACACACACACATATGCCACAGATAAATTCATTAATTCTATGGCATGGTGATTACTTTCTATTCATTGAGTGGAAGTGGATCATCATAGAGGTTTTCATCCTCCTTGTCTTTCTGTTAGGTAAGCTGAGGAGGAGGAGGAGTGGTTGGTCTTGCTGTCTTAGGGATGTCAGAGGTGGAAGAGGAGGAGGAAGGCGAGGCAAGCACATCTGTGTGACACTATAGATACAGCTGACTTTTTTTCTTTTCATTTCTCCAGAAATGTTTTTATGCATTACCTATGACTGCTTACTTTAGTTTCAGCGCCCAAATCATAGAAAGGCCCATGTCTCAAAAGAAGGTTCTGAACAATGAGAAACTCTTTGCCATCTTGTCTCGTATCAGCTTGTTTTCTGGCACTGCTTCTTCATCACCTTCCTCACTTGTCATTTGGCACTTGTTGGGAAGGACTCATCTCCATCAAACTTCTCCTTTTTTTTCCCCCCGCCTCAGCCTCTCCACATGGTTTGCAAGATCTTAGTTCCTTGAACAGGGATTAAACCCAGGTCATAGCACAGAAAGTGCTGAGGCCTGAACACTAGACCACCAGAGATTTCCCTCAAGCTGTCTTCTGTTACTTCCTCTGGTGTGGTGTCTATTAGCTCTTGAATTTCTCCAAGATCCATATCTTGAGACCCTTCACCTCCACCTTTTATTCCCCCCATATCTGCAATCTCTTTCATGATTTCTTTGATTGGTTCAGTCATAAATCCTGTTAAGTCATGCATGCATAACATATGGACACAGTTTTCTCCGGCAGGAATTTATTGTTTTGAGCTTGATGCCTTTCACAGCTTTTTTTTTCTGTAAAAATGATGGCCCTTTCAATAGTGTAATCCTTCCAGGCTGTCATAACTGTCTCTCTATCAGGGTTCTTTTCCATGGTGTTAACAGTCCTTTTCCTAGAGTACTGGGTGTAAGGAGCCTTAAAGGTCCCTATGTCCCCTAGATTAGAGATTGAATTAGAGATGTTGTGTTTAGGGGGAGGTAGACTCCTCTGATGCCTTCAATATTGAACTCAGGGGGTGCTGAGTGGCCAGGGCATTGTCCAATATCAAAAAAACTTTAAAAAGCAGTTTCCTACTGGCATAGTTCTTCTTGGCTTTTGTGGACAAAGCATTCCAAATCTAGGAAAAGGGTTCTCATTGTCCACGCCTTCTTATCCAACCAAAAGACTGGCAGCAGGTATTTATCTTTTTCCCTTCAAGGCTCAGTGTTAGCCACTTTATAGATAAGGACAGTCCTGAACATTAACCTGACTGCTGCTGCTGCTGCTGCTAAGTCGCTTCAGTCGTGTCCAACTCTGTGCGATCCCATAGATGACAGCCCACCAGGCTCCCTGTCCCTGGGATTCTCCAGGCAAGAATACTGGAATGGGTTGCCATTTCCTTCTCCAATGCATGAGAGTGAAAAGTGAAAGTGAAGTCTGACTCCTAGCGACCCCATGGACTGCAGCCTACCAGGCTCCTCCATCCATGGGATTTTTCAGGCAAGAGTACTGGAGTGGAGTGCCATTGCCTTCTCTGTAACCTGACTGCATTTGTGCAAAGCATGAAGTCAGCCTTTTGTTGTTGTTCAGTTGCCAAGTCATGTCTAATTCTTTGCGACCTCATGGACTGCAGCACACCAGGCTTCCCTGTCCTTCATTATCTCCTGGCATTTGCTCAAACTCACATCCATTGAGTTGATGACACCATCCCACAATTTCATCCTCTGTTGTCCCCTTCTCCTCCTGCCCTCAATCTTTCCCAGCTTCAGAGTCTTTTCTAATGAGTCAGCTCTTAACATCAGGTGGCCAAAGGATTGGAACTTCAGCTTCAACATCAGTCCTTCCAGTGAATATTCAGGGTTTATTTTCTTTAGGATTGAGTGGTTTGATCTCCTTGCAGTCTAATGGACTCTCAAGAATATTCTCCAGCACCACAGTTTGAGAGTATCAATTCTTTGATGCTCAGCCTTCTTTATGGTCTAACTCTTACGTCCATAAATGACTACCGGAAAAACCATAGCTTTGACTAGACAGACTTTGTCAGCGAAGTGATGTGTCTGCTTTTTAATATGCTGTCTAGGTTTGTTGTATTTTTTTCCTCAGAATAGGGCATTTTTGTCTGCATTAAAAACCTGTTTGGGCAGATGTTCTTTCTCCTTAATGATTTTCTAAATGGTATCTGGGGATTTATCTGGTGCCTCTTGGTCAGTAGAAGCTACTTTTCTTGTTATCTTGACATTTTTGAAGACAAATTGCTTTCTAAAATTGTCAAACTCATTTGCTTGCTTTAAATTCTCCCATTTTAGATCCTTTACCTTCCTTTTGCTATAAGTTTTTAGATACTATCTTTGCTTTCTTCAACTCATATTAGAGACTATAGGTAGGCCTTTCTCATAGCAACCTGAACCTACATAAAAGCTGTATTTTCAACAAGGTAAAAGGTGTTTTGCAAAAACTCTAAGGTTGCTGGCATACTTTCCTGTTCTTTCCTTTTTTTTTTTTTTTTAAATTACAGTGGTCCTTATGCTGGATTCATTGATCTTAAAATGGTGAGCAGTTGAAGCTGTAGACCTCAGTCTATGGCATACATCAAGCAATTCAACTTACATCATGACTTTGCCTCTTGGGAGCCCTTCCAGCATCACTGACTAGTGACACTTCTATGGTATAATTTAAGGTTACAGCATTTCACTGAACACAACGAAAATTATGTAAGAACTGCAAGAGATCACTTTTTACTGTTATATGCAATTTACTGGAGAGATGAACTGCTCATGCTGAAATTATCATCACATAGCATTTTATGTGAATACTTGCAATACTTAGCTCACTGCAATAGCTACAGAAAGTAGCTACAAAATTATTATAGTAGTAACATATATTACAGTTAACTTTCAGTTCAGTTCAGTTCAGTTGCTCAGTTGTGGCCGATTCTTTGCAACCCCATGAATCGTAGGATTCCAGGCCTCCCTGTTTATTACCAACTCCCGGAGTTCACTCAAACTCATGTCCATCGAGTCGGTGATGCCATCCAGCCATCTCATCCTCTGTCGTCCCCTTCTCCTCCTGCCCTCAATCCCTCCCAGCATCACAGTCTTTTCCAATGAGTCAACTCTTCACATGAGGTGGCCAAAGTACTGAAGTTTCAGCTTTAGCATCAGTCCTTCCAAAGAACACCCAGGACTGATCTCCTTCAGAATGGACTGGTTGGATCTCCTTGCAGTCCAAGGGACTCTCAAGAGTCTTCTCCAACACCACAGTTCAAAAGCATGAATTCTTCGGTGCTCAGCTTTCTTCACAGTCCAACTCTCACATCCATACATGACCACTGGAAAAACTTTATTCAGTTTAAAAACTTTTTAAAAATTGGAGTATAATTGCTTTATGGGCTCCCCAGTGTCTCAGTGGTAAAGGATTGCCTGCTAAATGGAGGAGACACCAGAGACATAGGGTTCAGTCCCTGGGTCAGAAAGATCCCTTGTGGGAGGACGTGGCAACCCTTTCCAGTATTCTTGGCTGGAGAATTCCATGGACAGAAGAACCTGGTGGGCTACCTTCCGTAGGGTCACGCAGAGTCAGACACGCCTGAGAGACTAAGCACACACACAACTGCTCTGCAGTGTTGCGTTGGTTTCTGTTGCACAATGAGGTGAATCAGCTTTCTGTAGACATATATCCCCATCCCACTCTTCTCGGTCATCAAAGAGCACAGAGCTGAGCTCTTCGTGCTATACTGCAGATTCCCATTGCCTATTTATTTCACATATGATAGTGGATTTATGTCAAACCCAATCTCCCAATTCGTCCCGCCCTCCCCTTCCTGCACTATTTCCACAAGTCTGTTCTCTATATCTGCGTCTCTATTCCTGCCCTGAAAGTAGGTTCACCTGTACTATATTTTCTAGGTTCCACATGCATGCATTAATACCCAATATTTGTTTTTCTCTTTCTGACTTACTTCACTCTGAATGACAGACTCTGGATCCATCCATGAATCTTTACTTTTTTTTTTTTTTTTACATTTCTCTTAACTGCAAAAGGCCCCACGAATGGTCTGTCAGTGTTTATGTGTACGTTTCGATAAATATTAATTTTTATCATAGATTTTCATACTTTTTATAACAAATGATAAAATACACTAGTTTCTACATATATTTTTATACACTCATGATATTCCTTATATTTTCTTTATTTTATCAATATGTCTAGTCGATGCAGTTCATCTGTGAATTTTTTCAAATTATCACAAATCTCCAAAATTTCTTTCAGTATATTTATTGAAAAAAATCAGTGCATAAGTGAACTCACATAGTTCAAATCTATGCTGTTCAAGGGTCAATTGCAGTTTTAGGAAAGTTTTAAATGATAACATTTAAAAGATGTTTCAAAATTAATCCCCCCCAAAATTATCTTTTGATCCTGCATGTCCATTTTGCTTTCTTTCATAGCTAAGTTTTGAGGTTCTAAAAAGAGCCCTTCTGGTGGTGTTTGTTCTTTCTCACCTCCTGTTTACTTCCCACATCACTGCCATCTGGATTTTGCTTTCTGCATTGCTTGAAGCTGCTTAGTCTACAGATGAACAATGACCATTAATTGCTTAATTCTACAGGCTCTTTTCAATTCTTGCCTTACTTGACCCAGACAACACTTAACCCCTATAATCCAAGCTTCCTCTGGCTTCACCAGGCTGTGGATGCCAATTGGTCATATTCACAGGAATAACCTGTATTTTGTTTTTCCATATCCAGCTGTAGCTTTGGGAGAACAGCTTCTCCCTAGCTCTCTTGACCTGGGGAAGGGAATTTACCCAGTCAAACCACTGGACAGGTGTTTAGTAGAAGTGGCCAATCTGATTGAAATCAGTGATTTATCTAGGATTACTAAATAATAATATAGGAAGAAAAATACCCATTTTTTTGGTCTAGGTCATTAAACTGGAAGAACCTAGGTCTGCCAGAAACCATCTGTCTCTTCAGTTCAGTTCAGTTCAGTCACTCAGTCGTGGCCAACTCTTTGTGACCCCATGAATCGCAGCATGCCAGGCCTCCCTGTCCATCACCAACTCCCGAGTTCACTCAAACTCATGTCCATGGCGTTGGTGATGCCATCCAGCCATCTCATCCTCTGTCATCCGCTTCTCCTCCTGCCCCCAATCCCTCCCAGCATCAGGGTCTTTTCCAATGAGTCAAGTCTTCACATGAGGTAGCCAAAGTATTGGAGTTTCAGCTTTAGCATCAGTCCTTCCAATGAACACCCAGGACTGATCTCCTTTAGAATGGACTGGTTGGACCTCCTTGCAGTCCAAGGGACTCTCAAGAGTCTTTTCCAACACCACAGTTCAAAAGCATGAATTCTTCGGTGCTCAGCTTTCTTCACAGTCCAACTCTCACATCCATACATGACCACTGGAAAAACCATAGCCTTGACTAGACAGACCTTTGTTGGCAAAGTAATGTTTCTGCTTTTGAATAACCTATTCCAGTATTCTTGCCTGGAGAATCCCATGGACAGAGGAGCCTGGCAGACTACAGTTAAAAGCGCTGCAAAGAGTCAGATGTGACTGAAGTGACTTAGCATGCACATATGCAAAGAGAAAACAGATACGATGCTGAGTAATGAAATAAATAAATTAGTCATGATCACAAAAGGAGAAGTCTATTAGACATATTCAGAAGTAGTGTGAACTGAGGTCAGCTCTATTAGACCCAATGATCTTATTACCAAGTTATGTGTGGTGGTTGAGATTGTCAGTACTCTCTTCATTCCTTGGGGTAAAAATCTTTAGAGTATAAATGTTCACCTCTGGTAAAATATAACACATTGAATGATAATGTACTTGCTGGAAGGCACATATCTGGCTTTAGAAAATATACTTATTTTATTGAGCAGAT
Source organism: Budorcas taxicolor (assembly GCF_023091745.1). Taxonomy (NCBI): domain Eukaryota; kingdom Metazoa; phylum Chordata; class Mammalia; order Artiodactyla; family Bovidae; genus Budorcas; species Budorcas taxicolor. The sequence continues at coordinate 16,447,446 of NC_068918.1, read as the reverse complement.
CATATTTTACCCTCAGAAATATTGGACTGAGAAAGTCTAGCTTGATTAAATAGCTCAAGAAAACTATGGCATCCAGTAAAATTAAAAAGCTGAGTCAATGTACATTCTCTGAAATAAAAGTTTTCTACCACAGAAAAAAGCGTTTAATGCTAGGGAGTTTGCCCCCAGCATTTAGGGATGTTTTTAATGAGTACTTGCATAGTGTACATCATCCCATTCATTTTGTGGTATTTGAGGTGACCTATCAATAACAAATTCAATATATTATGAGTCTACAGATCAGCATTTCTTACATTCCCAACTAAATCTTAGTGCATTATTTGTTTAGCTGAACTGTCACTCAAATTAACGATCCTTATGTCTACTGGAAGTCATGAGCTAAGTGAAATGGAGGCATCAAGCAATTTGCCCATGGCCACCCACATAGTTAGTTGGCATGGCCAGCGTAAGAAAGTTTCATGATTTCCTACCCCATGTTCACAGACCACAAGATCATGCCTCATTACCCAAAGAGATGAAATTAAGTATCATCAACTAAAAGAATATGTTTATTGCTTCTAACCTTTTCTTTGTCACTCTGGAATTTCTTTTCTCTGTATGTCCATATGTCGATAAAAACCTTTTTTAAAAGAATAAAGTTAAATAATAAGCTGAGTCTTTTTTGTCCCATCTGCTTATTTTATAAAAATAGTGATAAGGAGCGGGAGGAGGTTCAGGAGGAGGATAGGAAGAGAACTATAACCACCACTAACCCTTTTGCAGGACGGCCTCTGGTTCACACTCAGGTCCTCAGTGCATGGTGGGAGGTCAGTTTGGTCAGAAGATTACTTATTTTTAAGACATTGAAAGCCATATATTAAGTGGTTGTGTAAGCAGTTAGGAAAATCATTGGGAAAGTTTTCTCAGGATGTTAAGAAAAAAAGGATAAAAATAAAATGATGGAATCTGGAAGATACGTCTTAAAATTATAGTGTTCTCACGTAGCAAGTGGGAGATTATGTATTAGAGCAAAAACCTGAGAGGAATTACAGCTCCAAATATAAACCCTTGCTAACTAAAGAGAAAACCAATCCAGAAAGTGGGATTTGCAAATGTAAGGGAAAAAGGTCTGTGTTCCCTCTCTTCCACACCACTTGCCTTTCTTAATATGCTGAAGGATATTTGGGAACCAAAAGGACACATTTTAGAGATGGATAGATTTCAGTCTAGAGGGAAAACGAAAACCCAGCCATGTCTCCTAATATTTCTGGGACAGGGCAACCAGATGAATGATAATGACGACTGGTGGGAGAGAGAATTTGAGGGGAAAGAAGATGAAGATGATGAAGTCACTCTTAATGAGGTAAAATCAAGATAGTCATGGACTACCTAGTAAGACTGATAAGAACAGATACTACATTTGATCTTAGCCAAAAGGTGAACTGTGGTGTTGGGGAAGACTCTTGAGAGTTCCTTGGACTGCAAGGAGATCCAACCAGTCCATCCTAAAGGAGATCAGTCCTGGGTGTTCATTGGAAGGACTGATGCTAAAGCTGAAACTCCAATACTTTGGCCACCTGATACAAAGAGCTGACTCATTTGAAAAGACCCTGATGCTGGGAAAGATTGAGGGCAGGAGGAGAAGGAGACGACAGAGGATGAGATGGTTGGATGGCATCGCTGACTCGATGGACGTGGGTTTGGGTAAACTCTGGGAGTTAGTGATGGACAGGGAGGCCTGGCGTGCCGTGGTTCATGGGGTCACAAAGAGTTGGACACGACTGAGCGACTGAACTGAACTGACCCCAGTAAGATATGTAGTAGCAAGTTGGTACATGTGAGGGTCTGGAGTTCAGGACAGATCTGGTGACACAGGGCAGAATGTGTTTGCCCGGATAGGAGGACAAGTAGGAATAGAACTGGATTAAAGACACACTAGAGCAACCAGCTTTACAGGGAAACGGGCAAGGAGAACCAGAGAGAAAAGAGAGAAAACCAAAGTGTGACATACAAATCAAGGGACAGTTGTTCCAAGGAGGAAAGAGCAAACTGCCTGTAGCAGGGCCAGGACTCAGACATATGCAGGACTGTGTGAGGAGCTGGTAGGAAGGTACGTGACAAGGTTTATCCAAGAGATTCTGGCTAAAGAAGAGAGACCTTTCTTCATGTATGCACCCTATCAAGAGAGAGGCAGCTGCAGAAGCCAAAGAAGTTTTCATTAGGAACTCTGAAACATGGAAGACCAGCTATGTTGCCTTTCATGTCCAGATATCAAAGTGAGCAACAGCCAAAAAGATGCTCCCGCTTCACAAATCATAGCTGGGCGGCGGGACATTTTTAGCAGTTCTAGTGCTTTGGGACATTTGATGATATCATCTTCCCACAGATATCAAGGGTCCAAGGAGGACAGTAGCTGTGAGCAGTAGGTAAGGGAGTGAAGTCTTTTAAAAATGCAAAGGACAGAAAGCCAACTGCAACAAGCATAAGCCACATGGCCTTTGTGGCTCACAAACCTAGGATGGACAGGATAACATACAGGGACTCATACACTGCTTTCAGAGCACATTTCTCTTTCTTCAACTTTAGTTTCAGCTGTCTCTATATGTTGGCTTCATTTTCTTATCTTCAAATCCCTGTGTGTGTGTCCTCAGTCGCTTAGTCCTGTCTGACTCTTTGTGACCCTTTACACTGTAGCCCACCAGGCTCCTCTGTCCATGGGATTTCCCAGGCAAGAATGCTGGAATGGGTGGCCATTTCCTCCTCCAGGGGCTCTTCCTGACCCAGGAACTGAACAAGCTTCTCCTGCATCTCCTGCATTACAGGCAGAGTTTTTACCACTGAGCCACTGGGGAGGCCCTTCCTTTCAAATGGTTCCCTAATATGCTGTAATTATGTTCATGGATTTGTGTTTACGGGTGTGCATTCTATTTGTAAAGGAGTAGAGACAAACCTCAACATTCCGAAAACTAAGATCATGGCATCTGGTCCCATCAATTCATGGCAAATAGATGGGGAAACAGTGTCAGACTTCATTTTTGAGGGGCTCCAAAATCACTGCAGATGGTGATTGAAGCAATGACATTAAAAGATGCTTACTCCTTGGAAGGAAAGTTATGACCAACCTAGACAGCATGTTAAAAAGTAGAGACATTACTTTGCCACCAAGGTCCGTCTAGTCAAGGCTATGGTTTTTCCAGGGGTCATGTATGGATGTAAGAGTTGGACTATAAAGAAAGCTGAGCGCCGAAGAATTGATGCTTTTGAACTGTGATGTTGGAGAAGCTCTTGAGAGTCCCTTGGACTGCAAGGAGATCCAACCAGTCCATCCTAAAGGAGATCAGTCCTGGGTGTTCATTGGAAGGACTGATGCTAAAGCTGAAACTCCAATACTTTGGCCATCTGAGTTGAAGAACTGACTCATTTGCAAAGACCCTGATGCTGGGAAAGATTGAGGGCAGGAGGAGAAGAGGACGACAGAGGATGAGATGGTTGGATGGCATCACCGACGCCATGGACATGAGTTTGAGTGAACTCCGGGAGTTGGTGATGGACAGGGAGGCCTGGTGTGCTGCGGTTCATGGGGTCGCAAAGAGCTGGACACGACTGAGCAACTGAACTGAATTGAACTGTTCTTATGGCAATCACTTTACCAAAATTTATGTCTGCTACAAATACATCTATAAATTCTCTCGGTAAGTGGACATATAACTTTCTGAGTAAAACAGTGGAGTTAATTTGACTAAGTGTTCTGATTGCTTGCTTAACTACCTTGGGTTTTAGTTTACTCCTACAAATGTTTGTTCCACTTTTCAGTCTTAAAAGTATTCTTGGCAGAGAGTGCAAAAGGAAGAAATTTCACATTTTTTAACGTTATCTTTTGCCATCACATCATATTTCTTAATCAAAAAGCCTATGTTTCTTTCTTCATGTGGTTTCTGATATAGCTTTTAAACATCCTTCAGAATTTTCCTCTATATTTAATTTCATTTTGCAGTTAACATTTTTAATTAATTAAATACTTTTAAAATATTTATTTATTTTATTAGATTGATGATTGCTTTACAATATTGGTTTGATTTCTGTCATACATCAACATGAACTAACCATAGGTGTACACATGTCCCCTCCCTTTTGAATCTCCCTCCACCTCCTGCCCATTCCCATCCCCCTAGGTTACTACAGAGCCCCAGTTTGAGTTCCCCGAGTCATACAGCAAATTCCCCTTGGCTATCTGTTTACCTATGTTACTCTATATGCATCCACAGTACTCTCTTCATTAATCTCACCCTCTCCCTCCTCTCTCCAACCCTTGTCCATAAGTCTGTTCTCTATGTTTGTGTCTCCAATGCTGCTCTGCAAGCAGGTTCATCAGCACCATCCTTATAGATTCCATATATATTCATCAATATATGATATTTGTTTTTCTCTTTCTGACTTCCTTCACTCTGTTTATTAGGCTCTAGGTTCATCTACCTTATTAGAACTGACTCAAATGCATTCCTTTTTATGGCTGAGTGGTATTCCATTGTATAAATGTACCACAGCTTCTTTATCCATTCATCTGCTGATGGACATTTAGGTTGCTTCCACGTCTTGGCTATTGTAAATAGTGTTGCCATGAACACTGGGGTACATGTGTTTTTTGTTTTTCATTTTGGGTTTCTTCAGGGTATATGCCTACACGTGGTATTTTGGGATCATATGGTGGTTTTATTCCTAGTTTTTAAAGGAATCTCCATACTGTCTTCCATGAAAGAAAAAGTGAAAGGGTTAGTCACTCAGTCGTGTTCAACGCTTTGCAACCCCATGGACTGTAGCCCACCAGGCTCCTCTGTCCATGGAACTCTCCAGGCAAGAATACTGGAGTGGGAAGCCAGTCCCTTTTCCAGATCTTCCCGATCTGGAAAGGGGTCGAACCCAGGTCTCCTGCAATGCAGGCAGATTCTTTACTGTCTGAGCCACCAGGGAAGCCGTAGTGGCTGTATCAATGTACACTCCCATCAGCAGTGTAGGAGGGTTCCCTTTTCTCCACTATCCTTTTCTCCACTATCCAGAACTTGTTTTTTGTAGGGTTTTTTTTTTTTTTTTATTATGGCCATTCTGTCTGGTGTGAGGTGATATCTCATTGTAGTTTTGATTTGCATTTCTCTGATAATGAGTGATGTTGAGCATCTCTTCAATGTTTATTAGCCATCTGTGTGTCTTCTTTGGAGAAATGTCTGTTTAGGTCTTTTGCCCACTTTTTGACTGGGTTGTTTGTTTTTCTGGTATTGAGTTGTATGAGCTGCTTGTATATTTTGGAAATTAATCCCTTGTTAGTTGTTTCATTTGCTATTATTTTTTTCCATTCTGAGGGCTGTCTTTTCATTTTGTCTATAGTTTCCTTTGGTGCATTTTGCAGTTTACATTTTGATGTTACAAAAGAACTCTTTTTTCAAGCTTTCATATTAACTATTAATAGATCATGCATTTCCTATATTCAAATCAATATGCTAATAGACAAGACTTAATATATGAATTACATAATTATTGTGTATAATTATATGCATATTTAGCTTTAAATATCCACGACTTACTTATAATGACAAAAGGAAATATTTACACAATAGTGTAAGGATGGTTCAACTTCAGTAAATAATTTATTCTAAAATCTCTTGTAACAAATTAAGGAAGAAAAGTTACCTATGTTACCTCAATAAGTGTTGAAAATTTTTTAATATTCACTTAGATTAGAAAAAACACTTCATGCATGTTTGGAATCTTACATAAGGTCATAATAGAAATATATGTAATTTTCAAGATCTGTCAAAAATCATAGAGAAATTATCATATTTAATGTTGAAATATTAGAAGCACTGTCCCAAGAATACTAGGCAAAAATAAGGGTAGGATGTCTGCTATTATTGCTGTTTTAAATATCTCAATGTAGGTCCTAGCTCAAATAATAAGAAAAGCAAAGCAAAGTAAAAAACAGAAAAGCTTATTGAAAAATAGGGGAAAAAAGTTATTATTTGATGATGATGATATAAAGAACTTACAGACAAATGCTGAGAACAAATAAGAGAGTTCAATGAGATTGCTGTACATATATAAAAGGCCAATATTTAAAAAAAAATCATCAGAATTTTAAACACTAATAATCACTAATTACAAAATATTATAGATGAATATAGAGGTCACATTGCAACAAATCTTCTAAGTGCCTTATAGAAAAATTGTTAGCTATTATTGAGGACATTAATGAAGATCTGAGCAATTGGAGAGCCATATTGTCTTCACAAATTGGAAGACTCAGTCTTCTAAAGATGTGAGTTCCTTCCATATTAATTATAAGTTAAATGTAATTTCACTTAGATCAAAAAAGGAATATTTTGGTGGGAGGAGGATTTGATACATTTCTCTCAAAATTTATAAACTAGAACTAAGAATGAAGAATAAGACAGTTTTGAAAAAGAAGAAATAGATTAAGATAATTTGTGATCAAATATCAAGAGTTTTTGTAAGATTTTTATAGTTAAGAACATGAGCTATTGGTACAGGAGTAAACATTAAAACCAACGGAGAAGGAAAGAAACAAACCAACACTTTATGCTAACTTATTTTATGACTGAGGCAAAAGTACAAATAAGTGGTAAGACAATGAACTATTCAATCAATGATGCTGGGAAAATTAATTTTTCAAAAGTAAAAAAATAAAATTACACATCTATCTTCTATTATCCACAAGATATCATTTTTACATTATTTAAAAGTAAATGTGAAAATTAAAATATTAAAATTTTAGACAAACACAAAGATGATACTTTTGTAGTATTGGATTTGGACCTATAATTAAACTATTTTCCATAGTTAAACTGTTTTCCTGTAATTGAATACTAGTACATGAGTTAAAAAAAAATCATGAAAAGGGTCAAGCTGATGGGCTAAGAGATGCAAATAGCTGTGTATGATTGCTATATCCTTTCATTTATTTAGAACCACTTCTATGCCATTTCAAAGATTTAAAAAATTTTCTCCATGAGGAATTTTGCTGTATTAATTTGTAGGTAGTTTATTGTTTTGCTGCATTTGATACTGGCATCTTAGTTTTGAATATATTTTCTACATGGTTACTGAGAGTAGAGGGGAATAGTTATGTTTGTGGGTTAGTGTTTATGAGTTTTCTTCTACCCAGAAAACATAAGTGATCTGCTCTGAGTCTCTCTGTTTATTCATTTGGGTTCCACAAAATCAATTTTGGTTTGTGTTTGTTTCATAGTATTTACTATTCTTTTCTGTGTTTGTGGATATTTTCTAATTTTGCTTTTGTTAATTTGAATTCTCTCATCTATTTTCCTTTTATTCCTGAAGTACATTCTTTTTTTTAATATAAATTTATTTATTTTAATTGGAGGCTAATTACTTTACAATATTGTATTGGTTTTGCCATACATCAACATTAATCTGCCACGGGTGTACATGTGTTTCCCATCCTGAACCCCCCTCCCACCTCCCTCCCCATACCATCCCTCTGGGTCATCCCAGTGCACCAGCCCCGAGCATCCTGTATCATGCATTGAACCTGGACTGGAGATTCATTTCATATAAGATATTATACAGGTTTCAATGCCATTCTCCCAAATCATCCCAGCCTCTCCCTCTCCCACAGAGTTTTAGCAGTATTTGGTGATCATAATTAATAATGAACATAGTCTTTATTGAAAATATCTTAATTTTATCTTCAATAGTAATTGATGATTATTATATGGCTGTAGAATTCAAGGGTGAGAGGTATTTTCCATCAGTGAGATAAAGCTATTTTTCTGTTGTCTTTGGCTTTCTGCTGCTGCTAAGTCACTTCAGTCGTGTTCGACTCTGTGCAACCCCAGAGACGGCACCCCACCAGGTCCCCCATCCTTGGGATTCTCCAGGCAAGAACACTAGAGTGGGTTGCCATTTCCTTCTCCAGTGCATGACAGTGAAAAGTGAAAGTGAAGTCGCTCAGTTGTGTCCAACTCTTAGCGACACCATGGACTGCAGCCTACCAGGCTCCTCCATCCATGGGATTTGCCAGGCAAAAGTACCAGAGTGGGTTACCATTGCCTTCTCCGCTTTGACTCTCTACTGTTGCTGTAATAAACTGATTATGTATTTAAATGTTATTATTTTAAATATAATTTTTATTTTATCTCAGTATTGTTCTAACTCCTCTTTTTTTTTTTCAGCAGTTTCACTATAACATATCTAGAAAGTGATTCAGATTTATTTATGTGATATGGGACTTGTGGTCCTTCTTGAAATCGTGCTATTATCTCATTGCATATTTTCTCTTTTATCATTTATCTCTTCTTGTGTAAATCCTACCAGAAGTAAGTTGATCCTTTCTCTTATGTTCCATATCTCTTCAGCTCTTTTTTGTGTTTATTGTCTCTTAATCTTTCTATACTTGTCCTGTGTAATTTCCTCAAATGCTTTTTCCAGTTTATTAATTCTCTTTTCAGCTGTGTTCACTCTGCTATTTATTTTTGAACCTCAGTGGCCATATCTTTCTTTTGTAGGACTTTTTTTGATCCTTTTAACATCTCTTTGTTCCAATTTCTGAGCTCTGTGTATGTGTGTGTGTGCGCTTTCTTTTACAATTCCTTTATTAATGTCTCTGTTTAAGCACATTTTAAACAGGTGAGGGAGATTAGCATTGATAGATAAAAAATTTTAGTCACAAAAGAAATGAGTAATATGTATAAAAGTACAGTGTGGGGAATATAGACAAAGATTATGAAATATCTTTGTATGGTGACAGATGATAACTGGACTTACTGTGACCATTTTGAATTGTATCAGTTCAGTCACTCATTCATGTCCGACTCTTTGCGACCCCATGAATCGCAGCACGCCAGGCCTCCCTGTCCATCACCAACTCCCAGAGTTCACTCAGACTCACATCCATCGAGTCAGTAATGCCATCCAGCCATCTCATCCTCTGTCGTCCCATTCTCCTGCCCCCAATCCCTCCCAGCAACAGAGTCTTTTCCAATGAATCAGCTCGTCACATGAGGTGGCCAAAGTACTGGAGTTTCAGCTTTAGCATCATTCCTCCCAAAGAACTCCCAGGGCTGATCTCCTTCAGAATGGACTGGTTGATCTCCTTGCAGTCCAAGGGACTCTCAAGAGTCTTCTCTAACACCACAGTTCAAAAGCATAGATATATCAAATCAGTATATGTGTACTGACTTACATAGCGCTGTAGGTCAGTTATGCTTCAAAAACAAGCAACCAAGCAAACAACAAATAAATTCATAGAGAAAGAAATCAGATTTGTGGTTAACAAAGATGGGGTTGGGGGAAGGGGAATTAGATAAAGGTAGTCAAAAGGCACAAACTTCCAGTTATATGATAAATAAATACTAAAGATATAATGAGTAATATTAACACTGCTGTACATAATAAAAATGAAAGCTGTTAAGAGTAAGTCTTAAGAACTCTTACCATAAGGAAAATTTTTTTCTGTTTCTGTAGTGCTGTACCTATATGAGATGATGGATCTTCACTAAGCCTGTTTTGATAATCATTTCATGATATATGTAAGTCAAAATCATTATGTTGTATACCATAAACTTATCAGGGATGTATTCCAATTACATCCCAAAGATACTGGTAAAACAAAATGCATTTTATAACACCCAACTGATCATTTTGCCATCTCAAGTTCTAGAATTTTTAATTCTCTTGATTTGTTTGATTGTTTCTGTTGGCTCTAGCTCATAATGGATTGTTTGTTTTCTTGTGCATTTTGTGCATTTTGACTGTGAACTTACGCTTACTGTGACTTTATCAGTAGAACTGTGTGTGACCTGAATTAATGGTTTGTGCCTTTGAGGTGGCTTGACATTCTGCCATGTGCCTTAGTATTATTATTAATACATTTTAAAATCCATTTTTTGACTTAAGGTCTTCCCTATCCTAAATATTATAATCTCAAACTTCAAATTAACCTGGAGCATGTGTACAGATTTCTAGGGGGGGGCGGTTATTTTTAATTTGATTTTGGTCATCTAAAGTCATGACAGAAACACCTACTTCAATAACTCCTGGTGTTGGTGGGCACAATTTCTCTGGTACATCCTTATATCAGGGGTGTGTCCCTTTGAGTTTCCTACTTTTAGTCACATGTTTCAACTCCTCCCTCGGCCTCTCTTCTCCTCTTCACATGTAAACTTTAAAACCAAACGCTTTGGGTTAGAAATATTGACTACCACCCCCATGCTAACCCTCTCACCCTACATTTCACCAGGACCTTCTATAAGAGAAATCACTGATGTAGCTGATTACTACTGTGTTCAGTTCCTTCTTTTCTATTTTTTTCTTTTAACCTAAGATATTTCCACTTTCCTGCATTGGAGAAGGAAATGGCAACCCACTCCAGTGTTCTTGCCTGGAGAATCCCAGGGACGGGGTAGCCTGGTGGGCTGCCGTCTCTGGGGTCACACAGAGTCAGACATGACTGAAGTGACTTAGCAGCAGCAGCAGCATTCTCCTTTACATTTTGAAACTCAACAGAATAAGTATAATATTTTTATATTACTATTTTTGCACTTCTACATATTTTTAACAGGAGAATTTTAGGCATAAAATTCTGTCTTGTCATAACTGGAAGTTAGACGTTTTCTTTCATATTTTTTCCTCTAGTATTATTTAACCTCAATGACTTTAATCTCTGTCATAGTGTCACGTTTCTTCACTTTCAAATTTTTTGACTTTGATTATTCTTTCTGGTATTTCTGAATTGTCTTTCTTTGACTTCTCTCTTGGGTTATTTTTTTCTTTGTGTTTTAGAATGATTTGTTCCCTCAAAGACAAATAGTAGAGAGACATTTTCCAAATTCTTGTACCATCTTCAAAAATATAGATTTTTTAAAAACTTAGCAGATGGTTGTCTAGAATTTTATATAGGAATTAAAACAGTGTATGTCTACAGTGCATAGGACCAGTACTTTGATTTCAACACTTTTATTACTCTATAGCAGATTATAGAACTTTGTGTGATTCTTCCTGGAGATGCCACCTGACAATCTGCAGTGCCGGAATGGCTAACTTATTTGGCCTTGGCAGCTGGGCACTTAGTTTGTCAAGGATTCCTAGCAATACTAGCTTCAAGTTAACTGGTCTGTTTCCTTCTTGATTCTTGATATTATCTGTGAGTACTTTTTAGGTATTTAAGTATCTAAGGCATTTATCCCTGGAGAAGGAAATAGCAACCCACTCCAGTATTCTTGCCTGGAACATCCTATGGACAGAGCAGCCTGGAGGGCTACAGTCTGTGGGGTTGCAAAGAGCTGGACACAGCTGAGCAACTGAGCACAGGGCATTTATAATAACTTAGTTTCCTTTATTAGGAATCACCTTCAAAATTAGGCCATGATAATCACAAAAAGTGATTTTTAAAAGGATGTAAACAAAAATGCCAACAAACATCCCCTGCACAGACTGTCTCCTGTTACCTTTAATACCTCTCATAGGCTGTCCAGCTCTGCTGTCTGTTGATAATAATTCAGTACTTCAGAACGAATCAACGTAACTGAGTTTTAATAGTTCTTTAAAACGGCTATACAAAACTGCTTCACTAGGAGGCAAAGATTTTTGATTTTGTGGACTTATGGTTAAATTTAGTATCACATGCTTTTGAGGTGCCTAAAAAAAGCAATTCAATAATATGGCAATCAAGTGATATAAAATTGAGTGCAGTTATAATTTTCAAACAAAGTACTCACTTTTATAACGACACAAGGCAAAGCTGCTTGTGTCAATAAAAGGGCAGTATAAGAATAAAAAAAAAGAATAAAAAAATGTATTTCAAGGGTGGAAAAAGTGACTTTATCTTGAATGTGTACGCTTGACTTAAAAAAAATGCAATGAGAATGTTTAAAGGCAACACAATATGTTCTGGAGATTGTGTTAAAAAGTGCTATAACTAGTCCCATGTCCCTGGTAAAATCCTCCCTGATGACTGCTATAAAATCTCCCCAAAGTTGTTCTGATTGAAAATGTTACTTTACTTCACGTTTTCTTTTCACAGACGAAACAATATGAGTTTAATACAGTAAGTGGTGAATGTTAATTGTAGAGTACTACATTATTTTAAGTTTCTGTAATGTCCTAAACTTGTTTTTGTTATTGTACTTTAATGGGTGTGAGTGAGCATGGTTGTGATGCTGCCTTAATCAGCCTTCGGCCTTTGGTAAAGGATATTAAACTGGCTTATTGGTTTTTTTTGGGGGAGGGGAGGCAGGATGAAATTCAACATATAATTTGTATTTAGAAAGACTTTATAAGGGCCATGACTGATTATATATGAATGCTGTCTTGTTCTTACTCAGGTTAATTTTAAAAGATTTAATTATTCAGCTGGAGCTTTTAGCAAAGCGTTTATCAAGACCGGTTTTTTTAAAAAAGTTCAGTTTTAACAGGGGTAAGCGTCAATGATGTAGAGAACTCATCTAGATGTTAGATACTTATTTCTCTGGAATGCTTACATGAGTGAAGAAGTACTTTAGTTCTGCAAGGAATAAAGCCAAAAGCAAGAAACTATTTCCTAAAATGAATTCTTATGTGTAAGTATGAGGGGAAGACGGGTGATAGGAAAAGGAGCCTTTAGTGGTCCCTTTCTTAGTGATTATACTGCTTCTTGAGGCTGTCTGGTGAGAAACTATGTCAGACATTTAATTTTTCTTCACATGAACAAACAGAATACTAAATAATTAAACCTCCGTGGTCAGCCTAGCAAACTGATTGAATTTTCATCTTAACTTTAGAGTTAGAGACTTTCCCAAACAATTTCTATGGAGCGGAATCGTCGAGGTAAGGAACACTGCCTCATCAGCTTGCCTAAATTTTTTACCTAAAGCATACAGGCAACATCCAGTGTGAATCAAACTGGTCTATATACATCGTTTTCCTCCTTACTTACAATTATTGAGTGTTACAGGCTATGAGAGGTATTAAAGGTAACAGGAGACAGTTTGTGTGGGGGATGTTTGTTGGCATTTTTGTTTACATCCTTTTAAAAATCACTTTTTGTGATTATCATAGCCTGCTGCTATTGAAGCAGCAGTAACAGACAGGATTCCACCAGTCCCTTCACTGCGTAAATCCAAGCCAGAGTGCAGAGACCGTCAAAGGGATAGTCGAGGTTTTGTTACCCAGCTTGTCTCTATTCTCTCAGTGGTGGCTGATCCCATCTGTCTCTAAGTGCTGACTAGAGCTTGTTCTATTTGTAAGTATTGTTCACAAGTCACCTAAGATTAAACTTGGGGCTCTTTCCCTACACGTTCAGTCTGGTGTTAAAATGGAAAAATAGACATGTACTTGTACCAGCAAAGAGTCATACGTAATGTTACCCTGCAAGGCAGGAAAGCAAATTCTTTAAGGATATCAAATATTTGAAACATTTGCTTATATTTGCTCACCTCTTAAAGATTTTAGAGATATAGATAGATGAATTGGGTTAGTAACAGCTACTCTGAGGGGTGGGTGTAAAGCTACAGATTTCATAAACCTACAGAAATTTTCAGTATAGTGGCTGATGAAGGATAAGTAATAGCTGTGATCAGATTATCTTCCAGCCACAGTGAAATTTAGTATTTGAAGAAAGGTGCTTTCAATGGAAGAACATATATTCTCACATCTTTACCTATTTTTAAATTCTTTTTTAAGCATAAACTGACAGCTTCTGTATTCTGAGCCAAGTGCCACATATCAAGCTTTTTTGTAATCATTTAAATACACTCATGATGTTGGGGCAGGTGTCTTATGATACAATCTCTCACACATGAGGGGTTAGAGATTTAACAAGAAAACAGTCATGTTTAAAATTGAGCAACAATTGGTCCTTAATTCTTAGGCTTAGTTTTAGGGGAAACCAGCATTAAGGCACATTGACATCTTCCTGAGGTATATGCTATTCTAAGCAAGCTCTAAATTTTTTACCTAAAGCATACAGGCAACATCCAGTGTGAATCAAACTGGTCTATATACATCATTTTCCTCCTTACTTACAATTATTGAGTATACTTTACTATTTTGGCCACAACCCACGAGTTGATTCACATAGGCATTTAAAATATTTTTCAAAATAAACAAAACAGGGGAGTGAAGTTGCTTTTATGCTCTGTGAACACCCCAGCTTTGTTCGTTATGATAAACGGGGCAAGTACACGTCATTTGATTGCTCTTTAACCTTTCATTATATTGACAATCTGTTATTGCCTAGCATCCATTCCATTCTTCTCAGAAGGTGGCTTGGCATTTTTGTGGTACTTTCAGTCTAGGGGGATAAATCTGCCTCTCCATCTGGGTTGACCAGATGAGGCTCCCTTCAGAGCCAATTAACACTTTACCAATGGGGTCACCTCAGCATGGTATGAGGTGCTTTGCACCTCCAGGGCTACCATAAACTGTCTCCACAATGCCTCCAGATGCTCCAGGACTGGAAGCCAATCAATCTTTCACAGAAGTGCTCAGCACACCTACCCCAGGGTCCTAGGAAGAGGCGCAGCAGCAACACTGAAAGATGTATATGGCTCTCCAAGCCAGAGCCTTTTGAATATTCTTTTGTTAGCCTCTTCATGCACTTACTCAGCCTGAGCGAGATGTTCACGACCCACAGGAAAGCCAAGTATGCCTGGTAGGCAAGGCACAAGCCCCATTCTTGTTCAATTTGATAGTCACCCATATGGTTATAACTTCTGACAAGCTTGACTAGAAAATTCTCCACCTCGATTGTGACCTTTGAAGAGCCTTCCAGTGTTTGGTTCAGGCTAAGACTTGCAGGTCCCACTCGTTAAGATGCTTAGGGCATGGCGGTGCCAGCTCTCATACCCCTCGAGGCAGCCAAGGGCATCTCTCTGTTGGTATCCTGGCTGCATCTGAGATATGTGGTTATTACTATAGGAATCCAGACTTGATGCAAAGATTGCTGAGGCTTTTCTGCACAGGCGTCTCATTTATTGAAGCAATTCCCTTAAACTTTGAGTTAGCTGGGAAAGAATGCAAATTAAATATTCTTTTAGTAGGGAGACTGGGAGGGGTGACAAGTGAAAGAGAAAAGAGGCATGGGTGAGCGCCGTGGAGGCCCAGAGTTCCCTCAGGTGGTTGGCTAACTAGCTCAGCCTTTGTGTAGACCCTGCCTGCCTGTGGGATGGAGCTGAGACAGGAGAATGACAGTCTGGAGGAGGAAAGAAAGACAGTAATTACGGGATGCGTGCGATTAGTGCGGTAGCCAGAGAAATTAAGCCACAAGTCCTAGGAATCTTCCCTTCTGTATGGTACCTGCAGAGGAGGAGAAAAGCCCTCGCCACAGAGTTCAGTGGGAATCCACTCCCCGCCAGCTCAGCTTGATTGCTTTCTGGGTTACCTACTGTGGAAGTTCAGCGGCTCGACCTTCCTTTCAGCAAAGCTATATTGTCCTGCCCTGAAAAAAAAGCAGATTAAGAATTTACAGGGATCCCTCCATCACTGGCCTCTGACAGGAACATTCAGGGAGCTGATTTTTCATGGTTCAATTTGCCTGAGGCCAAGATTCTTATCGAAATGTATTTTGTTAATGGAAAGTGCCATTGCAGATTTCAGAAATGTCTAACTTCCCATTAAACTTTCTCAATTCTTTCCCTCTCATCCTTTTGTTTCAGTTAAGTGGCATTCTCCCTGAGCTACTTTACTATTATCGTATTTCTTTGAAGAATATATAAATTCGAGTTCAGGTTTATAGGTGAGCAGTAAATCATGTCAGTTAAGTTTATAATTATTTTGTAGTGAGGTAAATGATGTTCTGACTGTCTTGAGTCTGAGATAGTCCCAGCTATAATTCAGATCATACTTCAGTTGTCTACTTTGATTTAAATGTTTTCATTAAAAGCTATAAGTTTGCAGAATAATTGAAAAACACTTTTTTTTTGTTAAAACAAAGGCTATGTAATTTTATCAAGATAGGAAGAAATAAAGCCTATCCAATGCTTTCTTAGTTTAAAGCATTTTTGAGGGCTGCTTCAGATGGAAGAGGGAAGGCGTTAGTCATGTTTTGTGCCAGGGATTATATTAGGCCTCTGTATCTGTATTATCTCAGTTCTGGTTAGGTCATAGTATTGCTATCCTTCTTATTTGTGTCTTTTGATTAAAAGTGACTTGATATCAGCATCCCTAATATTATCAGTAGTTATGCTGAAATTTTGAGGTTATGCTGGTAAATGACATGATTATGCTGTACTTGTTCTTAGTACTCTAAGACAGAAGAGATTCCTTAATGCTGTATGTTTTGCTAACAAGGCAAGTAAGAATCTGGAAATAATGTTTACTAGAGACGAGAAAGCTTAGCAGATGGGCTGTAATGATTTTCCAGGAGGAGGAAATGAAACATCTTTGTCTCCTATTCATATTGGTGCCACCTGGCAGAGTTAGATCCAGAGCAGAGGCCCTTGTTAACTGGCTCAGCAACAATGCCATTGACTATTTATGATTTTTGATATAATAATTTTGATACATTTTGTTATGTGGTTTACATCCTCAAAACAAGTAATTTGAGATTTATTTATCAAAGCCCATTTGTTAAAAATATTCAATATGAAACACATATATGTTCTTGTTCTGCATAGGCTTACCTCATTGCAGAGGGATTTACAGCATGGTCTGACCTATTACAAGATCTTTAATCATGGACCTTGATCCTTTTACTGATGAGATTCCGGTGTTGTTGAGTCTCAAAAGTATGTTTCAGAAATGCTGAGTTATGGTTCCATTGCCCTGCCACCGCTCATGGCCCCTTATCTGTTTCACTCTCACTTTCCTGCTCACAATCTATAGAAGCGTTTACAGGGGAGGCAGACTGATGCACTGGTCAGAATCTCTGGATGAATTCATTTTTAGATTTACTTATTAATGTTTTATGCTGATTTCAAATGAAAGATATGCATTCTTGAGTTATTTTGCAGTATTCATGAATAATATATCTGAAGGGTCTGATGGGTATTTTCAGTAAGTGACTTGTGATATTTTTGTAACAAAGATCAGTCAATACATCAGGTTACTCTTGCTCTCATTATAGATAATGCTTCCATGACATTACTCTTGTGACTTAAAACATTTTAGTTTTCCTTTCTTGATATTATTAAGACAGAATTTTAATTTAAAGCACCCAAACAACCACCTGTGACATTCTTCTAGTAACATGCTTAATGGGTTAATGCTTAAATAGATTAAGTAATAAATGCTTGAAAGGAGAGAAGGGGACTTGAAAGTGAAAGTCAGTTGGTGACACATCTCGTTAAGATGAATATGATGATGAAAAAGACTTGTTCATTTTATATCTGATGCTAACAAATATTAGCATAAGGAAATTGTACCCCCCCAAAATCACAGGAAATGTTATAAAACATGATCATTAAGCCAGAACAACAACAAAGAAAGGTTACTGAAATGCTGCCAAAGCTGAAGGATGGATGAATATCAGCTATGCTGAGCTGCAGAATAATGTCTGAGTGCTGAGTGTGTTGTGATGTTACCAGTGTGCAGCAGAGTGTGCTAGCATTATTAGAACAAAACTACCTAGTAAGCTCAAGTCTATGTTCGTGTAATAGTCAAGAAAAGAAAAAGAGCCAAGGGAGAAAAGGACAAATAAGGAAACTGACTGTTGATAGCTTGCACGCACTTGTAAGTCATAAAGGACTTTTTGAAGTTCTAACAGAAACAGTCCCTGTGGGACAATGATAACAGGAGAGACAGACATTGATGTGTAAATGACATCATCACCCGAAGCCACTTTCACTCAAACCAGAGTCCCAGATCATACTAGGGTTCAAAGGGATTCTAATCTTACCCTGTTCCTTTTTTTTTTTTTCCTCCTAAGTTCTTGCCAGAAATGAAGGAAACACAGAGAGGCTTGTTCATGTCAGTTTTTCTGACTTGACCTGGAAACTGAGAGTCATGTAACTGGACAAGGGCTTCCCAGAGTTCACAGATTTTAGGATCAAGTTTGTAAAGACACTGGCTTAATGTATATAAGAACAATAGTTGAAATTAGTGTTATATAAACTTGAATAACTATCTTAAGAAATGTCTGATACTTTGAGAGAAATACAAAGTTGTATCAACAGTTTATAAATAAATGTGAATTTGTCATAATGTTGGTAGAATTTTCTGTGAAAGGAAAAGAGCTACTTTTCCTGCCCTGGAAAAATCTTCTTTTCTCTTTCTGAATAATTTAGTGATATAAAATGTGGTAAATTTATAAGGCATGTTAATCAATATTTTCCCACTTTTAACTTGAAGATAAGCTCGATTAGCAACAGGAGTAGGGTACCTCTACTTTCCAAGTCATTCATGGTAATGCCTAGGGATTATCGTCTCTTGAAGAACTGGATATTAATGAGTTTCATCTAACTTTATATGCAGTATAAATAACCTGATTAGTCACTGAGAGTGGCACATAAATCAGAAGTTAAGAACCCCAGGACAGGAGAATTAGTATTGAAATGACAAATCAAACAATGGTATTTGTCAAATGTTATCTCCTTTAATAAGAATCATGGATTTGAAATGTCCCTAAATTCCAATGACAAAGCCCTTTCTCAGTATAAAGTGTTTATACAGCACAAGCTAATTAGTATTAGAAATATCTGCTTTATTTCCTTTGCTCCGCAGCTTAGACATCTATCTGGGAAGAGGCTGAGTACATCAAATGTTCCTTTCAATGTAAGCAGTAAGTAGTTCACTTCCTGTACTCTCTATGAACTTTGTAATGGTTAAATGGAGCTATGTTCAACATGAACTCGTGAATACCTCTCTTTCAATTTTCTTTGGCTGTGATTGAGATCTCAATATAAAATAGCAGCGATTTGCCTTTCTATTCTAACATCACAACAGTGTCTTCAGTAGAATGATACTACTAGTCAAATGTGATAATTCATTATCATAAGTTAAATGAGAACTTTGTCACTTAGAATGTTGTGCCCTCAGCTGTTAAAATATTATATGATCATTGTGGAAGTAAAACTTTTTACGGTAACTATTCAAGTATTAGGCTGGCTTTACTTTATCCAATGAGAGTTTCTGGAGGTGCTGTCTTTGGTTATATTGCGAAGAAGAGGCTGCCCTGTAAGCTTGTTTGCAATGGGTATATGTTTGGCCAGGATTCAAGCTGGCAATTAGACAATAAGTCAAATGCAAGACTCAAGGTTCTCACGTAACAACTGGAGTAAAAGGGAAGTTAGATATTAGTATGGGGATTCACAGGTGGTGCTAATTGTAAAGAATCTTCCTGCCAATAGCAGGAGATGCAAGAGACACGAGTATGATCCTTGGTTGGGGAAGATCCCCTGGAGAAGGGAATGGAAACCTACTCTAGCATTTTTGCCTATAAAGTCCCATAGGCAGAGAAGCCTAGCAGGCTACTGTCTATGTGGTCACAAAGTAGTTATTGGAGTTAACTCGCTTTCATAAGTCACAGAGAAGTGACGCCTGCCCTCTCCTACCATTGAAGCCTTCACCCTTTACTCTGTACTCTCTTAGCTGCTGTATATTTTTTTGCATTCTTTGTCTTAATAAATCTGTCCAAGATAGCTTTACATCTCTCTTCCCACTGGGTCTCCTTTGCTCACCCTTCTTCATCCATGTCCTGCCAAATTTAACCTTCAAAACATTCCTTGACTCTCCACTCAGTCTGCATTTCTTCTTTCATTACCTTAATTCAGGCCTCAGTCACCTGTTCCTCCTTGGCCTAGGCAAAGTAAGTTGAGCCTGGTCTCCTTACCTTCAGTTTGCTATACAACTGACCCAGTGTTCCGTCTCAGCTGTTCTTATCACTTTCCTTCCTAATGTGGTTCTGCATTGCTTAGAAGATAAAATGTAGCCACTATTATGATGTTTCTAGACCCACTTTCATGGCCTAGACAGTTAACGTCAACAAGTGAAATGGACTGGGTATAGAAGTAGGGATTCTAGGATCCATCACAATTTGAAGTATTCAAGACCCCCCCTGAGGCATTTGAATGTATTTGTGTTAGCGTAATATGCCTTCAGGGCAAGGCTGACTCAGGATTTCCTATTTGAGATTGCTAGTAACACCAAATTGTTCAGGATTAGTTGCTTCCACAATGGTGTTTTTTTCCTACCACAATTCTTTTGCTCCCTTGTGGGCAATGCTCAGACACAGGGCAATGCTCCCCTCACTCACTGCATCCTTCTCAGGTCAACCATTTGTCACTATTTAAGAGTTAGATCACATAGTCATTTCCTTCAAATATCCTTGCATGATCCCTATTTATTTCCAACAGGCTTCCATATAAATTTCTATCATACATACTCTATTTATTTTAAGTATCCACCTCTCCCAGTGTGTCATAATTTCAGTATTTTTGGTAAACAATTGAGAGCCAGCTTTGGAATAAGTACTCAGCAAAGGCATGAAGACTATGCTGAGTTGAATAGGGCTATGGTTCAATGACTTGCTTTAGCCTTTGAGTTTATGGCTAGGGAAGTCCATGGAAATCTCAGAGTCATTTGACACCAGTCAGAAAGAGAATATGGCAAATCCTGTCTTACTAATCTTTCTATCCCTGAAATCTAGAATTATATCCATCACCTTGTGGAAGGAAGAAGGATGAAAGGAAGAAGGAAAAGAGAGGAGGAAGAAACAGATTTATTTTCTTAATCCAGAAGTGCTGTAGGGAAAGGGGAAGAATGGAAAGAGGCAAGGAGATAACTTGAACTGAAGTAAAGAATAGAGGAACACGTGTATACTTGTGGTGGATTCATGTTGATGTATGGCAAAACCAATACAATATTGTAAAGTAATTAACCTCCAATTAAAATAAATAAATTTATATAAAAAAAAAGAAGCAAAGTCTGTTTTATAAGAATGAAATCTTTTGAGATAGCCACCCAGGAAGAGGGCTGGTCTGAGAACAGGTTAAGGACTGAGATTCAGAAAGTATTGAGTTGCCCAGAGTGACATTTTACTCTGCATCGAGAGATAAATGGATGCATTCTAATTAATTCTTCACACAGTTTCTCCTAGAGTAGAATGTGTAGTTAGATATATTTTCTTCACATAATAACTCATTTGCTTTAAAGGATTATGTTTGAGAGAAGAAAGGGAATATTATCAAAACACACAAACTTTATGAAGTGGTTTATAGCATTTGGCAAAGGAGTGACAGTGAAGAGAGGTCACCTAAATGTGTCATTTCAACTCAAGAGCACTCTTGTGTGCTTGGTCATCTCCTGCTATCAATCAGGATCACACTTAAAATATTCCTGTGAGATATCTGTATAGTCACCATTGATAAATGCAAAGTTCTTAGCAACATACCACTGTTTAAGATCATGTAAATTAAAAAATTTGAGGACACTAGTGGTAAAGAACCCACCTGCCAATGCAGGAGATGTATGAGATGCAGGTTCAATCCCTGGGCTGGGAAAATCCCCTGGAGGAGGGCACAGCAACCCATTCCAATATGCTTGCCTGGAGAATCCTATGGACAGAGGAGCTTGGTGGGCTACAGTCTATAGGGTCGCAGAGTCAGATACGACTGAAGCAACTTAGCACACATGTCTTTTTACTCAGTGTAAGAGCAGGAAATAAAGAAAGTGAAAGTCACTTAGTCATGTCTGACTGTTTGCAACCCCATGGACTAAACAGTCCATGGAGGAGTCTTAATAATGTGATGTAATATTTCTGGCTTGTGCAGAGTGATTTTTAAAAATTTTTATTGTTTAGCAGAGTGATTAAACAGGTTAGCCATCAAAACACACAACAAACAGTGTGTGTTCACTATTATAGCAAATGCTGTGAGAATAAACAAGACAGAAAGCACCTAAAAGGCCTTGGAAGAAAGGTAAATATGAAGGATAAGCATCTCCCAGTTTTCTTATAGCCCATTTTCACAGGGCTGCCAAATGACTCTACTGTTTGCCTCACACCAGGGGTGTGTCAATGATGTATTTTCACAAGTGCTTAAGTACTGAGATAAAAAGTGTGTGTGAGTGTCAAAGGTGGACTAAAACACAAAGCTCTACTACTTGCCAGTTTTCACAGAAGATAAATAGTTTTTCTTTGTAATAACAAAGGGTATCCTTGTCGCCAACTCAGCTACCTTACAAATCAGGAAGTTGCTCTAAAGGAGGCCCCACGTTAGAGCTGACATGGCCTGATGGTGGGTGAGGGGGTGTTATTCTGGTACAAATGACCACATATTATATAATTCTGAAGTTTTAAATCAGCCTATGCAGGATGGCTATCTTTGTCAATCTAGATTTGGAATACATTCTTAACTGAACTCTCTTCAGTTTATAAACATAATTTTCCTTTTCACCTCCAACTATATCCTAGACCTTAGCTTTGGATCATTAATAGAACCATATGCTAGCCAAATTCACTTTGATAACTAGAATAGACAAGTCTGGTGGTTCTATTTTTATTTTAGCAAACAAGAGGCCAGTTAAATATAGTCAGGAAGTACTATAAATGGAAAACATTATTGTTATGAGTTAAAACTCACAGTCAAAAATGTCCACTATTTAAATCCACAGAATTTCTGTAGATAATTCTACAGATACAGATAACTTAAACATTGTAGTATGAGATCATAAAGGAAACATAAGGATAATTCTCAGAATTCAGAAGCATACAAGAACAACTCATCCATTGACTGTGAATATTATCTAAAGGGGTTAAAAGAAATCAGACTTCTCTGTGGGTTGTGCATGGGGCATGCATTATGTGCTGTCATTAAAGTATTTTTTTCTCTCATAAGCAAGCATTCCCCGCTGGGCCATGTCTTTGGTTTGGTGGGAGTCTGGAGTTATACACGAAGTGTGTGTTATCAGCTAGAAATTACTCCATATAAAAATTTAATGGTATTGTCCTAGCTATTTTTCAATTAGTGCGTGTGTTTTACTCACATGACTTGGATTATTGACGACACAAATTATAACTCTGTGGTAAAACATGATCAGAGTTTTTTTTTTCCCCTCTCTGCTATAATCTTATGACTGATGAGAACCTCTGAACAATAACAAAAATGAATATAATTAAAATAAGTTGAGCCTTATTGTTGGCAATAACTATGAGATTCTGAATTATCTCATGTTGGCTGCTTTAAGGCTTTTACTTGGACTACCTTGAAAATTGTGCATAGTGTTCAATCAGTATACCTTCCTTTTTTTTTGCCCTAAGGCCCCTGTGTTTAAATCTATCAGTGTCATGGAACAGTGGGGTTTTAAAACGTATTTGGAAGGGCACCAAGCCTGAATGTTTTGAGAGCCCTAACCAAGATACACACACAGGACTGAATGTATTTTCACGAAGACTGAAACAGATTTTTTTTTTTTTTCTGAGAACATTATTAAAGAAAACCCTGGATACTTACCAGAGGGTGGTAGAACCAGTCAATGTGTAGAAATGTTTTTGCTTAATTAAATCCATATTTTTCTTCAAGGCTTCTGAAATACAGTGATCACCGAAAGGCCTGTAATCTCTTTTGTGGTGTGAGATATGTATTTTCTCTTTTTGTAAGACAAACTATCATCATTTCTTTTGTCAAATCTATATTTTTAAAGAGAACTAAACAGGTGAATTTTAATAATATAGTTGGGTAATCTGTCAAAGGTTATGCTGGAATCAGATTCAAAACTTTTGTGTTGCTCGGTTCTATTCTAATTCATACTTTTGTTCATCATTTTTATATCATATTTCTAGTTTCAATAAAATTGTATAATAGATCTTTCATTTGTTTCACATTTTTCTGTGTACTTTGAAACTATTGAATGTTCTCCAACAACTTGAATTTCATCTAAAAATAACTTTAGGCAAATTCAGTTTTTTTAGTTTTACACAAATCAAATGAATGAAGGCTAGATATATGGATTTTTTTTTCTTTCTTTCAAGATTCCCTCTGTGAAGAGACTAATTAATGGGGAATCTGCCTGAGGTGTATTATTCCAATATCTCTCTCAGCACCCCATATATTGATCTATTTAACATCTTCCTTCTGGATAACCCAGAACAACAATTTTTAATCTCTCTGGTGGTATAGCATTAATCAATGCCACAGTTAGAAGCTTATCAAATGCATTCGTAAACAGATGCAGATCTGATATGGTTTATGGTGAACTACTTTTAAATTGATCAAATCAAACCTACCATCTCTGAATCTTTGAGTAGACATTTGCTCTTTTTCTTTTTGAATTATTTGCGATGACCAAAAAGTGTGCGTATGTTTTGCATTAGACATATTTAGGTATTGGGAGGATAATGTATTCCTCTTCTTTTCCTTTCTATTTCCTTTGATAAATAATTTCCATAAAATTGCAAAAAATAATGTAAGAAATATGATACACTATTGCCCCAAGTTATCAATTGTGTGTTCTTATTTGGTTCAGATGAAAAGTTTTAAATTCCTAAAATACAGATTTTATAAGCATTAATTAGCACTAGATTTTTACTTTTTCGTCCTTTATTTCCTTAGTCTTCAATATTGGAACGTACTGAGAGATCTGGATGAGTCTACAGGGGAAATCCTTCTGGTTTTCTGCAAAGAAAATTCAATAAAGTTGATAATGTTGATCGACCTGGGAGCCCTCAGTTGGAAAGTACCCCAGAGGGCCTTTAATTTGGACAGTCTAGCACACTGGCATAGAAAGAAATGTAAATCAGTGTGCATGCTGCCACATTTCCTCACCATGGTTTTATTTCTCTTTGACATATTTTGTTATTCTCCTTGAAAGTAAAATTTCTTTATATTGCTTCATTTTATTTTTCCTAGGGAGCTCATGTCTTATCTCTTTAAAAATTGCAAAAAGTGCTTGAATTACAATGCATTTTAATCCTTAGTAAAATCAATAGTTCTTAGAGTGTGGTGGTGGGAAAGGAGTTTGAATTAGTCAAAAAGTAAAAGTGTATGAGACTACTGGTCCAAGTCAAATTTCATTGTTCTCTGTTTGGAAGAGGAGTGAAGTTATTTTGCCAACTTTCAAATACAGTTCACTCAGAAATTGTCTGCTCTAATTTTGCAGCACATCTCAGGATTAGTTTGGCTCCACTTAGCTATGGGACTTCAGTTTGCTTTTATTTTCAATTCTCTTGGTAGTTCTGAAAGCAAGAATAAAGTTCACAGAGGAATCTTGTTTGCACATTATAAACCACCTTTTCTACACTTCCCTCGCCAAAAAAGGAATTGTGTGATTTATGTTTTCCTGGAAAGAAATGGCCTAAATTAAAGATAACTGAAATTCAAAGAAAGTTATACAAATACATTTTATCTTTAATGTGAAAGCTTTCATAAAGTAGCGTCTATGTCCTTTTTTGCAATAAAACAGTGGTTCTTGTATAGATAGAATGACAAAGATGACTCAAACTCTATTTCAAATTCACTAATTGAAGCATTTAGCTGCACACTGTTATTACTTACATTCACAAATGGCAGCACAGCTGCTTCTGCTGTTGCTGCAGCTGGCATGATTTTACATTTAAGTGAGTGAAACAGACAGGAGAAAGTTCTTTCTAGTTTGGATACGCAGGAATGAAGTGCCCTTTAGTTCTTGCTCTTTAATTTCCCAGTCTGTCACAGGGTTCCTGTGCATGATTAGATCTTCCCCAGCCTTTTTTCAAAGCAGGTGGTTTCCTATTTTTCAACAAAACTGAAGAAAAACCTAATCTTGTTGTCAGCTGGTAGATCATTAAAAGTGATTTTTGATGATAGATCACCACGTGAATTTTAGCATGAAGTGCTGACAGAGTTCAAAGCATTTTGTGACAGTTTTATGAAAATGACTTTCCCATCCCCATCTCCTTATTTTATGAACAACTTTTTCTATGCTACCTTTCTAAAGGTGAAAAATAGGATAGAATAGATGGCATACCGGGTTTCACTCTAGTAAAAATGATATTTCCTTTTTAATAATGGAGCAGTTGAAGAAAATCTGCCTCATTCATCACATTGAGGGAGTAATTTCCCCCCAAGATTGCTTTTATGTTTAATAATTATTTATCAACATTTGTAATCTAGGTATGTTGTTTTGACAAATTGTGTACTACTACTAGTGTTAATAACTGGATGTTATTGTTCAGTTGCCCAGTCGTGTTCAACTCTTTGCAACCCCATGGACTGCAGCATGCCAGGCCTCTCTGTTCTTCACCATTGCCCAGAGTTTGCCCAAGTTCATGTTCATTGCGTTGATGATGCCATCCAGTTATCTCATCCTCTGATGCCCTCTTCTCCTTCTGCCCTTTCCCAGAATCAGGGACTTTTC
Organism: Budorcas taxicolor; assembly: GCF_023091745.1. Classification (NCBI taxonomy): domain Eukaryota; kingdom Metazoa; phylum Chordata; class Mammalia; order Artiodactyla; family Bovidae; genus Budorcas; species Budorcas taxicolor. Next base: position 16,421,193 of record NC_068918.1, on the reverse strand, counting down.
CAATGAGTCCTCTGTTCTCATCAGATAATCAAAACACAGGAGCTTCACTTCAGCATCAGTCCTTCCAGTGAATATTCAGGGTTGATCTCCCTTAAGATTGACTGGTTTGATTTCCTTGCTGTCCTAGGGACTAAATTTTAACCCTGCACACTTTAAATAGAAGGGAATTTCATTACTTTCTATTTATATACTTTTTTTTTTTGGTCAGAGCAAAGGTATTGCAATAAAAGACTTTCAAGCATATAGCTGTATTAGGTAAACTTATACTGTAGAATGGGAAGTGATCTAAATTTAAGACAAAGTATCAACAATGTAGGAGAAGGCAATGGCACCCCACTCCAGTACTCTTGCCTGGAAAATCCCACGGACGGAGGAGCCTGGTAGGCTCCAGTCCATGTGGTCACTGGGCACGACTGAGCGACTTCACTTTCACTTTTCACTTTCAGGCATCGGAGAAGGAAATGGCAACCCACTCCAGTGTTCTTGCCTGGAGAATCCCAGGGACAGAGGAGCCTAGGGGGCTGCCGTCTATGTGGGGTCACACAGAGTCGGACACGACTGAAGCGACTTAGCAGCAGCAGCAGCAGCATGAACAATGTAAAATTTAAAGAAGAGATTATCCATGTTTATTTAAACGGGTGATAGCTGCATATGTCTAAGTATCATTCAAGTTTTATTGGATATATTTAGAAGTGTGATATAACATTATTTTAAAAACCAATATATGTATAATTATATGAAAACAGTATCCTTTGAAGTTATTTCAATTTGTAATGACTGCTTTCAATGTTAACTTAAAAATATATAAGGGAGTGTCTAGTTTTCAAAATTCTTTTGGAGTTTGTGAACAAACAGTTTAAACACCACTATCCTCTGCTAAATCCCAACCTATTTGCCTGTAGTTTTGCTATTTTTTTCACTTGTCTGACCCTTTTATTTGGTTACCATAGATCAAAATACAAGCCTGAGTCAGTGTAGATTAGCTACCCTTCTTTGGGCACTTAACTTGGCAATTTCTCACATCTTTTCTCTGGTTCACACCTATCTCTCGGCTGTAATGAAGTCTATTAAAAGTCTAGTCCTCTTTTAAGGCTGAACTGAAAATCTGCATCTTGCTCATTATCGCCCATAGTCTTCCCAGGAGAAGTAATTGCTCTTTCCTCAGTACCTTTAGAAAAACTAGCCCATACCACTTTATAGCACTTAAATAACACTGCCTTTTCAATGGATTCTGAGCATTTTTCTTGCCAACATAATTATAATTATGCTGTTATGAAGAGACCATGGAGAAGGCAATGGCACGCCATTCCAGTACTCTTGCCTCGAAAATCCCATGGATGGAGGAGCCTGGTGGGCTGCAGTCCACAGGGTCGCTAAGAGTTGGGCACGACCGAGCGACTTCACTTTCACTTTTCACTTTCATGCATTGGAGCAGGAAATGGCAACCCACTCCAGTGTTCTTGCCTGGAGAATCCCAGGGACAGGGGAACCTGGCAGGCTGCCGTCTATGGGGTCGCACAGAGTCGGACACGACTGAAGCGACTTAGCAGCAGCAGAAGAGACCATGAGTCTTCCATGGGTTTATATGCCTTACAGTACCAAATATAGAAGGCTCATTTATTAACTAGATGCATGAATGAATTATATATATTAAAAGGGAAATGTTTTCAATTATATCAAAGCTCTTTTGATGTGGCTTTCTTGTAACTTCTGTTTTGAGAATCACAGGGGATATTGAAATCAGCTGAATGTATACAGCCCAGTGAAGGAGATAGAGTGAGTCAGTGTTGAAGATGCCATACTGGGAAAAATATTTATATAGCTAAATATTTTTATAGCTAAATATATTTCAAAGATTGGGAGGAAATTACATCAGGAAGAGTTGAGATGAGGAAAAAGAAAACAGAAGCATTTTCAGTTTGGTATGCTATGAAATCAGGTAGGAGTAACTTTGAATGGTATGGGAGGGAAAATGAGGAGCTGAGCCAACAGGTAAACAACTTCAAAGGGGCTGGAAGGAAGCAAGGGACCTGGTCAACAGAATTTTTATTTTTATTTTTTTTCATCCTGCTTGTGGGAATCCCATTTAAGAAGTGTATGGCTAGAGCAGCTGTACCTTTAATTGTTTTATTGCTTTTTTTCCCAACATGAGTTCCCAAATAATCAAATTACTTAGACAAATAAGAAGGGTTTTTTTCCATTCCATTTCCTCATGGGGTTTTTATTTTGTTTAGTTTTTACTGGGGGGTACAAATATTTCCCAACTTTTCTAAACTATAAAATAATATTCCAGAGGACAGCTATCTATAATCTAGAACCTATGAGTTGTTTCATTCCTCAAATAGTGATTTTAATGGTCTCATAATATTTGAGCCAATGTGACTCCCAGAATGAGAAGTCTAGTGTCTTTTGAACATTGTCTACTGGGGACTCTATCAATGTTTTAACATGCAGAGTCCAGGTTTCTGACATGAAGAGTATATTTTGAGAACTAATCTGCTATGCATTCTTCATTTTTCTGTTTGGGGAGGGGAGCATTGATTACCTTACCACTAATTTTGTTTGCTTACTGATATTGCATTCTCAAAATGCACTATATTTGGCAATTGATAGTGAAAATCAAAGGATTTCAACAGAAAGTTTAACTACAGGAATAGCTAAGTTTGGTAAAACCTGGTGAGGAGTTTCCAGCAATTACATGACACTTACAAGGAAGCAATAACAATGAAGTACCAAATTCTGAGAAAAATTACTTTCAAAAATACATGTTAATAAAAATCTACCTTTCTTGGGTTATATAGAATTTATCCTGAGATTTCAAGGTTTATGAGATATGTATTTAACACAGAAGCACATGTTCTCTTCTTCCCTACCATGCCAGTGCAGAAATAGCAGTTCCAAGAGAAAGAGAAAGATGTTTAAATATCTATCTATCTGCCAACCTATCTATCTACTTAATGTCGTCTATGGATGTAGAAACACTTGGGAACATATACAGTTCTGCTAGTTCATGGTCTTTTAGTTCAGATGATGGAACCAGTGATGTAAATGAAGGTGTCTCATCATTTGGCTGTGACTAAAAAGTCACTTTTGTAATGGTCACACGTCAAGACAGTCTTATTCTAACAATATACATTAACTTAGCATGATTATGAGAAATCTTCTTTATGTAAAGGTTGACTCAGAAAAAAAATATTAATACAAAACAATTATATTTAAAATAAAAGTATTTTTATTGAATCCTGGAGTGGGAGCAGCACGCAGCAGAGACCATTCTTTTATAATTCAGAATATGTAATTTATTAAGTAGAACAATGTGGATAGGAATTGATATTCTCAAAAAGTAATTCATTTAAAAATTGCTTACAGAGCATATATGATGTTTTAGGTACTATTCTAGTGACTGAACAAAACTGACAGAATCTCTGCTTTTTTTGTAGCTTATATTCTTTGTGTTAGAAATAGGCAATAAGACATGTGCAATGGGGATAAATATTATACATATTATACAAAATAGAAACCAAGATAAGGAGATAGTGAATGGTAATTCCAAACAAATATTCTTTCCTAGAGCATTGATCAGGGAAGGCCTCCCTTTATCTCTAGGCAGAGTGAGAGAGAAAGCCCTGGGAATATCTGGGAGTCAAGATTTCAGGAGAAAGAAACAGTGAGTACTCACAGGAGACAGGATTCTAGAAAAAAGCCCAGGGGCCAAATTGGAGTAGAGAGAACAGAGGAGGAGGACTGAAGGAGATAAGGCCAGAGAAGGATCCCGGGGAGGATCACAGGTGTCTTGAAGGACATGGGGAGGACTTTGCAATTTATCTGGCGTAATCTGGAATCACTGAAGGGATCTGTGCAGAAAAGGGACATGGTTTAACTCCTTGCTGTGCAGAGAACAGACTATAGAGCAAAAAAAACAAGACACCCAAGCAGGGGCCGTTGCAGTAATTCACGGGAGAGATGAGAAGGCTCTGGGCCAGGGTGGCTGCAGTAAAGGTGGTCAAAAATGTCAGGAATTTGAATAGTTTTCATGAAAGGATGAAGAGAATGCATTATTTATCCACCACTTCCGAGGAAAATATGTCTCTTCTGAGGACTGCTCACAGTGAACTCTAAGAAACGATGAAGGAAATCAGTATGGGTACCTTGAGGACAGTGACCATAAGGGAACTGAAGCAGGGAGATTAGTCAGGATGTCACTGAAATCAACCTGTGAGAAATAATGGGTATTTAAATGAGGATTTTTGTGATAAAAGTGGTAAGACGTAGCCAGATGCTAATCTATTTTGAAGTGAGCATTGACAGGAGTTTTAATGGAAAGACTGTGAGATAAAGAAAAAGTGCCAAAAACTTTGATTAGAGAAAGGAGATCTTAAAATCTGGGCACGTTTCTAATCTCTTATCCTGATTTAGATATCTCTCCATTTCTCATAGCTGGATGGCCTGCAAGGTTATTGGATATTGGTTCTTAACCCACTTGAATGTTCACAGATATTTTACAAACAGTATCACTTTTGACCCTTGGGGCAAGTGTGTAAAGTAAGGAGAGAGAATTTTCAGTTTTAGAGTTAAAGATGATGAGTTTTAGGGAGGCTGTATACCTTGTCCAAGGATATAGCTCTGTTAATGGGCTTTGTTGTTCAGTCGCTCAGTTTTGTCAACTCTTTTCAACCATGCTAGGCTTCCCCGTCCTTCACCATCTCCCAGAGCTTTCTCAAATTCATGTCCATTGAGTCAGTGATGCTATCCAACCATCTCCTTTGTCGTGCCCTTCTCCTCCTGCCTTCAATCTTGTCTAGCATCAGGGTCCTTTCCAATGAGTCAGTTCTTGGCATCAGGTGGCCAAAGTATTGGAGCTTTAGCTTCAGCATCAGTCCCTCCAATGAACATTTAAGACTGACATTCTGTTAATGGGTAGAGATGGATAAAAATGGGCAGACTGGGGCTGACCCCAGTCTTAAAGACATGCTGCCTTGAAAATTAACACCATGTGTATGGGCATCATGCTATTTGTCAAATATTAAACATCTGGCTGGGTATAAGCTTCACGAGGGCAGGTATCTTTGTTTTGTTCCCTGATGAATCTCAAGAGCCTAACCTCTTTTTAAAAGGGAAATTGTTTTCATAGGGAAATTAAAAACTTTTTCTTTTTGGCTGCAGATTAAGAAGACTCAATACATTGTGCTGTGCTCGAATATCTTATTTCCTGCTCTTTTATTATGACCAGTTATTCTATAATAATAATGTTAGGGTTATTAATTAATTATTTGCAAAAGCAAAAGTTAACTAATCAATGCAAATTCATGCTCCCTCATTGGTGGGTAGTCTGGAAGATCACTGCCCAGCCAGAGACTGTAACTCACATTTAGTGTTACATCCAGGTATATGGTTCATTCTCACTGCTAGAATATGAGGAGAAATAGTGTTTCTCACCTAGGCCCTGACTCAAAGAAGTTGGTAGGGCATCTCCATATTGTTTTTCTCATTTGCTAGCAGAACCGATTGATTGGTAAGACTGAGACACAGATTTACCATTTAATAAAAACTGCAATGTTTCTGGGAAATGAACATCTACTGTCAACAGAATTGTTTTTAGTTATAGCTGCTAGTATTACCTAACAAAATTGGTACTGGAAGTGCTGCTTTCAAAAAGTATAAATATGTAGGGTTGATTTCAAGATTGAGTGGTGATAAAGGAGATATTAGAGGATGGGGAAATGGAGATGCATGTTTTGCAATGGCAGAACTTGTGATAAAACCGTTGCCTGTGATGACTTTGAAGGTAGGCCATGTGCCTTTGGCTCTAGGGTCAGAAGTTGGAAAACAGAGTAATATAGTTTGTGTTTGCTGTTACTAGCTGCATTTTATAAGATAAGATAAGAAAAACATGAATTCAAGCAAAACTTGCCTGGTTTTTGAGAGCATAAATAAAAGGGAATGGATAAAATCCTGAAATCTCAGACCTCACAATGGTTGGAAAAGCTTAAGGCTCTGGACCTCAATTGGATGAGATAAGATTGAAAAAGTCTCATTAAGACTTCAGCTAAACAGTTGGGCTCAGCTCTGTAGTAAAGATAAAAGAACTTCCATTTTCATTATTGACAGATGGAATTCACTGGAAGCAAACAGATCAGAAGCCTACTAACTTTGAAAGAAATGTATTGACAAGGGAGTTTTGATCCCAAGACTAATCAGAGAGCTTTGATCATTGCCAGGGTAGAGGTCTTCACAATGCCTGCCTGGGAGAATTTCATGATTGTCGTGGAACAGGGCCACCATAGGTTTCCATCATTCCCTTTTGCCAGTGGGAGGTGATTATTCTGTTCTTCCTGCAACATTGTATATTGATATCTGGGATGTAGAGGAAAGACAACATACTTTTAATTTGTAGGTCGCCAGACCATGAGTTGCCACATATGGATCTGATGGAGATGAATATGTATTTCTCAGAGCTCCTAGATTTTGAGCTGGATCTATAACTGGATGGAACTTTGAATTATATATCCTGGGACAGGGGTAACTGTGTTCTTGTGGGGAAAAAGATTCCCAATGGTATTTAATAGCCAAAGGTATTGACTATGGCTCCAATACTTTGGCCACCTGATGTGAAAAGTTAACTCATTAGAAACGACCCTGATGCTGGGAAAGATTGAAGGCAGGAGGAGAAGGGGATGACAGAGGATGAAATGGTTGGATGGCATCACCAACTTAATGGACATGAGTTTGAGCAAGCTCCAGGAGATGGTGAAGAACAGGGAAGCCTGGCATGCTGCAGTCCATGGGGTTGCAAATAGTCAGACACAACTGAGTTACTGAACAACACTGACTGTTGAAGAGATGGCTAGTTGCCCACATAAAATCCGTGCTTCCCCTTCAGTACTATTGAGTTACGACTAGAAGGAAGCTATTCTACCTTGAGCTACATTGTCCAATTCCGTTCACATCCAGATGAATGATATGATTAGTTTTAGCTGATAGAATGTCTATGGAAGTGTTTGTCACTATCAGACTGCTCTTTTATGGTAATGGCTGAAACTTTTTCAGTCCATTTCTCTTACTGTTGGATTGAAGTAAAGAACTTAGCAAGCCTAGGGGATGAGTGACCCACAGAATAGAAACAGCCTGGCTTCCCAAGTTAGCACAGTAAAAAACCCTCTCCCTCTAGAAAAGGACAGCTGCATTGAATAACCTGCAATAAGCTTTTTAATGTTAGATCTCCCCAGTGGCTCAGTGGTAAAGAATCCACCTGCTAACCAGGAGATGTGCAGGTTTGATTCCTGGGTCAGGAAAATACCCTGGAGAAGGAAATGGCTCCGCACTCCAGTATTTTTGCCTGGGGATCTGCTTATTGCATTATGACTTAGCATGCATGTAATAAGCTCTATTATGTCACACCACCAAATTTGGGGGATCATTTGTTACTATAGCTAGTATTAGCATAATTAACTCAATATGTTATTGATAATTATTTGCCGGATATACTAATAAGAGTGTCAGTTCAATTCAGTCGCTCAGTCATGTCCAACTCTTTGCGACCCCATGGACTGCAGCACACCAGGCTTACCTGTCCATCACCAACTCCCAGAGTCTACACAAGCTCATGTCCACTGAGTCAGTGATGCCATCCAACCAGCTCATCCTCTGTTGTCCCCTTCTCCTCCTGCCTTCAATCTTTCCCACCATTAGTGTCTTCTTCAATGAGTTGGTTCCTTGCATCAGGTGGTCAAAGTATTGGAGTTTCAGCTTCAGCATCAGTCCTTCCAATGAATATTCAGGACTGATTTCCTTTAGGATTGACTGGTTGGATCTTCTTGTAGTCCAAGGGACTCTCAAGAGTCTTCTCCAACACCACAGTTCAAAGCATCAGTTTTTCAGTACTCAGTTTTCTTTACAGTCCAACTCTCACATCCATACATGTCTACTAGAAAAACCATAACTTTGACTAGGTGGACCTTTGTTGGTAAAGTAATGTCTCTGCTTTTTAATGTGTTTGTCATAGCTTTTCTCCCAAGTTCAAGTGTCTTTTAATTTCAAGGCTGAAGTCACCATCTACAGTGATTTAGGAGCCCCCAAAACTACAGTCTGTCACTGTTTCCATTGTTTCCCTCTCTATTTGCCATAAAGTGATGGGACATGATCTTAGTTTTCTATATGTTGAGTTTTAAACCAACTTTTCCACTCTCCTCTTTTACTTTCATTAAGAAGCTCTTTAGTTCCTCTTTGCTTTCTGCCATAAGGGTGGTATCATCTGTGTATCTGAGGTAATTGACATTTCTCCCAGCAATCTTGATTCCAGCTTGTGCTTCATCCAGCCTGCATTTCGCATGATGCATTCTGGGTATGAGTTAAATAGGCAGGGTGACAATATAGTCTTGATGTACTCCTTTCATGATTGGGAACCAATCTGTTGTTCTGTGTCCAGTTCTAACTGTTGCTGCTTGACTTGCATACAGATTTCTCAGGAGGCAGGTCAAGTGGTCAAGTATTCCCATATCTTGAAGAATTTTCCACAGTTTGTTGTGACCCACACAGTCAAAGGCTTTGGCATAGTTAATAAACCACAAATAGATGTTTTTCTGGAACTCTCTTGCTTTTTCCATGATCCAGCAGATGTTGGCAATTTGATCTCTGGTTCCTCTGCCTTTCCTAAAACCAGCTTGAACATCTGGAAGTTCATGGTTCCTGTACAGTTGAAGCCTGGCTTGGAGAATTTTGAGCATTACTTTGCAAGAGTGTGAGATGAGTGCAATTGTGCAGTAGTTTGAGCATTCTTTGACATTACCTTTCTTTGGGACTGGAATGAAAACTGACATTTTCCAGTCCTGTGGTCACTGCTGAGTGTTCCAAATTTGCTGGCATATTGAGTGCAGCACTTACATAACATCATCTTTTAGGATATGAAATAGCTCAACAGGAATTCCATCACCTCACCTCCACTAGCTTTGTTCATAGTTATGCTTCCTAAGGCCCACTTGACTTCACATTCCAGGATGTCTGGCTCTAGGTGAGTGATCACACTATTGTGATTATCTGGGTTGTGAAGATCTTTTTTGTACAGTTCTTCTGTGTATTCTTGCCACCTCTTCTTAATATCCTCTGCTTCTGTTAGGTCTATACCATTTCTGTCCTTTATTGAGCCCATCTTTGTATGAAATGTTCCCTTGGTACCTCTAATTTTCTTGAAGATATCTCTAGTCTTTCCCATTCTATTGTTTTCCTCTATTTCTTTGCACTGATCACTGAAGAAGGCTTTCTTATCTCTCTTTACTCTTCTTTGGAACTCTGCATTCAGATGGGTATATCTTTCCTTTTCTCCTTTGCCTTTTGCTTCTCTTCTTTTTCTCAGCTACTTGTAAGTCCTCCTCAGACAACCATTTTGCATTTTTGCATTTCTTTTTCTTTTTTTATATTTCAATGTAGTTTTTATTTCAACCTGTTTTCATGTCTCTTTTTTAATATAAATTTATTTATCTTAATTGGAGGTTAATTACTTTACAATACTGTATTGGTTTTGCCATACATCAACATGAATCTGCCACAGGTATACACGTGTTCCCCATCCTGAACCCACCTCCCTCCTCCGTTCTTGTACCATCCCTCTGGGTCATCCCAGTGCACCAGCCCCAAGCATCCAGTATCATGCATCGAACATGGACTGGTGATTCATTTCATATATATTATACATGTTTCAATGTCATTCTCTCAAATCATCCCACCCTTTCCCTCTCCCACAGAGTCCAAAAGCCTGTTCTATACATCTGGGTTATCATTACCATCTTTCTAAATTCCATATATATGCATTAGTATACTGTATTGGTGTTTTTCATTCTGGCTTACTTCACGCTGTATAATAGGTTCCAGTTTCATCCACCTCATTACAACTGATTCAAATGAATTCTTTTTAATGGCTGAGTAATACTCCATTGTGTATATGTACCACAGCTTTCTTATCTGTTCATCTGCTGATGGACATCTAGGTTGCTTCCATGTCCTGGCTATTATAAACAGTGCTGCGATGAACATTGGGGTACACTTGTCTCTTTCAATTCTGGTTTCCTCAGTGTGTATGCCCAGCAGAGGGATTGCTGGGTCATAAGGTAGTTCTATTTCCAATTTTTTTAAGGAATCTCCACACTGTTCTCCATAGTGGCTGTACTAGTTTACATTCCCACTGACAGTGTAAGAGGGTTCCCTTTTCTCCACACCCTCTCCAACATTTATTGCTTGTAGACTTTTGGATCACAGCCATTCTGACTGGTGTGAAATGGTACCTCATTGTGGTTTTGTTTTGCATTTCTCTGATAATGAGTGATGGTGAGCATCTTTTCATGTGTTTGTTAGCCATCTGTGTGTCTTTGGAGAAATGTCTATTTAGTTCTTTGGCCCATTTTTTGATTGGGTCATTTATTTTTCTGGAATTGAGCTGCATAAGTTGCTTGTATTTTTTGAGATTAGTTGTTTGTCAGTTGCTTCATTTGCTATTATTTTCTCCCATTCAGAAGGCTGACTTTTCACCTTGCTTATAGCTTCCTTTGTTGTGCAGAAGCTTTTAATTTTAATTAGATCCCATTTGTTTATTTTTGCTTTTATTTCCAGTATACTGGGAGGTGGGTCATAGAGGATCCTGCTGTGATTTATGTCGGAGAGTGTTTTGCCTATGTTCTCCTCTAGGAGTTTTATAGTTTCTGGTCTTACGTTTAGATCTTCAATCCATTTTGAGTTTATTTTTGTGTATGGTATTAGAAAGTGTTCTAGTTTCATTCTTTTACAAGTGGTTGACCAGTTTTCCCAGCACCACTTGTTAAAGAGATTGTCTTTAATCTATTATATATTCTTGCCTCCTTTGTCAAAGATAAGGTGTCCATAGGTGCATGGATTTATCTCTGGGCTTTCTATTTTGTTCCATTGATCTGTATTTCTGTCTTTGTGCCAGTACCATACTGTCTTGATGACTGTGGCTTTGTAGTAGAGCCTGAAGTCAGGCAAGTTGATTCCTCCAGTTCCATTGTTCTTTCTCAAGATTGCTTTGGCTATTCGAGATTTCCATACAAATCTTGAAATTATTTGTTCTAGCTCTGTGAAAAATACCATTGGTAGCTTGATAGGGATTGCATTAAATCTATAGATTGCTTTGTGTAGTATACTCATTTTTACTATATTGATTCTTCCGATCCATGAACATGGTATATTTCTCCATCTGTTAGTGTCCTCTTTGATTTCTTTCATCAGTGTTTTATAGTTTTCTATATATAGGTCTTTAGTTTCTTTAGGTAGATATATTCCTAAGTATTTTATTCTTTTCATTGTTTTTAGTTATAACTGCTAATAATACGTAGCCAAATTGGTACTGGAAGTGGAGTTGCTTCTTTCAAAAGCATAAAATGTATGGCTTTTAACTATAGTAACAGTACATTGCCATTTTTAGGAAAAAATGTTTTGCACAAATTACTATGATTGAGGAATAATTTAAGGAGAGGTCGGTTATTATATTTGCTAAGAAAATTTGAGTTAAAAGTACCTTCTTAATCTTACATATTTATATGATTTGTCAATACAGAAGAAGAATGTATGTGCTACATTCTGCATAAGAATATATGTGGTCTTATTATTCGGTCTAGAATATTTAGTAATGTTGTTAAATTCCTCTTTACTCATGAATTCCCCTGCTTAATTTTTGTATAAATCTTGTTTCAGAAGTTCTTAAATTGCTTCTCCTGAGATTTAATCTCCCCAGCAGTAAACAGGTCTGATTTTTAGGAATAAATCCTTACCAAAGAATAGACATCTTGTGGAAAGTTTTGTGTTTTTTTTGTTTCTTTGTTTTTTTTTTTTTTTTTTTTCCTGCAGCACTGTCTAAAGAGGTGCCTACTTTCACTGTTACTCTGCAAGACTGGCCAAATTTCCTAATTTTTGTTGTTGTTGTTGCTTTTGTTGTTATTTTTAAGTCTCAAAAAGTTAACATTTTCCCTGTTCCTATAGGCTTGATCTGGGCAACTGACCATCCTACTTCATGTTTTGAGGGTAAAGGCCAATATGAGAGTCTCTGGTGCTCTCTGAAATGGGCTTCAGGTCTGAGTAGTAGTGTGTCTCTTTGTCTCAGAACTGCAGATCTACACAAATCATGCCAAGGGCATTTCAGGGGTTTCTACAGATAAGTTCTATTCACACTTCTTTTCTCAGTCATCCCTTGCTGTATCCTGTGACTCACATTGCAGATTAACTCAGAAGGTTAAACAAATTGGCCCTTACACCTAGCTTTCTTGGTTCCTGCTTGTCATCCAGCCTTCTCTGATAGTTCCTACGCTTCCAAAATGTATTGACAAAAAAGTAAAGTCTCTTGCTGTTGTCTCTCTCTATGAGTACTCTACTTGATATTTAGGCTAGCACTGGTAACTGAAAGTACAGAAATACCATTCATTTTTTAAATGATTGTACTTGCTTGTTTAAAAAATATTAATAAGGAAGCTTGTCTTGTTTTCACTTGGAAAATTCAAGTACATTTTGGGTTAAGTATAACATGATTATGTTGCTTGATGTTACATGACTTCTATTTTTTTCTTTAAAGAGCTCTTTTTTAGCTGTCTAGTATAAAACTTCATGCTTACCATCAATGTCTGAAGTTCTAGAAAGTCAGAATGTCTATCCTGGGCAAACCTTCACTCAGTTCTTTTTTTTCTTTAATTATTTTTTAATTGAAGGATAATTGCTTTACAGAATTTTGTTGTTTTCTGTCAAAAAAGAGTCAGCCATAGATACACCCCATCCCCTCTTTCCCAAACCTCCCTCTCATCTCCCTCCCCTTCGCCCCTCCAGGTTGTTATCAAGTCCCTGTTTGAGTTCTCTGAGTCATACAACAAATTCCCATTAGCTATCTAGTTTACATGTAAGTTTCCCTGTTACTCTCTCCATACATCTCACCCCCTCCCTCCTCCACTCCCCCTGTGCCCATAAGTCTGTTCTCTATGTCTGTTTCTCCATTGCTGCCCTGCAAATGAATTCATCAGTACCATCTTTCTAGATTCCATATATATGCACTATTATATGAAATTTATAGTTCTCTTTCTGACTTATTTCACTCTGTACTTCACTCAGTTCTTAATAATTCATTCTGTCTAGTTGCATTGGGAAACAACAACGAAAAATAAGAGCATTCCTGTCATTGAAGAACTCATTCTAACAGGGGCAACAAACTAAAGAAGCATATAATAAAGTCTTGAGAGAAAAAGAACAGAGCACATAGATGACCTACAGGAAACACTAGTTAAATGACTGAGCTATGATGCTTGCCCTGAGAAGGAGACGATATATTTTGTAAGATAAACTGGGAACAAGATGGAGGTGATGTGACCCTGACCAGGAAGATCTCTTAGAACAATTGGATGACAAGCAGCTCACCAAGAAAGAGTGGGGAAAGTAAGAGATCCCAAGCAGAGGGAGCTGTTAAAAACTTGACTATAGACTTGAAGGTGTTAAAATTCGCAAGCTATTTGTGTAGGAGGTAGGCTAGAGCATAGAGCAAGCATGTCTGTCGAAGAGCAGCAGGAAATGAGACTAGAAAAGTAGCATAAGTGCTAACTTATCGTGTCCGACTCTGTGTGACCCTATGGTCTGTACCCAACACCCCCCCCCCCCCCCCACCCCAGGCTCCTCTGCTCATGGGGATTCTCCAGGCAAGAATACTAGAATATGTTGCCATGCCCTCCTCTAGGGGATCTTCCTGACCGAAGGATCGAACTGGTGTTTCTTATGTCTCCTGCATTGGCAGTGTATTATTTACCACTAGCATCACCTGGGAAGCCCCATAGAAAAGTATATTAAACCTACATCATAGGCTGTATGAAAAACAAAGCAGAGTGTAAACGGCAGTATAATGAATAGAGAGCACAGAGCTCTGAACAGAACTCTTCTTTATATTCTCCTCTTCCCTTAATCTGTTGGTCAATGCTTGATGTTACAATAATAACAATAATAACTACACCATTATTTATTATATTTATTTATCACCTTCTTTTGGATCAAATGCACATTTGGGGATTCAGTGAGATAGTCACATTTCTCAACTGTTCATTCTCAGCTCTACATGAATGAATATAACCTATCTTTGCAACAGACCAATGGGAACATTTCAGACAACAGGTGAAATATCATCCCATTGTCTTGTGTTTAATCAGATGAACTTCCCTCTTGCCTGTTTCTTCTTGATGGTCCTTGATATCCTACAACTGGACTGTCTGATCTCCTATGGAGCTTAGCAGAACCCCCATCATAGATGCTTCTTGCTCAAGTTTCGCTGACCCTTTGGGCCTTACTTGGTCATAATTTAATCTTGAGTTTTTTGTACTATAAGCATGGGTGGGAGATGTCTGCAGCCCTCTTTCTTATCATGATGGGCTTGTATCTGTATGTACAAAAGTCACCCAAGGTACCTATGTTAGTTTCCTGTTGCTGCTATAACATATTATCATAAATTTGGTGGCCTAAAACTATAAAGACTTATTCTGTCATAATTCTGGAAACCAGAAATCTGAAGTCAAGTTTTCAGCAGTGTTTCCTCTGAAGGCTCTAGGGGAAATTCTACTCCTGGCTTTTCCAGCAACTGGTGGCTTCAGACACTGGCTTTTGACTATATCACTCAAATCTCTGCTTCCAGCTTCACACTGCTCCTCCTCTTCTGTTTATCTTCTTCTCTGTGTAGAATTTTTCTTTGCTTCTACTTTATAAGCACTCTTGTGATAGTACTTAATGCCCACCAGGATAGATAATCAGGTTAATCTTTTCATTTTATGATTCTTCAGTTCAGTTCAGTTGCTCAGTCATGTCTGACTCTTTGTGACCCCATGAATCGCAGCACGCCAGGCCTCCCTGTCCATCACCAACTCCCGGAGTTCACTCAGACTCTCGTCCATCGAGTCAGTGATGCCATCCAGCCATCTCATCCTCTGTCGTCCCCTTTTCCAACTGCCCCCAATCCCTCCCAGCATCAGAGTATTTTCCAATGAGTCAACTCTTCGCATGAGGTGGCTTAATTTCATATAAAAAGATTATTTTTTCAAATGAGGTACCATTCTCCAGGGATTACAACTTGATATCTTTGGGTGGTCATTGTTCAACCAAAACAAGTAAGTTTGAGTATTTTCATTATATAGATGAGTAAACTGAGATTCAAAGGGTAAAAGTAATTTGCCAGTGGTTCAGTAACTAATAAATTTCTCTCTTCTATAATATGTTATTCCCTTCTTAAGTAACATGTAGTAAGCTCCTACTATGGTTCTGGTATCTTCTTTGATTTTAACGTTTATAACATACTGTAAAATAGTTTGAACCCCATTTTATTTTTAAAACCTCAGAATGATTAATTAAATTGCAAATGTAATAATTTACTGAGTCATAGTCCTGCAGAGCTGGGATTTGCACAGAGGCCAATAATGGATGCCTCTTAGTATTTCTCAGTGTTTAACTCTAAAATAAGAACCTAAAAT
The DNA here is from genome assembly GCF_023091745.1 of Budorcas taxicolor. Classification (NCBI taxonomy): domain Eukaryota; kingdom Metazoa; phylum Chordata; class Mammalia; order Artiodactyla; family Bovidae; genus Budorcas; species Budorcas taxicolor. The sequence continues at coordinate 16,405,711 of NC_068918.1, read as the reverse complement.
CAGCTATTTATAAAGTTCTGACTAGCTTCAAAAAATCTATTTATTCTGTGGGTTTAAAAAATATTTTCTCTTTTTTTATAGCATTCTTCATAAAATATATTTATAAATATTTTCATATATTTTGGATGAAGATAATTGTTATCCTTTAGAGGAATAGCATACCTATATTAATATATCTATATTATGATCTATCTATAATATATACTATATTGTTCAGTCATGTCTGACTCTTTGCAACCTTTATAGCCCTCCAGGCTCCTCTGTCCATGGAATTTCCCAGGCAAGAATACTGGAGTGGGTTGCCATTTCCTCTTCCAAGAGATCTTCCCAACCCAGAAATCTAATCCAGGTCTCCTGTGTCTCCTGCATTGCAGGCAGACTCTTTAACTCTGAGCCATCAGAAGCCCCATTAATATATCTATACTTACATTAATGTTTAAATAAAATCAGTAAGTCTTAAGGTCTCTTTTGTTATAAAATATGTCTTATAAAATCTCAAATATATCTTCTGGTAGTCATAATATATCTTCTATTTTTCACTGGATTATGACATTTCCATTTTGCTACAGATGTTTGGGTGTTGAACATATTTTTTCTTCATATAGAAGTTTTACACTTGCATTCTAGCTCAATAACTCTTGAATTTGTATTAGACCACAAACCTTGGGGGTACAAGACAAATAAAGTCATACACTTGAAGAAACTCATCTAGTTGATCATCCTTAAGGTACATCATTAAGTAAATCATTAGATAATCTTGTAAATGCATATAGAGAGAGCTGTGTACGGCTTGCTGCAGGGCTCAGAGGGAGGGCTTAACCCCTCCAGAGGAAAGCACCACAAATATTTTTGTTTACAGCTGAAAGTAACTTCAAAATATTTTCATAAATTCCTTTGTTGTGAATACTTGTACATAGTTATACATTTGATCATTTTATGTATAATAATACTGAAGACCAAGTCAGATATGATTTGATCTATAAATTCTGATGAAGTGTGAAGGAATGGAGTAGTGACTCATAGAAATAATTCAACGGTTTTATGATGTGTACCACCAGGACTTTTTGTGTGTGTGTATCTAACCCAAATCTCTCATGTCAATTTCCAAGTCAATCTCCTTTTCTTTGGGCCTTTGCAGATGCAGTTCACCAGCATGAAAAACTCATCATATCTTCTTCCTTTCTAAACATTCTCCCTGAGATTCAATTTTTTAAAAAAATACCCCCCCCCCCATTTTTTTTGATTGGAGGATAGTTGCTTTACAATATTGTATTGGTTTCTGCCATACAGCAACACGGATCAGCTGCAAATATACATGTATTCCCTCTTTCCTGAACCCCCTCTTATCTCCCTCCCCATTCACCCCTCTGTGTTGTCTCAGAGCACTGGATTGAGCTCCCTGTATCACACAGTAAAGTCCCACTTGATATCTATCTTACATATGGCCTTGTATATGTTTCCATGCTCTTCTCTCAATTCATCCCACCATCTCCTTCTCCCACTGTGTCCACAAGTCTGTTTCCTATGTCTGCATCTCCATTGCTGCCCTGAAAATTTATCTGTGTAGGAGAGTTTAGTAAACCATTTCATACTTGCTCCTCCACTAAATCTTAAATTCACTCTAGCTTCAAAATAAGTTTGATACTTTCTGAGATTAAGTGATTTAATTTAGCATATAAATCACATTTTTGAAATGTATCATAAGAAATATTTGATAAAATTTACTGGTTTTATGGATACTTTAATTGATTTAGAATAAGCCATTGATTTTTAGGTAGCAGAAGAAGGATTTATATTAGAAAAACATCTTTTTGGAATTATGATGTTGTTGTTTAAAGCCTAATTTTTATTTTCTTTCAAAGACCAAATTGTCTCATATGACAGGTGCAAAAGATGTACTCAGATAAAACACAAAGTGACTTGGAATCGGGTAATTCTTGATAAGCCTGGTAGGCACTTTTTAAAGACTCAGCTTCTGATACTATTAAATAAAATTATTATTCGGCTGTTCTAAAATTCTTTGTAAATGGTTGTCCCTCCAGAATGCCATTGAATTTTCTCTGAGACTTACATTTTGAGTTGATGAGGGACCCTAAAGTTAGATGTAGATTTTAATATTAGCAGTGAACCTGAGACAGTATGCTTTTTCTTGCTTTATTGTTTTCACTCTAAAAACTTTTGTGAAGCTCTCATGTTTTATCCATGTGGGGACTCTGGGAATAAAGCCAATTATTCTGTTAGACATAGGAGTTTACAAACTCATATCAACACGCTAAAATGAAGTTACACATTGGCACAAAGTTACCATAGACACTGTACAGGGTTATGATTTTCTTTGCTGGGAACAATTAAGGATTTCTGTGTTGTATGTGCTATCTAAAATGAAAGGATCCTTGATTTTCTTTTAAAAGCAAGAAAAAGATTCAGCTTAAATATATGTCACTTAAAATAATATATTAAGCAGAATAACACTTGTTGTTCAGTCTCTAAATCACGTCCGACTCTTTGCAACCCGTAGACTATAGCACTCCAGGCTCCTCTGTCCTCCACCATCTCCTAGGGTTTGCTCCAATTCTAACATTTATTTAATTCCTAATATATAAATTCTTGACATATATAGCTGTATATTTTATACATCTAATATGAGTTAATCCTTAAAACAACAGTGCCTTACAGAAAATGGTACTTTAAAAAATCCTGTGCTTTTTTCTGCTGAGTAGAAAGATCCTTTCAACTTTCCCAGGACTTGCCTACTATGTGCAAAGTTCTCCCTTCTTGTATGGTGTTTGTGAGAAAAAAATTATTTCCATGAAAGTTTCAGCGACTGAACATGGCTCACACTGTGTACTTTTCCTGAGAGTCTAGGTTTATTTATTTATTTACCATTTAAGAATTCTTCTTCTTATTTTGACTTGAAGTAGCTATCACAATGGAAACTTTAGCAGGGTGGTCACATAGGGTTTCCCCTTCTTTCCTCAACGTTTATTAGAAGTGTTGTGTTTCACAGGATCAACACCACATATGTGTTCTGAGCATGTTCTATCGCTGATTGCAAAACTACCGACACTCCTAGGAATCTACTCTCTTTGTCCTTGGAAACTTTCCTGATGTCCTATTAAATATGGTTTTAAAAAAATGAGGCTGATCCTTACTGAGTTTGGTTTAAGACCATGGATACAATGATATAATGTGGGAGGGAATTCTTTTCTTTGTGATTATTATATATTATACCACTGGAGTTATGCTTTTTTTTTTTTTTTTTTAACAAACTTGTACTTTGTTAGGTGCATTTTGAGAGAACAGCAGGAGAAAAATGTTTCCACAATGAATGGGTTTTGGCAGGCACATGACCCGAATATCGTTATTTGAGAAGGAAAAACTTACTCTGATATACTGCTTTTATGAATCTCATTCTTCCAAGCCATCTTTGTATGTGTTGAAGTAGCCTTGTCTGAGACATTGAGTGGAAACTTTGGGTCATAAAAAATGAAAATTCCTTCCTCCATTTGTTAGATATGTTTACGAAGTAAAATTATTTGGTGGGCTGCTAGTTTTCATTACATATAATATAACTTAGTTAAATTGAGACATGAATTTAAATAACACTTGGGTGATTGCCCAGGTGCTAGAAATCCTTTGGGATTGAGCATAGATGATACTGAATTCACAATAAACTTTTCAACTGAAAGGAGCCTTTAATTCTTTGGGATGCATTCCTAAGTCTGGTTAGTAACTAGTTTGTCCTGTTAATAAACAAACATCAACAGATTCCGAGGTTAAGCTTGGAAAACAACTCCCCAAATTTACCACTCTTTATCTTAACACAGATCTAATCTTTTGAAGATATGTCTGAAGCAGTAATTTCTGCTTCTTCCTAATTCCATGAAGTATTAAAGTTTCCTGCAATGGAGGCATCATTGTAGTTTTCTTGTCAATTCTGTCCTTGCTAAGAATCAGTAAGATTTAAATAACAGTAGGGACAGAATTCATCTATGAGGCATGACACTCCTGAGTTTCTCAACATATGCAATTTTTTTTTAATGTCTTTGTATGCCTTCTGTATCTTGTTTCTTTCAGCAGGAAAAAGATCTGTGTTCTTTTTAAAACAACTAATGTGTATTCATTTCTTTTTTTTTTTTCTTGAAACAAAATTAAAATAATGGAATACTAAAGAATTGAACCCAATTTCTTGGTTTCCACAACATCTATAGGAGGACCAGTCTGCTGGGTCCATAGCTCTCTTTTGGCAAAATATCTGTACTGGAAAAAAATTTTTAACTGTGCGATGGTAGTCAGGTCATTTATGTATGTGTCTAGATTTGGGGGAAATTCAAAGATCAGCGTGAAGAGAAGAAATGCTGCTCTCTGGCATCAGTAAACAACTTTTGGCAGATGTTAGAGTAGCTGACAAAGGACAGCAGTACAGATTCAACTGATGGTAGCAGTGAAGTAGTGACAATCCAGGCCAATGTGAAAAATGGTAAAATATAGTGGGGTTTGAGCAGACAGTGGTAGGGATGTTTGAAGATGCTGTAGCAATGATGATAGCTAAAAATTCTCAGATAATGACATTAAACACCACCACCAACAAATAACAGCGCTTCTCCTGTAGGCCTCCTGTGCTTCTGATATTTCTTTTAAGTAAATCTATCAATGACTTGGGTGACTGGTGACGTCTATTGCTGGAAACCAATCATAGAAATAATCTTAAGGAACTCAGAGTAATAATTCCCACTTGTCCTCAAGGAAATTCTTAGTTTATTGTGAGGAGGTAAATTTTCTTCTTTGGGGAGACTTGAGGAATGCCTGGTCCATACAAAACATTCCGTCTGTCTTTAATAGGCCAACTTTCTTTACGACTAGATGAGGTTACATGGGGTGAGGTGAGCTGCTATAACACAATTAGACAGGAAGGTCTGGTACATGGCTCTCCTCTCTGGGAACTGACGCTGATGATTGAGGCCAAGCCCTGTGCTTTTGAATGGTTGTTTTAGGACTCCTTCTTGCTCCCTTCTGCTTTCCATTTGTACCTCCAGGATTTGCTTTGTTTTGTTTCCAGCATTTGCACTTCAGATCCTTCATTAGCTAAGCTCACCACTTCTGGGTATTTCTGGTTACTTATTACTTATATTTCTTGCAGAATTAATGTTCAGTCAGTGAAGGTAGACTACAACATCTTTCAGTTTATAGAAATTAAAAAATGGTTGCTAATTTTCTTATTGTACTGATGATTATATTTCAAATCGGTTCTAAAGAAAAATATGGGAAATGAATTTTGAATCTAGAGATCTGTTGAATATTTTGATCATAGTACAGCTAATATAGCTATGTACATATCATCATGATTTGAATATCACTGTAATTTGAGGATATTATTAATGCAATCATTAAATCGAATCTCAGAAATAGAAACTAGTCATGAGGTTTCAAAATAACCCATGGAATTTTTGAAAAGCTTTATCTTTAGAAGGTACTTATTTCCTTTGAATTCAAACCTCTCTTTAAGTTGATACGTTTATTTTAATTCAGTCTTCTGGTATACACAGAATTTACTAATGACATGATTATTTTCCAGAATGTGAAATTTTCATGTTCCCCAGCATCACTTATTTTTTTCAGAACTAAACTAGCTTATTTATTTCAACCATCCATCTTATGATTATATTTTTCAGGCACCATATCTATAGTTACTCCTAGAATCATTCTAGTCTGTTATTGTCTTGAGCTATATTTCAATAGAGTTGAATGCCATACCTCAGTCCAGGTAATATCATGTCCCTTGTTCTGAATCTTCCAGTTCTATTAATGTATCCTAACATTGCATTCATTTTCTTTGTATGCTTTGGTTTTGGTTTTTAGGAGTGATATTTTTCTTGACTGATGTTGAACCGAATGTTGTCTTTTACATAGAACATTTATTTGTTCAGTTGGATTTTCTTCCTCCTAAAGAGCTGTTATTCTATTTTTTAAAATTTAAGTTCAGAACTGGATTTTTAATAATTTACTCACTCATTTATTCTTTCATTCAAAAGCACAGGATATAAAAAGTTAAGCCAGAAAGACAGTGCTTTCTTTACCTCATAAAGTAGTTCTATTAGACGTTTTATTTTATTGGACTCGCTCCATTATTCCAGCGCAGTAGTACTCAGTTCAGCACAGCTTCTTTCCCAGGGGACATTGGGCAATGTCTGGAGATGTTCTTGGTTGTCAAAACTGAGATGCCAAGGAGAAGTTACTATTAGGAGCTAGTCTGTAGAGGATAGGAACCCTACTACGCATCAGCAAATTGTCCCCAGGGATTCAAATGCTTCCTGGTATTCACGCTCTTGTGTTATCTCTTCCCACATGATATATGGCTGACCTACTTAACCAAAAGGATATTGAGGAAATGAGGGAGTTGTTTTTTCTGAGGCTGAACATGAAAGACCCTGTGGCTTACGCTTTGCTCCTTTTGGATCATTTGCTTTGGGAAAAGCCAAATGCTGTGTCATAAGGACACTTAAGGAGGCCTATGAAGACATTTATGTTGTGAAGCCTCATAAACTAAGGCCTCCTATCAAAACCAGCACTAACGTGTCAGGCATGTGAATGACCACCTTGGAAGAGGATTTCTTTGCTTCAGTAAAACCTTCAGTTGACTGTAGTCCCTGCAAGCTCATGAGAATAAAAGACTCCAAGCCTGAGGAACACCCATGTCATCTACTCCCAGATATCTGATGCACAGAAACTGAGCTAAGTGTTTCTTATTTTTAAGGTGCTAAGTTTTAGGGTAATCTGTTGTGTGCTTAGTTGCTCAGTCATGCCTGACTCTTCAAACTGCACGGACTGTAGCCCGCCAGGCTCCTCTGTCCATGGGATTTCCCAGGCAAGAATACTGGAGTGGGTTTCTACACCCTCCTCCAGGGGCTCTTTCTGACCCAGGGGTTGAATCCGTATCTCTTGTGTCTCCTACACCGCAGGCTGATTCTTTACCCATCGAGCCATCAGGTAATTTGTTATGTAGCAATAAATAACTAATACAACTGGGCTAACTATTCAGGTTAGAACCTGGCATAGAAGTGTTCACTTTCAATTAAAATGGTTTAGTCATATTAAATTAAATTTTGTCACAGCCTCCAAGTTTACATTTTACATAGAAAATGTTCCAGGTCAGCCAACAGTCTCCTAACTGCTTCAATCTGTTTCTCAATAACAATAATCATGCCACTTACTAAGGTGTTATTATTGCTTAAAATTTCATTATGCTTTATGTGATGATGGATTTAAAGCAAAAATCCTACTCTTAGGCTTAGAAAAATGTGGTCCCAGTTTTCATGTTATTCTAGCCATTATATCATGGATATTTCAATACAAGTCTTATAAACAGATACTGAATGCCTTCTTCACTCTTATGAGTCCTTCTTGACTTATAAATTATTTCACCTTTCTTTTTCTTGGGATAGACCCAGACCACAGTATGTACTATATGTTAGAAATATGGGGATGCTTTCCTTTGTGCTATATCCAGTGGAACATATGTAATGCTTCTGAAATGGCTCACTACTTTAGAATTGTTCTAAGGACATAACAAAGCACACACTAAAAAACAACAACAACAACAACAACAAACCCCATATATATCATCACAGCATAGACTTTTAGAAATAATCAACTCTTGACTCCATATTGCTGTTTCAAAGAAGGTGTATGTTAACCCCATAAAATGCCAAGAAACTAACTGAAACTATTTCTCCATAATAAATAACATGGGTAGCGTTCTGACATTTCTTTCAAGGGGTTACTTTTCATAATAATAATGAAGACCATTTGTTTGAGTGAAAGGAAATATTTGATGTGTTCTAAAATAAAAATTTCAATTTGTTTGCATGCTTTGCCATTGTGGCTGAGAAGCGTGCAGGAGAGATGGATTAGGCCACGTCGGGTATTTCATTGTACCGTCATGATTACTGGCACCAACGCATCCACAATGAGCAGTATGGGAAAAGATGAGAGCTGAAAAGCTGCAGATGTTTACATCTCTCACCCCAGAAAACGTTTTCCAGCACTGACCCCTGGAGCATTCTACTTACGATGCGACAGTGGCTTTTTCCCCACTCTGCGTGATCGGAAGTAGATCCACGACGCAGCACCAGCACCCACTCTTTAGTTACTACTAGTAATACAATAGCAATAAAATAGAATGACCAATAAATGACAGGGCAGCTGTCTAATGAGGTGAAGGTTAAGGAGTGTTAAACTGTGCTAGACATTTCTATTTGCTGGCACTAAATTATGTTGTCTGTTCCAAGAGCTCTCCCCATGAGATGTTGATGTGCTGTGTTGTTCTTGGGCAATTTATGAAATCTAGGAATGGCCTGCATGGCTATCTTTCTGGGAAGTGAGCTGCCTGCAGCCCTGTCAATAGCTGCAGCATAGTAAATCATGATAAACAGCAGTGCAAACAACCCACCTTCCCCACTTGACCCGTTCACAGACCCCACAGTCTTTTCCATTCCACTGGCCATGACTTATTGTCTTGTTGGTTGAAATATCCCTAAGACAACATAGAGTCTTGCATAGATGTAGAAACAGATTTCACCTATAACATTCTTACTTCTTCACCATGGACATGAGCGAAAGGGAGAAAAGCTTGGCATGTCTTTATTTTTTTACTATACTGTGAGCAGGAGAAGAGAGAAACACTGTCTTTCCTATGAGCAACTTAGTGTCAAGTGAGTGGAGGTTATCCCATCACTCAGTGTATATGTGTTGAACCTCCATAATTCGTCAGGCACTATGGTTAAAAAGATACATATGGCCATTTCTTTTTTTTTTTTTAAGTTTCAGGATGATGGATGAAACATATTAGAAGTCTAGTAAGTATCAATACTATAAGTGGAAAAAATTAGGATGCTATGGGAGTAGATGTCAAGGGGTAAAACAATGTCTAGGGGAAGGCAATGGCACCGTACTCCAATACTCTTGCCTGGAAAATCCCATGGGTGGAGGAGCCTGGTGGGCTGCAGTCCATGGGGTCGCTAGGAGTCAGACACGACTGAGCGACTTCACTTTCACTTTTCACTTTCATGCATTGAGAAAGAAATGGCACCCTCTCCAGTGTTCTTGCCTGGAGAATCCCAGGGACAGGGGAGCCTGGTGGGCTGTCACCTATGGGGTCGCACAGAGTCGGACACTACTGAAGTGACTTAGCAGCAGCAGGGGATTCCAGCTTATTGGTGTTATGAAATCAAGTGCTACTTTTTTTGTTATTGTTTGTGTTTTTATGGTTTTATAGGTACATGGCAATCATAGTGACATAGTAATATGCTGAACAGGAATATGCCAGTTGACATGGTTTATATGAGACTCTGTAATGACAAAGAATACCGTCATCTGTTTGGAAATGTTGACGCGAAGCAAGAGGCAGTGTGCTGCCGGTAACGGTTTTAGTAGTGATTATCGATCTTGGCTGCACGTGAGACTTGCTTGGGGAGATTTTTAAAATCCTGATGCCTAGGCCACCCTCAAAGCCAATTAAATAAGAATCTCTGAGGGTGAGACCCAGACACCGCTACTCTTTAAAACTCCCCAGGTGATTCCAGTGTGCAGCCAATTTAGGAACCGCTGAATTATAGGCTTCCAAGGCTTTCCAAAATTCCCCACGAGGAACCACAGCTGCCAATTTTATCACTTTAGAGAAAAAAAAAAAATTACCAGGTGCAAGAAGCTCTTCTTTGCCATCTTAAAGTTTTGACTTTATTTTTAAAAAGTTTAAGTATAACTATACAGTAAATTCACATACCTTAAATGTAGAGTTCAGTGAATTTTGACAAAGTATATACTCATGCAACCCACATACCAGTTGAATAGAGAACATTGCCATTGAATTACAGTCTTCTCATTCTTTGTGACATAGTAATATGTCACGTTCTCACGTGTCCCTTCTCATTCTTTGCCCTTCTCCGCTGTAGACAAGAAGTGTCTTCATTTCCATTCCATAGTTTAGACCATTCTTGGACTTCATAAAAATGAAATCAAATGGTATGCACCATTTTGTTCTGATTTGTTTCCCTCAGCTATGCCTCAATGGTTTGCTTCTCTTTATTGCTGAGTGACATTTCATTTTATGGATATACTATATAACCCACACTTGTGTATCCATTCTCCTGTTAACTTGGTTTTTCTCCAAGTTTTGTTCACATGAATAAACCTCCAATAACATTCTAGTACAAGTGTCTGTGTACTTGTGTTTTATTTTCACTCTTCATAGCTAAGAGTGAAATTGTTGAGTCATGGAGTAGTTGTACATTTAACTTGAAGAAAGTACTAATTTTTCATAGTGGTGTACCATTTAATACTCCTGCCAGCAATGAATGGGAAGTCCAGCTGTTCTGTATCTTCTCCAATATTTGTCACTGCAAATTTTTAAATTTTAGCCATTCTCTTGAGCATGTGGTGATAACTAGCTATGACTTTATTTGAGTTCCCTAATGACTAACAATGCTGGCCATTTTTAAGTGTATCTATTGGCTGTTTGCATATTGTGTGTGTGTGTGTGGTGTGAGAAGTGTCTGTCCAAAACTTTTTCCCATCTTGGTATTTGGTGAATTATCTTTTTTTACATTTTGTGAGTTCTTTATATAATCAAGATATGAGTCATTTTTCAGAATATGTCATGAATATTTTCTTCCAGACTTATACTTGCTTTTAACTTTCTTTAATGTGTCTTTGGTTGAACAGCACTTTTTATTTTGATGAAGTCTAGTTTATAATTTTTTTTCATTCATGGTTTGATACATTAATCTATATATCCTCATGACTCATTATACTGATTGCTATAACTTTATAACATCTTGAAATTAAGTAATAAAAGTTTTTCAACTTTGTTTTTCTTTTCCAAACTGCTTTGACTGCTTGAGATCATTAGATTTTCATATAAATTTTAAGATAATCTTCTCAGTGTCTGCAAATAAGCCTGATGATATTTTGATCAGTTATACTGTGAATGCTGCTACTGCTGCTGCTAAGTCGCTTCAGTCATGTCCGACTGTGTGACCCCACAGACGGCAGCCTACCAGGCTCCACCGTCCCTGGAATTCTCCAGGCAAGAACACTGGAGTGGGTTGCCATTTCCTTCTCCAAATAACTTAGGAAGAATTGAAATCTTTATTATTGAATTTTCCAACAATATTGAATCTTATCAACAATTCTTTTATATGTTTTGCTAAAGTCTGCTCCCAAATATTTTATTTATTTTAATTCTATTCCAGATGGAATTTATTTTTTAATTATGTTTCATCTTTTGTTGCTTGTCTATAGAAATACTCAGATTTGATTACATACACCAAGACCGTGATGAATTCACTTACTGCATCTGAGGGAAGTTCATCTGTTATGAAGATTCCTTTGGATTTGGATACATACTATAAATATAGTTTTACTTCTCCTTTCTGCTATTCATATCTTTTGTTTCTTTTTCTTGCCTTAATTCCTTGAGTAGATCTGCACATGCAGCGCTGAGTAGAAGCGATGTGAGTGCTTTTCTTGCATTGTTCCCAATTTTAGAGTAAATATTTTGCCACATCACCACTAGCTATCATGCTAGCTACAGGATTTTCAGATTCGGGCCTTTTATTCATAGTCTGCTGAGAGCATTTTAAAGTCATGAATATATATGTTTGTAATTATTGAGATGGGCTTCCCAGGTGGCTCAGTGGTAAAGAATTCACCTGCCAATGCAGGAAATGCAGGTTCGATCCCTGGGTTGGGACGATCACCTGGAGAAGGAAATGGCAACACCCTCCTGTATTCTTGCCTGGAAAATCCTGTGGACGGAGAAGCTTGGTAGGCAACAGTCCATGGGGTAGCAAAAGAGTCAGACATAACTTGGTGACTGAACAACGACAGTGATCTGTTGAGATAATAGTAAGATTTTTCCTCTTTAATCTTATAAAGGTCTATTTTATTAGCTTTATTTCTTCATAACTTTAACCTCCCTACTTTATAACTCTGGAATTTACTTGTTTTCTCACAAAAGGAATCACATAATGAAGAATAAAAGCAAAACCTGTCTGACTGCATGATGTGACTGCATGAGTTGAATTTCAGCTTCCCAGATAACAAACTTACCAACAAGAACAGTCTGAGATCTGTTCCTTCAATAGGAATGTAGGAGACTTATGTATGGGTTTTCTATCTTATTTTATATCAAGATAGATAAAGACATTAGATGGTTCTTCTGTTTTTTAATCCAATCCTGAATCTGAAGAATCGAGAATAGAATATGAAACAGGATTTAAAAATAAGACCAATTAAGGAAAAATTTACTCTCCAGAGGCAAGGAATGTTTTAGGGAAATAAAACAGATGAAATGTCAGTAAATAACATTTTCAAATAGGTGAAAGCAGTTAATATGACAAATTGAAAAATAGGACCTAATAAACTATTATCTACTGCAATTTCTTTTAAGTAATAATTTAAAAAATTAGCAGTCAGCACAAAATACCTTTTTCTGCATCAGAAATAAAAGGTTCCCATTAAAACAACAGCCAGAGACAAGTAGGTAACAGGTGAAACCACTGACTGTCTAGGATATAGGCAGTGCTTTTATCTTTTCCTGATATTTACTAATCATCATTTTATTTACTATTGGTATATGACAGTGATTTTCCCTTGAAGAAACAAAAGCAGATAGATATCAATGTTATAATGTGAGAATAGATCGTAGTAACTGAACTTCTTTTAACCTTTGGCTCCTGCATTTAACGTGTAAATAAAGCTGGAGAGAAATAGGATCTTTGATATTTTGGTAACAGAGGATAGGTTCAGACAATAGGAGATTCCTTTTTCAAACTGATTTGCCTAATGTGTCACTGGGTGGATGAAATGCCATTAGTGTGAGAAGAACAATAACAAGTTTCCTAGCTTTTGTATCTCTATGAAATGTCTAGGATAGATAAAGTAATGGATGAAAAACTGACATGAGGACCTGTAAACACAGGTATTATTATTATTATTTCAAGGCTTAAATTATGGATTATAATTATAGACACAATGGTGTAAACTTAGTAAAAGATGTAACCTTTCAAAGTAAATATTTCAGTTTCTATGTGGCCTATTTGGTTACATTTTAAAGAAGACATTGTTAATCTGGCCACAAAAATGAGAAAAATAAGTCTCCCCCCATATTTAACAGAACCAGGAGTAAATATATGCTTATGTCAATAAAAGTATTCATAATCAGTTGGCATTAATTTGTATTCAAGAACTAGAGATCATCATCAAACGTAGAGCAAAATCGTAATTATTGCTAAAGAGATTCAGGACAGTCTTTCTTCACTTGCAAAACTTACTCAAATTATAAAAGAAACTCAATTCTATGAGCTTTAATCAAGCCACCCTCTGAGTCCATACAATATTCATCTCCACCAACTACTTTTGCTGTGTTTCTGCCAAATAATAAATTCTACATCATCTACTGAAGTGTAAGAGAGTTTATGTTCTGATGACCACCAGGAGAGAGTCTTGATAGTGTCAGAGGTCAAATACTTAAGTCAGAAAGACTTTATTCAGTAGCAATAAAAAACTGACTAGGCATCAATAAAGCCCTATGGGGCCATATAAGAACTGTGGGTTTTTGAGTTGACATGTATGTAGAGTAAGCATTTATGCTTCAAATAGGCACTGAGATATTAGAGTCAGCAGTTTTCTTTCCCAGCATGTTTCTCATGCCTTCTTCTCCAAGAAAAAGCTTTCATTTGATAACTTATGTATAATCTAGAAAGTATCAAAACACAGGTTTCTTTTCTTTCTTTAAGGAGAAAAAAAAAATCTAAGCAACTTAGAAATGCATATATATCATCAAGTTGAGTGGGCTGGGAAATATCACTACATGGTTATCCAGGGACATAGTACTCATTAAAAGACTAGAGCAAGTCAGCTGGAATGGTATGTATCAGTTACGTAAGATTTTTAATCTTAGGTACAGTATTTTTACTTAATGAAAACCAACAAGTATTAATTAACATCTACTATATTGATGTTAAAGTCAGAAAAATCTTCACATGAATCATTTGGGAACTTGTTAGAAATGCAAAAAAAAAAAAAGAGAGAGAGAGAGAGAGAGAGAGAGAGAGAGAGCCACATTATCCCAGATCTATTGAACCAGAATTTATATTTTAACAGGATCCCTAGTTGATCTGTATGCACTAAACTTTATAAAGCAGGGCTTTCAAATTTATTTACATTGGAGGAGATATTCAAGCTTCCTACTCAACTCTCAAATCTTCCTTACAACTAGTTTGTGGCAAAATTTGGAGAGTTTGTACAACTTATTTACTTTTTTTCAGCTTGCCCTATTTCAAAAGGGAAATGAGACCTTAGGGAGTAATGAGCTTTTATTTTGTAGAAAAACAAGGGTTCACCAGAAGAGCAGAAGAAGGCAGGGACCCAGAGGTCAGAGAAAATTTGTGCTAATGTCCCAGCTCAATTCTCAGCCACATGATTCATCATTTGGATTAAGAGCATATTTCTGCATACTCTCGTAGCACAGACAATCCACAGTTTAAGAACTGATTGTGGTCTAAATGATCATTTGTAAATTGGTGATTTGAAATGTTGAATGTATTTTCTCATAGAAACAGTGTTATACTCAATGGGTAGACTTCCAGGCAGGCTGCAGAGATCTGTTTAACTTATAATGTACTGAGAAGAAAAATATTGAGAAGCATTGAGAAAAATAAGCATATGAGAATGATACATGCCCAGGTTCAACTCCTCAACTCCTCAACTCTCCAACTCTTCAATTAGAGCAAGTTATTTAACCTATTTATCATCTGTAAAATAAATGTAATAATAACTTCCTCACAACACCTTTGTAAGAGCTGAAATGTGTATTAAATTACTTGCTGTTGAATTAAATAACTTGCATGATTAGTCACATAATATCAATAAAGGTTTAAAAGATATTTTGCTGTACAATTCTGCTGAGTATAGATTATGACATTCGTTCCAAGGAGAAAGAGAACGAGGATCTCAGGGAAGACAAAATGATGCCTTGAAAACTGAGGGGATCTATTTGTGGGGTTAGGTAGAAGTTGAGGAGGATGTTCTGTGTGGCATGTGTGTGGAAAATAGTGGGGGTACAGAGGAAAGAGAGGGGAGTTCAATGGATTTGGGCCAGAGACTAAGAAAAGAAAAAAGAAACACAGCTTGCGTTTGCCTTTCTTTTCCTTTCTCCCTTGCCTCCATCTATTTTGCAATTGCCAACCTACACCAAGCAAACCATAATAGGAAGAAGGACCAAGAGCTAGAGTTGGCTGGGCAGCATCACAGTCTCCATTATAGACCCCAGTAGCAATGAAGAAAGTGGAAAGTGGGGAAAGGGAAAGCAACTGTTAGGGTAGAGCAGTGTTGGGAGGTTATTCACTCATTTGTGGTTTTTGAAATTTGGGATTGTTTTTCTATTTCTGTACAAATGAATGCCTTTAGATTTTGATAAAGATTATGTTGAGTTTATAGGTCACTTTGGATAGTATGAACATTTTAACAATTTTAACTCTTCCAATACATTAACACAGAATACATTTTCACTTATTTGCCTCTTTTTAAATTTCTTTCTAAATGTTTTGTGGTTTTTAGCATACTAATAATTCATCTCCTAAATTTAGGCTTAGTTTGTTCTTTTTCTATTTCCTCAAGGTGTGGAATTAGGTTGTTTATTTGAGATCTTTCTTCCTTTCTAACGTTGGCATTTATTACCATGAACTTCCCTGTTAGTACTGTTTTTGTTACATCC
Organism: Budorcas taxicolor; assembly: GCF_023091745.1. Classification (NCBI taxonomy): domain Eukaryota; kingdom Metazoa; phylum Chordata; class Mammalia; order Artiodactyla; family Bovidae; genus Budorcas; species Budorcas taxicolor. The sequence goes on along the minus strand of NC_068918.1, from coordinate 16,389,936 downwards.
CATATGTTTTGGAGTGCATGTTTTCATTTTCATTTGTACCAAGATATTTTTTGATTTCCCTTTGGATTTCTTCTTTGGACCATTAGTTCAGGACTGTGCTTTAATTTAGACATATTTGTGAACTTTTCAGAATTTTTCTGCTATTGATTTCAGTTTCATTCTGTTTTCATCGGAAAAGATATTTGGTATGATTTGAATTTGTTGAAATTTATTAACACTTATTTTATGACCTAATATGTTATCTGTCTTGGAGAATGTGCCATATGTGCTTGAGAACAATGTTTATCCTGTTGATGTTGGGTGAAATATTTTATATGTTTTTCAGTCTTGCTCTATAATGTTGCTAAGATACACTGTTTCCTTACCGATTTTCAGCTTGGATGGTCTATTCAATATTTAAAGTGAAATGTTAAAGTCTCTACCATTATTGTATTACTATCTTTTTATCCCTTCAGTTCTGTCAATGTTTGTTTATATATTTAGATGTTCTGAAGTTGGGTAGGTATATATGATTAATTGGTATTTGTTCCTGATGAATTGATAATTTTATCAATAACCACCTGATGCAAAGAACTGACTCATTGGAAAAGAGCCTGATGCTGGGAAAGATTGAAGGCAGGAGAAGGGGATGACACAGGATGAGATGGTTGGATGACATTACCAACTTGATGGGCATGAGTCCATCAAGCTCTGGGAATTGGTGATGGACAGGGAAGTCTCGCTTGCTGCAGTCCATGGGGTCGCAAATAGTCAGACATGACTGAGCGACTGAACTGAACTGAATGTTCTCTTTGCCTTAAGGTGTATGTTTTTTGACTTAATGTGTATTTTGTTTAATATTAGTGGGGCCACCTCTGTCTCTTTTGGTTACCATTTGTGTGGAATATCTTTTTCCCTCTCTTCACTTTCAGTTTGTGTGTATCGTTAAATGTGATGTGATTGCCTTGTAGGCAGCATATGGTTGGATTGTAATTTTTAATCCATTTAGCCACTGTATAACTTTTGATTGGAAAATCTAATCCATTTACACTTAAAGTAATTATTGATAAGGAACAACTTAGCTCTGCCATTTTGTTGAATGTTTTCTGCCTGTCTAGTAGTTCTTTGCTCCCACTTTTTTTCCTCTCTTGAGGTCTTTCGTTTTGTTCTCATTTAGGCTGTATGAGCCTATCAATAGTTTCTAGATTTCTCACGAAAAGGATTTGTCTATATGTTGTCATTGAATTGGTGTATCCACTAGGAAAAGGAGAGCCCAGGACTTCCTATTCTGTCATTTTGTTCTGTAAATTACTCTATGTGCTATATATGTTGAAATTTTATCATTTGATAAAATGTAAATATTATTTATTAGTGCAAAGAAAAACTGGTACAGACAGTTACTGACGATTGTTAAAGCTGTTAAATATATCTATATAGGCAATTATTAAAAACTGATAAAAAGTTAAATAAATATGAAAATCAGTTGATAGGACAAATGATAAACAGAGAGTATTAGCCCTATAGTTTAATAAAAAATATAATATCATATTTGTGCCAAAAGTATTAAAATTTAAAAATTACAATATGAGATAAAATAATAGATATTGAATTGTGGTATAATTGGAGAAGGAAATGGCAGTCCACTCCAGTACTTTTGCCTGGAAAATCCCATGGATGGAGAAGCCTGGTAGGCTACAGTCCATGGGGTCGCAGAGAGTCAGACACAACTGTGCAACTTCACTTTCAACTTTCAACTTTATGGTGTAACGCTATCACTATAAAGTTATTTGTGTAGTCCTATATGTAATAGTTATCATTAAGAAGTAGTTTTAATCCTTAATTTTTAAATTCCTTTTTGGCTATGAGTCATCCAAAAAAAAGTTTTGAGATTGCTTTGTATCATGTGAAGATGCATTAAAAACTGAATGTCAACATTTCTGCCTCAAAATTTCATTAAAAAGAATAACTCAAAATCAAATATAATAATATTCATAATAAATTATCTTCTTTCCAGTTAAAGTATAGAATATAAGGGATATGACAAAAAAGAAAAAAAAAAGAGTTACTCAAAGTGCTTTTTCTTCCCACTAATCAAAATTTGAGACAAAATTCAAGATACTAGAGGACATCTTTAAAATAACAATTTTTAATCTATAGTTGACAAAATTTTAAATAAAACCTAGTTTAAAAGATTGGTATAGAATGGGAACCAGAAATCACACTGAACAGAAAGTAAAAATGAAATGAGTTCCCTTAACTTGAGAATATTCAGTCTATTTAAAGCATGGATAAGGAAACGATCATAGAAAAGTGCTAAGTATTATGATAAAGGGAGACATAAGGTAAGTTATCTGAGCCTACAAAATATTTTTATAAATTATAAAATTAATATGATCCACAATACAAAATTTGGATTAAAAATTATAAGGAAGAAAATTTTAATTATTTTCACTTCTGCTATTCTTGCACTTGATGAAGGTGAAAGAGAAGAGTGAAAAAGCTGGCTTGAAACTCATTATCAAACAAACAAAGATGATGGCATCCGGTCCCATCACTTCATGGCAAATAGAAGGAAAAAACGTAGAAGCAATGACATATTTTACTTTCTTAGACTCCAAAATCACTCTGGACAGTGAATGTAGTTATGAAGTTAAAAGATGCTCCTTGGAAAGTAAGCTATGACGAACCTAGACAGTGTCGTAAAAAACAGACATTATTTTCCTGACGAAGGTCCATGTAGTCAAAGCTATGGTTTTTTCAGTAGTCATGTACATATGTGAATGTGTGTGTGTGTGTGTGTGTGAAAGTTGCTCAGTTGTGTCTGACTCTTTGTGACCTCATGGACTGTACAGTCCATGGAATTCTATAGGCCAGAGTACTGAAATGGGTAGCCTTTCCCTTCTCCAGGTGATCTTCCCAACCAGGGACTGAACCTAGGTCTTCTGCAAAGCAGGTCGATTCTTTACCAGCTGAGCCACAAGGGAAGCCCACAGATGTGAGAGTAGGACCATAAAGAAGGTTGAGTGCCAAAGAATTGATGTTTTGAACTGCGGTGCTGGAAAAGACTCTTGAGAGTCCCCTGGTCTGCAGGGAGATCAAACCAGTCAATCCTGAAGAAAATCAACCCTAAATATTCCTTGGAGGGTCTGTTGCTGAAGCTGCAATACTTTGGCCACCTATGTGAAGAACCAACTCACTGGAAAAGATCCTGGTGCTGGGAAAGACTGAAGGCAAAAGAAGAGGGTTGCAGAGAATGAGACGGTTAGATAGCATCACTGCCTCAATGGACATGAATTTGAGCAATCTCTGGGAGATAGTGGAAGACAGGGAAGACTGGCGGACTATAGTCAGTGGGATTGCACATGCACAGGGTTGGGTCTGACTTAACGACTGTATAGTAACAACTTCTGCACTGATTCTTAAAATCGAAAACCAATTGGGAAAGGGAATCTTAAGGAGGGGACATAGTACACACAGAGGTAAGCAGGAAGGAAAGATTGTAATAACGTTAGGAAACTGTAAGTGTGTTGTGAAGAACAGTGTGATGGATACTTGTTGCATAAATTGATAGACAGGATTAGAAAAGTAGATATGGATTAGATTTTAAAAGAAACTATAGATGGTATCAAGAAATTTGAATCTAAACCTTTAGTTACTAGTGTGTGTGTTTGTGTATGTGTGTTCTCAGTCCTATCCGACTCTTTGTGACCCCATGGATTGCAGTCCACCAGGCTCCTCTGTCTATGGAATTCTTCAGGCAAGACTACTAGAGCGGGTTGCCATTTTGTAATCCAGAGATCTTCCTGATCCAAGGATCAAACCCGAGTCCCTTGTGTCTCCTGCATTTGCAGGCAAATTCTTTACCACTGAGCCACCTGGGAAGCCTTATTATAAGCTTTAATGTAATACTTTGCAAAACACATAGTTCATGAGAAATATTTAGATACAGAAGATACATTTAAAATTGAAATACTATGTGTATTTAAAGTTATGCAACTGGTTGAAATGACCAATGGAGAGAAAAGTAATGAAGTCTGAAGAATAAATCCTGAAAGTGAGTGTTAGTTGCTCAGTCATGTCTGACTCTTTGCAACCCCATGGACTGTAACCTGCCAGGTTCCCCTGTCCATGGGATTCTCCAGTCAAGAATACTGGAGTGTGTTGCCATTTCCTTCTCCAGGGGATCTTCCCAACCCAGGGATCAAACCTGGGTCTCCTGCATTGCGTGCAGAATCTTTACCATCTGAGCCACCAGAATAAATCCTGAGCACTCCAATATTATGAAGTAAGGAGGAAAGTAAGCTGCAAAAAAAAAAATTAAGAGTCTTGGAAATTCTGACTTTTTCTTCTATATATGTGCATGATAGGAATTCAAATATGATTGTAAATGTATTTTTTATTATAATAAGATTTAACATGACCTCTGGGGAAACAGTGGAAACAGTGTCAGACTTTATTTGTTTGGGCTCCAAAATCACTGCAGATGGTGACTGCAGCCATGAAATTAAAAGACGCTTACTCCTTGGAAGAAAAGTTATGACCAACCTAGATAGTATATTCAAAAGCAGAGACATTACTTTGCCGACTAAGGTCCGTCTAGTCAAGGCTATGGTTTTTCCAGTAGTCATGTATGGATGTGAGAGTTGGACTGTGTTGAAAGCTGAGCGCTGAAGAATTGATGCTTTTGAACTGTGGTGTTGGAGAAGACTCTTGAGAGTGCCTTGGACTGCAAGGAGATCCAACCAGCCCATTCTGAAGGAGATCAGCCTTGGGATTTCTTTGGAAGGAATGATGCTAAAGCTGAAACTCCAGTACTTTGGCCACCTCATGGAAAGAGTTGACTCATTGGAAAAGACTCTGATGCTGGGAGGGATTGGGGGCAGGAGGAGAATGGGACGACCGAGGTTGAGATGGCTGGATGGCATCACGGACTCGATGGACGTGAGTCTGAGTGAACTCCAGGAGTTGGTGATGGACAGGGAGGCCTGGCATGCTGCGATTCATGGGGTCGCAAAGAGTTCGACACGACTGAGAGACTGAACTGAACTGAACTACCCTTTTAAGGGGCTTCCCTGGTTCCTCAGACAGTAAAGAATTTGCCTTCAGTGCATGAGATCTGGGTTTGATCCCCAGGTTGGGAAGATTCCCTGGAGAAGGAAATGGCTACCCACTCCAGTATTCTTGCCTGGAGAATTCCCACAGCAGAGAAGCCTGATGGGCTACAGTCCATGGGGTCCTAAAAAGTCAGACATGACTGAAGAGACTTAGCATGCGTGTAAGCATAGGATATAGTGTCATTAATTATAGATACGATGCTGTATAACAGATCTCTAGAACTTAGTCATCTTGTATGACTGAAACTTGGCTACTCAATATATGTAATACTTTTATCCAGCTACTGCTCAGGGTCATCTTGAGCAAAGTTAGGACTCATTTGCCTCTCCTCAATAATAATGCCCACATTTTACGCTAGTGTCTACAGACAGTATATTTCAAGACTAAAGGCTGCTGCTCTCTTGAATTCCTAGCTGTGGCTGGGATAGTGATGTCAGCCTTCCTGCAGTCACTATACAGTGGGTAGCCTCAGAACCAACCATGTTTTTGTCACGACATTTGGTGATCTCAGATGGTTCTGAATTACCCTCATTATCATGTTTACTTTTCCTCATTTTTAGCTTGTACTTCAGGCTTTCTGTTTTTAACCACAAATTCATGTTCTTTTGTTACAAAAGTTATATAAGTATAAATGACATATAAAAATATATACACATATATACATGTATATAAATATGTATATATACACATTATATATGTATACATAAAACTGGAGAGTGTAAGAACAGGAAAAAAAGATTTGCTATTTGGGGTTATTTTGGAACTTACTGTATCAGGAAAATTGAGTTCATTATCATTCTTATAAATAAAACATGGGAAGCAGAAAGTTGTGGTAATCTGTGGGAGCCAATTTTTTCCTCTAATGAAAAATTTAAAAAATAAATTGCATCCACCCATTCCTTAAAATACATTCTCTTCCTTCCTTCCCTCCTCTCCACCCCATCCCCCAACCACCCCCCTCTCTTTTAACTATGTGGCACTCTGATAACAGAGAAAAACCATAATGTATATTCTGGTTTGGGAATGTTAATAGTAATTCTGTGGCCCAGTGAGATGTTGGTCTAATCTGATTTTGTTCAAGGAGTAACTGCTATTCCTATTCATTGGGCTCTAAGAGCCCTGGGTTGATTTATAACTCAATGTGCCAAGTACTCCAATTATACTCTTCACAGGAATTTCTGTGGTCTTTCATTATGGAATCACAAAATTGAACAGCACAGAAAATAGAAAACTGTTGTCTTTGCATTGATGTTTCTGTGGTAAAAAGCTACAAAGTGCTTAAAGATTCAGTTCTTCTGCCCCTTTGCTAAAAATTGGACGTCAGTAAAGATGCACCATATTTCTATTGGGTTGGCCAAAAAGCTCATTTGAGTTTTTTGTTCCATCTTATGGAAAAACCCGAATAAACTTTTTGGGTAACCCAATATTTTATTTTGATTCATATGAGGTGCTTGACATATTTCTGTAGTGCTCTAGAGTTAAGTACACACACATTGAGAAAGCAGGGTTTTCTTAACTCTTAATATTGGCTATTAACAAGTACTTTTTAAAGATTTTTTTCTAATTTTTATTTTTACTTTAAGACTAAACTGAGGCAGATTGGCAAAGCAATTAAAAACATGGGCCTTAGAATCAGACAGCTTTTGGTGCTTTGGGTTTAAATACTGAATGTGCCATTTAAACTGTGGATCCTTCAAAAGTTATTTAGTGTCTATTTTTCAAAGAATTTGTAAAATATGGAATATTGACAAATTTCATAAAGCTGTGTTGATTAATTAAAATTTGGCTGCCCAGTACTTTTTTTAAATTTTTGCCTAGTACATTTAACAGGTATGGCACATACTTAATTAACATTTAACATTCACTTGACACATTAACACATAATTAACATTTAACAGACATTACACATAGTTAATAAATGGTGTTTCAGATTTCTTGAGTTTAAACCATCCTTTTGACTTGAATTACTTTTTTTCCCCCTTCTTTTTTTGGTGTATTGGGTTTTTCAATCCAAGTTTACAGTTCTATTACTTTATTCCCATCTGATTCATGTTTTTTCGTCACAGATGCTTGAAAAATTTATTTTTCTTTCTTGAATGCATCTATTGTACTTGCCCTGCTAACTTTTATAATGAAGCCTAAACATTTTAATTCACTATAAATTACCCCAATTATTCAGGCTATTGTTAACAGTGATAGATAAAATCACGAGGAACAGGCACATGCTACGTTTGGATTTAAACTGGAAAAACTACTTAGCTGGTAAAATACATTTTATTTATCTTAGAGTAATTGCTAAAAGAGGAATATTATTTTTTCCTCATAATTTTTTGTTTTATATTTATTGATTTTAAATATAGTGTTTCAGGATTTAATTCATTATCAGTTTTACTGCTTTCCCAAGTGTGTGGCTAAGGACCTGTGACTTAAGATTCACCCTTTCTTCCTTTCTCATTGTTCTTTGCTGATTCTTCTTCTTTCTGACCTCTTCATTTGACAGTGTCCTAGTCTTAGTCCTTTTGACTTCTCCTTCTTCTATTATCTTTATAAGCTCATCTAGTCCCTTGATTTTAAAAACCAACTATATGCTGACAAATTCCAATACTTTATCTCCAGTATAGTCTCTGTCCCAAACTGGCTCATGTCCAACTCCCTGTTTATAATCTCCACTGGATTTTAGCAGACATTCCAAGCCCAGCACTGAGCTTCTGATCTTTCTCCAAACCTGCTCCACTCAATCTTTCCTTCCTTAGTGAGTGACAACTCAGTCCTTCCAGGTGCAGGCCATGTTCCTTGGTATTCATTCTTGCTTCCTCACTCTCAGACTTCATGTTAGTAAACACCTTAAGCTCTCCCTTCTGAATTTCAACCTAGTGATTGCTCATCATGTTTACCATGCCCTTCCCAGTTCACATCACCTTTTCCTTGGATCACTGCCATAACCTCTAAGCAGGTCTCCCTGCTTATACTCCCATTCTGCTATCCATCATCAACACCAGAGTTGTTTCTTTTTTTTTTTTTTCAACTTTTAAATTGAAGGATAATTGCTTTACAATGTTGTGTTGGTTTCTGCCATAAAACAATGCAAATCAGTCTTACTTATACATATATATCATCTCCCTTTTGAGCCTCCCTACCCTCTCAAATCCCACCTCTCTAGGTGTTTACAGAGCACCAGACTGGGCTTCCTAATACAGAAGTTTTAAACAAGTGAAGCCATAAAATGCCATTCCTTGCTAAAAATTGGCAGGCACTTAAATGGTGGTATTTTAATGGTCTCATGAGTTGGTTCTTTGGAGGTATCTTTAGGAAACTCTTTGTTTCACCATTCAGAGATAAGGAAGATTATTTTCCAGTTTGATCTCTTTCTGTACCATTTCTTAGGTCATCTCACCTCTGGCTACTTATCCCTAAAATCTCGGCGAAATACCACTGCAAACTTTAGTTACTGTCCATATTGCCCATTTGATTACTAAAGGACATATTTACTGCCACCCAAAGAAATGAGAGTGCAGACTGCTTCATTACATTTCTTTCTATATAAGGCCCTGTCTCTCCACTCTGCCATATACTCAAATTCTCTACCCTGTCTGGATTTCCCCCAACTTCAGACAGACAAATGCAGACTAGCAACTTTGTTGCACAGATTTTCAACACAGAAACTAGATTATTGTTTTTACTGTATCTCAGTTGTTAACATGTATACATATACATACATACAGAATCTCCTTAAATATTCCTAGTCTTCTGTTTATGTAAAGTGGTGGGGAGTAGACAGTTTTTGTCACTTCTTAGTAGATTTTGTACAAATGTATCTGATGGCTTTCTTAATCTGACCCAAGTCCCATAGTTCTCTTTGGTGGTTAAAAAATTTAGAATGAATTTTTAAAATATCCCATTCCTGAGCATCTGACATACTGTTATCAAGAGTGTAGCCAGATTGTTCTCCCATTTATCTCTAGCCTAGGAGAGAAATGTCCAAGAGTTCATTTAACTTTGAATTTTTTCACCTGATTGATGAGGTAAGGATTCCGTTCAATTATTCAATTAATTTTACTTTTTTATTAGGAGCAGGATAGATTCTGAAGGGTTTTAGGGGGGTGTTGTTAGTTTGTTTTGTCCTTATGGACAGGCAACACCTTTTTTCAAGATTAGCTGCTTTTGCTATTCAACAGCTCTTACTCTGTCTAAACAGCTTAATTCCATAGTATTCTCAAAATGAACTAGGAACATTGTTTTTCCTCCACAGATGACAGTCTGTGCTGGATGGCAGATATTACTTATGATCAATACTTCAGAAAACAAGGAGAGTTTGAATTGAGATCTAACAAGTTAACAGAAAAGAAAACATTTCTATTCCTTCTAACATCATTTCAAATCTTTTGAAAAAGTTAGTACTTAAAAATTCTCTCAAAAAAATTTTTTTGTGAAGACTTTTGTCTTTTCTTCTTAAAATGATATGTCTTTTAGGTAAATATAAGTATTTCTGTCATTTATGTCATATTTGATACATACTATTAGTTAAGCATATGAATAAGAAAATAGAAATGATTCTCTACTCACATTTTTTTGTATAAGAGTTAGTGAAAAATGTAATATTTTGTACAAGGCTAGGAAGCAGGGAAGCTTTCAGACATTGAAACTGTAGTGTCTATTTGGATTCAAAGTTTGAGGAACAAATAATTAGGACACGATAATTCAAATTATATTCAGCTCAAAATATGTCTCTACTATACTTCTGAATGATAAATACAGCTGCTTACCCAAAAATTAAAACAAAACAAAAAAGCTGGGAAATCAGAATAGGGGCATTTTTGGCAAAAAAAAAAAAGAGTCTGTTTTTGGGGAGCAAGATGGAGTTGAGCTTCAGTTTCTGTTACTAAACATGAATGTATTCTTTATAAAACATACTTAGGGATTCCTTGTTAACAAATTTGACACAACTATTTCATAAAAAAGGAAACAGTTTATATTTTAGTAAAGTACCTGTCATGGTATACAAATACAAAGTAAAAACTGTACGAAAAAAAAAACAGGCAGGAACTGATTGCCTTCTATATGCTGTCTCATTTATTTCATTAATCATCTGTTGGACTCCAAAAGGAGAAAAGTTAAGCAACTTGTCCAAAATCATAAAGTGGAAAGGCCAGGATTAAATTCAGAATCTTTGTATCTTTCAAGGCAGTGCTTTTCCCAACAGGCCACATGGCCTCCCAGGAAGTAAGAGAATACAGAACCTTCTCTGGGTGCCATACAGACAGTGCCTCAGAACCTCACAAAAAAACAGGTCCTTAGGAGGCAGAGGCCAAGGAATGATCCCTGGATAAACAGTTCAGGGCTTCTGTGTTTGAAGCCCGTTGCCAAGTTATTTCCTTATAATTCTTTGATCAAGTCTAAAAAACTGATTGGAAATTAGCCATATTTAGGGAATTTAGAATAAAATATTCAGAAAGATAAACCAGAAACAGCAGCAAAAGCTCAACATAATGTTGGCCTCACTTTACCGTAGAGTGATATATTATTTTTTGTAGTTTCTGTAAATCTTCACCTAATATACAAAAAGAGTTTCTGGTCTCAGATTATATAGATTAAAAGAAGGAAAAAAATTATAGTGTGTGTGTGTGTGTGTGTGTGTGTGTGTATCTAAACCTCACTTATATGTCAATGCTGATGTGATAAAAGAGTATTTCTTTTAAAATATTTGACTATGTTGAGTATCCTTCTCTGTTCTCCTTACGATTCATGTGACCTAAGAGGATGGTGTATCTCCATTAGTAATTTACCACTTCCAAATAGAAAACATTAAAAATAATGCATAGTATGACTTATATCACTTCCTAAATAGAAATTGCTTCTCAGGGGTAATCTTGTCATTGGAAAACTTGAGTTGACATTTTAATATCTCATGCTAGTTTGTAAGATGACTTCCTGTATATCCATATGACAAAATAGAAACTACATATACTGGCTCTGATGGCTGTGTTAATATAGTCATGCAGGGTTAGGGAGAACTGCTCCAACATTTGCAATTTAAAAGAAGGAAGGGTGGGAAAATGAACACTTTTGTAACAGTAAATTAAATTATAACTCAGTGAGGATAAATTACACTTTAGGGAAATAAAAGTAATAAATGTAGAAGGATGCCGTGCTAGAGACGAAAAGCGGAGGCTTGACCACCTCTAACTTCATTTCCATTGTTTCACAAATAAGTCTCCCATAATTTTGGAAAATGAATTACTGTTTGTTAGATTTCAAATTCAAACTTGTGAAACTAAATGAAACTAAATTCATTTCACCCCTAAATCCACTCTTTTTTCCATTTTCATCTAAGCATCCATCACCTAGAAGTCCCAAGGGTTTCCAGATACAGGCTTTATTTTTCCTCTCTGCCTGTGTCATTACGGTTATGTCGACATGCTTCCAAAACAACCACTTCATTCAGTCAATTCAGTGAAAAAAGAAATCAGTCAAGTCTGTTGCTAGGTTCCCTGTAGACAAAACATTCAGCTGATTGACGAGATGTTTCCCTTATCAACTGTCTGTTTTGGCATTATTTAGACATAGCCTTTGTCTCCTTTTTTTCTCCTTTTATTGAGTCTGTCCTAATTGCTTTTGTATTATCTTTTTTGGCATTCTTCTAGTTTCTTCCTTCCACTTTTGATTGTTTAAACAGTTCTATTTATAAATGCACTCTTCAACTGACCTGTATGATCTGTGTTCTAAGTGGTTTAGCACACAGTATATAGGCTACTTATCACAATATTCAAAGTCTGTGCTTAAATAACTTGAATAATAACTCAACATTTGAATTGGAATAAGGTACAAGACCATGAGTACTAAATTGCTTGCTTTTTATATCTGAGCCAGCTTTCTGGTATTTTTTGAAAATACATGTGTGATAGAAGAGAGAAAATAAAGTCTTATCAAACATTCAGGTCTTGTCACTCCGCTTCTTTATGGTCTCACCTTTATCCTCCTTCTCTGAGAGTCCATGGTCATGGTACCCATGTGACAAAACACCTGGGGCTGATGAAACACATTTTCTGTTTACTTTCTAAGCACACCTGAACAGCAAAACTTGGCTAAAGAAAAGCACAGAAGTGTTCAAACTGGACTTAATTTAAGTATTGAAGAAGCACTTCAACACTTCCAGAATACCACTGTACTGTCCCAGTAAATTCACCTTTCAACTTTTTTTCTCTTCAAGTCTTTAATAACCTCTTCCCTTTTGACATTCATATGATGACTGCTGAGAACATGTACAGAGAAACTAAACGGGATCTGATGAGAACAGTATCTCATGTTTCCATCATTTCTCCAAATGTGCGTTTGCCTGCATCTATTTACTCTGTTCTCTATCCTGTTAATGAAAGAGAAAGTGTCTCTGCTCCTCACGCCAGCTCCTTTCTGAGGCCCTGAACTTCTTCACCTTTCTCCTCAAGGGCTTTGCTCTTGAAACTCTATCACCCATGCCCGTTTCACCTGCATTGCCAATTTCTCTCCCGCTACAAGATAAACCCACACACATCTTGATCAGACTCATCTTTAAAAAGCAAAAACCAAGTTCATCTCTGGAGCCCACATCCTTCCCAGTCACTGCTCTTCTTAACAGCAAAACTCCTCAAAAGAACTTATTCTTACTCTCTCCACTGTCTTACTTTCCATTCTCTCTTCAACCCATTCTAATAAAAATTTTTTAAATTTTTTTCTGCTTATTTGTTGGTGTAGTGAAGCAGAAGCAAGACGGTTGAATACCTGGTGGGGGGAGAAAAAAAAAAAGAGGTTTCAATGGTATTCAAAGTATTTTTTAAAGAGATAATGTAGCACCAGACTTCTTTGTAAACTAGATTATGTTGTAAATGTTTTTTCTAAATTCTTTGGAAGTGTTGATTCTTAAGAACTAGGGCTTATTTTCCTTTCAACTCTATCATGTGGTGCTGAAAGACAGCATAAAGACATTAGAAAGCTGTTTCTGTAAGATATGAATTTCTTTTTTATTCTTGTTGGAAATTTATTGCTGACCTGAGTATGCACAATATCAATATGTACAATATCAATCAATATCAACATGATGCTTGAAGTTTCACTAACAACCTGTTTATCCTTAGGTTTTACTTTCTTAATTAGAAGTATTCATTTTGAGTGGCTATAAAGCAAAAATCCAGAATGGATTCTCTTAGGTTCAGAGAAGAAAAGTTAGGGAGAGGCAGAGAAACTCTGCTCTTCTTGCCTTCCAACATTTTTTTGTTAGGTGATAATCTGAAAATCAAAGTCATGCTAACATTCTGCAGGTCCTAATATTCTCAGAGGCGGCAAGGAATATCTTCCTTTCTGTTTTGAATCTTATTCTGCAGGAGGTCAAGAGTATCTTGGTAGTTAGCACTTTCCACAGCAATCTCTCTTCTATTTCATGATTGTGGAACTCCAGAGAGTGGAGAAGGCAATGGCACCCCACTTCAGTACTCTTGCCTGGAAAATCCCATGGACAGAGGAGCCTGTGGGCTGCAGTCCATGGGGTCACTAAGAGTCAGACAGGACTAAGCGACTTCACTTTCACTTTTCACTTTCATGCATTGGAGAAGGAAATGGCAACCCACTCCAGTGTTCTTGCCTGGAGAATCCCAGGGACGGGGGAGCCTGGTGGGCTGCTGTCTATGGGGTCGCACAGAGTCGGACACTACTGAAGCGACTTAGCAGCAGCAGCAGCAGAGTTTTTAGTTCTTTTAAGCCTTGCACTTTTTAAAATTAAAATATAGTTAATTTACAATGTTGTGTTAATTTCTGCTAAACAGTAAAGTGAGTCAGTTATAGACTTATATATGTATATAGATATGTATATATGTGTATATACACACATATATATGTATACATGTATGTGTATGTGTATATATACACATATATGTATATATATGTGTATATGTGTATGTGTGTGTGTATATACATTTTAAACAACGTATAGTGAATAGTACTGCTGTTTACGTAGAGGTATATGTATTAATATCTTTTTGAATTATATTTTTGTCTGTATGGGCTTCCTGGGTAGCTCAGCTGTCTGTATATATGCCCAGAGTAGGATTACTGGGCCATATGGTAATTCTACTTTTAGTTTTCTGGGGAGCCACCATACTGTTTTCCATCGTGGCTGTACCAACTTACATTCCCAACAACAGTGTAGGAGGGTTCCCTTTTCTGCACATATTCTCTAGCATTTGTTATTTAAGGACTGTTTAATGATGACCATTCTGACCAGTGTGAGGTAGTAACTCATTTTAGTTTTGAGTTGCATTTCTCTAATAATTAGCTATGTTGAGCACCTTTTCATGTGCCTCTTGGCCAACTGTATTTCATCTATGGAGAAATGTCTACTTAGCTTTTCTGATCATTTTTCAATTGAGTTGTTTGTTTTCTTATTGTTGAGCTATATGAACTCTTTGTATATTTTTGAAATTAAGCCTTATCAGTTGCATCACTTGCAAATATTTTCTCCCATTCTGTAGGTTGTCTTTTCATTTTTTTTTCTTTATGATTTCCTTTGCTGTGCAAAAGCTTGTTAAGTGTGATTAGGTCTCATTTGTTTAGTTTTGTTTTTAGTTTGCCTTGGAGACTGACCTAAGAAAGCATTGGTATAATTTTGTGTCAGAGAATGTTTTGCCTATGATTTCTTCTAGGAGTTTTGTGGTGTCAAATCTTATGTTTAAGTCTTTAAGCCATTTCAAGTTTATTTTTGTGTATGGTGAGAGTTCATTGATTTACATGTGGCTGTCCAACTTTCTCAACACCACTTGGTAAAAAGACTGTATTTTCCCCATTTTGTATTCTTGCCTCATCAAAAATTAATTGACTGTAGGTGTGTAGGTTTATTTCTGGGCTCTCTAGTCTGTTCCATTGATGTATATACTGTTTTGATTACCATAGCTCTGTGGTATTGTCTGAAGTCAGAGAGGTTATGCCTCCTGCTCTACTCTTTTTCTTCAGAATTGCTGTGACAATTTTCAGTCTCCTATGGCTTCGTATAAATATTATGATTATTTGTTCTAGTTCTGTGAAAAATATTATTAGGGTGTTGATATGGATTACATCAAATCTGTAGATTGCTTTGGGTAGTATAAGCCATGCACTTCACAAGTAAGGAACTAAACCTGGCTCTGCTACCTTTTTGGCTTCTGCTGCCCCTGGCTCAGAGCATCACTGCTTTAGTTCAATCAGCAGCCTCACAGAGATAGCGCACTGGGACTTGTACCATTCCTCAATCTCCCAAAGTTTCTTTCATTCTCCTCTTCATCTCCCATAGAGAGCTGTGAATTCTGGCTTGGAACCATGCACCCCAGTTTGCCCATGCTACCCTAAGGCTGGGCCTGCAGCTCACAGCTTTCATCACTGCACAGTTTTCCCAGAGAATCAACCTCTTCTTGCAAGGAATCTACTTTATGTTCAAGGTCAAAGCACACCAAAGAAATATTGTCAACATCCTGTCTGAAAGTTTCCAGAGTAGTCTGAGTTTCCTCCTTTGCAGCTCCTCTCTGAAGCATCTCCTCTTGCAACTTCTTCTGGAGATACATGACTTCCTTGGTCAGGTTGTCCTGCTGTGCCTACCTGTCATTGGTAAACACGTCCACCTCTGGCACCGCTCCTGTATCTGCTTTTCCTGGAGGTCCCAAAGCATGACTTCCCTAGCACTTGAGCTGGGACTGAAGGCTCACAATCTATTGAGCTGGGAAGTGCACCTTGGCCATCTAGGTTAGGTAATGCAATCACTCATCCCTTGTGGCTCCACCTTCTCCTTGGTGCACATATTCTTGAACTCCATGTAGAGGTCAGGACCAAGGAGGGTGTGGTGTACATGTGGCTCCAGGGACAAGGCTGTGGCTGGTGCTGAGGCATGGTGTGCTGGCCAGGCTGTAAGTGCAGGAGAACCTGGTCACCATGCTCTGGCTGAAGCCGAATCAGCTCAGGGTGCTGGGGTTGCCAAGCTCCTGAAATAAGAAGACAAAGGCCTCAATCTGATCAATTTGTCTTTGGAGGAAGGCAGTGCAGACTTGCTCTGGGAAGAAGGCAATGAGGCAAGAAACCAATGGCCCTGGACAGCAGGATCACTGGTATAGAACTGGAGTAGGGACCCCAAAACCAAACTGGCAGAGCACCAATAAAGCTTTTGTTCTCTCTACTTCACTCAAATAGCTCTTATCAAGGTGACTGTCCATGTGTGCTAAATTGCTTCAGTTGTGTCTGACTCTTTGCAACACGATGGACTGTAGTGTGCCAGGCTCCACTGTCCATGGGATGCTCCAGGCAAGAATACTAGAGTGGGTTGCCATGCCATTCTCCAGGGGATCTTCCCACCCCAGGGATTGAACCTATATCTCTTAACCTCTCCTGCACTGGAAGCCAGGTTCTTTATCACTAGCACCACCTGGGAAGCCCCATCTATTTTGCCAAAGTCAGCGTTGTTTTTTTTTTTTTTTGTCCTTAATTTCCTTCACTTCCCAGAAGCACTTTGAAAAGGCTGGCACTGCCTCTTTGATAAAATAGATACCTCTCCAGGTTTCTGACGTTCTTGGTTTCCCTCACACTCTACCACTGATCAGAAACCTTTACTGGTGCCTCCTCTATCTCTGCTCTGGATGTTGGAGAATGGGTAAATTCTGTCCTGTACCTTCTCTGCCTATGTAATCTCATTCTTTTCTATACCTTCATATAATTTCCATATATTCATTCTATTTTTTAAAATCTGAAGTCTAGGTCTCTCCTTTGTGCCTTAGAATCATCAATTGAATTGCTGCCCTTCAATCCTTCCTGGGTTTCCAAATTTCTGATTCATCCTGCAGGTCATGGGATTTACCCACATCAATAATTGCATCACTCATTTCCTTATAATAAATCTCTCTCTTCCATATTTCCTATTGATTCCATTTCTCTGAAGAATCCTGACTGATACATACTACAATAAATTTTTGTGAATTAGTATAAAATTTCCATCATATTCCATACTGCATTTGTATGTGGCTGTTTTAAGAAAAAGCAGTATTTTTTAAAAGTTACCATTAGGTTTTGTTTTTAAACTATGCTTCTTGACTAACAATATGATTCTTTCTTCACTGGATTTGTCAACTTCAGAAGTTTGGGCTGAGCTGGACTGACACTGATTTCAGTTTCAGCATTGAGCAACTTCTACTTGCTTTTTCATCTAGGTGTCATAATTCGTGAGAATTTAGTCTCTCGTATAAATATGTAAATTCAGATGTCAACTTATTTTTTCTCTTCTCCATACTGCGAAGAGACAATCAGTAAAGCAATACACAGAAACTAGTACTGACAATGTGTTGTAGAAGATTTTCCACCTATTTGGATGGAGTATTGATCCAAAGTATTGGAGTATTGATGAAGTATTGATAATGATGTCTTATTCCCAAGAGGTTCAGTGGTTGCATGATATTGTAGATTGACAGGGACTCAGGGAAAGAACAATTTGCTAATGGTTAACGATAATCACATTTTACCCTTAATCCAGTGACTTTCTTCTCATATGAATTAAAACAAATGTCAAATCACTTATTGTCATAATCAACTTTTATCATTCAGTGCTCAGATTCCATTTCATGTAATGTATGTTGTAATGTAAGGAGAAAAGCAAAACATTTAAAACTTTACCACATATTTTTAATTTTTTTTTGTCTCAATGAAATATGTGCTAAATAGTTGAGCGCCAAAGAATTGATGCTTTTGAACTGTGGTGTTGGAGAAGACTCTTGAGAGTCCATTGGACTGCAAGGAGATCCAACCAGTCCATTCTGAAGGAGATCAACCCTGGGATTTCTTTGGAAGGAATGATGCTGAAGCTGAAGCTCGAGTACTTCAGCCACCTCATGCGAAGAGTTGACTCATTGGAAAAGACTCTTATGCTGGGAGGGATTGGGGGCAGGAGGAGAAGGGGACGGCAGAGGATGAGATGGCTGGATGGCATCACTGACTCGATGGACAAGAGTCTGAGTGAACTCCAGGAGTTGGTGATGGACAGGGAGGCCTGGCGTGCTGTGATTCATGGGGTTGCAAAGAGTCAGACACGACTGAGTGACTGAACTGAACCGAACTTAAGCCAACCATACAAGTGTTTATTAATTATTGAGATGAAAAGGAATTTAATCTTCTTTAATCAAAGATCAATTAAGTGTCCAAATTATCAGTTCTCCAAGCTTTTCTCTAACTCTAAGGTAAAAGAACCAGGTAAAGTAACAGTATATTAGTATATTAAAATGTTTTCAGTTCAGTTCAGTTCAGTCTCTCAGTCGTGTCCAACTATTTGCGACCCCATGAATTGCAGCACGCCAGGCCTCCCTGTCCATCACCATCTCCCGGAGTTCACTCAGACTCATGTCCATCGAGTCCGTGATGCCATCCAGCCATCTCATCCTGGTCGTCCCCTTCTCCTCCTGCCCCCAATCCCTCCCAGCATCATAGTCTTTTCCAATGAGTCAACTCTTCTCATGAGGTGGCCAAAGTACTGGAGCTTTCAGCTTTAGCATCATTTCTTCCAAAGAAATCCCAGGATTGATCTCCTTCAGAACGGACTGGTTGGATCTCCTTGCAGTCCAAGGCACAAAGAAATCCCAGGGTTGATCTCCTTCAGAACGGACTGGTTGGATCTCCTTGCAGTCCAAGGCACTCTCAAGAGTCTTCTCCAATACCACAGTTCAAAAGCATCAATTCTTTGGCACTCAGCCTTCTTCACAGTCCAACTCTCACATCCATACATGACCACAGGAAAAACCATAGCCTTGACTAGATGGACCTTAGTTGGCAAAGTAATGTCTCTGCTTTTGAATATGCTATCTAGGTTGGTCATAACTTTCCTTTCAAGGAGTAAGTGTCTTTTAATTTCATGGCTGAAGTCACCATCTGCAGTGATTCTGGAGCCCCAAAAAATAAAGTCTGACACTGTTTCCACTATTTCCCCATCTATTTCCCATGAAGTGATGGGACCGGATGCCATGATCTTCATTTTCTGAATGTTGAGCTTTAAGCCAACTTTTTCACTCTCCACTTTCACTTTCATCAAGAGGCTTTTTAGCTCCTCTTCACTTTCTGCCATAAGGGTGGTGTCATCTGCATATCTGAGGTTATTGATATTTCTCCCGGCAATCTTGATTCCAGCTTGTGTTTCTTCCAGTCCAGTGTTTCTCATGATGTACTCTGCATATAAGTTAAACAAGCAGAGTGACAATATACAGCCTGGACGTACTCCTTTTCCTATTTGGAACCAGTCTGTTGTTCCATGTCCAGTTCTAACTGTTGCTTCCTGACCTGCATACAGATTTCTCAAGAGGCAGGTTAGGTGGTCTGGTATTCCCATCTCTTGAAGAATTTTCCACAGTTTATTGTGATCCACACAGTCAAAAAGGCTTTGGCATAGTCAAGAAAGCAGAAATAGATGTTTTTCTGGAATTCTCTTGCTTTTTCCATGATCCAGCAGATGTTGGCAATTTGGTCTCTGGTTCCTCTGCCTTTTCTAAAACCAGCTTGAACATCAGGGAGTTCACAGTTCATGTATTGCTGAAGCCTGGTTTGGAGAATTTTGAGCATTACTTTACTAGCATGTGAGATGAGTGCAATTCTGTGGAAGTTTGAGCATTCCTTTGCATTGCCTTTCTTTGGGATTGGAATGAAAACTGACCTTTTCCAGTCCTCTGGCCACTGCTGAGTTTTCCAAATGTGCTGGCATATTGAGTGCAGCACTTTCACAGCATCATCTTTCAGGATTTGAAACAGCTCAACTGGAATTCCATCACCTCCACTAGCTTTGTTCATAGTGATGCTTTCTAAGGCCCACTTGACTTCAAATTCCAAGATGTCTGGCTCTAGATTAGTGATCGCATCATCATGATTATCTGGGTCATGAAGATCTTTTTTGAACAGTTCTTCTGTGTATTCTTGCCACCTCTTCTTAATATCTTCTGCTTCTGTTAGGTCCATACCATTTCTGTCCTTTATCGAGCTCATCTTTGCATGAAATATTCCCTTGGTATCTCTAATTTTTTTACATAACCAATAAGTGTACTTTTTAAAGCAAGAGAGTTTGTTTTAGACTAAAAGCTGATTCCAACCTCTGGGTCATCAATATTTATCTTATTGTGGAAATTTTGCCTTCCTGGTTTGAAAGTGATTTTTATGGAAGCATCAAGCAATTGGAAAACAGATACTGATTTGAGTATCCTTTTTTTATTGAGTAACCTTTAACAAAGACTTTTCCCTTTAGTTGTAAAAACTAATAAAAGATGCCCATGACTGGATTTTAAATGTGGTTTTCAGAGTGATGGTTTCTTAAAAGATTTATTCAACTTGTGTGCACTAGGATACCCCACAGAGACTGAGCCAGACCTTCCTTTGAGTGTTTGAATGTCTCCAATGTAGATATGGGCCAGCAGTGGACTGCTGCAGGGGCAGAGGCTCTGGGTGCAGCAGACCTGGGTATGGCATAAGCCCTCTTGGAGGAGGTCGCCATTAACCCCACCATTGAACCACCAGAACTTCCACAGGACTGGGGAAACAGACTCTTGGAGGGCACAAACAAAACCTTCTGTGCACCAGGTGTGCACCAGGATCCAGGAGAAAGGAGCAGTGATCCTAAAAGAGACTGACCCAGTCTTGCCCATGAGTGTACAGGAGTCTCAGGCAGAGACATGGGTCAGTGGTGGCCTGCTGCAGTGTCAGGAGTGCTGAGTGTGGCAGTGTGTGCACAGGAAGACCTTTTGAAGGAGGTGGCCATTATCTTTATTACCTCCTGGCCTCAGGTCATACAATAGGGAGGGAACACAGCCTGCTCAAAGCAGAAAATGGGATTAAAGATTTACTGAGCAAGGCCCCACCCATCAGATCAAGACCCAGTTCCCCCCTTAGTCAGTCACTCCCATCAGGAAATTTCCATAAGCCTGTTAGCCTTATTCATCTGAGGGCAGACAGAATGAAAACCATAATAACAGAAATCTAATCAAACTGATCACATGGACCAGAGCTCTGTTTAACTCAATGAAACTATGAGCCATGCCATGTAGGGCCACCCAAGAAGGCTGGGTCATGGTGGAGAGCTCTGACAAAATGTAGTCGACTGGAGAAGGGAATGGAAAACCATTTCAGTATTTTTGCCTTGAGAACCCGATGAACAGTATGAAAAGGCAAAAAGAGAGGACACTGAAAGAGGAACTCTTGATCAGTAGGGGCCCAATATGCTGCTGGAGAAAAGTGGAGAAATAACTCTTGAAAGAATGAAGAGACAGAGCCAAAGCCAAAACAATACCTAGTTATGCATGTTACTGGTGATGAAAGTAAAGTCTGATGCTACAAAGTCCAATATTGCACAGGAACCTGAAATGTTAGGCCCATGAATCAAGGCAAATTGGAAGGAGATGGCAGGAGCGAACATCAACATTTTCAGTTCAGTTCAGTTCATTTCAGTTCAGTTCAGTTCAGTCATTCAGTCGTGTCCAACTCTTTGCAACCCCATGAATCACGGCATGCCAGGCCTCCCTGTCCATCACGAACTCCCAGAGTTTACTCAAACTCATGTCCATTGAGCCATTGATGCCATCCAGCTATCTCATCCTCAGTCGTCCCCTTCTCCTCCTGCCCCCAATCCCTCCCAGCATCAGGGTCTTTTCCAATGAGTCAACTCTTCTCAGGAGGTGGCCAAAGTATTGGAGTTTCAGCTTTAGCATCAGTTCTTCCAATGAACACCCAGGACTGATCTTTTTTAGGATGGACTTGTTGGATCTCTTTGCAGTCCAAAGGACTCTCAAGAGTCTTCTCCAACACCACAGCTCAAAAGCCTCAATTCTTCGGTGCTCAGCTTTCTTCACAGTCCAACTCTCACATCCATACATGACCACTGGAAAAAACACTGCCTTGACTAGATGGACATTTGTTAGCAAAGTAATATCTCTGCTTTTCAATAGGCTATCTAAGTTGGTCATAAGTTTTCTTCCAAGGAGTAAGCATCTTTTAATTTCATGGCTGCAATCACCATCTGCAGTGATTTGGAGCCCCCCCAAAATAAAGTCTGACACTGTTTCCACTGTTTCCCCATCTATTTCCCATGAAGTGATGGAACCGGATGCCATGATCTTAGTTTTCTGAATGTTGAGCTTTAAGCCAACTTTTTCACTCTCCACTTTCACTTTCATCAAGAGGCTTTTTAGTTCCTCTTCACTTTCTGCCATAAGGGTGGTGTCATCTGCATATCTGAGGTTATTGATATTTCTCCTGGCAGTCTTGACTCCAGCTTGTGCTTCTTCCAGCCAAGCATTTCTCATGATGTACTCTGCATATAAGTTAAATAAGCAGGGTGACCATATACAGCCTTGACATACTCCTTTTCCTATTCGGAAGCAGTCTGTTGTTCCATCTCCAGTTCTAACTGTTGCTTCCTGACCTGCATATAGGTTTCTCAAGAGGAAGGTCAGGCAGGTGGTATGGTATTCCCATCTCTTTCAGAATTTTCCACAGTTAATTGTGATCCACACAGTCAAAGGCTTTGGCATAGTCAATAAAGCAGAGGTAGATGTTTTTCTGGAACTCTCTTACTTTTTCCACAATCCAGCAGATGTTGGCAATTTGATCTCTGGTTCCTCTGCTTTTTCTAAAACCAGCTTGAACATCTGGAATTTCATGGTTCACGTATTGCTGAAGCCTGGCTTGGAGGAATCAGTAAACTAAAATGGACTGGAATGGGTGAATTTAACTCAGATGACCATTATATCTACTGAGGGCAAGAATCCCTTAGAAGAAATGGAGTAGCCCTCATAGTCAACAAAAGAGTTCAAAATGCAATACTTGAATACAATCTCAAAAATGACAGAATGATCTCTGTTCATTTCCAAGGCAAAGCATTCAATATCACAAAAATTCAAGTCTATGCCCCGATTAGTAATGCTGAATAAGCTGAAGTTGAATGGTTCTGTGAAGACCTACAAGACCTTCTAGAACTAACACTCAAAAAAAGATGTCCTTTTCCTCATAGGGGACTGGAATGCAAAAGTAGGAAGTCAGATACTTGGAGTAACAGGCAAATTTGGCCTTGGAATACAAGCAAAGCAGGTCAAAGCCTAACAGAATTTTACTGGTCATAGCAAACACCCTCTCCCAACAACATAAGAGAAGACTCTACACATGGACATCACCAGATGGCCAACACCGAAATCAGATTGATTATATTCTTTGCAGCCAAAGATGGAGAAGTTCTATATAGTCAGCAAAAACAAGACTCGGAGCTAACTGTGTCTCAGATCATGAACTCCTTATTGCCAAATTCAGACTTAAATTGAGAAAGTAGGGAAAATTATTGTATCATTTAGGTATGACCTAAATCAAACCCCTTTTGATTATACAGTGGAAGTGAAAAATAAATTCAGGGGATTAGATCTGATAGACAAAGTGCATGAAGAACTATGGATGGAGGTTCGTGACATTGTACAGGAGGCAGTGATCAAGACCATCCCCAAGAAAAAGAAATTCAAAAAGGAAAAATGGTGGTCTGAGGAGGTTTGAGCTACCTTACAAATAGCTGAGAAAAGAAGAGATGCAAAAGGCAAAGGAGAAAAGGAAAGATATATCCATTTGAATTCAGACTTCCAAAGAATAGCAATGAGAGATAAGAAAGCCTTCCTCAGTGATCAGCGCAAAGAAATAGAGGAAAACAACAGAATGGGAAAGTCTAGAGATCTCTTCAAGAAAATTAGAGATACCAAGGGAACATTTCATGCAAAGATGGACACAATTAAGGACAGAAATGTTATGGGCCTAACAGCAGCAAAAATACTAAGAAGAGGTGGCAATGATAAACAGAACTATACAAAAAAATCACATGACCCAGATAACCACAATGGTGTGTTCACTCACCTAGAGTCAGACATCCTGGGATGAGGAGTCAAGTAGGCCTTAGGAAACATCACTATGAACAAAGCTAGTGGAGTTGATGGTATTCCAGCTGAACTATTTCAAATCCTAAAAGATGATGCTGTGAAAGTGCTGCACTCAGTTCAGTCACTCAGTCGTGTCCAACTCTTTGCGACCCCATGAATCGCAGCACTCCAGGCCTCCCTGTCTATCATAACTCCCGGAGTTCAGTCAGACTCACATCCATTGTGTCAGTGATGCCATCCAGCTATCTCATCCTCTGTCGTATCCTTCTCCTCCTGTCCCAATCCCTCCCAGCATCAGAGTCTTTTCCAATGAGTCAACTCTTTGCATGAGGTGGCCAAAGTACTGGAGTTTCAGCTTTAGCATCATTCCTTCCAAAGAAATCAGGGTTGATCTCCTTCAGAATGGACTGGTTGGATCTCCTTGCAGTCCAAGGGACTCTCAAGAGTCTTCTCCAACACCACAGTTCAAAAGCATCAACTCTTCGGTGCTCAGCCTTATTCACAGTCCAACTCTCACATCCATACATGACCACAGGAAAAAACCATAGTCTTGACTAGACGGACCTTAGTCGGCAATGTCTCTGCTTTTTTTTTTTTTAATTTTTATTTTTACTTTATTTTACTTTACAATACTGTATTGGTTTTGCCATACTTTGACATGAATCCACCACGGGTGTACATGAGTTCCCAATCCTGAACCCCCCTCCCACCTCCCACCTCATATCATCTCTCTGGAACATCCCCATGCACCAGCCCCAAGCATCCTGTATCCTCCATTGAACATAGACTGGCGATTCGTTTCTTACATGATAGTATACATGTTTCAGTGCCATTCTCCCAAATCATCCCACCCTCTCCCTCTCCCTCAGAGTCCAAAAGTCCATTCTATACATCTGTGTCTCTTTTGCTGTCTCACATACAGGGTTATCCTTACCATCTTTCTAAATTCCATATATATGTGTTAGTATACTGTATTGGTGTTTTTCTTTCTGGCTTACTTCACTCTGTATAATCGGCTCCAGTTTCATCCACCTCATTAGAACTGATTCAAATGTATTCATTTTAATGGCTGAGTAATACTCCATTGTGTATACGTACCACAGCTTTCTTATCCATTCATCTGCTGATGGACATCTAGGTTGTTTCCATGTCCTGGCTATTATAAACAGTGCTGCGATGAACATTGGGGTACATGTGTCTCTTTCAGTTCTGGTTTCCTCGGTGTGTATGCCCAGCAGTGGGATTGCTGGGTCATATAGCAGTTCTATTTGCAATTTTTAAAGGAATCTCCACACTGTTCCCCATAGTGGGTGTACTAGTTTGCATTCCCACCAACAGTGTAAGAGGGTTCCCTTTTCTCCACACCCTCTCCAGCATTTATTGCTTGCAGACTTTTGGTCGCAGCCATTCTGACTGGTGTGGAATGGTACCTCATTGTGGTTTTGATTTGCATTCCTCTGATAATGAGTGATGTTGAGCATCTTTTCATGTGTTTGTTAGCCATCTGTATGTCTTCTTTGGAGAAATGTCTATTTAGTTCTTTGACCCATTTTTTGATTGGGTCATTTATTTTTCTGGAATTGAGCTGCATAAGTTGCTTGTATATTTTTGAGATTAGTTGTTTGTCAGTTGCTTCATTTGCTATTATTTTCTCCCATTCAGGAGTCTGTCTTTTCACCTTGCTTATATTTTCCTTTGTTGTGCAGAAGCTTTTAATTTTAATTAGATCCCATTTGTTTATTTTTGCTTTTATTTCCAGAATTCTGGGAGGTGGATCATAGAGGATCCTGCTGTGATTTGTCGGAGAGTGTTTTGCCTATGTTCTCCTTTAGGAGTTTTATAGTTTCTGGTCTTACATTTAGATCTTTAATCCATTTTGAGTTTATTTTTGTGTGTGGTGTTAGAAAGTGATCTAGTTTCATTCTTTTACAAGTGGTTGACCAGTTTTCCGAGCACCAATTGTTAAAGAGATTGTCTTTACTCCATTGTATATTCTTGCCTCCTTTGTCAAAGATAAGGTGTCCATAGGTGTGTGGATTTATCTCTGGGCTTTCAATTTTGTTCCTTTGATCTATATTTCTGTCTCTGTGCCAGTACCATACTGTCTTGATGACTGTGGCTTTGTAGTAGAGCCTGAAGTCAGGCAAGTTGATTCCTCCAGGTCCATTCTTCTTTCTCAAGATTGCTTTGGCAATTCGAGGTTTTTTGTATTTCCATATAAATCTTGAAATTATTTTTTCTAGTTCTGTGAAAAATACCGCTGGTAGCTTGATAAGGATTGCATTGAATCTATAGATTGCTTTGGGTAGTATACTCATTTTCACTATATTGATTCTTCCAATCCATGAACATGGTATATTTCTCCATCTATTAGTGTCCTCTTTGATTTCTTTCATCAGTGTTTTATAGTTTTCTATATATAGGTCTTTAGTTTCTTTGGGTGGATATATTCCTAAGCATTTTATTCTTTTTGTTGCTATGGTGAATGGAATTGTTTCCTTAATTTCTTTTTCTACTTTCTCGTTATTAGTGTATAGGAATGCAAGTGATTTCTTTGTGTTGATTTTATATCCTGCAACTTTAGTATATTCATTGATTAGCTCTAGTAATTTTCTGGTGGAGTCTTAAGGGTTTTCTATATAGAGGCTCATGTCATCTGCAAACAGTGAGAGTTTTACTTCTTCTTTTCCAATTTGGATTCCTTTTATTTCTTTTTCTGCTCTGATTGCTGTGGCCAAAACTTCCAGAACTATGTTGAATAGTAGCGGTGAAAGTGGGCACCCTTGTCTTGTTCCTGACTTTAGGGGAAATGCTTTCAATTTTTCACCATTGAGGATAATGTTTGCTGTGGGTTTGTCATATATAGCTTTTATTATGTTGAGGTATGTTCCTTCTATTCCTGCTTTCTGGAGAGTTTTTATCATAAATGGATGTTGAATTTTGTCAAAGGCCTTCTCTGCATCTATTGAGATAATCATATGGCTTTTATTTTTCAGTTTGTTAATGTGGTGAATTACATTGATTGATTTGCAGATATTGAAAAATCCTTGCATCTCTGGGATAAAGCCCACTTGGTCATGGTGTATGATCTTCTTAATGTGTTGTTGGATTCTGATTGCTAGAACTTTGTTGAGTATTTTTGCATCTATGTTCATCAGTGATATTGGCCTGTAGTTTTCTTTCTGGTGGCATCTTTGTCAGGTTTTGGTATTAGGGTGATGGTGGCCTCGTAGAATGAGTTTGGAAGTTTACCTTCCTCTGCAATTTTCTGGAAGATTTTGAGTAGGATAGATGTTAGCTCTTCAAAATTTTTGGTAGAATTCAGCTGTGAAGCCGTCTGGACCTGGGCTTTTGTTTGCTGGAAGATTTTTGATTACAGTTTCAATTTTCGTGCTTGTGATGGGTCTGTTAAGATTTTCTATTTCTTCCTGGTTCAGTTTTGGAAAGTTGTACTTTTCTAAGAATTTGTCCATTTCTTCCACGTTGTCCATTTTATTGGCATATAATTGCTGATAGTAGTCTCTTATGATCCTTTGTATTTCTGTGTTGTCTGTTGTGATCTCTCCATTTTCATTTCTAATTTTATTGATTTGATTTTTCTCTCTTTGTTTCTTGATGAGTCTGGCTAATGGTTTGTCAATTTTATTTATCCTTTCAAAGAACCAGCTTTTGGCTTTGTTGATTTTTGCTATGGTCTCTTTTGTTTCTTTTGCATTTATTTCTGCCCTAATTTTTAAGATTTCTTTCCTTCTACTAACTCTGGGGTTCTCCATTTCTTCCTTTTTTAGTTGCTTTAGGTGTAGAGTTAGGTTATTTACTTGACTTTTTTCTTGTTTCTTGAGGTATGCCAGTATTGCTATGAACTTTCCTCTTAGCACTGCTTGTATAGTTTCCCACAGGTTTTGGGTTGTTGTGTTTTCATTTTCACTTGTTTCTATGCATATTTTGATTTCTTTTTTGATTTCTTCTGTGATTTGTTGGTTATTCAGAAGCATGTTGTTCAGCCTCCATATGTTGGAATTTTTAATAGTTTTTCTCCTGTAATTGAGATCTAATCTTAATGCATTATGGTCAGAAAAGATGCTTGGAATGATTTCGATTTTTTTGAATTTATCAAGTTTAGATTTATGGCCCAGGATGTGATCTATCCTGGAGAAGGTTCCATGCGCACTTGAGAAAAAGGTGAAATTCACTGTTTTGTGGTGAAATGTCCTATAGATATCAATTAGGTCTAACTGGTCTATTGTATCATTTAAAGTTTGCATTTATTTCTTAACTTTCTGTTTAGTTGATCTGTCCATAGGTGTGAGTGGGGTATTAAAGTCTCCCACTATTATTGTGTTACTGTTAATTTCCCCTTTCATACTTGTTAGCATTTGTCTTACATATTGCAGTGCTCCTATGTTGGGTGCATATATATTTATAATTGTTAGATCTTCTTCTTAGATTGATCCTTTGATTATTATGCTGTGGCCTTCTTTGTCCTTTTCAGAGCCTTTGTTTTAAAGTCTATTTTATCAGATATGAGTATTGCTACTCCTGCTTTCTTTTCATCTCTATTTGCATGGAATATCTTTTTTCCAGCCCTTCACTTTCAGTCTGTATGTGTCCCTTGTTTTGAGGTGGGTCTCTTGTAGGCAGCATATACAAGGATCTTGTTTTTGTATCCATTCAGCCAGTCTTTGCCTTTTGGTTGGCGCATTCAACCCATTTACATTTAAGGTAATTATTAATAAGTATGATCCTGTTGCCATTTACTTTACTGTTTTGGGTTCAGGTTTATACGCCCTTTTTGTGTTTCCTGTCTAGAGAATATCCTTTAGCATTTGTTGGAGAGCTCGTTTGGTGGTGTTAAATTCTCTCAGCTTTTGCTTGTCTGTAAAGCTTTTGATTTCTCCTTCATATTTGAATGAGATCCTTGCTGGGTACAGTAATCTGGACTGTACGTTATTTTCTTTCATCACTTTAAGTATGTCTTGCATTCCCTCCTGGCCTGAAGAGTTTCTATTGAAAGATCAGCTGTTATCCTTATGGGAATCCCCTTGTGTGTTATTTGTTGTTTTTCCCTTGCTGCTTTTAATATTTTTTCTTTGTGTTTGATCTTTGTTAATTTGATTAATATGTGTCTTGGGGTGTTTCACCTTGGGTTTATCCTGTTTGGAACTCTCTGGGTTTCTTGGACTTGAGTGATTATATCCTTCCCCATTTTAGGGAAGTTTTCAACTATTATCTCCTCAAGTATTTTCTCATGGTCTTTCTTTTTGTCTTCTTCTTCTGGGACTCCTATAATTCGAATGTTGGAGCGTTTCATATTGTCCTGGAGGTCTCTGAGATTGTCCTCATTTCTTTTAATTCATTTTTCTTTTTTCCTCTCTGATTCATTTATTTCTACCATTCTACCTTCTATTTCACTAATCCTATCTTCTGCCTCCGTTATTCTACTATTTGTTGCCTCCAGAGTGTTTCTGATCTCATTTATTGCATTATTCATTATATATTGACTTTTAAAAATTTCTTCTAGGTCCTTGTTAAACCTTTCTTGCATCTTCTCAATCCTTGTCTCCAGGCTATTTATCTGTGATTCCATTTTGATTTCAAGATTTTGGATCCTTTTCACTATCAATATTCAGAATTCTTTCTCAGGTAGATTCCCTATCTCTTCCTCCTTTGTTTGGTTTGGTGGGCATTTACCCTGTTCCTTTACCTGCTGCGTATTCCTCTGTCTTTTCATATTGGTTATATTGCTGCGTTTGGTGTGGCCTTTCTATATTCTGGGAATTTGTGGAGTTCTCTTTATTATGGAGTTTCCTCACTGTGGGCAGGGTTGTATCAGTGGCTTGTCGAGGTTTCTTGGTTAGGGAGGCTTGTGTTGGAGTTCTGGTGGGTGGAGCTGGATTTCTTCTCTCTGGAGTGCAATGAAGTGACCAGTAATGGGTTATGAGACGTCAATGGTTTTGGAGTAACTTTGAGCTGCCCGTATATTGAGGCTCAGGGGTGTGTTCCTGTGTTGCTGGAGAATTTGCGTGGTATGTCTTGCTCTGGAACTTGTTGGCCCTTGGGTGGTGCTTGGTTTTAGTGTCAGTATGGAGGCGTTTGATGAGCTCCTATCGATCAACATCCCCGGGATTCAGGAGTTCTCTGAAGTTCTCAGGATTTGGACTTAAGCCTCCTGCTTCTGGTTTTCAGTTTTATTTTTACAGTAGCCTCAAGACTTCTCCATCTATACAGCACTGATGATAAAACATCTAGGTTAAAGATGAAAAGTTTCTCCACATCGAGGGACACCCAGAGAGGTTCATTGAGTTACATGGAGAAGAGAAGAGGGAGGCGGTAGTTAGAGTTGACTGGAATGAGATGAGGTGGGATCAAAAGAGGAGAGAGTAAGCTAGTCAGTAGTCACTTCCTTATGTGCACTCCTCAGTCTGGACCGCTCAGAGGTGTTCATGGAGTTATACAGGGAAGAGGAGAAGGAGAAAGGAGACAGAGGTGGCCAGGAGGATAAAAGAGGGAAATGAAAAGGAAAGAGACAGATCCAGCCATTAACCAGTTCCCTAAGTGTTCTCCATCGTCTGGAACACAGAGATTCACAGAGTTGGGTACAGAAGAGAAGGGGGAAGGAGGAGACAGAGACAACCTGGTGGAGAAAAAGGAGAGTCCAAAGGAGGAGAGAGTGGTCAAGCCAGTAATTTCACTCTCAGGTAAAATTGGATACTGAAGATTGGGTTTTTTAATGTACAAAATTGACAACAAATACCAAAAAGCAAAGATTAAAAATCTAGAGTAGAGGTTGGATTTTCAAAAATACATTAAAGAAAAGAAGAAGAAGGAGAAGAAAGAAAAAAAATACAAAGCCACAAGAATTATTAAAAAACAACAACAACAACCATGGAAAGAGTATATATGGCATTTGCTTTAAAAATAAAATAGGGTCTTTTTTTTTTTTTGAAAAGTAACAGTAGGTTATAAAAATAAAAATTAAAGGAGAAATAGAGGACTTAAAAATTTAAAAAGGTTAAAAAAAAAGAAGAGGAAAAAGATTAGAAAAAACAATCACACAACAATATCAAAAAAAAAAAAAGAATGATCGTAAAAATAGTAAAGACATATCTAGCCCTTTCTCTGGTGTTGCGGGCAGTGTGGGGTCACTTCCAAGGCGGTTCCCTCTGTTTAACTTCTTCTGTTTGCTGGTCTCTTCAGTGTCTGATTTCTGCCCTGTCAAGGGGGGGGGGGGGGTGGCGGTGGTGGACACTATTTTTTTTTTAGGCTCACTTGTTCAGTTGCGCTGTGGGTGGGAGGGATGCTGCAAATGAGTAACACTGGCGTGTGCTTTCAGTGTCTCAGCTCCTCTGGGCCTGCCCCTGCTCGGGGCGCACACCACTCAGGCTCTACGTTGCTCTGCCGGGAACCATCTGAGGTCGGCCCTAGGCTGCATACACCTACCCAGTCTAAGCCGCTCAGGCTTGGCGCTCAGGTAGCCCTCAGAGGTGCAGATTCGTTTGGGCCTGCGTTTTGTGCCCTGGGCTTCCCTGGTGGCTCAGAGGTTAAAGCATCTGCCTCTGTTGCGGGAGACCTGGGTTCGATCCCTGGGTTGGGAAGATCCCTTGGAAAAGGAAATGGCAATCCACTCCAGTATTCTTGCCTGGAGAATCCCATGGATGGAGAAGCCTAATAGGTTACAGTCCATGGGGTTGAAAAGAGTCGGACACGACTGAACGACTTCACCTTCACCTTCACCTTCAGGTCCGAGTAGCTCAGGTGTTTGGCGAGCGCAGTCGCTGCGACTTATCGCCTTTCCCGTCTCTGCTGCTCAGATTTCTGGGTGTATCGCTGGTGTCGCTTCTCTGGCGGCTGATGACTGTCCAGAACCCCCAGAAGTCTTAGTTAGCAAAGAAGCCTGCTTGCATTTTGGTAGGTAATATCTCTCTTGGGCTGCGATTGCCCTCTTCCAGCCCTTACTGTTCTGGCTGCCTGTCACTGGAGGGAGATGGTCTGCAGCCGGCTATTTCTGTTCCGTCCTTTGCTCTGTGTGCAGTCCTGGCAGTGTCTTATGTTTGAGCTTTTTGCATGGTAGCTATCCCACAGTCTGGTTTGCTAGCCCAAGTTAGTTCACTCTGGTTACGCGTGGGGCGTTCCACCTGAATCTTACAAAGCACTGCAGCCCATGCCTCCTGCGCCTCCCTGCCCAGCCCCCACTTGCTAGTGGTGGATGCAGGCGTCTGCGCTGCTTCTCCGCTGGGGGAGTTACTGTTGGGCTCGTAATCTGTTGGTTTTAATTATTTATTTTTCCTTCCTGTTATGTTGCCCTCTGTGCTTCCAAGGCTTGCCACAGACTCAGCAGCGAGTGTTTCCTGGTGTTTGGAAACCTCTCTTCTTAAGATCCCCTTCCTGGGACAGAGCTCCCTCCCTACCTCCTTTGTCTCCTTTTTCATCTTTTATATTTTTTCCTACCTGTTTTTGAAGACAATGATCTGCTTTTTTGGTGCCTGATGTCCTCTGCCAGCATTCAGAAGTTGTTCTGTGGAATTTACTCAGCGTTGAAATGTTCTTTTGATGAATTTGTGAGGGAGAAAGTGGTCTCCCTCTCCTATTCCTCTGCCATCTTAGGACTGCCCCTGTCTCTGCTTTTGAATATGCTATCTAGGTTGGTCATAACTTTTCTTCCAAGGAGTAAGCGTCTTTTAATTTCATGGCTGCAGTCACCATCTGCAGTGCCTGCAAAACTCAGCAGTGGCCACAGGACTGGAAAAGTTGTCTTCATTCCAATCCCGATGAAAGGCAATGCCAAAGAATTTTAAAACTACCACAAAATTGTAGTCATCTCACGGGCTTCCCTCATAGCTCAGTTGGTAAAGAATCTGCCTGCAATGCAGGAGACCCCGGTTCTATTCCTGGGTTGGGAAGATCTGCTGGAAAAGGGATAGGGTACCCACTCCAGTATTCTTGGGCTTCCCTTGTGACTCAGCTGGTAAAGAATCAGCCTGCAATGTGGGAGACCTGGGGTCAATCCCTGAGTTGGGAAGAACCCTGGAGAAGGGAAAGGCTGCTCACTCCAGTATTCTGGCCTGGAGAATTTCATGAGCTGTATAGTCCATGGGGTCACAAAGAGTTGGACACAACTGAGCGACTTTCAGTTTCACATGCTAACAAAGTAATGCTCAAAGTTTTTCAAGCCAGGCTTCAACAGTATGTGAACCATGAACTTTCAGATGTTCAAGCTGGATTTAGAAAAGGCAGAGGAAACTAGAGTTCAAATCACCAACATCTGTTGGATCATTGAAAAAGCAAGGGAGTTCCAGAAAAATATCTATTTCTGCTTCATTGACTATGCCAAAACCTTGACTGTGTGTATCACAACAAACTGCAGACAATTCTTCAAGAGATGGGAATACCAGACCACCTTATCTGCCTCCTGAGAAATCTATATGCAGGTCAAGAAGCAGCTGTTAGAACTGGAGTTGTAACAACAGACTGGTTCCAAATCGGGAAAGGAGCACATTAAGGTTGTATATTGTCATCCTGCTTATTTAACTTCTATGCAGAGTATAACATGTCAAATGAAGGGCTGGATGAAGAACAAGCTGGAATCAAGATTACCAGGAGAACTATCAGAAACCTCAAATATGCAGATGACACCACCCTTATGGCAGAAAGAGAAGAGGAACTAGACAGCCTCTTGATGAAAATGAAAGAGGAGCATGAAAAAGTTGGCTTGAAACTCAATATTCAAAAAACTAAGATAATGGCATCTGGTCCCATCACTTCATAGCAAATAGATGGGGAAACAATGGAAACAGTGACAGAGTTTATCTTCTTGGGCCCCAAAATCACTGCAGATGGTGACTGCAGCCATGAAATTAATAGATGCAATGATCAACCTAGACAGCATATTAAAAAGCAGAGATATTACTTTGCCAACAAAGGTCAATCTAGTCAAGGCTATGGGTTTTCCAGTAGTCGTGTATGGATGTGAGAGTTGGGCTGTGAAGAAAGCTGAGCACCGAAGAATTGATGCTTTTGAACTGTGGTGTTGGAGAAGACTCTTGAGAGTCCCTTGGACTGCAAGGAGGTCAACTAGTCTATTCTACAGGAAATCAGTCCTGAATATTCATTGGAAGGACTGATGAAGAAGCTAAAGTTTCAATACTTTGGCCACCTGATATGAAGAACTGACTCATTTAAAAAGACCCTGTGCTGGGAAAGAATGAAGGCATGAGGAAAAGGGGACAACAGAGGATGTAATGGTTTGTTTGCACCACCGACTTGATTGACATGAGTTTGAGTAAGCTCTGAGTGTTGGTGATGGACAGGGAAGCCTGACATGCTGAAGTGCATGGAGTTGCAAAGAGTAGGACACGACTGAGCTACTGAACTGACTGAACTTATTCAACTTTATTTAGTTAAGATTAGTTTATATTGTAAATAAGCATATATTTATTATTCTCCTCAGAATAGCTGCTTACTAAAGAGTCCCTGATTGAGATAGGGAGTTGATGTCATATTTACTATATTGTTTTCTTGTCAGGAGTCTCAATAACAACTGTTTTCCACAGCACAAATCAAGGGTTTAAAATTTTTAAAGTTTTATCTTATGTGTATTTTTACTTATTTCAAACTTGCACATCAACCTTTCTGTTTTAGCCGACATATATACAATTTTAAAATTTTCACAGTTTAAAATTTATTAAATTGATTTTGTCATTTAATTTATTCTTATTACATTTTTACAATTTATATAGATTTAAAATTATCATCCCTCCAAAATGTTATTGCTACAGCAAAGATATATTTATACATATTTTTCTTTTGTATTATCAGGAAACTTGTTTATGTTGGAAGTGAAAGTATGTTTATTGGTGACAAATTTATAATTGGATCAGGAAATTAAGTTGATTTGTATGGGCCAGTTGTTTTTAGATATTTGAAATAATAAGTTTAGACCTGCTTCATAAGGTGAGACATTAATTTAATAATGGTGGTATAGACCTACTGTGACTCATAGATGAAGTTGATGGGCTAACAATTGCCATGTAGGCAAAAGACTTTGGAATTATGTACCTTACTATGCTCTCTTCTGGAGAAGGCAATGGCACCCCCACTCCAGTACTCTTGCCTGGAGAATCCCATGGACAGAGGAGCTTGGTAGGCTGCAGTCCATGGGGTCACTAAGAGTCAGACATGATTGAGCGACTTTACTTTCACTTTTCACTGTCATGCATTGGAGAAGGAAATGGCAACCCACTCCAGTGTTCTTGCCTGGAGAATCCCAGGGACGGGGGAGCCTGGTGGGCTGCCGTCTCTGGGGTCGCACAGAGTTGGACACGACTAAAGCAACTTAGCAGCATGCTCTCTTCATATTGATGTGACTATAGCTGTAATAAAAATAAGCTTCACTTAACAAAAAACATCAAATACATATTCTTTTATAATACCCTGTACATTCTTCTTTGTTTAAATGGATATTCCCTAGAAAATAATTGCTATTTAAAGTAAGACCAACCTGAACATTGCACTCTTCCTAAAAGCAAAAAAAAAAAAAAAAGGAAAGGAAATATATACTAGCATCAAAAGTGCTCTCAGGAGAGTTTGGTTGAGCATCATTTTGTTATATTAATTGTACAATGCCACCAATGGTTTTAACTATGAATCTTAATTAATGGCTTTTGTAAAATCATATCTGGAGCTACCAGAGAAAAATAGTTTAGATGTGCCATTTCAAATCCAGCTTTCATTTTGCTGCTTGCCTATATTGCATTAACATATAAATGCTGAGCTCATTTAAGTAATCAAATTTTGGTAAATGAAAAATGGCCACTGTGACATAATCTTCAGGTGGCACTACTGTTAAAGAACCCACCTGCCAATGCAGGGAGCATAAGAGACTCAGGTTCAATCCCTGAGTCGGGAAGATCCCCTGGAGGATGGCATGACAACCCACTTCAGTATTTTTGACTGGAGAATCCCTTGGACAGAGAAGCATGGCAGGCTATGGTTCATAGGGTTGCAAAGAGTCGTACAAGCAACTTAGCACACATAATCTTCTAGGCAAAAGCACTATTTCTCTTGGATTTATTATTTGGCCCAGTGTGATGTGTTTGGGTAATAGTAATTCGAAAGATCAACATAGAGCATTAACATTTCTGAATGGCCTTCCCAGAAATCTTTTGACAAAAGAAGTAGAATGCAACCCTCCCCATTTCTACATCCTGGCAGAGAACAGAAGAGGGTTAACGCCCCTGGTCACGGAAAGAAAAACTGTATTTTTCAGAGGCCAAAGGAGAAAGCTAGATACAGCTTGAAAATCAAGTGATAAAGCTGTACTTAAGGTGAACTTTGAACAAGTTCATAAAGCAGAAATGAAACTGAAGTCTTGATATAAAGCAGGGATTGTCTTGCTACAATTTCATGGAGTACATAGATGAGGATTAGCCAAATCTTGGAAAATAGTAATACAACTTGGACCAGAAGAGATATTATTCACTTAGCAACATTCTGTAAATTTTTTTTCATCAGATTTGTTGTGAGAAGAAACTTTATGTTAGAAGTCTACTATATAGCTTTCAGGCAATTGTTTGGTATATTTACTCTTAAATCATTTAGTAAGACTATACTTTCTTGATTTTGTAATTTGGATCTGTCATTTTCAATGATTTCTTTGATCTTATTCATAGTCTTACAGTAAGAGTCACCATCATTTCTAGAAATCTGGTCTAAGTACATTCTACCTGTTCATTTCAGTCAGGTCATTGGGATACAAATTGGACAAACCCAGATGAGAATTTGTCCTTAAGCAATATTTATTTGTGGATCTCATTTATGTGTACACACACACACACACACAGAGACATTGGCTTCTAGCCAAGTAGGTTACCATTAAATTCACTCAGGACCGTCTTAGTTCATAATATAGATCCCATCGCTATCATCACCTTTATTATTATTTTAGATTTTGTGACCATATCTAATGCTAAAGACAAATTTGGAGCAGTAAGCAGCAAGAGTACTATTAATCACATGAAATTTCCATTTAGATTGTCCAAAACTTCTGGACAATTTTTTATCTTTTAATAAGTCCTTTTGGGTAATGCCTATGTTAAGCGAAATTTTTAAAACAGTCCAGCTTCTAGGGTGAAAGTGGCCCGTGTACATGGACTTCTGGGAGCCTTGTTCATGGCAGCACCACTCTGCATACTGTCTTCTGAGCTGCTTCAGGCTAGCAGCTACATTTTTGAAAGTGGTGTCTCTGTGAGGAACAGAAAGAAACATTTCCGGTGGAGGAAAAGTCAAATGCAGTGCAGTACACATCATTAAAGATAAATAAACACAATTCCACCCTGGAATAAATTCTGCTACCATGGACTAAACGTTAGAAAAAATTCTTTCTTATAAACTTTGCGTCATGGTTGTTCTAAAGAAAGCAACTTTCCTGCTGTGTACTGTTTAGCTTCCAGGAAGGTGAAACCTCGACTTTCCTTCTCAAACAAATAAACAGTGAGGTGTTATGTGAGAGTTTGTGGCTAAAGATATCTGTCAATTCACAGTAAAATTTGCTTTAATAAAACAAATAATTTAATTTTCAAAAGATTTTGCTTGCTGTCTTCTAAGGGCCCTTGTGATCTATATCTGAGAAAGAAAAGGACAAAACAATTTCAAATTCTGTTTCTCCTATGTGGTAGTTTGGCAGGAGTATACAGAGCAATCTCTGAGGTGTTTGGTAATGGGACTTTTATTTTATACTCTCAGGTTTTCTAAAGAAAGGATCAAAGGCTGTTTAAGCAAAAAATCATTGTGATTTTCCTCTTGAATATAGAATATTTGTCTTTTGATTTCAGAAGTATAGCACCAAATGGCTCCTATTCAGTAAAGAGAAGAGCAGTGTAACAACATTTAAAACATTTCCAAAGTTGTATTAACTGTAAGTATAATGCAGTTTTTTATATTTGCAATATTAATGATTTTGTAAATGTCTTTGTTATCAAGTTATGTTGAGATTATTTTTCACATTTAAATTGAATCTTTGCTTGGGTAAATTAGAAAGTGAATGAGGGGAAGACATCAAGTCTTAAATTACACTTACAGGTGCTTATACTTTTTGAACTAGCTATAATTAATGATGAATTAGAAACCAGGACTGTTGGTGTTTACTTTTACCTTAGAGAAGTTTAGGCTAGTAAAGCTTTTGTAATTCTAAGATGTCCTAGAGTATAACTGAACCAAATTTATGTACCATATTTGACAGTCATAATCTTCCTATGAGGCTCCCAGTTTACTTGCTTAGCAATAACCCTTTTAGGCTAATCCACTCCCTACCCACTGCTGCTTCTACTTGTCCCCACCCTCACTACCATCACCCAAACACTCCTAGAAATTGCTGCTGCAAAATGCAGCTTGCTAACATTGCTAACTAGCACTGGTAGCTATTTCGGTAATCAAGTTTAATTTCTTGAAAAAGTATATATTATACTATTCAGTGAAAGTGAAAGTGAAACTGGCTCGGTCGTATCCCACTTTGCAACCCAGAATACTGGAATTCTCCAGGCCAGAATACTGGAGTGGGTAGCATTTCCCTTCTCCATAGGGTCTTCCTAACCCAGGCATTGAACCCAGGTCTCCCTCATTGCAAGTGGATTCTTTACCAGCTGAGCCACAAGGGAAGCCCAAGAATACTGGAGTGGGTACCCCATCCCTTCTCCAGCAAATCTTCCCGACACAGGAATCAAACTAGGGTCTTCAACATTGCAGGTGGAGTCTTTACCAACTGAGCTATCAGGGGTAGAATGAACATTAAATCTGATTATACTAAAATTCTGCTAAAAAGTTCATTTCTTACTGGTTGTGTACAAAGTATCTACATAAACTTCACTGACATTGACGAGAAAACCAAACTGAATGGAGATGTGAGAAGAGTGGAGGGTGGAGCTGGCTATCCTAGAAGCTGGAAGGTTGGCTCTATAGAGCAAATCTTCTACCCATGAACTAGTGAGGAAGGAAAAAGAAATTTGAGCTAGTTTTTCTGTCACACCATAGAACTACAAAAGATAGGACCACAGTGTGTGAAAAATGCTTAGTTAAGATGAAAAGACTTTAAATTTGTACACTAAGATATTTTGAGAAAAAGAACAAGAGAAAGCACATTCAAATAACTTTTATTACAGTATGTTGTTATGATCCTTGTATTTGATTATCATTTCTTGTTGTTAATCTCTTACTGTGCCTGAACTTTAATTTATAAAATTATACTTTATCATAGGTATGTATGTATAGGAAAAAAACACAAAATACATAGGGCTTGGTACTATCCACAGTTTCAGCTGTGACTCCCTGGGGGTCTTTCAAGACCACTGGGGATCCTCAAACATATATCCATAGGATAAGGGAAACTGTTGTATTCTTGATTAGGGGGTTATTCTCTGCTTCATGACCAATGCCCACTTCCAGGGGCTAAGGTCTATGCGTGCATGCATGTGTGCATGCTAAATCGCTTCTGTCCTGTCCAACTCTTTGTGACCCTATGGACTGTAGCCCACCAGCCTCCTCTGTCCATGGATTCTCCAGGCGAAAATACTGGAGTGGGTTGCTATGCCCTCTTCTAGGGGATCTTCCTGACCCAGGGATCACACCTGAGTCTCTTATGTCTCCTGCGTTGGCACATGGGTTCTTTACCACCTGGGAAACCCAAGCCCTGTGTCAGCTATCTAACAATTACTGACATATTTTCAGGTTACCACAGTTTTTCTACCAAAAACACCACTTCAATCCTAGGAGTCTCTGTTATTTTTCCTTCTTCTGAAAAAATTTCTGTGTGCCTTCATTTTAGGGAAGGAAATGGTGACAGATCAGGAAGAGTGACTTGGGTTCTTTGAGGACTTTTGGCATTAATTTTTGTTCCTCCTTGTGGTGGTTCTCCCTAGTGCCCCACCCTCGTTCCATACTGGGCTCCATTCCCAAGTGCTAAGCCACTCACACTTCACTTGAATTTGCATGTTGTACATTAAGCTTCATACACATTTACTGTCTTTTGTTGAAAGTTGTATAGTCATTACAAGAATGAGGTTCCTCAAGTTATCTGTTTAGCAAGTACACTTTTTAGCTTTGGAGAAGGAAATGGCAACTTATGGCATTATGCAAATTTAGGTAGTTTTGTGAGTGACCGGTTCCAAAAAGGAAAAGGGGTACATCAAGGCTGTATATTGCCCCCCTGCTTATTTAACTTATATGCAGAGTACATCATGAGAAATGCTGGGCTGGAAGAAACACAAGCTGGAATTAAGATTGCCGGGAGAAATATCAATAACCTCAGATATGCAGATGACACCACCCTTATGGCAGAAAGTGAAGAGGAACTAAAAAGCCTCTTGATGAAAGTGAAAGAGGAGAGTGAAAAAGTTGGCTTAAAGCTCAACATTCAGAAAATGAAGATCGTGGCATCTGGTCCCACCACTTCATGTGAAACAGATGGGGAAACAGTGTTAGACTTTATTTTTTTGGGCTTCAAAATCACTGCAGATGGTGATTGCAGCCATGAAATTAAAAGATGCTCATTTCTGGGAAGGAAAGTTATGAACAACCTAGATTGCATATTCAAAAGCAGAGACATTACTTTGCCGACTAAGGTCTGTCTAGTCAAGGCTATGGTTTTTCCAGTAGTCATGTATGGATGTGAGAGTTGGACTGTGAAGAAGGCTGAGCACTGAAGAGCTGATGCTTTTGAACTGTGGTGTTGGAGAAGACTCTTGAGAGTCCCTTGGATTGCAAGGAGATCCAACCAGTCCGTTCTGAAGGAGATCAACCCTGGGATTTCTTTGGAAGGAATGATGCTAGAGCTGAAACTCCAGTATTTTGGCCCCCTTATGCGGAGAGTTGACTCATTGGAAAAGACTGATGCTGGGAGGGATTGGGGGCAGGAGGACAAGGGGACGACCGAGGATGAGATGGCTGGATGGCATCACTGACTCGATGGACATGAGTCTGAGTGAACTCCGGGAGTTGGTGATGGACAGGGAGGCCTGGCGTGCTGTGATTCATGGGGTTTCAAAGAGTCAGACACAACTGAGCGAGTGAACTGAACTGAACTGAACCATGATTCATGGGGCTTACCTGGTGGCTCAGCGGTACAGAAGCTGCCTGCAGTGCAGAAGACCCAGGAGATATGGGTTTCATTCTTGGACTGGGAAGATCCCTTGGAGGAGGGCATGACAACCCACTCCAATATTCTTGCCTGGAGAATCCCATGGACAGAGGAGGTTGGTGGGCTACAGTCCATGGGGTTGCAGAGCGTTGGATAGCTGAAGTGAATCAGCATGCATGAACACACCATGATTCACATATTGTGCAGTGGTAAGGAGTATTTTCCATTGAACGTTCTATATTAACCTTTATTTGTTTTAGCCAGTCCTATCCTAATGAAAATAACAATTAAGAAAATGGTATGGTATAGTCTGGACAATATACAAATAAATATTAGTGAAACATATTTGTGATTGGTCAAACATTACATTTCACATATCATACCACTGCCACAATAGAGCTACTTGAACTGGTTTGCTTTCTTTCGAGGACGCATATAAAAATTCTTTTTTTGATCTTGTATGGTCTCATTCATGTTAAGTTCAAGAATCAGCATTTCTGGTATATGGTAATGAAAATCAGAAGTTGTTCTTTATGAGGAATGGAGATTAAGTGCAAGGGGCCAGAGGAAACTGAGGTGATGGAACTATTCCATGTGTTGATTGGTTCCACAGATTTATACATTTGTTCAAACTTATTGAATTGTACACCTAAGATATGCACATTCAACTCTGGTAATTTTAGCCCATTAAAATGTGAAACATTTCTTAATATAACTGTAATATTGATTTGTGAAAGTATCAGCTGAATATTCATGCTATATCTTTTTAATTGCTTTAGTTATTTTTAAGACATTAGAAAGCTTCTTGAATTTCTGCTCTTTATTTGAATTTAAAACAATTTATTGGATGTAGTATTTTTCACTAATTCCTGATTTTATTTGATTTATTTAATGTAATTTATTTTCTTAAATTATTTTTATTTAACTAATGTAATTGTGTGTGTAACTTAATAGATATTCTAAGTATAACACTTTGCTTTTCCAATAGTACATTTTTCTATCTCTCACTTTTTGGACAAGCACCTTTTGCTGTTTTGGCAGAGCTTAAAATTCACTCCTATTCCTTCAACGTCCCTCACATAGAAAATGTGTTTTGTGTATTAGGCAACCTGGTGCTCAGTGCCTTCAGATATGACCTAAATCAAATCCCTTATGATTATACAGTGGAAGTCAGAAATAGATTTAAGGGACTAGATCTGATAGATAGAGTGCCTGATGAACTATGGAATGAAGTTTGTGACATAGCACAGGAGACAGGGATCAAGACCATCCCCATGGAAAAGAAATGTAAAAAAGCAAAATGGCTGTCTGGGGAGGCCTTACAAATAGCTGTGAAAAGAAGAGAGGCAAAAAGCAAAGGAGAAAAGGAAAGATATAAGCTTCTGAATGCAGAGTTCCAAAGAATAGCAAGAAGAGATAAGAAAGCCTTCTTCAGCGATCAATGCAAAAAAATAGAGGAAAACAACAGAATGGGAAAGACTCAGAATGGGAACAACAGAATGGGAATGCAGATCTCTGCAAGAAAATTAGAGATACCAAGGGAAAATTTCATGCAAAGATGGGCTCAATAAAGGACGGGAATGGTATGGACCTAACAAAAGCAGAAGATATTAAGAAGAGGTGGCAAGAATACACAGAAGAACTGTACAGAAAAGATCTTCACGAGCCAGATAATCATGATGGTGTGATCACTCACCTAGAGCCAGACATTCTGGAATGTGAAGTCAAGTGGGCCTTAGAAAGCATCACTACGAACAAAGCTAGTAAGGGTGATGGAATTCCAGTGGAGCTGTTTCAAATCCTGAAAGATGATGCTGTGAAAGTGCTGCACTCAATCTGCCAGCACATTTGGAAAACTCAGCAGTGGCCACAGGACTGGAAAAGGTCAGTTTTCATTCCAATCCCAAAGAAAGGCAATGCCAAAGAATGCTCAAACTACTGCACAATTGCATTCAGCTCACACGCTAGTAAAGTAATACTCAAAATTCACCAAGCCAGGCCTCAGCAATACGTGAACCGTGAACTTCCAGATATTCAAGCTGGTTTTAGAAAAGGCAGAGGAACCAGAGATCAAATTGCCAACATCCCATGGATCATCAAAAAAGCAAGAGAGTTCCAGAAAGACATCTATTTCTGCTTTATTGACTATCTAAAGCCTTTGACTGTGTGGATCACAATAAACTGTGGAAAATTCTGAAAGAGATGGGAATACCAGACCACCTGACCTGCCTCTTGAGAAACCTATATGCAGGTCAGGAAGCAACAGTTAGAACTGGAGATGGAACAACAGACTGGTTCCAAATAGGAAAAGGAGTACGTCAAGGCTGTATAGTGTCACCTTGCTTATTTAACTTCTATGCAGAGTACATCATGAGAAACACTGGACTGGAAGAAACACAAACTGGAATCAAGATTGCTGGGAGAAATATCAATAACCTCAGATATGCAGAAGACACCACCCTTATGGCAGAAAGTGAAGAGGAACTAAAAAGCCTCTTGATGAAAGTGAAAGAGGAGAGTGAAAAAGTTGGCTTAAAGCTCAGCATTTAGAAAATGAAGATCATGGCATCCGGTCCCATCACTTCATGGGAAATAGATGGGGAAACAGTGGAAACAGTGTCAGACTTTATTTTTTTGGGCTCCAAAATCACTGCAGATGGTGATTGCAGCCATGAAATTAAAAGACACTTACTCCTTGGAAGGAAAGTTATGATCAACCTGCTGCTGCTGCTGCTGCTGAGTCGCTTCAGTCTATATAGCATATTAAAAAGAAGGGATATTACTTTGCCAACAAATGTGATGGACAACAAATCACAACAAATCACAACAGATCACAACAAATGTGATGGGATTGGGGGCAGGAGGAAAAGGGGACGACAGAGGATGAGATGGCTGGATGGCATCACCAACTCGATGGACGTGAATCTGAGTGAACTCCGGGAGTTGGTGATGGACAGGGAGGCGTGGTGTGCTGCGATTCATGGGGTCGCAAAGAGTCGGACACGACTGAGCGACTGAACAGAGTGCTCAGTGTGATCCCAGGTAAACATTAGATCTTCTAAGTGACTTGACATTTTCTTTCTGGAGTTTGCTACATGCAACTAAGACCTTCCTGCACTTGTTTTGGAGAGATATCTGGGAAAATTACATTTGGAGTCCATTCTTTGAAAACATCATAATATAAGAGAAACATAAA
This sequence comes from Budorcas taxicolor, assembly GCF_023091745.1. Lineage (NCBI taxonomy): Eukaryota > Metazoa > Chordata > Mammalia > Artiodactyla > Bovidae > Budorcas > Budorcas taxicolor. The sequence goes on along the minus strand of NC_068918.1, from coordinate 16,345,613 downwards.
AGGCACTAAGTATAGAGAATATTGTTTTGCCAACCATCTCACAAGACAGGGCGGTTGCTGCCATATGGTTTTGTGATGGCAATAAAAATGATGATAGTGTTGGTGGTAATAATGCTAACTCTGGGCCATTCATTCTGCAGAATTCTTTTAACTATTGTTATTGCATTAATCTTCCTGACAGCTAAGGAAGATAGGTATCATTATTATTTCAAAGTATAGGAAGTTGAATATTAGAGAGGTTAATCAATGTGGCATGTCCTTGCATAGCTCTTCTAGTGAACTCTGTGTAAGAGATCCTCCTGAAAAATGGACCCACGTTCATAGAAAGTAAAGTGCAGACATCTGAGAAGTTCTATCCACCCCATTCTGCCAACTAACTCTTACAGCCTTTCTGTGTGATCAGATGAAAGCAGATAGCAAAGCAACTGCCAAGAAGAAGCTAGGGGACAATATTTGCAAAGAGAGGAAAGGCACTGAGACTCCAGAAAGAGACAAGAAAGTTATTTTTGGAAAAAAAAAAAAAAAAGGAAGTTTCCTCATAGGCTTTTCTTAGCAGAACTTGGATGTTTAGCTAAGTTTTATGTAGTGGGAGGAAATCTTGAAGAACCTAGTAGAGTCTCACTTACAGAACCTCATATTCATTTCCATTGATGATGGAAATCTAATATGAAAACAATAACAAATATCATAATAGAATTTAATTCTGGATTAGTATTATAAAAATCATAGTTTTTCAAGAATGCAGAGAAGGGGAAAACTTTTTTGGATGGACAGTTCCACAGCAGGCCCATGGTTATAAAGTTGATTGAGAATAGGGGAAGGAACATGCAGGAGAGTGGAAAGGAAGATGAGATTTAAATACCTGTTTTCAAAGACACTTTATGATCCACCACTGGGTAGCAGTACTCGAAAAAGCTTTCCTTTTCCTAAGATCTGGGAATGTGATTGTTGCTTTAATTCTGCACAGGGGAGTCAGCATGTGTTTGCAAAACTTATTAGAGGTGCATGTGTGTGGGGAAAACAAAACGAAACACTGTGCTGACAAGAGCTGTCTGTGAATGTCTATCTTTGGACTGGCTCCCTCCGCTCTTGGCCTCAGATTTCTGGCATATACAACTCAGGTCAAAAAATGTCATGGATAGGTTTAAAGTAAGTGTTTTTATTTGGTTACAAATATATTTCATCAAGTAAAACACCAAAAAATTTACTTTAGAACAAGTGGATAGCTTTCTTTCTTTTATTTTTTTCTTACTATGCCAATTCTTTTAGAAAGGATTTGTAATGTTTTTATATTTAAAATGTTTAGGTTTTCATTTGAAATGTAGTGTGAAACATTTGAAAAACAGAAATAAAAAAAAACAATCGAACACAGTCATGGTTTTCAAACATGACTCTGTTAATATTTTCTTGAATTTCTTTCCACTCTCATTTTACTAATGAAGAAAAATTTGGAGCGGCAGGAGAAGAATACATTCATTTTTGGAATCTATATGTTTGTGTGAATAGAGAAACTTGTGCACAAGGAAAGCATAGAAACTATTAATATTTGAAATCTTTTGTAAGACACTTATGTCTTTGTGTATAGAATATTGTTTGGAAATAATCATACCAAATTATTAACAGTGATTCTCTAAAGAAGGACGAAGTTTGGAATAGGGAGAAAGGAAATGTGTGTACACACATGCATACACACACATGCGTGCGCCTCTCATTGACAGTGGCATGTCCCACTTTTGAAGTTAAAAAAAGATTTTTTAAGCCATCCCAGCACCTGACACCATGACTGTGAATTTCTTTTCTGATCTAACAGTTTAATGTGACAGTAAAATCAATAGCTAAATATTCTATAACCTCTAAACATATTTTGAAATTAATGTCTATCTGAATATCACAACTAAGAACTAGTTGAGGTACATGAAAAATATTCTTTAGTAGAGCTGTACTCATCTTCACATCATTGTCTCAGTGAACTGAAGGATTAGCCTCTGTAAACACAGGCAAAGTCACTAATTAAAACAAATTGAGTATAAGATCAGTTGGATTAGTAGGAGTATGCAATGTGGCTAAAAAAATATTAAAGCTTTTTCATATTGTCAAATAGATGTATAACCCTACTAATTAAATTCTTCCAAATAAATGTGTCATAAATTATAATTTCTTCTTAGATGGAGAGATGATAAGGATACAATGATTCTTAACCAGGAATGATTTTGCGCCCCCCCCTCCCCCCGCCGAAGGCAGGGGCAATGTTAGGGGATATTTTTGATTGTCACAACTCAAGGAAGGTGCTAATAACATGATATACAGGACAGTCCCCTACAACAAAAAATTATCTGGTCATGAAGAATTATCTCCTTCTAGCCTCATCTCCAATTTAATTGTATTTATTTTCTTGATTTGTAAATGATCTTACACTCCCCTTTTAATTTTAATTTTGTTTTAGTTTGTGGCTATTTTTAAAATTTCAGGCTTTTAAATGTGTATTTTAAATTAGTAATACCCAGGATATAGGTATATGTGTGATAAATTGGACCTCATCTACACTATAGTTTAAGCTGTAAATTAGCAAAACTGTGGAAATGTGTATAGATAGCTTTAGAATATATGTGCCTTTGAGTCAGATTTCATCCTCACTTTAATTTTAAAGCTTAATTATACTGAATAATATATTGATGGCTTTGTATTCTAAGACCTCTTTCCAGATATATCCATTGACTTGCTCCAGTCTGAACCATCAGTTACTATCAAGGACTGATGTAGTTGTCATCCTGTGATTTCTTTTGATGGCCTTTCTTGGCTGAATTCATTGTCTTGTGAATCTTTCTCCATTCACATTTTTTGATGGACTCTCTCATTTTGATGGCATGTAACTTCAAGCACCTTGTTAAACATTATGGTAAATTTTCTGATCTTCCCAAAAGCCTTTATGGTAAATTATTAATTAGCTGGTATCTTTTTTAAAATTCCTCATTAAACATTCCTGCAAGATTTTCACATCTTTAATATTCTGAGATGCCATGATTTTTTAAAAAGCTTTTATTTATGTACTTATTTACTTTTAGAAATTTTTTATTTTTGTAAATGCTTCCAATTTTTTAAAGTCCTTCTTAACTTTTTTTTCATATCTTGCTGTTTATGTCATTCCTTTCTTTGAATGTAATTTTATCCTAATTAGAGGAATTTGGTCTTCCAGGATTCTCTTTTGTGCTTTGTATTGTAGATTTTTTAAAAATTTTGATTATATTTCATATCTCTTCCTTTCTATAAGAGTAAGATTTTAAAAGCTAATTATAGGTTCCATATATGCTGTTAGACATTTTCATTGGTGGACATTGCTTTGACAGGATTGAGAGGTGTGCTGACTTTGTGGGAGATTCCTACATAACCTAATAAAGAGATCTGTAGTCATAGGTTATTTGCAAGAAATAAAATTATAGCTGCTATGGTCTTCATCTAAAAGTGTGGGCAATGAGTGTATTTCTCATTTTCCTCTCCTGTTTTGGGAGTTGTCCCTAAAAATAGCCAAGTAGGCATGCTACAGTTAGTTAAAAAAAAATCTTGGTACCCAAAGCAATGGCTTCAAGCCTCTTTGGGAACCAAATTCACTATCATAGTTAAATGAAAGACTCAAATTTCTGGAGATGCCATAAGTCTTCTTAGCTACTTAACACGTGAAACACATTCACAACTGTTTTAACCCGTGGGTTCACTGGACTTGACATTTTCTTCCTATCCAGTTTTCAGAAGAATACTAATATTTAAGGAGACTTTTGAAATGCTGGTATACTACAATGAATATTTCTTTAAAAATACAGAGAAGACAAGCTTGAAAGTAGGAATAAAATATATTGGATAAAAAGGAAAGGAACATAATATCAATAACTGAATTCATAGGGAAAATTTTTTGTTCATGAAAATAGCAAACTAGAAGATCCATGTGACAGTGGGAGTTTTTCTGGTCTTTGCAAGCTTGCTCAGACTTCTCAAGTTTTCCTGACAAGTAGACGTAAACAATAAATATGCAATGATTTCCACTGTACATGGCAGTCACTGCTAAAGGGCTTTTTTAGATACTCACCTAGAGAATCAGGCTGTATATTTGGGGGCATAAATGACAGGTTACAGGAACAAGTAGTAGGCAAGAAAGAAAAAGGATTAGGCAAAACTTCTTTAGACACAGTTGAGAAAATCAGTTGGCTCATTTTTTAATTAGTTTTGGAGTGGAAGTGGGAATTTGGGGAGTCAAGGTGGAACCTCAGCAAAAGTTATAATCACAGAGGGTCAGACAGAGCTTCAATCTAGTACCCTGGATAGCTCCCAGAGATGGTAGTATCCCTAAAATCTAAGGTCTTATGGAGGTCTGAGGTTATTGATATTGCTGCATATCAGAAATATCAATAACCATAGATACGCAGATGATACCACCCTTATGGCAGAAAGTGAAGAGGAACTAAAGAGCCTCTTGATGAAAGTGAAAGAGGAGAGTGAAAAAGAGTGGCTTAAAATTCAACATTAAAAAAACTAAGATCATGGCATCTGGTTCCATCACTTCATGGCAAATAGACGGGGAAACAATGGAAACAGTGACAGACTTTATTTTCTTTATTTTCTTGGGCTCCAAAATCACTGCAGGTGGTGACTGCAGCTATGAAATTAAAAGACACTTGCTCCTTGGGAGGGAAGCTATGGCCAACCCAGAGAGCATATTAAAAAGCAGAGTCATTACTTTGCCAACAAGGGTCCATCTTGTCAAAGCTATGGTTTTTCCAGTAGTGAAAGTAGGACTATAAAGAAAGCTGGAATATAAAGAAAGCTGGACACTATAAAAAAAGCTGAACTGTGGTGTTGGAAAAGACTCTTGGGATTCCCTTGGACTGCAAGGAGATCAAACCAATCATTCTAAAGGAAATCAGTCCTGAATATTCACTGGAAAGACTGATGCTGAAGCTGAAGCTCCAAAATTTTGACCACCTGATGTGAAGAACTGACTTATTGGAAAAGACCCTGATGCTGGGAAAGATTGAAGGCAGGAGGAGAAGGGGATGTTAGAGGATGAGATGGTTGAATGGCATCATCAACTCAACGGACATGGGTTTGAGCAAGCCACAGGAGTTGGTCATGGACAGGGAAGCCTGGCGTGCTGTAGTCCATGGTGTCGCAAAGAGTTGGATATGACTGAGCTACTGAACTAAGGTCACTATTGGCTCCTCCTAGTTGAGGAAATTCTCTGCACGTACTCTATTTAGCCTCTAAGGTATGAATGATCATTTCTGTTAGGACCGAACAGGCGCCATGACAGGCTTCAGGGGGCCAAGGTAGGCCTAAGTCTCCTTTACAGCGGGGCTGAGTTATTGCCAAGGAGGAGCTGAGATCATCCTCTGCCGGCACCAGGACTCGACCAATCAGTGTACTCCCTGTAGCCTGGTTCAAGCTTATCAGGATGAGGATGAAAACCCCCTAAGAAAGCCCATGCACGTGAAAATCTAGCCAATTAGTAGATGCTAAGGAACTCTTGCAACCAATCCGCCCCTGCCAACTCCCTGTCTTTGTCTTAAACCTATAAATACTGCTGTAATTCAGGGCTCGGGGCCCTTGCTCCACTCCACTGCACTGGATGTGACTTGGGCCCTGGCTCGAGCTAGCAATAAATTCCCTTTTTGCATTTGTATTGCTGTGGATGTCTTTTTTTCTCAGCTGTGGGGACTTGGACTGCGGGCATAACATTTGGGGGCTCGTCCGGGATCCCCTGACTGAGAAGAACAACACCTTCCAGGCATAAGGGAAGCCTCACTGGGAGGAAGTATATCTGGATGCCAGCATCAGGTCAGGGGGCGAAAGAGTTGCCCGGCCAGCATAAGTCCGAGGCCCAGCATTCGAGCTGGAAGGCAGCTGGTTCTGTGAGCCATTCTGTAAAGGAACAGGGGAAAACGTTTTTCCCGATCCTGAGTCTGGTGGGCAGTGGACGCCCTTCGGTAAGGTAACTTTGGGGAACAGGACAACAGCAATCCGGGATAAACCTAGTTCAGTGTTTTTGGCTGATATTTGTTCATCTACTGTCTGTCGCTTGTCTCTGTGTGCCGGCACTGTGCTTGCTTTTTGTGTGTTTATTGTGGGTGTTGCCATCATGGGTCAAAGTTATTCTACACCACTATCTGTAATGACTGACCATTTTTCCGATTTTAAGTCCAAGGCTCAGAATCTATCAATGCTAGTAAAGAAGAGCAAGCTAAAAACCCTATGCTCATCTGAGTGGCTGACATTTCAGGTTGGCTGGGCGCCGGAGGGAACTTTCGGCCTGCCGGTCATCCAGGCTGTTAAAGAAAGAATAATGGCTCCGGACCCTCGGGGCCATCTGGACCAAGCTCCTTACATCCTAGTCTGGCAGAATCTAGTAGAAGACCCTCCCGTTTGGCTGAGACCCTTTATTCACAACCCCCCCAGTGTTTCTGTTCCACAGGTCCTGGTTGGTCATGGAGGCCTCTAAGGAAGAAGACCGGGAGGCAAGGGAGAGCCGGAAGAAACTGATACTCCAGGATTCTTCTCTATACCCTAGCCTGATTGATTTAGACACTGAAATCTTGCCTCCCCCATATATCCCGCCATCCTTGCTCCCGCAGGTACCTCAGGTGTCGTCCAGAGAACAAAGGGGGGACCCAGAACCCTTGGCTCTGCAGCAGGAGGGAGGGCCAGCCCAGGGAACTTGCGGAAGGACCCAAGGGGGTGGTGACTCGTTTAACTATGGGAGCTGAGAGGCCCCTTCGTCCACCATTCGAGCGCTTCCTGTCCGGGTCGGGCCGGCAAATCCTGACAGGGAAGGGACCTACCAATACTGGCCTTTCTCCACTAGCGACTTATATAACTGGAAAGCTCAAAACCCCTCTTTTTCTGAAAAGCCCCAAGGTCTCATTGATCTTTTAAACACTATCCTGTTTACTCACAATCCTACTTGGGATGATTGTCAGCAGCTGTTAGAGGTGCTTTTCACCATGGAGGAACGGGAGCGGATTCTGTCAGAAGCACAGAAACATGTTCCCGGAGTGGATGGGAGACCGACCACGCAGCCCCACCTAGTGGAGGAAGGGTTCCCTTCCATGTGGCTGAACTGGGACTTTGAACGCACTGAAGGTAGGGAGCGTCTCCGAGTGTACTGTCAGACTCTCAGGGCCGGCCTCCGGGCAGCCGCCAGGAAACCCATGAATTTGTCAAAGGTAAATCTGATAAGACAGGAGCCAAAAGAGAGCCCGGCAGCCTTCTGAGAAAGGTTAATGGAAGCCTTTAGGCAGTATACGCCCATGGACCCCCAGGCTGATGAGTCATGCGCAGCAGTTCTGTTAGCTTTTGTGAACCAGGCAGCTCCAGATATCAGGAGGAAGTTACAGAAGATAGAAGGGCTGGGGGAACTGTCAATACAGGATCTGGTAAGCACAGCTGAAAAAGTGTTTAATAACAGAGAGATCCCTGAGGAGAGGGAGGAACGGATTAGACGGGAAGAAAGAGAATATGAGGAATGGATTAGATGGGAGGAAAGGGAATATAGGGCTGAAGAAAACCGGAGAAATCAAAAAGAGCTGGCTCAGATCCTTTTTGTGGGGACGAGAAAGGGGCCCGAAGCCCCGAGAACTAAAGACACCCGGTCGGGAGGAAAGGAAAAACCAGCTAGACCAGCCCTAAAGAGAGACCAATGTGCTTACTGCAAAGAGCAGGGACACTGGAAAAATGAGTGCCCCAAAAGAGATTTGAAGAGAAAGACTGTAAGAAAGGAGGAATCTTCCTCGGGGACCCACGTCTTATATGCAGGGGAAGATAGTGATTATGGGGGTCAGGGCCCGGCCCCCCTCCCCGAGTCCTGGGTAACTATTCATGTGGAGGGGAAACGGGTTGGCTTCATGGTAGATACGGGAGCCCAATATTCGGTCCTCAATCAAAAATTTGGGTCAATGTCCAAAAAGACTAGCTTAGTCCAAGGAGCCACTGGGACAAAAAGATATTACTGGACTACTAAACGAAGAGTGGACTTGGGGGCCCAACGGGTGTCCCACTCATTTCTGGTTATACCAGAGTGCCCAGCTCCTTTATTAGGAAGAGACCTATTATCCAAAGTCAATGCACAAATCCACTTTGACTCTGGAGGGATATCGGTCATGGACAGGCTTGGACAACCAATTCATGTTTTATCTCTGGCACTGAGAGATGAATACAGACTGTATTCACCAAAGCCCCCTGCAACAGTGGGCCCTGTTATGCAACAGTGGATTCAGAAATACCCTCTGGCCTGGGCAGAGACAGCAGGAGTAGGACTGGCTAAGCAGAGACCTCCCATTGTTGTTGAATTAAAAGCAAATGCTACTCCCGTGAAGGTGAAACAGTATCCCATGAGCCAGGAGCCCCGGCAAGGAATTATGCCACACATACAGCGCCTCCTAAAGGCAGGAATTCTCAAAAAGTGCCGGTCCCCATGGAATACTCCCCTGTTGCCTGTGAAAAAGCCCAGGGGAGCAGAATTTAGACCAGTCCAAGAACTTTGTGAAGTCAACAAATGGGTGAATGACATTCATCCCACTGTCCCTAACCCATACACCCTCCTGAGCAGCTTGCCACCAGACTATGTCTGGTATACAATTTTAGACTTGAAAGATGCCTTTTTCAGCTTGCCTTTGGCCCCCCAGAGCCAGGAAATCTTCGCATTTGAATGGGCTGACGAGGATGGCCAAACTGTGGGGCAGCTGACCTGGACTCACCTCCCATAGGGATTCAAAAACTCACCGATGTTGTTCAATGAGGCTCTGGGCGAAGATCTCTGTGAGTATTGAAACAGCCACCCTGAAGTCGTTCTGTTGCAGTGTGTAGATGACCTAATGCTGGCCGCTACTACTAAGGAGGTATGCCTAAAGGCCACAGGCGATCTTCTCCAGACTTTGGGGACATTGGGGTACCAGGCAAGTGCGAAGAAGGCCCAAATTGCTAGACAGGAAGTCACTTATTTGGGATATAAAATAAAACAGGGACAAAGATGGTTGACTCAGGCTATGAAAGAGACTATTCTACAGATCCCTGAGCAAATGACTCCCTGGCATGTGAGAGAGTTTTTAGGGACTGTTGGGTACTGCAGGCTATGGATCATGGGGTTTGCTGAAAAGGCCTGGCCTCTATATGAAGGAAGCAGAAAAAATAAGAACCGGGTTTGGACTGAATCAATGAGGGGCATTTCAGGAACTTAGACAGGTGTTACTAGAAGCCCCAGCCCTTGCTCTCCCTGACCCAACTAAGCTATTTCAATTGTTTGTGGATGAAAAGCAGGGAGTAGGGAAGGGAGTCCTAATGCAGCAATGGGGACCTTGGAGACGGCCTGTGGCATATCTCTCTAAACGACTGGATCCAGTAGCTGCGGATGGCCACCTTGTCTCCATATCATCGCGGCCACTTCTCTCCTTGTCCATGATGCTGACAAGCTGACTTATGGACAGCATCTCCTGGTCTACACTCCTCATGCCATAGAGGGAATCCTCAAACAGCCACCAGGTAAGTGGATTTCTAATGCTTGCTTAACCCATTACGAGGCCCTGCTGCTGGATGCTCCCCGGATACACTTTCAAACACCTTGTTTTCTGAACCCTGCCACTTTGCTACCCATCCTGGAGGAGGACGGGCCCCTCCATGACTGTGTTGAAGTGTTAGCTGAGGTAACCGCTATACGAAAAGACCTCAGCGACTTGCCATTAAAAAACAGTGAGCTGGTATGGTTCACAGGTGGGAGCAGTTATATAAAGGATGGACAGAGAAAAGCGGGGGCAGCCATAGTAGATGACACTGGGAGGATCATTTGGGCTGAGGCCTTGCCCCTTGGAACATCAGCCCCAAAAGCAGAACTGATAGCTATGATACAAGCACTAGAGAGGGCAAAAGGAAAAAGAGTCACTATTTACACTGACAGCCAATATGCATTGGGCACTGTGCACATTCAAGGCCCCATATATAAAGAGCAGGGGCTTTTGACGGCGGAGGGAAAAGAGATTAAAAACGTACCTGAGATTCGCAGACTCTTGGCAGCGGTCCACTTGCCCCAGGCAGTGTCCATAGAGCGTGTCCCGGGACACCAGAAAGGAGAGGGTGTCAGAGCCCGAGGCAACCGTGCTGCCGATGCAGCAGCCCGTGAGGCAGCTGCTGGAGACCCCGAAGCCCATATACTGACTGTGGGATTGCCACCGCCGGGGTGGGAACACTCCCCCAAGCCCCATATACGCCCCCTCTGATTTACGCTGGGTGCAAGATAATACCACCCGTCCTGCTGGCAAAAACGGATGGTATCGGGACCAAGATGACAACCTGTTGCTTCCTGCCGATGTGGGCAGACATCTCTGTACCCATTTACATCAAACCACCCATTTGGGAGAGAAAAAGACTTTGACACTCCTACAAACAGCACAGCTGCGGTTTCCCCAACAGAAGAAAACCATACAGGATATAATCTGCACCTGCAAGGCCTGTCAGATGATGAGACCAGGAAAAGGACAGCACACAGGTGTAAGATATCGGGGGAGAAAGGCCAGGACATCATTGGGAGATAGATTTTACAGAGGTAAGGTAGACGGAATTGGACCCTGGGTACATTGCAACCACGTGCTACAGGCCACTCCAGAAGAACAAGAGAGGGCTCAAAGAGAATGGAAGTCAACACTGCATCCCTCCAATCCCTTAAAATTGAAGCTCGTCCAACAGCAGATCTCGGACAGATCACTCTGACTCTCCTGATGATGGCTGTCCTCCTCGACCCCAGAACTGCCAGCACTGACCCACATCAACCTGTCAAGATCACCTGGAGACTTCAAAATGGGCTGACACGAGAGGTACTCAATACGACCACCAAGACACATCCTCTGAACACCTGGTGGCCTGACTTATACTTTAACCTCAAGGACTTAGTGGACACCCCTTTGTCAGTGCCTCAGAGGTTTTTGGGCATGTCCTGGTCATAAAAGTAACAGGGAAACTTGTGGGGGTATACAACATTATTTCTGTAGGTCATGGAGCTGTGTGACTTCCAATGATGGGGTAAGGAAATGGAAAACTAGCAACCGAGATTTAGTCAACTTCTCCTTCACTCAGCCTTTGCCAAGAGATGAAACCGAATTCTATGATCAGGAAGATGAGACACCTAAAGATGAGATTGCTCAGGTAAAATTAACATTTAACCAGAAGTTGGCTATGCAGGAAAAGTCTTGGGTGTCTGGATTATCTTGGGGCTTCCAGCTACAGGCCGATGGGTTCAGCGTAAAACCTGGGGGAATCCTGCTTATGAGTCAGATCATAGAACCTATCCAAACCCAAAGTGTGGGCCCCAATCAGATCGAAAATCCGGGCCCACAAAGAGTGTTTAAGGCAGATCCGACTCAGAGGGCTACAGTTCTAAGCCCTACGCCCTCTGTTTCCCGACCAGGAGGCCAGCCTAATATAGCGGAGGCCCTCAACCCCTTGTCCCCCACCTCCAACCTGGAAACGTCGGACCCGTTATGGGATCTAGCTAAAGCAGCCTTTAAAGCCCTAAACCATTCTAACCCCAGAGCAACTCAATCCTGTTGGCTCTGCTACACTCTTCACCCTCCCTTTTATGAAGCAATAGGCCTAGATGTTTCTTACAACCTGTCCACCAGCTCAGGTCCACCTCAGTGTCACTGGAGAAAACATAGGGTCGGTCTCACTATGAGAGAAGTTTGGGGAAGAGGACTTTGCTTAGGTAAAGTTCCACTTGAAAAGGCTCCCTTGTGCACCCGAACAGTCAATCTCACAGAACTGGACCAAATAAAATGGATTGTGCCTGAGGCAGGGGGATGGTGGGTCTGCTCACATACCGGGCTGACTCTGTGTCTATATGCATCGGTCTTTAATCCGAATAGAGAGTTTTGTGTATTAGTGACTGTGATGCCCAAAATCTTATATTACCCAGAAGAAGTTATGTATGACTATTGGGCCAAGGAGACTATAGATCAGTTAGGGAAAAACAGAGTTAAGAGAGAGCCTATCACAACCATCACGCTAGCGAACATGTTCGGTCTCGGGATTGCCGGGGCAGGGACAAGAATAACATCCCTGACTATGCAAAATCAAGGATTCACTTCCCTACGAGCGGCAATAGATAAAGACATTACCTGTATAGAACAGTCGATCAGCCACCTTGAAGAATCCCTAACTTCACTGTCAGAAATGGTTTTGCAAAACAGAAGGGGCCTAGACTTGATCTCCCTACACCAAGGCGGATTGTGTGCGGCCTTGGGAGAAGAATGTTGCTTTTATGCAGACCACACTGGGGTGGAGAGAGAGTCCATGGCAAAAGTGAGAAAAAGATTAGCACAGCAGAAGAAAGAGCAGGAAGCCCAGCAGGGGTGGTTTGAGTCCTGGTTCCATCAATCTCCTTGGCTAACAGCACTAATTTCTACCCTACTCAGACCGCTTATTATACTCCTACTCATTCTAACTTTTGGCACATATATTTTAAATAAATTAATAACCTTTGTAAAAGAACATATCAGTACCGTTCAGGTAATGGTACTGAGGCAACAATATCAGGCAGTGTCTCAAAATGGAGAGGAAGATTCCTCTCAAGGATAAAAAGACAGGGGGGAATGTTAGGACCAAACAGGTGCTATGACAGGCTTCAGGGGGCCAAGGTAGGCCTAAGTCTCCTTTACAGCGGGGCTGAGTTATTGCCAAGGAGGAGCTGAGATCATTCTCTGCCGGCGCCAGGACTCGACCAATCAGTGTACTCCCTGTAGCCTGGTTCAAGCTTTTCAGGACGAGGATGAAAACCTCCTAAGAAAGCCCATGCACGCGCGAAAATCTAGCCAATTAGTAGATGCTAAGGAACCCTTGCAACCAATCCACCCCTGCCAATTCCCTGTCTTTGTCTTAAACCTATAAATACTGCTGTAATTCAGGGCTCGGGGCCCTTGCTCCACTCCACTGCACTGGATGTGACTTGGGCCCTGGCTCGAGCTAGCAATAAATTCCCTTTTGGCATTTGCACTGCTGTGGATGTCTTGTTTTCTCAGCTGTGGGGACTTGGACTGTGGGCATAACAATTTCCATTTCACCTGTTTTATTTTTTTCTCATCAAATTAGTTTTTCTCATTAAATTTGCAGGGCCAGATCGTCAGAGATGATCTTAACAGAATGTCTTGGCCTCCAAAGAATTTAGCAGATGTATTTGGAGAGAGAAAGAATATATTCTCCAAATAATGGGATGGTTTATCTTCTAGAGTTTTCTATTATTTGGGGTTATTACTTTTCATTTTGAAAAATGTACTCAACCTTACTTCAAATTAAGGCTAGATTTATTTTTGGTTCCTCTCTTTGGGAGACATGCAGGTAATATCTAGTGATTGAGAGGGTTTGGAGGAAAAAACCCTTATATGTAATGAAATTAATAATTCGATTGCTAGAGGGTAATTTGGAAATTCATATTTAAAAACCCATTTAAACAAGTAATTACTGTACTCCATATTAAGGAAATGATCATAGAATTATAAAAGGAGATACAGATATGAATATTGATGACAAATTTATAATGTCAAAAAATTCAAATTCTCCCCAGATTATTGGTAAAATAATATGGTACATTCAAAAAGACAATTAATTGGCAATGTAAGTATATATATGTGTACATAGATAAATAAATGATAGATAAACATAGAAAGATATTCACAACACATAGATTCATTCATAATGTATTTTAAAACATAGTAGTTTGTGTAAAAACCATAAAATGCACATATATATCTACATTATATGTTTATAACTAGGAGAAAATCATAAACAACATTCACCAAAATCTAAAAAATGATTGCTTCTATGGTAGGCTCTGCATGTTATTTACTTTATTTACTGTGTGTGATATTTTTCAACATTTTTACAGTAATAACATTAACTTTGAAGTAAATATTTTTTAAACAAGTATTTTATGTAAATTAGTGACTTGTTTTTTTCATTAAGCACTTATTGACCATATACTATTTTCTAGGCACTGACTTGGAATCAGCAGTTAAGGGATAAGCTCTGTCATATCATGAAATTTACCATCTAAAAAGAAGACAGGAAAAATACTTAGCAAAGATCACACATTAAAATGTGTAATAACAAATAATCAAAAGGTCTTTGGTGAATATGTAATAGGAGCAACAAGACCAATGGAAAAGGAGGGAGGCAGGGAAGAAGCTTTAATTTGTAGCATTTTCCAATTTATGTGATTTAAATACTTCCACATTGGCCAGTTTCAAGCTGCCAATATGTGGTTGCTGAACATGAAATTGAGAATAAATGTTCACAATTGAGTCTGGCGAACTCCAGTGATTTGGTTCCAACACACCAATGAAAGGCAAATCGAGGACAAGTGCTCTAGAGCGTAGGAGTGAGAGGGAGGATCAGGAACACTTAAAGGAAATGACATTTAAACTGAATCCTGAAAGTTGACTGAGGTATCAAGGAGAGAGAACAGTGGAAAGGTGCTGAGAGGAGGAAGAAATTGAGCTGAAGAATGGCCAGACATAATAGTCCCTGTGAGAACAATGGCGGCCTATACTGGGAAGCTGCCAACAGATTTTGAGAGACTTCAAGGCCTATTCAACTTAAATGGGAAGACTATGTTTCAAAACATACTTGACCTCTAAGTTTTCCTCCAGCTTCATTATGTTATGAATACCAAAAGTATTATCAAATTCAGGTAATCTAGATGCATGCATTTTGTCTGCATGCTACTTTTGTGTTGTTCAGCCGCTGTCATGTCCGACTCTTTGCAATCCCATGAACTGCAGCATGCCAGCCTTCCCTGTCCTTCACTATCTCCCGCTGTCTGCTCAAACTCATGTCCATTGAGTCAGTGAGGCCATCCAACCAGCTCATCCTGTCATCCCCTTCTCCTCTTGCCCTCAATCTTTCCCAGCATCAGACTCTTTTCCAGTGAGTTGGCTCTTCACATCAGGTGGCCAAAGGACTGGAGCTTCAGCTTTAGCATCAGTTCTTCCAATGAATATTCAGGACTGATTTCCTTTAGGATTGACTGGTTTGATCTCCTTACTGTCCAAGGAATTCTCAAGAGTCTTCTCCAGCACCACAGTTCAAAAGCATCAATTCTTTGGCTCTCAGCTTTCTTTATAGTCTGTCTCACATCTGTACATGACTCCTGAAAAAACCATAGCTTTGACTAGATGGACCTTTGTCGGCAAAGTGATGTCTCTGACTTTTAATATGCTGTTTAGGTTTGTCATAGCTTTCCTTCCAAAGAGCAAGAGTCTTGACTGCTCAATTTCTTGACTGCTATCACTGTTCACAGTGATTATGGAGCCCCCCAAAATAAAATCTGTCCCTGTTTCCACTTTTACCCTATCTACTTGCTGTAAATTGATGGGGGTGGATGACATGATTTTCATTTTTTGAATGTTGAGTTTTAAGCCAACTACGCTACCTTAATTACACTTAAGCTATTTCAAATCTAAACATTTTCATTAAGATGTTACATGGACATAAAGGGCAAAACAAAAGGCAGTTATTACCCAAATGTCCTCTCTTTGTGAGCCGCCTAAAGGAACAGTAGTTATAACAGCAAAAGAAAAAGGTTAAGGTTAATTGGTTATTTTTTTGTTCCTTTATAGAAAATATGAAAGAGGTCAGTAATGTATTAGCAGCAGCAGTAACAACATCAAAAAGAGACCAAAATTTAAATCTGAACAGCCTGCCAAGATTTTCTGTCTTCACACTCCCCCATCGCCCTCTCTCTTTCACTTCATCCCTCCCTCTCTCCCTCCATCCCTCCATCCCTTTATCCTCAGACAGATGTCACCCATTACCCTGTTCAAAAATTCAAGTACTCTAGCGGATGGAATGGTAGAGGAAGCCAGAAGTGTTTGCTACACTGGTCCTCACTTGGAGACTAAAAGCAAACAAAACTTTGATTGAATGGACGAAAAGAGGGGAAGTTAGATTTCTTCCAGTTTCTTTCCTAAGAATCATACTCTCCTCCCAACATAAAAGATTTTAATTACTTCATGTGTGAGCATAAAGGAATGTGACAAAATTGGAAGCCATTTATACTTATCTCCACAACAGATATTGGTATTATGTGTGGTATTAGTATTATGTATATGGCATATGGGGGGGAAAAGGATTCAGGTACTGATAATGTAACTTCTTAGATTCTTTGCTGACTTAGAATGTAGTCTAGTTTGGGGACAGAAGACAAAGTTCTTGCAGAATTTACATTTCTCCCCTTCTATATTCATGTAACCTTCGTTCAGTGTGTTAATATCCATATTTGTCCTAGGATGAGCTTCAGGATAGTTTGGGAAGCAGATCTTCCTAGAGATGTGATTCTTTTTGGATGTTTTTTTTACCATATCTATTTCATCAACATTGTTTAGAAAGAGACAGGGAATTCTAGAGACATAGCTGTTCATGCTGAGTTTCTTCAACTCTCATTTTCAGAGGCCGAAAAGAGGAGAGATTCGGGTAATTATTTTTCTCAGCTCCTAAGCAACTCCAGGCTAAGATAAGGGATTTTTAGTGCCATCATGTTCCATTATTAGTGGCTGCATTCAAAAAGCAAATTCTCAGCAGTTGGAGATGCTGGTCCCCAAATATTACAAAACGCTTGTGTGTGTGCTCAACTGCTCTGCCGTGTCTGACTCTGTGTGACCCATTATTAAAGCAATTTTTTTTAGTGCTTCCTTTACAACTTTTCTCAGTCTATCTTCTATCATTACAGACTTATATTCTGCTCTCAGTGGGAGCTACATCCACTTGATATACTGGGGAACAAAAAGGGGTGATTGTTTCAGAAGTGCACTCCATGTGATGCTTGGGTTAGTGACCTAGGCTAAATTCTCTGCATTTTGCTGCACGGTGCACTGACAGTGATTGTAACATTCCTCTGAGAAAGCCTGGCCGCTCTGAAGTCCTATGGCATTGTTTTCTAATGGATAGGATTAAAATTACCTCTGGGCAGCAGGGCTTCTGCCTCCCTTGTGGAGTTTGTTCTCCACCCAAGGGCAACAGGCTGAGGGTGAACAATGGGAGCTGAACACAGTCTGTCTTCCTTTAGCGGTAGCTCTGAGGAGGGTCTACATCTGCCTGGAGGTAGGTCCTCTGTGAGTCAGTGGGTGGTCTTGCAGGCCAGAAGGTGTCTTGGCCATCTCCCAGCTTGTTGGCAGAGATCCCCAATTAGGAATCTCAAATGAAGATAGATGAAGACACAGAGCCATTGGTACAGCTGCCTTGTTGGAGAGTACTTCAGTGAAGAAGTATCCAGGGAGAAGCAATGCTGAGCCTGAACGAACTAGAGAGCAGAGCTGAGACACCTTGCAGAGCCTGCTGCCGCTTATTAGAAATGGCTTACTAGAAATGAGGTGAAGCCTTCAGAGCTTAGACAAGGGTTCTGGATGCTTATGTAGTTCTATAGGGAGTCCGTTTGGAGACTCACTATTGCCTCTAATTATTCCTCTATGTGAGTCTCAAAAATCCTCCATGTTGAAACAGGAAGGAGGTGGAAGTGAGAACCCTTGGCTGTGTCAGCTGCTGCCTATTCAGATACATGACTTTTTCCTTCTTTAGTTTTAATTGAGAGGCACCCTTCTCCTAGAGTATCCTTGCCTGACAGAAGGAGACAAATGGCACTTCCCACTTTTTCCTAACATTCTAACCATGAACATGGATCTTTGTTAAAACAGCAAATTGATAAAATGGTCCAGGCTTGGGTTTGATGAGGTCCTTTGTTGATTAACTCAAGTGAAAAGAGAACAATGCTGACTATTCATAATATTATTTTTATCTGGATTATGTGCTAAATTATTACCTCATCAAAATATTGACAGAGCCCTTTGGTGGTAGGTGGTAAATCTGAGAAAATTCAGCTAACTTTTTAATGATTTTAATTCCCATACTATATGGTAGTGTAGTCGCTAAGTCGTGTCCTACTCTTGCGACCCAATGGACTGTAACCTGCCAGGCTCCTCTGTCCATGGGATTCTCCAGGCAAGAATACTGGAGTGGGCTGCCATTTCCTTCTCTAAGCCCATACTATAACTCAACTACTTCTTTCTTTTCCTCAGCTATTTTGTAGCTGTTGAGCTATGATGGCAGAGAATATAGAATTCACATAAAATGCTGTAGCATGAAATGAGAAAATTATAGGAAAATCCAAAATCAGAATACTGACACACTAACTAGACTGGAATTGGAAACAGGCCTTGGTTTTATCCTTCATTTTGTGCCAAACTTAAATAGGGTAAACTATGTTATAAACATAAATCATACATGAATGATGAGTACTCAGCTGGTTAAAACCAGAGTTTGTATGATTCAAAGCTATACTATAAATAAAAGGGATCTTCGTGTTATATGCAAGAATATTGTGCTTGCCAGACCCTCATTTGGAGACGTTATAAGATCATAAGATAGGTATCTCACCTTTAGTTTTCTAGCTGCCATATGATATGTTTGTGTGTAGTGGGGTATGGGGTTGAGGGGAGAGTATTATAAAAGAAGGCATGAAAAGTTCAACGTAAGTAATTTTAACTTGAGCTTTCTGTGGAAACTGCTGAAAAAGTTCAACTTGAATAAAAATGTAAACCTCTGAAATTTAAGTTTGTTCATTGTTATTGCTTAAGGGTGTCCTTATTATATCTGGCTATGCTTAAAATAACTATGAGAGGAAAGGAAGTAAGAGTGCACTTTTGATCTTAATATAAGAAGGAAAAAAATAAGGAAAAAAATCCATGTTCCTAAACTGCCCATAATAGGCAAAATATCATTAGTGTTTCCTGAAAGATAATCTTACTAAGTTGTCTGCCTGATTTTTTTCTGATTGATTTTTAGCTGCTATTTCTTAATTTATATTTCATGTGATACATCCATTTTCACAATAAATTACTCTAGAGCAGATCCTTCAACCATGCAGATATGAGTGTGGTCACGATCAGTATGGCTATGTTACATAAGAACAGTTGATTTAGTCATGTCATGATGTCCGTCTAGTCAAGGCTATGATTTTTCCAGTGGTCATGTATGGATGTGAGAGTTGGACTATAAAGAAAGCTGAGTACCGAAGAACTGATGGGTTTGAAATGTGGTGTTGGAGAAGACTCTTGAGAGTTCCTTGGACAGCAAGGAGATCCAACCAGTCCATCCTAAAGGAGATCAGTCCTGGGTGTTCATTGGTAGGACTGATGTTGAAGCTGAAACTCCAATACTTGGGCCACCTGATGCGGAGAGCTGACTCATTTTAAAAGACCCTGATGCTGGGCAAGATTGAGGGTGGGAGGAGAAGGGGATGACAGAGGATGAGATGGTTGGATGGCATCACTGACTCAATGGACATGGATTTGGATAGACTCAGGAGTTGGTGATGGACAGGGAGGCCTGGCGTGCCGTGGTTCATGGGGTTGCAAAGAGTCGGACACAACTGAGCAACTGAGCTAAACTGATGTAGCATTTATTACTATCTGATCTTTTGCTAAAAATATGTCCTTATGGGCATCTATGATATATGGTAATCACTATTAAGTATGGCATATGAATTTATATTTTGACACGTGGATTTTAAAAGGAACTTGTCAGTTCTAAAGCATGGAAAATTCTCAAGCCATATGTTTAGGGATGAGCAATTTTCATCTAGCAGAGAACCACAAGTGATTTATTATTCAAGGCTTGACTAAGTAATGCTTCCCTGCATTAAATATTAAATATGTTATGAGAGATGTTGAAATAAGTAAGATACTTCATCTATAGCCAAGACGTTCACAATACTGTGGGCATGATGAGTGCTATTGTGAAAACTGATGATGGAGGGGATGATAATGAAAAGGAGGAGTAAGAAAGGAAAGATAAAGAAGATATAGCAGACACTTACTATATACCAACCACCAAACTAAATTCTTCACTTGCATTATTTCATTTTTTTTTCCCTTCTAATGCTGAGATGAGGAAGACTCTCTCATCATTTTCTTTTTTACAGATGAGAAAACTGAGATTTCAAAGATAAATATTTTCCTTAGGGTTACAAAATTAGTGATATAATTTCATAACTTAGATTTAAATTCATGCTATATAATACCTCTATCTTTCTCATTATGATATCATGATTAAGAGAACAGAGACCATGGTGTTAGACCCCTAAGGCAGTTATGCCTAATTGCCAACAGATCTGGGTGGTCTAGTTTCTATGTTCTATCACTGTCTTACCTAATATGTGCTTGTTGGTTCATTACAAAATCTTTCCATGCCCTTTAAATAACATTGATTTTTAAAATTTCATTCAGTATACATAAAGCGTTGGGGAAAACTGAGTTAAAATTAGAAAAGAAAAAAAAATTGATGCATATATTTGGCAGTTGTCCTATTTGCTCCAGTAAGATAAGGTAGAAATTGTTCCTTGTGCATTGGCCCTTAACTGAAAGCCTTTATTGAGTTACTGTGCTCTCTAAATTTTCATAAAGGCTGTAGTTTTGGACCCACCATGTGGTAAAATTTATTAAGCAAAAAACATGACTCTTGGTGTTGAAAGCTATATTGGGACAGCCAAGCAGGTCCTTGTACGTCCTAGCCATGCCAATAAATCCAGCCAGAAAATTCTTTTTCATAGTTGCATGAGTAACTGGTATTTTAAGAAGACACCCACACAGAGGGGAGAGGTAGAAGGGAAAATCAGATTTGCAAGGGCTCAATAGGGGAGTTTGCTTTTTCTGTTAAGCTCCACCTGCAGTCTAAGCAAGAGGGTCGGTGCCGAGTCTGCAATAGCACCGCATGCTTCCTTTATGTATTGTGTGGGATCTGATAAATTTTCAGGATCCAGTCCAGCTGTGCTCTCATCACATTGATTTAATGGCCCTTAAGAGAAACCATAAAAGTGCTTTCTGGTTAGTGGGGCCCAGCTGTTTCTCGTAGTATTGCATAAGACAGCAAGCTGAGTTAGCTATAGATTAATGATATTAAAAATTCAAGTTTTTCCATGTCGTTTTCTTTCCATTAAAAAGAAGACTTAAGCAAATATGTGATTTGCTAAATTAGGTTATCATGCCCAAAGGGAAAGGATCCACAGAGATGATCCAATTTGATCTGAATAAGTTCATCAAGGCCTCCAAATAAACACTGAATCATATTAACATATCCAGTATACGTATGAATACGTGTGTGTGTGACTGTTCCCAAAAGGTGATGTGAAAGTTGACGGCTGGAAGGAGGGCTCTGTTTTCATTACCAGGCAACAGTGCAAAAAGGCAACAAAATTATTTGGGGATTATCAGGATCTCTGATAAGGTTAAGAGCACTGAAAGTCAGTATGAAATGAATAGACATGTAGATCTACAGTGTCATTCATGTCATGAGAGACCTTTGGTTTTCTGCAAGCAGAAGTGTGATTGCACTACCAGGCAATTCGTTAAGTATTAAGCCTGGGTATGAAACAGACTATACTGAAAATGTTTCTGTTCAGAAGCAGACATGAAGCTCTTAGAGCTTTTGTACTTTAGGGACTTTCAGGCAACAGACTACTCAGAAATAAAATGTTCTCTCACCTCTATTTAAACAATAAAACTCCAGGGGTTGGGGAGAGCTAGGAAAATGTTAATTCTAAAGCCACGAGTTTTATATTTTACTAAATTACAGATCCTAAATTCAAGGAGTACAGCACGTGCACATGCTAAGTCACTTCAGTTGTGTCCAACTCTTTGCAACCCTATGGACTGTCGCCCGCCAGGCTCCTCTGTCCGTGGGATTCTCCAGGCAAGAATACTGGAGTGGGTTATCACGCCTTCCTCCAGGGGATCTTCCTAACCCAGGGATTGAACCCACATCTCTTATGTTTCCTGCATTGGCAGGTGGGTTCTTTGCCAGTAGTGCCACCTGGGAAGCCCACAAGTACAGCATAAATTCACCGAAATTAGAAGTCAACACAGAAACAAATGACTGGAGAATTACAACTATTGGTGTAATTTTTGGTGATCATCTGTGATCGCAGTAAAAGGCCACGTGGAAATGGTTCATTGTGGTTGTAGGGTTATACAACATGAAAAACCCTGCATAGAAAACTGTTGCACTTTTGAAATACCTGTAGTTTAGATGGGAAAAGAATTAGTTTTATGTTATCAGTGAAAAGAAAAAGATTTTGCTAGGTAAAATACAATATTTTCAGAAAGAGCTCTTAAAACAATTTAGAAGCATCCATTTAAATATAGAGCTTGATAAGATGCAAACTATAATATATAGAATGGATAAAACAAGGTCCTACTATATAATATAGAGAACTATATATATTCCTGTAATAAACCCTAGTGGAAAAGACTCCACAGAAGAGAAAAAGTATATTTATCTATATTTAAAACAATCACTTTGCTGTACAGCAGAAACTAACACAACATTGGAAATCAACTATAGTTCAATAAAATAAAATGCAGAGTTTGATATACATTCTTATCTACCCATTGATGGGAAGCTCCAGTACTTTGGCCACCTGATAAAAAGAGCCAGCTCATTGGAAAAGACCCTGATGCTGGGAAAGATTGAAGGCAGGAGGAGAAGGGAAAGACAAAAGATGAGATGGTTTGATGGTATCACTGACTCAATGGACATGAGTTTGTCTACAATGCGGGAGACCTGGATTTGATCCCCAGGTCGGGAAGATCCCCTGGAGAAGGGAATGGCAATCCACTCCAGTACTATTGCCTGGAGAATCCCATGGACAGAGGAGCCTGGTAGGCTACAGTCCATGGGGTCGCAAAGAGTCGGACACGACTTAGCGACTTCACTTTCACTTCACTTGAGCAAACTCCCAAGAGATGGTGAAGGACAGGGAAGCCTGATATGCTGCAGTCCATGGGGTCACAAAGAGTTGGACCTGACTGAGCGACTGAACAAAAACACCCATTAATGTGAATGTGTTCCCTGTAATAACCCTTTGATAGTTTATTTCAAATCTTTATTAATTTTAAAACATCTAAGTTATATATTTCAATTTTAAGAATTCTTTGCTCCACAAGTATAAATATTAAATATAGTTCTGTGTTTTTTAAAGGTTGTTCAGGGATTAAGTTAGCTGTTTTAAAACATACCTGCTCTACATTGATGGGATGGTGGTGATGGTGGTTTAGTCTCTAAGTCATGTCTGCCTCTTGTGACCCCATGGACTGTAGCCCACCAGGCTCCTCTGTCCATGGGACTTTCCATGCAAGAATACTGGAATGGATTGCCATTTCCTTCTCCAGGGGATCTTCCTGACCCAGGAATCGAACCTGGGTCTCCTGCATTACAGGATAAGATATGTAATTAATTAAAAAAAAATTGGGGGCTCGCCCTGCAGCTTGTGGAGTCTCATTTCCCAACCAGGGATCAAACCTGGGCCCCCTGCAGCAGGAGTGCAAAGTCTTAGCCATTTGACTACCAGGGAGATCCTAGGGTATATAGTTATAAGGAAATCTATGGACCTGTTCCTCAGATGGAGAACAAGTGCCATATTTGTATCCTTATGACAGAAAGTGAAGAGGAACTAAAAAGCCTATTGATGAAAGTAAAAGAGGAGAGTGAAAAAGTTGGCTTAAAGCTCAACATTCAGAAAACTAAGATCATGGTATCCGGTCCCATCACTTCATGGGAAATAGATGGGGAAACAGTGGAAACAGTGGCAGACTTTATTATCTTTTGGGGCTCCAAAATCACTGCAGATGGTGACTGCAGCCATGAAATTAAAAGACGCTTACTCCTTGGAAGAAAAGTTATGACCAACCTAGAGAGCATATTGAAAAGCAGAGACATTACTTTGCAAACAAAGGTCCATTTAGTCAAGGCTATGGTTTTTCCAGTGGTCATGTATGGATGCGAGAGTTGGACTGTGAAGAAAGCTGAGCACCGAAGAACTGATGCTTTTGAATTGTGGTGTTGGAGAAGACTCTTGAGAGTCCCTTGGACTGCAAGGAGATCCAGCCAATCCATGCTAAAAGAGATCAGTCTTGGGTGTTCTTTGGAAGGAATGATGCTACGGCTGAAATTCCAGCACTTTGGCCACCTCATAAGAAGAGTTGACTCATTGGAAAAGACTCTGATGCTGGGAGGGATTGGGGGCAGGAGGAGAATGGGACGACAGAGGATGAGATGGCTGGATGGCATCACCAAGTCGATGGACGTGAGTTTGAGTGAACTCTGGGAGATGGTGATGGACAGGGAGGCCTGGCATTCTGCGATTCATGGGGTCACAAAGAGTCGGACACGACTGAGCGACTGAACTGAACTGAACTGAAGCATGATTCAAGGTCATATATATCTATCAGTGTTTTTCCTCTGACCAGTTGAACAGAAACTTTGAGTTCTTCACAGACACCTACGCACAGAAGTAGAGCAAGAGAGATGCTATTACTAGGGGTGTTTTAAGGTCAGTATTTCAGTAGCTGCTGTTTCTAATTAAGTATCATGTACACCAGTTCCTCTCTACTGAACAACATTAGCTTGAAATATCAAAGGCCTGGTGGCCTAAATAGACAATAACCAATATCTTAACTGCGCCAGATACTTCTGTGGGAAATGCTAAGCCATGTCAATATTTGCCATTGTGACAGTTCTAGCCAATACTCTACAGGCAGAGTCGCATTGCTTGGTCACGATGTGGGAGTGGTGAGAATGTGACATCCCTCTGTTTGTTGAATTGCCAACACAGTCAAGTTTTTCTTTGCCACCAGGAGCAGTGCAACTTGGTGTCTCTGTAGTTCTTTGTGGTTTGCGTTTGGTCCTAAATTCAGAGCCCAAGAGAAGAAAGTTGTTGGCAATCACCAAAATGCAAGTCAGAAAGTTTGCCAGGTTGCTGTAATGCAGGCTTCTATTTTACTTCAGAGTGAAAATGTAATATTCCTTGAAAGTCTGTTACAGAGCAGTTTATTATGGTTATCTTATGAATGATGGGTTCTGAAAAATAATGTTTGTGTTACATATTTCTGTGGCTATTTCAGAAAATGCATTACAAGAGGCAAACAGCCAGCAGCATGGATCATGCTTAAGACTAAGCTAAAAGTAAAACTGGTTCAGCACAAACTGAGCTTTTGTTTATGTCTTTAGGTCAAAGGTAAAAGGCTGCATAGTGTAGAGCATTCACTTTGGGGAAGGGTGCCTGGACTATTCTGTAAGAGCTTTTTCTTTCTCTCTTTTGCCCACTTTGGGCAATGGGATCATTTTGAAATTTTTCTAGTGAGTATTGCTTTATGAGCTCATTTTATTTTTTTTCTTTATTTTTTTAATTTTTATTTTTACTTTATTTTATTTTACAATACTGTATTGGTTTCAGCATACATTGACATGAATCTGCCATGGGTGTACATGAGCTCCCAAACATGAACCCCCCTCCCACCTCCCACCCCACATCATCTCTCCGGATCATCCCCGTGCACCAGCCCCAAGCATCCTGCATCCTGCATCTTGCATCAAACATAGACGCGATTTGTTTCTTACATGATAGTATACATGTTTCAATGCCATTCTCCCAAATCATCGCACCCTCTCCCTCTCCCTCAGAGTCCAAAAGTCCACTCTACACATCTGTGTCTCTTTTGCTGTCTCGCATACAGGGTCATCGTTACCATCTTTCTAAATTCCATATATATGTGTTAGTATACTGTATTGGTGTTTTTCTTTCTGGCTTACTTCACTCTGTATAATCGGCTCCAGTTTTATCCATTTCATTAGAACTGGTTCAAATGTATTCTTTTTAATGGCTGTGTCTGCGTAATACTCCATTGTGTATATGTACCACAGCTTTCTTATCCGTTATGAGCTCATTTCAAAAACCTGAAATAATAAGGAAAATCACAAGAAGGAAAGGAAAGTGAAAATCTAATCATACACATGCAATTATTCTTACCATGTTGATGTATCTCCTTCCAATAAAGTTTTTTTGTATATAGGCTTTAAAAACATATGATCATGATGATATCAGATTGCTACAGCATTAATTAGTCTGGAACTAGATTAATTTTTCATTTATCACTAAGTTACAAGCATTTTTCATTTGTAAAATAGGTGCTTCCAGATTCTAACATTAATACTCAAATATTAATAGCTCAGAATCTGACATTTTTCAATTAGTAGGAAGTCTTTGAGCAAGCTCCATTCTCCAGGTAGTTCTGGGGTCCAGGAAAAATGCTCATATGTTCTCACATGCATCCTGTTCATCAACTGTCACGTTAATGCTCTATCCACTCTAGGCCACTACCCATTACTGCTTTCTCTTATCATCTTGTACTCAGCATTTCCAGCCTGCATTAATGTTGTCCTGACTGCCACACCTCAAGAATGAATACATGCTAAATTTCCAAAATAAGAATTAATACCAGGCAATTAACAAGTAATAAAAGTTTGTTAGAATTTGAGGTTTACCAGAAAATGCAATGCAAAAAGGAAAGGAAATTTTAAAATATTTAAAAGGCTCAGTTCAGTTCAGTTCAGTCACTCAGTCGTGTCTGACTCTTTGCGACCTCATGAATTGCAACACACCAGGCCTCCCTGTCCATCACCAACTCCAGGAGTTTACCCAAACTCATGTCCATTGAGTCGGTGATGCCCTCCAGCCATCTCATCCTCTGTCATCCCCTTCTCCTCCTGCCCCTAATCCCTCCCAGCATCGGAGTCTTTTCCAATGAGTCAACTCTGCATGAGGGGGCCAAAGTATTGGAGTTTCAGCTTTAGCATCAGTCTTTCCAATGAATGCCCAGGACTAATCTCCTTTCGGATGGACTGGTTTGATCTCCTTGCAGTCCAAGGGACTCTCAAGAGTCTTCTCCAACACCACAGTTGAAAGAATCAATTCTTCGGCGCTCAGCTTTTTTCACAATCCAACTCTCACATCCATACAAGACTACTGGAGAAACCATAGCCTTGACTAGACGGACGTTTGTTGGCAAAGTAATGTCTCTGCTTTTCAATATGATCTCTAGGTTGGTCATAACTTTTCTTCCAAGGAGTAAGCGTCTTTTAATTTCATGGCTGCAGTCACCATCTGCAGTGATTTTGGAGCCCCCAAAAATAAAGTCTGACACTTTTCCCACTGTTTCCCCATTTATTTCCCATGAAGTGATGGGACCAGATGCCATGATCTTCCTTTTCTGAATGTTTAAGCCAACTTTTTCACTCTCCTCTTTCACTTTCATCAAGAGGCTCTTTAGTTCCTCTTCACTTTCTGCCAGAAGGGTGGTGTCATCTGCATATCTGAGGTTATTGATATTTCTCCCAGCAATCTTGATTCCAGCTTGTGCTTCTTCCAGCCCAGCGTTTCTCATGATATACTCTGCATATAAGTTAAATAAACAGTGTGACAATATACAGCCTTGATGTACTCCTTTTCCTATTTGGAACCAGTCTGTTGTTCCATGTCCAGTTCTAACTGTTGCTTCCTGACCTGCATATAGGTTTCTCAAGAGGCAGGTCAGGTGGTCTGGTATTCCCATCTCTTTCAGAATTTTCCACAGTTTCTTGTGATCCACACAGTCAAAGGCTTTGGCATAGCCAAGAAAGCAGAAATAGATGTTTTTTCTGGAACTCTCTTGCTTTTTCCACGATCCAGCAGATGTTGGCAATTTGATCTCTGGTTCCTCTGTCTTTTCTAAAACCAGCTTAAATATCTGGAAGTTCACGGTTCACATGTTGCTGAAGCCTGGCTTGGAGAATTTTGAGCATTACTTTACTAGCGTGTGAGATGAGTGCAATTATGCAGTAGTTGGAGCACTCTTTAGCATTGCCTTTCTTTGGGATTGGAATGAAAACTGACCTTTCCCAGTCCTGTGGCCACTGCTGAGTTTTCCAATTTAAAAGGCTACTTAATAATATACTGAGGAAAAGAATCCAGAATTTCTTAATTATATGCCTGTTGTTGAGCATTTGGGTTGTATTCAACTTTTTGCTTTTAAAAATAATTCTCATATTTCTGTGATGTAAAACTTTCATAATTCTATTTTACATATCATCTCTGTGCAGAAAATATTCTTAGCTTTTAAAATCTACCAGCACATTTTGTGGGAATGAAGTCCCAGGGAAAACATTTCTAGTTTCACTTACTTTAATAATTAGCAATACTTTATATGTTCTTCTCTTGTGTTGTTGGAAGGGGGTGTTTGCTATGACCAGTGCATTTTCTTGGCAAAACTCTATTAGTCTTTGCCCTGCTTCATTCCACATTCCAAGGCCAAATTTTCCTGTTACTCCAGGTGTTTGTTGACTTCCTACTTTCGCATTCCAGTCCCCTATAATGAAAAGGACATCTTTTTTGGGTGTTAGTTATAAAAGGTCTTGTAGGTCTTCATAGAACCATTCAACTTCAGCTTCTTCAGCGTTACTGGTTGGGGCATAGGCTTGGATTACTGTGGTATTGAATGGTTTGCCTTGGAAATGAACAGAGATCATTCTGTTGATTTTGAGATTGCATCCAAGTACTGCATTTCGGACTCTTCTGTTGACCATGATGGCTACTCCATTTCTTCTGAGGGATTCCTGCCTGCAGTAGTAGATATAATGGTCATCTGAGTTAAATTCTACCACTCCAGTCCATTTTAGTTCGCTGATTCCTAGAATGTCGACGTTCACCCTTGCCATCTCTTGTTTGACCACTTCCAATTTGCCTTGATTCATGGACCTGACATTCCAGGTTCCTATGCAATATTGTTCTTTACAGCATCAGATCTTGCTTCTATCACCAGTCACATCCACAACTGGGTATTGTTTTTGCTTTGGCTCCATCCCTTCATTATTTCTGGAGTTATTTCTCCACTGATCTCCAGTAGCATATTGGGCACCCAATGACCTGGGGAGTTCCTCTTTTGGTATCCTATCATTTTGCCTTTGCATATTGTTCATGGGTTTCTCAAGACAAGAATACTGAAGTGGCTTGCCATTCCCTTCTCCAGTGGACCATGCTCTGTCAGACATGGACATAACCAGATGGTCAACACCGAAATCAGATTGATTATATTCTATGCAGCCAAAGATGGAGAAGCTCTATACAGGAGCTTCTCCAGGAACTGACTGTGGTTCAGACCATGAACGCCTTATTACCAAATTCAGACTCAAATTGAAGAAAGTAGGGGAAACCACTAGACCATTCAGGTATGACCTAAATCAAACCCGTTATGATTATCAGTGGAAGTGAGAAATAGATTTAAGGGCCTAGATCTTATAGATAGAGTGCCTGATGAACTATGGAATGAGGTTCGTGACATTGTACAGGAGACAGGGATCAAGACCATCCCCATGGAAAAGAAATGCAAAAAAGCAAAATGGCTGTCTGGGAAGGCCTTGCAAATAGCTGTGAAAAGAAGAGAGGCAAAAAGCCAAGGAGAAAAGGAAAGATAGAAGCATCTGAATGCAGAGTTCCAAAGAATAGCAAGAAGAGATAAGAAAGCCTTCTTCAGCAATCAATGCAAAGAAATAGAAGAAAAAACAAAATGGGAACGACTAGAGATCAAGAAAATTAAAGACACCAAGGGAACATTTCATGCAAAGATGGGCTCGATAAAGGACAGAAATGGTATGGACCTAACAGAAGCAGAAGATATTAAGAAGAGGTGGCAAGAATACACAGAAGAAGTGTACAAAAAAGATCTTCATGACCAAGATAATCATGATGATGCGATCACTAATCTAGAGCCAGACAACTTGCAATGTGAAGTCAAGTGGGACTTAGAAAACATCACTATGAACAAAGCTAGTGGAGGTGATGGAATTCCAGTTGAGCTGTTTCAAATCCTGAAAGATGATGCTGTGAAAGTGCTGCATTCAATATGCCAGCACATTTGGAAAACTCAGCAGTGGCCACAGGACTGGAAAAGGTCAGTTTTCATTCCAATCCCAAAGAAAGGCAATGCCAAAGAATGCTCAAACTACCGCACAATTGCATTCATCTCACATGCTAGTAAAGTAATACTCAAAATTCTCCAAGCCAGGCTTCAGCAATATGTGAACCGCGAACTCCCTGATGTTCAAGCTGGTTTTAGAAAAGGCAGAGGAACCAGAGATCAAATTGCCAACATCCGTTGGATCATGGAAAAAGCAAGAGAGTTCCAGAAAAACATCTATTTCTGTTTTCTTGACTATGCCAAAGCCTTTGACTGTGTGGATCACAAGAAACTGTGGAAAATTCGGAAAGAGATGGGATTACCAGACCACCTAACCTGCCTCTTGAGAAATCTGTATGCAGGTCAGGAAGCAACAGTTAGAACTGGACATGGAACAACAGACTAGTTCCAAATAGGAAAAGGAGTACATCAAGGCTGTATATTGTCACCCTGCTTATTTAACTTCTATGCAGAGTACATCATGAGAAATGCTGGACTGGAAGAAACACAAGCTGGAATCAAGATTGCCGGGAGAAATATCAATAACCTCAGATATGCAGATGACACCACCCTTATGGCAGAAAGTGAAGAGGAGCCAAAAATCCTCTTGATGAAAGTGAAAGAGAAGAGTGAAAAAGTTGGCTGAAAGCTCAACATTCAGAAAAGGAAGATCATGGCATCTGGTCCCATTACTTCATGGGAAATAGATGGGGAAACAGTGGAAACAGTGTCAGACTTTATTTTTTTGGGCTCCAGAATCACTGCAGATGGTGACTGCAGCCATGAAATTAAAAGAC
Source organism: Budorcas taxicolor (assembly GCF_023091745.1). NCBI lineage: Eukaryota > Metazoa > Chordata > Mammalia > Artiodactyla > Bovidae > Budorcas > Budorcas taxicolor. Next base: position 16,314,982 of record NC_068918.1, on the reverse strand, counting down.
GCTTACTCCTTGGAAGAAAAGTTATGACCAACCTAGAGAGCATATTGAAAAGCAGAGACATTACTTTGCAAACAAAGGTCCATTTAGTCAAGGCTATGGTTTTTCCAGTGGTCATGTATGGATGCGAGAGTTGGACTGTGAAGAAAGCTGAGCACCGAAGAACTGATGCTTTTGAATTGTGGTGTTGGAGAAGACTCTTGAGAGTCCCTTGGACTGCAAGGAGATCCAGCCAATCCATGCTAAAAGAGATCAGTCTTGGGTGTTCTTTGGAAGGAATGATGCTACGGCTGAAATTCCAGCACTTTGGCCACCTCATGTGAAGAGTTGACTCATTGGAAAAGACTCTGATGCTGGGAGGGATTGGGGGCAGGAGGAGAAGGGGACAACCGAGGTTGAGATGGCTGAATGGCATCACGGACTCGATGGACGTGCGTCTGAGTGAACTCCGGGAGATGGTGATGGACAGGGAGGCCTGGCGTGCTGCGATTCATGGGGTTGCAAAGAGTCGGACACGACTGAGCGACTGAACTGAACTGAACTGAACTCATATGTTCTATTTCCACTTGAGCCAATTTGATAAATTATATTTTTGTAGGACCTTTACCCTTTTATTCAGCTTTAAATCTTTTTTAATTTACTGGCTTAATTTGTAGTATTCTATTAACCTGTTTATCAGCTGTAATTCTTACTTCTTACTTTTTATGTTCAATATTATGTGTGTGTAGCTTTTTAAATTTTTTTAGATTTTAAATCAGTTTCCCCAGAATTTTATTAGTTTTGCTATCAAAATTTATGGCTTTTAAAAGTATTTTATTAATTTCTGCTCTATTTTTATTATTTCCTAGTACTACTTTAACTGTTTTTCAATTTTAAACTTCCATATTTGAATACTTACCTAATTTTCAGCCCCCATTCTTTTCTAAAACAAACAAGGCTATATATTTGTCCTAAGCACTGCATTAATGCACCCAAAAGTTTTCATGTGTAGTGTTCTTTTTTTAAATGTTTTACTTATTAAATGAAAAATATGTAGCTCCAAAGAATTTTAATTTTTCATTGGAATGCAGCAGTACTAGCTGTAGCTACAGCAACTATCTTATAACCTAAAGAATAATAGAGACAATGAACAGTACTTAGTATTTGGCTACTTCTTATCTTCCTGTTATGTGAGAAAAATAATTTTCTATGTTAAGTTGCTATGCATGTATTATAAATGGAGTCACATACAATGAAATTGATATCTTTTTTCCTCCTATTCTATCAGGTGATAATCCCACCTACTTTTCTCCCTCTATTGATTTTGAAACTGTACACTTATTTTTGACTCTTCACTTTTTATTCTGAAATTTTTAGGAAATAATTGACTTAACTGTAGGTTAAAAATATTGCTGTCTCCACTTTCCTATGTTTTAATAAACTTATGATGCTTCGCTCTCTATTACCCTCATTAATCTTTCCCATCGTGCAAACACATATTCTTATTTTTTGGTTCCATCTTGTTTTTACTCCATTTACAATGACTATTATCACTGCATTTATTGGTCAAACCATGATTAGATTTGCCAGTATTTTTACAATGTCTTTTTGTAATCTTTCTTCTGGCTTTACTTTCTTCTTACTAGAATTCATCCTATAGTACAGTGAGGTCTACAAAATTTAAAGTTTTAGCCTTTGTATTCCTGATAATATATTTATTTAAGTTTCACATTTGAATGAGTTTTAACTTTATGTAGAACTCTAAGCTAATATTTACATTTCCTCAGCACTTTAAAAATGTTACTGCACTGTCTCTGGATTCCATTGCGGTCCTCAGCAATCTACCCTCATCTAAGTGTTCTTTTGTGTGGCTTTTCTCTGCAACTGCTTTTATGCCTCTTTTCTTTTGATTTTCATTCTTCTGTTTCTTGTCCTAGCAGTCTTAGCAGCAGCACTCGATGAACTCAGCACCTCAATGGAAGCTTCTGCTGTCTAGGAGCCTCAGCAGCCAATCTCTAGCAGTAAGAGTTGCTGCTACTGCTTAGTCACTTCAGTCGTGTCCGACTCCGTGCGACCCCAGAGACGGCAGCCCACCAGGCTCCTCTGTCCCTGGAATTCTCCAGGCAAGAACACTGGAGTGGGTTGCCATTTCCTTCTCCAATGCATGAAAGGGAAAAGTGAAAGGGAAGTCGCTCAGTCGTGTCCCACTCTTAGCAACCCCATGGACTGCAGCCCACCAGGATCCTCCATCCATGGGATTTTCCAGGCAAGAGTACTGGAGTGGGGTGCCACTGCCTTCTCCAAGCAGTAAGAGTAGCAGACAACAATTATAGTATAGATATGGCGGCCCCAACAGTAGGGATGTGCACTCCCAGATATTTCAGTGTGTGTCCTTAGGAGGATGGGTTGTTGGATTCCTACAATATGGTTGTATCTTAGTGCTTCCAACAGAAACAGCAACACCTGGATAACACTACCTTCCCTGTGGCTCCCCTAGCTTTCAAACATACTGTAAACAATTCTCTATATTATATACTTTTGTTGGAAATATTTAGTTTTATTTATGTTTTCCCAGATATTAATTAATACACTCTAGATAGGAACATAGGAGAAGGCAATGGCACCCCACTCCAGTACTCTTGCCTGGAAAATCCCATGGATGGAGGATCCTGGTGGGCTGCAGTCCATGGGGTTGCTAAGAGTGGGACACGACTGAGCGACTTCCCTTTCACTTTTCCCTTTCATGCATTGGAGAAGGAAATGGCAACCCACTCCAGTGTTCTTGCCTGGAAAATCCCAGGGACGGGGGAGCCTGGTGGGCTGCCAGCTCTGGGGTTGCACAGAGTCGGACATGACTGAAGCACCTTAGCGGCAGCAGCAGCAGATACAAACATAGTAGATTATATTAATATGGGAAGATCATACGTCCCTGTCCCTTTGTAATCAGTATTAGTCATGTAACTTGCTTCAATCAGTGAAATGAAAGCAGAACTGACATGTACAATAGCTTAGTGGAAACTTTTAGAGTCATTACACAGTTTTACACTATTTTCTTTTCCCTTTGTGACAATACTAACAATGCCCTAGGGAAGAAATGCCCATCAGTTTAGATTTTGGAGTGCACACGTGAACCTGAAGTACAGTAAACCTATAATGGATATGTAACATGAACAAGAAATATATCTCTGTTGTTGTAAGATACTAATTTTTTTAGTAATTTGTTACTGCAGTGCAATTTAGCTTAAGATGACTGATACAGTTTGGGTTTATTTTTATTTATTATGTTTGAGAGTCACATTATTTATTATTTATTCTGAGGAATTAGGTTGAAATTTTGAAAAATTCTGTCACTAATGCTTTGATTATTGCCTTCCTCTACTCTCAAACCTCTCTTTCTAAAACTGAAATTTAAAATTTGTTGACTTTTCATTAATGTGCTAATTTCCATATATTTGTGAATTTTCTAACTTATCTCCTATTGTTGATTTTTCATTTTAATCTATTGTGCTGGGAAAAGATATTTGATATCAATCTTTTAAAATTTGTTAAGACTTCTTTGTGACCTAATATGTGATATATTTTGGAAAATATTCCATGGGTGCTTGAGAAGAAGGTTTATTCTGTTGGTGGACTGGTCTATGTAAGTGTATTAGGTACATTTGACATAGTGTTCAAGTCCTCAGTTTTCTTATTTACTGTTTATGTGTTCTATCCACTACTGAAAGTGGAGTATTAAAAATCTCCTACTGTTATTGTATTGCTGTTTGTGTCTCCCTTTAGTTTTTTCAATGTTTTCTTTCTATTTTAGGTGCTTTGATGTTGGGTGCATATTTATTTATAATTGTTATATCTTTCTGATAAGTTGATCAATTTATCATTATATAATGTCCTACTGTGTCTCTAGTCACAGTTTTTTACTTAAAGCATTTTTCTTATATAAATATAGTTGGCCCTGCTCTCTATTAGTTATCATTTTAATGGAATACTCTTTTCTATCCTCTCACTTCCAGCTTTCTTGTGTCTTTTAATCTAAAGTGAGTCCCTTATAGACAGTATATGTTGAGTTTTGCCCTTTTGTCCATGCAGCCACTCTATGTTTTATATTTTAAGGGACGTTTAATCCACTTGTGTTTAACGTAATTGATAGATGAGTACTTATTTTTGCCAGCTTGTTAATTTTTTTCTTTTTTATGATTCTTTAATTCCCCTTTTCTTATGGTCTTTTTTTTTTTTTCATGGTTTCATTGGGTTTTTTTTTTGTAGTGATATGCTCTGATTCCTTTTTCCTATGTGTATTTTCTGAAGGTATTTTCATTGTGATTATCATGAGATTTACATAAAACATGTTATAGTTACAGCAGTCTATTTTTAAAAGATAACTATTCAACATGCATACAAGAATTCTTGACTTTTATAGACCCTCATACACATTATATTATTAATATCACAATCTGCATGTTCATATCATTAACAGATATTTGTAGTTATAGTTATCTAAATATTTTGGTTTTGATTTCTACACTAAAATTAAATTGATTTACATACCACCATTACAGGGTTACAGTAATCTTTGTCCACTTACTCATATATATATTTTATATTTTCATTGTTTTTCATATTGCTCATTAGTGTCTTTTAATTTCAATGTGGAGAACTAACTTAAGTGTTTCTTGTAAGCCAAGTCTAGTGGTTTAGTAGTAATGAGCTCCCTAAGCTTTTCCTTGTCTGGAGAAGTTTTTATCTCTCCATTTTGATGGACAGTTTTATCAGATATAATATTTTTGGTTGGCAGGTTTTTTTTTTTCCTTTTTTCTGTCATTCAGCGCTTTGAATATATCATCCCATTTTCTTCTGTAAACTTTCTTTTTTAAAGTCCACTGAAGATATCATGGGGGTTGTCTTGTATGTGAAGTCACTTTTCCCTTGTTGTTTTCAAAATTTTCTTTTTGCCTTTTTAACAGTTTGATGATGTGTCCTAATGTCAATTTCTTTTTGAGATTTATGAATCCTTAATGTCTATTTGTAACTCCTTAGGTTTGAAAAGTTTTCAGACATTATTTATCTAAGTAATCTTTCTGTCTCAATCTCTTCCTTCCTCTCTCACTCTTCTCCTTGTGGTGGTGGTGGTGGTTTAGTCACTAAGTCGTGTCCGACTCTTGCAACCCCATGGACTGTAGCCTGCCAGGCTCCTCTGTCCAAGAGATTCTCCAGGCAAGAATACTGGAGTGGGTTGCCATTTCTTCTTCTTGGAGAACTCTCATGAGTCTATGGCTTCCCATAAGTTCCACAGGATCTTCCCTTTTTTTCATTCTGTTTTTTGTTGTTGTTGTTGTTCTCTGTCTGAATAAGTTTCAAATGAGCTGTCTTTGAGGGAGATGACTTTTTTTTCTTCTGCTTAACCTAGCCTACTGTTGAAACTGTTGAACTTTTCAACTCAGTTATTGCATTCTTTAGTTCCAGAATGTCTGTTTGCTTCTTTTTCTGTTTCTTTGTTGATATTCTCATTTTGTTCAGATTATCATTTCCTGATTTCACTTAGTTGTCTACCTATGTTCTCATCTATCTTACTAAACTTTAAGACAATTATTTTAAATTCTATGCTAGGTCATTCACAGATGCCCATTGCTCTGGAGTTAGTTACTGGAGATTTGCTTTGTTATGTTTTTCAGGTGCATCATATTTTCCAGATTCTTCATGTTCCTTCTAGCATTGTGTTGGAGTCTGCACATGTAAAGGAAGAACCACCTTTTCCTCATTTTTAAGGGCTGGCTTTAGTAGATATAGAGCTTCACAATCAGCTTAGCAAGAGATTCTAGGAACTTCTCAAAGATTATCTTGGATGCTCACACTTCAAGCCTCTCTCACGCATGAGGGGAATATTCAGAGTTGTGCATCTTCTTGCAATCTCACAGAGCCTCGCTGGCAGGAGTAAGTGGTCCTCCTCTTTTTTTTGTTGTTGTTGTTCTTAGCTCCTCCAGATATCTGGACCTTGCCAGTTCTGTCAGCGCTCTGTGTGAAGTAAGACAGAAACAAGTCTTTAGCCAGTTGACTAAAAAGCATAGGATATTGAAAACACACTTCACTCTTTCTTTCCCTCCAAGGCAAAACTGTGGGCCAAATTGATCTCTCTTGGTACTGAACTGTACTGAGTTGTGAGATGGGTTGGCACAGGTGAAACAGGTAAAATTACTTTTTTATCCATTTCAATTCAGCTGTTCTTAGTGCTGTATTCATCTGGGGAATGGCAAATTCTTAACTGGAATCTATTTTTCTCATAAGGGTATTTGATCCATATAGTGTTGTTAAATCAGTATTTCTGTGTATAGATAGGCTGGGACATCTTATTTAGCCATTTTGTTGATGTCATCTCTCACATTCCTCTTGGTGACAGACTTTCTACACCTATGAATTTGATCTTTATCCAGGCAATTTTTCATGAAATCAGTAATTTTTCATGATAAACATTGATTCAATTACCTAATTTTACTTAGTTGCTTTATTTTGGTAGAAATTACTCACATGTTAAAACTATACTTTAAGCAGTCCCTTAAAATGCTAAATATATGGTTCAGTTCAGTTCAGTTCAATTACTCATTCATGTCCTACTCTTTGAGACCCCATGAATCACAGCACGACAGGCCTCCCTGTCCATCACCAACTCCTAGAGTTTACTCAAACACATGTCCATTGAGTCAGTGATGCCATCCAGCCATCTCATCCTCGGTCATCCCCTTCTCCTCCTGCCCCCAATCCCTCCCAGCATCAGGGTCTTTTCCAACGAGTCAACTCTTCACATGAGGTGGCCAAAGTATTGGAGTTTCAGCTTCAGCATCAGTCCTTCCAATGAACACCCAGGACTGATCTCCTTTAGGATGGACTGATTGGACTCCTTGCAGTCCAAGGGACTCTCAAGAGTCTTCTCCAACACCACAGTTCAAAAGCATCAATTCTTCAGCGCTCAGCCTTCTTCACAGTCCAACTCTCACATCCATACATGACCCCTGGAAAAACCAGAGCCTTGACTAGATCGATCTTTGTTGGTAAAGTAATGTCTCTGCTTTTCAATATCCTGTCTAGGTTGGTCATAACTTTCCTTTCAAGGAGTAAGCGTCTTTTCATTTCATGGCTGCAGTCACCATCTGCAGTGATTTTGGAGCCCCCCAAAAATAAAGTCTGATACTTTTTCCACTGTTTCCCCATCTATTTCCCAAGAAGTGATGGGACCAGATGCCGTGATCTTCATTTTCTGAATGTTGAGCTTTCAGCCAACTTTTTCACTCTCCTCTTTCACTTTCATCAAGAGGCTCTTTAGTTCCTCTTCACTTTCTGCCATAAGGGTGGTGTCATCTGCATATCTGAGGTTATTGATATTTCTCCCAGCAATCTTGATTCCAGCTTGTGCTTCTTCCAGCCCAGCATTTCTCATAATGTACTCTGCATAGAAGTTAAATAAGCAGGGTGACAATATACAGCCTTGACGTACTCCTTTTCCTATTTGGGACCACTCTGTTTTTCCATGTCCAGTTCTAACGGTTGCTTCCTGACCTGTATATAGATTTCTCAAGAGACAGGTCAGGTGGTCTGGTATTCCCATGTCTTTCAGAATTTTCCACAGTTTCTTGTGGTCCACACAGTCAAAGGCTTTGGCTTAGTCAATAAAGCAGAAATAGATGTTTTTCTGGAACTCTCTTGTTTTTTCCATGATCCAGCAGATGTTGGCAATTTGATCTCTGATTCCTCTCATTTTAATTACTAGCATTTAAATACTGGCTAAGTACTTTGTTGGCATTGTGGAATATTAAATGTGAATTATTCTTTAAAGAATGAAACTTTAAGAAATTTCATAAATATCAGATCTGTTCACTCACTGATTTAAATTAGTCATTCTCAATCTTGAAGACTCATAAATGCTGAGTATGTCATTGTATTTCCCTGAAGAATTTACAGACTTCAGTTTGAGAAAGTGAAAGTGTTAGTTGCTCAGTCATGTCTGACTCTTTGAAACACCATGGACTGTAGCGTTTCCATTACATGGACCAGCCTCCTCCATCCATGGAATTCTCCAGGCAAGAATACTGGAGTGGGTTACCATTCCCTTCTCTGGAGATCTTCCCAACCCAGGGATCAAACCCAGGTGTCATGCATTGCAGGTGGATTCTTTACCAGCTCAGCCACCAGGGAAGCCCCTTGATTTCCATTAGAGGCTTCTCAAGATACTTCATAAAATGTTATACAGCTGAACGTGGCTAAATTTTCTTATTTTAGCACTTAAAGACATTTATTGTTAGGGATAATTATGTTTTTGTTAAACTTAATGATAATTGTATGCAAATTTTAGAATTTGCCACAGGCGTACTATTTGTGGTAAACTTATGGGAATAGTTATTTTTCCTTTTTTTTTTTTCTGTTTGTGGAAAACTGTCAGTATCAGGAATCACTGTCTGGCTCAAAATTGCAGCTGTGGTTGTCTTCTCAGATTACTAGAAAATTAAAGCACAGTTTGTAGCAAACTTGAAAATTATTATACAGCAAAGACTTGTTACTAAGAAATACAGTTAATGAATAAAAGCAAAAGAAAAAGAGCTTAAAGAAAAAGAGCTTAAAAAAAAAGAGAAAGATCAGGAAACTGTTAAATTAACTAGCTAGTCTTATCTTTAAAAAAAAGTAGCAGGTGCTATCTTTGAAGTATCTTTTCATGGATGGAATTTTTTCAGTTTCTCTTTTTTTTTTAAAAAGTTAACCACTTTGTTGGTAATATTTTATTTCTATGTATATATAAAGTTTGGAGAAAAAATTTAAGCCAAATACACATGTGTACAAAATATGTCTCTATAAATCAGTTTATAGTGAATAGAAATTGACAGCTCAAAAAATTGAAATGCAGTCAAAGGTACTATTCTAAGATACTGTAATAGAAGCCATCACTCTACTTCAATTAAGTGACCTGATACATAAGAAAATAATTCAATACAGATGAATAACAGCAAATTTTACAATATTCATTCTCACAACTTCCTTAAATATGAACATGTATGTATTCTTGTCAAGAGCTAGATTTCATTTTGTGAAATTTATTAAAAGTTGGAATGGTATCTGTCTTTCTTTGTATTCTTTTTTATATATGGACAATTAACTACTTTAAAATACTCACTTTAATTCTTATAAAGATTTTAAAGTAGTGTGATGATTCTATGACTCATGCAACAATGCTCTCTAAAATAAAATCAGACAAAATAAAGACACATTTGGTATTCTGAGATAATTCATCATTAAGTTAAACTAGTTTTCATTTTATGTTCAAGCTTAATAGTTAATTTAATTATTTAAAGAAGCTATTTTAAGTATTACTTATTTAAAAAGTAAGCATGTCTCTCTTCACTAGTGTATGCTGAGTCTTCTCAATCTTCATCTGTCCCCTGACTGTTCTCTCTCAGGATTTGACTTAATTTAAATCAGTTTCTTTCCCACTGTTAGTACTTCCAACACAAAAGTTTTCCTCATCATGTCAAACTGACTTATTTTTTCATGAACTAAATTTTCCTAGATCTTTTGGTCACTTAAGATCATTGAAAAGTCATGGAGGGTTTTGAGAAAATAAATGGAAATCTAGTTTCTTCCTGGTGAACTGTCAGTTATAATTGGCCTTCATATTTTCATAAGATAAAATAGACAATTTGATTTAGACATAGTCAATTCTTAAAAGAATGTTTGAGTTGGTTATACATAAAAATAATCGTTTCTAAATGTGTAAAATGCGCACAGTTTCTAAAATTCAGCAAATGATTTTCCAGGAAATCATGAAAAATGGCTCTTCTTATAAATTCTGCACATGATAAATTTTAAAAGGTATATTAATTTTGCTAACATTGGGCTATTAAGAGAGTGACAAAATAAATTTAAGAAAAAACCTCTGGGTAAAATTTGACATCCCAAATTTGGTTGTATACTGCTTCTTTAAATAATAATTATATCAATTAATTTATTGCATATAGATCTTTTAAGATAAATAATAATTTACACTTGCATAACATAAAATGTACAAAATAATCTAACTGTTGGTATAAAATGTTGGTATACTATTGAATAAAATGTTGGTATACTATTGAATAAATAAATAACAGAATTTGAGGCATCTCCTAGAACACTGACCCACACTTAGACATCCTTCCTAAATTTGCTCCTTAATTTCTTTAATTTTAAAGTTATGATTTTTTAAAAAACTTTAATAAAAACCTACATGATAGGAAATTTTAATCTATGATAATTTTAATGTCTATTATTACTTTGATTTTTTAAAAGTCTGAAAATAATAGTAGTGTAATAATTTAGCATGTCATGATATTATTTAATTTATAATTTGTGCGGTTGCATTGGGAAAGAAATATAGACTTTGTCTGAGATAGATTCTCTCAAATGTACTGTAAATGTTGAAAAAACACTATGGAGAAATATTTTACTTGGACTTGGAAGTAGTAAATGCCTTGCAAAAATGCCTGTCAGCAAATTTAAGCTATTTTTTTTATGGCTGGTGGAATGGACTGAGAGGATATTCTTTATTTTAATATTAAATATGTAGGAAAGTAGGCTACTAACTTACAATAAAGAGATTTAAAATGGGTCACAGCACAATTCCTTGCCTTGCCTCAGGATGTGAATAATATTAATAAACAACTGTTTTGTGTTAATTGTACAGAAAGGATAATATTCATGGTGTTATCCTAGAGGACTGAATATCAAAATTTGATTTGGTTCAGGAAAAAACGGTGGTGCCATTGACACTAAATTAAGGGTGAGCTGAAGTGCTGACCCAGCAGAAGGCAGAGATTTTGAGTCCCGTTGTGGTAGAGTGTGGGCTTCCCTGATGGCTCTGTGGTAAAGAATCTGCCTGCAATGCAGGAGACTGGGGTTCAATCCCTGGGGCTGGACTGGGGTTCAATCCCCTGGAGGAAGGCATTGCAACCCACTCTAGTACTCTTGCCTAGAGAATCCTTGAGCACAGAAGAGCCTGAAGGGCTGCAGTCCGTAGTGTCGCAGAGTCGGAGCAGCGTTGGTAGATTGCAAGTTAGTATATTCAGATGGAAAGTGAAACCCCACAATTAGTGCTGCCTTGATGCTTAATTGATGACACTGGAAATTTTTAAATGTTGAAAAAAAGTAGAGAAATAAGAAAGAATATGTGTGAGAGAGTCATGGATTTGATGCAACTACCTTTCTTCTAGTAAAATTTCTGTTAGACTTTAGGCATTAATTATAAAAAAAGAAAGAAAACCTTTGGGTTGAGGTATATAATTTATCTGCTGATAATTTGCCATTTTGGTCTACAAATATAACATTTTCACATGTTTCAGCATAATATGAAATATCTAACTTGGTCTGACTTTTAATGAGTGTTCAGTAGTAGTCACTTGCTACCTTTTTTCATATAATGCGATATAGAGGTTGGCAATAAAGTTGCTTGTAGTAGTCTCTTGTGATCCGTTGTATTTCTCTGGTGTCAGTTGTAAGTTCTCCTTTTTAATTTTGGATTTTATTGATTTGAGTCCTCTTTTTTCTTAATGAGTCTGGCTAAAAGTTTATCAATATAGTTATTTTTGTCTCTCTTATTTTAGCATTCTACAATCCTGTAGAGATTCTAGGGTTTCAGAGTCCTGTTGGAAAAAGAACGGAAAGCAAACTTTCTGAAGACAAGAACAAGACAGTAAAAGAATCTCAGCATCCAACAAATTTTTATTGAACCTTTACAAATGGCAAAGGGAAGCAGAATAGACATCCTCAGGGAACGTGGCCAGAAGTGGCCATTAAATAGGATGAAATCTCTTCAAAGCCCCAGGTTTGTCTTTAAATATCACATGATGGTCACAGTCTACAATATGTCCAATAGTTTTTTCTGTTGTTCTTTAGCTCTCAGAGGGTAGATCCAAAATGTTCTCAACCATCCCATCCCAAACACAGACGAGCATCAACTATGTGAGGTGATGGATATGTTCATTATCTTGACTTTGGTAATCATTCCACTATATATATATACGTATATGGAAAGGGGATGGAAAGCATGCATTCACGCTTAGTTGCTCAGTCATATCTGACTCTTTGTGACCCTTGGGACTGTAGCCCACCATGCTCCTCTGTCCATGGAATTCTCCAGGCAAGAAAGCTGGGTGGCCGTTTCCTTCTCCAGGGGACCTTCTTGACCCAGGGATTGAGCCTGTGTCTCACGTGTCTGCTGCATTGCAGGTGGATTATGATCATGTGGTACACTTTAGATATACAAAATTATACTTATCAATTATTCCTCAATAAAGTTGGGGGAGAAAGAAGAGAACAATGTACAGTGTGGGTTTTTCATCAATAATATGTGGTCTATCAATTAAATAATTCTGGGTTTACAAACTGGATTAAATCGTGAAACAAGGTTAAGAGGATGTAACTCTTCATTTTGAGGACTGAAGACAAGCTTTGCATTTATTCCTAGAGACCAAACAGTCAATTAGCTATTGCCACAGATCCCTATAGATGATATGTTTCTGATTACTCATCTAGCTATGAAGATTATTGTGATAACCCCACATTTACCTTATCTTTGGTGCTTACAAGCTACTTCTTGGTATTTGCCACTCTCAAATCCCCTTACCTCAATTAAAACCTACTTAAATTTCATCTGAAACAGTTTTATTCTCAGTCTTCATCCATAAAGTGTAGCAAATAAAATGCTTGTAGTAATGACTGGGCTTCCCTCACTATCGATATTGCAGTGCCTTTGTAATGACGAAATTCCCTGGGAATGAGAGTAAAATTTTAAAATGCTTAAAGTGGTATAATGATAAACTACTAGTTAATACATAAATCCATATAGCTCTCTTCTTTATAATTATCCAGGACTTGTCTCAATGCCAAAACTATATTCTTATGCATATACATATGTTTATATGTAAGCTTCTATTAGGAACTATTAGAAATACATGCCTATATTCATATAGATTGTACTGTGTTTGAGAGTAGGTGTCATATTTTCTCCTTTGATGGTCATATTCCTGATTTCAATAGTAGCAAAATGGAAATGATACAAATAGGTAAAATTTGAACATAGCATAATGCGCTAAAGCTTGTTTTTTATCAGATATATTTTTATTTATTTTGGAATCTTTGACCTACAGCCTATTATTTACACAGGGCTACTCTGATCCCTTGATTGGGAAGATCCCTTGGAGAAGTAAATAGTAACCCACTCCAGTATTCTTGGCTGGGAAATTCCATAGAGGAACCGGGTGGGCTACAGTCCATGGGATCGCAAGAGAGTTGGACATGACTTAGCAACTAAACAACAACAATTGATTACCAGTCCTTTTGGATTTGTTTGAGTAGCCTGAAGTTGCCAATAACTCTAGAGTACTTTTCTCATCCTTGCGTTCTTTACTAGTATGCATTACTTTTGACGCATATGTATGCATTTGATGCATTACATACATACATATCCTATATGTCTGCAGTATAGAATGCAAACTGATAACAAAAATTGGAGTTGAAAGGAATATAGACAGCTAGTGGAGAATTATACTACAGCCTAAGCACCAACAGTGGCAATAAATAATAGCTATGGAAGCTTTTGTCACACCTAGCGTGTTAAGGAAAAGGAAGGAATAGAGAGAGAGAGAAACTGCAACAAGAAATCAGGAAAAGCAAATGGAAGAGTAGGATAAAGATGAAAATAAAGATTTAATAATAAGGAAAGACAAGGCAGTTGGCTTCCAAATCGATTGTCTATTCCTGTGCACATCAGAAGGTTGTTCTGAGGGAAGATTAGGCTGAGACTTAGGTACTAAAATATGCGCCTGACTATAATTTCCTAATTGTCTTTGCCATCTCCTCAATCCCTGTGTGCATTTAGCTCCCTCTGTTGGATTGGTATCGTTTACACACAATGATACTCGCTTTTTGAAGATGTGGCCAAACAAAATTCCGTTCCAATATTTTACACTCAAAAGATGAGGAAAATGATCTCTTCTTAGTGTTTCTACATTTGTATAAACCCTCTAAGCACCAACCAAGACGAATTGTTTGCACAACTCATGACTTTTTCTCCAGGTCTTTATTCTAGTAAAGAAATCTAAGGATTTTGTATCTTTACCACACTGACTCTCTCATATCAACTATTCAAAATTGCAACCACATTAAGGGAGAACTTTGGAAATTTTCCTATTACAAGGCAATCACAATAATTTTCAGTAACCACTAGACCTCTTGTGATTCTATGACTTTAATGTAATACCAAATTCTTCATTCCCAAATGGGTGAAAGGTACAAATTTTTATAATAGCTTAAGTCATGTTTGGAGATCAAACATGAGGACTAGGAACTCCTAGTTTTGGAAGATTTTGGAGCAGTTATAACAATGGATATAAAAATGTTTCACCTATGAATGCTTCATAACATGCAATGTGTGATGCTATGCCTTGTTTCTTACTTGGTGGAGTCTCTTTCAATCATTTTTTTCTTTAGTTTACTAACTTTAAGGAATAGAGGAACTTATAATTTCATTTTCATGAAATTCACAAACTTTGCTCACTTTTTGTTTCTCCTACGTAGCACGATTGATTTCTTAAACTACTACAGTGTGGGTTAGAGAATTCAACTAACTGGGTCATAAGATTTCTGGGATGTCCCAGAGTTTAGATGCATGCTGGGCTCTTCTGTTGCCTAGAGTAGAATAAACTGATGGATGAACCCTGCTGTTTCACCCAAGGCCTCAGTGTTCATCTTGTCGAGAATGACAATGGCCTATTATATATTGACTCAGGGGCGGCGCCGGAGGCCAAGGGTGGCAGCAGGAAGAAGCAACCCCACGCCCAAGGCTAGGGATGGCGGCCGGGAGGGGCAACCCCATGTCCAAGGAGTGGTGGCTGTGCAGGTGCAGGAGGGCCTAGAGGAGCCATCCCACGTTGAAGGTCAGGAAGGGCAGCGGGAGGAGATACCCCTCATCCAAGGTAAGGAGCAGCGGCTGTGCTTTGCTGGAGCAGCCATTAAGAGATACCCCACGCCCAAGGTAAGAGAAACCCAAGTAAGATGGTAGGTGTTGCAAGAGGGCATCAGAGGACAGACACACTGAAACCATACTCACAGAAATCTAGTCAATCTAATCACACTAGGACCACAGCCTTGTCTAACTCAATGAAACTAAGCCATGCCTGTGGGGCAACCCAAGACGAGTGGGTCATGGTGGAGAGGTCTGACAGATTGTGGTCCACTGGAGAAGGGAATGGCAAACCACTTCTGTATTCTTGCCTGAGAACCCCATGAACAGTATGAAAAGGCAAAATGATAGGATACTGAAAGATGGACTCCCCAGGTCAGTAGGTGCCCAATATGCTACTGGAGATCAGTGGAGAAATAACTCCAGAAAGAATGAAGGGTTGGAGCCAAAGCAAAAACAATACCCAGCTGTATGTGACTGGTGATAGAAGCAAGATCTGATGCTGTAAAGAGCAACATTGCATAGGAACCTAGAATGTCAGGTCCATGAATCAAGGCAAATTGGAAGTGGTCAAACAAGAGATGGCAAGAGTGAACGTTGACATTCTAGGAATCAGTGAACTAAGTTCAGTTCAATTCAGTCGCTCAGTCGTGTCCGACTCTTTGTGACCCCATGAATCGCAGCATGCCAGGCCTCCCTGTCCATCACTAACTCCCGGAGTTCACTCAGACTCACGTCCATCGAGTCCGTGATGCCATTCAGCCATCTCAACCTCGGTCATCCCCTTCTCCTCCTGCCCCCAACCCCTCCCAGCATCAGGGTCTTTTCCCATGAGTCAACTCTTTGCATGAAGTGACCAAAGTACTGGAGTTTCAGCTTTAGCATCATTCCTTCCAAAGAAATCCCAGGGTTGATCTCCTTCAGAATGGATTGGTTGGATCTCCTTGCAGTCCAAGGGACTCTCAAGAGTCTTCTCCAACACCACAGTTCAAAAGCATCAATTCTTCGGTGCTCAGCCTTCTTCACAATCCAACTCTCACATCCATACATGACTACAGGAAAAAACATAGCCTTGACTAGACGGACCTTAGTCGGCAAAGTAATGTCTCTGCTTTCGAATATACTGTCTAGATTGGTCATAACTTTTCATCCAAGGAGTAAGCATCTCTTAATTTCATGGCTGCAGTCACCATATGCAGTGATTTTGGAGTCCCCCCAAAATAAAGTCTGACACTTTCTACTGCTTCCCCATCTATTTCCCATGAAGTGATGGGACCAGATGCCATGATCTTCGTTTTCTGAATGTTGAGCTTTCAGCCAACTTTTTCACTCTCCTCTTTCACTTTCATCAAGAGGCTTTTTAGTTCCTCTTCACTTTCTGCCATAAGGGTGGTGTCATCTGTATATCCGAGGTTATTGATAATTCTCCTGGCAGTCTTGACTCCAGCTTGTGCTTCTTCCAGCCAAGCATTTCTCATGATGTACTCTGCATATAAGTTAAATAAGCAGGGTGACAATATACAGCCTTGACGTACTCTGTCTGTGTGGGCATCTATTACATGTCTCTCTGTTTATAGGTCTGGTTTTATTGCATTCACATGATCCTTTATCGATGCCCAGCAATATGACTTTAGGCTCCATAACCTTCTATGACTGGCACCTACCACTGACTTAATGTGGTTTCTGTGTACTACATTTTCATTCTCAAGGGAAAGAATATGATTATCTCAGCTTGTGTCACGTACACACTTCAGATTTAATCAAGAAACTGGGTTGTTGGCCGAGAACAGGGATGTTTCAATATGCACTTCCTGAAAGATTGTCTCAGACTCTCCAACAAGAGGTGTAGAAAAAAAAGCAATGACAGGTAGAACATTAACATCTACTTTAATATGCAAACAATGCTTTCTAATTTTTTGTTTATTTGACTTATTTTTGGCTGTGCCAGGTCTTCGCTGCTACAGGGCTTTCCCTGGCTGTGGGGAGCGGGGGCTCCTCTCTAATTGTGGTGCATGGGCCTCTCATTGCTGTGGCTTCTCCTGTTGTGGAGCACAGGCTCTAGGGCTTGCAGGCTTCAGCAGCTGTGGCTCCTGGGCTTAGTCATTGTGGCTCCTGGTTTCTAGAGCTCAGGCTCAAGAGTTGTGGCTAGTGGGCTTAGTTGCTGCACAGCATGCAGGGTCTTCCTGGATCAGGGATCAAACCCACGTCATGGCATTGCCATTAAGCCTTCAGGGAAGCCTTGCTAACAATTCTTTTAGAAAAGAAAATTATTTTTAAAAAGCCTAATTCTACCACTAAAAGTTAAATTGAAAACCGAAGTGTTTTTTCAATAAAACCAATGTAAATTCACTCAAGTAGATACCAGGGAATATCTCAAAGTAGTAAAACTAACCTACCAGTTTATTTTTTTTCCAGGGTATCTCTAAAATTTCTAAAATATGAGAGTTGTTGACAACAGCTTTCTTTCCTATAATATAGTCAATTTCCTATTACTGAAATTCTGACATTATTCCACTCTTGGCTGAACAGCAGTGTAGCAATAGAAAGTTAGAATGTAACGAAGACAACGTGAAAGTTTTGAAATATATTTTGAGTTCTCTTGACACCATTTGTACAGACAAATGGAATTACTGGAGGATTTGTACAATTTTACAGTCTGTATTAGGTTTCAGAACTTGCATACATACAAATATTCAGTTAGTTGCATAGAGAAAATTTAGAGCCAACAATAACTTTGGTATTTATTAAAAGCAGGTCACTCTTTTAACAGTGAAATGTTTTGTGCTAAAAGCAGGAATAGTTCACTTTACTAGATTCGTTAAGGCTCAAAGAATACAGGATTGGTTTTTGGCAAGAATAATTTATAGCACTCAAAATACTCCTAAAGCCAAACATTGTTATGTTTTTTTAAAAGACAAGGATACCTATCAGATAGCACTGTTCATATAAAGAAAGTATCTGTTAAGGTTGAAGTGAATAGGAACTATTTTGTCTTATTGCAGTCAAGTTCTATCTTAGAGACAATGATAAATTATTAATAGTGTCCATTAACCAGTAGGCATGTTAAAATACTGAACTTTTCTATACTTTTATCTACTATTTCTACTAAATTCAATTTCTAACATTTTTCACTATCTAACTAATTGTCTTAATATTCTACTTTCTACAACACTCTGTTAAAGGAAGGGAGAAAGGATGAACTAATTAATAATTATCATGCATATTAAAATAAGCCACCTGTTTTGCATAAGTAAGCATATTTAATCTTTACAACACAACAACATACTGTAGATGACAGTGTAACATTGAACAACACAAATTTGAACTGACTAGGTCCACTTATATGTGGATTTATTTTCATGAAATACATATTACAGCACTACCTAAGCCACAGTTGGTTGAATCTGCAAAGGCAGAACCTTGGGTACAGAGGAGAGGCTTTAAAGTTATCCTGGGATTTTCCACCTCTCGGAGGGTCAGTGTCCCAACCTCTGGACTATTCAAGGATCAACTGTATTATATTATTTACAGAAGAAAAATATTGAGTATCAGAAAGATTAGCTAATTTATTTAAAATCAAATAGATAAGATCTGTATATCTATAAAGTCCTTTTAAAAAATCCCTGTATGCTGTGTTAATGATTTCTCATTTCTTATTATATTGAGTTGAATGTGCTCAGCCTGGCTTTCACAATCTTCTTAGTTAATCAGCCTTCATCTATACTACTCTCCAACAGGTAGCTTCTTTTTCAGTTATTGGTCTACTTCCACCTCCAGGCCTTATTTTATCCATTCTAGAGCTAGAAGATTCAATCCCTCTTGTATATCAAACCGAAACTTAAATACTCCATGACAAGCTCTACCCTTATGACAGGTACCACTCCCTGCCCTCTGTTTCTGCTCTCTTGTCTGCCTGCTGTTTCCCCATGTCTCTTTTTTTGCTGTGTCTAACAGACATCTCTTCAGGCTTCTCAGTCTGTCTTCTTTTCTTCCATAGCATCTCGTCTAGCGTGTACCTGTTACTCTATCTCTCACTATCTGAGAACAAAATGGGCTGCTTCTCCTCCAGAATCTCTACATACTACACAATTAGTTACCACATGGCCATACTATAGTGTACAAATGTATGTAGACTATAGGGTGGAGAAATGTATGTAATCTAATCGGACTGATTCAGCACCTGCTTTTGTGAATGTTTTAATTCTCTGAAGAAACAAATTCCATGTGAAAGCAGATTTTTATTTCAATGTGAAAATATAAGGAGAACTTTTTTGTTTTCTTTGTTATACACACACACATGCAATTGTGCTACTCTATATCATCATGGATAGCAGAAAGCAAAGGAGAAGAGAGATTTTGTACTTGGCCAAGTATATATCCTTCAATAACCTATTTCTGCCCCTCTACTTCTGGAATTGTTATCTATTTTCTTGCTTTATGTGACTGACATTAAATCAAGGTTCTAAAACTAATATAGTCAATTAAATAAAATTGGGAAAAATCTTGCATGGTAATTTGAGGAAATTAATGACTTTTAACCTTCATGTCAGAAATAGCGATCCTCCAAAAAGATCAGAGTCTAGGATCTCGTGACTTGGCTGCCAGATTTAAGAATCATCAACTGCTTTGTGGTTTCAGACACCATTTCCCGCCCCCAGTGAATTACTGCTTACATGGAGCAATTGTAATTCATGTTTTCCTATATTTAGCTGCATTCCAAAGAATTTCAAAAGCATTTCCCTGAGCTCATTTTCCCATCCTCAGTCTGAGGGCATGCAGCAAGAGGGGAATTTTGATGAATGTACTAATATTTTGTATCTTGGAATGTAGATCAGGGGCATTTTCATAGAGAGGTGAAAAAGGACTGGTGGGAACAAAAATGATTTCTTCTGGGAATCCTCACTATAGCTGATCATGTTCTTGTATTGAATTTGTGATTTGTGCACATCAAGAGAGGATTCTATATTGACATGCCTCTTCCCTTCGATCTTTTATTTTATCTGAATCTATGCATGTAAATCAGAGAAGGAAATGGCACCCCACTCTAGTACTCTTGCCTGGAAAATCCCATGGATGGAGGATCCTGGTAGGCTGCAGTCCATGGGTTCACGAAGAGTCGGACACGACTGAGTGACTTCACTTTCACTTTTCAATTTTCACTTTCCACTTTCATGCATTGGAGAAGGAAATGGCAACCCACTCCAGTGTTCTTGCCTGAAGGATCCCAGGGACGGGGGAGCCTGGTGGGCTGCCGTCTTTGGGGTTGCACAGAGTCGGACACGACTGAAGCGACTTAGAAGCAGCAGCAGCATGCATGTAAATATATCATATTTTACCTTTCTATTAATGCTGTTGTTATTGTTCAGTTGCTAAGTCATGTCCAACTCTGTGTGGCCCCATGGACTACAGCATACTAGGCTCCTCTGTCATTCACTGTCTCCCAGGATTTGCTCAAATTCATGTCCATTGAGTCAGTGATGCTATCTAATCATCTCATCCTCTGTCGCCTTCTTCTCCTGCCCTCAATATTTCCCAGCACTAGGGTCTTTTCCAAGGAGTCAGATCTTCACATCAGGTGGCCAAAATATTGGAGCTTCAGCTTTAGCATCAGTGCTTCCAATGAATAAAGTTGGGAAAACAGCCTCTTACTGTGGACAGTAACTGCAGCCATGAAATTAAAAGACTCTTGCTCCTTGGAAGGAATGCTCTCCATGCAGTCCAAGGGAATCTCAAGAGTCCTCTCTAGGACCACAGTTCAAAAACACCAGTTCTTCAGCGCTCAGTCTTCTTTATGGTGCAACTCTCATGTCTGTCCATGACTACTGGAAAAGCCATAGCTTTGAGCATACAGATTTTTGACATCAAACTGATGTTTCTACTTTTTAATATGCTGTCTGAGTTTGTCAGAGCATTCCTTCTGAGGAGCAAGAGTCTTTTAATTTTATGGCTGCAGTTACTGTCCACAGTAAGAGGCTGTTTTCCCAAATTGCCTGCAAGTTGGGAAAGAAGATAGAGGCCACTAAAAGACAAAAAGAGAACAGAGGAATAATCAGTTGTTCTAATTTAATAATTAATCTCATTTCCCTCCATAACTAGGATAGAAAATATTCAGTAGCTATTTGACCCCAAAACCAGCAAACATGGGGTCCACAACCTCAAAAAAAGAATGTGTTAGCTTTTCTCGGGTCTGACTTCCTTCTTTTTGAGAGTGCACATAAGTGTGTGTCATCCTTCCTAACAGGTCGAGGCAGAGAGACTGGCAGTATAACTCCTCAGTCTCAGATCAATGAAGGTGCTTGAAAACTGGTGCCTCAATATCTTTTGCAAGAAATTCTTAACTCTTGTAGTTGTACATATCCAGTTTTTTTTTTTTCTTTCTCTCTTTAGGTTTTTGTTACACTACATTTGTAATCCAAAATTAACCCCTAATGCTACAAAGGAAATCTTCTCATCAAAATTAGGCCAAAGGTAGATTTAATCAACTCCAATTGGAAATTTCATTCCAAAAATCAATATTTTATAACCTGTGATTGGTATGAACTTGTATTTCCAATATCATTTAGATGTAGGAAATTTGTGACTACTATTCTACTATTTATTTTTTCCAGTAGAATTTTTTGATAGATTCCAAGGATTTTATGATAGTTATATAATTTCTATTTTACTCAAATAATCACTTTTTAATTGACTTAAAGACTCTGTTGAGTGAGGCCATATTTTATCTCCTTTAAACTGTCCTTCTATAAATTAATATTCATTTTAAAATTTTGTTTTATTTTGGCATCAGAAGATTATAATACATTTTTGTTGAATGAATAAATGATTAATTAGTTCTGAGTATGAATGGTCAAATAATAAGCAAGCTTTTTTACCCTTTAAAAAAAGTTTTGTTTATAATTTTTTATCAATAAATAAATTTCTTCATATATGACTCATATTTCATGAGTAACTTACCCAGGCACATAATAAACATTTTGGTAACATAAGACTATATTAGACTCAGCCCTTGTCATCCATCAACTTTCAGTCTAGTTGTGAGTTCCTGGGAAATACTTCAGTTTTGACACTACAGAAATCTCACGCCAGAATATTTTTTTTTTTTTTGCTAGTACCAATTAAAGATATTTTCCCTCAAGTTTCATGAGGCCAAAGTATACAACGTCTGCAAATTACCTGACTCCAGAAATGAGATCTTGTGTCAGCATCACAAAAAAAGCCTAAAGTTACCAACCATAGCATTTTCAAAAGTCATACATCCTTCCCTAGTGGCCCAGTGGATATACAAAAATCAGAGGATGAAAAAGTGGCATTCCTCACCTGTCTCCACATATTTCCTTGTCAGAGCTGCTTCACCTTAGCTTTGCTGGCAGCCAATGTGCTTGGACTAGAAAAGCAGAAATAATGTCAAAAGTCTTTTCAAAGTCCAAGAAACTTTTGCTTTCTTTGTGCAGGAGCTTCAGTATAGCTGAAGATATATAGATTTCCATTTTCTAATTAAAAAAAAATATGACTGCTTCTAATGCTAACCAGTAAGAAGTTACTGACAGTGTCAGAAACCTGGAACTTACTGGATCAATGAGAAGGAACTTCTGGCCTTTCAGGCAGATGAGGATCTAAAGAAGCTGAGCCATGGAAGCCCACCAAGACCACGAAGCAGTAACGCTGCCACTCTGCTTCTATCCCTGCTACAGAAGACATGTGAAACATTTTTTATACAGTTCTCGACTTGTGGTGAGGAATTAAGCCCAAACATTTTTGTCAACCATGCATTTTGATTTACTAAACATTCAAGAATGCACTTTCTTTCCTTCCTTCCATAGATTTCTGTCATGATTTTATTAAAAAAAAAAAATGCATGACTTTGTGTCTACTAGTTCATTCCCAGAAGTGCTTACATGTGTATAATACATTCACAGTCCTTTCTTTAGTTCTCTGAGGACGGCAGCACACTGAAGCAGGGAGACAGTGGTGTGAACACCAAATGAAATCAAGCAATTGCCGGTATCTAAAAGGCTTCGCTGCTGGGGCCTCGTAAAGATAAATACTCATCCATCCAGGGCCTTCATTTCTGTAATGTCTCACTGTCCAACTTAATAAATGCTTTCTTGCTGGTTTTTTGGCATCTCTTTGAATGAGGAATGTAAACTGAAAAGGCCTAGGAGACAAAAACTGGCACAAAACTCAATGATGAATAATATCAGGAGACACACAGACTAGCTCAGTAGTCCCATAAGCAGTGCCACGGGCTCTACCAAAGTACAGATGGATTTGCTGCCTGGGATGGGGCTGTTATATAATTTCCAGATACATGAAAAAATAAGAGAAAAAATAAGGACAAAACCACGTCTAATTTTGTGCAAATGGTGGATAAGTATAAAACAAGAGATTTATAGAAAGGATATTAAAGACAATTTAAAGTTTAGTAAACAGAACCATCATCATATATAAGGGCTTCCCTGGTGGCTCAGATGGTAAAGAATGTGCCTCCAATGGGGGGAAAACCTGGGTTCAATCCCTGAGTCGGGAAGATTTTCTGGAGCAGAGAATGATAACCCATTCCGGTAATCTTGCCTGGAGAATTCCATGGACAGAGGAGCCTGGAGGGCTACAGTCCATGGGATCACAAAGTGTCGGACATGACTGAGAGACTAACACACACAACACGTCAACATATATTTAATCTTTAGATATTGAAAAAGGGAAAACATAATGTGTGTTTTTCTAAGAATACTTCAAAAATTTGGGAGAAACTTCCAGCAAAATTAGGCAGAAACTAATATTTAGTTTTCTCTGTATTTATACTATGTCATGAACTATTACTGTTTAAAAGTCTAAAAAGCCCCTGGAAAATTATGCTCATCTTTCCCAAGCTGAATACCACTTAAAAAAAAAATTCATCTTGGTGCTGAAGAGTCTGACTAAACTTCAGTTCAAACATTATTACCCAAAGAAGCCCTCTGTTTTTCATATTTAAAGTTTCTATTTTCTTTTCACATATTAGAGAGCTTTTCCCAAGCTATCCTGTTCAAATCTCTGATTCGAATTTTGACCTCATTTGCCCAGATAATCTGAAATGAGTATTCGTTAACTCAGACCTACCCAGTAGGTGGGTGGTTGGTTACTAACTATCCTTTAGGCCTTTGGGAAAGCAATTTTGTGCACAGTGGATGGAAGTGAGGGATTAGAGACAGTGTTCCCTTGGGCAACTTTCCCCTAGGATCCTTGGAGGGACGTTAGATTGGACAGTGAGGCAATGAAGAATATGTTACTTAACTTGTCCAGGGTTCTTCCAAGTCAGTAACAAAGATCCTTATAACTAGAAAGTTTCCCTCACGTTTCAAGATGATTTTTGGAACTCTACCCTTTCAATCCATCAGAAGCAAGGAGAGAGAGTTGAACCCTCTCTCACTGTTTGAACTTTTGCTTACAATCCACTGGCCAGAACTGAGGGGCACACCATGTTTCAAGAAAGGCTGAGAAATGCTGCCATTTCCCCAAATAGCCATGGGTTTAGCAAAACATAAAAAAATGAGATTCTAAGGAATAAAGAGACTATGGAACCACAACTAGAGAGAAACTCTGGTGCATGGCAACGAGACACAGCACAGCAAAATAGTAATAATAAGTAGTAAGGTTCAAACCCAGAACTGTTTGATTTCTAAGCCCCTGCCCTCTCCGTTGCCACAGTAAGGTTTATTGAAGAAAAGAATATTTTACTATAAATGAGTGCATCTGTGTTCACATGCACATATGGGTAAGCAGTCAGCACAGAAAATAGTTAAGAGCATGATTTTGGAATCAGCAGCCCTGGGTTCCAACTTTGGCTCTGCCGGGACTGGGGCTAGGGTGCAAATGAGGCATTCACCTCAGGCTCTAAATTTAGGGAGATGCCAAAAAACTCAGTAATCCAGATAAATAATACTTGACTGCAATGCTTTTAAAAGTCAAAATTAATGCAAAAAATAATCCTTGATGAATAAGCTATGTACACAATTTATTAAAGTCCAGATCAGACCCTGAAAAAAAAAAACCAGACTATGGATATTGGGGGACAAATAGCAGTATGTGTCTCAGTAAAAAAAAAAAATGCTAGAACTGTTTATTTAAATAAAGAAAATGCATGTTTATAATGTTCATCATTGTTCTTCAAAAATAAAAATAACTCTTCTAAATTTTGCTGGTGTATTGGAATTAGGTCAGCTTTACATTCCCTGGGAGGAAGCTACTCCCAGCCAAAATTTTATGAGTTTTTATGTGCTTTTAATAGTCATTCATAATCTGTTAACAGTTTATCTCATATATTAAAATGACTTCCCTGATGGTCCACTGGCTAAGAATCTGTTTGGGGAACTAAGATCCTGCATGTCACAAAGCATGATCAAAAAATTAAATGAAGTTTTCTAAATAGTGACATTTCAGTGAGCACACACATTTTCCAACTCAAACTATTTACCTCTGTAGATAATTATAACATCTTAAGTTTTACTTAAATTCTTTGTTGTTGTTCATTGCCCAGTCATGTTCAGCTTTGCGACCCCATGGACTGCAGCACACCAGGCCTCCCCATCCCTCACTATCTCCCAAAGTTTGCCCAAGTTCATGTCCATTGCATCAGTGATGCCATCTAGCCATCTCATCCTCTGATGCCCTCTTCTCCTTCTGCCCTCGATCTTACCCAGCATCAGGGACTTTTCCAATGAGTCACCTGTTTGCATCAGATGATCAAAATACCAGAGTTTCAGCTTAAGCATCAGTCCTTCTAATGAGTATTCAGAGTTGTTTTACCTTAAGATTGACTGGTTTAGAATTGAATTCTAAATATAGCCTATTTGTGGGCTTCGAATGTGGCGCTAGTGGTAAAGAACCCATGCAGAAGATGTAAGAGATGCAGGTTTGATCCCTGGGTCAGGAAGATCTCTTGGAGCAGGCATGGCAACCCATTCCAATATCCTTGCCTGGAGAATCCCATGGACAGAGGAGCCTGGTGGGCAACAGTCCATAGGGTTGCAAAAGAGTTGGAAATGACTGAAGTGATTTAGCATGCATAACTTATTCTTAGTTTGTCCCTTTGTTGCTTATGGCCCATAAGAACAGTTATAAGCACTATGTGAAAATTGTATGTTAGTACATGAAAGTTAGGAGGGTACCTGCATTTGCTGGAGTCAAGGACTCATGAATACTTCTGACAAGTCTTTTGGCCAAACTGAATGTGTCAACTTCTTGCAGAACTGCTTTCTATAAGAAACAGCAAGAAAAGTACAATTGGGCTGTGGTTCATACTTAGTCACTTTAATCCTAAAGACTATTAAGTTGCCAATAAGACAGTGTTCTATAGAAATACTCATGGATGTTTACCATGTGAGCTGGACTGGAAATACAATGGTGGGTAAAATCCATGACAATAGCCCTCAAACTACTTGTGATTCAACTTTAGAATTTTTATAAAACAGGCATCAAACCATTCATAATCATTAAGATGATACATTTACATTCTAATAGTTGTGTTTGTAAATGGCAGAAACAAGGGAAAGTAGGAGAAGTTTATCCTTTTTACCATACTTAAGAAAAAAGAAGTTTTGGACCAGCACAACTTAATGCATGTATAGAGTAAGCTTCAATTCCATTAACAATGTATATAGTGTAGCTGTAAAATAAGCACAATGCTGGGACAGTGTTTAAAGCATACTTGACACCATATGGGTGAAAGATAGGTGTTGGTGACTTCATGCAGCTCTGCTTCCTTCCCACTGACTCTGCTTTGCTATGGCATCTTGCTTACCTATTGCTGTGTAACAAATTACCCCCAAACTGAATAGCTGAAAGCAGTAGGCATTAATCATGTTATAATTCCAATGATTCAGGAAATCAAGCCATGCTGGAGATTTCTCCCAGTGTTGGCTGGGACTACAGTCATTTCAAAGGTCTTTTGACAGAGAATCTGCTTTCAAGTTCATTCATATGGCTGTTGACTGGCCTCACGTCCTTACTGGTTCTTCATTGAGACATCAACTCCTTGCCATGTAGGTCTTTCCACACGGCAGCTTACAACAGTGCAGTTGGCTTTCCTTAAAGTGAGTAATTGAATGAGCAAAAGAAGGAGTACCCTAGAAGGATGACACTGTCTCTTTATTATCTAATTTTGGAAGTAAGTTTACATCACTTTGGCCATTTCTATTCATTCAAGGGCCAGCCCACACCCAAAAGGAGGAAATTCAACACAGATACAAATATCAGGAGGCAGAAAATCATTGGAGAGCATTTAGAGAATTCCTACCACATCTTGTGAATTAACCTGACATGTAAGAAAGCACATGGACTCTAGGGACAGTCCTCAGACTTAATGTAGAATCTGCACTCTACACCTTCCTAACTGTATGAACATAGACAAGGCTCCAATTTCTGTTGTGAAGATAAATAAATGAGTGCTAAGATATTCTATCATCCCTCAGTTGAAAATACATAAAAATGGGCAGTCTTCGGTAACTTTGATGACTGTGTTTAGGATTGAATAGCATAACTTGTACTGAACCTATAGGAGGCATGCAGCAGGTATCTCCCTGTCACTGGTAGAAGTAACAGATTATTTGTAATTTCAAGAAAAGCAGCTATCCACAGTGACTGTCCCATGAACTTCCTCCGTTCAGCATTGGTGCCTTCTTGCAGAATAACCAACATATTTATATCTTCAGAATTCAGTAAAAGTGGTGGTTATTTTGGACCATTTTCTGTCAGAAGCAGAATATTATGACCCAACTGAAAGGAGATATTTTTTCAGAGGTTTTTTTCTCTTCCTGGTACTTGAGTTCAGCCAAGATACAGCAATTCCTCATTATCCCCAGTTAATAGTTAGACCTCTAAACGGTCTACTTTGTATTCAGTAATGACAACATAACTGGAGTGTTTTGATAATTTCTAGATGTTACATTTTAGAAGGAGGCATGGACAACTGGGAATATGTCCAGAAGGAATGATCAGATTGATGAGTGGACTGTAAAATCAGCCACATGTCATATTAAAGATGAACTATTAGAAAGAGAATACCCATTTAGAGCAGAGGAGACTATTGTGGTATATGGTGCATGCATGTGTGTGTAACACCTTCCGTCATGTCCAAACTGGGATATTATGGACTGTAGCCTGCCAGGCTCCTCTGTCCATGGGATTCTCCAGGCCAGAATACTGGAGTGGGTTGCCATGCCCTCCTCCAGGGGATCTTCCCCACCCAAGGATCAGACCCATGTCTGCATTGCAGACATATTCTTTACTGCTGAGCCACTGTGGAAGACCTATGGTATATGGTACCCACCTTCAAATATTTTAAACTGTGATGTTAAAGAAAAATTATACAGATATTTGTTATTTTGAAAGTTATCGCTGACACAGATATGTTTCTAGGTCATTAGAGAGAGAATTTTCAGAAAGAGGTAAAATGGACAGAATTGTATTTGAATCTTAGTTCTGCTTCCTAGCAACTGACCTTAAGAAGTTCACTTATCTGAATCTGTAAATTCACAATAACATTGATATATTATGGATCTGTCATTTGCCATGCGCTGAACAGGTTGCTTTGTATATGGCACTAATGGTGCTAAAGATGGTTATTATTTTTTCTTTTACACATAAGTGGGGAGCTGTATGGCAGTAAGTTTCAACCATTTGCTGGAGTTTCTCTTCAGTGTTTGTGTTTGCACTTGAAGCAAGCTGGTGCAGAATATCTGACTGCAGTTACTTCCTGTGTGATCAAATCTGCTATTAATAATATCTCACTTTTATATGGTTCATAGTCTATTCAGAGTAGAAATTGAAAATGAGTACATGGAGTGGATTTTTAAACTCCCAAGACAACGAGATGTTATGATTTATAGGATTCATCAATTTCTCTTCACAAATACTTTTAGCTAATTAAAAGGTTAAAGAAAAAATTCAAGTCTTAGTAGGGATGTTGAAGTAACATCAGGTGTTTTTTTTTTTTTCTTTTTATGGCCAATATTAGAAAACTATGAGAATTCAGATTTTTCTTTGATAAAGTATTGATAAGGTCACATGACCTCTGAGTATCAGAAATTTTTCCTATGAAATGAGAAAAGTATAATAGGTGGTTTCTCTTAGTTTCATTTAGCTGAATCTGTATAAATAGATAGAAAATTACTATATGAAGTGGGTATGACAAATTAATAGACTTTCTTGGGTTTTACTTATGTTCACATACCATGAATTATGTAAATGAAGTGTCATCACCTTTTATATTTATTTATACTTGTCCAATGTAGTGTTTTGCTCAGGTTGCATAGGTTTATTCCATTAGGACTTGAGTGGAAATCATCACATATAGCAGTTTGCAAGTACAGTGGTTTTGACCATGAATATAACTACAAAGTTTAAAATTTTTTAAATTATACAACATTTGTTGTCTTAAGAAGGATTTTAATTTTTATTTATAATTAAAAGAAATAGTAAGGTAAAGTTACATAAATAAAAGGAAAACAAAGGATTAGAGAAACCATGATAAACATAGAAGGCAAGGAGATACAGCCTATTCAGAACTGAAATCCTCAATAAATAAAACTAAAATTTAGAAAGAGAACCCATGATTAAAATTATAATTCAATATAATTTTTTTAAGAAATAAAGGAATATTTGAACCTAAATATTTAAAATGTACAATGCATGTGAAAAAAAAGATCCAAGATGGTTAGTGCTAAGATATTAAGATATTATTGGACTTGAAAGAGAAATAAAAAATCCTTTCTGCAGCAGTAAAAGAAATAAATGTCATCTGTAATAGGGGAAGGATCAGACAGTCCCAGATTTCCCACACAGCATTCAAGGACATTCAATGAATAAAATTTACTTAGGAAACTTAATAAAATAAACTTTACTTAAGGATTTCATATCCACTGAAAGTATTCTTCAAGTAGTAAAAAACAGATAAAAAAATTATAATTATTTGCATGCAAAAATGTTTTGAGCTTTTTTGGAGAAATCTATTAGAAGATGAAGTTCATCTCACCACATGATAAATAAGGTAACTACAGCAAAAAATTCATGTGAGTACACAGGTAAATGTTGAACTACATCTAAAATACATAGAAAAACATTTTACAGTACTTGGACTCTGTTCTTAATTCTGACGTATTAACTGCAGGTATCATGGTGACAGATGAAAATGTAAATATGATATGCCTTCACAATATACACATTAACCTCATAATTTAAAAGTGGGGCTTACTGAAAGCTTGAGTTCACTTCATGTAAATACTGGGGAGCAAATGACTTCATTTCAAACTGGAATAAATCAAGGAACAGAAGTATAAATTGATTTAATATATTAAAGTAAACATTAAGAAACTAAGTTTATTACTAAATTTAAATGATGGAATAAGGGGAGGGTAAGAAAAAGAAATGTACACGCTCAGTCACACCTGATTCTGGACCCTATGTAGTCCACCAGGCTCCTCTGTTGATGGGATCTTTCAGGCAAGGATACTGGAGCAGGTTATCATTTCCTACTCCAGAGTATCTTCCCAACCCAGGGATCAAAACTGAGTCTCCCACATCTCCTGCATTGGCAGGTGGATTCTTCACCACTGAGCCACCTGGGAAGCCCTAAGAAAAAGAAAAAGTTATACTGCATATGATAAAGGAACAAAGGACACAGGTTTGTTTTTTTTTTTTTTTTTCTGTATTTTCAAAATACAGAGCTGAAAGTAAGATTGTTGTTCAGTCACTAAGTCATATCTGATTCTTTTGCAACCCCATGGACTATAGCCAGCCATTCTCCTCTGTCCGTGGGATTTCACAGGCAAGAATACTGAAGTGGATTCCCATTTCCTCCTCCAGGGCATCTTCCCAACCCAGGGATCAAACCCACATCTCCTGAGTCTCCTGCATTGGGAGGTGAATTCTTTACCACTGAGACACCAGGAAAGATATCAAGTTATAAGAGTAATCCATATAATAATATTAAAAAATCAGTATTTTAATAATTACAAATATACACACCATGTAAAGAAAAAGCATTACATTCTGAAAGATCTTTTGAAAACTATAAAAATAGAAAAAATAACAAAAAGTGAAGTCAGAACTAAGACCAGACATATTCACATTATCAAATATATATACTTATTTATGGTTGCCAGGGGGAAGGGATAGTTAAGAGAGTTTAGGAAAATCAAGTACACACTGCTATATTCAAAATGGATTACCAACAAGGACCTATTGTACAGCACACAGAACTCTGCTCAGTGCTATGTGTCAGCCTGGATGAGAAGGAGATTTGAGGGAGAATGGGTACAAGTATATATATGGCTGAGTCATTTTGCTATTCACCTGAAAATACCACAACATTATTACTTAGATGTACCCCCATACAAAATAAAAAGGTTAAAGTTTGTGGGGAAAAGGCTCTATGAGAGTAGGGGGAAAAAATAAAAATGGTTTAAAAGAGAAGGCCATTTTTATTTTAAAAATAATAGTTTTAGAATGATTCATGAAGCAAAACCTAACTCTGTACTATGTATATGATACACATGTAAAATCTAAAAAAAAAAAAAAAGTAAATAAATATTTACAAGTAGGCAATGTATATCAAGCAAACGAAAATAAACAAAAGGTATCAGAAATGGCAGTGTAGCTTGTGGCAGAACAATCTTTGATTTCGGTATAAATGTATAAACAAGAATTATGTACACATACACGCATACACACATACCCAATCTGTTTTGAGACACTGGGGAGCTAAGCATAAAGATCTCAGGGAGAGTCAAAGATACCAGAGACAAGAGTGGCAAACACAGAAAAAAAAAAAACAAAAAAACCCACCACTTTTCCTTTTGACATTTGTCATTTTGTGAGCTGCAGCTAAAAGAATGAGAAACTAGGGAGTCTCCCGCAGTCCTCTCAGAATCTGGAAACAAAAATTGGACTTCCGGACCTTCCGAGGAGAAAAATCTGACAAATACTCCAAGCTGCCAGATGAAACTTCTACTGGGCTGCTCTTTGAAAGTAAGAGAGAAACAGACAAGACTAACCCTCCTAAAGAATTTAGAAAAGATTCAGTTCCTGATTGGATTCAAGTTATCTGCCTTCAGCCTGTTTGCATAAAACAAAAAAATGAATCATCTCTTAGAGAAGATAACATCACCTCAAACTTCAAATTATCCCTGCAAGTCTTTACTTAAAATGTTGGCCATTTAGTCAAAATGTTACCAGACAGAAATAGAGACAGAAAACATGACAAAAGAACAAAGAGGAAAAACAGCCAATTGAAACAGAACCACAGGAGATGCAGATGCTGGAGTTATCGGATGCAAGCAAGAACTGATTGTTCTTGGACTTCTGAGTAGGATCTAAAAGGTTATGTCAAGCCTATAGTCTCACAGTTCATAACAAGGGAAAAAAGATACATTACAAAAAATACTTTTGAAAAGGCATCATGGAACTGTGGGAGCTATGAGAACAAAACGGTGCTAAATTATATAGAGAGGAAAAACATTCAGAGGTGAGTAGATAAATAGCAGTTGATTTTTTATATGAGGGAATTTGCCAGTTCTTGGTGTGAGCTGAAGTTTGTGGTTTGGCTCAGACAGAGAGAAACATTTAGAAGAAGGAGAAACCAATGTAGCCTTTAGAAGTCACTTGGGGATAGAGAGACAAAATTGAAGGTTTGAAGTCCACAGATACATAACCATTTTCCACAAAAGACATTTGCTATATTCTAAGACTATGGAAGAGGCTGAAATATAAACTAAAATCTTTTTAAATTCAAAG
The DNA here is from genome assembly GCF_023091745.1 of Budorcas taxicolor. Classification (NCBI taxonomy): domain Eukaryota; kingdom Metazoa; phylum Chordata; class Mammalia; order Artiodactyla; family Bovidae; genus Budorcas; species Budorcas taxicolor. The sequence goes on along the minus strand of NC_068918.1, from coordinate 16,282,269 downwards.
TGAAATTTATTGCCATCTCATAGGACTTGGGGAACAAATGCTTGAAAATAGAAAAGGCAAGAAACAAACAAACAAAAGACCCTGATGCTGGGAAAGATTGAAGGCAGGAGGGGAAGGGGATGACCGAGGATGAGATGGTTGGGTGGCATCACTGACTCAATGGACATGAGTTTGAGCAAACTCCAGGAGATGGTGAAGGACAGGGAAGCCTGGCATGCTGCAGTCCATGAGGTCACAGAGAGTCGGATATGACTGAGTGACTAAACAAAAACAAAGAAACAAAAGTCCTAGAGTATAGTATATTGGAAAAGACCTTGATGCTGGGAAGGATTGAGGGCAGGAGGGGAATGGGGCAACAGAGGATGAGGTGGTTAGATAGCATCACAGACTCAATAGATAGGAATCTGAGCAAACTCTGGGAGATAGTGAAGGACAGGGAAGCCTGACATGCTGCAGTCCATGGGTTCACAAAGAGCCGGACACGACTGAGCAACTGAACAACAACAAATGGTGCATTGCACTGAGGATTTATAGCCACTTTTTGCTAACCAATCTGAGCATGGCAATAAATTGAGAAACCAGGCCTCTGGCAGACCATGCATCATTAGAGGAATATATTTGAAGAGTACAGTATTTATACAGCCTCAAAAAAAAAAAAAGTCTCCCACACATTGTTTGGTAGATAGTAGGAGAAAAGGATATTTATACAGTGAAAAAATCTGACAGTCTCCATCTTCACAAAGTGTCTAAAATCAACATCACCAAGAAAGCGGCAAACAAATATTATGTGCCTCTTGAAATGGAATATTAAGAAGGATACATCACTTATATAGTATTCCTACCAGGATAATCTGAATCTAATCTGGTACATAATCTGAATCCAATCATGAAAAATTATCAGACAATCCAAACTGGAGAACTTTCTTCAAAATAGCTGGCATGCATTCTTTAAAAAAAATAAAGAAGTCACTTTATGAAAGACACAGTGTTGTGTCTGTTGATAGTGATGTTCTTGGCTAGGAATTCTGAAGCTCTCACCCGGACCCTGTATTTACTGTAGCAAGTCCCACAGACACTACCCCCACTACCACCAAGGCCAATGTTGTGGCTGGACTAGCCTTTGTGGTTCTTATTATGACCACAGGACACATCTCAGCAAAACTACCAGGGAACATTAAAGAAAAAGATTTATTACTCCCAGGTCCTTGGGGGGTACATGGCATGCCTGAGGGCCACACAGAGAGGTCACAGGCAGAGAGAGAAGGAGGAAGCATGGACCTGGGGCTTTGTCTGTATTAGGCTCCCAAAGACGAAGTTCCTGGGTTTCATGGGCTCACTCTTTGTTGGTGACTTTAAAGCATAAGATGGGAAATTAAAATGCGAAAAGGGAAAAGTGGGATCACTTTAAGCTGTCAATTATCTACATTTCCTAGGACTTTATGGAAGGAGGAGTTCATGAATGGGAGCAACCTGGTCCTTACCTAGTCCTGTGGCTAATAGCTGTACCATAGAGCTGACAGTGGTCTATTCAAGATGGATGTCTGAAATGGATGCTTCAGCAATCAAAAGTTTAATGTCAGACATTTACACTACACAAAGAAAGACTGAGGATTTCTTCAGTTTTTAGATTCTTCTTTATCTTAATACTTCTAGATTAAAGGAGATAAAAGAACATAACAAGTAAACACAGGCAGGATTTTGCACTGGGATACTTGATCAAAAAATATATATATATATATATATATGCTATAAAGGACAACATTGAGACAACAGATTAAACAATTTTATATTAATGTTTAATTTTCTGAACTTAATTAGGCTATGTTTCATGTAAGAAAATGTCCTATTTCTTAGGAAATGTACACTGAAATATTTGAGGGGTGAAGGGTCATGACAATCTGACACTCAAGTGTTTCAGCTGATACTTAGCATGTACGTCTGTGTGTAGAGAGAAGAAGGTATGGCAAAACAATATTAACAGTGGTCACTGTAGGAGAGTGTACACGAGAGTTCATTGTAATATTCCTGAACTTTCTTTTCAGGATTTAATATTTTTTAGTAAAAAATTATTATTAAAAAAGCATGCAAAACCTCTGGAGAGGTGTGAAATAAGAATAAAAGCAAACGGAGGTAGACTTAGTCATGGTATTTCAGTGAGACTGTGCTCATTCTGATAAGGCAGCTCCTCACTGGAGAGTAGTGATCTGCGGCTGCTGCTGCTGCTGCTGCTAAGTCACATCAGTCGTGTCTGACTCTGTGCAACCGCATAGACGGCAGTCCACCAGGCTCCTCTGTCCCTGGGATTCTCCAGGCAAGAACGCTGGAGTGGGTTGCCATTTCTAGACCTGAATCATAAGAGATCTTAAATCTTCACACAGCAGGAATATGATACTCAATCACAATTTGGACCTACACAAAGAAATAAAGAATGCTGGAGACAGAAGAAAAGAGGGTAAAAATAATTGTTTTCTTACTTTTAATTGCTCTAAAACTTAACTGATTTTCTAAAATAGGGGTTGGCAAACTTTCTCTGTAAAGCATCAGATAGCAAATATTTTTCAGCTTTGTGGGCCAAATGGACTTTGTTGCAATTGCTCAATTTTGCCTTTATAGTACTCGAGCAGCCATACACAACACATAAGAAATAGGAATGGTTGGATTTCAATAAAACTCCATCCTTTTGTCAACACAGGGTATATATTTGTGTCATAGGAATCTCTCTATGGTGTTCCTAAGTGCCATACTCTACATGTTGGCCCTTACTGTTTTCTTTTTTCTGGCACACATTATCTTCTCAATCTTTATTTATTTTCTTGTTTTATTTTCAGGACTCAGTTCAGGCATCATCTTTTTAAGGACTCATTTTCAAGACCTTTATTTCTAACAGGCAAAGTAGGTTTTCTTTCCAGTCTATATGACTCCATAGAAACTTGTACCTTGTAGCTATATCTCTGACTTAATTTATGATCTTTGGAAGATATTTAATATCCCTAAATCTCAATTCTTTTATCTAAGATAATAACAGTACTTACATTACAGGGCTGTTGTGAGAATACTTATGCATTACTTAACATAGAGACCACTCCATAGAAAGCATTTAAACCATGAAAAATGTATAATACTTTGTGAAGATGATGACTATTCCTTTATCATTCTACTTAGTGGTGAATGATAAAGGCCAAGAGTAAATTATATTTTGTTTTACAATACTTTTATAAAATATGTTTGGTTTGTGTAAAAGAAAGTTATAATAATGTACTTAGGTATATTTGGAATTTTTGTTATTTTAAAAGCAATAAGATGTATTAAATCAGAAGAATGTGTCTTAGTCAGTAAGATATATGAAGATGCAGGTAAGATAAGAAAAGATAAATGTTATGGTGTCTGTAATTTCTCAACCACCAAAGTAAAGTAAGCCAAGAACATAGTTGGAATGGGACCAAGTGAAGCAAGGTCCAAATGAGCTCTTCAGCTACAAGTCCTGACTGAACTGGACACAAGGCCCTGTTCACACCAAAGAGTACAGCAGCTAGTGAAGGAATGGCTTAACTAATATCATCCCAAGGGAGCAAGCAGATGGGAGTTTGGAAGGGATAGTGAGTAGAGGTGATGAGAGCTGAGCGGTGAATAAAAGTGAGCAACAAAATGCATGCTTGAAAATATCTTAGGTGTGGCATGTGTCTATAATTTCTTTAGTTGGTATTTTAAGACCACTATAAATAAAATGAATATGGAGACACAGGTTGCCTCATCTTTTAGTAGCTCTGCTTTAAAACAAAAAAATTAATTCCTGAACAAAAATGATGAACAGGGAATTGCACATAAATTAGCTTGGCTAAAATCTCCAGAGAGGATTAAATCTGCCCCAAGGACACAGGGTACAGAGTCAATTTTTTTTTTATATCTTACTGAAATTGTGTCTTAATTTTTACTCAAAATAACTCATGCACATATTTAGTACCAAAGGATTTTTTTTTTAATCAATGTCCTCTGTATTGACTTCCCCTAGACTACCTACAAGGAGCAATAATCCTTTTAGTTATATCTTTTGGTATTAGCCTTCATTTCTCCAGTTTTCATAACCCAAATAACATGATTGTACCTCTTTTCCTTGATTTACAATTTTAAGATCTGAAATAAAACTTCTCATTAATTTGAAAAAGAATGTAAATTTCTTTCATGCAGATTATTACCTACCAATGTAGCATATCATAATTATTAGGTAATAATGTATAACTATGAATGTATAAATTTATAGTATGAATTAGTCATTCAGACAAGTCTGACTCTTTGCAACCCCATGACTGTAGTCCTCCAGGTTCCTCTGTCCATGAGATTCTCCAGGCAAGTATACTGATGTGGGTAGTCATTCTTTTCTTCAGGGAATCTTCCTGACCTAGGAATTGGACCCTGTGTCTCCAGCACTGCAGGCAGATTCTTTACCAGCTGAGTGACAAGGGAAGTCCAAGAATACTGGAGTGGGTAGCCTATCCCTTCTCCAGCAGATCTTCCTGACCCAGGAATTGAACCTGGATCTCCTGAATTGCAGGCAGGTTCTTTACCAACTGAGCTACCACGGAAGCCCTAATTTATACTATACTATGATTGAATTTTCTCTCTTAAGATCTTTTTTTCTGAAGTTAAGAATTGTCTCATTTTTTAACATATAACTTTCTTTTATACATAAATATTTCCAAATACTCTCTTAGATCCTTCATTATCCTATAGGACCAAGTACTGCTGTGGAAAAATGTCTTTCTGATAAGTCCTTCATATAAAATACATTATTCTACACAGAAGTCATTGGATCTTTCCTTTATCACTGATATCGTGATATTGCATAAAAGTGTGCATTAGTGTGGTACTGTTTTTGCATTCATTGTGCCAAATCATTAGAAACTGGATAATTTCTTCCCTTATATATGGATTTCTTTTTCTGTATGTTTGATAATTTTATTCCTTATATTTTCTCTTTTTCCTTTCTGGAACACCACTACCCTGATAGTGAGCACCCTGGATTGGTTTTCCTAAATATTTTATCATTTTAGTCCAATTTCCTATTTGCTTTGTTTTCCAAAAATATGATTGATATTATTTTTTAAACTAGAGTTTAAAATAGTCATCTAGTGTACTTTAAATCTGATTAATTTTTCTATTTCTCAGATATTTTATAAATTTATTATATCCCCTGGAGAAGGGAATAGCAATGCACTCCAGTATTTTTAACTGGGAAATCCCAGGGACAGAGGAGCCTGGTGGGCTATGGGGCTGCAAGTGTCAGATACCACTGAGTGACTAACACTTTCACTCTCACTTATTATTCTCAGGATATTGATTTATACTTTTTGTTTTTGTTTTTTTTTTTTTGAAGTTTTTTGCCCTACATTAATTCTGCTTTCTCTTGGGTTTTTTTTTCTTTTCTTTTCTTTTCTTTTTCATGTTATAGACTTTCTTTAGATGTCTACAAATCATACTTTTCCATGAATATTTAAGAATGAGATACTTAAGAGATTTCTATTTTTGGCCATAAAGGAATAACTGGGACCAGATTTATCTTCCCACCTTAACAAAGAAAACAAATGTGACAGATATGATACAATGCTTCTCAGATACCGTACAACAGGCAAACAAATAAGATGGATAAATCAGCTGACTGTAATGTTTTCAGGGAGTTGTGCAGGAAGTGGGAACCCAAAGAGAACTCAAGCATCTCAATAAGTTGAGGAGACAGAGTTTAGCATAGTCAGGTTACAGTGGCTAGCATTGTAGGGTAAAATATCAGAGAGAAAGAGAGAGAGAACTCCAGGAAATTGCAGAGGGATCCCCTGAGTCTTTGGCCGAGTACTGTTTTATTACAATGAGGAAAATAGCCAGCTTATGCAAAGAATGGCTTGAGAGAAATAGAACAATCCTCAACCTCATACAGGGCTAAGAATAATTTCTGTTCTCACTCATCAGAATGAAAAGACTTCTTGATTCATAAAATACCAGCTAGAGTTCTCAGAGGAGTCTTACCACAGAAGATGGGCTAAATTAGCTAAAGATAGGATTTTGCCAAGAGAACGCACTGGTCATAGCAAACACCCTCTTCCAACAACACAAGAGAAGCCTCTACACATGGACATTACCAGATGGTCAATACCACAATCAGATTGATTATATTCTTTGCAGTCAAAGATGGAGACGCTCTATACAGTCAGCAAAAACAAGACTGGGAGCTGACCGTGGCACAGACCATGAAATCCGTATTGTCAGATTCAGACTTAAATTGAAGAAAGTAGGGAAAACCACTAGATCATTCAGGTATGACATAAATCAAATCCCTTACAATTGTACAGTGAAAGTGACAAATAGATTCAAGGGATTAGATCTGATAGACAGAGTGCCTGAAGAACTACGGACAGAGATTCGTGACATTATTCAGGAGGCATGGATCAAGACCATCCCCAAGAAAAAGAAATGCAAAAAGGCAAAATGGTTGTCTGAGGAGGCCTTACAAATAGCTGTGAATAGAAGAGAAGCAAAAGGCAAAGGAGAAAAGGAGAGCTGTACTCGTTTGAATGCAGAATTCCAAAGAATAGCTAGGAGAGATAAGAAAGTCTTCCTCAGAAATCAGTGCAAAGAAATAGAGGAAAACAATAGAATGGGAAAGTCTAGAGATCTCTTTAAAAAAATTAGAGATACCAAGGGAATATTTCATGCAAAGATGGGCTCAATAAAGGACAGAAATGGTAGGGACCTAACAGAAGCAGAACACATTAAGAAGAGGTGGCAAGAATACACAGAAAGATCTTCACAACCCAGATAATCACGATGGTGTGATCACCAACCTAGAAGACATCCTGGAATGTGAAGTCAAGTGGGCCTTAGGGAGCATCACTACGAACAAAGCTAGTGGAGGTGATGGAATTCCAGTAGAGCTATTTCAAATCATAAAAGATGATGCTGTGAAGGTGCTGCACTCAATATGCCAGCAAATTTGGAAAACTCAGCAGTGGCCACAGGACTGGCAAATGTCAGTTTTCATTCCAATTCTAAAGAAAGACAATGACAAAGACTGCTCAAACTACCACACAATTGTACTCATCTCACACACTAGCAAAGTAATGCTCAAAATTTTCCAAGTCAGGCTTCAACAGTATGTAAACTGTGAACTTCCAGATGTTCAAGCTAGATTTAGAAAAGGCAGAGGAACCAGAGATCAAATTGCCAACATCTGCTGGATCATGGAAAAAGCAAATGAGTTCCAGAAAAACATTTACTTCTGCTTTATTGACTATGCCAAAGCCTTTGACTGTTGACCACAACCAACTCTGGAAAATTCTTAAAGAGATGGAAATAGAAGAGCACCTAACCTGCCTCTTGAGAACTCTGTATGCAGGTCAGGAAGCAACCGTTAGAACTGGAGATGGAACAGACTGGTTCCAAATAGGAAAAGGAATACATTAAGAATGTATATTGTCACCCTGCTTATTTAACTTATATGCAGAGCACATCATGAGAAACACTGGGCTGGAGGAAGCACAAGCTGGAATCAAGATTGCTGGGAGAAATATCAATAAGCTCAGATATGCAGATGATACCACCCTTATGGCAGAAAGCAAAGACGAACTAAAGAGCCTCTTGTTGAAAGTGAAAGAGGAGAGTGAAAATGCTAGCTTAAAATTCAACATTAAGAAAACTAAGATCATGGCATCTGGTCTCATCACTTCATGGCAAATAGATGGGGAAACAATGGAAATAGTGACAGATTTTATTTTGGGGGGCTCCAAAATCACTGCAGATGGTGACTGCAGCCATGAAGTTAAAAGATGCTTGCTCCTTGGAAGAAAAATTATGACCTAGCATTAAAAAGCGGAGACACTACTTTGCCAACAAAGGTCCGTCTAGTCAAAGCTATGGAGTCATGGTTTTTCCAGGAGTCATGTATGGATGTGAGAGTTAGACTATAAGAAAAGCTGAGCGCCGAAGAACTGATGCTTTTGAACTGTGGTGTTGGAGAAGACTCTTGAGAGTCCCTTGGACTGCCAGGAGATCCAACCAGTCCATTCTAAAGGAATCAGTCCTGAATATTCATTGGAAGGACTGATGTTGAAGCTGAAACTCCAATACTTTGGCCACCTAAGAACTGGCTCATTGGAAAAGACCCTGATGCTGAGAAAGATTGAGGGCAGGAGGAGAAGAGAACGACAGAGGATGAGATGGTTGGATGGCATCACCAACTCAATAGACATAAGATGAGTAAACTTCGGGAGTTGGCGATGGACAAGGAGGCCTGGCGTGCTGCAGTCCATGGGGTCACAAAGAGTCAGACAGAACTGAGAGACTGAACTGAATTGAACTGAGGGCTTCCCAGGTGGCACTAGTGGTAAAGTCTGCCATTACAGGAGACATAAGAGACGTGGGTTCAATCCCTGGGTCAGGAAGATCCCCTGGAGGAGGTCATGGCAACCAACTACAGTATTCTTGCTTGGAGAATCCCATGGAAAGAAGAGCCTAGCAGGCTGTAGTTCATAGGGCTGCAAAACCTGTATTTCAATACTCTGTTCTTAGTAATTTATGTAATAATACAGAAATTTAGAAAGGTGATAGAAGATTTGAACAACACTATCAATCAATTGACCTAAAACATATAGGACACACTCTCAACAAAAGCAAAATACAGATTTTTTTCAAGTGCAGATGAAATGTTTCCAATTTAGATACTACGCTAAGCAATAAAAAATTATATGCAGTACCAAAAGGAAACACAAATAATCAATGAAAATATAAAAATATCTTCAGCTTTACTAACAATCAAGCAAATGAATACTGAAACCACAGTGAATTATTGGGTCACTCACATGATAATTGTAATTCCTAAGACACCAAATGATAGTAAGAATGTGGAGAAATGAAAACTAATATCACTTTTGGTGGAAGGGCTAATTGATACAAATGTTTTAAAAATCAGTTTGGTGATATTTACATACATAGTCTCTAAAATCGAAGAACTACAATCTTAGTTATATGCATGATAAGACTAATATAAATACAAGGGAATGTGTTCAAGAATGTTAATTGCAGAATGGTTAATGTTAATTTGCAATAATGAAAATAGAAATGACCTAAATATCTATGGGAAAATAGATAAATCAGTGGTATTATAAACATTCAATGGAATATCATAATGACTAAAATGAAGAAACAAAAATCAACGTGGCTGAATCCAGCAAACAAAATATTAAGATACAAGTCTGGCTGTGAAAGCATACATACTGTGTACTACTATTATTAAAAGTTTAAGAGCAGAGGGATTGACATGCATGACAGCATGAGGAATTCGGCAGACCACTCCCCAGTGACACCGACAGGAATTATCAGAACACAAAACAACCATTTACAGGTTTCTGAAAATGGTCCTAATTGCTTACAGCAAATGAAGAAACACCTCTTCAAGGCAATCTACAAACATTTGGAAAGAAAATGTTTTTGAACTGAAACTGATCGCTCTCTCCCGTATTTCAACTCAGAGAGGTAGAAATTGCACTCCACAGTGGGCCACCCAAAAGCACAGGACCCTCTTTCCCACCAGCTTCCAACTAGAGGACTTTTTCCCGAATATCACTGAGAAAACTAGAGCCCCAATCATCCTTGCCTTAGCTCATAGGTGGTGGTTCCAGGTTGAGAGTGGCTAACCAAGAAGACCATCTCCAAGTTCTCAGTTTTCAGGGAGATGTCATTAAGAGAAAAGGGTGCTACTGTGCCTTGCTCCAGAGACTTTTCCCACTCAGAGACTTTGCCTGGTGGGAGGAGGAGGAATCAGGAGGCAGTCCTTAGTCTCTTCCAAATTAACTCACTCCATTTGCAATAGAGCATGGAGAAGTTCAAGCCTTAGGGTGCTCTGAAAAGCAGTGGCATTTGTGGTGAAAGTCAACTGGAAGGGGATTCATAGATTCAGTAAAGATACAAGCTAAGCTATATAGGCTGGCTAATGTTTTGGGGGAAAAAAGTGGGGAAAGAGATAACTGAGAGGAAACTCTGGAGTCAGAATAAATCTCATCATTGACTAACCTTGGACACGCTCCTTCAGAGGAGCATAAATTTGATTGCCAAAGTATGTAGATAAATCTATGCCCAAGAGCATTGTTGAAAACAATAAAGCAACTGCGGGCTGAGGCAGAAAAGAAGAAGAGATACTTCAAAGGAGATAGGTTACCTTTATTCAGTCAAGGAAGGGCGACAGTCGGTCTAAAGACCAGGCTGAGCGCAAGAGGGATCAGGGAAGCTTGATGTTAAAAGGGAGGTTTGTGGAAGCGATAAGGGAAATGCTAGTCAGGTGGGATGTTTTGGGTATTCTTTAGTTGAGATGGCATTTGTAGTTGGGCAGGGGGTGATAAGTCCCCTGGGCAGGGGGTGATAAGTCCGTGGCAGATGTAGGGGGTGGAAGGTTTCTGGACAGGGGATGATATGTCCCAAGTAGATACAACTGACCTGGAGCATCAGGGCAGGACCTAAAGTTCGGTTTTGTTTTCTCTGAAGTTAGATGATTCAGCAAGGGCCTTTGAGACCGTTGTTTTCTTTTCTAGGCCTAACGACATCTTCAGCAACCACCCAACCAATGGGAGCTAAACATCTGGCCAGGGAAAAGGAAGAAATGAATTCTGAAAAAAAAAAAAAAAAACAAAAACCACTATCCTGTGAGGATGACATACATATCCATCAATGGACAAATGGATCTAAAAAATGTGCTATGTTCATCCAGCATGAAAAAGAATGACCTACTGATTTGCGTTATAATATGAAAATGAAAGTTGCTCAGTTGTGCCTGACTCTTTGCAACCCCATGGACTATATTCTCCAGGCCAGAATACTGGAGTGGGTAGCCTTTCCCTTCTCCAATGGATCTTCCCAGCCCAGGGATTGAACCCAGGTCTTCCGCCCTGCGGGTGGATTCTATACCAGCTGAACCACAAGGGAAGCCTGTGCATAATATGGATGAACCTTAAAAACGTGCTGAGTGAAAGAAGCTAGTCACAAAAAAAAAGCCCATACATTGTAGATGTCCATTTATATGTAATATCTGGAATAGGGTCATCTATAGAGACAGGTTACTGAGGAATGAGCAACTCCTCAATATCCCCTCAATGGACATGAACTTGGGCAAACTCCAGGAGCTACGGAGGGACAGGGAAGCCTGGCATGCTGCAGTCCATGGGGTTTCAAAGTGTCAGACACCATCTGGCTGTTGAACAACAACAATAACAACAGATAAATGAATGAACTAAAATTGGGAAATTAAAAAAGAGGACATCATCAAACAAACCACAATTCAAGTATGATTTTGGCCAGAACTAAGAAATCTTTCATAGTTATTTTGTGAGGAAAAAAAACACAAGAAATCAGTATCAGAACCCCATTGTATAAAACACATAATCCATTGTGTGCATTTCAATTTATAGAATTTAAAATAAATAAAAAGTACAAAGACAATACACAGTATTTCTTAAATATACTTACATATGGAGTAAAAATAGAAGAGAATTGAAGGACCATGAAAGAAAGTGAAAGTATTAGTCACTCAATCATTCCAATTGACTCTTTGTGACTCCTCTATGCACGGGGATTCTCCAGGCAAGAATACTGGAGTGGGTTGCCATGCCCTCCTCCAGGGGATTTTCCCCCACCCAGGGATCAAAACTGTGTCTCTTGCATTGCAGGCAGTTCCTTTTACCATCTGTGCCAGCAGGAAGTAAAAGCAGAAGAAAACTGAGGGGCTATAGTTTATGTTGAAGAGAAATTTCTGTTCAGGCTTTAAGGTTTCAAGCATAGGGCCTTTCAGAGTTACGCTGACTTCTTGCTTTTCTCTACCTGCTCACACATTTTCCCCAAAGGGAACAGGAGTGAATTATATGATTAGTGATTTGAGAAGAAAGAGTTGCACTTGCTCTCCTCAGTCTCTCTCTCCGTTCTCTTCAAATCTGTCTCAGAAAGAAGGACCATTTGCTTTCCTTCACAGGGTAAGGTTTTGTCAGAATTTCCGGTCAGGGGAGTAATCTAAAGCTGGTGATCTTTCCCTCTGGTTCTGTCTGACTTGTGTGTTTGTCTTTTACTTGGTTCTGCACTCAGCTGGGGAAAAGGATGTTGCTTATTGGGCCCTTTCACAATTTCACTAGTAACTTTCACTCATTCAGCTCAGTATTACATATTTTGACGCTTTTTATGCCATTCTTCATATATTTTTGCTTGTTTGAAATATGTTATAATTTTTTTAAGGAAATAAAGGGTGAAACAGAAATTGTAATATGGAGTGCTGTTATATAAGAGGAAAATTGGAGGACTTTAAGTAGATCTGTAAAGCTCAATATTTCTACTTACAAGTTTTTTTTTTTCCTGAAAGAAACATTTCATGAACCTATTACATAGCAAGCTACTATTTGCAAATGCTTGAAAAGTGGTATAGTTCTATGTAAACATTTATAGAAACCATTGAGCAGGAAAAAATTTTAAGCCCACGTGGTGACAATGTCATAACTTTGTGTATTGAAACTAAACCAAAAACCTCTGTATTTATTCTACTTGAAGTTCCATATATTGTCACATGCCACAAATTAGAAAGCTCTTTAAAATAATTCCTAAATTTAGTATGTTTAAGATTATTTTTTCATTGTGAGAAAGCTTGCAGAGGACACTCATGTATGCTTGCTCTAAAAAAAAACAGAAAAGTACGACCACAAAGGAGATGAAAAAAGCAGCAGAGAAAACTATGCACTGCTGGCAACATTTTCTCTGTGTCAGTGCTTCTCAGGCTGTCTTTGGTGAAGGCTAGCTGTTAAATATAAAATATTTTAATTCTTTTTTTTTTCATTTTTAAACATTTATTTTGTACATTTTCAATTTATCATTTTAGTTTCTAAAAATACAATTAAAATGAGTTCCCCTAAAATCAAATAGAAAATGTAGATATAAACCCAAATCTGTCTTCATTGAATTCAACAGCACAAAATTATTCCATCAAATTGTATCAGTTCAGATCAGTTCAGTTCAGTTCAGTTGCTCAGTCGTGTCCGACTCTTTGCGACCCCATGAATCGCAGCACGCCAGGCCTCCCTGTCCATCACCAACTCCTGGAGTTCACTCAGACTCACGTCCATTGAGTCCGTGATGCCATCCAGCCATCTCATCCTCAGTCGTCCCCTTCTCTTCCTGCCCCCAATCCCTCCCAGCATGAGAGTCTTTTCCAATGAGTCAACTCTTCGCATGAGGTGGCCAAAGTACTGGAGTTTCAGCTTTAGCATCATTCCTTCCAAGGAAATCCCAGGGTTGATCTCCTTCAGAATGGACTGGTTGGATCTCCTTGCAGTCCAAGGGACTCTCAAGACGTCTTCTCCAACACCACAGTTCAAAAGCATCAATTCTTCAGCAAACATCTCTAAATGCTTACTCACATTCTGTGCTCATCTCACGGACAGGTAAAACTGGGCTTGCACTGGCCTAGGTACCACTGGTCTACTCAACTCTTGATTCCTTTCTTACATTCATCTTCACCTTGATGATAGAGCACAGTCTGCCTCCTCTTGAATCTTAGCTGTTTTGATCTTTATGTTTCATTCATTAAAGTGTTTCATCCCAGCTTTCCTTTTTTGAGGTATTAGGCTCTGAACCATTTTCTCTCTCTCTCTCTTCCCTCTTAATACATTGCCTTTCACATCAGATTTCCAAAGAAAATAGCACTTCTCCCCTTTTCTTCTCTTTGTGCATGACCTAGTATCCCTGGTATCAAACTGATCTAACACACAACGTTTACAAGCTATCTGTTTTCCTCCATTCTGCCTCTCTCTTCCTCTCACTCCATCCTTTCCTTCACAGATAGTATAGGACTTTAGTTGAGTATCTATTCTGGATCAGTAAGTTATCCACTGACAAGACACCCCAGACCCCCGTCCTCATGCTGCTCACTGCCTATGAGAAAAGCACTTACTGAGCAGACAGTAAGAAGAGGGATAAGTTCTGCAAAGGAGAAATAGGAGCTATGGAGTTGTGTTTATGTAAACCATCTTTAAAATGAAACTTTACCTATTCAAAATGATATTTTTAATTCTGAAAGTCTGAAATGATTTTGCTTAAAAGTAATTTCCTTCAGTTCAGCTTAAATAGCTGAGAACAACAATCTAATCATAAAAAACCCCTCTAATCCAAAGGATTTTAAAAATCAGATCATAAACTGGATCTATACTCATACATGTTAAAATTTCTTTCTTAGTATTTTTAAAGACATATAAATATCTGTAACTTTTGGTTTTAGGAACATGACCTTCTCTAATTAATCTGTTTCTGTTGAGCTGAAAATCTCTCTATCCTTGTTGATAATTTCAATGATAATCATAATTGTCAGTATTTATATTTTCTTTTTTTTTTAATTTTTATACTTCAGTTTAATTTGCTGGTCTAAAATGTTCCCAAATTTGTTCTTTTGTTACAGTTACTTTCTAATTGATGAAAATATCAGCACTAAATTTTTACTCATTTATGTGGATGAAAGAAGTAAGGATGATGTCCAGATAAAGAAAATATATTATCCAATTATTTCAGTGTGTAATGTCTGATAAAGATAGCCTACTTAAAATTTTTGTCCTATTACTCTTGCTTATATTCTCTTTCTAAATAAGAAGTAAAATATTTAAAAAATGGTGATTGATAAGAGAGCAATAACATTATCTATATAACCACTGATCAGTAAACAATCACACAAGTAGGTAACATAATTCCTCTTCTGCTATTGAAAAGGACCATCCTGAAAATAGTTTCTCCTGGTTATATGAGTAAAGCAGAGAAATGATAACAAGCAGCCTAGAAAGAAAAAGGCAAGAATTCCCAGCATTTCACTCTCTCATTAGGTGCGGAATTGATGTTTATTTTGAGCCTTCTCCTTTTGAAGCATTCTATCTAGAAATTATACAAATAAGTATATGCTTTAAAAAACTAACAGCTATGTTTTATGTAAGATTGCCATCATCTAACAAGAATCAAACAATAAAATTCTTTGATCATGTATGTGTATGTGTCTATTTGTTCATGTATAATCTGTATTCTTGTAAAAACATAGATACATTTATAATCAGGCTTCTGAAGTGTTTTAAAATTCAAAGTTTAAATAAATGCTACTCAAGTTTTTTTAAACTACTCATTAAAAAAACAAACTTTCTGTTAGCTCTGAGGAATATGGTGTTAGATTGCTGAAAAATTACTGTTTAATGTTGGATTTGTTTGAAAGAATAAAGCTTACATTTTTTGAAGAAGTCTAGAAAATAGGCTTACCAAAAACAGCCAACAGAAGCTGATTTCTGTACTTCTATCTGCAGAGACAAAAGCCCTTTGGGCCACCTCCCAGTCAATGCATTTAATTTTTTCTGTAGTCAGTGTTCTGGAACTATAATCCTGAGAACACTATTGGTAATTGTATCAATATATATGTCTGCACTTTCTTTTAACAGATAAATATATCTTATTCAGTGTCATTAAGTTTGTAAGAATAATTGTTTTTATTTATGCACTGAAGGAGTTCAGAGTAATGTCAGGGAAACCCATGAGAATGAAATGTTTCCACATGTGAGGAAACCTACTTTCCACTATGAATTTGCTATTATATTTGCTTATTACCTACAGAGGGTTGAGGAGCCTCCTCTGTATGTAATGAACTTGTGGAAAGAGCTTATTTCTCCTAGATTACAAAGTTAGAATGTATTTAAGTTATTACATCATTAGTTTTTGGACAAATAGGATGTGTTAAAACACAGTGAAAATATATTTTAAAAACTCATACTAGCAAAGAAGAATTCCATTTCAGAATTAAAATTTTAAAATAAAATTTTCCACTGTAGTGTAAACATGTCATATTATTTAACATCTCTGTTCTCACTGCTTTCATTTTTATTACTCCTGGTATTTTGTCTCTGTCCTCTTCCTCAGGTGCCTCCTGTGCTTACCTTCTTCATTTCTTCCACCCACGTCTCTGGACCCCTTTTTTAATTCAATGAGATAATCTGTAACAAATAAAGTTTTTTTTTCCAGTTTCTTGAACTTCATTACCATAAATCTACCTGTAAACTCAGTGAAACTCCCAAGCTCATAACTTTGGCTGATACAGTCTGCTGGGTCTGCACATAGTGAAAAAGACATCCCAGGCCTGACCCCATGTGTGGCCCACAAAGCACAAGGCAGCAAGGCTGTCTGATCCACGGGTGAGTAGCACTGGCTTTTCCAGGAAGAGCACATCACAGGGTACACATAGCTTAGAGGAGAAGCAAACATGTAAGGCCCAGGAAAGGTTGGGGCCACAGCCACTGCATTGCCATGGTTAGCCAACCCCATAGGCACATCTGGTAAGCAATTGTAGTCCATGAACCCTGTAAAGTTGTAAACGTGGCCTGTTGTGCATAAGGGTGCTTTATATCTGACATTATATTGACCAAGCTCTTGCTATTCCCTCTAGAGAGGCCCTTCACCCTGCTCTGTAAACAGAGAAGGAAGTCAGAGGCCCTGTCTTGCATGCAGGAGGTTGGCAGCTCACCCTGAACTTGCTTTAGCCAGAGAGCACTCAGGCGTCATGGTCAGTGGATATCTTGGAGCTTCAAAGGTGAGTCCACTGCTTAGAGAGAGACATTTCGATGACCCAAGATTCCTGGAAGATTTTATTTCAGTTGCTGGAAGGTTCTCAAAAAAGCTCAAAAGCCCTCCAGCTGCCTGAAGAGTCTGTGAAATGCATGTAGTGGGTCTCCCAGACAAAGCTTTAGAAAACTGCTAGCACTACAGATCCAACCCAGCCTCTGCATCTTGATTTCACTAGAACAGATGTTATCTGCAAGCAATTAACATACTTGTCATCACCAGTGAAACAGATACAGAATCTTTCAGGTTTTTTTTTTATTTTTTTTTAATGGACCCTACAGAAAAGTGTTATGCATAAAATAAAATGTTTATATTGGCATTAAAATAATATTCAATAAAGAAAGTTATATGTATCAGTTTTTCAGTTTTTCCAATTTGGGGGACAAAGGATGCTGTAATAATTTTTAGAAAGCTATTAAGGAATAAATGTCACCAGCAATACAAATATTTGTGATTAACTCCTTATTCAGTTAAAGCAGTATCTACTTATAATTATTCTGTATCTTCATATTGTGACTGATAGAAATTACAATTCGGTATATTTTCCTCTATTTAAAAATTTTTTTAATTGCTTGATTTTATAGAAGAGATATGGGAGATAATCAGATCTGACTTATAATAACACAAGTGTCAAATAGTAAGATGTTGAGCAAAATATGACCCTTAAGATGGGTACAAGTGAAAAGCTTGGTAAGATTGAAAGCATAAATGTTCTGGGTAATAAAAACAAAAATAGAACAGTAAATTGTAAACTCTTGAGCTGTTGTTTAAAAAGAAAAAGTCTAAATAGCATAACACTGTTGTATTAATATAATTATACTTTTGATATCAGCTCAATTTCTTATAGGCTAACACTGTAACATGATGGTCCTAAGTTACTTACCCTCATTAAGTTGAATTTTCATTTAGCATTTATACTTTTTTTAATCAGTAAAAACTGAAAGGCTTAATTTCAAGCATTCAACCTTTGATTAAATATTTCTGCTGAAATTATTATTTTTTTCTCTCTCATACTCCTTTTAGGTTAAGAAAAAGGGGCTCCTGGTGGGCTCTGCCTGCAAAGTTTCAATCCCTGGGTCAGGAAGATCCCCTGGAGAATGGAATGGTGACCCACTCCAGTATTCTTGCCTGGAGAATTCCATGGACAGAGGAGCCTGGCGGGCTATAGTTCATGGGGTCACAAAGAGTCAGACACAACTGAGCGGCTACACTTTCAGTCATATATATACATATATTTAGTAAAGGTTTAGGGCAATGTTTCTGCTATAATAACTGCTTAAATGGTTGGAAAATATAAACTTAAATCATGTAAGAAAATACTATGAGTGATATATTCAATTCTGCACACAGTTACTTATAGTATTTGAAGTGGAGTAAAAAAATCAACTGCAACTGGGAGACAGATATGGGATAGTAAAAGAGCATTGAAGTAGATAGAGTCTGATGTTCTAGATCACTCTTAAAAAATCTGCAATTTACTGATGACCTGGAAAAATGAAAAATGACTTAGTTTTTCTACCTAAAAAGTGATGATCTTAAATATATATTGTGATTTGAGGCAATTGATATGAAAACACTCAGTAAATTGGCACATTATTCAGTTTTAATCATCAAATATTTTACATATAAATAGTATGTACTCCTTAAATGCTTTTTAAAATTTATTTATTTTTTAGTTGAAGGATAATTGCTTTACAGAATTTTGCTGTTTTCTGTCAAACCTCAGCATGAATCAGCCATAGGTATACGTATATATCCCTGTACGTGTACTGTGATGGAGACAAATAGGTATAGCAGGGCACCTTAGGTAGAGTCTTGAAAGTGACAATATGTAAGTTGAAATGTAAAGAATGAAAGGAAGCCTGTCAGACCTAGGGCTCAGTAGAGATTAGAAGGTTCAAATCCATATGAAGACAGGAAGTTGACCTAGTCAGTTTTCAGAGGGCAGTGTGGGTGAAGTAGAGTGAGAGAAAAGGAAGTCATGGGATAATGTAGGAGAGATATTGTGTGCTTTCTATTGCCAGATAAAATGCATAGATTATCACACTTGATCCTCGCAAAAATTCTATGCAGTAAATATTATCAGCATGTTGCAGATGAAGAAACAGATGCTTAGAAAGTTTAAATAGGTAGAGACCCAGTCACAAAATGACTTACAGGAAGTAGTAAATAATTCATCTTTTGTTTTGGTACGAAGAAAAAAAACACTGAAAGACTGTAGTTATCAGAGTGGTATGATTCATTTCTATTAACATAAATGTTTACCCTGAAGGACAAGATGGATTGCTCAACTTTTTTCTCTTCATCTCTAGTTTGTTTTGTGTCCACTAGATTCAGAGCCCCTCCAAGAGAGCAGAGAATGAGAAACAATTTGGTCCTGTTTATTGTGTTATATTCAGTCGCTTATAATGATATTCAGCATTTTGTGGCTGTTCAGTTAAAATTACTTGACAGAATGGATATACATAATAGTTGCTAATTTCTACTTATTTGTATTCTGATTTGGGTTTCTGTTATAAAAAATTATATTGGCTCCTATTTTTGAACCCCATAACTATTCCAGGTTCTAAGATTTTCAAGAGCAGACAGTAGCTTGCAATAACAGGTATACCTTGTTCTTTTGCATCTTTAAGGAGATGACTCTGCCAAATTCCACAGTGGTTGGGAAAATGTGAACATGGGGCTATAGCCAGAGGGGTCAGAGAGGAAGGTGCAGAGGTGAAAGAGATAAGACCATTAGGACAGAGTCTAGAGCAGCATAGAAAAACTGTCTTCGTTTCTCTGAGCACTGCCAAGGTCCATTCCAACCAAGGACCTGACTCCATCATGCCTTTCTTGTTATGCTACATGTCTGGGTTGTTTGCTCCTCACTGAGTTAATAATTCTCAAGTAATAATAGTTAGCATGTCCATTTTTCAGATGTAATGGATTAAGGGACGGTCTTCAGAGTATTAAAGTAAAGCACATCAATTAGTATTAAATCGTTTTTATGTAATGTAGAATTATGCATTCCTGCTAAGTCACTTCAGTTGTATCCGACTCCTTGCGACCTTATGGACTGTGCCCTGCCAGGCTCCTCTTCACATGGAATTCTCCAGGCAAGAATGCTGGAGTGGGTTGCCATGTTCTCCTTCAGGGGATCTTCCCAGCCCAGGGATTAAACCCACGTCTCTTATGTCTCCTGCATTGGCAGGTGGGTTCTTTACCATTAGCACCACCTGGGAAGCCCATGTGAGATCTAGTTCCCTGACCAGAGATCAAACCTGGGCCCCCTGCACTGAGACCTCAGTGTCTTAGCCATTGGACCACCCGGGAAGTCAATGCAGAATTATACCCACCTTGAAAAATAAATCAAGATTGCCGGGAGAAATATCAATAACCTCAGATATGCAGATGACACCACCCTTATGGCAGAAAGTGAAGAGGAACTAAAAAGCCTCTTGATGAAAGTGAAAGAGGAAAGCGAAAAAGTTGGCTTAAAGCTCAACATTCAGAAAAGGAAGATCATGGCATCCGGTCCCATCACTTCATGGCAAATAGATGGGGAAACAGTGGAAACAGTGTCAGACTTTATTTTGGGGGCTCCAAAATCACTGC
Source organism: Budorcas taxicolor (assembly GCF_023091745.1). NCBI lineage: Eukaryota > Metazoa > Chordata > Mammalia > Artiodactyla > Bovidae > Budorcas > Budorcas taxicolor. The sequence goes on along the minus strand of NC_068918.1, from coordinate 16,262,025 downwards.
AGATGGTGACTTCAGCCATGAAATTAAAAGATGTTTCCTCCTTGGAGGAAAAGTGATGACGAACCTAGATAGCATATTCAAAAGCAGAGACATTACTTTGCCGACTAAGGTCCGTCTAGTCAAGGCTATGGTTTTTCCTGTGGTCATGTATGGATGTGAGAGTTGGACTGTGAAGAAGGCTGAGCGCCGAAGAATTGATGCTTTTGAACTGTGGTGTTGGAGAAGACGTCTTGAGAGTCCCTTGGACTGTAAGGAGATCCAACCAGTCCATTCTGAAGGAGATCAACCCTGGGATTTCTTTGGAAGGAATGATGCTGAAGCTGAAGCTCCAGTACTTTGGCCACCTCATGCGAAGAGTTGACTCATTGGAAAAGACTCTGATGCTGGGAGGGATTGGGGGCAGGAGGAGAAGGGGACGACCGAGGTTGAGATGGCTGGATGGCATCACGGACTCGATGGACGTGAGTCTGAGTGAACTCTGGGAGATGGTGATGAACAGGGAGGCCTGGCATGCTGCAATTCATGGGGTCACAAAGAGTCAGACGACTGAGCGACTGAACTGAACTGAACTGAAAAATAAAGGGAAATGTTCAAGCATTTTTCTCATTATGGGACTCACCATAAAATTTTGAAAACTTTTTAATTTGTAAAAATAATGGAATATTACTTGGCCATAAAAAGGAACCCATTTGAGTCAGTTCTAGTGAAGCAGATGAAGAAAGTCAGAAAGAAAAACAAGTATTGTATATTAATAATCTAGAAAATCGTGCTGATGAACCTATATGCAGACATAGAGAAGAGACTCTGTACACAGTGGGGAAAAGAGAGGGTGGGATGAATGAAGAGAGCAGCATGGAAACATGTATACTGCTGCTGCTGCTGCTGCTGCTAAGTCGCTTCAGTCGTGTCTGACTCTGTGTGACCCCGTAGACTGCAGCCCACCAGGCTCTGCCGTCCCTGGGATTCTCCAGGCAAGAACACTGGAGTGGGTTGCCATTTCCTTCTCCAATACATGAAAGTGAAACATGAAAGTGAAGTCGCTCAGGCATGTCCAACCCTCAGCGACCCCATGGACTGCAGCCTACCAGGACCCTCCGTCCATGGGATTTTCCAGGCAAGAATACTGGAGTGGGGTGCCATTGCCTTCTCCGGAAATATATGTTACCATATGTAAAATAGATAGTCCATGGAAAGTTACTGTATAACATAGAGAACTCAAAGGGGTACTCTGTGACAACCTAGAGGGGTAGGAAGGGGTGGGGGTGGGAGAAGGCTCAAGAGGGAGGGGATATATGTATACTTACAGCTGATTAATATTGTTGTAATGGCAGAAGACAACACAATACTATAAAGAAATTATCCTACAATTAAAAATAAATTAAAAAGTAATGTATCTAACAGATGTTCTGGGAAGACCCGGGTTCAATCCCTGGGTCAGAAGGATCCTTTGGAGAAGGGAATGGCAATCTACTCCAGTATTCTTGCCTGGAGAAGCCCATGGACTGAGGAGCCTGGCGGGCCACAGTCCACGGAGTCGCAAATAGTCGGACACGACTGAGCGACTAACATTACTACTACTACTAATAGATGTTCAATATTAACCAGAAATAACTAGATGTTGCTATTATAGCAAATTAATCCCAAATCTCAGTGCTTTATCTTATGCTTACTCACATCACACAGACAGAAATGTAGTTTGCATAGATTTCCTTAGTATCCCAGATTTACCTTCTAAAACATGGCATCCTTGATTGTTGGGAAAGAGGAAGAAATACAGGAGAGTCCTTGGTGGGGTTTTTAATCCCCTCAACTTGGTAGCTGAGGTGTGTGTGTGTTTGTGTGTATATATATATATATATATATATATACACACACACCCATATACACCTTTCTATTTCATTTGTCACATGCTAGTATTGAACTGAAAAAGGGGCTAAGGAATATGAGAAAGCAGATGGAATGTGATAGCGCATCAGATATTCTGGAATGCTTCTCAGACATACCTCTTTGAGCAGACTTGTAAGCCTGTGATGTTAAGTTGATAGGATAGAGATCATATTATTCTTTCAAGTCTGTACTTTGAATTTCTCTTCTGAGTCAGGATATACTGATTATAATACAATCACTGGATACACCAGATGTATTTCCAAAATTCCCTTTTGTGTAGAGTATTAAATAAACAGATGCCATTTCTAATTAGGATTTCCATTTCTTGTCACCTAATATACAATGTAGCAAGTCATTTACAAATTAGAGATTTATTTCTGTTTATATTTCTCAGGGTCTAAGTAGTGTTTTCTAAGAAGGATAGTCTCAGTTATTGCTTATCCCAAGGGTACTGTTCATATGTTGATTGATTTGAAACATAGCTTCTAAAAATGTGAAAGCATCTTCCAATTTTTAAATAAGATGCAGTTGTGCCCTGATTTTTAAATGATATACTGTGTTGACATGGTATCTATATGGTGTCATCATTATTGTAATACTGAAGGTTCAGGCAAATGTTCAATCGTGTTTTCACTTATTTTGGAAGATTGGATTACATTAATAAATTTACCAGGGAAAGGAATATGGTTCAAATTCTTTTTAAAAGAAAGTCTTAGATATGGTTCTAGAACTCAAACTGAATGTCATTGTAAAATGTTTTTGGAGATGTTGGAAAGTCATTTGTGGTATGCTGTCAAAAGAATTATTATATCAATTGGGAGGTTAAACGGAAGGACTTCTTGTTTTCTGAGGTTTCCTTCTCCTCCATAGTTCTTTTGTTTCAGGTTCTGACATGTTTTGTTTTTTTCTGCCTTCTGTTTTTTAATCATTAAGTCCTGGGTACAACCATGGGACATCTTCCTCCTTCATTTTAAAAGAAAAACTTAGTAACAAGTGATCATTATTTGTGAGTTAATCTCAGGTAAGAATTATACTGTGCATTCAATCAATGCAGCAGACTAGACACTCTGAAGTTCCAACCTATTGGCAACCAGGGGCTGCACTAATTATAACAAGTGTCATTTGTAATTACGGATCTTCTCACTGAAAAATGGAAATTAGCAAGGGCGAAAGGAACAGAGAGAAGTGAGAATTAAGGTGTTAAAGAAGACTTACATCAGTAGCTAATTATGCCATGTTTATAGATAGAAAGACTAAACATCTTGAAAAATAGAAGTTTTCCCCAAATTGATATACACAGTCAATGCAGTTATGATCAAAATCCAAACGAGATTTTTTTTTAAGAATTTGACATACATTTTTTTTTAATTTTTAAAATTAATTTATTTTAATTGGAGGCTAATTACTTTACAGTATTGTAGTGGGTTTTGCCATACACTGACATGAATCAGCCACTGGTGTACATGTGTTTCCCATCTGAACCTCTCTCCTACCTCCCTCCCCATCCCATCCCTCAGGGTCATCCCCGTGCTCCAGCCCTGAGTGCCTTTCTCATGCATCGAACCTGAACTGGCGGTCTATTTCACATATGATAATATACATGTTTCAATGCTGTTCTCTCAAATCATCCCACCCTCACCTTCTCCCACAGAGTCCAAAAGTTTGTTCTTTATATCTGGGTCTCTTTTGCTGTCTCGTATATAGGGTCATCATTACCATCTTTCTAAATTCCTTTGTTTCTTTAGGTAAATTTATTCCTAAGTATTTTATTCTTTCCATTGCAATGGTGAATGAGATTTTTCCCTTAATTTCTCTTTTTGTTTTCTCATTGTTAGTGTATAAGAATGCAAGGGATTTCTGTGTATTAATTTTATATCCTGCAACTTTACTATATTCATTGCTTCCGTTCAGTTCAGTTCCTTAGTCATGTCCGACTCTTTGTGACTCCATGAACTGCAGCATGCCAGGCCTCCCTGTCCATCACCAACTCCTGGAGTTTACCCAAACCCATGTCCATTGTGTTGCTGATGCCATCCAACCATCTCATCCTCTATTGTCCCCTTCTCCTGCCCTCAGTCTTTCCCATCATCAGGGTCTTTTCTTTTTCTTTTACTTTTTATTTATATTTATTTTTCCTGTTTTTTTTTTTTTTTTTTTTTTCAGTTTACAATACTGTATTTGTTTTGCCATACATCAACATGAATCCACTACGGGTGTACACATGTTCCCAACCCTGAACCCCTCTCCCACCTCCCTCCCCATACCATCCCTCTGGGTCATCCCAGTGCACCAGCCCCAAGCATCCTGGATCCTACATCGAACCTAGACTGGCGATTCATTTCTTATATGATATTATACATGTTTCAATGCCACTCTCCCAAATCATCCCACCCTCTCCCTCTCCCACAGAGTCCAAAAGACTGTTCTATACATCTGTGTCTCTTTTGCTGTCTCGCATACAGGGTTATCGTTACCATCTTTCTAAATTTCATATATATGTGTTAGTATACTGTATTGGTATTTTTCTTTCTAGCTTACCTCACTCTGTATAATCAGCTCCAGTTTCACCACCTCATTAGAACTGATTCAAATGTATTCTTTTTAATTGCATCAGGGTCTTTTCAAATGAGTCAGCTCTTCATATCAGGAGGCCAAAGTTTCAGCTTCAACCTAAGTCCCTCCAATGAACACCCAGGACTGATCTTTAGGATGGACTGGTTGGATCTCTTCATTAGCTCTAGTAATTTTCTGGTGGAGTCTTTAGGGTTTTCTATGTAGAGGATCATGTCATCTGCAAACAGTGAGAGTTTTACTTCTTTTCCAATCTGGATTCCTTTTATTTCTTTTTCTTCTCTGATTGCTGTGGCTAAAATTTCCAAAATTGTGTTGAATAGTAGTGGTGAGAGTGGGCACCCTTGTTTTGTTCCTGACTTTAGGGGAAATACTTTCAATTTGTCACCATTAAGGATAATGTTTGCTATGGGTTTATCATATATGGCTTTTATTATATTGAGATATATTCCTTCTATGCCTGCTTTCTGGAGGGTTTTCATAATAAATATATGTTGAATTTTGTCAAGGTTTTCTCTGCATCTATTGAGATAATCATATGGTTTTTATCTTTAACTTGTTAATGTGGTGTATCACATTGATTTGTGAATATTGAAGAATCCTTGCATCCCTGGGATAAAACCCACTTGGTCATTATATATGATCTTTTCATATGTTGTTGGATTCTGTTTGCTAGAATTTTGTTAAGGTTTTTGCATCTATGTTCATCAGTGATTTTCGGCTGTAGTTTTCTTTTTTGTGTGGCATCTTTGTCTGGTTTTGGTATTTGGGTGATGGTAGCCTCAAAAACTGAGTTTGGCAGTTTACCTTCCTCTGCAATCTTCTGGAAGAGTTTGAGTAGGATAGGTGCTTAGCTCTTCTCTAAATTTTTGGTAGATTTCAGCTGTGAAGGACATACAGATTTTAAAACTTATGAAGAAGTTCAAGGGCCCAAGATTAGTTAGGACGTATCTGAAACAGAGGAATCATGTTGGGGAAGTGTTGTTTAACCAGATACTAAGACTTATTATCATTAATTGGAATAATGTTAAAAGTGATGCATAAAATAGCATTAAGAGCCCAGAGATAGACCCATTAATGTATGAAAAAGACTATACATCAGAGTCATCATTGCAAGTCACAGGGAAGAGAAGAGACTATAAAATACCAGCTGATTAGATGTATGGAAAGAATTAAACTGGAACACTGTTCCAAACCATACACAAATATAAATTTCTGATTGACTAAACAGATCAATTTTTTTTTTAATTTTAAGGAAAATGTAGGGAAAGTATCTTTCTGACATCATGACAAAGAAAATTTTCCTAAGCAAAGTAGTAAATGTACTAACTACAAAAGAAGAGATGGATACAATTAGACCATAGTAAACATTCTCCAAGCCAGGCTTCAGCAATACGTGAACCGTGAACTCCCTGATGTTCAAGCTGGTTTTAGAAAAGGCAGAGGAACCAGAGATCAAATTGCCAACATCCGCTGGACCATGGAAAAAGCAAGAGAGTTCCAGAAAGACATCTATTTCTGCTTTCCTGACTATGCCAAAGCCTTTGACTGTGTGGATCACAAGAAACTGTGGAAAATTCTGAAAGAGATGGGAATACCAGACCACCTAGCCTGCCTCTTGAGAAATCTGTATGCAGGTCAGGAAGCAACAGTTAGAACTGGATATGGAAAAACAGACTGGTTCCAAATAGGAAAAGGAGTACATCAAGGCTGTATTGTCACCCTGCTTATTTAACTTATTTGCAGAGTACATCTTGAGAAACACTGGACTGGAAGAAACACAAGCTGGAATCAAGATTGCTGGTAGAAATACCAGTAACCTCAGATATGCAGATGACACCACTCTTATGGCAGAAAGTGAAGAGGAGCTAAAAAGCCTCTTGATGAAAGTGAAAGAGGAAAGCGAAAAAGTTGGCTTAAAGCTCAACATTCAGAAAAGGAAGATCATGGCATCCAGTCCCATCACTTCATGGGAAATAGATGGGGAAACAGTGGAAACAGTGTCAGACTATTTTTTTGGGCTCCAAAATCACTGCAGATGGTGATTGCAGCCATGAAATTAAAAGACGCTTACTCCTTGGAAGAAAAGTGATCGAACCTAGATAGCATATTCAAAATCAGAGACATTACTTTGCCAACTAAGGTTCGTCTAGTCAAGGCTATGATATTTCCTGTGGTCATGTATGGATGTGAGAGTTGGACTGTGAAGAAGGCTGAGCGCCGAAGAATTGATGCTTTTGAACTGTGGTGTTGGAGAAGACTCTTGAGAGTCCCTTGGACTGCAAGGAGATCCAACCAGTCCATTCTGAAGGAGATCAACCCTGGGATTTCTTTAGAAGGAATGATGCTAAAGCTGAAGCTCCAGTACTTTGGCCACCTCATGCGAAGAGTTGACTCATTGGAAAAGACTCTGATGCTGGGAGGGATTGGGGGCAGGAGGAGAAGGGGACAACCGAGGTTGAGATGGCTGGATGGCATCACGGACTCGATGGATGTGAGTCTGAGTGAACTCCAGGAGATGGTGATGAACAGGGAGGCATGATGTGCTACGATTCATGGGGTCGCAAAGAGTCGGACACGACTGAGCGACTGAACTGAACTGAACTGAACTGAAACATAAGATCTTTAGCTCAAAATCACTAAAAAGTTATAAAGGCACAGTATGCTAAAAGTTAGAACACATATCGCCAACTGGGGAATATTATCTAAAATACAAAATGTCCTAAAATAATTTTATAAGCTACGAAATTTTTTAAATACATAGAAAGAACTACGATGAAAACATTTGGTATTGCTAGTGAAGTTGAACTACGTTACACCCTGCAATCAAGGAATTCCACTCAGTGTTGTACAGTCATGATTCTACCACAGTTACAAAACCTTAAGGAAAAATTAGACACACTCACCCACTGCATCTTTACTTTTGTTTGTTTGTTTACATATTGGATTATGTGATTATAGGGGCTGACTAGGCTAGTCCAAAATTCATAAAGCAGGCTCTCCCAAGATTGGATCTGGCCCACCTAGAGAACTGAAGGGAATCATCTTTACTTACAGTCAGCTAGTTGGAGATGTTAATCGCATTTGCAAAATACCTTTACAGCAATACAGATTAGTGTCTGAATAACTGGAGATTTCAGATTAGCCAAACTGACACATAAAACTAAGACAGATATATGTACTTTGTCTAATTTTCCAGTGGATTATTGGGTCCTTCCTTACTGATGATAGAATGTATTTAAATTCTAAGTCCATTGTCCTATGTGGTGTGTATTATATATATTTCCCAGCTCATCATTTTTCTTTTGCTTTTAATGTCATATTCATTTCCTGCAGCAATTAAAAAATTTATACAAATAAATTAGCAGTTTTTATCTATAGCATCTGCATGTTGCATATTGAGACCTAGTAGTCTTATAGTTTCAAATTTTATGCTAAATTCCTTGATTCATCTGAAAGTTATTTGACATAAGGCTTGAGGTAGTGAATACTTGTATTTTAAGACGGCTTCCATTTTTCCCAACTAATTGATTCAGTGATTCATTTCTTTAAATTTTTTGTTTTAGATTGCTGTGTAATTGATGAACACTGTTGTTAGTTTCAGGTACACAGCAGAATGATTCAGTTATGTATATACATGTATCTATTCTCTTCCAATTTTTTTCCCATTTATATTATTACAGAATACTGAACGCAGTTCCCTGTGTTATACAGTGGGTCCTTGTTGGTTCAGTTCAGTTCAGTCGCTCAGTCGTGTCCGACTCTGTGCGACCCCATGAATCGCAGCACACCAGGCCTCCCTGTCCATCACCAACTCCCAGAGTTTACCCAGACTCATGTGCATTGAGTCGGTGATGCCATCCAGCCATCTCATCCTCTGTCGTCCCCTTCTCCTCCTGCCCCCACAATCCCTCCAAGCATCAGAGTCTTTTCCAATGAGTCAACTCTTCTCATGAGGTGGCCAAAGTATTGGAGTTTCAGCTTTAGCATCAGTCCTTCCAATGAACACCCAGGACTGATCTCCTTTAGGATGGACTGGTTGGATCTCCTTGCAGTCCAAGGGATTCTCAAGAGTCTTCTCCATCACCACAGCTCAAAAGCATCAATTCTTTGGCACTCAGCTTTCTTCACAATCCAACTCTCACATCCATACATGACCACTGGAAAAACCATAGCCTGACTAGATGGACCTTTGTTGGCAAACTAATATCTCACTTGTTGGTTACCCATTTTAAATATAGCAGTGTGTGTGTGTCAATCTCAAACTCCCAATCTATCTCTCCCCACAGTGATTCATTTTGACCACAGATGGTGAATACCATCTACAGTATTTTAGGTATGTGAATACAAATTTGGGTCTACATCAATACCTACTGTTCTATTACATTGATATGTTTGCATTGATATTTCATATGAATTCTACTTTAATTGATAAAATTTTACATTATAGTTTATTATCTGATATTGTGTCTTTATTTCTCCTATTTCAGACATTACTTGACATTTTTTGCATATTTATTTTGCCATAAAAACTGTAGAATCATTTAGATTAATTTTTGAAAATAAATTTTAAAATGTATTTAAGAATATTCCATTTGGTACTTTCTTAAGGATGTGTAGCCATTTTATACACATTTAAAATTTTCCTGTCAAAGAATAGAACATATATTTCTACTTATCTTCTTTAATAATATTTTAAGCTTTCTGTTTATACTTCTGACACATTTCTTGCCAAATTTATTCTTAGTGTGTTACATCTTTTCCGTTGTCATTCAAAATGGATTCCTTTTTATTATATTTTGCAACTGAGAGTTGTTTTTCTATAAGAAGGCTATCGATTTTGTTATATTGATATTATCCTTCGCTAATTTACTGAATTCTCTTATTGTTGGTTATAGTTTCCTGAATGAATGTCTTGAAATTTTCAGTTGTGACATTATATCTCCATGCAAAACAATTGCACTTCTGAAACAAAAATGTTTATTCTTTAATTGCATTGATCAGAACACAGTTAATGCTTGTGCTAGTTTTCATGCTGTTTTTACTTTAGAACAGCACTGTCATAAAACTTCCTGCATTGATGGAAATGTTCCATAGTTTCTACTGTACAATATTGTAGCCAATAGTTGCATGCAACAATTGAGTATTTAAAATGTGGCTAGTGAGACTAAGTTATCTATCTAATTGTATTTGATTTTTGTTGATTTAAATAACCACATGTGGTTAGAGTACCCTATTGGACAGTGTAGTTCTAGGGTTTTAACTTTAGACATGTTATATGCTTTATTCTAATCTCTTCATTACTGTTTTTCAACCTACTGTATATTTTTCTTTCAAATTGTCTAGACTAGTATTTTTTGTTACTATTCTCTTTTATTGAACTAAATGTTTATATATTTTCATTCTTTTTTATTATTATAAGAAGTGACCACTTATTCTATGATATCTCTTGTATTCTGAAGTGCCATAATTCTTCAACTGTATATTTTATTGTAACTCAGCTTTGATATCATCTTGGAGTTGTTAATTCACTGAAATTTGCCTTGTGGGCACATATGATTTTTTATGACTTTTGTTTTTTTCTCTCAATCACTGGTACCTGGAAGGTGTAATATAATCCAATGAAAACCTATCTAGCTGAAAGGATTTGTTAATTTGAACAATGAAGATGATAAATTATTTAGAGGTCGGGGGAAAAAAAGATGAAAAATACTGGAGATGACATGGTGTTTCTGAAGTTTTGTCCAGGTTAGACAGGAGAAGTGAAATAAAGCCAAACCTGAAAAGATGTGAAAGTAGAAGAGGAAAAAAGAAAAAGTAGGAACTGGGTACTGTAATGGCCAGAATGTTCTCTGAGCTCATCAATGGAAATCATTCCTGGGAGTATAATGAAGACTAATTTCGTAACTGACTTAAATTGCTGGTTCTAGATCAGGGCAAAACAATACCCTTCAGAAAAGCCAAGAATTGGAACTTCTATAACAGTCTTGATCTGGTCTACATCTTAAGCTGAAAGAAATATATGTTCCTAATTTTCAGATGAGTAAACAAAGGCCTTTGAAGAGTGGCTGACACATAGAGATTGCTTCCAAATATTATTTTGATGGATGGGTGAATGAAAAATGGCTCAGCAAAGGTAGAGAGTTGGCATTAGGTGGAGTATTAGGGACACGTGATCCTTATTTCCTGCCTTCTAATGGCTTTGTCTCTCTAATATATCATATTCATCTGTTTCTCCTTGTTTATGTAAATACGACAGATTTCAACTTTCACTTTGTTGGATAGATATTGTTTCAGTATCTGCTTTTCCTAATCTTAACAATGAGAAAAATAAATTTTAGAAAAAAAAAAATCAGTAGCAGGTTCAGCAGTGGCCTGCCAGAGGGGCGGAGGCTCTGGGGGCAACAGACCTGGGTGTGACATAAGCCCTCTGGGAGGAGGTCGCCATTAACCCCACCATACAGCCACTGAGCAGACAAACCACAAAGTGCAGAACAATATGCCAAATAAATTCTCACACTGTTAAGAAAGTTCTAGGACAAACAACAGATTTTCCAATCTGGGGATCTGGCAAAGGGACTGAGAACTCACAGGGAATTTTACTTTGGAGGCCAGTGAGCTTTGATTACAGAACTTACACAGGACAGGGGAAACAGACTCTTGGAGGGCACAAACAAAACCTTGTGCCCACCAGCGCCCAGGAGAAAGGAGCAGTGACCCTCCAAGAACTGATCCAGACTTGCCTGTGAGTGTCCAGGGGTCTCTGGCAGAGGTGTGGGTTTGCGATGCCCAGCTGCAGGGTTGGAACACTGAGTGCAGCAGTGCGTGCATGGGGCCTTTGGAAGGAGGTCGCCATCATCTTCACTACCTCCACCACAGTTTGGTTTCAGGTCAAACAACAGGGAGCAAACACAGCCCTGCCCATCAACAGAAAATTGGATTAAAGATTTACTGAGCATGGCCCCACCCATCAAAAAAGACCCAGGTATCTCCTCAGTCAGTCTCTCCCATCAGGAAGCTTCCACAAGCCTCTTATTCTTATCCTTCAGAGGGCAGACAGAATGAAAACCACAATCACAAAAAAAACGAATCAAACTGATCACATGGACCACAGCCTTGTCTAACTCAATGAAACTATGAGCAATGTGTAGGGCCACCAAAGATAGACGGGTCATGGTGGAGAATTCTGAAAAACATGGTAAAGGGAAGGGCAAGCCACTTCAGTATTCTTCCCTTGAGAAACCCATGAACAAGTAAGGAAAGGCAAAAAGATAGGACACTGAAAGATGAACTCCCCAGGGCAGTAAGTGCCCAGTACACTACTGGAGAAGATGAGAGAAATAATTCCAGAAAGAATGAAGAGAAGGCGCTAAAGGAAAAACAATGCCCAGTTGTCGATGTGACTGGTAATGGAAGTAAAGTCTGATGCTGTAAAGAAGATTATTGCAAAGGAACCTGGAATGTTAGGTCCACACATCAAGGAAATTGGAAGTGGTCAAACAGGAGATGGCAAGAGTGAACATAGACATTTTAGGAATCAGTGAACTAAAACGGACTGAAAGGGGCAAATTTAATTCAGATGACCATTATATCTACTACTGTGGGCAAGATCCCTTAGAAGAAATGAAGATGTTAACAAAAGACTCCAAAATGCAGTACTTGGGTGCAAATTCAAAAGCAACAGAATGATTTCTGTTTGTTTCCAAGGCAAACCATTCAATATCACAGTAATCCAAGTCTATGCCCTGACCAGTAACACTAAAGAAGCTAAATTGAACAGTTCTACAAAGACCCACAAGACCTTCCAGAACTAACACCCAAAAAAGATGTCCTTTTCATTATAGGGGATTGGAATGCAAAAGTAGGAAGTCAGATGATAACTGGAATAGCAGGCAAATTTGGCCTTGGAGGACAAAATGAAGCAGTTCCTCAGCAATCAATGCAAAGAAATAGAGGCGAACAATAGAATGAGAAAGTTTAGGACTCTCTTCAAGAAAATTAGAAATACCAAAGAAACATTTCATGCAATGATGGGCCCAATAAAGGACAGAAATGGTATGGACCTAACAGAAGCAGAAGACATTAAGAAGCAGTGGCAAGAATACACAGAAGAACTGTACAAAAAAGATCTTCATGACCCAGATAAACATGATGGTGTGATCACGCACCTAGAGCCAGACATCCTGAAATGCGAAGTCAAGTGGTCCTTAGGAAGCATCACTACAAACAAAGCTGGTGTAGGTGATGGGATTCCAGCAGAGCTATTTCAAATCCTAAAAGATAATGCTATGAAAGTGCTGCACTCAATATGCCAGCAAATTTGAAAACCTTAGCAGTGGCCATAGGACTGGCAAAGGTCAGTTTTCATTCCAATACCAAAGAAAGGCAATACCAAAGAATATTCAAACTACCACACAATTTCACTCATCTCACACTCTAGAAAAGTAATGCTCAAAATTCTCCAAGCCAGGCTTCGACAGTATGTGAACTGTGAACTTTCAGATGTTCAAGCTGGATTTAAAAAAGATAGAGGAACCAGAGATCAAATTGCCAACATCCACTGGATCATGGAAAAAACAAGAGAGTTCCAGAAGAACATCTACTGCTTTATTGACTATGTGGATTTGACTGTGACTGTGTGGATCACAACAAACTGGAAAATTCTGAAAGAGATAGGAATACCAGACCACCTTACCTGCCTCCTGAGAAATCTGTATGCATGTCAAGGAGCAAAAGTTAGAACTGGACATGAAACAACAGACTGGCATCAGGGCTGTATATTGTCACCCTGCTTGTTTAACTTATATGCAGAGTACATCATGTGAAATGCTGTACTGGATGAAGCACAAGTTGGAATCAAGATTGTCAGGAGAAATATCAGTAACCTCAGATATGCAGAGGACATCACCCTTATGGTAGATAGTGAAGAGGAACTAGAGAGCCTCTTGTTGAAAGTGAAACATGAAAGTAAAACTGCTGGTTTAAAACTGAACATTCAGAAAACTAAATCATGGCATCTGGCCCCATCACTTCATGGCAAATAGATGCAGAAACAGTGGAAACAGTGATAGCCTTTTTTTTCTTGGGCTCCAAAGTCACTGCAGATGGTGACTGCAGCCATGAAATTAAAAGACTTGCTTCTTGGAAGAAAAGCTTTGACCAACCTAGACAGAATATTAAAAATCAGAGACGTTACTTTGCTGACAAAGGTCCATCTTGTCAAAGCTATGGTTTTTCCAGTGGTCATGTATGGATGTGAGAGTTGGACTATAAAGTAAGCTGAACACGAAAGGATTGATTCTTTTGAACTGTGGTGTTAGAGAAGAGTCTCTAGAGCCTCTTGGACTGCAAGGAGATCCAACAAGTCCATCCTAAAGGAAATCAGCCCTGAATATTCATTGGAAAGACTGATGCTGAAGCTGAAGCTCCAATACTTTGGCCAGCTGATGTGAACTGACACATTTGAAAAGACCCTGATGGTGGGAAAGATTGAAGGCAGGAGGAGACAGGATAACAGAGGATGAGATGGCTGGATGGCTTCACTGACTCGATGAGCATGAGTTTGAGTAAGCTCTGGGAGTTGGTAATGGACAGGGAAACTGGCGTGCTGCAGTCCATGTTGTTGCAAACAGTCGGACACAACTGAGTTACTGAGCTGAACTGACTGACTGTGGTCTGTGTTTAGGAGACATGTCTAAAAGAGATGACTGGAATAAGCATATGATGGGAACATCCAGACAGTACAAATAATCTCAGTGGATTATTATCACTACACTACAGCAACACATAGAGAGATCAGAGTTGAAGATCACTCAGAATAATTGTATGTAGCATGAGACAGATTGGGCTTCTTGGGTGTCTCGGTGGTAAAAAGAACCTGCCTTCCAATGCAAGAGATGCAGGAGATACAGGTTCGATTCCTGGGTAGGGAAGATCCCCCAGAGTAGGAAATGGCAATCCATTCCAGTATTCATGCCTGGAGAATCCCAAGGACACAGGAGCCTGGTGAGCTTCAGTTCATAGGGTAGTAAAGAGTCAGACATGACTAATCGACTAAGCACACAAACACAAGATAGATTTTTATTTTCAGTACCAACCTCATGTTAGGTGGTGGCTTTCTAGTACTGTGAGGAGATCAAGCACAAGATCAGCAGGAAGGTGTACCTGATTGATTAACAGTGCCTATTATCAGGGCCACAGAGGGAAATGCAGTATTAAGAACATACAAATGTTCAACCCTGATGTTAAAATTGCTTTCATATCATTCTGTGAATTATCTTTGCTGGCAGACAGTAGACAATTTGTATGTATTTATAGAATTAACTTTTGTTAAAATAAGCATTTTATTTCTAACAGGGACTTAATAGCTATTTGATGAGTAACATATGTGGTAATCAAAGATTTGAAAAGTGTGCTGATAGGAAGATCTATTAGAAAAGATAAGAGAATATTATTCCAGAATAGAATTGCATAGCTCTGTTGCCTGGAAATAAAGAGGGAAAAGAAAGAGACTTTTTGGTACCAAGTAAAGGTGATTGACATTGCCTCGCATGCCAGTGGTTGATGAAAAAAAAATGTCATTTAATTGCAATATTTTAGAGACGTTCAATTAAGTCTACACTTTGAAAGTTTGGAGCTGAAGTCAATTAAAAAGTACAAGAGAGCTAGGTTAAACTTGTGGTTAATGTGGTTGCACCATTCAATAACATGTGGGACACATTCTTGGATGGAAGAAACCACCATCCAAGTTTAGAATTATTCGGAACCTGTGGCTTTTGAGATCTGAACCCAACCTGAACTTTGTGATGCTGTGTATTTTCTTTTTGTTTTCTTTCCTGGCAAGAGAATATGTGAGTGTGTATCCTTGTGTGTGTGTGTGTGTGTGTGTGTGTGTGTGTGTGTGTGTGTACTCATTCTGAAGTTTATAAAAATTTTTCAGAAAGCCAATTGGAAAATACATCTCTAAATACCATTTTATGAGTTAACTATAAATAAATACTAAGAGAATCAAATTTCCATTAAAATATATGAAGATCTAAAAATTGAAGTGAAAAATACTTAAGAAAACATAGCTTAGATTTTACCCTAACCAGAATATTTGTTCAAAAAAAAAAAAAAGTTGCTAAAAGATATTAGATGATCTCAAGTTGTCTAGCTCAAAACCTTAGGTTATATTGTTCCCCAATATTCAGGTTCCTTAGGATCCCCAAGCAATAGAAGGTAAAACTATTACCCCTTGGGGAAGAGAATTTCAGACCTCTGATTTTGGTCTCCTGCTCATTCATCAAACTGCACTGGAACCTGTCCTTGGTTGGATAATATATAGGGCCACCATGCAAGTTCTAAGAGCCACCTGGGAGAAATGATTAAAATCATGTGGCTTAGCTCTTCAAAACATATAGAAGAATTGATATGCCTGTCCCTGTGGGAGGAAAAGAAATTTACAAGAATAATGACCTTAATGGAGCCTTGGGTGTTGCTTGACTTCCAGTGTGTATTCTGTAGTGTAGCCAAACTTTCTAATCTGAAGGAGTGTGCTGTTGGCCAGCAGGAGAGTAAAATAAATGTATGGCAAATGAGACATTATTTACATGTGTTTTAGTGAGAATATCATTCTTTTAAACAGTAAGTCATTTTACTGTTTGTCGATTCTGTTACTTTAGTTTAGTTGTTTCTTTTCTTTTTTTTAAGGTGCCGTTTCAATTTAAGGTAGAGTGGAAACAGCGTAGGTTTTTGAGAGGGGTAGATCTGATTCAGTCATTCACTAGCGTAGTGAGTTGAGGCAAGAAATGCACCCAGCATATTATATGAACAAATACTTGTCAAAGGAGGTAATGAATGAATGAATGAAAGCAATTAACCACTCAGCCTCAATGAAATGGACCCATCTCGGTCTTTTGTTTAATCCTTACATAGTGGAACCAGATCAGTAGGCATTTTAATATGAAGGACAGAATAGAACCTCTTTTCCCTACTAGAGGATATTTGACAAAACTGTAACAAGTCAGAGAACAAATTTGGCCTTACTGTAAAAGAAACAGAAATTAAGAGATCACATTTAGAATGTTCTTTTGCCAGTGTTTGGAGTGTGCAAGTGGTCAACCCTGCTGTTTGGTGCTACTGTTAGGCTGCTATGAGGCTCTGAAATATGTAATGAATGTTAGTGTTTGTAGTCTAACTTTTGGATGTCCATAGCCATTATATAAGGAACAATATTCTAGAATCTACAGATTTAAGCTTAGTGAAGAAGGAATGTTTTTTACTCTCTTCAGGTCGCACCTAGGTCAGTTTCTGGACATTGCTGATTGCGCCAGCATCCATGTATCCATTCCAAAACCTATGGAGGTGCTCCTACAGACTTAGAGGAGGCCTGATAGCACAGAGCATCCCAGAAGCCATTACGCAGGTTGTGTTAGTTGTATACCAGCTTGCATGTTTGAGAGGTGCATATCTGACAGGTGTGTTCTCTACCCTGAGACCTTGGGTCCTAGCTAATGAACAACAGTGACACTTTGTGTTTAATATAAGTCTATAAAATAAGTATCTTTATTATGCAGCTCTTTTTAGCCTTTACAGCCTTGTGTTTCCTTTTTGTCTTCTTCTTACTTCTAATTACTTTTTATTATGCAAGACTTATTGTGTCCCTATTCAAAACTCTCACTGGTTCATGACTTGAATTACAAGAGCCTTTTATCTGACTTGCCTGTCTCTTCTCAACTATCTTATCAATCCCTGCCTGCTGCAATCACAGTTATGATAGTTTCTGTAAGTTTTTAAAGTATTTTCCTGTTGTCTACTATTGAGGAGAGGCTACAGTAAAATTTTGGGATCTAATTAGGTGATCTCTAAGAGCTTGGAATTGAATTTTTTAAAATTTGTCTGAATTAAACTATAAAATGAACAGAATGTAGAAAAAGTATGTCAGGTGAAGTAAAAGTCTTGGGTAACCTATCTGAATAAGATAATATACCTAAGAAAAGGATGACCATTTCAGAAAGAAGAATTTGTCACTCCCGGACACAAAGGAAAGAGGTGTCAGATGTATATGCTGGCAACATCTATCCAAAGATAATCCAAGGAAATGGAAATTGACTATTCAGTCTGGAATATTTCTATTTCTAATGACAGAGATATTTTTAGGATTCAGATGAATGTGTGTGTGTGTGTGTGTGTGTTAGTTGCTCAGTCATGTCTGACTCTTTGCGACCTCATGGACTGTAACCCACCAGGTTCCTCTGTCCATGGAATTCTCCAGGCAAGAATACTGTAGTAGGTTGTCATTCCCTTCTCCAGGCAGTCTTCCCAAACCAGGGATAGAATTCGGGTCTCTTGCATTGCAGGTGGATTCTTTACTGAATGTGCCACAAGGGAGCCTCTACAATCAGATAAATGTAGGCAAGTGTAACTGATGGATTTTAGACCACTGTCAATACTGTACTCATTGTGAGATGAGCATATAAACCTAGCTTAATCCAAGGCCATTAAATAATAGATTTTTAAATTCTTCTTGTTTATATCCATGCTCACCAAGCAAGTGTCTAATAGAAATGTGCAGGGAGATCACACTGACAGTAAACATTTCTTGTCCCTGTAATAAAGGTTGCACCTGGGAATTCAATAAAATTATATCTGATTATTATTTAGTTTTATGTTTCAGTTACTTTTGCTTGACTACCTCCCTAATCAGTTCAGTTCAGTTCTGTCGCTCAGTCGTGTCCAACTCTTTGTGACCCCAAGAATCGCAGCACGCCAGGCCTCCCTGTCCATCACCAACTCCCAGAGTTCACTCAGACTCATGTCCATTGAGTCCGTGATGCCATCCAGCCTTCTCATCCTCTGCCGTCCCCTTCTCCTCCTGCCCCCAATCCCTCCCAGCATCAGAGTCTTTTCCAATGAGTCTTCGCATGAAGTGGCCAAAGTACTGGAGTTTCAGCTTCAGCATCATTCCCTCAAAAGAAATCCCAGGGCTGATCTCCTTCAGAATGAACTGGTTGGATCTCCTTGCAGTCCAAGGGACTCTCAAGAGTCTTCTCCAACACCACAGTTCAAAAGCATCAATTCTTTGGTGCTCAGCTTTCTTCACAGTCCAACTCTCACATCCATACATGACCACTGGAAAAACCATAGCCTAGACTAGATGGACCTTTGTTAGCAAAGTAATGTCTCTGCTTTTAAATATGCGATCTATGTTGGTCATAACTTTTCTTCCAAGAAGCAAATGTCTTTTAATTTCATGGCCGCAGTCACCATATGCAGTGATTTTGGAGCCCCCAAAAATAAAGTCTGACACTGTTTCCACTGTTTCCCCATCTATTTCCCATGAAGTGATGGGACTGGATGCCATGATCTTCATTTTCTGAATGTTGAGCTTTAGGCCAACTTTTTCACTCTCCTCTTTCACTTTCATCAAGAGGCTCTTTAGTTCCTCTTCACTTTCTGCCATAAGGGTGGTGTCATCTGCATATCTGAGGTTATTGATATTTCTCCCAGCAATCTTGATTCCAGGTTGTGCTTCTTCCAGCCAAGCATTTCTCATCATGTACTCTGCATAGAAGTTAAATAAGCAGGGTGACAATATACAGCCTTGACGTACTCCTTTTCCTATTTGTAACCAGTCTGTTGTTCCATGTCAAGTTCTAACTGTTGCTTCCAGACCTGCATACAGATTTCTCAAGAGGCAGGTTAGGTGGTCTGGTATGCCCATCTCTTTCAGAATTTTCCACAGTTTCTTGTGATCCACACAGTCAAAGGCTTTGGCATAGTCAATAAAGCAGAAATAGACGTTTTTCTGAAACTCTCTTGTTTTTCGATGATCCAACGGAACAGTGGAAACAGTGTCAGATTTTATTTTTCTGGGCTCCAAAATCACTGCAGATGGTGATTGCAGCCATGAAATTAAAAGACACTTATTCCTTGAAAGGTAAGTTATGACCAACCTAGATAGCATATTAAAAAGCAGAGACATTACTTTGCCAGTGAAGGTTTGTCTAGTCAAGGCTATGGTTTTTCCAGGGGTCATGTATGGATGTGAGAGTTGGACTATAAAAAAGCTGAGCACTGAAGAATTGATGCTTCTGAACTGTGGTGTTGGAGAAGACTCTTGAGAGTCCCTTGAACTGCAAGGAGATCCCACCAGTACATCCTAAAGGAGATCAGTCCTGAATATTCATTGGAAGGACTGATGTTGAAGCTGAAACTCCAATACTTTGGCCACCTGATGTGAAGAGCTGTCTCATTTCAAAAGACCCTGATGATGGGAAAGATTGAGGGCAGGAAGAGAAGGGGACGACAGAGGATAAGATGGTTGGGTGGCATCACTGACTCAATGGACATCGGTTTGGGTGGGCTTTGGGAGTTGGTGATGGACAGGGAGGCCTGGCGTGCTGTGGTTCATGGGATCACAAAGAGTTGGACACGACTGAACTGAACTGAACTGAACGAATGTTGGCAGTTTGATCTCTGCTTCTTCTACCTTTTCTGTCTTTTATTTAGGTTCAAATTTCAGTCTGGAATACCAGACCACCTTACCTGTCTCCTGAGAAACCTGTATGTGTATCAAGAATCAACAATTAGAACCTTATATGGAAATACTGACTGGGTCAAAATTGGGAAAGGATTATGACAAGGCTATATATTGTCACCCTGTTTTTTAACTTATATGCGGAATACATCAGGTGAAATGCCAGGCTGGAGGAGTCACAAGCTGGAATCAATATTGCCAGGAAAAATATCAACAACCTCAGATACGCAGATATCATCCTAATGGTAGAAAGCAAAACTAAAGAAACTAAAGAGCCTCTTGATGAGGGTGAAACAGGAGAGTAAAAAAGCTGGTTTAAAACTCAACATTCAAAAACTTAAGATCATAACATCTGGTCTCATCACTTCATGGGAAATAGGAGAAAAAGTAGAAGCAGTGACAGATTTTCTTTTCTTGGGCTCCAAAATCACTGCAGATAGTGACTGCAGTCATGAAATTAGAAGATGCTTGCTTCTTGGAAGGAAAGCTATGACAAACCTAGACAACATATTAAAAAGCAAAGACATTACTTTGCCAACAAAGATCCACATAGTCAAAGTTACAGTTTTTCCAATAGTCATATACAGATATGAGAGTTGGATCATAAAAAAGGATGAGTCCTTATGAATTGATGCTTTCAAACTGCAGAGGTGGAGAAGACTCTTGAGTCGCTTGGACAGCAGGGAGATCAAACCAGTCTATCCTAAAGGAAATCAACTCTGCATATTCACTGGAAGGACTGATGCTAAAGCTGAAGCTCTAATACTTTGACCACCTGATGTGAAGAGCCAACTCACTGGAAAAGAGCCTGATGCTAGGAAAGATTGAAGGCACGAGGAGAAGGCAGCAGAGGATGAGATGGCTGGATGACATCACCAACTCAACGGGCATAAACTTAAGCAAACTTCGGGAGATAGTAGAGGACGAGGAAACCTAACGTGCTGCAGCCCATGAGGTCACAAAGGGTCAGACACAACTTAGCAACTGAACAACAACGTCAGCAGCCATGGTAGACACACATGTCTATTCTTTTGTGGCTGAAGTGAGTCACTGGGTCAAGTTCATCATGCCTGACTTTCTCTCAAGGGGAATCTTTTCTAGGGATCTTACTCTGGATCTTGTATTTGTTCTTTGAGAAAGCCACCCCATGAATACTACCCACTAGTATGTCTGAACTATAACAACGCAGGAGGTATGCAACTATATTACCATCAGGCTTGTTTCATAGCTTGACAGGTATATCTGAAGCCTAGCAGTTGTTAGTAGATGTATACGTATAACTCAAGCTGAATCCTTACTCTCATTCTTTAGGAAGTTCTGGATATAAAAATAGTACCCAAACATCCAGCCTCCATCCATTTCAGTTATTTTTGAACAAATTACTTAATCTCTCCAGACCTCAGTTTATTTATATATAAAATGGAGATTGTAATGGAACTTACTTCTTGTATAAATTAAATGGGTTAGTATAATTATGAGTACATAATAGTGCCATAAATGATAAATATACATGTCAGATATCATGATTGTAATTATTAATTCTGTCACACTACTTCTCGCAAATAAACACATGTAGCTATGTTTACTTGTCTTAATATTATCTCATTAGTGTATTATACCATTTTTTTAAATGACACACATAATGTTTTAAAAGAGAATCTGCTCTCATTAATTATGTTGTATTACTCAATTCACTTTAAACTTTACTCTGAGGATTCTCCAGACTACAACAAACAGAAGAAATCTTGGAATACAGCACATACATAACTCAAGCAATTAATTATAATAATGTCCTACATTACCAGATGCATAAAATTGGCAAAATCATTACATCAGATGAGGGGATGTGCACACTAACAGAATGAAAAATTTTCTTCATACTACAGATTATCCTCTCCTCCTTGCCTTTTTATCCAGCAAGTGGCAGGGAAGTTCAAATGACTGCTCACATTGTAGCTTTAGTTCAAGTCACGGCTCAGCCTCACAAAGGCACAACTGACAATTCCAGATGTTCATTAGTCACGGCACCGTGGAGACAGACCCCACTGATCAGTTTGTAAGCTGTGGGCAGATCATGAAATTGTCTTGCCACCATACCGATAAACAAAGTATATGTGCTATTAGTTCAGAGCTGAAGATAGAATGAAAATATTCACTTCAAAAATCGAACAAGACACATGCAAGAAACAATATATATATATATTTTAAGAAGAAAATACAAACTCTGCAGACATAAACAAAGGTAGGTGGTAATGTAGACGAGAGCCTGATTTTTGTGGTGATGTTACCTTCTTTGATTATTGCATGGGGCAGACCCACGCTGGCTGAAATTATGTCTAGTGTTTTACAGCAACGGATTGGACTAGCCAGAGGCTTGGAACCTTGTGGATTTGTGGCTCTTCAGAAGTGCTTCTGTATTGGAATGTGTTTGTGTTTGCCTTTATTTGTTTTTAATAAAAAAAACTTGAAGAAAAAGTTTCTGCCTTGGTAGATTTTCTTTGGAATCCCAGAAAGGGCTCTTGAGGGCTCTGTGGCTCTTTTGTGATGATAAACCAAAGCTTTGAGCTTGTCCCAGTTGGAATTCCAGACACTAAAGAAGCCAACTTTAATTATTATTATTGTTGTCTACAGAACTGAGCCTCTTTTTGATTATTCAGGTTTATACTAATAGTCTTCTAAACATATTAGTTTTTTTTAATTTCAGCTAAGCTGAAAAACTACAAAACTAAGCAGGGGAAACTTTGCAATAGAGTTTCAAAGATGCCAAGTTTCT
Organism: Budorcas taxicolor; assembly: GCF_023091745.1. Lineage (NCBI taxonomy): Eukaryota > Metazoa > Chordata > Mammalia > Artiodactyla > Bovidae > Budorcas > Budorcas taxicolor. The sequence goes on along the minus strand of NC_068918.1, from coordinate 16,239,274 downwards.
TTGTCTGCATGGTGGGTACCTGTGGTGTGGCATGTTTTGTTTTTTTTTTTCCAGAGGGAAATGTTAATAAAATCAGGGCCTGCAGGGAAGAACAAGTTTCACAAACTTGTAGAAGAGATTATTATCTGGGAGAAGATGGCAGCTGAGATAAGCAGAGTCTTTGTGAAAGAAGAAATTTATTGCAATATCTGACTTTCCAACTGAGACGTTAATGAATATGAAGCTGATCATTGAATCTTAGCGTTACATAAAGAAACTTAAAGATTTCCAAATCCAGTCTTAATCTTCTGCAAGATAAGTGTACCATGATTTAAAAAGATTATTCCGTTTCTACCTTAAGCATATTTCCTAGTAGAGAATTTGTTACCCTACAACATAACCCTTTTCAATTGAAAACTGACAGGAAGTTCAGCCTCATACAGGGTCAAAATTATTTCATTTTAACTTTGCCCCATTAATCATGCTTCTGTCCTCTGAAGTTACTCTTTCTTGCATGTATTACCTGTTATTTATTGAAGACAGTTATAATTCCATCCTGTTCCTGAAAGCCTATTCTCATTGAGTCTTAGCTCCTGCAGCCATTCCTTTTCTTAAGTTAAATCAAGTCAAATTAACATTACTTAATACTGACTCTGAGCCATACACTGTGGTAGGATCTTAGAATACGAAGTTTGACGGTCTGTGTTCTTAAGAAGATTACAATGGGACAGGAGGATACATAACTTATTTTTGCAATCCATTCTCACAGATGCTAGAAGAAACAGGCATGGACTGGATGGTGGCCAGGGAGTGATTAGATCTGCTGAGGGAAGCTGGGAAATTCTTGTTTAAACAACAGCATTTTCCAAATGAAAAATTAGGGAAAGACATTCCAGGTGATTCAAAATACTGTGTAAAGAATAGCTGTGTGAGCACAAAGTTGTGCTAGGAGAGAGCATCACATATATTATAAAAAATTTTTACATCAAGCTTGAATGAACCCACATATTTTATTAACATAAAATCAAGCTAGGGGCTCTTTTCCAATCTTCCAGCCTATCTTGAATTTCCATCTCCTCTCAGAAATGTTTATTCTGCCTTTTCTTGTTTAAGAATAATTCTACTTCATAGAGCAGGCAGAGTGAAATAGGAGTTGAGAATTTTGTTTTTTGGTTTTTTGTTTTTTTTTTTTCACAATTTCTTAAACCCCACATCTTCCTATCTCAATCAAATGGTCTATCCCTTTGTTTGCTTCTTCTTCTGTTTTTTTTTTTTAATTGGAGGATAATTGCTTTACAACATTGTGTTGATTTCTGCCACATGACAATGCAAATCGTTATATATATATCCCCTCTCTCTTGAGCCTTCCTCCCCTCTCCCATCCCACTCTTCTAGGTCATTGCAGAGTATCAGGCTGGGCGCCCTTTGTTACATATCAGCTTCCCACCAGCTATCTCTTTTACACATGATAGGGTATCTATGTCAATGCTACGTTCTCAATTCGTTCTACCTTCTCCTTCTTAATGCCTGAGCCCCAACAGCTCTAAACTGCTTCCGTTCTTCCGATTTTCAGTTCATTCCAGGCTTTGTTCTTAAAGCTTACTTTTTTCTTACTCTTCTGCTTATCTGTGATTACTTACTCTTCCTGTGTTTCTAAGGTTTATACATGTAAAATATTTCTTGAGAAAGTAATCAGTGCTTTTAAAGTTAGTGATAATAGTTAATGATGTTACTATTATCAACCACTGTTCCAGGAGATGTAGATACATTATTTGATTCAACCTTTATAACAGCCTTGCAAAGTGATCGGTCTTATTATTTACAGATGAAGACCTCAGAGCGGACTGGCAATTTGGCCACAAACTTTGACTCCAGTGCTGGTTTTCTTATTCAACACATTGTAGTGATCATTCTGTAACTTTAGATCGTTTCCCTTTTTACCACCGTGGGCCATTGGTAATTTTAAGTGAGAAAATTCCACTTTCACTTTACTTGGTCTATTTTCTTTTCCTCCTGTTCTGGAGTCTATAACTATGTAAACAAATCCCATGTGTGGTTTTGGCCAAGTACTAACTGAACACCTCCTGGATGCAGATGCTTTGAGGCACATAGATGCACCTAGTAAATAAGAAATTTTCTAAGAAACTAAATTTTTGGCATAATGGCTGCTATCAAATAACTTATTTCTTTGAATTAACGGTTCCTATAAATTTTGCTTATATTAAAAGATTTACCATCAAATCAAGAATGATAAAATCAGTACCAAAATTTAAACTTAAAATTATAAAGTTATAAAAATACACATGAAACATCTTCCTTAACTTTAGAAATCCAATATTTTACATGCTTTTTGCCGATCTCCTAACTTTCCACACTCACAGTCCCTCATTTTGTCCAGGAATGCCTTTGGGATGGCCACAGATCTTACCATGTCTTTAGCCTTTAAATATCTTGGCCATTACTTTTGACCTAAAAATAACCAGTGCTTGGGGGTCATCATAAAAATTTGTTGGCAGATACTAAAAACACAAATGGGAAATTCTGTTGCATTAGTTTTTTTATAAGATGTGAGAAATATGATTTATCAAAGTAAAGAACACACTTAGGAGACTTCTGTGGATAAAAAGGATGGCAACTTATTGGAAGGCATCAGGGGAAATTGAGCTGGAAGAAGAACAAACAGAAGCAAAGTTGGAGGCTTTGTTAAAGAAAAGTACACTTGTTATTAGTCTGCATGATATAAATCTTTTTGAAGAGAAATAAGCTCACAAAGCAGACAGTGTCTGTCTCTTGTGCCTGAAAACATTAGAAAGAAAATGGGAACATAAACATTTTATCAAATGACCAGTAAATGAAGCAAGTTATATCTTCCTAAAAGGCAAAATGGAAGCAATAGGGATGGTGATAATTCTGAAGGAAAATGCAGGCTGTATTAGAAGCAATGTATTAATTTTTAAATTATCTCCTACATAACTGTTTTTCTTATGTAAAATAAGTAATTGAGAGTGTTTCTGATCTTGTTCATAATTCTGTGATTTCTTTTCATGTGAAAAGGCCTGTCAGTCATGTAGAAACCGGAATAGTGTCCTTTGCCAATCCCAGAGGAGGAGAAAGAAATAATTCCCTTGGAGAAAGAAGAGGGGAGAAAAAGGTGTGAAGAGTGTTGAAGTAAAGGAATGCTGTTTTGGCATCTCATCCATGTCAGTGGCAGCAGGTGGAAAAGACAACCAAATAAAGGGCAAGGAAGTCAGGAGAGCAGGCACAAAGAGGGAAACAAATCCATCTGCCCTGTGCTTCATTAATCAAGTCACAAATACTTGCTGCTGAGAAATGCTAATCTTCTCACTACCCAAGGTAGTCTCCCTCACAAGAATGTTTTCAAGGTCTGGTATATCTGATGACTGAGCCATTTAATAAATTACTTACTTACGTTACTATAAAAGCCAGTCCAGCAGCTGTGACTTACATGTAAAGCACTAAATCCTTATACCTGACTTTCTAAAGGTTCCTCTAAATCATATTTAGTGACAGGGTGAGGTACACAGGAACCAGGATTTAGTGGCAGGGCATACTTCATGCTGTTTCGGGTAGGTCAGGAGGTCTAACTTGGATTTCTTCCCAGTAACCTGATCTAGGTGAATCAGCAGGTTATAAATGAAAGTCAGTTTCTAAGACTCCCAATTTTCTTTAACTATCAGAAACTTTATAGCAACATGGTGAGAAACAGGAGAAGACCAAGAGATAATAAATTCCATCGACAATGCAATTTCTCCTTCCTAAGACAATGTGAAATTAGTGCTGTTTTGTGTAGGCTAAATATTAATATCAGTTCCTGAGGTTTTTATTTCTATTGTTAGCCAGGAAAAATACTCCAAATGACTAAGAAGTGTTTCAGAGTTCATATTGCCTTTTCTGTGTGTGTGTGTGTGTGTGTGTGTGTGTTAGTCACTCAGTTGTGTCCGACTCTTCATGACCCATGAACTGTAGCCCTCCAGGCTCCTCTGTCCAAAGGGGTTTTCCAGGCAAGAATACAAAAATGGGTTGCCATTTTCTCCTCCAGAGGATCTTCCTAACCCAGGGATCGAACCCAGATCTCCCACATTGAAGGCAGATTCTTTTCCATCTGATCCACCGAGGAAGCCTCTTCGTTTTTCACTAGGTCACAAAAGATAACATTCAGTAGTGAGTTCCTCAAGGGCAGTTTCTAAGACTTTCATATATTTTTATCACTCAGAATATGAAAATACTTCCCTAACATGTTAAATCATAGGAAAGAGAAAGAAGGGGAGGTCAAAGGAAAACAGAATAGACGTTACATTTAAAGCACTGAAATTCACTGCCTTGTTTCATCCTCACGACAACTCATGGATGAAGTAAGAAACTTTAGCTCAGGGTCATAATTACTATGATAAAATTAGTATTTGATCCTAGCTTTGTCTGGTTGGAAAGCCTGAGCTCATTTCTCTGGAGGGAAGATCTCTGAGTATAAGCAAACCTTCCAGTGCTCCTGAAACTATGGCTTACTGATAGCTGTATTCTTGTCCTATACGTGCTGTGGCTCTGCACCAATCTGTGGAGTATTGGTCCTTCTCTATTATTTCCAATGAAAGGACTTCTGGGTTGGCAAAGCATGGTAAATATAAGAACCTACATTTATAAAATCTCAGAGAAGTCTGATGGTCTCACAGGCACCATGAGTAACATGTTCCCCTCGTTGTAAAAAGGGGCCATAGCACTTTGCTGTTATTGAACCCCATGAACACATTAAGACTATTCAGTCACTTTGTGGGTGAGTGTAGGAAAATCACATGAAGTATGAAAAACCACCTCAATGTTCTCATTGTATCAGAATGATAATAATAATAATAATAATAACCATAGTGACACATAGGTATGCAATAAAGATTGGCAAGCTACCATAGGCAAAGCGTAAAAGCAACACATAGCACAGAATAACCATTTGGTCAATGCTAACTTTTATGAATGCTATTTTCATAACTGTGATTTTGATAATTAGGTTTCTGTTCTCTTAGATGAGTTCACTAGCTCCAGAATCCTAAAGCAAACTATTTGCTTCTCTTTTCTTCCCTTCCAGTGTCAGTTTCATTGCTTTGTCTTGTGTTCCAGGAGAGTGACTGAGCCATTACTAAGGAAAATAACATGAATAAGATACAGTTGATATGAAACTACTTACATTTGCAAACTCAGTCCTTAGTAATTGCGTGTTTAAAAATAGGTCAAATTTCAGCCCCACATGTACCAAAATAATAATTAAAATTCAGTTTCTACATATTGACTCCCCAACCCTCCCTCACACCCCAAAATAACTAAACATAGGAGACCAGGACTATAGCTAAATAACAAAGCTCTGCCTTTATTGCTTACCTTTTTCTGAAGGTCTTACTGCATTTTAGGAATGTCCACCCTTGATCCAGCTAGTCCACTGCTCTGAAATGTCTGATTTTATTTTATATTTGTCATGTACTGGGGTGAGGACAGGTAGGTAAAGGTTAGGCGGTGTGGTATCCAGAGGCTAGAAATTGAAACCCCCTGTTTCTCACAGCCCAGGTGTGGTGCAGACAGCCCTGGCCTCCACATTTCCTCACCGTGCCCTAAAAATGACCTTAACCCTGACATAGAAAGAGAAGCAACATGACTGTGAAAGGCTCTTGTCGGCTGTCTAGGTCAGACGGAATACCAGGGCTGTATCGCGTTGCTCTCCCCTGTGTAGCGACACTCGCAGTTTCTCCAAGTTGAGCTGGACTCTGTGAAGCCATGGGAAGGTCAAAGTTACTCCTCAGTGCCCCTCAGACTCCTTTTGTGAGTCTGTGCCATGAAGCAGTGGGAAAGCAACCCAGTTCAATCCTCTCCCTTCTATTCCATCTTGAAACCTATTGAAAACAACTTTCTTCTAAGATATTTCACCCAAATACATGCTGTCTTTTATATCTCTTGCACTATTTTCATTACATAATAAATAAACAAATGCATATAAAATATGTATACATATACATATATTTGTACATACCCAAAATGCTGAAGTTAAAGCAGTATGTCTGTTATCCCAACAAACTGTTTCCCTTGCACTGCTTAATCATCTTTCATGTATCCCATGTCTTTACCAGTTACAAACCTGACGGTGATGAGAAAAGTATCCTTGGGCTTCTTTAAAGAGTACTTGTCCTTATTTTTTTTTCCTTTAAGACAGATGTTCATGCTTATATGATATGTAGGTTTTATAAGGTTCAGGTAGAAGAATGCCTTTTTTTTTTTTCTGTATTTCTCAGGAAGGAATGATAGAAAATGATCAAACCAGGGAATGGAAGAGTTTAAGGAAATGGAATTTTCTTCACCAAAATCTATTGAAACAACATGGACAGGTTATATTCTTTTAAAAATGATGAGTAAAGTTTAGCTTTCTAAAGTATTTCTTGCAACCATTTAATTAAATTCAAGTCTTCTGCAATATAATTCAAGTCTTATGTGGTGTAGCCTCTTCTTTGCAAGAATGAAGAGTTTTAGGGAAAGAGTCATTTCTCAAATGCTGACTTGTTTTCTTTCGTAAGTTCAACCTTACTTTAGAAAATTACCTGTGACCCTCTCTTCATTTTTTAAGGTCTCTGAATACTGAAAATAGGAAATGAAGGAACAAGACCGCAGATAGATTTCATAAGCTTGGTGGAAGATCCATATCAACTCATGGAAGTGTGATGTCTTATCAGAGGTAAAGTGATTTCCCATTAATACTGTTTGCTCATATGTACTTCCTCAGAAAGATGACTAAGAAGAAAATCAACTTCCATTGCAGATCTGCTCTTACAACATTGCTCTGTTGAGCATTCATATATTGAAGGGGAATATTTATGAATTCATTCTTACGACCTAAGAGGGATTTATGTAAACTGATGACTAATGACAAGTTTCAGGGTGGTGTGACTTACGTTCAAAAGAGGACATTTCTACTTAATCTCAAAATCTGAGCCTAGTCTCGATGAATGGTAGATCACTGACCTTAGCATGGTTCACGTTGGACTTCTTGGTACAGCAGAATAGGCCCAGCACTGGCAATGCTGTTTTAGGGGCTGATCTTGAAGGTAGCCATGGCTGAATTACCATGGACATTGAGAGGACAAGCAGCTTTTCACTGTTTTCACTTCTTTCCTTACATGATTTCCTGGGAAATGTATTTTTACTTGTAATAAGGTTTTGAAAATTTTACCAAGATGTCAGCATAAACCATTTCTTTCTAAATAAATGCCTCCAATATCGGATGTGTACATACAGGCCGGTGTGAGCCAACCACACTATTAGGAAACTAATAAATATGTCTCCTTTGTTTTCTATTAAACAAGAAAAAGCAAGACAATATTGTTTGTGCCAGATCAGCTTTTGACTGGTATGTGTTTATCCTTTACATAACAAGTGTATTTTATAAGAAAAAACACAAGGGAAATATTTTTATTTATTTTATTAGTTGTACAAAAGCCATATTGGCAACTGAAGAACTAATAAACTGAAACTGTCTCATGTGGTTCTTATTATGGAATCAAATATTAATGTAAAAGGCAAGCACACACCAATCATAACCCCATCTGGCTGAAAGAACAGGAAAATGTGGCTCCATTTTCATTAGTGAAGAGAGGCATATATTTCATGATGTGTTCAAGACTGGCTCTAAAGGCACTCTCAGAGCACTGCAGCATTTTGTACCACTCAGGGGTACCATATCTGCTGATACAGGTTAATTTAATTGACATGGTTTGGAGGGAGAGGGTAGCTCTCAGGTCTTGCCACAGCATAAACAGAGCAGCAATAGAGACTACAGCAGCTTCTCTTGAGATTCTGGGAAACAAAGCAAGCTGAACCGTTACATGACATATACAACTCTTGCAATATACCCTTGGTTTATTTGCAGCAAGTAAGTTGACATGCATGCAACCACCAAAATTTCATTCCAGAATGTTTAGTCTTTTCAATAACCAGACAAAATCGTTCAAGCACTGGAATCAAAGACTGCATGCATAAATCTTTTTTTACTTCTTTCAGTGCTGTTTTCAGTTTATCTCCAAGGAAATTTAAGGGTAGCTATTATCAATGAGGGCTTCTCAGGTGGCGCTAGTGGTAAAAAACAACAAAAAACCTGGCTTACAAATGTTGGAAACGTTAAGATGGGTCCAGGTTTGATCCCTGGGTCTGGAAGATCCCCTGGAGGAGGACGTGGCAGCCCACTCCAGTAATTTTGCCTGGAGAACCCCATGAACAGAGGAACCTGGTGGGCCATGGTCCATAGGGTTTCAAAGAGCTGGACAAGACTGAAGCCACTCAGTGGGCACATGCATGCATTATCAGTGGAAGGTAGGCATTCATTTGGAGGGAGCCGTGTCAGCAAGACAGTGCACTAATCAATTGTCCCTGAAACAACACGATGTGGTCACTTGGGCCTCTAGTAAGCGGTGACACATTCCTTATTAGGAAAAGAAAATAAATAGGCTCTGATCATCCAAGTTGGGTGCTTCTGGCTTCTCTTTGTCACTTGCTGTTAGATATGTGTGTGTTTTTAAACCTGCTTGTGAATAGGTGGTTGAATGATCATATCACCCCAAAATTTGTGAGTTTCTTGACTTTTGACCAGTATGTGCCACAACTGGGATGGAATTATTTCCCTTTCCTGAATTTGTTGAGGCGTGAAAAAGAGATGATAAATTAGTTCTTAACATATTCTGTTTAGTTTTAGACTTATGTATGACATTGATTATTGATTTATTTGGCAGGAAAATAAATTTATTTGCAGAAGACTCCAGTCACACAATATTCTAGATTTATGATCCTATTTTATTTTATTTATTTTTTCTTTCTTTTTTTTTAATTTTTATTTTTACTTTATTTTACTTTACAATACTGTATTGGTTTTGCCATACATTGACATGAATCCACCACGGGTGTACATGCGTTCCCAAACTTGAACCCCCCTCCCACCTCCCTCCCCATAACATCTCTCTGGGTCATCACCGTGCACCAGCCCCAAGCATGCTGTATCCTGCATTGGACATAGACTGGTGATTCAATTCTTAAATGATAGTATACCTGTTACAATGCCGTTCTCCCAAATCATCCCACCCTCTCCCTCTCCCTCTGAGTCCAACAGTCCGTTATACACATCTGTGTCTCCTTTGCTGTCCTGCATACAGGGTCATCATTGCCATCTTTCTAAATTCCATATATATGTGTTAGTATACTGTATTGGTGTTTTTCTTTCTGGCTTACTTCACTCTGTATAATTGGCTCCAGTTTCATCCATCTCATCAGAACTGATTCAAATGAATTCTTTTTAATGGCTGAGTAATACTCCATTGTGTATATGTACCACAGCTTTCTTATCCATTCATCTGCTGATGGACATCTAGGTTGTTTCCATGTCCTGGCTATTATAAACAGTGCTGCGATGAACATTGGGGTACATGTGTCTCTTTCAATTCTGGTTTCCTCGGTGTGTATGCCCAGCAGTGGGATTGCTGGGTCATAAGGTAGTTCTATTTGCAATTTTTTAAGGAATCTCCACACTGTTCTCCATAGTGGCTGTACTAGTTTGCATTCCCACCAACAGTGTAGGAGGGTTCCCTTTTCTCCACACCCTCTCCAGCATTTATTGCTTGCAGATGTTTGGATTGCAGCCATTCTGACTGGTGTGAAGTGGTACCTCATTGTGGTTTTGATTTGCATTTCTCTAATAATGAGTGATGTTGAGCAAATTCAATGCAATCCCTATTAAGCTACCAGCCATATTTTTCACAGAACTAGAACAAATAATTTCAAGATTTGTATGGAAATACAAAAAACCTCAAATTGCCAAAGCAATCTTGAGAAAGAAGAATGGAACTGGAGGAATCAACTTGCCTGACTTCAGGCTCTACTACAAAGCCACAGTCATCAAGACAGTATGGTACTGGCACAAAGACAGACATATAGATCAATGGAACAAAATAGAAAGCCCAGAGATAAATCCACACACATATGGACACCTTATCTTTGACAAAGGAGGCAAGAATATACAATGGAGTAAAGACAATCTCTTTAACAAGTGGTGCTGGGAAAACTGGTCAACCACTTGTAAAAGAATGAAACTAGATCATTTTTCTAACACCGCACACAAAAATAAACTCAAAATGGATTAAAGATCTAAATGTAAGACCAGAAACTATAAAACTCCTAGAGGAGAACGTAGGCAAAACACTCTCCGACATAAATCACAGCAGGATCCTCTATGATCCACCTCCCAGAATTCTGGAAATAAAAGCAAAAATAAACAAATGGGATCTAATTAAAATTAAAAGCTTCTGCACAACAAAGGAAAATATAAGCAAGGTGAAAAGACAGCCTTCTGAATGGGAGAAAATAATAGCAAATGAAGCAACTGACAAAAAACTAATCTCAAAAATATACAAGCAACTTATGCAGCTTAATTCCAGAAAAATAAATGACCCAATCAAAAAATGGGCCAAAGAACTAAATAGACATTTCTCCAAAGAAGACGTACAGATGGCTAACAAACATATGATCCTATTTTAAAAATCCATTCTTATTGTAAGCAATCTTTTAAAATGTAGAGTCAACAGACAAAAAAATGAAACCTTGACTAAAAGAATTGTTCATAAAATAATAACACTAACAAGAGTTTACATCAACTGTGTCCTTAATTACTGGGTACATTGAGAATCTATACTGCTGGACCTATTTACTTGGTAACTAAATGGTTGACTGAAGATATTACTAGAACTGAAATGACCACTCCATTGGATAATGGAATAATTGAAGATAATATTAAACCTGTGCTCCTAAGGATCTAGAACTAGAACCTAAGTGAGGAGAAAATATTCTTTGCCCTCTTGGTATCTAGTGTAGCTGGGACAACACGAGGTCAAAAGTAAAATGCCTGGCTGGCTTCTGACATCAGATTTATTCTCCTTTATTGAGAAACGCTGATAAAGAAAAGGGGGTGAATCCCTGGCTCTAGCATCAAGAGGACCTAGACTTGAATATTAGATCTGCTACTTAATTACTATAGCACAATTATTACTTTCTTTTGGAAATCTAATGAGAGAATGGACCTCTATTTCTTTGCGCTGATCACTGAGGAAGGCTGTCTTATCTCTCCTTGCTATTCTTTGGAACTCTGTATTCAAATGGGTATATCTTTCCTTTTCTCTTTTGCTGTTTGCTGCTCTTCTTTTCACAGCTATTTCTGTTTTATCCCCATGTCCTTGTCCCTGAATGGTGTAGAATAGATAATCAAAACATATATTTTAGGAAAAAATAGATGAATGAACTAATACATCAGAAGTCAATTTTTTAATTTATAAAATAGAGATACTAATAGTTATCATACAGTGTTAAGGACTAAATATGGTATTATATGTAAAACCTAGAGAAATGTTTTACGTACCATGGTGGATGTTAGAAATGTCCAATGATATTTATTTATTTACCAGATTATCCACTTACAAAAGCAAGTACTTTTTTCCCCATCTGGTATCTTTGCTTACAACGCTTAACAATTAATGTGACCCTTGAAGGTGAGGATGAGATAAACTTTGAAGAAAGAAGAAAAATGTGGATTCAAAATTAATATGATGTATCTTTGGAAGACATACACACACCCAAATATTTTTGTTTCTCAGAATACCCAAGGCCTGACCAATGTTTAGATATCTTCATTGACTCCTAGAGGACTTTTGTACACAATTCGAAAATTGATAAATTACATTGTAAAATGCATTGCAGTTCAATTCACATGAATTCAACAGAACTGGAGAGAGGGGTATACAACAACTAAATGCTTTCTTTCCTGAAAAAAATATTTTTTTCTCTTGATCCATATTAGCCACATAGTATAGACCAGCATGAATAAGAAAAGAGACTAGTTTGGTAGAGGTCATTTTACTGCTGTGTTATTCATTGCAACCGAACCGAGAGGAACAGTGAAGTTGGTGTGATAAGGAGCCCTGTGGACAAGAGAGACAGAAACAAACCAAGCCTAACTCTAAAGGGCGCACCTTCCAGGAACTGCTGCCTTTGTAGCAATGCAGCTCAGCAAGGACTGAGGGCACACATCTTCTGTAACAGCTTTTGGGGCTGCAGATGTTGCTGTCCCAAGGCCTCCTATGGATGGGCCACTGATTAATCCTTTGAACAGTGTTGCTTCTGTTTCTGAAGGCGAGGCTGGAGCTCAGCACAGCTGCTGTGCCAAGCCACTAGAAAGGAAAACCAGAACCGGCACTGATCTTTCAGTACTGTGTTCCCATCTATGATGTTTATTCCTCTAAATCTTTTAACAATTAAAATACTCTCAATTAGTATACAAGCATCTTTATGATTTGCTATATTCTTTCAACTTTCAGTGTAACATTATTTATTTTAACTTTGATTTACTTTTGATGTGGTGCATGTATACAATTCACCACAGAACCCGTTTTTAACATTTAACAGGATGCTTCCTTTTTCCTTTCTCAAACTATTTTAAATCACATGTTTCACATTTTCGCTGGATTCAGATATGTTTTCAGCAGATAGACAGTAAAACAAACAGAAGTAAATTGATTTTGGTAAACAGCAGAGATGCAACACAAGGCAAAAGTTCAATTTACACTTTTTATGTTTCTCTTCTCTCTCTCTCTCTTTTTTTTTTTTTGTGCCCCAGGATACACTTTTCATTTTAACAGATAAGATAATGTAAACTAGAGGATACAGACAGTTTAGCATTTTCCTACTACTGATGGTCTCTTTTTTGTCTGAATTATAAGCACTTCTTTAACAGTTAGTATATTAAGGGAGAGTTGTAACACAAAATGTTGTGTTTATTTAAAATACAAAGCATAGCTACCACTACCAACATCAAGAACAAAATTTCTTTGCTAAAAACAAGTAAACTTTAAAAAATCTAAAATTGCTTTTGATTTTGAAAATCTAGTTAGTCTTCGTCACTTCAGGTCAGATAAAAGTCAGATAACATTTCTAACTGCCCACCAAACATGAGACCCTTCCCTCAGGAACTTAACCTTATCATTACATGTTGGCTCATTGGGGAGACTTTCTCTCTGTTGTTCCACAGTGGAATTCTGGAAATAAAAATGGAATTCTCCAGGCAGGAATACTGGAGTGGGTTGCCATTTCCTTCTCCAGGGGATCTTCCCAACCCAGGGATCAAACCTGGATCTCCTGCATTGCAGGCAGATTCGTTACCATCTGAGCCACCAGGTAAGCCTAAGTTTAGTGTGAATTCTCCTTTATCCCACATTCCTTACTTACGTCAAGCTCATTCTCAACACCTTGTTCGGGTAAGACTCTCATTTCCTGGGTGACTATATTAGTTTCTATTGCTTCATTTCAAATTACCATAAATTTAACAGCTTAAAACAGCCTCATTTATTAGCTCACAGTTCTGTGGATCAGAGGCTTGCAGTGTATGGCTGGATTCTCTACTCAGAGTATTGGAAGTCTAAAATCAAGGTGCTAGCCACACCAAATTCTTATCTGGAGTCTCTGGGAAAAACCTTTTGCTGTTTCTTGGCAGAATTCAGGTCCTTGCAGTTGGAGGACTGATGTGCCCATTTCCGTACTGGTTGCACTCAGCTCCTCGAGGTCCTCTCAGCTCTTTTCTGCATGTTCACAATGACTCTTTGTGGCCCCATGGACTACAGCGTTCATGGAATTCTCCAGGCAAGAATACTGGAGTGGGTTGTCATTCCCTTCTCCAGGGGATCTTAACCCAGGGGTTGGTCAGACCTGGGTCTCCCATATTGTAGGCAGATTCTTTACTGTCTAAGCCATCAGGGAAGACCCTGGACCTGAATAGATGAGGCAATATTAGATTTCAAGCAGGTGCCAAAATAAAATGAGACTTGGAAATCTCAGGGAAGAGAATGAATGCATCTGCCCTGTGGGAGTGTAGAAGAGATGTGAGATTTTGTGGCCAGAGGTTAGACTGACACACTATATTTTCCAAAGATAGCCTGCATGATCTCCTTATAATGGCAGTCAGGTAAAAGTCAGATCACATTTCTAACTGCCCTCAAAACCTGAATACTCTTCCCATTGAATGGAAAAGTCCATCTTTTCTCTTCCTGTATTGGTATGCCTTTGGACTGTATCAAGTAATAGCGTATGGAGAAAATGACACTGACTTTGAGGCTACATCATAAAAATGCCATGAACCACTCATTTGCTCTTTAGGGATATTTGCTCTTGGGACATAGCCACCACCATTCTGTGAAGAAGCCCCCACTAGCTCATAGAGACAGACTATATGAAGAAGGCGCATGCAGGTGTTCTGATCCTTAGCCAAGCTGAGGTTCCAACTCATAGCCAACTCCAACCACCAGATATGTGAGGGAAAATGTCTCCAGATAATTTTAGTCCCAGCTGTTGAATCACATCAGCCTTAAAGTCTTCCCAGCTGAGATCTCAAACACTGCAGAGCAAAGATCAGCCATTCCTGTTGTTCGCAGTATGAATTTCTAACCCACAGAATTTGTGAGCATAATGTAATGATTGTTTTCCTTTAAACTTTGGGTGGCTTGTTATACAGCAATAGTACCTGAAACATTGGAAAGTTAAAACTTGTGTAGACAGTTATAAATTGTGTAGACAAACACAGTCCTTTATTTTTTTCATTTAATTCTCTGGTAGTGCCCTCTCAGCATAAAGTATTATATACATTACTGAATCTAATGTTGAAACCAACAAAAATTATTACTAAGTTAAACTGATGGACATTTAATGAGATACATTGTTCTTGTTGTTAAATAAAGAGGTGTAAAGGCAAAGTAGTTTAAACAAGATTATAATTTACACAAAATATTCAAGTTTTTATCCTACCAGTTAGTTTTCAATATTTCTACTTCAGTTTAGTTCAGTCGCTCAGTCATGTCCGACTCTTTGCGACCCCATGAATCACAGCATGCCACGCCTCCCTGTCCATCACCAACTCCCAGAGTTCACCCAAACCCATGTCCATCGAGTCCGTGATGCCATCCAGCCATCTCATCCTCTGTCATCCCCTTTTCCTCCTGCCCCCAATCCCTCCCAGCATCAGAGTCTTTTCCAATGAGTCAACTCTTCACATGAAATGGCCGAAGTACTGGAGTTTCAGCTTCAGCATCATTCCTTCCAAAGAACACCCAGGACTGATCTCCTTCAGAATGGACTGATTGGATCTCCTTGCAGTCCATGGGACTCTCAAGAGTCTTCTCCAGCACCACAGTTCCAAAGCATCAATTCTTCAGTGCTCAGCTTTCTTCACAGTCCAACTCTCACACCTATACATGACTACTGGAAAAACCATAGCTTTGACTAGACAGACCTTTGTTGGCAAAGTAATATCTCTGCTTTTGAATATGCTATCTAGGTTGGTCATAACTTTTCTTCCAAGGAGCAAGCGTCCCTTAATTTCATGGCTGCAGTCACCATCTGCAGTGATTTTGGAGCCAAAAAAATAAAGTCTTTCAGTGTTTCCACTGTTTCCCCATCTGTTTCCCATGAAGTGATGGGACCAGATGCCATGATCTTCATTTTCTGAATGTTGAGCTTTAAGCCAACTTTTTCACTCTCCTCTTTCACTTTCATCAAGAGGCTTTTTAGTTCCTCTTCACTTTCTGCCGTAAGGGTGGTGTCATCTGCATATCTGAGGCTATTGATATTTCTCCCAACAATCTTGATGTATAGATTTCTATGATAGACTGATGTAATATGAAACTGGATACTGCTGACAAGGTTAAATTTCACTGAACTATAGAGTTGGGTTAAGTAGCCCAATCCATCAAGAAAGAGAGTATGTGCCTCTAGAATTACTTTAGGTCTGATTATAAGCTGAGTGTAGGAAACAAGAAGTTGGAGGCTCTGTATGAGGCAAGTAGATGGAAGCCCCATGAGAAACTAATAAATAATCTTGCAATGGTGGACTAGAGTGGCTGGAATAGGAGGTGAGACTAAAGGTATTTGAAGTTGGTCACAAGAGGCTTCTGACACTATTTCTGTTCCTAATGATAGCAAGTTCAGTTGGATAGGAATTATCAATGGAACAGAGTTATTTGTTGGGTGTTCCCTGAAGCAATGGGTTGGAAGTTTGCTTTGTGAAAGAGGGTGAATTAATATAAGAGCCTGAGGTCAGTAACTTCCAATCTGCCTTACTGATACCTTGTTCTTCTTAAATCAGGGATTTGAAGAGATTTACAAGACCTTCTTCCCCCAGCATCATGGCCGAAAGAGCACTGGTTTAGATTCACACAGGTCATGTTTTGACATCAGATCCAATTACTTATTTATTAGCAGGTCTTGGGCCATTTATCTTCTTCGAATCTCATAAAGGAGAATAAGGAAAAGAGGTTAGTATGTATTTCCTGGCTAATCTTATCCTTTTCAAGTTAAACTGCTTTTTCTTATACATTAAATCTGATATATAGCACACAAATATCTCGGTTAAACTAAGAAGCACGTCATCTCTTAGGAAGATTATCAGGAAAATTGTATGTATTGGAGACTACATAGTTTTAATTTCAAATTTCCTTATAGAAGCCTCTAACTGACTTGCAAGAATAATTGATTCTCTTAAATTTACGTTTGGAGAGTCTCATACTGCTTTTCTTCATTAGTAATTTGACCTTGATTTGTTCCGAGTTCTAAAATCACTGATCTGATTTTAGAGCACTGTTCATATTTCCTTGCTTATTGATGTTGAGATTAAAAGCCTCCTTTAGTGTTATTGCTAAGGATCTGAAAGGTGGCTTAGTAAGATCCTGTATCAACCAAGAGAAAAAGCAAGTATCTATCCTTTGACCCTTAGCAATCAGGAGGTGGACTCCTACAACTTTCTATTTCCATTTATAGATGAATGATAAAAGCGATATGAAATCAAATAAACATGCGGAACTTTAGAACAAAGTAAGCAATCAAACAGCAAAACCAAGCAACGGAGAAACATACAAATCTCAACTAGGTAAAAACTCTCAAAATACCAGTGGATTGAAGAATTTAGAAAAATAAGGAGGAGAAAATCCACCTAAACCAACCAACCAACCAACCAACAACAGACAAAAGCAGAGAATGCCTGGCTACTCTGTGTGGCATTTTAGATGAAGAGTGGGGCTATCAGAGAGGTCCTGATAACTTCTCTTTAGTGCTGCTATAATCATGCCTTTAAGACAAGTCTCTGCTACTCAAGAGACAGAGTTGTGCAATCAGTTCTGTTGTAGGACATAGGACTTATTTTCACAGTAGGTCATCATGAACCTGCTTCCCTCATCTAAGCCAGCACACGATGAGCACTGGACATTGCCCTCCCAGCTATTTGATGTTTCCTATTCAGAAACATCAAGTGATTCAGTGATTGGGTGCCCCTAAAGTTATGGGTTATGTGTGCACACTTGCTAGTGTGCATAAGCCACCCGGTATAGAGCACCCCACCTTGATACCCCAACACCATTATGAGACAGAGTATTAGAGACCATTTCAAGATGTCCCGTACTTCTTCTTATTACAGTCATGTAGTATTAAACACATGGCCTCACATTATCACGATTTCGCTGCTTGCTCTCCGCTCCAAGCCTGAGACTCCCATCAGCTCTAATCCTGCCCATAAATTCCTCCGTTCTCTCCTGCATGCGTCCATGCTCAGTCATGTCCAACTCTTTGAGACTTCGTGGGCTGAAGCCCACCTGGCTTCTCTGTTCATGGAATTCTCCAGGCAAGAATACTGGAGTGGGTTGCCATTTCCACTTCCAGGGGATCTTCCTGACCCAGGGACTGAACCCATGTCTCCTTCTTTGCAGTCAAAGTCTTTACCACTGAGCCACCTGGGAAGCGCATATCCTCCCCTACCCCCTATGCAACCCCATTTCAGGTTCTCCTCCATCAAATTAAGAGAGCTGTTATCTCTGTTGGCTCATTCTAAGGTGGGAGCCAGAAGTTCTGGGGGTTTTCATCAGGAGAAACTTTGAACCATAGATGAAAGCCACTTATCCAATGGGGAGGAGTACCCCAAGCAGAAGGGTGAGCACAGAGGAGGCAGAGGAGAGAGCATCTGACTGTGAGCACCGAGGAAGTGTTCGGCCAGAATATTCAGAGACATTAAGATTAAAGGAGAGAGGTGTGAAGAGGGAAAGGAGCGGAGGCTCTGCCTCCCTCACCCCAGGTACCTCTGAAGTGCCTTCCGAATGATGCTTTCACACTCCAAAATGCTGAAACCAATCTATCTGCCGCTTCACTTTCAAGTAACTAATGCTTTTAAATGGAGATTAAATGCCAAATAAGTAAGGGAGGGAACACATTAGGGTTATAATGCAAACTCCTAAGAGAGGTAACACATCAGGTGTGAACCAAGCTCAGTCAAAATGTCAATAATGATATTTGATTACTTCCTACTGTTTCAGAGGAGAAGCATGGGGATGTAACAGGAAGCAAAAGATGGAAACAGAAAGGCTGGCTGTTCCCCACTCCCACCACACCCCCACCCCCTTGCTTGCCTTCTATTTATAATGTACGTTTATACTGTGTAGTTACTGTGCATTGTCCATACACACCGTATTTAAGACCAAACTCATGAGCTTCCGTAGATACTAACTACAGTTCATTTTGAGGTCTCTTTTCTTGTTTGTCTTGTTTCCTTTTTTTCATCTCCTGCCATCAGGAGCAGAGTCTCCGTTTCAGTCCCAAATGTAACATGGGGGGCTTGGGATGTAATCTTTGAAAGACTCAGCTAATTTATTTAATAAATAAACAAATGAGTGAGTTATCTTGCAATAAGGCATATAATCCTGGTCGGACATAAACAGTTTGCCTTGGTCCAAAGCCTAGGAAATGAGTAAACAGAAATTAAATTAACTATAATAAATGATTATACTGTTTTATAGTTTTGTCACAAATCTATGGCTTCACACACCTTCACGTAAATTATGCTCTCATATGCTGCTGCTGCTGCTAAGTCACTTCAGTTGTGTCCGACTCTGTGCGACCCCATAGACAGCAGCTCACCAGGCTCCCCCGTCCTTGGGATTCTCCAGGCAAGAACACTGGAGTGGGTTGCCATTTCCTTCTCCAGTGCATGAAAGTGAAAAGTGAAAGTGAGGTCACTCAGTCGTGTCTGACTCTTAGCGAATCCATGGACTGCAGCCTTCAAGGCTCTTCCATCCATGGCATTTTCTAGGCAAGAGTGCCTGAGTTGAGTGCCATTGCCTTCTCCATATAATCATCCCCACTTTATCTCCATATAGTGCTCTCATATAATCATCCCCAATTTCAGGATGATGAAACTAAGGCCCAGACAGTTTAAGCAACTTTCTGTGTTCCAGCAAGGAAGGAATTGGTAGAGCCAGCCTTGAGACGCCAGACGTTTGACTCTAGTTCCCACGTTCCTTCCATTTCACAAGAACTGCTTCCTGTTTATGCGACCTGGGTAGAGACACAGAGAAGCAGCCGCAGTGAACAGTGGCTTTTGATGTTGCCAGTCTTTGAGTTCTGTACCATAAAATAAACCCTGTTTATTTTAATATTGTATTGTAAAAAGAGTTGCCCTGGACAACTGATAAGACATTCTGATGTTGTTTTGCATTTTCTTTTTTGCCAAAAAGATACCTCATACAGAACTCATGATCTAGGGCTGCTAAATACACTGTAATAAATCATAAAGAAAAACCAGAATTTCCATGTTTTTAAAATGCTTGCTCTTTATCCCTTAGTTTAGGATAGCATGATTGAAATACTAGCATTCATGTATTTTGAAGCTAGAGAAATACACCCCATTGTAGGGCAAGTATAAGTCATTTCAGTGGGTAAGTTTAGTTTCTGTAACTTCAAAAAGGCTAACATTCATCCGGTGCTAACCATTTGCCAACGACTGTTCTAAACGTCATCAAATGGATCAACTCTTTTAATTCTCATAACACTGCCATATGAGCTAGGTAGTATTATTAATTTACATTTTACTGAGGAAAGGACTGAAACCTCAAAATGTTAAGAAACTTCTCTAAGAGTTCAGAGTTAGCGAGTGGCAGAACTGCAACTTGGAGCCAGGTGATCTGGCTCCAGAATCCAGGCCTCAATTTTAGAGGCTCTTCCCTGTCTTTAACTGTTCAGTTACTGTGCATTGCCCATACACACTGAATTTCATGCCAGACTCATAGGCTTCCCTAGATACTAATTGCATTTCATTTTGATGTCTGTGTTTTTCCTTTTGTTTTTCACCTCTCGCACTCCAGAGCAGGGTCTCTATTTCAGTCCCAAATATAACACAGGGCTTGGGATATAGTCTTTGAAAGATCTAGCTAATTTATTTAACAAATAAACAGATGAGTGAATTATCATGTGATAATATTTATAAACCTGTTCCCACATAATTTTCTGGGAGAGGAGGTTCTGTTTAAAGCTTTCCCTGAAATGAACTCTATAGGGAGGTCACGGAGGAAAAGTACAGGAATGTAACTGGAAAACTGGAATTAGTGCATAAACTAGCAGTGTTTAGTAAGTAAATTAATTTCCTTGGGCTTTAGTTCCTTACCTATGAAATAAAGTTTTGGCCTCTGAATTCTTGGAAGCCTCTCAGTTTAAAATCATGTGATCTTATGATTCCTTAAATTATAACAGAATTTCAGTGACCCATTTTTAAGCATTAAGCATTTCATTTCTGTCAGTTGACTTTTGCTGGGCTCAGAAGTATCATATCTTTCTTCCTTCTCTTTCTCATTCTTTCCCTCTCTCTTTCAAAGCAAAAAGTGATTCCCCAAGTGGTACAGTTATTTTTCAGGCTCTCTCAGAGTTGAAATTATTTACCACATGAAAAGCCCAAACCAGAGCAATGACTTCTCCCTTACAGAGTATTCACAAGCTGGTCAACCAAGATTAAAAGTGGAAAATACATCTTTGCTCATAAGGGGACATTGGTAAAGATTAAATAGGTTTCTCTGAAGTTCAGGGGGTGAAAGGTATATTACATCATTATCAAAGCTAGACATTTTTCTTCAACTAATGGGTAGCAAGAGAGCCATCTTCTGTCCTTGCTGTGCATGTGGAAATCTCTTGGACAATAGTGGAAATGTTGCATGGCAAAGTGATCATAAGATGCTTCTTCTGCTTATTTATTTATTTGATTCATTAAATCTTCCTGAGCCTCTGGAGTCATGAACAAAACTGTAAAAAATACCAGTGTGCATAAATCTCCATCTCTTTCCCAACCTCACAGCAGGGATTCTCCATATCAATCAGACAAAAGCCTGGATTCAGCCCAGAGTATTAATGAAAGCTGTATTCTCATTTTGCAGTCCTAAACAGAATTACATTTGTTAACACATATTCCTCTCTGATCATTGTTCAAAATGCCTCAGGTTTTCTAATGTTTATTTTGTTTCCTCTAATTCATTTTCTACTTCCAAGAGTAGATTTTACTACAAAAGGAAGAAGGGTTGATGGAAGCTTTTTCTCAACAAGACTTGAGTCTTAAATGCATTTCTTTGGGAAGTTTGACCCAAGGCACAAAACACAACTAGGGAAAAGAAACAGGCTGATGATTCTCCTTCACTATATATATCCAGATTGTCAGTAAGAATGTTGTTGTATTATTAGATTCTACTGAAGCAAGAGATGTTGGCCATCCGTAGGTATTGGTTACTTATCTATCCCTGTTTTTGAAGCAAGATCTAAAATTTCCAAGGGTCACTTCACAGTAAGATCAGTGTCACGGGCATATGACCTGTGTAATCACACAGGGCAGCAAGATTAGAAGGGATCCATGCTTGTTTCAAAGCTCTGCTAAAGCAGTCTGAACAGTTTTTGAATAGGAGGTCTCACATTTTCATTTTGTACATGCTAAGTCACTTTGGTCATGTTTGACAATTTGTTTTTCTGTCCATGGGATTCTCCAGGCAAGACTACTGGAGCGGGTCGTCATCCCCTCCTCTAGGGAATCTTCCTGACCCAGGAATCGAATCTCCATCTCTTATGTCTCCTGCTTTGGCAAGTGAGTTCTTTACCACTAACTCCACCTGGGAAGCCCTGTAAATTGTGTAGTCAGTCCTGCTTAAGAGTTTGATCTAGTTAGGTAATTTTGGTGATGTCACAGATGTTAATTTTATTTTTGTACTAGGGTTAACTAAACTGGAAGGGTGGTGGCAGCTGCCCTTCTCTGATCTTCACATACCCAGAGCTGGATAATGGACCATGTGGTGACCACCTTGAAACCCAAAGACACCATTTTTTCTCATTTTTAAGGATAGGAAATCTGAGCCTCACAGATTTTAAAAAGCTTTTCCAAAGTTACACAAACAGTAAGTATTGGAGACAGAACTTAGACTTACGCCCTCAGCTTCAAAGGTCCATATTCTTTCCTCTACGCCACAGCATTCTGTGAACATTTGCTTTAAACTCATGTCAGAGCAGGGATTCAGGGATGACTCTCTGGTATAGGTTTTGTCTGTAGGAATTGTAGGAAGATTTGAATGGGATTTGTTAACCAAAACCTAGAGGTCACGAGGGAATCCGCTTGACCAATGTGTTGCTTCCTGAATGTGACAAAATTTCTTAAACTATGGTGAGAAAAGCTAGCTCAGAGCTGAAGCCTCTACTGATTCATTATTACTTTATTATTATTTTCTTTAATGTTGAGAACGAATGCCTCAAACTCTCAGAGCTCTTTGCACACAGTGAATCATGAGAAAAACTCATTTTAAAGTGGAGCTATTTCTCCTCTTCTAGAAGCTAAGTTTCAAGGCTGCACTATTTTTCTCATATGGTTCTTCAGGTAACTTACAGTTTCCCCCTCCAGTCACTCCTCTTCAACAGTGTTTCCTATCAGCCTCTTCGGTCCCCAACGCCATCAGTCTTTTCCGTTGTCCCTGCAGGATGGTGTGGATTGTCAAGCATCTGACCAGAAGCAAATCCCTCCACCAACGCTTGTGTTTCTTGTATCTTTTTCCTTACACTCAATGATTATAATTTTGACTGCTGCTTGCCTTGTCACACTGTAAACTCTTTTTGACATCGTTATATTTCTTTCTCTTTTAAAAATTAATTAAATGAATTGGTAGACTGAGTATTTGCTGCAGGTCATTTACCTCCCCTCCCTTTTTTTTATTATCCTGATTCTGCCTTCTGCCAAGATTGAGTTGACTTTAAGCTGTCAATTTTAATAATCTGATAGGAAACATTTAACTAATGATATTCCATCTCCTTTACTAATGAGGAACATAGCATGTTTATTTAATAAAGAAGTGCTTATACAAAGACAAGTAGCTGCAAAACTTCTTTAACATGGGGCAGATGGCAGAAAAGGTCAACTTAAAGGGCCTTGTAATAGCCTGGTAAGATTTTATAGACTCTTTGGAAAGACTCATGTTCCAGGAAACAGAGGAATTGCCATCACAGTTGTCAAAATATTTTTAAATAATAAGGAACATCATCTTATATGTGATCTTATTAAAAATCTCATCTTAGCAAACACTTGCTGGGAAAATGAATAAGCATAATTTTTTTTTTTTACCATCTTCAGCAAATACATTTTAGATATTCAACAAATAGTTTGGATGATATATTTTAAAATTTCCCCTTCTACTTGTTCTCAGAATATGTGTTAGGAATTCATCTGCCTTCCCACACATCCATAAGAATCAAAGGAAATGACAGCTATAGAAAAAAACTGAGATTCATTATACATGATTTTCCCTGAAAGAGGGCACAGCAACCCACTCCACTATTCTTGCCTGGAGAATCCCATGGACAGAGGAGCCTGGCGGGCTACAGTCCATAGGATCATAAAGAGTCGGACACGACTGAAGTGACTGAGCATGCACCTATGTGATTTTGAGTAGATTAAAGTCAATCTCTTTTAGAGTTTGTGTATACAGGAAAGTACACTGAGGGAACAATATAATTTTCTATTATATAATCTGAGTCATTCTTCAAGGAGACACATGGTCAGCTTTTACCCCTTTTCTATGAAGCAAAATTCAAAAGTAAACGGGGGGAAATGTGATGCTAACAGGCTGGTGACGCTTTCCTCAGAGTCTACCCACCTCTTTCATTATTTCACACCCTCTTGGTTCATCCAGTCTTCTGTAGGATCCAAAACTGCGGAAAGGATTTCATCTCCTGGATTATTAGGGGCGTGGGAAAGCCTACCGACCACTTGTTGAGCATCGGTTCAGTTCAGGTCAGTTCAGTCGCTCAGTCGTGGCCGACTCTTTGCGACCCCATGAATCGCAGCACGCCGGGCCTCCCTGTCCACCACCAACTCCCGGAGGTCACTCATAAGAAGGTATAGAATAATAGAATGTGTGAGAAGAAAGGGCCCATGGATATCACTGCGGGGCAGGCCCTAGAATTGAGTCCTACGTTTCTCCTCATCACGTAGGGTGAGGCCTGGAGCAGCTTTGCATGATGCAAGGGTTCCAGGGATCATATGCCCCCTCTGTGCTGCAGACTGAGTTAGAGTATACGTAGATAACAGAACACAACTTTATTTGAAAGTCATTTAATTAACGAAGCTGCTTATGACTGTCGTTTACATGGATGGTATAGTAATGTAGAAGTCCATTTACTTTTCTCTCATTTTAAGAATGCATTTCTTTGAAGTAATAACATATGGGGTAGCTGTGAGCAGAGGTGATGGTTAAGAGTGTGGGAACCAGTGTCAGTCTGTCAAGGAATGAATTCTATATTAATAACTTCCTAGCCGTATGAACTTGGACAAGTTATTTTACTTCTCTTGCCCTCCACTTTTCTGTTTAATGAGGATAATAGCATCTATCCCACCAGGTCATTGTGAGGCTTCCATGAATAGTTAGAATTAAAACTTTTCGATGAGCTCCTCGTACAAAAGACCCAGAAGTAATACAAAGTTAATAAATGGTAGTACACTTATTCTTCTATAATTTAAAGCAGTATCTGACACTCACCTGTTAGTTGGTGAGAGATTGAGATTTGAGAGATTGGCTCTTTCTTTTAGATACTTAATCTAACCAAGCTTGTGAAGAAGCCCCCTCCTTGCTCCATCATCCACAGGACATTCATAGGCACTGTACTATGCTTAGTCACTCAGCCATGTCCGACTCTTTGAGACCTCATGGACTGCAGCCCGCAAGGCTCCCCTGTCCTGGAGGCTCCCCTGTCCTGGAGGCTCCCCTGGAGTGGGTTGCCATAATCTCCTCCAGGGGATCTTCCCAACCCAGGGAAGGAACCCCGGTCTCCCACTCTGCAGGTGGATTCTTTACCTTCTGAAGCACCAGGGAAGCCCATTCTATAAGTAGTTCAGTACAAATGCATGGCAATATTTTGGCTATGATATGAGATTTGAGTGGCAGTTTCATCCCAAGAACGATCCGCAGTCACATTGCTGCTTTTAACTGTCACTTGCGGATTCTCCCCTGGACTCTTCCTTTCTTCCCCTTCACAGCCACATTTTCAGCCAGACCTTTCTTCTTGCCCTCAAATCCCCAGACACACATTGCTTGAGTGCATTTCTTGACACGTCTGGGACTGTGTCCTTTAAGAACCAGAAACATGGGCACACACAATTCGAGGGTCACAGTAATAAAGAGAAGGCTGATTTGCTCATGGAATCCATTCAAAGGGCTCCAGAGCCTATCCACCCAGGCCGTCACATTGTTAGACCACATTAAACACAGGCCTGTGCAATATTGATGTGTTTCGTAACTTCAGAAATAACAAAAACCTCAACTGCTTCCAGGCTTTTAATTTCCTTTGGTAACCATTGTTAACTGACTCTTCAATGTAAAATTAAAAGCTAACCCTCAATCCACTAACCCTTCTAATCCCTCCCTCTCTCTCTCATTCCTCCTCCAACACCCACTTGAAAAATAACCCAGTCTCCCCTTTGCCTCATTTCTGAGTGGAGAGGACTCATTCTTCTCCTGAGCAGATTATCTCAGCATGGAGTGATCTCTTCCTGTGGTCAACCTGCACACTAGGCTTGCCCACAGCCTTCACATCTGGAGCTGATGGGAATCTTCCAGCAGGGGAATGCTTTGAGTCCCCTGAATTGTCCCGATGTATCTCCGTCACCAGATGCATCTGGGGATAGTCAGGGACCCTGTCAAGGAGGGTGTTAGCCATCCCCTCTCTGAAGGAGTCTGTGTGCATGCCTGCTAAGTCACTTCAGACCTGCCCTACTCTTTGCGACTCTATGGACTGTAGCCAACCAGACTCCTCTGTCCGAGAGATTCCCCAGGCAAGAATACTGGAGTCGGTTGCCACACCCTCCTCCAGAGGATCTTCCCACATCCCCAGGGATCAAACCCACATCTTTTTTACCTCCTGAATTGATAGGTGGGTTCTTTACCACTAGTGCCACCTGGGAAGCCCTTATTTCTGGGGAAAACAATTAAAAGGAAAGCAGTAGTAATTTTCTTTTAAAGTGCTTAATTCAGGTTCATAAGAACTAACTGTCTTATAAATGCAACACAAATACTATAAATCAAAGACAAGAGACTAGAAATGATGTGCAGGCCAAAGTACAGTTTCCTAAAATTTGCTTGGGTTTTTCACCTCCCTCTGAGTTCTTTTCCCCATTGAACCCATGTGCTTCCCCATTTCTCCCCACCAAAGTTCTCACACCGTCTCCTCTGTATCCAGGGCCCTCAGTGGAGCTTCTCAGTCTCTTAGTGGATCTGTGCAAGTGGCTTTCATTCTCTTTGACCCCAGAGCTTTCTGGATTCATTTTCTATTAAAGTTGACCTTGCCCTGTTCTCTCAGGTTGCTGCTGAGGTGACTGGCTAGTCATAAAATCTAAACTGTTTTAGGAAGTTAAGAATCATGAACTTAAGAAGCTAACCCAATGAGAGGCACTTGAATTTTTTTCTGAGAAATCACAGAGATGAAATATTACACTCTAATCTATAGAAGAATTCCAGGAAAGCAAAAAGACTGGTGAGTAAAAGACTAAATAAATACATCACCCACCAAAAAAAACGGACTCTTTGAGAGACAATGTGGCAAGTAGAGTGAGTCCAGGCAGAAGACAGATGCCAGGCATTTGAGAAAGGGAGGGAGTGGAAAAGGTGAAGACTATGGATATCCATTGAATTTTCATATAGATTTTTAGATTTGGTAAGTGCAAATGAAATGTTATGTTTTATAATAACCACAAAAATGCAGTTATATAAAATTTCCTAGGAAATTTTGTGATTTTTAGTCTTAGGAGTTTCTATATGCCCATGTAGGTGAGAGGATGAATTTCGCAGAATCTTGAAGGATTAACTACTCATGTTTCTGCATTAGTGTGTGCCATGTGCTTAGTCATGTCTGACTCTTTGAGACTGCATGGCCTGGAACCAGCCATGCTCCTCTGGCCAAGGAAATCTCCAGGAAAGAATACTGGAGTGGTTTGCTGTTTCCTGCTCCAGGGGATCTTCCTGACCCAGGGATGGAAACCAAGTCTCCTGTGTCTCCTTTATTGCAAGTGGATTCTTTACCTACTAAGGTTATAACAAAACAAAAAATAGAGGAAAATGCATAAGCTTTGAAGTCAAGCTGACTTTCTTCTTTTTACATTGCAAGTTTGTTTTTTTTTAATATATACATGTGTCTATTCTTTTACAAATTCTTTTCCCATTTAGGTTATTACAGAATATTGAGCAGAGTTCCCTTTGCTATACAGTAGGTTGTTGTTGGTTATTTATTTTAAATATGGCAGTGTACACATGTCTATCCCAAACTCCCAATCTATCCTTCTCCTCTGCCACATCCTTCCCCACTGGTAACCATAAGTTCATTCCCTAAGTCTGTGAGTTTGATTCTGTTTTACAAATAAATTCATTTGTATCATTTTTTTTTTTTTAAGATTCAGGTAGACTGAATGTGAACAGCTGACTCATTGGAAAAGACTGATGCTGCAAAAATTGAAGGCAGGAGAGAAGAGGGTGACAGAGGATGAGATGGTTGAAAGGCATCATTGACTCACTGGACATGAACTTGGGCAAACTCCAGGCGATGGTGAGGGACAGGGAAGCCTGGCCTGCTACAGTCCATGGGGTGGTGAAGAGTTGGACACAACTTGGAGACAGAACAACAACAAGACTGAAAAATAGAATCTTTGCTCAATTCTTAGTAAGCTACATGATCTTATATAGGCCTTTTATTTCCGTTTATGTCTTTCCTGATTCCTGTTGATTTTCCTGTGTATCTTGTAAGATTGTTGACGTATTACTTGTGAAGGGACTAGTGCAGTGCTTTACTTATAGCAAACAGTCAATAAGCAATGCCTCTGATTATCATTATTATGCTTCAAGACAAAACCCTGCATTATCGTTTAATGGCCTTTGGACCTTGCTAGTAAATCCCAGAGCTACTCAAATGTTCTGATTATTTTTTTGGAATCCTGAAAGCATGATAAAATCACAATTTGCATGGTTATTTTATTCATCTTCATAACTGCCTCTGAACCTAGCACAATGCTCTGTGTTTAGCAGGTATTCAGTAAATATTTGCCAAATTGATAAATCTGACAATTAGAAAGATTCACATGGAGTCCAGTGTAACTCTTTCGATGTAGTCAGAATCCGGCCTCAAACCAATGTGGTATTCTTGAGTGTCAGCAGTAAAAGTTATGGGGGGACATCAGGTTTCTATTTTCGGTGGAGAAATACATTTGCATGCATGTGTATGTGTAAAACTAAAATGTTCTGGCATAAAGCAAATAACCAAGGGGCAAACTATGAGGAGGTTATTTATTTATTACAAGTTATGGATGAGTTCTCAGGGCTCCCTCATAGCTCAACCATGTGTGAGAGCCACGAAACAAAAGGATCTTAATGAACATGTGCAAATAACAGTGCTCATCTTAGCTGGTGAGATAGACCTCCGGTCCCCTTAAATAACCATACTGGGGGCGAGAGGTGACTTCTGAGATGCCTATGTCTTCTGTTACTGCCGAGCACCATGGGGCTGACCCTCATATTTGAATATTAAGTTAGTAAAGGCAGAATCTACACAATACCAATGGTATTAGTCATGTCTGCTGGGGCATCCAATACCAGATGTCACTTTTCTGATCTTTCAGGCTGGGCCTTCACTGTTTTTGGCACGTCAGAGTTCGCATCTGAGTACAATTTAAGTTGTAACAATGCAATCAGCATGCCTAACTATTTTTTTTTTCCTTTTTCTTTTTTTGCCTTCCTCTCCTGCTATTTTGGGAGCTGAAGTTATGAAGTCCCTCTGTCTATTGATCTGGGAAGTTAGAGATGATTTCCTAGGCTCTCTTCCCCCCATCTTTTTTTTTTTTTTTGAGGGAATGTGAGAGCCTGCTCTCTGCTGCCTTGCAAGTATTCATTTGCAAGATTTACAGCAAGCTTGCAAATAACCATTCTCCAATGGAAAGTAATAATTTATGTTGGGTGAGCAGAAAAGAGTTCTGATCCCACTCATTTTCCCACCTGTGCACGTCCTGGGAGGGAGGCACTGGTCAAAAAAAAAAAAAAAAAAATGTGCGCTGGTGAACTTTTTGTACTTATTTTCAAGGTTGACAAAGTATGATAGCTGAGAATTCACCCATCTGCTATACCTCTTAAACTGAGTCTAATTGATAGGTAAGAAAAAGGCATAAATCCAGGTCTCCCTCATAGTTTGTAACCATTAAACAATAAGACAGAAAGGAATGTTATCAAGCCCAGAAGTTTTAAGTTTGGTCTCTGGACTGAGCTCCAAAAAGACCCTTGGATAATTCTCATGTGCAATCAGTTCTAACGCAGACGTCATTTTGTTTGCATATGGTACACTGTGACATTTGCTTAAATTACATCTCTTCTTTTAGATTTTGAACTTCCTATGAACACACATTATGGTTTTTTGTCATCATTTTGTACCGTACTGGTACAAGTTATGACCAAAATGAAAGCTTTGTTGAACTCTAATGACAGTACTTCTTTGTGCTTTTGCCACTTCTGCAACCCTGGTTTTCAAGTTCACATCAGGTTCATGTTCCAGTTTCTAGCTTGAGTCTGTTTTTTTCCCTCACCATGCATCTCAGTGGGGCCGGTTCTAGTGCACCATTCGAAACTCCTTGTGTCATAGTATCAGCAAAATACAAATTGCATTTTCAAACTGGGTACTGTGAGGAATACTTACAAAGGTGTGGACAGAGCATAGGAAACCATGACAGAAAGTGTCATATCCTGGAGTTAGTAACAGCAGAATGTTATTACTGTCCCATGGGATGAAGGGAGCAGCTTCCTGAATAAGGGGACAGAGAGGATAATATTGAAAGTGCTTCCTGACTGGAGCTCTGATATTTAAGGAACTCATCTAACCATTGACAATTCAGCAGGGAGGCAGGTAGGGGAATAAATACCCCAATTTCTTCCCATTGGTTGAAATGGATGGAAGCCAAAGGACAAGAGGACATAGCAGGGTGGGAAAAGTGGAGAAAGGTACAAGTGGAAGCTACTGACATAATTTCTCAACATCTCCCACCTCCTCAAATAACTTCAGTGGAATTCTGCTTCCAGTTAAGATGTGGAAGGATATGAAAGGTTGGTGCTGCACCAAATGAGAAATCAAGGGACAAGACAAAAATTCCTACTAATGAAGAGCTCTGGACATCAAGAAATCTAAAACTACTAAAGCTGAATCAAAACTTCAGAGAGACGGGTAGGCAAAGAACAGAACATTGCTGAGATTGGAAGCAGTTAAAGAAGCAATACTACCACAGAATGATGCTCTTTGTTCAAATGAGAAGTCTGATAAATGATTCTTAATCCTTTGGGCTGACCTACTGGATTTGAATCTTCAGAAGCTCCAAATTCAGAGATCGTTCTGCCAACTAACAATCTCTCAGACTAGCAGTCTTGGTGATCTTGCATTCCTACAGTTTTGAAGTCTTGTGGTCTGGAAAACTTCTGGTCTCACAAGCTCAACAGTTTCAGGTTCTGCAAACATATTTTCAAGGTCTGAGAGTCTCACTGTCTTGCAGTTTCATAATGTGTCATATTTGATATCTAATAGTCTTGAGATCAGGGCTTCCCTGTGGCTCAGCTGGTAAAGAATCTGCCTGCAATGTGGGACACCTGATTCAATCCCTGGGTTGGGAACATCTTCTGGAGAAGGGAACAGCTACCCACTCCAGTATTGTGGCCTGGAGAATTCCATGGACTGTGTAGTCTATGGGGTCTTAAAGAGTCGGACACTACTGAGTGACTTTCACTTAGTCTTGAGATCTCTATCTTCAGGTCTCGGAATCTATCCATTTTGCAGTTTGGAGGTCAAGCAGACTCAAGATTCTGCAGATTTTCTGTCGGACAATATTTGATCTCAGTCCTAGGGAGAAAGGCTTGAAATCACACTCAAAGCATCCGATGCTAGAGAGAAAATGAGTCTAACTGAATCTGCAATCAAAACCCTACCTGATTCAATGTCTGGTAAGATCAACCACAGTCATTCCAGTGGCTGTGGAAAAAGTTAGAGTTGGAATGAAAAGCAAAGAGACAGCATGCTAGATTTGTGGTGCTTGAATTCCAAGATGTTGTCTGAGGGATTAAAGTCACAACCGTGACCCAAAGTAGCTAAATCCATGGTTAAATCAGCCTTTTCATCCGTGGTCTAACATAGGGAATAGTGTTCCTTATTGGGAAAATAGATGTGATTTATAATATAATTTGATATTAGATGATATAACCTAATATGTATGTATAGGTGTATACTATAGAGAGGACAAGGCTTCCCAGGTGGCGCAGTGGTAAGGAATTGGCCTGCCAATGCAGAAGATGCAAGAGTCAAGGTTTCAATCCCTGGGTCGAGAAGATCCCCTAAAGTGGGAAATGGCAAGCCACTCCAATATTCTTGCCTGAAACATCCACGGACAGAGGAGCCTGGTGGGCTATAGTCCATGGGGTTGCAAAGAGTCAGACATGACTGACTGAGCATACACACACACAGGTGTGTGGTATCTTTTAAAAATGTACTACAATACCTACTGTTCCTTTAGATACGTTATCCAACATACAGTATTATAAAACATGCAAAAAAAAGTTTGAAAATATGACTTGCAGTCAAAAAAGAAAGTCAGGAGAAACTCTTAAGTAAACTAAGTGTTAGAATAGTCCCTAAAGGAATTTATAATAACTATAACAAATGTTTTAAAGTATCTAAAGGAAAGGATAAATATAATGGTAAAAAGATAAGTAATTGGGGATATTGGAGAGTTTTTACAGAAAAATATAACCAAATAGATATGCTAGAATGAGAAATATTATATCTAATATATAAAATTTGCTGGATGGGACTAACAGAGAATTGACCACAACAGAAGAAAGAATGACTTCACAGAAGCAAGTCAATTGAAATCATGCAATTAGGAAATCATTCAATCTCTAGGGAGAAAACAAAACACTTTCAATGACATGCATGCATGCATGCAGGTCACTTCAACTGTGTTCCACTCTTTGTGACCCTGGGAACCTACCAGGCTCCTCTGTCCATGGGATTCTCCTGGCAAGAATCCTGGAGTGGGTTGCCGTGTCCTCCTCCAGGGGATCTTCCCAACCCAGGGATCAAACCCATGTCTCTTATGCCTCCTATGTTCGCAGGCAACATCTTTACCATTAGCACCACCTGGGAAGTCCCTTCAATGACATATTGAACAGTATTTAAAAGTCCCAGAAGATAAGAGAGAACAGACCAGAAAAACTGAAGAATTAATGGCCAAAAATCTCCTAGTTTGATAAAACATAAAATCCACAGATCCAAGATGCTCAGTGAAAGTCAAACAGGATTATTACCAAGGAAAACACTTCAAAGCACAAATTTGTCAAGTTGTTATAAATCAGACATACAATCTCAAAAGCAGCCAGAAGTCATATTACATAAAAGAAAACAATGACAAAAATAATGGCAACCCTTTCATCAGAAATAACAGAAGTTTGGCAAAAATAGAAGAACATATTTATGGAGACAAAAAGGAGTCAATTATATATTCAGCAAAAAATATTTTTCAAAAATGAAAATAAAGGCATTTTTTACAAATGCAAAGCCTAAGAGACTTTACTGCCAATAAACCCACACTACAAGGTATGCTTTGGGGAGTTCTCAGGTAAAAGGAAATAGTACCAGAAGGAAATTTGAATGTAGAGGAAGCAATGAAGATCACTGGCAATAATAATATATGAGGAAATATAAAGTTATTTTTTTCTTTTAATATTTTAAAGGTCAACTGACTAAAGTAAAATAATAATGATACATTGAAAATTTTGTATTTCATATAGACGTAAATATATAATAAAAATAGAAGGAAAGAAGGTAAACAGAGTAATAAGTTTCTTGCATTAAATGTAAACAATAAAATTGATGTGAGGCAAATTGTGAATAAGGTAAGAATACACATTGTAATTCCTAAAGTAGTCACTAAAAATGAAATCATGAAGTATATCTTCAAAGGCGATAGAAAAGATGGAATGTAATAATACTATAAAATACTCAATAAATACAAAATAAGACAGAAAAAAATCAGAAAGAACAAAGGGCATAAATAGAAAACAAATGGCAATGTGCTAAACTTTGTTACACATTAAGCAGAAATGGATTAACATTACAATTAGAGATAGAAGTTGTCAAGCTAGTTACAGAAGGAAAAAACAAAGCACAGGTTGTAAGTAAAAAGTTAAAAACAATGTTATAAAACACTAAGAATAAGCATGTTACTGATTATGTTAAAATCTAGCAAAGTAGTCCCAAGAGATGTATATAACAGAGATTAAGAGGACCATTTTTATTGATAAAATATAGCAAAAAGATAATACATTTGTAGATTATGGGTAAAAGATAGTTACAAAAATGTTATAATATTAAAATAGTACTTCATAAAATATGAAACAAAAAAAGAACTTAAGGGTGAAAATAGAGGTTTTAGTAGTCTTTCAATAATTAGTAATTCATGCAGACAAAAACAAAATCAGTATGGGTATAAATTGACCATTATCAAATATGATGATCTAATAGATATTTATAGAAGTCTATATCTAACAAGCGCAGAACACACAATCTTTTCAAGCGTATAGGATATAGTCACTAAACAGGTTACATGCTGGACCATAGAACTGGTGTCAATAATTTAAAAAAAATGAAATCACATAGAGTAGGTTCTTTGACAATAAATGATTAGATAAAAATCAATGATAATAAAAGCTTCAAATATTTGGAAGCTAAATAGTACACTTCTAAATAATTCATAGATCAAAAAAATTCAGGGGAAATTAGAAAATATTTTTAACTCAATGGTAATTAATACATAACATATCAAAATTTGTGTGGTGGAACCAAACTAGGAAATTTACAACATTATAAGGGCTTATATTAGAAAAGAAGTAAGGATTAAATCAATGAGATGTTTCCACTTTAAAAAGTTACAATAATAATGATAGAAGAAAAGAAAAAAAAAAAAAGTAAAAATCCTAGCTAACTTATCCAAAACAGAACACAAATGACCAATATTAAAAATAAAAGTGTATATATCACAACAGGTCCTAGAGACATTAAAAGCATAACAGGACATTTTAATCAACTTTATGCTAATAAATACACTAATTTGGAAAAATGAACAATTTTTAAATATTTATTTTTAATGGAAGGATTAATATTGTGTTACAATGTCGTGTTGGTTTCTGCCATACAGTAACATGAATCGGCCATAGGTATACATATGTCCCCTACCTCTTAAACCTCCCTCCCACCTCCCACCCCATTCCACCCTGCTAGGTTGTCACAGAGTCCTAGATGGAGCTTCCTGAGTCATACAGCAAATTCCCACTTGCTATCTAGTTTGCTGATGCTGAAGCAAGAACTCCAGTACTTTAGCCACCTAATGTGAAGAGCCGGCTCATTAGAAAAGACCCTGATGCTGGGAATGATTGAAGGCGGGAGGAGAAAGGGAGGACAGAGGAGGAGCTAGTTGGATGGCATCACCGACTCAATGGACGTGAGTTTGAGCAAGCTCCAGGAGATGAAGGACAAAGAAGCCTGGCATGCCACAGTCCATGTGGTCTCAAAGAGGCGGACACAACTGAGCGATTGAATAACAACAATCTAGTTTACATACGGTAGTATGCATGTTTGGAGAAGGCAATGGCAACCCACTCCAGTACTCTTGCCTGGAAAATCCCGTGGATGGAGGAGCCTGGTAGGCTGCAGTCCGTGGGGTCGCTAGGAGTCGGACACAACTGAGTGACTTCACTTCCACTTTTTACTTTCATGCATTAGAGAAGGAAATGGCAACCCACTCCAGTGTTCTTGCCTGGAGAATCCCAGGGACGGGGGAGCCTGGTGGGCTGCCGTCTCTGGTGTCGCACAGAGTCGGGCACGACTGAAGCGACTTACAGCAGCAGCAGCAGCAGTATACATGTTTCCATGCTGCTCTCTTCATTCATCCCACCCTCTCCTTCCCCGCCCTGTGTTCACAAACAATCCCTGTGTTCTCTATGTCTGTGTTTCCATTGCTGCCCTGAAAATAGGTTCATCAGTACCATTTTTCTGCTGCTGCTGCTGCTGCTGCTGCTGCTGCTAAGTCACTTCAGTCGTGTCCGACTCTGGGCGACCCCATAGACGGCAGCTCACCAGGCTCCCCGTAGGTGGGATTCTCCAGGCAAGAACATTGGAGTGGGTTGCCATTTCCTTCTCCAATGCGTGAAAGGGAAAAGTGAAAGTGAAGTTGCTCAGCCGTGTCTGACTCTTCGGGACCCCACGGACTGCAGCCTACCAGGCTCCTCCGCCCATGGGATTTTCCAGGCAAGAGTACTGGAGTGGGATGCCATTGCCTTCTCCACCATTTTTCTAGATTCCATATATATGCGTTAGTATATGATATTTGTTTTATTCTTTCTGACTTACTTTACTCTGTATAGTAAGCTGTAGGATCATCCACCTCACTAGAACTGACTCCAATCCACTCCTTTTTTATAGCTGAGTAGTATTAAAAAATGGACAATTATTTGAAAACAGAACCCACCAAAATTGACACATACAGAAATAGAAAATGTAAATGGATCTAAGTATGCTAAAGGCATCGATTTAATAGCTAAAATTCTTCCCACCAAGGAATATTCCAACTGGAGGTAGATTCATTCACTGGTGAAATCTGTCAGAAAATTTTATTGTAGTAAAATATATATAATATAAATTTACCATTTTCACCATTTTTATGTACAAAGTTCAGTGGCTTTAAGTACATTCACATTTTTATGTAACCATTACCACAATTTGTCTCCAGAACTTTTTCCACCTTCCCAGCAGAAACTCTGTACTCATTAAATAATAACTTCCTACTGCCCCCTCTTCAGGATTCCCTCGTATCCCAGTCAGTAAAAAATCTGCCTGTAATGCAGGAGACCTGAGTTCAATTCCTGGGTTGGGAAGATGCCCTGGAGAAAGAAATGGCAACCCACTTCCCAGCCCTTGGCAACTATACTTTTGGTCTATGAATTAAACTGCTCTAACTGGACTATAGACTACCAGGCTCCTCCCTCCATGGGATTCTCCAGGCAAGAGTACTGGAGTGGGTTGCCATTTCCTTCTCCAGGGGATCTTCCCAACCCAGGGATCGAATCCAGGTCTCCTGTATTCCAGGCAGACACTTTAACCTCTGAGCCACCAGGGAAGCCCCAAGTACCTGTTTAAAATGCAATCATAGAGTATTTGTAATTTTGTGACTGCTTTATTTCACTTAGCATGATGTCTTCAACATTCATATATGTTATAGAATGTATCTGGATTTCCTTCTTAATCTTTTTTCCCCACACTGGGCAGCTTGCAGGATCTTAGTTACTGACCAGGGACTGAAACTGAGCTCTGGTAGTGAAAGTGCCCAGTCTTAACCACTGGATCACCAGGGAATTCCGTGAATTTCTCTCTTTTTGTAAAGCTAAATAATATTTCAATGCTGTATGAACATGGGGGCTTCCCTTACGGCTCAGTGGGTAAAGAATTTGCCTGCCATGCAGAAGACACAGGAGATGTGGGTTCAGTCCCTGGGTTGTGAAGATCCCCTGGAGAAGGAAATGGTAACCCACTCCAGTATTCTTGCCTGGAAAATGCCATGGACAGAGGAGTCTGGTGGGCTACAGTACAAGGGTTGCAAAGAGTTGGACACAACTGAGCATGAGTGTGGACGGTCTGACTATGAACATGGATATGCAAATATCTGTTTGAGTTCCTGCTTTTAATTATTTTTAGTATAAGCCTAGAAGTGAAACTGTGGGATCAGTAATACAGAGATGTCAATGACTTAAAGAAGAGACTTAGTAATTATGAATAGAATGTCTCATATAATGTTATTTACATTTTAAAAATTTCTTTTTACATCGATTTTTGAAACATTTTTTCCAAGGAATATTTTTTATTTTATCAAAGTAGTTAAATGTGAAGTCACTCAGTCGTGTCTGACTCTTTGTGACCCTGTGGACTGTAGCCTACCAAGCTCCTCCGTCCATGGGATTCTCCAGGCAAGAATACTGGAGTGGGTTGCCATTTCCTTCTCCAGGGGATCTTCCCAACCCAGGGATCGAACCCGGGTTTCCTGCATTGGAGGCAGCCGCTTTAACCTCTGAGCCACCAGTTAAATAGCTCGCTATAGTTTTCAAAGTCCTTCCTTGCTTCAAAACCATAAAGCATTGCTAAGAGAAACTAAGGAATATTTAACTAATTAGAAAGATATACCATAGTGATGAAATAAAAGACAGTATTTTAAAAGGCTGATTCTTGATTCAGTGCGCTTCTCACCAAAATCCGAGTGTCTTTGATATAAACTGGTGCACTAATGTCAAAGTTCATATAGAAATTCAAAGGACTTAGATTAGCCAATAGAACTTTGTAAAAGAAGAACAGAGAGTCTATAACGTCTGATTTCAAGACTTGTTATAGAGCTAACTAATTAACTAGCATGGTATTGGCATAGGAATAGACAAATAGATCAGTGAAACAGGATTAAAAATTCTAAAAATAAAGTTGTACACAGTTAAGTGATTTTTTTAAATGCATCAAGATAATTCAATGTGGAAACAGTCTTTTCAACAAATGGTGCTAGAATAACTCAACATTTGTTTTAAAAAGGAGCCTTTTCTTCTCTTTCTCATTTTTCACAAAAGATAACTAGAAACCTGCTATAGACCTAAGTCTGTAAAACTTCTAGAGGAAAATATAGACAAGTATCTTTGTGAAGATTACCTTCTGGACCTTGGAACGGGAAAAGTTTTCTTAGGACATCAAAAAGAAAAAAATTATAAATTTGATTTCATAAAAATAAAAAAATTAGTTTTTCGAAAGAAAGCCTTAAAATGAAGACACATAATAAGAGAAAATAATCCTGATGTACATATCTGCAAAAGAACTTACATCTAGAACATATTAAACATCCCCTACAGCCCACTAACAAAAAGATAATTAGATTTTTTTAATGAGGAAAAGATTCAAAAGAGACTTCACACACACAGACATTCACAGATACACACAGACACAGACACACACATACATACAAGTTGCTCGACATTAGTCACAAAGGAAATACAAATTAAACCAACATGAACTGTCACTCTCTTACATTGTCCACAGGAGTACAAAATTGTGCAGTCACTTTGATACATAGTTTGAAAGTTTCTTATTCAATTCAGTTCAGTTCAGTCACTCAGTCATGTCTGACTCTTTGTGACCCCATGGATCACAGCACACCAGGCTTCCCTGTCCATTACCAATTCCCAGAGTTCACCCAAACTCAAGTCCACTAAGTCAGTGATGCCATCCAACCATCTCATCCAAAGTTGTCCCCTTCTCCTCCTGCCTTCAATCTTTCTTATATAGTTAAACAAAAACCCATCCTATGACAGAAGTTTCACTGCTACGTGTTTATTTATAATAGCCAAATCTAGAATCATTCAGCAGGTGAAAGCAAGTTTCGATCCATTCACGTAAGGAATACTACTCAGCAATACAATTCTATTAACTACTGATAGGCTTAACAACATGGATGAATCTCAGAAATATCACATGGAGAGAAGTCACACATGATAGTGCATATCATATGATTACATGTGACATTCTACAACAGGAACAACTAAGCTGTGATGATAGAAGTCAAATTAACGAACAGAGGGTTGCTCAGTGGTAAAGACTCTGCCTGCCAATGCAGAAGAGACATTCAATCCCTGGGCCGGGAAGATACCACGTGCTGCAGAGTATCTGAGCGCATGCGCCACAACTGTTGGGCCTGCACTCTAAAGCCTGGGAGCCACAAACTGCTGAGCCCAAGCCACAGCTACTGAAGCCTCCGCACTCCAGAGCCTGTCCTCCCCAACAAGAGAAGCCACTGCAATAAGCCCAGGCAGTGCAACTAGAGAGTAGACCCTGCTGGCCACAGCCAGAGAAAAACCCCAGCAGCAAGGAAGACCCAGCACAGCCAAAATTAAATAAATAAAATTAAAAAGAAAAAAAAAGTAGAGGAGTACTGACCACAAAGTGACATGAGGAAGACTTCTGGGTTGCCATTTCCTTCGCCAGGGGATCTTCCCGACCCAGGGATCAAACCCACGTGTCCTGTGTCTCTTGCATTAGCAGGTGGGTTCTTTATCAGTGAGCCACCAGGGAAGGCCTGTGATGACGGAAGTCAAATTTATAAGTAGAGGGCTATGACTACAAAGTGATATGAGGGGGAACTTCTGGATTGGTGGAACTGTTCCTTATCCTTAGTGGGAGTGGTGGTCACACAGCTTTTACTTTGAACCATACTTTAAAATCATTACATTGTTGTATGGCAAAACCAATACCGTATTGTAAAGTAAAATTAAAAAATCAATAAATAAAATCCTTACATTAAAAAATATATAATTTATAACTCAACAAAGCTGATTTTTTTTTTAAGTGGTTCTATCTTCTTTCACTGAAGGAAAGCATTTAAACTACGGATTGGACCAGAATTAAGACAACTACTTTCCACTGTTGTCCTCCCAGGAAGTGGCATTAGAAGATGCGTCAATCCATCTTCTTTTTTTTTCCTGTTAATTCAGGTGTGCCAACATCCTTAGCAAGAGTCCTAAAGCCTTCTTGATGTAGAGGGCATTGTGGTTCCAAGGCAAAGTGAGCTCTCTGAGGTGTCATGTGATTCCCTGAGCCATATATGCCAATATGCTTTTGTAGTTTTTGTTACACTGATTTTAATTAGGTATATCAACTTAACATTCATCTAATTAAAGGGGACGTCACCACAATATCTATCTAACTAAAATTGCGCTTTTTTTTTTTTTCCATAGTAAGTTGGCAAAGTTTTTGCTTACTGTTTTTACAATGATGAGCCATTATGGTAGAGAGTCACTATTCTGCATGTTGCTGCATGTTATTGATAAACAGCACAGTTTTAGCTTGTAATCAGTCTTAGTCCATCCTGTTGCTTTCAGGCAGAGCTGCCTCAAGTCATTCCAGATTGGTTGGTAAGGAATCCACATGCCAATGCAGGAGCCACAGGTTTTATCCCTGGCTCAAGAAGATCCTCTGGAAGAGGAAATGGCAACCCATTCCAGTATTCTTGCCTGGAAGATTCCATGGACAGAGGAGACTTGTGGGCTAGTTCTTGGGTCAAAAAGAGTCTGACACAACTGAGTGACTGAGCACAATGGCAATGACATTCCAGATTGATTAAATCTAGATCTCATTTTAAAATTTTTATTATTTCTATTTTTAATGTAATTATTTTATTTATTTTTAATCAAAGTATAGTTGATGTACAATATTGTATAAGCTACAGGTATACAATATAGTGGTTCACAATTTTTAAAAGTTATATTCTACTTATAATTATTAGAAAATATTGACATAGTTCTTGTATAATATATCCTTGTTGTGTTATACAATATATCCTTGTAGTTTATTTTATACATAAAACTTTGTACCCTTAACTCCCGTACCCTTATATTGTTCCTCCCTCCTCCTCTCCTCAGTGGTAACCACTAGTTTATTCTCTATAACTGTCTGTTTCTTTTTGTTATTTCACTAGCTTGTTATATTTTTTAGGCTCTCTCTATATATGTGATACAGTATTTGTCTTTCTCTGACTTATTTCGTTTAGCAGGTCCATCCATGTTGCAGCAAATGGCAAAATTTCATTCTGTTCATGGCGGAGTAGTTCTCCATATGGCAACCATTTCATTCTGTTCGTGGCGGAGTAGTATTCCATTCCACATCTTCTTTACCCGTTTATCTGTTGATAGCACAGGTTGCTTCCGTACCTTGGCAATTATAAATAATTCTGTTATGAATATTGGAATGCACATATATTTTTGAATTATTATTTTTTTTTTTAATATACACTCTGTAGTGGAACTCCTGGATCTTAGGGTAATTGTATTGTTAGTTTTTTGAGAAACCTTCATACTGTGAAGGTTTCCCACAGTGGCTGCACCAATTTCCATTTTTACCAAGGGTTTCCTTTTCCCTACATCCTCTCCATCATTTGTTATGTGTGTTCTTTTTGGTGATAGCCATTCTGGCATGTATCAGGTGATATCTCATTGCCATTCTGATTTTCATTTCCCTGAGAAAAGATGCTGAGCATCTTTTAATGTGCCTGTTGGAAAACTGTCTATTCAGGTGTCCTTATCATTTTTTAATTGGGCTTTTTTCCCGATGTTGAGTTGTATGAGCTGGTCATATATTTTGGATGTGAACCCTTTATTGGTCATATCATTTGAAAATATATTTTTTTTCCCATTCAGTAAGTTTTCATTTCATTTTGTCAATGGATTCCTTTGTTGTACCATTATCCCATTTTTAAGCATGGACAAGGAACAAAATTTCCATCTCCTCTTTCCAAACATAGAATTACAATTGTTGCAGCTCTTATTTCAAGAAAACTCTTCTCTGCTCTAAGTAAAATCCTCTGTTTGGTGATTTAGTCCAGGAAGCAAGGCAAAAGATTGGTCAGCTAGGCAGTGATAATCAGCACCCTGGAGGTGATAAGTAGCCAATTTACATAATAGGAGTGGCAGACCAAGAATAGCAAAAAGAAAAGGTGATTTTATTATTCAGGATAAGCAAGTTTACACTACGGCAGCTAGCAATCTAAAAAATCTCAGCGAATGAAACAACAAAGGTTTGCTTCTCACACTGCATTTCTGTTGAAGATTGGTGGGGGTTAGGACCTGTGGACTCTGCTTCAAGTTATCCTTACACAGGAATCAAGAAAATGAATGAATTCCAATATCTGAACTAGTCTCACTTCCAATCACTAGTCCTGAGAGGGAGCAGTAAATTCCAAAACTCTCAGGGTAGAGGAGGAATGAATATTGGTGAATAAGAGGAGTGTTGACTATATGCTTGGCCACATCATTCCTAAAACTACAGAAATTCCAGAAGTCCTCCGAGGACTGAATTTATCTGCAAGTAACAGAACTTCAAGACTTCGTAAAGCAACTGGGCTGGAGAACAATTCCAGAGCTCCAATCTCAAGACTGGCAAAAACAGAACTAGAGGACTGGACAGAAACTTGGAAATGGAAAAGTTGCATCTCTAGCCTAGCAAACTGTGGTGAAAAAAGCAAGTGTTACTCGGGTTTTTACCAGCAGAAATTAGGTGGTTAATATCAGAGCATCCCTGGGAGAAGCTTGACAGCCCAAAGGCCAGTCTTGAAGTACTGTGTCCTGAAGCAACTGGTAAGGAGAACACCCTAAATTGTATCTGATGGGTACCTCTAGGTAGAAAATGGAGCCTCTAAAATTCTTTGTGCTTCAAGTTGGTGTTGCATGGAAGAGGGGATGTGCTGTGCTCTGCTTAGTCGCTCAATCAGGTCTGACTCTTTGCAACCAGCCGGCCAGGCTTCTCTGTCCATGGGGATTCTCCAGGCAAGAACAGT
This sequence comes from Budorcas taxicolor, assembly GCF_023091745.1. Classification (NCBI taxonomy): domain Eukaryota; kingdom Metazoa; phylum Chordata; class Mammalia; order Artiodactyla; family Bovidae; genus Budorcas; species Budorcas taxicolor. The sequence continues at coordinate 16,196,433 of NC_068918.1, read as the reverse complement.
GGAGTGCCACGCCCTCCTGCAGGGGATCTTCCCAACCCAGAGATTGAACCCAGGTCTCCCACATTGCAGGTGGATTCTTTACCGTCTGAGCCAACTGGGAAGCCTGGAAGGGGACAGTAAACCAATAAAGATGGAGAGTCCAAATATGAGGAAGCTAAAAAGAAGGAGCAGAGATAATGAACTGGATTTGGTAATCCTTGAGATCTAGGGTCTTAGAATCTATTTGTTGGAGGAGAGGAAAGGAAATGCATACATTTAAAAAAAAAGAACATTAACATTTATTTACCTTAAACAAATAAGCACATGACTGTTAAACTGTATATAAATGTTCTAGACTGAATGCTTGGTAACTTCCAGAGATGACTTCATGGAGAAGGTTGGCCTGGTTCAAATTTCTCAGCTAGGAAAATTTCCCCTGTCTGACATAGTCCACCACAAAGACATTTTCCAGCTGTCCAGAAGCATGAGTGATGTGATAGACGTGTGGCTCCAGAAACTACAGGTACACAAGAGGGTGCCTTCAATATCAAACAAGGGAAACGAACATTAGGGCATTTGCTTCAGTTCACCTCCAAATCTGGAAGACCCTTAGATAGTTCAGGATTAGTACCTGAGATGTAAGTAGACAAAAGGGCTTCTGATTCATTCTGGAAACTGTGTTTTGAGTTGTGCTTTAGCTCATAATAAGTAGATAAGAAGCTCTGGACAATGTAATGTGGATAGGACTTCCAAATTTCTCTCTCCCTGAAACTTATAAATCCAAGTCTGATCCTAGACTCCTCTTTCAGAGTTTCCGCTGCACACTGAGTTTCTCTATATCCATATTCTGCAGACACTTCAAATCAACACATCCCAAACAAACTTAGCATATTTCCCCCTAAACCTGTTCTTTTTCCTGCTCCTCTTAGAAGAGTATCTCAGCTACTCAAATCAGCAATCTCTGACCCTTTCCTGCCTCCTGTTTCTTCTAAACAACCCAAATCCTGTCAGTCACCAAGACCTAATAATTCTAACTTTCTAACAGCTTTCAATGGGTCCCCCATCTCCATTCACACTGCTTCAGGAGCCTCAGCATTGCCAAAACAGTGTTATTGTACTTGTTTCCCACCTCTATTCTCTCCCCACACTCCTCCACTTCTCCTGTTGCAACTAGAGGCTTCTTCCTAGAATGTAACCCTATCAAGTTAATCCTCTTAAGAAGATGTTACTCTGAGGACAAACTCCAAACTGCTTAGCTGGACCTTCCCTATCTGGTCTCTGCTAATCTTTCTAACCCTAGTTCTCATCTCAGAGTCCCAGTGCCCTGCTTTCACAACTTTCACTCTCATAAGTGAATTTTGCTTTTTAAAATTTTTCTTTTCTTTCTTTCCTTTCTTTCTCACACTTATCTTCCTGAGCAATGCTTTGCCTCAGGAAAGCAGGCTGATGTGTCTCCTATGTTATCATGAATCTAGCAAACCCTTTTTATGGTTATAGAATACCATTTTAATCTACAGTTTTGCCTATATGTATCTGAATACTTGGCTGCCCTGGTGACTCAGCGTCAAAGAGTCTGCCTGCGGATATAGGAGATGCAAGTTCAATCCCTGGATCAGGAAGATTCCCTGGAGAAGGAAATGGCAACCCACTCCAGCATCCTTGCCTGGGAAATCCCATGGACAGAGAAGCCTGGAGGACTATAGTCCACCGGATGGCAAAAGAATCAGACACAGACTAGAAGCTAAATGACAACAATCTGGATACTTCTGTTATTCAATGTTAGACTCTAAAGACTATAGGTCAGTTTTTTACAACTCTGTCCATTTCTTCTAGTCTATTAATTGGAGACAATAATATAGATATGAAAATTATATATATATATATATATATATATATATATATATATATATATATAGGTGCAAAGCAATTCATACATTTTGAATCACCAGTTTCTGTCTAGAGACTTCACTCCTAGATTCTTTACACTGCATTCATGAGTAATCTTAAAATATAAATTAAGGAAGTCCCATTTTCACCAAAAATATGAGATTTAAATATGTTTGAAACTCATTGGATAGAATAGCCTATATATTTTTCCCTGAAATCTATTTCAGGCTGATCAATTTTTCTCTTTAGCTATAGTCTACAAAACAAACCCAGTCAGCTGCTCTGCAAATGCCAATAAAAAAAATATTTATGTGAAACCATAGAGGCAGACTTATACAGGGCCATCATTACTGGAAATTCAACACAAGCTTCTTTTTTTAATGATAGGCCAATAAAATGACATATATGAGGACAATAGGTTATTTTTATCAAATTAAAATGAAATCTCAAAGCCTGGTAATTAATACTCATGGTCAAAAAAAAAAAAAAGAGTAATAATTGTATGCTGGGCTTAATCCTTTAACATAGAAAACAAAATATTTAGCTTTAGGTAAAGTAAATTTAGTTATTATCAAATACATAAGATACTAAAAAGAACCCCAACTTTGAAGATATCAGTTCTAGATTTTATTATGTTTTATACAGATTAACGTGTCCCTTAATTACAAAAAGAAGCCCTAAGAAAGACAGGGTCAGCACATTAAGAACATGTAATTTTTCTACTTCATCTGCTGCCCAATTCTACATAAGACTGAATATTTTATTTTTTGCTGTAGAGGATTATGACCAGTCCCATAATCAAATACTAACTAGAATTAAGCATAGTTAGTAAACAGGTAACAATGATTTTTATCAGTAGAAAATTGTGGTTCTATGAGTCAGGAATACAGAAATGAAGTGCAAGCAATTTGCTGAGTTAAAAATATAAACCATTTAAGCATGGCAATGTTTGGCATTCATTTCACTGACTGTCTCCTTCGCCCACTCGCCTGTTAGTTAAGAGTAACATGGTGATGGAGCGAGGCAGCATAGTTTCAGGGTGGAGTCATTGTGGCCAGAAAATCAACTCTGAACACTGCAACCAAGCTGAGCAGGGGCTTTTGAACCAATCAACATGAGTCCCTCAAGGATGAAACAGCAAAAACTGTTAATTCTCAAAGTTTAGATGTCCTGGAAGTCTTTTTCTCAATCTAGTGTTTGGTCTTTATCTGTTCCTGCTAAACGCAGCAACATCCACATATCAGAACTAATTAACAGTTGTTGAGTGTAATCTCTAGGGAATTGCACGGTCTAAGGTGCCATGCTTTGTAGAAAAGAAATGTAATATATTGCCCATGACAGCTTATATCATAAAAGTCAGATTCACTGGTTGCATTGTGCTTGCAAATATTTTGATTGCAATTATTTGAATTCAATAAAATGTAATGAGGTGCTCTTAGCCTCTGGGCAAAACTGACATAGAATTTAATTTGTGCTAGTCAGCTGAAGGCACAAAATGTTCCTGGGGAAAATTCTGCTGTGCCATAAAAACAAGGAATTCTTACTGACAGGTCCTTGGAAATTCTGTGCATAAGCTTCCTGTACAAGTGAGAGAGAGGGTGTGCTGATAACCACAAACACAACTAGAACTGAATAGGATGTTCACTTACTTGACAGAGTAAGCTAAACTGTTTCTCCACCTTTTAGTTTCCTCCCTAAAGGTCAATATTTTCACTTTGCAACTTCTAGCTACGATCACTGACAAATAAAGCAAAACAGAGGGAATGTCTTTTAAAGGAAATTTGGTGGAAAACAGACGCTTCAAAATTAATTTTAAATTACCTCTTGGTTTTTCATACATGACCTCCCATAGTCATGAGAACCAGAGGCAGAGGTGACTCTCTCAGTAACTGGGATGGATTTTTTGTTTTTCCTCCTTAAGAGTCAGGATTATGTGACCTTATAAATTGGTCTCATTACAGAGCTACTGACAGACAGTCATATTGGTGGCTGCCGGTAGGCATATGGGCTGAAATTTGGAGGAGGGGCGAACAGATGGAGTGGGGACACGGCGTGATGGACGGGCCCCTCACACAAGGCCCAGCTGGTAGGGAGCAGGTCATGTCTGTTACTGCTAAACTGAGAAAGATAAGCGTGTCAGCAGTTGGGAAGGTGACTCCATCATCAGTCTCTTCATTATAGAAAGAATGAGCCTTGTCGTCTGCTAGTGGGAGAAGGGAGCTGGTCCTCCCACACCCCACAGGTGGCAACTCTGAAGGGGCGTGTCTTTCGTGTTGCAAGAGGAAGAAGAATGTGCCTTCCCAAGCTACCTGTAGTTGTTGCCGGACCTTCAGAGAAAACTCGAGTGACGACTCAAAGTCTTAAAGTTCATTTTCAAGTGTTTTAATTTTGAATAAACTATTACATGAATGTTACACTTGATAATGTAAGCAAGTGACATTACAAAGGGGTTTCCAGGTGAACCTCAGGCTCTCTTCTGCATCAGTGGCAAAGTCCAAAGCAAATGGGGTGGAAAAGGGAAGACTTCGAAGGTGCTTCTGGAATGTGATCTGTATAGTGACTGAGTCTTGTTCGTCTCTAATCCCCAGGTGCCTAAAACAGAAACGTGCAGTACACACTTATAAAATGCATTAAATCAAAAGTATAGGAAATGTTTCAAAGTGATTTTTCACATCCAAGCAAATGTATTTTCTGACTCTTTCTCTGACATCGATTTTACTTTACTGACTTTTCTGCTGTTTAAACCTAGATTTTACAGGTTCAACTCTTAGGTAAGAAGCAGCAGCAAATGGAACATTGGAGACTAGATGGAGAATCCCATGGACAGAGGAGCTTGGCAGCTACAGTCCATAGGGTCGCAAAGAATCGGATAAGGCTGAAGCAACTTAGCACATTTGCACACACGTAGTTAATAAACTCAAGTAGTTAAGAGCTGCACTAACATTTCATACTTTAGTGAGAGCATGATGAAATTTCGGGAAAGGAACGCTTCTTTTATTCTGGGGTCTATATCCTTATATCATACATGCTGCTGAGAGATTGTTACGTCTGCTTCAGTTTCCTTAAAGGCAGAATAAAATCTTATTTATAATACTCAGTACAGTGTCTTGAAAATACTGATACTTAGTAAATGTTGAACCAGTGGGTTTATGTGATTGCATTCTATTCACAGAGTTTTTCAGTATAGAGCAGTTTCCATGAACAAACTTGGCTCTTTTATATATTTCAGGGTGAAAAATGCCCATATTCCAGGACAAGGAATGTGCGCCAAAAATCATTTTATTTAAAATTTTCTGATCTATAGTATTATTTATGTCAAGGGAAATATATTTATTCTCCTAAATAATACCATTACTTACTAAAAAGTTGGGCACATGGAAATTGGAATAGTTTTGGGAGTTAGAATAGCAAATAATTGAATCCAAAAAAGCTGGACTTAATAATTATTTATTAATATAGATCAATCTATGAAGAAGGTGGATGTTACTAATAGCATTTGAAAGTTACTGACTTGATCAAATAGGCCAAATATGAGATTCTATTTTATATCTTCTTTTATCATCCAATTGGAAATTAATAATATATGTCACTATAATATAAGAAAATTATATACCTTTTGAGATTTCTTAGCAAATTCGTTTTTTAAAATGTATATGACTAAAAATCTCAAGGTCTCTTTAAAGAAGTACTATTACATACTAACACAATGTTTTCTACTTACTTAATTTGTGCATCCTAAAAGACAACTGTTTATAAAATTAGAATAGATTTTGAATAAATAATTAGAAATGAGTGTGTAAAATTTGAAAATGATCTTCTGTTTAAAGTGTTCAGCAGCTGACCCTTGTGTGATAAGATTCACTTCAGGGATCCTACTGGACTCTGAGGAAGGACACACTGCGGACCTCAGTAACTGGATTAGATAGTAGTGTCCTAATTGATAATGAAGGGTTTGAACTAACAAATGAGTCTTGTTTGAAGGAAGCCTTGCCATGGAGCATCTTAGGGGAGGAGACGAAGTAAGTGAGTGCTTGGGCTCTAGACTGAAAAGGACTTGACTCTGAACCCAGTCCTGAAGCCTTAGGTGAGTTAATTAGCTTATAATTCCTTGTCCTGAGAGTTTGTGTTGACATGAAAACAGATAATGCATGTGAAGCACCTACCACAGTGTCTGGAACGGGGTTAGCACTCCTGGATAGTAATGGTTGTATTTCTGCTGTCACTGTTAGCTTTGCTAACACTGCAGTTTGGGTCCTGAATACCCTAAGGACATTTAGTGTTTTTTATTCTAATTCTCCAAAAGCTGCCTTTAAAGGAAATCCAAAAATTCAGTCTTTTTTCCTTTCTTGCTTTTGCTACATTTCCCCTTTCTCTCTTTCTTTTCTTCCCTCCTTCCTTTTCTCCTTCTTTTCTTTTTCCTGTTTATGTAGTCAACAGATTTTTAGTTACTACATGAGAATCCAAAACCTAATGCAGGTAGGACATTGAAGAATAAATTTTCCATGTCTGTAAACAGGACTATTTGTACTATCTGGATTACCCTTTAAGGGGAAAAATACTTTCTAATTATAAGAGAAAATGCTCAATATTATGATAGTTCTGTCTCCTGTAAATATAGATGAGACTTTGAATTCCTGAGTGTGTTTTTCATTCAGTAGCATTGATCATAGTATTAAAACAGCACGATAGATTAAAGGTATGCCCTCTTCTAGGTTTCCTAGTGATCTGCAGGACCTTCACTTTCTTGACTATCCTAAAATATAAATATACGATCCTTTTCTCTGAATGCATTTGCTTCTCCCAGTGTGTGAGATATTCATATGCCAGCATTCTTTAAAATAAGCTTGCTGCCATTTATCTTGAGAATGTGTGCCAATTCTCTAATGAGGACCCTTTCCCCACTCCCAATTTGTTCACAACGACTTTGATTTCTATTTATCCTAAAATAATATGGAAGTAAAAATTAAAGTATTGTTGTATCTGTATGCTGTATTGGTGATGTGAAACTTCAGGTACTGAGAACTGACTGTGAAGGAGAGGGCCAGCCACAATCTGGATTATTTTTCAAATGCTTTGGATTTGGCAAAAACTAAAATGCTTGTTGCCAAGCTCCTTTCCTCTTAATTTTTAAAAATCATGTGTGTTTCAAGGGAAATTTAATCCACATGTTTCTGATTCATTTGCACTTAAGCTGTCAAACTGTTTTGTAATCATAAGTCTCTATCTTTCTCCACAGAAAGTTGAATTTTTCCAAGTGTGCATAAACAATCACCTCTCAGAAGAATGAACTGAATTTTTAAATACAGAAATCAAGGATGGGCAAAACTGTGTACCTCACCTGTTCTTGGAAAAGGAAAAGATTTTTGAAGTTTTGACTCTGCATCAAATCTTTTGATGTAGACTTTGACTTACCCTTGGAAATATGAGATTCTTCCCTCCAAGAGAAAGTGTTTTTAGAGTTTATACTGTAGAAGGTGTTAAGTGACCAATGAAGCAGGAAGATTCTAATTATTTAAAATTACAAGTAAACATGACTGTGAATAATATTAGTGTTATATTTCATAACAAAAGACTTATTTTAAACTTCATAATCTACACAATTGGGTTTATTTACAACTATGAACTCATCGTCTCTTAGATGTGAGCTTAACAAAGCAAAAAGCTCAAACTTTCTTCTCCCAAAATACTTTATCTAAAATTAGTTTAAGTTACTAATAGGAAAATTTACAAGGGGAAAATAAACATAATATTTTTAAAAGCTCATTCCATCTCTGAAAATAGCTTAGAATTTGCTGTATTTACATATTTTTCTTATAAAACCTTCAGTAGTGAGACTTGAAATGCTGAAGCTTACTATAATAGAATGTCCCATTTGGGAACATTAAGAACTTTTATTTTATGGGAACTCACAATGGTTACTCCCATTTGGGTCTCTTAGGAAGTGCTAATTCCCAACACTTCCTCCTTTATCATGAGATCAAACCATTTGAACCACTTATTATCATGTACCCAGTAAAACTCAATCTGTTGTGTTAATTAGTTATGTAAACACATTTTATAATTGTGGAGACAAAGCAGAGCTAGGCAACTGGGTAGGTGAGAAAAGATCAAAGATCTCCCTTAATAAATTGTTACGCTAATTAGCGTTTGTCTTGTAATGCTTCTCCAGGGGGCCCTTTAAACCCAAGTTTGAGAAAACCTGCTTAGAGAACAAGGAAGCTTTGACAAAAACAAATCTTGCCAAACTCCCCAAACCAACTCAAAACCAGTGAAGTGAGAGAAAAAGGAATACAAAAGAAACAGATGAAAAGAACTGTGAATTCCTCCTGAAGAGATCCTGCTCTTAAGACTATCATATGGAAAGAAGTATCAGATCACACACAGTGTATTTTTATGATTTTAAAAAAACGGCTTTGCCTAGTTCTGGCTCCTTCCAAGTAAGACTGTGTATGTAGCTTGCTGTGAAAATAATCAAGGTACTGTACCGTCTATACCTCTCAAAAAGTGCCCTTAAGAGGTACCTCCATTTTAGTAAGATAAAGGCCTCCAGGAGGTGCTCAGTCCCCTCATCAACATCACGAAGGCTGCTTTCCTGCCTGATGCGCCTTCATGGAATTGATCATCGTCCACCATACTACACAATTTACTCTTCAATATTCTTTCAATTAGAGAGGCCATGAGGGCAGGGAGTTTTGCCCTTTGGTTTTCCACTGGTTTGCCCAATGATTGACTGAACAGAAGAATAAATATACATTAATGATACACATTAGTGTTCAAAACATTTCAGAATGGCATGATATGGAGTTGTTCACCCATGTTTTTAAACATGGCATAATATACAATTGTTCTACCAGTTTGTTGTTGTTGTTCTTCGGTCACTCCACTCTTTTCCACTCCATGGACTGCAGCACGCCAGGCTTCCCTGTCCATCACCAACTCCCGGAGCTTGCTCCAACTCACATCCATTGAGTCACTGATGCCATCCAACCATCTCATCCTCTGTCATCCCCTTCTCCCCCTGCCTTCCATCTTTCCCAGCATCGGGGTCTTTTCCAATGAGTCTACTGTTCCCATCAGGTGGCCAAAGTATTGGAGCTTCAGCTTCCTCATCAGTCCTTCCAATGAATATTCAGGACTGATTTCCTTTAGGACTGACTGGCTGGATCTCCTTGCAGTCCAAGGGACTCTCAAGAGTCTTCTACTACTTATATGATATGAACTGGCCTTGAGCAATTCACTAAATCTTTCTGAATTCTGTTTCCCCACGTGTGTATGTGGTTACTATTACCTTTCTTGCAGAACTGTATCAAGATCGGAGATGATTTATATATTGCTCAGCAGTGTCTAGCCCTTCACAGATACTCAGTAAAATGTGGTTATTGTTTTGTTGTTATTGTCATTAATCTTTTCCCTTTGTCTTTATGCAGGCCAGCTAATTTTAAGACCCTTGTGTTTAGTATCACTTCTCTTTGCTTTTTATCTTGCTTCCCTTCTTTTTTATGTCTTTTCCATATTTTCTTAATTCTATAGTATGTTCTTGATGATTAGTTACCTCAAATGTTTTAAAGAGCAGAAATAAACTAAAACCTGAGAAGAATTTGTCAAACTATTCTTTAACTTTCTCTGAAAATTTCCACATATTTGTAAATGACTACCAATGTTGCCGATTTACAAATATAGAATAGGTAAGGTGGGTGTTTTCTACTTCCAAGCCAGGGACAGTTACTTACTACTCATTTTGCCTAAAGTTTTCAAATAAGATTTTGTTCACGTCCCTGAAGTCTTGGTGGAGATGGGCTAGTCCAGATTTGTGTCTAGGATTTGCCTCAGCCTCAGCCATATCTTTTAACTTCTTTTATATTATCTCTTTTAACTCTAAATTACAGTCCTGTCTTGAAACTCCCTTCATGAAGGCTGGCAGTGCAGAAGAAAGGAGGAAGATAAAATGGCCCAAGAAATTCTCTTCTAGAATGTTCTGTATCTGGTCTTATTTTCTGGCATCCTTGCTATTTCACAAGTTCCCAGTTGTTATGTAATAGTCAACTAGAAAGTGCTTTTATTTAAACCTAGTATTAAAGTAATATGTTAAAAAATAATAATATGTGGTTGCTGCAACAAATTTAGAAAATATGACCAAGCAAAAGAAAAAAGAGTAAAAATAATCTGTAATCTCACTAGATACATCTACAACCTCATTAGATACATATCTAGCATGTAATAGATTCTTATTATCACAAAATATATTATCATATATAAAAAATACTTTGAAAAAATTTTTTAATTTATAATTCAGCATATTTTCTATCATTAAACACAAAAAGATAACTTCAATGACATTGTAAGGATATATCACTTTCTACTAAAACAATCTTTTGTCTGCAGATGTGATGGAAAATACATATGTTAGAGCAAACACTGAAAATATGGATTTTTAAGGTAAATAAGGAGGTAAGATTGATAGTCTTAGTGGTTTTTTCTGCAAAATAATTCACTTTATTCTTATTTTCCCCTCTTTTCTCAGATTAAAAAAATGTGTATAAGAGCACACACACTGAGATGGGTCTATATCAACTATAGATCCATTTCAGTAACTTGAAATTACAATAAAAAGTCTTCTCTTTCTCGTTGAGAATTTTCTCCCTTGATACCCAGCACATGACTACTCAAACAATAGCTCTCAATAACTATTAGCTGGAGAGCTGAAACAAATGAGCTAACTCACATATAAATGCGGTCTTTTGAGATCTATGATTACAGTTTTACCAGCTTGTTTATTTTGCTCCTATGGCAATAAATGAGCAGACATTGAACCCTTTTTTCTCCATCTCTTCAAGTGACATTATTATCTAAGCTCAAAGCTGCCACATCAGCGTTCTCCAAAACTTGGATCTGAATGACCTGGAGTGCTGGTTATAAATGCAAATTCCTGGGCCCTACCCTAGACCTACTGATGCAGAATATATAATGTGGAGCCTGGGCAAGTTTGAGGACCATTTTGGGGTGCTGTCAGCAGGCAGTGAAATATGTTTATCAGTAGAATAAGTATAGAACATATTGCACCTCCCAGCCTGTGTGGAATGAATATATCTTTGGGAAAGATAGAACTGGGGGGAAATTTTCTTGTTTTTTGTTTTTAAAGATAATGGCATTACCTTTATGTTTAGAGGATGATGAGATCTAGTGAGGGTAAAAGAAAGCACGTTTGAAGGTCACCTTTATTTTGTGTGGAAATAATTTCACTGGACAATTTTAATTATGGGAAGAAAAATAACGATGCAAACCATCTAGGTGTATAAAAGTTTCTCCTTGCTGCTTGTTCTCGCTGTGTCTGTGGCATCTTTTGAGACTTCAGTGAAAGCTATTAAGAAAAATACCCATTCACTGGTCATAAACATCAATATAAAGAATCTAATGTATTAAGCATGTTTTCATCTAGATGTTTCATTCACAATAAAGCTTTTTAGAAGTACTTAAGTTTGCTTCAGTATTCAACTTACAGATGTATTCACTGTATCACTCTATCTAAGCAAACTCTTAGAACCAAAAATGAACGTTTAAAAAAATTTTTTGTAGGAAGATGTGAAAATTAATTTGGCATGTAGGTGCTGTTGGTTCCAATTAAAATCAATATCTGTCCTGATTTATGCCTCTTGTCTCTATGACAGCAAGGGGGATGGCTAAGGGGATGCATCTGCTCCTCTCTCCCAAAGGGGCTCAAAACAAGTGAATGACCTGCAGTGTTTATTATTAAGTTTTCAAAGGGAAAGTTGTTTTGGTCTAATTGAAGCAATAATATGAGAGAGGTTATTTCTGGTCAGTTCCCTGCTGTTTTCACTCTGGAGAATATATTCCAGGTGTTTGCCGTGCTGCACTGCCGTGTAAGGACCACGTTCCCTGGAGTTTAGACATGCTAGTGCCCGTGGAGCAATAAACCAGCATTGGGAGTTGCAGCCAGTTTTGGCATTTTTGAGACACTTTTTTTAAGTTAACGTCATAGTAAACCAGATGGTTAATGACCACATTTATTTTCAAAAGTTCCAGTGACTGTGGAATAATGCAATGAGACTTTATAAATCCCTAATACATTAAAGAACAATCTCTTCTCTTCTTTTACTCTTAGGCTTTGCCACACCATAAAGAGTAGCTGTAATGTCATGTCACTATACTTTACTTTGAAATGTCTTTTTCTCTCTCTTCCTCCACACTGATTAATGATTTTCTGTAAGTAGATGAGAAAATAAAAATTAAAATCTAATTAGTCAAAATATGAGCCATCATTCATTCATAACTTGTCCCTCTCTGGTTTTGCAAAAGATAGTCTAACTCCATGTTCTTCAAATATCCCTAAATGTCATAAGGGTGATTGGTTAAGGGTGTAGACTGCATTTGTATTTAGGATATAAATGCAAATATTCAGTATGTGATATTTGTCTGAGATACACTTTAACCTCTGAGCCACTAGGGAAGCCTCCGATAAAGGATAAATGTCACAAGTAATAGTTTGGGAATTTCAGAGGTGACGTTCCACATATCGGCTAGCAAATTGATGTTATAAACTTTTTTATTGCTCTAAGATATTTTTCCTGGCAAAATCACAAAATTGAAAACACTATATTAGTTAGTGGAAGTTAATCTTCACTTTAAGAATTTTATGCAACATTCATTTAAGATACTTTAATCTTGATTAAATTCCCAGGTAACACGTACTGGTAATCACAAAAACAAAAGACAATGATAAAACTGAAATTCAACGTCTTCCTGGTTCTAACTGGAATTTTGGACCTTGGTTTTGTTCATTTTCATCTGTGAACCTAATATGAACCCACAGACCAAAATAGTCACATTAAGAACAGGGGCTGGATTTCAGGCTAATCAGGGGAAATGCCTGGGGAGGGTGGTGGTGGTGTTGTCTGCTGCTCACCCGCTTAATCACGCAGACTTTCGGAGTCCAGGATACTTCCAGAGCCTGAGTGGTAGCAATTTCTCAGTTCACATTCCCAGATGTGAGAGTCAAAGGGTCTAGCAGCGAATGTCCTCAGAAGCGGGCCCCTGGGAGGGGAACTGCTCTCCCAAAAGAGAGAAATGCGTGGCACTCGGTGTCAAGGGCATCGTATTTATAAAGCACTTTGGGTTCTTTGGATGATATTCAAAGTGCTATGAAGTAATAATACTTCATAGCATTTCACTAGATCCAAGGAGAGGGCAGGAACCTTGCTCCGTGGCTGTGTATCAGGCAAAGGAAGCTGACCCGCACATTCCTCTCCTTATTCTTTCCCTGCCCCTCCGAATACCACACACATAGCAACGGTCAATTACAGGGGAGCAGGTGAGGTGTGCAAATTAACACAGGAGAGAGCGGTGAAAGTCGTGGGGGGAGGCGGGGTGGGGGAAGAAGAGGAGAGCAAAGGACTGCCTGGTGGGAAAGGCAAGTTGCAGTGCCACTTAACAAACATGACTGCTAATAAAAGAAGATTCACATTCTTGAACAGGAAACAACAGATAAACCAAAAACCAAAACATCAAATCTATATGATTTCATTCTGAGTGTTTTCAAAAGGTTGTGATGTTTTTGTCTCCATTAGAGGAGATTCATACTACACCCCCCCCCCCCCCACTGCCCCCACACACACAAAAAGCAAGTTCCTTTGGAATATGTCACTATGAAAGAAAGAAATGTCATAACTCAAATGATCTAAAACAACTCAAATAATTCACAACGACTTTATTCTCTTTCAGGGGGTCATCGTTAGAGAGGGTATTTAGATTGTTTGCCCTATTAAAGGCTATATTCATATTGCAGAACTAATTATTTGCTAGAATTTAATAGTCTTGAAATTTCACAGATGCCGGTGAGATAAGAAGGGAGATTTCTGTTACTTCCCAGCCCTTTGTAAAACCTCACAGCAGGTGATGCTAGAAACCATAGTTATCACTGCCAATTTAATAGACATTAGTATTTAGACTTTACTATATAATGTGGAATTCATTGTACTTTCAAAATTAGCATCTTCTCTGATCATTTCAAGAAGATAAATAGGCAAGCCATAAAGATTAGCTCCTGAGTGCTTATTGTTCAATTGTTCACATTGGTGTATGTCAAGAAAACCATTCCTAAGATGAAAAGTTGGAGGTACATCTAAAAGGTTCTTTGTTTGCATGAGAGAGCCACATTTTTATCAATTGGAGAAGGATAAAATGTGCATTGTGCCAACACTGATGATTATAAGCTATTTTTGTTTTTTGTTTTTTACTAGTAGTTCTTCAGGATCACGCAATAACCTGGTAGTAATGAGCTTCAATTATCACTTTACTGGAGACATTTCAAAGAGATTTACAGTTGATAGACTGAGAGAAAATGTCATTTACACCATTGTTCTTCAAAACCCAGAGTTCATTTTGAAGTTTGTGTCTCCTTACAATCTTTCTTTAAGACATGGCAAATTATCTTTTATTGTAGTTCAAATAAGGAAACTGAGTCACAAACAAATTTACTTACTATTAAATACAAATCTTTGATTTCCTGTATTTACAACTATTATTTAACTGTGACATTTTTAAGAAGCTGCCGTTGTCCATTGCTGGCATCATAATTTTCTGAAAAAAACAAACGCAATCCACTTGCAGCAGTGCTGGGCTGCACACATAGACTAGCTCAGTAATCATGAACTGGCTTTATGGCTTTGCCATCCTAATATTTATAGTAGCTATTTTTCTGAGTTTGGTGGGTGTGTGAGTGTCTGGCACACCTTGATTGCTGTAGATAACTCTGGAGCAGAGGGTGTGGGTGTGAGGTGGGGTCAGTTTAGCACTGTGGAAATTGTTTTTGTATATAGAGAATATAAGTATCATTTTTGCAGCTATCATTGTTGCTGTTTGTTTTAGTACCAAATATTCACGTGTTTACTTTACAGTTTTCAAAGGATGTTGCATATCTTAGAATTTAAAGACCCTGGATATTTATATTTGTAGATATTGGAGCTGAAATCCATAAAGTCAACTGTCTTCTCTAAGGCTACTTGAAGACCAAGGACTAAAATCCTGGAATCCTGATGACTTCACTCCCTGTTCCATACTGTGTTAATGGATGTTTCTTATTTGATCCTAACAACCATGTGATACAGGAATTGCTATCTATTCTTGTTTTATAAACAGGAAATATGGCTCCAAGGAGTTGCATGCCACTCCATCCAGAATTTCAGAGCTTATTAAAGACAAAATTTGATTTGGTACCCAGGCTTTGCTCAAAATTGTTAGAGTTATATAAAAATGCTCCCAGTTGTATTTCTAATGAGAAACTTTTGGACTATTTCTGTTTATCTATAAGGGTCTGTTAAGGGTCCCTTGGAATGAGCATCAGCTAAATCTTTTAAAGACCTATGAAACCAAAGTGGTTTCTGTTAGGCTATAACTCCCAGTGGACTGAAAGATTTCATTATGTTGTTAATTTTGCATAACAGTTATTAACAGATGAACTAAATTATTTTGCTTATGATATTTTTTCTGAGATCCTAGATTTGAAGCTATCATTCTAAAGCAAAGCCATGTAAAATATTCTGCTTTTGCTTTTAAGCTTTTCTTTTGCCACATTGTTCCTCTTGTGTCCCAAATATTCTAAATTGTTTACATTTTTTGACCATGCAAGGATCCTTGCCACCCCCAATGAAGACTTTAAGACATTCTGATTGCCTGTTTACCTCACTGGTTATGCTTCATTTGTTCATCCTGTAAGTATTTACTGGACTCTCCAGGTGGTGCTAGTGGTAAAGAACCCGCCTGCCAATGCCGGAGACCGAAGAGACACAGGTTCGATCCCTGGATTGGCAAGACACCCTGGAGAAGCGTATGGCAACCCTCTCCAGCATTCTTGCCTGGAGAATCCCATGGACAGAAAAGCTTGGCAGGCTCAAGGCCATAGGGTTGCACAAATCAGACATGACTGAAGTGACAGCACGCGTGCACACACACACGCATTTACTAAGCACTTTGTTTGTGACAGGCGCTGTTCCAAGAGCTGGAAAAAGAATATTGAAAAATAGAACAAAGAAACCCTGCCCTCAAATTATCTTATGGTTGGGGTATCCATTCTATGTATATATAAATGTATAACATGTCAGTTGTGAACACTGTGAAGGGTAAAAGTGATACTGTGCAAGGGGGTAGGGAGTGCTGTACCCAGAGAAGAATAGTCTGATACAGTTGTCAGGAGCAGCTTCAATGATGAGGGCACATTTCAGCAGATATTTTGAAGGAACGAGTTATGTAGAGATCTGAGGGAACAGTAGATTGAAGAAACTAAGATAAACCTGCACTTGGAATGGTCAAGGTAGAATGTAGAAAAAGTCCAGAGAATGTCCAGAGGGGATCAGGACACATAAAGACTTGTGGGCCAGTTTAAAGGTGAGTGAAGTGAGTGAAGTGCAGAGCCATTTAAGGGGCTAGAACAGAGAAACATGTAAAAAATAAATTTTTGTGTTTTTAAAGATCTATTTTGGCTGCTTTGTGAGAATAAACTGGAAAATGCCAGAATAGAAGAAGCAGGGAGACCAGCTATAAGGCTACTGAAAAAGTCTGTATCATAAACGATGAGTTAGTTCAGGAAAGCTCATCAAATTCTGGGCATATTTTGACAGTAATGTTGATTTATTCAAAGATGGGATGTAAAATATCAGAGAAAGAAAGCAATTAAGAGTGCAGAAAAACTAGAGGGATGGCATTGTCCTTTTCTAGAAAAAACTGATAAACACTTTCATGGGGGAGAATGAGAAATGTGTCTATTGACATCTTACATTTGAGGTGTCTACACATAAACAGAAATCTTGAAAGGCAGTCAGGTTATGAATCTCAAGATTAGGGGGAGAGCTTTTGCGTGGAAATGATGATTTGGGACTATTCAGACTGATCTTTTACTAAGTATGAATTTACTAGCCAAGGGAGTGAGGGTAAATACAGAAGTTAGAGGATTAAGGCTGTTTGTTAAAGTATGAGGGAGATAAGGAGGAGTTAATGAGAGTAAGAATGACCAGTGAGGAAGGAAGAGAGTGCTATCTCAGAAGCCAAACGAAGAAACAATTTTAACAAACAAGTACTTCATTAGATTTGCCTTTTCATTTTCTTTTTAATCAAACAGGATGCAAAAGGATTGGTTCAAAATGAACATCAAAATTGTATTAAGTATAATTACAATTTTTTAAAAATTGCCTACTAGGAATCAAAATTCTCCAAACCAAGCTCCAATAGTACATGATCTGTGAACTTCCAGATGTTCAAGCTGGATTTAGAAAAGGCAGAGGAACCAGAGATCAAATTGCCAACATCTGCTGGATCATGCAAAAAGCAAGAGAGTTCCAGAAAAACATCTATTTCTGCTTTCTTGACTATGCCAAAGCCTTTGACTGTGTGGATCACAATAAACTGTGGAAGATTCTGAGAGAGATGGGAATACCAGACCACCTGACCTGCCTCTTGAGAAATCTGTATGCAGGTCAGGAAACAACAGTTAGAACTGGACATGGTACAACAGACTGGTTCCAAATAGGAAAAGGAGTACGTCAAGGCTCTATATCGTCACCCTGCTTATTTAACTTCTATGCAGAGTACATCATGAGAAACGCTGGGCTGGAAGAAGCACAAGCTGGAATCAAGATTGCTGGGAGAAATATCAATAACCTCAGATATGCAAAGGACACCACCCTTATGGCAGAAAGTGAAGAACTAAAGAGCCTCTTGCTGAAAGTGAAAGAGGAGAGTGAAAAAGTTGCCTTAAAACTCAACATTCAGAAAATGAAGATCATGGTATCAGGTCCCATCACTTCATGGCAAATAGATGGGGAAATAATGGAAACAGTGAGACTTTATTTTTCTGGGTTCCAAAATCACTGCAGATGGTGATTGTAGCCATAAAATTAAGACACTTGCTCCTTGGAAGAAAAGCTATGACCAACATAGACAGTGTATTAAAAAGCAGAGACATTACTTTGCCAAAAGTCCATCTAGCCAAAGCTATGGTTTTTCCGGTAGTCATGTATGGGTGTAAGAGTTGGACTATAAAGAAAGATGAGCGCCAAAGAATTGATGCTTTCCAGCTGTCATGCTGGAGAAGACTTTTGAGAGTTCCTTGAACTTCAAGGAGATCCAACCAGTCAATCCTAAAGGAAATCAGTCCTGAATATTCATTGGAAGGACTGATGCTGAAGCTGAAACTCCAAAACTTTGGCTACCTGATGTGAAGAACTGACTCATTCGAAAAGACCCTGATGATGGGAAAGACTGAAAGCAGGAGGAGAAGGGGACGACAGAGGATGAGATGATTGGAAGGCATCACTGAGTCGATGAACATGAGTTTTGAGTAAGCTCTGGGAGTTGGTGATGGACAGGGAAGCCTGGTGTGCTGCAGTCCATGGGGTTGCAAAGAGTTGGACACGACTGAGCAACTGAACTGTACTGAGGAAATATAAATGGGAACTTTACTTATAGTTGTCCATTCTCAGAATTTCTGTACATATTGAATTCTTCTCCACATAATGGTTGGGTCTGATAAGATTTGCTCTGATATAATTTTGCATTCTCATAAAGAAGGCAGTATGAAATAATTCAGCAATTGTGAGGACTATTTTTTCTAGAAAGGCAATATGGTATAGTGTAAGGAAAGGGCAGCCTGTGAGTGAACCCAGTTTCCACTGAGAACTTAGTGAAATTGCTTCACTTCTTTAAGGCTCACCTCCATCCTCTTTAAAATAGAGGCTATTAATACCTATCTTCCAGGCTTCCCTGGTGGCTCAGAGGATAAAGCGTCTGCCTGCAATGCAGGAGACCCAGATTCGATCCCTAGGTTGGGAAGATCCCCTGGAGAAGGAAATGGCAACCCACTCCAGTATTCTTGCCTGGAGAATCCCAATGGACTGAGGAGCCTGAGCAGGCTACAGTCCACGCGGTCGCAAAGAGTCGGACACAACTGAGTGACTTCACTTCACTTCCAGGATTACCATTTCTGATTAAATTTTAAAATATAGTTAATTCAATTGTCTTGGGAGTTCCCTGGCAGTCCAGTGGTTAGGACCAGTGACAATGCATTTTCCTGATCATGGCCTGGTTTTAATCCCTGGTGGAGGAACTAAGATCCTGCAAGCCTTGCAACAGGGTCCACTTCCTCACCCCCTAAAAAAGGTAAATTGCCTGATCCACTGTGAACACTTAACATCAATCTCTAAATCATTAAGTATCTTTCAAATAGATACTTTAAAAGCATTGTGCTGCATATTAGCATTTTTCCGGGGAAATATTCAAATAATTCTTGACTGGGAGCTGTATGTATAGTGACGTGTGTGTGTGTGTGTATGTGTGTGTGTGTGTGTGCACACGCACACGCATGCTCACTCAGTTGTGTCTCTTTGTAGATTTGGTACTTAAAAAAATTTAGGCAGCTGTTTACTTTTCCTAGTTTCTACTCTGAGATAAACAAATAAGTAGAATATCTTTTCTTACTTTTCTCACCCTGAGCCATTCTGGCATAACCTATCAACCTGAGAAGGGTAACTTAGTTAACTTTTTCTCAAGATTTTGCTCAACCCAGCTGGAACATATGAATAAGAAAGACCTCCTAGAAAGAGCTGTTGTCTCCAAGTTGAGAAGAATTCTCTGGAGAGAATATATTTTACAAACATAAAGAAAATTATTTTGTGACCATTTTTACAGTGCTCTGCTTGTGTATTCTCTAATCACTCTTTTGTGCAGATCTCAGTGAATGGGGGACCTGAGTGATCTATCTCATTTCAATCCTACAAAGCAATTGCAGTTTGAATTCAGATGATGGATCTATAATCTATTATAAAATGAAAGAAAATTCATCTTCAGAAGAAATCTGAATGAAGAGAAGATTCTAATTAGATGTTATTTGCTTTTAATGGTGCTTTTTTATCCCTGGGGTGAGTAAGTTCCATTGACACTGAGACACTCTATTATTCAATTGGTGTCTCTGCCCTGTCCTGGCCCCACAGCATAGTCCAGCAGGGGCTAGACTTGGATCTCTTCAGAGCTCATTAATTTGGAACCTCTGCTGACTAGAGACAGAGCTTTGGTTAAACTTAAAATGCTCTTTCCCTTGTCCTAAGAGTTGGCCTTGCTCAGAGTGTTAAGGAAATCAAAGATAATGAAACCAAAAATGCCTAAAGTGGACTTTAAGCATGGAATAGAGAATGTTCCCTTTTAAATCTAGGTCACATGAGAAATAAAGAGGGGAAAGTGAAACTTTCATGAGAAAAAAAGCAATGGATTACTCTAATGACTTTTAGTAGCTTAATTTGGGGTCTACACACTTTGCCTGCCATGTATTCAAAAATTAGAATGGACTGCTACACTCGGAATAGGGGACTTTGACTGAATGCAGTATTATCAAAGCATAGTTTTAAAATTATAATTAGTGTGTTATGATGAAAACACAGATTGAGGATTAATCCAGAAGAGGCATTTCATTAAGGAACAAGAAGGTAATTCATTAGAGAATAAAGTGTTAATATTTGTCTTCATTATAAAATAAGAGATCTGTGCCTTTTTTTAAACAATAAATATAATTAGAATATACATTTTGCATTCATACGAGACAGATGGTTATTTAATTTAAAATGTGAGTCCTTGCCACCTGCAAAACTCCGAACTAGACACTGGGGATTATAACAATGAAAAAACAATCTCTTCATAAAAAAGCTCAGTTTCTGGTTGGCTTGGTCAAAGTCTCAAATGAACGAAGAAAAAGAGGGACAAAGTAAACGGAAGGCAGAATTAAGTGAACAAACCAAAGTACACAGAAGAAAAAGAAGTTATTTTTGATTGGCAATCATGGAAGGCTGTTGCTATTTAAGTTGCATAATTTTGGTTAAAGGAAAGTTGTGAAGTTGTGAAATTTGTTCAGGAAATGGAGAATGGAGTTGGGGAGCCAGAGCACAGAATGAAATAAGAAAAGAGGCTGCAATCATAGCCTAGCTATGACTGAATGCTAACTGAGGAGTCCGGGCTTTCCCTTTACATAAGCTTGGCAAGCTATTTTGGGTAGGGATGTGTATAGTCATGGTTGACTAGAGATTGTTAGGACAATATATGGATTCATCAGTGGAAGTGTAGTTTGCCATGTTAGCTCTAAAGGATGATTCATAGATAATTTTTTAAAAATATTGATTCAGTCTGCTTTGAGTTCTTTCTCCCTCTTAAAATTTCAAACTGAATTTAATATTCTTTTCTAACATTTAAAAATACTTCTGTTCCCAACAGGAATAGGAATACCATTGGCATAATGTTCTACAGAGTGTCCAGATACACTTGGCACCTTATCAGCATTTCACTGGCTCCACAGTCTCTGTCTTTCCCAGTTTGGCTCACTGATTTTTCCATCAAGAGGATAGCCTACCCTTCATCCTCAATACATGCTGAAATAAAACACATCTCTCAATCCACATTTCATCTATTCTGCTGAAGTTTGGTATTCAGGGGTCGTTGTGTTGACTGCTAGACTCTCTGTCTCCAGCCATACCCAGAATCCAGTGCCCTATGATGGCGCAGACCCAGCAAGAGTCTTGCCAGCCCCTTTTCCTGTCACTCCTCCGTGCTAGCTTTGAAATTAGAAATTCACTCCTGAACCCTACACCAATGACCATGGTCTTGCCACCTATGCACAGAGATCTTGGCTCCCTATCAATCCAACGCATCTGTAATTTCTACTCAAGTCCCATCACTAAGTGTTACCTGACTACATCAGTGGCCAGTTTTGGCAGCTGGTACAGTTCTCTTCATTTACCTATTATTCAATGGTTGTCCAGTCACTCAGTCACGGCCAACTCTTTGTGACCCCATGGACTGAAGCACACCAGGCGTCTTCCCTGTCCTTCACTCTCTCCCAGAGCTTGATCAAACTCATGTCCACTGAGTCAGTGATGCTGGCCAACCACCTCATCCTCTGCCACCTGCTGCTCCTTCTGCCCTCAATCTTCCTGAAGATCAGGGTCTTTTCCTATGAGTGGGCTCTTCACATCATGTGGCCAAAGTACTGGAGCTTCAGCTTCAGTATCAGCCCTTCCAATGAATATTTAGAGTTGTTTTCCTTTAGGATTCACTGGTTTGATCTCTTTGCTGTCCAAGGGACTCACAAGAATCTTCTCCAGCACCACAATTTGAAAGCATAAATTCTTCAGCACCCAGCCTTCTTTAGGGTCCAACTCTCATATCCATACATGACTACTGGAAAAACCATAGCTTTGACCATACAGACCTTGGTCAGCAAAGTGATGTCTCTGCTTTTTAATACTCTCCCTAGGTTTGTAATACCTCTCCTCAAATCTCAGGTCTCTCGTCCTTCTTGCATCTTTCCACTGTTGCTAGGGGCTATTGTACCTCATATATAAGTGCCCATAATTAACAGTCAGTGCAACTGTAGAATCTCCTGAAACACAGAAAACTGGAGATTCTTTAGCAGAAAATCCAAAATATGAACTTTTGCACTACACGAATTTACATGGTGATCAAAGGCTATTTAGTCAGCATTTACACTTAAAGGAATCAGAAGCTTAATGCTTTCTTTAACTCAAACACAAGTAAACATCTGCATTTCTATGTGCTATAACAGGCTCTGTGTTGAGGTAACTTATTTCTCCTCTTGTCCTGTCATCACCTTACTTCCCAGGCAGAGTTCAAATGGTACTTAATCACTTGAACATGCCTGGAATGCAAACAGGAAAAGAAGGGAAACAGGTCAATTGATGGTTGATTGGCCTGCTGGCTAATCCCATAGCAAAAGAAAAGTCTCTCCCACTTCGGAGGCATTTAATTTATTCCTCCAAAAGTAGAAGGAAGGTCAAGACGAGAGTATATTGGGGGAAAACAAAAACTGAAGAACACGATTTTTAAATTTTTGTTTTAATTGCATTTTCTCTGTGTTGTTGCTCACTACTGATTTTAGGATCTTAAATTCTACAACATGTGCGGAACTAACCAAGGTCTGTGATTTCCAAACTTGGAGGACCACAGATTATGTCCTAGATCTTTGGAATGAAGACCTCCCTCTGGTGGTGCCCTGGAATCTGTGTTTTCAATAAACTCCTCAGGTGATGTGCCCTGTTGGCTCAGACAATAAAGAATCTGCCTGCAATGCAGGAGACACAGGTTCTATCCCTGGCTCAGGGAGATCTCCTGGAGAAGGGAATGGCAACCCACTCCAGTATTCTTGCCTGGAGAATTCCATGGACAGGGGAACCTGGTGGGGCACTGTCCACGGGGTTGCAAAGAATCGGCCATGACTGAACAACTTTCAGTCACTCATTCACTCAGGTGATGTGAATGATTGTTATAGTAGGAGGCACTGATAAACAGTGCAGATATCTTAAAGTTATATTAATTTGTATTAGATATCTTAACCAATGACTTCCTTTCTTATTTTACTTTTTAAGATTTTCTTTTATGTGGACTGTTTTTTAAAGTCTTTCTTGAATTTGTTACAATATTGCTTCTGTTTCATGTTTTGGTTTTTGGCTAAGAGGCCTGTGGGATCTTAGCTCCTTGACCAGAGATCCAATCAGACCAGGGATTCTTGCACTGGAATGTGAAGCCTTAACCACTGGATTGCCAAGGAAGTCTTGATAAGTTTTTTAGATGTTTCTATTATAAGTAGGATATTCTTTACAGACAAATCAATTTGTATTGTTTGCTGATTTAAATCATGTGTTCTACTTTTTGAGATAAAAAGAAATAATTAGAAAATCTGAGGTTAAGACAGTGAGAGAAGTTAGTGGGGAACTTGAGAAATCTGATGCAGGAGCAATAAGCAAGGTTTGCTAACATTTGCAGAAACCAGAAGGATGCTTTTTTAAAGCAATGGGTTTTGTCCAGGTGAGTTGATAAGCCAGGAACTTTACATTTAAGTTGTTATAATCATTTTAAAAATTTGCACAGGTTGTAGACAGAATATTCAGGCTTTACCTCAATGAAATAGTCAGTATCATTGTTTGGATGGTAGTCATGTTCACAGTTTTTAAAAATTCAAATTGAATAATATAAAACTAGAAATCCCTGATAAAAATTTCAGAGAATACTGTTTGTTTACTCATCTCAGTGGACACAGAACCGGGAGAGATGAGGATAGGCAGGTAGCAGTTAGGCTGCTTTGAGAAAGTTTCATTAAAAATTGACTTCAAAAGGATGAAGAAACTTAGTCCTCCAGACTAGGCCATCTACCACATAACACAAAAGAGGGAAAAACAATATGCCCACTGACTTGGGTCCTGGTTTATAAAACAGAATTTTAGCTCTTCTCATTGAATACACCCAGAAGTTACAGAGGTTATCCAATGTTATACCCTAACTCTCCCAAACAAAAACAAATCAAGCAAGGTTAAGCTCAATTTCAGAGATCATCAGTAGGACATTTAAGGCTTCCTAATATCCAACGAGTCCATCCTAAAGGAGATCAGTCCTGGGTGTTCATTGAAAGGACTGACGCTGAAGCTGAAACACCAATACTTTGGCCACCTCATGTGAAGAGTTGACTCATTGGAAAAGACCCTGATGCTGGGAGAGACTGGGGGCAGGAGGAGAGGGGGACGACAGAGGATGAGATGGCTGGATGGCATCACCGAATCAATGGGCATGAGTTTGGGTAAACTCTGGGAGTTGGTGATGGACAGGGGGGCCTGGCGTGCTGCAATTCATGGGGTTGCAAAAAGTCGGACATGACTGAGCAATTGAACTGAACTGAACTGAACACAGCCCTTGCTGCAAGATAAATCTCCCATCTATTTATTTACTTAAAAATGTTTTAAAGATTTTTTTAAATATGAGCCATTTTTAAAGTCTTTATTAAACTGCATTACAGAAAGTTGGAAATGACTGAGCAACTAAGCATGATTAAATCTGTTGTGATAATGTTTCTGTTTCATGTTTTGGGGTTCTAGTTTTGGCCACAAGGCATGTAGGATCTTAGTTCCCTGACCAGGGATCGAACCCACACCCACTGCATTGGAAAGCAAAATCTTAACCCCTGGACTACTAGGAAAGTCCCTCCTATGTATTTAATTTGAATCATCTCCTCAGAGAATTAGTTTATGTTATTCTTCTCCCTCAGTAGGGATGGAGAACCATTGGTCAACCTACCTCTCAATGGTATTTATGACTATACCAATTCCTTTTAAAATTCAAGGATTCAAAGAAAAAGTTCTTAGAAATTTCCACCTCTATTTAGGATCCCCTCTTCTTATTGTTTTTGATTTATAAACACTCATCTACCTGAGTTGAGTGGATAGACTTATACAAGATTGTTTTTCACATCTGTAATTTTGTTCTACTAATCTAAACTTCAACATATTAGGAAAGTGACTAGAAATATGTGTGATCTTCTTGAATTGCCATTTAATTATTAATATTAATGATCAAAAAGGCCTGTGGAGTCCAAACACTAAACAATCAGCCCATCTGTTGCACACTTGAATTTCTTACTGGGTACAATGAGTTTCTACACAAATCACTTCGGTCGTTTTGAAATAAAATGAACAGATCCTCAGTTCTTCATCTCCTTCTTTTCTCCTTTTTTTTTTTTTTCTCCTAATTTTCTCTCAGTTCTAGGGATTTTCCATTTCCTTTATTTTCTCTGATAATCTTGCAATTTGACTGTTATCTTATCACCTCAAAACCCCTTTGTTTTTCTCTGCTTACCCTATGTTTTTAGGAGAGACCTACTTGTCATATCTCTTTATTCCTAAAATAATAGTATTGCCTAAACTTGACACTTAAATAAACATTGAATATAAAGTGATAGTGTCCTATGCCATGATTAAGGAAACTAAGGGGATCCCAAAATTAAATTCAGCCATCAGGTATCTGAGAACAAGCCCTAACCCTCTGCCTTGGGAAGCATACAACTAACTACTTCTGTACTTCTGAGCTTAGGAAGATGGATGTGGGGACTCTACCCTTTCTTTTATTTCTCCTTGTTCCTTTAACAAAATATATTTCTGGGAGAATGAAGGTACAAGGAAATAGAAGGAGTCTTTATTTTCCTCAATTAATGGAATCATATGAGGGAAAAGAATTTTATTCAGCCTTCGATCTCAGGTTGCTCAAGAAAAGTGAACAAAACCATCAAAAGTAAACAGTTGTTTATCTGGGGTCATGGGGGACTGATGGCTGTGTCAAGTTTGGTTCTAAGGTTTCCAGGGTGACTTAGTGGGTGACAGTAGTTTTGTATGGGTGACAAGAAAGCACCCCAAAAGGAGGCTGCCTGTTAGGCTAAAGCTCCCTTGAAGAATTTTTACTCAGTGTGAAATTGTAAATTAATGTTTGGTGATTCCATTTTGATACCTTCATGAGTGGTATCAAATTCATGGTGTGCTAAATTTTCTAAACAGTGTCCCTGCCTGAACACAATAGAACATCATGCTGTACTGAGAGACTTTTCCCTCCTCTGAATGGTAATTTAGGAAATGAGCCAGAAACCCTATGTGCACCAGAGTACCATAAAAAGCCCATTAACTAAGGTGCCAGTGAAATGGATCTGACTGCCATGTGTCTAGTATGCCATCTAAAAAGGTGCCACTTAATAGCATTCTTGACATCACCTTGAGCCCCCAGTGGGAAGGGAAAATGAGAAGAGGGAGATTCCACCACACCCTGCCCCCGCCCCCCCCCCCCCCCCCCCCCACACACACACATTTAGTAAATCAAGCAGCATATTTTCTAAAGGAAAGCAAAGTCAGGACTGAAAAAAAGTAACAACATAACATATCTTGGTCTTTTTCCAGCATCAGTGAGAGTTTTCGCCAAAAAGCAAGAAACAGTATCTGAAATGTTTGAAATGCAAGGGGCTGTGCCAGTCCTCATCCACAAGGTTACTTGAGATGGAGATGAGGAGTTCCTGAATGACTGGCATGACTTGTTGCCATTATCAATTAAGGGTTAGAGAGCTCACATGATACACCCAGACATTTTATCCAGTGCCAGAAAGGCAGCCTTTCTCTACAATTGAGACTGTTTAAGGTCTGTGTAACAGAGCTAAGCAAAGACTGGCCCTAAAAGTGACAGAAACTTTAGCGGAATTTGCTTGACAACAGCCACTGGACCTAAGTCCAGGCCATGGGCAATGTGCCAGTCATCACACAATTGGTCATGATCATCTCTCCCTCCAGTCAAATGACACCTAGAAGGTGGGATACCATTTTCTGAGTGGACCACACGAAAAGCACAACATTTGGACATGGTCAAGCCCTGTTCAAAGTGGCAGACACTAATAAAAAAACTCATGATACATCTCAAATGCCATCATGGAACTGAGTCATTATTCACAAATTAAGAAGAAATTCCTGTTGAACTACTTATATATTACTTAAAATTGTAATGATTCGTTTTGCTTTCCATTTTACTATGGGCTAATATTGAGGCTGTTTTTTTTTTTTTTCTTTCTTTCTTGCTAAATCATGGAGCCCTTGGAAGAGCCCTAATTTATGCACCAAGGGAGAAAACTCTGAAAATTGAGCAGCCTACCACAAGCTGTGGTTACATCGTGTGAGTTACAAGGCCCCCTGGGAGAAAAGGGCCGAGTCTACTTTTGGATTCACACGTCTCAAGGACTATAATTCTCACACTAAGAGGTGAGAGGAAGATTGTTTCAATACTGGAGAGTACGTTCTAATTTCCTCACAGTAGAGATGGAGTTAAAAAAAATTTTTTTTAAGTTACTTGCTGCTGCTGCTGCTGCTAAGTTGCTTCAGTCATGTCTGACTCTGTGCAACCCCAGAGACGGCAGCCCACCAGACTCCACCATCCCTGGGATTCTCCAGGCAAGAACACTGGAGTGGGTTGCCATTTCCTTCTCCAATGCATGAAAGTGAAAAGTAAAAGTGAAGTCGCTCAGTCATGTCTGACTCTTAGCAACCCTATGGACTGCAGCCTATCAGGCTCCTCTGTACATGGGATTTTCCAGGCAAGAGTACTGGAGTGGGGTGCCATTGCCTTCTCCTTTAAGTTACTTACCAGATACTAAAAAAAAAAAAAAAAAAAGTGAAGTATTTAAAGACCAGAAAACCCAAGGTCATTAAAGGGAAAATGTTATCATTATGGAAAAATAATTCCTCCCCTATACCATGACCATTCACAAATTCTAGAGTTTAAAGAGAAAACACGAAAAAAGCAAGAAAGCAGGGTAAAAGAGAGAGAAGGAGGCAGGGCAAGTTTTGCTCTGTTGATTCTGACAGCAGCAGAACAAACCTGCTTCCTAAGATTCCTGAGGACACTGGTTGATTGAAGAATCTGTGCTACTCAGAGTAACATGGGAGAGACACGGGGAAGGAAAAAGAATTTGTGTGTGGAGAGTGAGCGGAGCGGGGTGGGGGGTGGGGGTTGTAAAGAAGAGAGCACTAGTAATTAAATAAAGATATGCATGAAAGACTCAGAACCAAATTCTACAACGGTCATCTATACACTTTGTAGATTGCGGGTGTGAACATTCACAGTGTATGCTTTGGATAGTCCAGATTTATGCCTGTTATCCTAGCTTAATTATTAATAGCACCCTCTTCACTTTCAAAAGTTGTTGGTGAGGACTATAAATTACATGATCCGTGTAGTCCCAAGACTCCTTGGTTGGGGAATGAAAGTTGAAGTTTCTTTGGAAGAAATGAGCTGGAAGGAGGGGGTAAAGAAAATAGGACTTTTGCTGGAGACCATTTATAGGAAATTCCACAGCTCTGTTCTATAAGGACCAAGAAGAAAAATAATGAAGACTGGATTCTAAAAATGTGTGTGTTCTAAGAAAATATTAAACTGATATCACTCTAGAGCAAAGTAAAAGTTCAGCAATGGTGATCTACTTTATATTAATAATTCTCATGATCATTATTCTTTACTAGACTGTATCTTGGCCCCCGAGACTGCATTAAAACACTCCACGGAATATAATTTGAGTATAATTTCTCTTTTGTTTTTTGATTTTTTTTTAATGGAATTTTAGCTCATGGTCATGACATGGAGTAAAAACCTGAAATTTTTTATACTTTTTTCTCCTAACTTCATTACTTTTTTCTGTGTAAGATTATTACATCCACTGGTAAATCAGCCAGGGTTGTATCTTGTAGAAACAGTAGAACCAGTAGGGAAAAAATAATTATCTTTTAAAGTCTTTGACTAAGGTCAAAATTCTAATTATATAATAATTAGCACAGATAAATGTATAATCTAAAAAACATTACTAGATATGTTATTCATTACATTCTATTTTGGACTTTAGCCAGAATTTGGTCTGCTGTTGAAATGTTCATATTAGGGTGAGTAACTTGTCTTAGTTATCCAGTACGTCCCCCATTTTGGAATCAAAAACTCCCACCCTCTAAGGAAACTTATCAGTTGTTGCAACCTGAAACAATTGGTTACCTTAGTTCATATGATCACATAATTATAAAAAGATCTGTGAAGAGTGTTAGCATTAAAAAAAAAAAGTTTTTGCAAAACTCCAAACTGTAACATTTTAAAATAATTAAAATGCATTTTTGATTTGCACATTTTTAGTTGCAGATTGTAAGCAGCATCAGAACCAGAGGTGCCAAAAATCTTTATAAAAGGCCATCCTTACACAGTTCCAAGCCAGGTCCAGTAAGAAAGAGCCAGAAATGTCCAGGCCAATTCTGAAGACTTAAAAGGTTCAGATAGTTCGGATAAGCTTTGGACAAGCAGCCAAATTCTGGAAGCATATGTGAACTTCTTCCAAATCACAAACCTTCTGAGGTTTGCTTCTCCTTAGTCCAAAGCCACTGCAATAGCTGACAGCCTCTTCACAGTTTTACATTAGCAGTAATGAGTATGAGATTATCAGAGGCTCCAAGTCACGCCATTCCCTCATTG
Source organism: Budorcas taxicolor (assembly GCF_023091745.1). Classification (NCBI taxonomy): domain Eukaryota; kingdom Metazoa; phylum Chordata; class Mammalia; order Artiodactyla; family Bovidae; genus Budorcas; species Budorcas taxicolor. Next base: position 16,166,706 of record NC_068918.1, on the reverse strand, counting down.
TTTGGATAATAAAGTTCAGAGGTACTGAGGATAATCTCCCTAGGAAGACAGAGACCCAACTTTTACTTATCATTCTTCTGTTCACTTCCTTTTTAGCTAATTAAACCTTGGTTCTTCACAGGAAATAAAACTTTGCAACTTCCATAACGGGTCAGCTTGGTAATATTGTATATATCTTTCCCGGTTTGTCTGGAAAAACAGGAAAAGAGAGGTGCCAGCGTGAAAATCCGGAAGAGAGGGTTATCTTTTAAATGAGCAGAGTTTTCATTTGCACGTGGCCAGAGCTGGCTGTGCCACTGAGTCAATAAGGATGTCTGCCTTGGATCTCTGGAAGGCTTTATGGGGGCGGGGCTCGGGGCTGGGGCGGGAGCGAGGGGCGCGAGAAGAAGGGAGAGGACCCTGAAGAAAGACAGAAGAATTTTTACAGCTACACGTCGGCCATCTTTATGGGTGCCCTACAGGCTCCAATATGTGACTGTGAATAAGCCTCCCAAGAAGCCAAGGAGAAGCCAACGGAGTGTGCAGTATGAGGAGGAGAATAAGGCAACCTCGTTTTCAGTTTTAGGTGAATTTAAACCATATGAAAATCGTCTGTTTCTAGCACTTTCATGGGGAACGTTAATCCATGCTCACAGGTAGCCCTAACTTACTGTTTCTCATCTAATCAAGAATAATGGAGTGGACCCAAAGAGATGTTATGGCGTCAGGACCTTCCTGAAAGTCACACACAGAATCATGGTTCTGTTTCAAAAATAAGCAGTAAAATTCTCTTTTTTTTCTAATAAATTTCTAAAAAAAAAAAAAGTGACAAGTGGAGAAAGTAGACAGAAAGCTAGATTTAACGTAATAGATACATTGTCATACAATTAACACATTTAATATAGCACTTGGAATTTTACATATGGAATCAAGTAAGAATTAACAAATGTTCATACAAGATAACAAACTGCCAAGTGATGTGCTAATTAAACAGATTTGGTGGAATAAATATGCTAAAAATAGAAACTCAGCTGGAATTAGTACCTTTTTAAATTCATATACTTTGGACTATCCTGGGATACATTCATCACCAATGACTGCATTATTTAACAATTAGGATTTTTTGTTATTTTTGACCTACTGTGTGACTAAAACTATTTTGTTTTTTAGTGATGTTTAAGCTTAGAGAAGGAAATGGCAATCCACTCCAGTACTATTGCCTGGAAAATCCCATGGACAGAGGAGCCTGGTAGGCTACAGTCCATGGGGTCGCAAAGAGTCGGACATGACTGAGTGACTTCACTTTCACTTTCAAGCTTAGAGAAAATGGTATCTCAAAATGAAAGGAAATCGTCTTACTTTGTGCAATAAATAGACTTGGGGAAAGTATTAAAGCAGTTTACTATAAATGAAATAACAGCTATTTGAAAGTTTTTTTTTAAGGAAATTCTGTTATAAAATAAATAGTTTGTGTGTGTGTGTGTGTGTGTGACATTCTCAATTACTTCCCAAATTTGTCTTTTCAAAAAATAAACCTAAATTTTTGTGTACTGGATTTATTAAGAAGGAGCCAAATTTTAGATGACTAAAGTTTAGACATTGTTGTCTCATAGTCTTAAGAAAATAGTTTGGTGTCTTAACAACAACAACAGCAGTAGCATTCATTTAAGAATTTAAACCTAACCCAATGCTTAAATTTACAAGACAACATTATCTTTGAATAAAAATGTACAAGAATTTAGATACCTGGATGGTCTCTGTAACACATCAGCAAAAATAAATTCGTGGGACTCATGAGAGAGATCAGGACATTAAATAATAAATCTCAAGGTTAAAAGAATGATTAATGTCAGATTAAACCTATGTACTTTAATAACTGTAATGAGTCAGAAGTATTTGAATCTTGATGATATTAACTTGGAGATTTAAGTTTTTTTTTTCAAACACGAATATTGATGATTATAAATATTGAGGGGTTGTAGGCTGCATGAACTAAATGATATGTTTTTAATACTAATAACGATTTTAACTGGGGTACTTCCATAGAATGTACTAGAGCTCTCTATGAGTGGCAGAGGGAGCATGAGAGGAATATCTCAAATCCAATTAAAGTATTTTTATTTTTCCAATGAACAATGTTCAAAATATTCAAAGTGAAAGTGAAGTGAAAGTGAGACTGGGTGTTTGAGGCCTGTTCCTTTTGGCTGGATAAATCTAATACTGGTTATGGTGATTGCTGTAAACCATAAAATGATGATGTGCCCACTCCATTTCTTCGCCTTATCTCTACTGTTTAGATCTGCCAGTGTTCCAGGTATCAGCTCTGGCCTCTCCCACTGCTGTGACCTCAGGTAGAAATCCACGGGATGAATCACGCTGGGAAAGCTTAGGCCTCACTACATTTGTGTTTTCTCCCCTAGTGGCAGTTAAAACTAATTTCAGATAAAGGGTTGATAGCCAATAATGGGTCCTCTTTCTAATACTGTTTTCTGTAACAATCATATGGTGAGGAAGACATTTGGGATAAAGGAAGAAGAATGGGAAGGAAAGGGTTGGGGAGAGGACAAATTTTTTTGTTCACCTTAAGCTGATACACATGATATGGATAAGGATGACTCTGTTAGAGTCATTAAACATTAGAGATGAAGGAAAGTAAGATATTTTGCGGTTCAATCTATCCATTTTAGAATTGATGAAACCGAGGTCTGGAAAGGTTGAGCAATTTTGTCCAGAATCACAGGGAGACTCAGGTCCCCTGAAACATACACCTATGTGCAATACAGGACATTTGGGCTGCTTTAACTGTTTTGGGGTCATAATTTCCAGGAAAGTTTTATCCTTGTTAGATTCTCCATACAGTTTTGAACAAATCCAGATTGCTGTTATAATTCAATAGTGACACACTTCTCCCCAGTCCTTCTTCTGTTGTCGTTATATGATCTTTAATATAGAAATATCTTTCCCTGGATATTACTTCCTCTACCCAATGGTAAGACTATTAAAGCAATATTATTTATTTAACATGTGGTTAAATTTATTATTTACAAAAATAATAATTACAAAAAATAAAATGATTGTTGATTATAATTATTATTTTATTATGTATGCATTGCATGTTATTATCAGAAAATGGTTTATACTGTTCCTTTTGAATTGTATTTTCTCATTTAAAAATCAATGAATACATGTTAAAATATATTTTGTAACATAACTCAATGAACCCCACAATGCCTATAAATATATAATGGGCTAGAACGTTAAAATGTAAGCTTGTTTCTTTGTCTCTCACCCCAGACTATTGAAAGTTTATTCAGCTGTTTTTGATGTCTTAAACTACTCTTTCTAGCCATCTGTTGAGTTTTTTTTTTTTTCTTTTATGAAAATAGACTGAACCTGTACACACAGCATTTGGGTAAAATAATTATTTTGACTTCTTGTTGATTGCATGTAAAGAAAATTAAGGCTTCAAATTTAATCAGCATATCAGAAATATTCATTCTCACCATCCACCGTACAACGGTTTGAATTTCCTATGACTGTTTTCTTTACCCTTTCTGTGCAGACAGCATTATTCACTATAAGCACCATTAAAGAACCAAGTGTCAATGAACCCAGCAGTGAACTGACAGTTACTTAAACAGCACATGATCCAAAGCAGTTTGAGGAATGCCAAATGCTTCTTTTTCAACAAGTCCATTTCATCCAAGGTGGGTGGGTGGGGGGGGGAATCATTTCATTTAAAGATTTATATTTATGAACATGTTATGAATGTTCTGGATGTTCCCTGTAATGTTTTATGAAAGATGCAGATGCGTTTCCAAGAATCGTGAGGCAAGCCGGCTGGCCAAGGAGACAGTTCGGCCCTTCGTGGGCAGATCCAAGGATGGAAGGAGTCGGCCGAGCCCTGGAGAGGGATTATACTCCCTTGACAGTGGGATCTGTTGCTCTTCCACCAGACAGTGTTCTTGGTGTCCCTCTTTGTTCTGACTGCTTCCTCTCAACCCCTCCCAGATGGGTAGTGGGAAGAGACCAGCTGCTTGGGAAAATAATCAGGAGGATCATTTCTAGGAGCCCTTCCCAATAGTACAGGTTGGAGGCCAACCACCTGAAAAGGTTCTTAGCCAAGAAGCACTTCTTCTGCTCTCTGGTGAGCAGCTCTCTGGAGCTGGTTGAGAGGAGAAGGCCAAGAACAGCAGAAGACTGTCCCCAGGAGAGGCTGAACTCGACTCCAGGGAGGAGAGCTGAAAGGGAATCCAGGCTCTATAGCACATGTCTCTCTTTTCTTAGGGTTCAAAGTTATCTATCATCCCAGTGGAAATGGATTTGCTGTCATTGGGACTTTCTTGGTAATTTTAATTTTGACATATTTTCTTTCATTTCCTAGCTTGATTGACTTGTTTGGTTAAAGCATAGCTGAATACATGAGGAGGATAACAGGTTATTACTTTTTCCTAGAAACACCTATCAGTGTTCACCAGAGAAAATCATTGTATTTATATGGCTAGAAACTGAATCCTGAAACCTGGACAACTTTCCCTGATGCTATGTGATTGGTTAGAAGAGTAAACAAGGAAAAGATGTTGAAAGGCAAAGCATAAGTATCTGCTCATCACGGAGGAAGCAATTTAGTGTCTTTCTGATGGTAGGTGACTGCAATGTGCATTTTTCCAATACCATCAAGCAGTTCTCCAATGCTCAGCAGATCTATTTGTAGGTAACCTACAAGTTGAACTCAATTCTGACACATCTACCCGGAGATAACATCAGATCGCACACGTGAAGGTCTCAGTCCCACAAGACTGCCTCCAATTCAGATGTCAATTACAAGTCCAGGTTGTTACTAGTGCTTCTCACAAAAGTGAAAGTGAAAGTGAAGTCGCTGAGTTATGTCCGACTCTTTACGACCCTATGGACTGTAGCCTACCAGGCTCCTCCATCCGTGGGATTTTCCAGGCAAGGGTACTGGCGTGGGTTGCCATTTCTTTCTCACAAACTAGCTATAAATTGGAGGTCCCCATGACCCTTTCCTTGGGTTCTATTAATTTGCAACAGCAACTTGCAGAAGTTGGGAAACCAGTTTACTTGCTAATAATCAGTTTATTACAAAAGACATTGAAGAATACAAATGAACTGCCATCGAAAGAGAAACATAGGGCAAGGTCTGGAGGGAGTCCTAACGCAGGAGCTTCTGTCCCTGTGGGTTTTGGAGTGCACCGACCTGGAAGCTCTCTGAGCCCTATAGTTCAGGAATTTTTATGCAGACTTCATTATGTAGCCTTGATTGATTGAATCATTGGCCAATCATGATTGAACTTAATCTCCAGCCTCTCTTCCCTCTTTGGAGGTATGAGTGTGGTGTAAAGTAAAGTTCCTTTAGTCACACATGGTTAGTTCCTTTGGCAGCAAGTTATCTAGGGGCTTTCCAAGTGTCACCTCATTAATGTAACTCAAGTGTGGTTGAGAGGGGCTTGTGATGAATAACAAGATACCCATTTTACCTTTTTGGCTCTGGAGTGATTTCAAGACCAGGAAGTGAAGACAGAAGACTAAGTGTTGTAGTAAAAGATGCTCCCATTGCTGTTATCGCTCAGGAAATTTGCATAGGTTTTGAGAGCTGTGAGCCAGGAACCTTGGATGAAAACCAAAATATATATTTATTATAAATCACAATATCACAGTGATTTAACTCAGGTTCCCTGGAAAGCAAAGCCTGGGACATGGGTTTTTGTGCAGGTAGCTTATTTTTGCAAATGATCCCAAGGAACAGGAATGGGGCACTGGTAAAATGAAGTAGGGACAAAGGAAGGAAAGGTGATATTTGATCTGCTCACTAGCAGCTCACATCCGGGATTCTATCTCACTGGGAATTCTCTCAAAAGCCTCGTAGAAACCACATCAGAATGCCAAAGGGGCTGAAGAGGGGTATATGTATATACCAATTCCATCCCTCAAGGTCAAGGTTTGCTTCAGAGAGTGGGGTGTTATCCTCTGATATTGGAGAACCCACTCTTCCAAGACTTTCCAGGTGTGCCAATGCAGAAAGATGTGGGTTCAATTCCTGGGTCAGGAAGAGCCCCCAGAAAAGGAAATGGCAACTCACTCCAGTTTTCTTGTCTGGGAAATCCCATGGACAGAGCATCCTGGTGGGCTACAGTCCATGAGGTCTCAAAAGAGTTGGACAGCACTTAGTGAATAAAATAACAACCCACTTCTCCAAAAACTAAGTTTTCTTTACAGTCATCTCCTAAGTAATTTAATCTCTCTCCTCAACAATCTCCTGCAGATTCGTGGTTTTAAATACCATTAATATGTAAATTTGTATCTCCTCTTCTGATTTCTCCACTAAACTCTTATCTCATATAATCAGCTACCTACTCAGTGTGTTCACTTGGCTATCTAATAGGGGTTCTAAAAATTAACATACCTAACTAGAGTCCTTGAATTTCTATCCTGACCAATGTCAATATTTCTAAACTTTATAAAAAAAACTCCACCATTTTTCACGCACTCAGGACAGAAACCTAGGGGACTCTCTTGATTTCTTTCTTTAGTAGTCCCATAACTAATCTCTGCTTCTGCTTTTATTCCCCATCTGAAACCAGAGAAACGTCTCCAGGCAAGTAGAGTGGGTTGCCACGTCCTCCTCCAAGTAATCTGCACAACCCAGGGGTCAAACCCATGTCTCTTATGACTCCTGAATTGGCAGGCAGGTTCTTTACCACTAGTGCCACCTGGGAGGCCCATCCATTTGACAGAAGTATGCAAATTCGTATAATGTAGAAAAGTACAGAATTTAAAGTATTAGGAGCATTTTTATTCTTTCATATACAATGAGTGATTAAAAAACAACCACATATACTTTTGGAGAGTCTTTGCAAAATGGAGGTTAATTAGACTTTTGTTCTCTAAAGTACTCAAGGACTAACGTAATGTTTTCTCAAAGTTGAGTTCCCCACCAGAAGCTCCTCTTTCAGGCCTTTTCCTTCATCTAGTGTGTGTGTGCTCCAAGCTAAGTTGCTTCAGTTGTATGTGACTCTTTGGACCCTGTGGACCAGGCTCCTCCGTCCCAACTTTGCATCAGATGCTCTCAGTCCCTTTTGCTCACTCAGTATCTTCAATTCATTGCTTTCTTCTTGATGTCTGAGAGTTCTTGACTCATTTTTTTGTGGCGCTGGAATAATAAGATCTAAGGTCCAAAAGACCTGGTGGGGAAAAAGAAATCAAGGGTTGTGGACTGCTTTAATTTTAGGCCACTCAGACAAATTTAGCCTGATCTAAAAGGAGCTTCCATTGCTTACAGCTTGACTTTTCAAAGTTCTCACCAAAATCTTGGGTAAAAACCCTTGTTTGGTCTTAATCTCAAACTCATATTTCCCCCACGGACCTAATAGTGAGGGCAACTAGATCGCAGGCTTGCAATTCTATTTCTTTTCAATAAGCATCTATCACCACCTCATTTTGACACAGATTTTCTGGTAGCCAGCCCCTAAAGACTTCCCTACACTTTTCTCTCTTTAGGTAACTTTTTTTTTTCTATTTTATTTTTTTATTTTACTTTACAATACCGTATTGGTTTTGCCATTCATCAACATGAATCTGCCACAGGTGTACATGAGTTCCCAATCCTGAACCCCCCTCCCACCTACCTCCTCATACCATCTCTCTGGGTCATCCCAGTGCACCAGCCCCAAGCATCCTGTATCCTGCATCAAACCTGGACTGGCGATTCATTTCTTACACGATATTATACATGTTTCAATGCCATTCTCCCAAATCGTCCCACCCTCTCCGTCTCCCACAGAGTCAAAAAAACTGTTCTATACATCTGTGTCTCTTTTGCTGTCTCGCGTACAAGGTTATCGTTACCATCTTTCTAAATTCCATATATATGTGTTAGTATACTGTATTGATGTTTTTCTTTCTGGCTTACTCCACTCTGTATAATCGGCTCCAGATTCTCCAGTTTCATCCACCTCATTAGAACTGATTCAAATGTATTCTTTTTAATGGCTGAATAATATTCCATTGTGTATATGTACCACAGCTTTCTTATCCATTCATCTGCTGATGGACATCTAGGTTGCTTCCATGTCCTGGCTATTATAAACATTGCTGTGATGAACACTGAGGTACATGTGTCTCTTTCAATTCTGGTTTCCTCGGTGTGTATGCCCAGCAGTGGGATTGCTGGGTCATAAAGGGTAACTTTTTAAGATTAAGCAACCTTCAATTACTTTGAGGCAATATTAAAATTCTTTTTCAGTTTTCCATTGTAATTTGTATACTCTTTAGAAATGTAAGCCGAAATCTTATTTCCAATTTTCTGCTATTTTCTATGACCCAAAACATTTGTTATTGTTATTGTTGTTCCTTTTGAATAGGGGCCACCTTTATGATGAGTATCAGTAATTAGTAAACAAGCTGGCTGTGCTAAGTTGATTTCTTTCTGTTCTGAGATATGCCTAAATTAGGAAAGTGTACATTTCTAGAGCAGAAACAAACCTCCATAAAAGGGAAATTGCTCAAAATGTAGTCAATTTCAAGACTTCAATTTTCACTTCTGCATTATAGAGGTATAAAATTGAAGGGACAGTTCCTCTAGCAGTTTTGGTTCCATAGATAGTTTCATGGTTCCAAGTATCAAGCGAGCTTGGGATAATTCCCCAACCAAAGACATTGAGGTTACTTGTCTAGAAAGCAGGAATGACAAAACCAAGGCGGAAGCTGAGTAAATGGAAAGTGAACACAGAAAAGCAGGGATTTTGGAAACCAGTAGATGGAGAGATAAGTAGATGGTAAAAGTCAAAAAGCTGGTAGTAAAATATGGGGCATGAAATTATCATCAAGGAGGTGGTCAGAATCATAGAAACAAAATGCCAGAAACAAGAGGACCTTGGAGAGAACTAAAAGCCTGTTCTAGCGGGCAAGACAGAACAGCGTCATGACCCCTTGTAAACATCCCACAGTGTCCTCTGGGGATCATGTAGTCCTTTCCCACTTCTGTGCCAGGCAGTCACAATAGAAAACAGCAGAAATTTAGAACAATTTCTCAGGTCATTAACTGTACCCGAGACTAGCTTAGATTTCTGTGAGCATAGGAAAGACCTAACTATCCAATGATCTTCACTTCAAAGGTCACCATGAGTACAAAGGAAGCTAGACAATTATTCCAGTCCAAAACAACAATACTATCAATTTCCATTGGCCAAAAGACAGTTCCAAACAGTGTCTTTTCTGAAGTAACAAAGGGAGGAAAATTTGATTTTGAAATCTTGGGATTTAGTTTATTTTACTCTACTTTGGTCTTAGCAACAATAAAATAAAATAAGAAATTTACCCTGATTTAGAAGCTGCCTCTCTCCCCCAAGCTATTCTTATTTTGCCACAATTAAAATATTGTCCAGCTCTCTCCCATAAATATTACCTTATTCAGCACAGCAATCTCTTTCATCTTTGTAAAGATTTTATCTCCATGTGATCTCCAGGATGCCATGTGTCTAGCTTATTCCACTTGGTGACATTTGTAAATGATACTATTCATTAAAAACAGTGCTGCTGTGCTTTTCCTAGGATGAACTTTATAAGGACTTTCTCCTTTCTCTTAAAAAGCATCTGGGACTGTTTCCTCTTTGCTGGTTGATGCTTTGCAAAGAATGAATTCCTAATTACTTGATATTACACTTCTTCCTTAAAGAAAAACATGGTAAGGTATTTACATTCTGCCTGCCATGAATATGATGCAGTACAAGCATTGAGTGAGATTTCAAGGCTCTGTTGGGTCTTCCAGTGATGGCTAGTGGTTGGATTTATCACTCTGCATTTAAAGTTGGGCCCCCCAAATTTGATGAATGATAATATACTAATTTGGGGACTGTCTTCTCAGTCAGACTGTGAATGGCCTCAGATTTTATTCCAACATTTTTTCTGTATCTCGTTCTAGGAAGTTTTAGATTAGTTGAAAATATGTGTAAACAACTTTGAAGCATTTTTTTTTTCTGTAATTAGTATAATTTTTTTTTGCACTCTGTGTTCTGCTGATTGAAGACACCAAGTCTGTTGAGATCTGTGAGTTGTTAGGAGATAATCTTGTCTATGACCTTTTCCATACATATTATTTGCAAAGAAGTTTCAAACCAAAAAGGAACTACAGTAACACTATAAATACAGTATTTCTTGCAATTTGATTTAACGGGAAAAGTACCTATAACACACCCTTCGTTTGTGAACTGTTTAAACTGCTTGGTGCCTTTCTAGTTTGACTTCTATTAAGTTCTTTACAGAAGACAATAAATCGGACTTTTTAGGTTTTTAAGGAGAGTCTCTTGTTTACTGGGTGCTTTATCCATTGACACATATCTATACTGTTTGTATGTTTCAGGAGAATGTCTCACTTTTTTCTGACCTTTCAGAAATTTATGGTTAGAGAAATAAATGGATAAAGATTTTGGTACTTTTATGTGTATATGTGTTAATCAAAAACTAGTGAATTTAAGAAGCATCTTCCCAGTTAGGATTTCACTAAAGCGATCCCAGCTTTGTTCTGTTGCTTCCTGGCATGTTGATTGCCCCAATTAATTTCTGAAAGTGTGAGGTCCTAACAGCAGGTCTTAAACCAGACATTCTCGAACTGGATCTTACAGTCAGGGTCTTTTATTTTATTTTTTAGAGGGAGAAAAGAAGGGGCCTGGGAATGAAATGCACGTTGCTCCGGGGATGGTTTTCTCCCTGAAACAATTTCACATAAGCCTACTTTATTAAAACACACGCACACACACTCTCTCTCTCTCTCACCCATGGTTTAATTGCCACTAAAATAATCATCTAGCGACTCAGGAGTGGGTGGTATTAAGGGTCACCAGACCCCCAGGGAATTGTAGCCTGGAATTAGCATGGCACATTACCAAATGCGACTGCGTTTCCCTCCTCGCTCTGGCTCATGCCTTCCTTTCTCTTCCCTCACTGTCCCCTGACACCATATCACCATTTTCCCCCAGAATTTTCTTTGACAGTTCATTAAGACACCAAGTTTCCACGTTCCTTGAGAAAATGATTTTTTTCATATTCTCTATTTCCCACAATGAATCTTACCCAAGCGTTCCTTAACTTTTTGCTTAAAGTTTTTATGGGACCACACAGAACATTTCCCCTGGGATTTTACTTCCAGCTTGTCCTCTCCATGTCCTCCCAGCTAATTTGCTCATCTGATTGACCCCCTATCTCTTCCTACTTTTGCCTCTATCTCTTCCTTGAACTCTTTCCTCTGCTAGAGTGACTCTTCCCAATTTGTCACATGCTGTACTTATATTATACTTGAGACTGGGGCCACACAAAGCATTAGCATCAAGATTGGGAGATAGAAATCAAACATGGGGACCACCACGGTGACACCAAAAACTTGACATATGGCCAAAGCAGAACAGGGACTAGAAACCCTAGTGGGGAGTCCAGAACCGGAATATGTACATGTATCAGAGGTCCAGAGGAAGGTAAGACAAATCAGGAACAGCAAAATGTCAGCACCAAAGGGGCACAGAGACTCAGATAGTTGCTACTCAGACAGGAAATCTTGCAGCGTGAGGGCCAGTCTCAGGCTGTGGTCTTACAAGGATCTGCCAGCATGAATAAATGAGCCGTGTTAGAGTGAGGGCAAGTCTGTTAACAGGGCTTAAATAGGAATGTGGTTCAGTATCCTCGCTCCATCCTCTCCCACTTACAACTTCCCCCAGCCCATCTAAATGGATAAAACCCACAATTTCATTTTCACTCAACACCCTGCCAGCTATAGTTGCTTTCTTATCCATAAATGATGGAAATGTATTATACATTTAAATTTATATCACCATTTTCAATATTTCTCTATTTCCTGTAGACTTCCCTCTAGTGGGAGAATTACTGTTTAGTCTAACCCTTTCTATACTATTTGTATAGCCCCTAGTCCAGATATGGCCAACTACATAATATACACAGGACCACCTTCATGGATCCCACCTCCGTAGCCAGTATTTTAATCAGGGCACAATTTCCTGCTAAGCTCTTGCTTTATCCTAGCCTTCTCGGCAGAGCTCTCCAGGAAGTCACCACCAATTTAACTGAACAGGCATCTGAGTTGACACATTTACCACCGTGGCCCATCCCTTGGTGCAGCTGGGGAAATTAAATGTGATTCATGGTAATATTGGCATAAGGGTTTGGGGGAAAATGACTTCATTAGCAGAAGTACAGCCAGATCAATTGCAGGATGCAAAAACAACATGAACGTAGGTATTTGTAACTAGGCTTTTAAAAAATGGGCATCATTGCTTCTCTGTGGCCGACACAAACAACTTGGATGTGAACCTTTCCAAAGAATTGAACCCTTGGCAAGAAATTTCACACTCTTTCTCTCCCTCTCTAAGGGGGAAAGTAGTTAATCCTCTTTGCAAATACAGCCCCAGCTTTCAACTTAACAGGACTGCCTATTGTGTTGAATTATATACAGAAGTTCTTTCTGACATAGACTACTGTCCCCTAGGGATCGGACCAAGATGATTCTTTTTTTTAGAACTATAGGTCAGATTGAAACCTGCATGTCTTTGGCAAAATGCCAATGCTTCGTTCATCATGACCTTTAACCCTTTCCCCATGCTGTATGGTTCCAAGTGTCCAGATTGACATTTCAGTCTCAGTAAAAGAGGACATAAAAATCCAGCCCAGACATGACAGACAAAAGATAATCAATGTTTTACTTTTGAAAGTATAGAGACTAGGTCAAAGGAGAGCATAGACAACTACAATTTAGGACACTGCCTTATAGTAGAGTTAAATCACTGTTTGCCGACAAGACATGGTGGCGGGGTATGAAAAATTAGGGGATTGGGGCTGTGTTGTGTGTGCATATATGCATAGGGGGGCACCAATTATTTGTGTTTGTTAGGAGTGACTTAAAGAGATTGCCGTAAGGGTGGAAGTGAGGAAGTGCATTTAGTTACAGGATTTTACATGAATGCCTCACATTTTGCCACCCTAACTTCCTGTAGGTGGCAGCACTGACAAGGCTGGGGTTAGAGAATAAAGGCTGAACTTGGGTTCTCAAGAGGAATTTTTAGTAACAAAAATACAGAGAAAAATCATGACCTGTGTTTTGTCTTTTAAATTAACTATAGCTGCTCCAAGTCTTACAAGTAACTAATCTGATCTGGTACCGGAACACCGCCCCCCCCCCCCCCCCCCGGGCCCCCCTCTTCCCCCCCCCCAAACACTCACAGACCTACCTCATTTAAAGAAGACAGACCGAAGTTGGCTAACTGGGCATCATCAATTACATTAGAAAGACATGAAATGTTTCATGTTCTTTGCATTTGGAAGAATAAACACGGTCTTTCCTCCTTGAGGTATCACTTCTCATTGATAGACTCAGGAGAAATGTAATCTAGACTTTTACTTCACTGAATACTCAAAAATTAGTGAATTTGGCAGCTGGAGTTAGAATCTCACACCATATTTTTGAGGAACACGAGGGTATTTCATACATTAGCATCATTATTTAGTAATTATGAGATTATTTAAATGATGATGAAAGTAGCAAGACAAAAATCGAACCAATCTACCAATACCAAATAAATTCTCCAATTTACAATAAACTTGATAGATTTTACCTGTTGCCATCAAAAAACTGCAAAACGTGAGTATGTTTAAAACTTGGTTTTGGAGGAATTCCCTGAGGTCCAGTGGTTAGGACTCTGCTCTTCCACTGCTGGGTCTCCTGGTTAGGGAACTAAAGATCCTGCAAGCCTGGGGGACAGGGCAGGGGGCCACACAGCCAAAACAACAACAAATAAACAAACTTGGGTTTGTAAAATTTAATGATTAATAATCACAAAACTTTAAATCTATGATCATAGCCATGAAATCATTTCAGTATTTTACATATGTTACTTATATCATTCCTAATTTTTAAAATCTGGTTTTGGATTTGTTTTGTTGCCCCACGTGAACCATAAATTCCTGAATAACTATTATTTCACCTTCAGCAGCATCATTGTTGCCGTCAGTCTAAGAGCAGTTTCTATATAAAATTCCCTTTATGCTAACCCTCCCCCTAAGTGCAAGGGTTTGTACTGTTGTCCGCATCTCCTGTGCTATGAAGCTGAAGGTTAGAAAAACCGAGCAACTTGCCCAGCCTCCTATAACAGCAAAAGACCAGTAGTAAGAGTGTGAATTCTGGTGCCTACACACAAAATCCTTTCTGCATATTTACAGTCTCCTGCCTGCTGGCAGATCCCACTGCTGAGCTCAGTGGGGAGCACATAATACAATAGATATGCAATCGAACTGAGCAGTTCATTGTTTCAGGACAGTGTTACTCTAAATGATTCTGGTTAATTCAACAATTACCTATGCTCAAATTAATAAAGCCTTTTTTATTCAGAGAAGGGCTGGAGGAAAGAACGATTTTCTTATCAAGTCACCAAGATGGTAATATCATCCTTTATTGGAAAGAGGACTCCTAGAAGGAAGATATAAAATCTGTTGTCACCATCAGCAGAATAAATTTATCCCAAAGGATAAATAAATATCCTTTGGGAAATGTATGCTTATGTATCAATTACTGACAGTGACGTTGCTTTATTTGATCTTTTAAGTGATTTTTTTTACCTTGTCAATGGGAGTTCTATTTCACTTTTTTTCCAGAATTTTTCAGAGGAATTTGCTTTTCAGATTAGCTGACCATTCACCCTGTATCCTCCACCAAATAAAGGAATTCCTTGAATTTCTACGTGGCACCCTTTTCTAGAGCAACAGCAACAATAACACCAGACTATCTATACCACCCCCCAATACGAGCTGTGTTGATATCTACTTAATCTATAAGAATTTCAGTCCACATACTCTCAAAGAAAAACATTTTTGTGGTATTTCTCCTGGAAATCCCTCAAGAACAAGCAATGTGGTAATATTTCTCATTGAAATACTGCATTTTTCTTTCAGTGGTGGCAGAAGGAAACCATGAGAAAATCTGCTTTCTGAAAAAGCATGTCTTGACTCACACAGTGTTTCTGAGGGAAAGCAGTGGAGCCTGCAGGTGGGTACATTTAATAAAGGAACTTTGCATTCACAAGTGCCTTTGACCTATGAATCATAAAGTGCCTTACAAGTATCAATTAATTAATCCCCCAATACCCATACGGGGTGAGTAAATCATATAATCAAGATCTAGTATTCATTACAATTTTGTGAGCATAGCTATAGAACTGTCCACTGCTTCAACTAGTCTGGTGACACAGAAAAAAGTTTACTGTTACTGTTCAGCTGGAAGGGAAGCAAACCAGCTATGTGGCAATGCAGTCTTAGGCACTTGAACTTCCCAGGTGGCTCAGTGGTATAAAGAATCTGACTGCCAATGCAGGAAACACGAGAGACGCAGTTTCAATCCCTGGGTCGAGAAGATCCCCTGGAGGACGAACTGGTGACCCACTCCAGTATTCTTGCCTGGAGAATCCCATGGACAGAGGAGCCTGGTAGGCTACAGTCCATGGAGGTCCCAAAGAGCTGGACACGACTGAGCCTGCAAAGGTTGAATCAGTCGTGTGGCAATGCAATCTGAGCTGCTTGAACTATGTTAATTTACTTATACTTCATAGCAACCTGGAAAAGAATTTATTGTTATTGTCACTTTCCTTGAATGACTTCAAATCTGCCCCAGTTCTAACATTTCATAGAAAGAGAGCTGTATGTGTGACTCTGAAATTTGTATTTCTGTAACATCACACTGCCTCATCAAGGACCTAAGTTATGTGCTGTCCTGTATCGAAACCCCAGAGCTGCTGTCACATCTTTGACATGCTTTAAATATTCCTCCTCATCACTGCTTCCTGCTACACAGTCAGATTGAAATGTCTCTCTTCTGTTAGGCAAAATGTTGTAAATTACTGGAGGCAAGACTAGGAAAGTAAGTTTGTTGTTTTGCATGTGTTTTTATGAAATGTTTACTCATCCTGTTTTCTCAGATTGAAATTCAATTTCACTCACTAAAATTATGTGCATAGATCATGAGTACCATAAAGCAAAGAGCAATATCCTAATTGATTTCAACTTCCAAAAGTTAGCTCCATGTTTGGCACATGCTTGGTGATCAGAAGAGATTTGAAAAGCCAGTAAAATCAGAGGTCCTTTTTACAATTTGATGTCCTGACTTCATTGATTTCCTACAGTCTGCATAATGACATTTCCAAGGCTATTACATTTTAGAATTTTTACAATAACAGTAAAGCAATTTTTCAACTAAGTCTTTCATAATATTGATAATTACCACCAATACTTTACTACCATTTGTATTTCAGAGGAATAATATATGTGACTATTTCATGAAACCAGCACAGAGCTTCAAGAAAAGGAACAGAACAGATGAGCGTTGAATAATGGAATTAAAGTGTTGCCAATGTCTCAATCCATTAGTGTACCCTACATCTTTCTTTGTAATCTGAAATATTTCCAGGGTTGATACCAGGGAAGTAAAAAATGGTGCTGGGAACATAAGACTGCTTTTTCTAAAGATAGCATAATTTTAGATACATAACTTCTTTTACAAAGTATAAGCTACCTAAGGAGGCTATATTTCAAACCCAGCAGTCAAGGTATTCCTTTTAAAACATAAATGTGACAGTGTTGACCGCCTCATCAAAACACTCTTTTAGTTCTTGATCACATTTAGGACAAAACCAAACACTTTAAGATGGCCTAGAAGACCGTCAGTGGTCCCATCTCTTCCTTTCCTTAGGCTTATCTCCTGTCTCACTCACTCAGCCTGTTCTCTGTCTAGATACTTTAATCTTTCTTTGAATAGGCCTCAGGACCTTTGCATGCTCTCTTGTCTCTTGCTGCAGTTCCTCTTCTCTTAGTCCTTGATTTCCCCATGACTCCTGCTCTCATTTTGTTCATTTCTCTGCTCCGATGTTCCCTCCTTCCCACCCACCACCTTGGTCCTCTTCTCCCTCCAATTCTTTGCACCCTTGCTCAATCTCTACACTTGGGGGATGCTTTACTTTTTCATTTTACTTAATATCTTAATATTGAACATTTATTCATTTATATCTGTAATTTTCAACTTTAATAAAAAGTCTGTGAATGCATAGATTTCGTCTATCTTGTTCATCTTTGTCCAGCGCTCAGCATCCATGACAAGCTCTCATGAATAAAAGTTCATCTTTGTCCAGCACTCAGCATCCATGACAAGCTCTCATGAATAAAAGGGTCAATGAGCTGTTATACTATATAGCATGATGGAGTTATTAAGGGCATGATATTTCATGATACTCTAATTGCATGATTATACCTTATTGTTTTTGCAAGGCATCAGAATCTCCATGTATCAAAAGTATGTGTGAAAATACAGCCCAGGACCTTGCTTCTCATGAATATTCTTCATCATAACCAAGGTTTTTCATTTGCTTGTTTTCTTAGTGAATGTGATATCCTCAATGATATCCTAAGCAGAAGCAAAAAGCTATGGCATTGCCTTGATTTATATAATTTTTATTACTTTATATTTTGGGGGTTAGAAATGCAGACAAGGCTCTAACTAAAAGATTGCATCACAGTAATTCAATGACGTAAATTCACTCAAATGACTTTTGATTTTTAGCCTGTCTCTTTTATTCTAAGAACTGGCCCACTGATAATACATATCTGTTTTCCAGAGAGCTGACTCAGAACAAATAGTGAAAAATTGTTTATACAAGCTTATATTACTAGGTGGGTTGAAATAGAAACACAAGTTCCAGCCCTATTTTCCACCACTCTTTCTTCTCCACATTTAATGGAGGAAATGAAAATGCTTCCAGGGTCAATCTCAAGAGTCCTCATAGGAAAAAAAAAGAATGTGTGGCTAAACTGGTCTCCAGAGAAGGATAGCAACAGCATTAGTTTTACCACACTGCCTGTCAGCCCTTTTATGAAGAAAAACTTTCCTCTAAGCGGAAATTTTGCCCCCAAAATATAAGGAAAAGGTCATAAAACACTGAGTAAGATTGAGTATCCTATATATAAGATTGAAAAATGAATTTCTTGGCTGCTTTTGATTTTTTAAATGAAAATATGTCATGGGGATGGAAGTTTCTAACAAACACTTTTGGGTACCTCTATTTTGGATGTTATAGAAACAATGTAGTTTTGGAGTTTTAATACACTTAAAAAAAAAAAAGCTTCAGTGAAACTCCAATACTTTGGCCACCTGATGCGAAGAACTGACGCATTGGAAAAGACCCTGATGTTGGGAAAGACTGAAGGCAGGAGACGGGGACGACAGAGGATGAGATGGCTGGATGGCATCACCGACTCGACGGACGTGAGTTTGAGCAAGCTCCAGGAGTTGGTGATGGACAGGGAGGCCTGGCGTGCTGCAGTCCATGGAGTCGCAAAGAGTCGGACACGACTGAGCTACTGAACTGACTGACCTAAAAAAAAATTAATTAGAAGATAGTTGCTTTACAATGTTGCATTAGTTTCTGCTGCACAACAATGTGAATCTGCTATATGTGCACATGTCTCTCCTCTCTCTTGAGACTCCTTCCCGCTTACCCCATCATCCTACTCTAGCTCATCGCAGAGCCCTGGACTGAGCTCCCCGTGTTACACAGCATCTCCCCACTAGCTATTTCACATACAATAGTGTATATATGTCAATGCCACTCTCTCAATCCGTCCCACCCTTTCTTCCCCCTCTCTGTCCATAAGCCTGTTCTCCATGTCTGTCTCTATTCCTGCCCTGCAAATAGGTTCATCAACACCATTTTTCAGGATTCCATATATATGCGTTAATACACAATATTTGTTTTTCTCTTTCTGATTTACTTCACTCTGTATGTTAATCTCTAGATTCATCTACATCACTCCTCATTACACATGACAGATTCAATGATTTGCCATTGTTTGGAACAAAAAGCTATTAGATTCTCAGTCAGCAGTCAGTTCTCTTCATTCCATGGCAAAAAAAAAAAAAAAAAAATCCTCTTAACCAAAACAAAAGCCCTACTAAGAATTCATCTGCTGAAAATGTTTCTTTCCAATGCTAACGTGTTCTGAAAATACTTCAGTTGCCTGCAATGTGACAAGCTTGAGGCATATTGTGGGTATTTGAACTCATCATTAGTTAGTGATTAGATTTGAAAATATATTTATTGACACTACAAAAATCGACCCTAAATACACCATGTTCATGATTAAACACATTCAGCTCAGTAGTTAGTGAATAATAGAGAGACAGCTTTTCTTTAATATAACAGAGTTTCTTTAATTTTTAGGGGATAACACCTTGTTCAGTGTTTATTCTCACTAGGATGATCTCATGTATGCCCTTTTATCCTCTTAACAGTCAGTCTAAAGCCAAAGACTCTCATTTATCCTACTCTCTTATATATCATGAAGACAACTGAGATTTAACATAATTACCTAAATTTCTACATTCTTGTTTTCCAAATTTTGACCAGCAGACTGGAGCATACGGTATGGGAAAGAAAGGCTTTATGGAACAGAATCAATTTACAGATTTGCCTAGGGGAACTGTTGCCGGTACTCTATAATCAGACTCTCAAGGCACTATTAGGGCTTTAAAAGAAACAGCAGTCCCTAACCTCATGGTCTTTGTTGTTGAAATGCTTTACAGAGAACAATATGAATGAGTTTGTAAATTGTTAGGTTAATATATATTGGGGAAGGGACAGGGGAACTTCCTTCTTTTACTAACCCAATACATTCACCCAGTTTAAACATCTTTCATGAATTGAGACAGATGTATATATATGGGTTTACTTCAGGGGTATTTATGCTTATTTTTGCTGCAGACCCCACTGGCAGTCTAATAAATATCATAATTTCTAAGTGACAATGACCAATCACATTGATAATTCAATGTATCTGCAACAACCATAATATGCTATAAAGATAGCTATGATACTGACTTACCACATTCACAATGCAAGGAAACTCTAAATTTCAGTTAGAAGATAGTAAAAAAAAAAAAAAAAAAGATTTTTTTTTTTTCCTAACATAGATATGCTGAATTCTATATCCTAACCAGGTCTGGGGACTCGATATTAAAAACATCAAATTAGAGGGCAAATTTTAAAAATCTGTTTACAACAAAAATAAACTTCCTTTTCAAGACAGGGCTTATTTATTCTGCTTTAGGAAAGTGTCTAAATTGTATAAAATATAATAAGATTTAATTAATTCATAAATGAATGGTTTATACTGGAGGAAAGGGAATCAGTGTTTGAATACGTCCATGCTTAGTTACCGTCTTGATACTCATAGATTTAAAAAAAAAATTCAGACTTTATTTTGTAGAACAGTTTTAAGTTTACAATAAAACTGAGGAGAAGGTACAGAAATTTCTCATATGTTCTCTGCCCCCACACAGGCATAGCCTATCTCACTATCAACATCCCCCACCAACTTTAGACCTTTCTTCAAAACATGAAAACCAGATGCCTGCTTAGATGAGAATATCCCCCTGATAAA
Source organism: Budorcas taxicolor (assembly GCF_023091745.1). Classification (NCBI taxonomy): domain Eukaryota; kingdom Metazoa; phylum Chordata; class Mammalia; order Artiodactyla; family Bovidae; genus Budorcas; species Budorcas taxicolor. The sequence goes on along the minus strand of NC_068918.1, from coordinate 16,146,231 downwards.
AATGAACAGAGAGCTCCCGGATCAGGATTTAACTCGTCCACTAATTTCCTCAGAGTTCAGTAGTTTCGTGTTTATGTACTTAGGCTTCCTTTGGCCCAGCTTCTCTTTGCTTTGGCTTTGTATTACCCAGGCAACTGTCCAGGCGACTTTAGCCAAAATCCACTTTGGACATTTTCTGGGGTTTACACATCCATGTGAGTCTTGTACTTTCTTCATTAACATTTTATGTTCAGCTAAAATTTACACTAAAGTTTGTTTACAGTCACATTTTTAACAAAAGAGCCTTGATGATTGATATATTTACCCCTAAAATTATTTTTTTCCTTTCTTTGTTGTTGCTGAGGCAGAAATCCTTATGCATTCTTTGTTTCATTAAAATTTGAAATACATCAAAGTACAGTAGTAAATAAGCTTCATACTTAAAGGTAATATATTTTTTAAAATGTGCACTTTACCTAAAAATTAATCAAATTAATAATAATCATAAAGCTATCCTAAATTGAATAGAGCAAAAGGGAAAAGAAACGGTCCTGATATCTTTTCATGATTTTTTATGTATCAGACACTATGTTATTTCATTCATTCTTTGCAAGAAGTACAAGAGGAAAGGTATTATTATAGTATTATTATTGGAAACCAAAGTCAAATAAGTTCCCAAGGTCACAATAATTGACAGATAAGGAATTCAAGCCCAGGTATTTCTGTCTTTCATGAACAACACAGCTCTGGATATGTAGCTAAGGGAAAAAACCACAAACATTATGGATACAATATCCAAGATGTCTCATAACAGACCTTAAGCCAATAAATATAAAGACACTGAAGCTTACAGTTAGCCTTTTTTTCCCCTCCTCAGATCTTCCCAAGGAATTAATTTCTTTTTCACTTTGTTTATTTTATATAAGGTTAAGAGATCACTTTTTAAGGCATAAAAATGATGGGTAAATGAGAAAGTTTCTGTGATAGTTGAATCTATTGTTAAAGCTATTTTGAAAACCACATTTAAATAAATTACTGCTTTTTTAAGTTGCATTTTTTTTTTAAGTTAAAAAAGTCATTTTGTTAATAGATTCAAATCCTGAACCTGTTGTCCTAAATTTCTTCTGTTTGTGTTTGTTTCAGTTGTTTTTTAATTACCATCAGATCATTCGACCAGAGTTTCTTTTTGGAGGCCGAGGGTGTGGGATTGGTGGGCTGACCAAATTAGAAAACCAACTTATATCTTTGTATAAAGGTAAGAATCTTGGAATCCTTTGTCAGTCTCTTTCAGCTTCTCTCACTCTCTTGCTCTTTCCCTCTCTCTCTCTCAGCTCCAGGGCTGCTGTGGACTTCGGGGTCACAAAAAGAGCAGCTAACCATTTGACACAGTGTTTGGATTCTCACCCCTACACAACAGACCCTCGTTACCAAACTGTTAATCACTGCCAAAGGAGCAAGTCTCCTGACAGCTCTCAAACCCCCATCCCCCAAAGTAGATCTTTCCACACTTGGTATCAAATTGCATTGTGATTACAGCAACTGCTGGGACTCGGTATTTTAATTGTACACTAGCAATGGGGAGGGTTTTTTTTTTCCCCCCAGCTTAGATTTAAATGTTTCTTAAGATATTTAGTATAGGTTTGCACACCAGTAAAAAGTATAGAGTTTAAAATTTGTTCTCACAAACATATATACATTATATACAACACACCTGAAGTCAAGTTGTCTTGGTGTCAAAACTTCCTTGCTAAGCAATCTAACCTTTCAGGGTGAGGTTTTATATGTTCCTGTCATTGGAAATTGCCCCATCTTTTATTTAGCTCTTAGCCTAATGGTACAACTACTTATTCAAACAGGAAAACTTTGTCCCATCAACAGTCATTTTGTTTTCTTGGCGCCAGATAGCCAGACTATTTGGCTGATGTTTTTAACCCACCCAGTGGACGTATTGAAATTATCTGCTGTGTTGATAGTATATACACAGAGCCAAGAGGTGAGAAGGTAGAATTATATTTATATTACAACCTGCATGCTAATGTCTTTGTTTCTGGAATATCTTTACTTTTAAAAAAGTCATATTTTTATTTCCTAAAACCTAAAACTTTATTTAAAAATGATCTCTTGGACTTCCCTGCTAAAGAACCCTCCTGTCAGTGTGGGAGAAACAGGTTTGATTCCCTGATCTGGGAAGCTTCCAACATGCCTTGGAGCAAATAAGCCCATGCACGCCGCACCGCAACTATTGAGCCTACGTGCTAGAGCTTAGGAGCCGCCACTACTGAAGCCCTTGTGCCCTGGAGCCTGTGCTCCACAACGAGAGAAGATACCACAATCAGACGCTCACACATCACAACTAGAGAGTAGCCCCTGCTCACCGCAACTAGAGGAAAGACCAAGCAGCAACGAAGGCCCAGCACAGCCAAAAATGAATAGATAAGCTGATGAATAAATAAATAAAATTATAAAAAATAACCACTTTAATCACAATGTAGACTGAAGACAATTACGGAAAAGGGCCACTTTGTCTTGGATTCATTTATTAGATTAGCAAAATGCAGAGATCCTGCTATACTGTTGTTTGATTCCTTAATTTTTGCTCAGTTATATCAAAGCCCTTCCAAGTGCTGAGCAATTGATTACCTTAAGCCAGTTCTTGGCCACCAAGCTCCCTTGACCTCATATTCTTACTTATGGAGCATTGATAGCATATAAATAAAAATAAAACTACTGTCTGTGATCTGTGTTTATGATCCTGTTAATATTTCAATCCTTTCCCCAGTGGTTGACTCATAGCACTAATTAAGATTCTACTGGTAAAGTGACAGACTCTGAAGCCAAGCTGAAGGGGATATATTGCTTGCTTCATGGAACTAGGAAATCACAATAGAACTTACTGCCTGCTGGCACAACTGGAACTGGAAGCTCAAATGTGGGCACTGAGGTTATCTTAATTTCTCCACCTCCCTGCTTTCCTGCTTTGTCTGACTTCACTCTGTGGGCTAACTTTCTCCATATGATAAAGCGACATGGACTCTGGCAGAACCAGAACTTTATCTTTCTGGGAATAGTGACTCTTTCTTCCAGCGTCTATGTACTAGTCCCTGAAAAGTACTTGAAGTTTCTCTGAGATATATGCCATCACTGGAACTAGAATTGTGTCTAAAATAATTCAGAACAATAATTGGTTCAGCCTCAGTGATAAGCTCATTGCTACGGCTGTGGGCAGGTTTTAATGATTACAGTCCTACCAAGATTCTATTGAAAGAGGGACAGTTTCTCCAATGAAGTGAAACAGAAGCATCACTTCTCCACTTCTTCACTGCAAACTGCCAACAACAGGGGCACTAGTAGTTGAGTTAATGTTCACCAAGTATAAAGTTAGGAATTCAGAAAGCACTCTTTTCCTGGCAATCAGTCTAAACTTTGCAACAAAAAGATGTAGCTTGAACCAAGCTAGTTTCCTCACCATCCCCTTTCAGTCCTGTAGTCTGCATCCCATTTTCATCTTTCACTTTCCTACAATTGCTTTAGCTCCATTTTTATCCATTATTCAAATTAAATGTATTTTTAAGGAAACAATTCAAGTCTTCATCTAAGTAAAGAAAGTGAAACTGTTGGTCACTCAGTCATGTCAAACTCTTTGCGACTCTGTAGACTCTAGCCCCTCAGGCTCCTCTGACCAGGAAATTCTCTAGGCAAGAATCCTGGAGTGGGTTGCCATTTCCTTCTCCAGTGGATCTTCCCAACCCGGGGACCAAACCTAGGTCTCATACATTGCAGGCAGATTCTTTACTGTCTGAACCACCAGGGAAGCCCTGATCTAAGTAAATCTACATAAATAATAACAGCCACACTTTTATGTTTTTCTTTTATTTCTTCATAGAGTGGTATTAATCATTTGTTTTATATGTCTTTTGTTCTTAACAATATCATAACTTGCTTCCTAAGTATAAATTTTTCTTCCCTTCATATAATAATACAGTGACTCCCAGGCACTGGGAAATGTGTCTCTTAAAAAAATTACTTATTTATTCACTTTTGGTTGTGTTGGGTCTTAGTTGCCATGCGGGCTTTTCTCTAGTTGCAGAGAGCGGGGACTATTCTCTAGCTGCAGTGCACGATGATGTCTCTCTTGTTATGGAGCACAGGCGCTAGGGCATGTGGGCTTTAGTAGGTGTGGCTCCTGGGCTCTAGAGCAGGTTATGGTGAATGGGTGTAGTTGCTCCACGGCATGTGAGATCGTCCTGAATCAGGGATCAAGCCCAAGTCTCCTGCACTGGCATGCAGATTCTTTACCACTGAGCCACCAGGAAAGCCCAGGAATGCGTGTTTTTAAATGTATCACATTCAGTAAAGGAGAGGGGAAAAAAGGAAAGAGAGAGAAGAGACAAAATAACAGGAGAGATGCTGGTTTTGTTTCAAAGATATGAGCAAATGCCATCTCCCAGGAGTTCAGTTCAGCTCAGTAGCTCAGTCGTGTGCAACTCTTTGTGACCCAATGTGACCCAGTGGACTGCAGCACTGCCAGGCCTCCCTGTCCATCACCAACACCCGGGGTTTACTCAAACGCATATGTCCATCGAGTCAGTGATGCCGTCCAAACATCTCATCCTCTTCTCCTTCTCCTCCCACCTTCAATCTTTCCCAGCATCAGGGTCTTTTCAAATGAATCAGTTCTTCACATCAGATAGCCAAAGTATGGAATTTCAGCTTCAGCATAAGTCCTTCCAATGAATATTCAGGACTGATTTCCTTTAGGATTGAGTGGTTGAATCTCCTTGCAGTCCAAGGGGCTCTCAAGAGTCTTCTTTAGCACCACAGTTCAAAACCATCAATTTTTTGGCATTCAGCTTTATTTATGGTCCAACTTTCATATCCGTACATGACTACTGGAAAAATCATAGCTTTGACTAGATGGACCTTTGTTAGCAAAATAATGTCTCTGCTTTTTAATATGCTGTCTAGCTTGGTCATAACCTTTCTTCCAAGGAGTAAGTGTCCTTTAATTTCATGGCTGCAGTCACCATCTTCAGTGATTTTGGAGCCCAAGAAAATAAAGTCTGACACTCTTTCCACTGTGTCCCTATCTATTTCCCATAAAGTGATGGGACCGGATGCCACGATCTTCATTTTCTGAATGTTGAGATTTAAGCCAGCTTTTTCACTCTCCTCTTTCACTTTCATCAAGAGGCTCTCTAGTTCTTCGCTTTCTGCCATAGGGTGATGTCATCTGCATATATGAGGTTATTGAGATATCTCCCAGCAATCTTGATTCCAGCTTGTGCTTCATCCAGCTCAACGTTTCTCATGATGTACTCTGCATATAAGTTAAATAAGCAGAGTGACAATATACAGCCTGATGTACTCCTTTTCCTGTTTGGAACCAGTCTGTTGTTCCATGTCCAGTTCTAACTGTTGCTTCCTGACCTGCATACAGATTTCTCAAGAGACAGCTCAGCTAGTCTGGTATTCCCATCACTTTAAGAATTTTCCATAGTTTGTGGTGATCCACACAGTCAAAGGCTTGGCATAGTCAATAAAGCAGAAATAAATGTTTTTCTGGAACTCTCTTGCTTTTTCAATGATCCAGGAGATGCTGGCAATTTGATCTCTGTTCCTCTGCCTTTTCTAAATCCAGCTTGAACATCTGGAAGTTCACAGTTCACATACTGTTCAAAGCTGGCTTGGAGAATTTTGAGCATTACTTTACTAGTATGTGAGATGAGTGCAATTGTGCAGTAGTTTGAGCATTCTCTGGCATTGCCTTTCTTTGGGATTGGAAGGAAAACTGACCTTTGCCAGTCCCGTGGCCACTGCTGAGTTTTTCAAATTTGCTGGCATATTGAGTGCAGCACTTTCACAGCAACAGCTTTTAGGATTTGAAACAGTTCAACTGGAATTCCATCATCTACACTAGCTTTGTTCATAGTGATGCTTCTTAAGACCCACTTGACTTCACATTCCAGGATGTCTGGTTTTAGGTGAGTGATCATACCATCGTGATTATCTGGGTCATGAAGACCTTTTTTGTGTAGATCTTCTGTGTATTTTTGCCACCTCTTCTTATCTTCTGCTTCTGTTAGGTCCATACCATTTCTGTCCTTTATTATGCCCATCTTTGCATGAAATGTTCCCTTGGTATCTCTAATTTTCTTGAAGAGATCTCTAGTCTTTCCCATTCTATTGTTTTCCTCTATTTCTTTGCATGATCACTGAGGAAGGTTTTCTTGTCTCCCCTTGCTATTCTTTGGAAATCTGCATTCAAATCTCCCAGTAACATTAGCTCAAAGTCAGGTTTGTCTATTCAACATCCAATCTCTGGCCAGAGAAGAGGAGTTATTTGCTAACCATCAATTGCTAGACCAGTCACCAAGGTAAAATAAATTTAAAAGCAGAGCCACTATCCTATTCCTGAACTAAATATACACAAAGAGGTCATATATAAATATAAGTAGAATGGGCTATAATGTAACTAAAGCATGAAATAAGCTAGTTAAATGAAATTAAGTGAGCAATAATTAATGTATGACCCCTGTTCAATCAGAATTAAAAGAGAACATTTTGTAATTCAAATGAATTTTATCTTATTCATAATGATTTTGAATATCTTCAAGAGTTTATCTGATTAATCCTTGTATTGCATTATTAACCTTGGTACAAAATTCCCAAAACAAGCAGTGTTATATTTTTAAGAGATGATACCATTATGTAGTGTGAAGATCATGGTAAATAGGCCCTTACCCCACTGAGGCAATTAGACATAATGAACCATCAGTTTTCAAAAAAGAGCTAAGAGCTTGATTTTCAATGATCATGCCAGAGACATGTATTTCCTTATATCTTAATGACCTAGAGGTTTGGAACACCAAAAGGAACAGTATATAATTTATTGTATGTTCATTCCCCATAATACCTGAACAACAATTTACTGTACCATGTTACCATGTTACAGCTTAAGAATTCTAAAAAGGCAAAGATTTGAAATTAAACTGTAGGTCTTGACTTAAGTGGATTATGTATAGCATTGAGGTAAAACTCTGTTTCTATTTGCTCTTCTCCATTTAAAGCTTGTAGAGCATGCGGGTCATTTATCAGAAACACTTCTCTTTCCTTTTGTCAAAAAACCTCTTGGAAGGAGATGGGTGCTTTTTGCATTTGATTTTCCCCTTCCCTGCTGGCTCAACTGGTAAAGAACTCACCTGCCAATGCAGGAGACATGACAGACAGGTTCAATGCCTGGGTAGGGAAGATTGCCTGGAGAAGGCAATGGCAACCCTCTCCAGCATTCTTGCCTGGGAAAATCCATGGATAGAGAAGCCTGGAAGGTTACAGTCCATGGAGTCACAGAGTTGGACACAACTGAGTGTGTGAGTGCACACACATACGCACACACACGAGCGCACACACACACACACACCTACAACCAAGAATTTTTCTTATTGTGAAATACAATAGAATGAAATATTTTAAATATTGGACAGCAATACCAGTATTATATTTTGATATTATGGCCAATGGCCACACATTCTGCATTAAAGGTTTTATCCTTTAATTTTCTATGTCTCAGTTGTCGAAGTATTTGCTTGTAAATATATATGTATGTAGGTATGTAGGTATATGTAATTCATTTCAGGGAGATACTGAGCAAAAAATAACTGCCTATGTTCATGAAGTTTTAGTAGGTGTTTTAGTATTAGTGAGGAAGCCAACCTGAGGCAACTTTTCCAGCTTGTTATTTTCCACAAACTTCACTGAACAATGGTTAATGGGTTATCACTATTGTTTTCTTTATTGTGAGCTTCCCAGGTGGCACGAGTGGTAAAGAATGTGCCTGCCAATGCAGAAGACTTAAGAGACTCGGGTTCGATCCCTGGGTTGGGAAGATCCCCTGGAGGAGGGCATGGGAACCCACTCCAATATTCTTGCCTGGAGAATCTGCAGGACAGAGGAACCTGGTGGGCTATAGTTCATAGGGTCGCAAAGAGTCAGACACGACTGAAGCGACTCGGCACAAATATGATTATTGTAATGTTTGAAAGTTTGCTTCTTGGTGGGGAAACTCACTATCTAAGCTTCTAAGGGAGCCTTTCCTTACTCCATGCCTTACTTTTTTCGTGAACAGTAAGGCTGAAGGAAATTAGAAATCAGTAGAACAGAAAGAATAATACTAATAAACTAAATCACTAGATTTACTTTTCTTTTTATATGGTAACTGAGAAAAATTTTAGAAATATCTTGGAGAGAATAAAATAATTTTAAGCACTGAAAGTTATCTTTTTCCAGATATCCTTTTAGAATTTAAGAGCATCAGATTTTTTTACATGTAGAATATGTTTAGACACTAACAGATATTGCTTACAGGCAAGGTATATTTACATGGTAATTTATTCCTATATTCTAAGCCACACTTTAAGCATAGTTTCCTAGATATTGTAACTAATAAGAGGATGAAAGCTTTGGAAGATTATAATTTATTGTATATTCATTCACTATAATATCAAATTAATGCTTGTTTATAACAGGGCACACATTTTTCCCAAAAAGCAAGGATTTGAAATTGAATACATAAGCTTAACTCAGAAGATCTATCTTTATTTCATATTTTTGTTCTCATATACTTTTGTAGTCAGTATGTACCTCTGAAATTTGAAATGTTTATCTAAATTAGGCAACTAAGGATGTCATTGTCTTTTCTTGTAAGCTATGCAAAAAGTGAAATAATAGTATATTAGATGATCTAACTTTAAGTAAAGGTTCTGGGAATTTGCTGTGCTATGCTTAATTGCTCAGTCATGTTTGACTTTTTGCAACCCCATGGACTGTATCCCACCAGGTTCCTCTGTCCATGGGGATTTTCTGGGCAAGAAAACTGGAGTGGGTTGCCATACCCTCCTCCAGGGAATCTCCCAACCCAGGGATAGAACCAGAGTCTCCTACATTGCACAGATTCTTTTCCATCTGAGCCACCAGAAAAGCCCTGGGAATTTAATGTTGCATATTAAATGACCAAGCATGCAAGGTTGCTTCAGTCATATCCGACTCTTTGTGACCCCATGGACTGTAGCCTCCAGGCTCCTCTGTCCATGGGATTCTCCAGGCAAGAATATTGGAGTAGATTGCCGTGCCCTCCTGCAGGGCATCTTCCTAACCCAGGGATCAAACCTGTGACTCTTACATCTCTGGCATTGACAGGCATGTTCTTTACCACTAGCACCACCTGGGGAGCCCCATTGAATGACCAAGACACTACATTACATATACCCATCAACTATTCAGTATCGTGGATTAAAACACTGACGTAGTTTATTTTAAATTTTTTTGGAAAACTACAGTTCAGCTCATAATTTTATCCCCCCAAAATAGTATCATTAACTACCCAAGTTTTAGTTTTTTTTTGGGGGGGGGGTCAAATCAAATAAGATAAAAGATATCAAATTAAAGTTTAAATATAAACTGTGAAGGGATTTAAAACTGTAAAATACAGAAATGTTCATTTCACAGAATTTTCAATTAGATTTTATTTTTAAATGTTTCTAATGTATTTGTGTAACTTAACATTTGGGGTATTAAGATGAAAAATATCCACCAATGTCCCTTGTATAATATCAAAAAGAAATAGAAATTCTTTTGCTGAATTTAACTCTTGCATATCTGCAATTGCATTTTTAAGTAATCACTAATTTTAGATATATTTGCATAGATGAATTTTGGACCATAAAGAAGGCTGAGTGTTGAAGAACTGATGCTTTTGGACTGTGGTGTTGGAGAAGACTCTTGAGAGTCCCTTGGACTGAAAGGAGATCAAACCAGTCAATCCTAAAGAAAATCAGTCCTGGGTGTTCATTGGAAGGATTGATGTTGAAGCTGAAACTCTAATACTTTGGCCACCTGAAGCAAAGAGCTGAAACATTAGAAAAGACCCTGATGATGTTGGGAAAGATTGAGGGGAGAAGGAGATGACAGAGGATGAGATGGTTGGATGGCATCACTGACTTGATGTACATGAGTCTGACCAAGTTCTGGGAGTTGGTGATGGACAGGGAAGACTGGCATGCTATAGTCCATTGGACCACAAAGAGTTGGACATGACTGAGTGACTGAACTGGCTGAGTTCATACTTACTGAACCAGATTCTGCCAGAATTTAAAGTTTCTTTCTAGAACTACACAGGACTTCCTTGGAATCCACATGAGTTTTTCTTACCATGAGGATATTATTAAGTAGAGCACTATGACTTTTCAAGCAGTTTTGAAAAGTAAATTCTCAGAGTCAAAAGTAAAGCCCTGTCAAACAACAACTTCAAAAGTTTTAACTCCCAATTAAATAGCTCTGCGTTTTAGCTGAACTACATTGATCAATAAGAACAGTCAGAGCCCTTTTATCAGTGTGTGTGTGTGTGTGTGTGTGTGTGTGTGTGAGTATACTCAGTCACTAAGTCATGTCCAATTCTTTGAGACGCTATGGACTGTAGCCCACCAGCCTCCTCTGTCCTTGAAATTTCCCAGGCAATAATACTGGAATTGAAGGGGACAGTCCCAAGATGGCAGAGGAATAGGAGGGGGAGACCACTTTCTCCCCCACAAATTAATCAAAAGATTATTTGAATGTTGAGCAACTTCCACAAAACAACTTCTGAATGCCGCCAAGACACCAGGCACCCAGAAAGGCAGCCCGTTGTCTTCAAAAGGAGGTAGGACAAAATATGAAAGACGTAAAGGAGAGACAGAAGAGTTAGGAATGGACACCCACCCTGGGGAGGGAGTCGTGAAGGAGAAGTGTCCACGCAGTAGGAAACCCTCTCACAGGCAGGTCTGTGGGGATTTCTGGAATCTCAGTGGGCAACATAACTAGGAGAGGGGAAAAAAAAAACACACACACAGAATACACACCTAGCCACAACTGCCAGCAGAGAAGTAGCCCAGACGCTCGAGTCCAGCACTAGCAAGCGGGGCTGGGCACGGAGGCACAGGCTGCATCATCGGTCCTTAGGCTAAGGACCAGACCTGAATGCCCTGAAGACAATCTGAGGGAGCTAAATTGAGATAGCAGCCAAAACTGAGGGATTACCAGAGAGACAAAAAAAAAAAAGAGAGAGAGCGAGAGAGAACTTTTCTGCGAAAGGCTCTAACGCGCAGCCTGGCACACTCACAGAACAAAGGATTGAGCGAACACCAAAGAAAAGCTGGCCAGCTGCATAAAGCCCACCACCCCACCCCCCACCCCCCAGCCGGAGGCAGAGAGGCAAGTGAGGACAGCCAGAGCCAGAAGACAAGGGGCTGCCCCAATCTCGGCCCCAGAGATGGCATCTTCCACCAAACTGTGAGCAGGTTCCAGTTGCTAACCACCTGGGATCCAGATGGTTGACATCTGCCAGGAGGGTTGCAGCCTGAGATCAGCCCCTCAGAGAGACACACAGCACAGCTGAGACAGTGATCTCATGGTGCACCCAGGAAACCGAGCAGCCAGGACTGGGGAGGTGACTAAGATGCACGGCCCACCTGGGAGGGTGAACTCACCAAGCACCTGGTTGCCTGAGCTACTCGGACCTGGGAAGGGCACAAAATGCAAGCCCAACCAGGTCTGTGCCCTTGCGGAGTACCCGAGAACCTGAGCGGCTTAGACCTAGGAAGTGCATGAAATGCAGAGTCCACTTGGGATAGTGCTCTTGCAGAGCACCCTAGAGCCTGAGCAGGGTAGACCTGGGAAGCACATGCCACCCTGAGCTGTGACAAACCCAGTGTAGTCCATACAATGCAAACACTCCCCCCACACACCTATGATATTTGTTTGCAGTGTCCCTCCCTCCCCACCACACAACTGAACTAGTGGGCCTAAATAAGTGACCACCTTTGTCCCCTTGTGTCAGGGGGGAAATTAGACACTGAAAAGGCTTGCAAACAAAGGAAGCCAAAATAAACATAGAAGAGGGAACCGCTCTGGAAGTGACAGGTGCAACATATTAAAACGCTGTAGTTAACATTGAAAGTGCATTGGAGGGGGCCTATAGATTTTGAGAATAAATACAAGCTGGAGCAAGGAACTATCTGAAACTGAACTGACCCCACACTACCCACAACAGCTCCAGAAAAACTCCTAGATATATTTTTACTATCACCACTTTTTAACTTTTTTAAAATTTAAGTTCTTTATTACTCTTTTAATTTTCATTTTTATAAACAACTATTACCTTGCAAAAAAAGAGCCAATTTTTGAAGCAAATTTCATATATATATATATATACACATATATATATATTAAAATTTTTGTTATTGATTTTGTTTTGTATTTTTTTTACTGTATTTTTGAGAGTAGAACCTTTAGTCTAGATTTTTAATCTTTTCTTTTTGGTTCAGTTCAATTCAGTTCAGTCGCTCAGTCGTGTCCAACTCTTTGCAACCCCATGATTCGCAGCACGCCAGGCCTCCCTGTTCATCACCTTCACCCGGAGTTCAGACTCACGTCCATCGAGTCCGTGATGCCATCCAGCCATCTCATCCTCAGTCGTCCCCTTTTCCTCCTGCCCCCAATCCCTCTCAGCATCAGAGTCTTTTCCAATGAGTCAACTCTTCTCATGAGGTGGCCAAAGGACTGGAGCTTCAGCTTTAGCATCATTCCTTCCAAAGAACACCCAGGACTGCTCTCCTTCAGAATGGACTGGGACTCAAGGGACTCTCAAGAGTCTTCTCCAACACCACAGTTCAAAAGCATCAGTTCTTCAGCACTCAGCCTTCTTCACAGTCCAACTCTCACATTCATACATGACCACAGGAAAAACCATAGCCTTGACTAGACGGACCTTAATCGGCAAAGTAATGTCTCTGCTTTTGAATATACTACCTAGGTTGGTCATAACTTTTCTTCCAAGGAGCAAGCATCTTTTAATTTCATGGCTGCAGTCACCATCTGCAGTGATTCTGGAGCCCCCCAAAAAAGTCTGACACCGTTTCCAGTTTCCCCATCTTTTTCCCATGAAGTGATGGGACCAAATGCCATGATCTTCTTTTTCTGAATGTTGAGCTTTAAGCCAACTTTTTCACTCTCCTCTTTCACTTTCAGCAAAAGGCTTTTTTAGCTCCTCTTCACTTTCTGCCATAAGGGTGGTGTCATCTGCATATCTGAGGTTATTGATATTTCTCCCGGCAATCTTGATTCCAGCTTGTGCTTCTTCCAGTCCAGCGTTTCTCATGATGTACTCTGCATATAAAAGTTAAATAAGCAGGGTGACAACATACAGCCTTGACGTACTCCTTTTCCTATTTGGAACCAGTCTGTTGTTCCATGTCCAGTTCTAACTGTTGTTTCCTGACCTGCATACAGATTTCTCAAGAGGCAGGTTAGGTGGTCTGGTATTCCAATCTCTTTCAGAATTTTCCACAGTTTATTGTGATCCACACAGTCAAAGGCTTTGGTATAGTCAATAAAGCAGAAATAGATGTTTTTCTGGAACTCTCTTGCTTTTTCCATGATCCAGCAGATGTTGGCAATTGGATCTCTGGTTCCTCTGCCTTTTCTAAAACCAGCTTGAACATCAGGGAGTTCATGGTTCACGTATTGCTGAAGCCTGGCTTGGAGAATTTTGAGCATTACTTTACTAGCATGTGAGATAAGTGCAATTGTGCGGTAGTTTGAGCATTCTTTGGCATTGCCTTTCTTTGGGATTGGAATGAAAACTGACCTTTTCCAGTAGTGGCCACTGCTGAGTTTTCCAAACTTGCTGGCATATTGAGTGCAGCACTTTCACAGCATCATCTTTCAGGATTTGAAACAGCTCAACCGGAATTCCATCACCTCCACTAGCTTTGTTCGTAGTGATGCTTTCTAAGGCCCACTTGACTTCACATTCCAGGATGTCTGGCTCTAGATTAGTGATCACATCATCATGATTATCTGGGTCGTGAAGATCTTTTTTGTGCAGTTCTTCTGTGTATTCTTGCCACCTCTTCTTAATATCTTCTGCTTCTGTTAGGTCCATACCATTTCTGTCCTTTATCAAGCCCATCTTTGCAAGAAATATTCCCTTGGTATCTCTAATTTTCTTGAAGAGATCTCTAGTCTTTCCCATTCTGTTGTTTTCCTCTATTTCTTTGCATTGATCCCTGAAGAAGGCTTTCTTATCTCTTCTTGCTATTCTTTGGAACTCTGCATTCAGGTGCTTATATCTTTTCTTTTCTCCTTTGCTTTTTGCCTCTCTTCTTTTCACAGCTATTTGTAAGGCCTCCCCAGACAGCCATTTTGCTTTTTTGCATTTCTTTTCCATGGGGATGGTCTTGATCCCTGTCTCCTGTACAATGTCATGAACCTCATTCCATAGTTCATCAGGCACTCTATCTATCAGATCTAGGCCTTTAAATCTATTTCTCACTCCCACTGCATAATCATAAGGGATTTGATTTAGGTCATACCTGAATGGTCTAGTGGTTTTCCGTACTTTCTTCAATTTAAGTCTGAATTTGGTAATAAGGCATTCATGATCTGAACCACAGTCAGCTCCTGGTCTTGTTTTTGTTGACTGTATAGAGCTTCTCCATCTTTGGCTGCATAGAATATAATCAATCTGATTTCGGTGTTGACCATCTGGTGATGTGCATGTGTAGAGTCTTCTCCTGTGTTATTGGAAGAGGATGTTTGCTATGACCAGTGCATTTTCTTGGCAAAACTCTATTAGTCTTTGCCCTGCTTCATTTTGCATTCCAAGGCCAAATTTGCCTGTTACTCCAGGTGTTTCTTGACTTCCTACTTTTGCATTCCAATCCCCTATAATGAAAAGGACATCTTTTTTGGGTGTTAGTTCTAAAAGCCCTTGTAGGTCTTCACAGAACCATTCAATTTCAGCTTCTTCAGCATTACTGGTTGGGGCATAGACTTGGATAACTGTGATATTGAATGGTTTGCCTTGGAGACGAACAGAGATCATTCTGTCGGAGCATCCTGAGGAGCAGTGGCTGCGCAGGCACAGGAGGGCCTAGAGGAGCTATCCCACGTTGAAGGTCAGGAACGGTGGTGGTAAGGAGATACCCCTCGTCCAAGGTAAGGAGCAGCGACTGTGCTTTGCTGGAGAAGCCATGAGGAGATACCCCATGCCCAAGGTGAGAGAGGCCCAAGTAGGATGGTAGGTGTTGCAAGAGGGCATCAGAGGGCAGACACACTGAAACCATACTCACAGAAGGCTGGTCAATCTAATCGCACTGGGACCACAGCCTTGTCTAACTCAATGAAACCAAGCCATGCCTGTGGGGCAACCCAAGACAGGCGGGTCATGGTGGAGAGGTCTGACAGAGCGTGGTCCACTGGAGAAGGGAATGGCAAGCCACTTCGGTATTCTTGCCTTGAGAACCCCATGAACAGTATGAAAAGGCAAAATGATAGGATACTGAAAGAGGAACTCCCCAGGTCAGTAGGTGCCCAATATGCTACTGGAGATCAGTGGAGAAATAACTCCAGAAAGAATGAAGGGATAGAGCCAAAGTAAAAACAATTTCTTTTTGGTACTTGTTATCAATTTTGTACCTTTAAGAATCTAATCTTCAGTATCCATTTTCACTTAGGGATGTGATTACTGTCTTGATTGCTCTCTTCCCTTTTGACAC
This sequence comes from Budorcas taxicolor, assembly GCF_023091745.1. Taxonomy (NCBI): domain Eukaryota; kingdom Metazoa; phylum Chordata; class Mammalia; order Artiodactyla; family Bovidae; genus Budorcas; species Budorcas taxicolor. The sequence continues at coordinate 16,130,665 of NC_068918.1, read as the reverse complement.
TCCCTTTTCTCCCCCAGGTCACCTCTATCTCATTCCTCACCTTCTCTTCTCTGCTTAACTCTGTGAATCTCTCTGGGTGTTCTGGGCTGTAAAGAATACTTAGGGAAATGATTACTGGCTAGATTGTTCTCTCCCCTTTTGACTCCCCCTCTTTGGGTCACCTCTATCTCCTTCTTCCCTCTTCTCTACTCTATGTAAAGTGAAGTCGCTCAGTCGTGTCCAACTCTGCGACCCGTGGACTGTAGCCCACCAAGCTCGTCCATCCAGGGATTCTCCAGGCAAGAATACTGAAGTGGGTTGCCATTTCCTTCTCCAGGGGATCTTCCTGACCCAGGGATCTAACCCAGGTCTCCCACATTGCAGACAGATGCTTTAACCTCTGCACCACCAGGGAAGCCCCTCTACTCTATGTAACTCTATGAATCTCTCTGGGTGTTCCTCATTGTGGAGAATTGTTTCACCATTAACCTAGATGTTTTATCATCTGTGCTGTATGGATGGAGAAGTCTTGAGTCTACTGTAAGAGAAGGACTGAAAGCCAGAAGCATAAGGCTTAACTCCAGAACTTGAGAACATCAGAGAACTCCTGATCCCAGGGAACATTAATAGGAAAAAGCTCACCTGAAAGTCTCCATACCCACACTAAAACCAAGCTCCATCCAGGAGGCAACAATTTTCCAGTGCAAGATATATCACACTAATTCTCCAGCAAAGCAGGAACACACCCTTGAGCATTAAAAGACAGGCTGCCCAAAGCCATGCCAAACCCATAGACACCTCAAAACTTACTACTGGACACTTCATTGCACTCCAGAGAGAAGAGATCCAGCTCCACCCATCATAACATAGACCCCAAACTCCGCCAACCAGGAAAACTTGATGAGCCACTAGGATTGAGAAGATGCAAGAAATGTTTAACAAGGACCTAGAAGAAATAAAGAAGAGTCGTCAATAATGTATAATGCAATAACTGGGATCAAAAGCACTCTGGAGGGAATCAACAGTATAATAACTGAGGTAGAAAAGAGGATAAGTGAGGTGGAAGATAGAATGGTGAAAATAAATGAAGCAGAGCAGAAAAAAGAAAAAAGAATGAAAGGAAATGAGGACAATCTCAGAGACCTCTGGGACAATGTTAAAAACCCCAACATTCTAATCCTCAGTGTCCCAGAAGAATAAGACAAAAAGAAAGGGCATGAGAAAATACTTGAGGAGATAATAGTTGAAAAATTCCCTAAAATGGGGAAGGAAATAGCCACCCAAGTCCAAAAAACCCAGAGAATTCCAAACAGGATAAACCCAAGACAAAACACCCCAAGACACATATTAATCAAACTAACAAAGATCAAACACAAAGAACAAATATTAAAAGCAGCAAGGGAAAAGCAACAACTAACACACAAGGGGATCCCTATAAGGATAAGGATAACAGCTGATCTCTCAATAGAAACTCTTCAGGCCAGAAGGGAATGGCAAGGCATACTTAAAGTGATGAAAGAGAAAAACCTAAAACCCAATTACTATACCCAGCAAGGATCTCATTCAGATATGAAGGAGAAATCAAAAGCTTTATAGATAAGCAAAAGCTGAGAGAATTCAGTACCACCAAACCAGCTCTTCAACAAATGCTAAAGGATCATCTCTAGACAGGAAACACAAAAAAGGTTTATAAAATCGAACCCAAAACAACAAAGAAAATGGCAATGGGACCATACTTATCAATGATTATGTTAAATGTAAATGGGTTCAATGCCCCAACCAAAATACAAAGACTGGCTGAATGGATACCAAAACAAGACCCCTCTATATGCTGTCTACAAGAGACCAGGCTCAAACCAAGGAACACATGCAGACTGAAGATGCAGGGTTAGAAAAGGATATTTCATGCAAATGCAGACCAAAAGGAAAAAAAAAAAAAAAAAACAGGAGTAGCAATGCTCACATCAGATAAAACAGACTTTCAAATAAAGACTGTGAAAAGAAACAATGAAGGACACTACATAATGATCAAAGGATCAATCCAAGAAGAAAATAGAACAATTATAAATATATATGTGCCCAACATAGAAGCACCTCAGTATATAAGGCAAATGCTTAACATGTATGAAAGGGGAAATTAACAGTAACACAATAACAGTGGGAGACTTTAATACCCCACTCACACCTTTGGATAGATCAACAAAACAGAAAATTAGCAAGGAAAGACAAGCTTTAAGTGATACAATGGACCTGTTAGACCTATTTGATCTCTATAGGACATTCACCCCAAAACAATGAATTTCACCTTTTTTTCAAGTGCACACAGAACATTCTCCAGGATAGATCACATCCTGGGCCATAAGTTTAGCCTTGGTAAATTCAAAGAAATTAAAATCCTTTCAAGAATTTTTTTCTGATCACAATGCAGTAAGATTAGATGTCAACTATAGGGGGGGGAAAAGCTATTAAAATACAAAAATATGGAAGCTGAACAACACACTTCTGAAAAACCAACAGATCATGAAAGAAATCAAAAAGGAAATCAAAATATGCATAGAAACAAATGAAAATGAAAAACAGACTACCCAAAACCTATGGGATTCAGTAAAAGCAGTGCTAAGAGAAAGGTTCATAGTAATACAAGCTTACCTCAAGAAACAAGAGAGAAATCAAATAAATTACCTAACTTTACAACTAAAGAATGGAGAAGGCAATGGCACCCCACTCCAGTACTCTTGCCTGAAAACCCCATGGACAGAGGAGCCTGGTGGGCTGCAGTCCATGGGGTCGCTAAGAGTCAGACACGACTGAGTGACTCCACGTTCACTTTTCACTTTCATGCACTGGAGAAGGAAATGGCAACCCACTCCAGTGTTCTTGCCTGGAGAATCCCAGGGGCAGGGGAGCCTGCTGGGCTGCCGTCTATGGGGTAACACAGAGTCGGACATGACTGAAGCAACTTAGCAGCAGCAGCAACCCTAAAGAAACTAGAAAGAGAAGAAACGAAGAACCCCAAAGGAGGTAGAAGACAAGAAATAATAAAAATCAGAGTAGAAATAAATGAAAAAGAAACAAATGAGACTATAGCAAAAATCAACAGAACTAAAAGCTGGTTTTCTGAGAAGATAAATAGACAACCCATTAGCCAGACTCATCAAGGAAAAAAGGGAGAAGAATCAAATCAACAAAATTAGAAATGAAAATGGAGAAATCACAACAGATAACGCAGAAACACAAAGGATTATAAAAGACTACTAGATGGGGAAACAGTGGAAACAGTGTCAGACTTTATTTTGGGGGGCTCCAAAATCACTGCAGATGGTGACTGCAGCCATGAAATTAAAAGACACTTACTCCTTGGAAGAGAAGTTATGACCAACCTAGATAGCATATTCAAAAGCAGAGACATTACTTTGCTGACTAAGGCCATCTAGTCAAGGCTATGGTTTTTCCTGTGGTCATGTATGCATGTGAGAGTTGTACTGTGAAGAAGGCTGAGCACCGAAGAATTCATGCTTTTGAACTGTGGTGTTGGAGAAGACTCTTTAGAGTCCCTTGGACTGCAAGGAGATCCAACCAGTCCATTCTGAAGGAGATCAGCCCTGGGATTTCTTTGGAAGGAATGATGCTAAAGCTGAAACTCCAGTACTTTGGCCACTTCATGTGAAGAGTTGACTTATTGGAAAAGACTCTGATGCTGGGAGGGATTGGGGGCAGGAGGAGAAGGGGACGACAGAGGATGAGATGGCTGGATGACATCACTGACTAGATGGACATGAGTCTGACTGAACTCCGGGAGTTGGTGATGGACAGGGAGGCCTGGCGTGCTGCAATTCATGGGGTCTCAAAGAGTCGGATATGACTGAGCGACTGAACTGAACTGAACTGATCAGCAACTATATGCCAATAAAACAGACAACTTGGAAGAAATGGATAAATTCTTAGAAAACTATAACCTTCCAAAATTGAACCAAGAGGAAATAGAAAATCTTAATAGATCCATCACAAGCATGGAAATCGAAACTGTAATAAAAAATCTGCCAACAAACAAAAGCCCAGGACCATAAGTCTTCACAGCTAAATTCTACCAAAAATTTAGAGAAGAGCTAACATCTATCCTACTCAAACTCTTCCAGAAAATTACAGAGGAAGGTAAACTGCAAAACTCATTCTATGAGGCCACCATCATGCTAATACTAAAACCAGACAAAGATGCCACAAAAAAGAAAACTACAGGCCAATATCACTGATGAACATAGATGCAAAAATCTTCAACAAAATTCTAGCAAACAGAATGCAGCAACATATTAAAAACATCATGCATCATGACCAAGTGGGTTTTATCCCAGGGATGCAAGGATTCTTCAATATTCACAAATCAACCAATGTGATGCACCACACTAACAAACTGAAAGATAAAAACCATATGATTATCTTAATAGATGCAGAGAAAGCCTTTGACAAAATTCGACATCCACTTATGATTAAAAAAAAAAAAAAAACTCTCCAGAAAACAGGCATAGAAGGAACATACCTCAACATAATAAAAGCCATATATGATACACCCACAGTAAACATTATTCTCAATGATGAAAAAATGAAAGCATTTCCCCTAAAGTCAGAAACAAGATAAGGGTGTACACTCTCATTACTACTATCCAACATAGTTTTGGAAGTTTTAGCCACAGCAATCAGAGAAGAAAAATAAATAAAAGTAATCCAGACTGGAAAAGAAGAAGTAAAACTCACTGTTCACAGATGACATGATCCCCTACATAGAAAACCCTAAATACTCCACCAGAAAATTACTAGAGCTAATCAATGAATATAGTAAAGTGTCAGGATATAAAAGTAATACACAGAAATCCCTTGCATCCCTCTACACTAACAATGAGAAAACAGAAAGAGAAATTAAGGGGAAAATCCCATTCATCATTGCAATGAAAAGAATAAAGTACTTAGGAATAAATTTACTCAAAGAAACAAAGAACCTGTATAAATAAAATTATAAAACACTGATGAACAAAATCAAAGATGACACAAATAGATGGAGAAATATACCATGTTCATGGGTCAGAAGAATCAATATAGTGAAAATTAGTATAATATCCAAAGCAATCTATAGATTCAATGCAATCCATATCAAGCTGCTGCTGCTACTGCTGCTAAGTCTCTTCAGTCATGTCCGACTCTGTGCGACCCCAGAGACAGCAGCCCATCAGGCTCCCCCGTCCCTGGGATTCTCCAGGCAAGAACACCTAGAGTGGGTTGCCATTTCCTTCTCCAATGCATGAAAGTGAAAAGTGACAATGAAGTCGCTTAGTCGTGTCTGACTCCTAGTGACCCCATGAACTGCAGCCTACCAGGATCCTCCATCCATGGGATTTCCAGGCAAAAGTACTGGAGTGAAGCTACCAATGGTATTTTCACAGAACTAGAGCAAATAATTTTACAATTTGTATGGAAATGCAAAAAACCTCGAATAGCCAAAGCAATCTTGATAAAGAAAAATGGAACTGGAGGAATCAACCTACCAGACTTCAGACTATATTACAAAGCAACAGTCATCAAGACAGTATGGTTCTGACACAAAGACAGAAATACAAATCAATGGAACAAAACAGAAAGCCCCGAGATGAATCCATGCACCTATGGACACCTTATCTTTGACAAAGGAGGCAAAGATACATAATGGAGAAAAGACAATCTCTTTAACAAGTGGTGCTGAGAAAACTGGTCAACCACCTGTAAAAGAATGAAACTAGAACACTTTCTAACACTGTACACAAAAATAAACTCAAAATGGAATAGAGATTTAAATGGAAGACCAGAAACTGTAAAACTCCTAGAGGAAAATATAGAACACTCTCTGAAATAAAGCACAGCAAGATCCTCTATTACCCACCTCCTGGAACAACAGAAATAAAAGCAAAAATAAACAAATGGGACCTAATTAAACTTAAAAGTTTTGAACAATGAAGGAAACTATAAGCAAAAAGACAGCCTTCAGAATGGGGAAAAAAAAATAGCAAACGAAGCAACTGACAAAGAATTTATTTGAAAAATATACAAGCAGCTCATGCAGCTCAATACCAGAAAAATTAATGACCCAACCAAAAATGGACCAAAGAACTAAGCAGACATTTCTCCAGCGACATACAGATGGCTAACAAAAACATAAAAAGATGCTCAACATCATTCATTATCAGAGAAATAAAAATCAAAACCATCTTAAGCTGCTCAGAATGGCTGCTATCAAAATGTCTACAGATGCTGGAGGGGGTGTGGAGAAAAGGGTCTCTTTTATGCTGTTGGTGGGAATGCAATCTAGTACAGTCACTATGGAGAACACTGTGGAGGTTTCTTAAAAAACTGAAAATAGAACTCCCATATGACCCAGCAATCCCACTGCTGGGCATACACATTGAGTAATCTAGAATTTAAAGAGACATGTGTACCCCAGTGTTCATCACAGTACTGTTTACAATAGCTAGGACATGGAACCAATCTAGAAGTCCATTGGTGGGCGAATGGATAAGAAAGTTGTGATACATATATATAATGGAATATTACTCAACTATTAAAGAATGCATTTGAGTCAGTTCTAATGAGGTGGATGAAACTGGAACCTATTACACAGAGTGAAGTAAGTTAGAAAGAAAAACACCAATACAGTATATTAATGCATATATATGGAGTTTAAAAAGATGGTAAAAATGACCCTATATGTGAGATAGCAAAAGAGACACACAGATATGAAGAACAGACTTTTGGACTCTGTAGGAGAAGGTGAGAGTGGAATGATTTGAGAGAACAGCATTGAAACATGTATATTACCATATGTGAAATAGATGACCAATCCAAGTTCAATGCATGAAACAGGGCACCGAAAGCTGGTGCATTGGGACAACTCAGAGGAATGGGATGGGAAGGGATGTGGGAGGGAGGTTTGGGATGGGGGGACACATGTATACCTGTGGCTAATTCATGTCAATGTATGGCAAAGACCACTACAATATTGTAAAGTAATTAGCCTCCAATTAAAATTAATTAATTAATTTAAAAACTAATACTGGAGTCAGTAGCCATTTTCTCCTCCAGGGTATCTTCCCCTCCCAGGGATCAAACCTGTGTCTCCTGCAGGTCCTGCACTGGCAGCCGGATTCTTTGCCACTGAGTATCTACAAATTACTGAGACTTCAAGGGCTAAAGTAAATGTCAAAGTAGTAAGGTCCTATTACTATTCACTCTAATGCTCTGTTTGCAAATTAGAAAAAAGTCCCAGTGAATTGGTATCAGATCCAAGCTAGAATCCAGTTGACTTCACTCTCTAACCTTGTCCTGCGTACTTCACATCAAGCTGTTGGAGGATGGCATCCCAGAAACACACACTGTTGCCAGAGATTCTTCTGCTCTGCCAGTTTGTTTGATTCTTTAGTCCATTAACATAACAACTTTGTCAGTTATTGTGTTTTCTTAAATTATCCTTAAAAATTCGGTAAATCATCCAAAAATTATTCTGCCACCACATATAAAGAAAAAGAAACAAAACACAAAGTTCCTGGTAGAAGATTTACAATTTCCAAAAAGAATTAATTTGCACTGGAGAAGCAATTTGAACAAAGGGAGGGTGTGAAACCAGATCTAGTTAAGTGAGTTCCATGTTGGTTAGGAATTTTCTTAGTCTTTGATCATCAAAAGAGACTTTTTGAAAGATAATGACCATAATAGCAGTAATGTTAGACAGTGTTTTTATTTATATGGTGTCATTTCATCTTCAGACAATCTAATAGGCAAGTGGTATTATTAACTCTAATAGGCAAGTAGTAGTAGTTAGATATACAAAAATGGAGGTTTAAATCTAGTAACTTGCTCCTTATAACAGAACTAGGTTTTCTCAATGCTTGAATTTGAACATAGGTGTTCCAACTTCAAATCAAAATTCTAGCCTTCTTATTTCTTCTCAAATGTCCGTAAAAGGTTTTGCACAAAATGTACCTGAATTCATTCTTAATACAGTGAACAAAATTTTCCCTATTGTTTGCAGCTATGAAATACTTTTACATTCATTACCTCATTTGATATTGAACAGACCCATGAATTAGACAGAACAATTATTATTATGATTTCCATTTCAGTAATGAGGAAACCTAGGATCAGAAAGTTAAATGATTTAATGAAGGTCACATAGTAGCTATGTGACAGAAGCATGCTTGAGCCTTTATTTCTCACTCCAAATTCAGAGGCTGAGTTTGCAGAGAAAGACAAGTTGCCGACCAGTGAGAGTCCATATGCCTCCAAGAATTTATCCGATTCTTAGTTTTCAATTATTAGTTGAACTTATTGCCTTGTAATACCAGATTTAATTTCTCTGTTAGTAAATCTACCAAGGAATTCTTTTAAACAAGCTATTTGTTGTTGTTCAGTGGCCAAGTTGTGTCCAACTCTTTGCAACCCAATGGACTGCAGCATGCCAGGCTTCCCTGTCTCTCACTATCTCCCGGAATTTGTCCATGTTTATGCTCATTGAATCAGTGATGCCTTCCAACCGTCTCATCCCTCGTTGCCCTCTTCTCCAGGCTATGCCTGTCATTTAAAATGCATCCTCAGAGATGCTCAAGATTCACTGTTGTTTTTTTTTTTTAATCCAGGTCTTAGATAATGTCCAGACAATCATGCCAATAGTTGAATATTTGTCCCACAATGACTTAAGCCCAACTATGAAGCAGACAGACTAACCCAACAACATCTGCTTCATCAGCACTTTTAAACTCCTTCCTTATAGATGTTATTCTGAGGACTAAAATCTGCTTTTCCCTTTGAGCCTTTATGCTATGTAATAGAGATGGCTGGAAGCCATTAAAACAAAACAATCTGTGTATCCTCAAGGCAGAATAAAAATTCAAGTTCATTTTAAGCATGACACTGCTATGATGCTGATGTTGTGCTTGTTTTGATTAATTTCCATGTGTATGTTCATTTTATACAACATGCTATGTGATGGTAGCTTTCCATTTAGCAGGTTAATTTCTGCTCTAATTCAATAGGGATGAAAAATATTAGAATATATCCTTTTTGTGATACATTTCTTTTTCAAAAGACCCTGATTCAAGAAAAGTGTCATTTTGACATATAGGATGAATATTCTAGTTCAACAATTGAATTATTTCTGCTCAAACTGAGTCTTTCAAATAAAGTTAGATTTGCAGTGGGAATAATTTTATTGAAAACAATTAATATTAAGGCTTGATTTTTTTTTTTACGAATACTTTTATGTAAAGAGAAAAGTAGTATGATTTGGAGGTTTCTTTAAAAACAACATGGAGAATCCAACAGTGAGACAGAATGTAATACCTTGGATTCAAGATTTCCATGTTGAAGCAAAGTTGACAGCAGGGGGTGGGGATCTGGGACAGGGCGATTGACTGGAAAGAAAGTTGTTATTACTGTACGTTGTTGTTAAACTGTACGTCCCTGCTAGTTCCAGTCCCCTAAGGAACTTTCAGAAAATTCTTTTCTAGTGCTGATACAAGTGCCAAACTACAGTTTTCACATTATAAATTACCCTTGTTTTGTAACAGCTTAAATTATTTTTATTAGCTAGTCACCTGGGATGTGAGTAAGAGTCGAGTTAAAACCTTCAGATAAGCAGAGCAGCTGTTGCAGTCAGCTTTTTCTATGTCCTTTTTACCACACACTTTGCCTCATAATTTTCCCCATCTAATTTCTCTCTCTCTCAATAATTCTCTCATCTCCCCCTTTTCTCCATAAAGAAATAAAAACAAATGGGCAGAACACATGAGTTTTAAGAGATACTTTGCAAGCCCAGATAGATACATTTGTCAAAATAACAAGATTCTGCTTTTGACAGGTGCTAGTAGGAGTTGGTATATTAACCTCAAAGATTCAGCAATGAAATAAAAAACTATCTAGTGCCATGACACAAGGAGAATAATAATTTGTTCACAAAAGTATCTGAAAAGATTGTGTTCCATATAAGAAAGTTCAACAGTTAAAAATAGAATTTTATTGGAGATCTTTCATTCTCTAAGTAATATTTGCTAATTATAAAAAGTTGGGAAAATGTATAAAAATTCAGGAAAGAAAAAAATGAAATAGTATACCCTACAGAGGTAACTGTAGCTTGGGTGTTTTATTTTCAGTGCCTTTGGAATGAATAGTGTATGTATCCTCTCTTTCCATACATATATACTTATCGTGCATATTATATTATTTTTATTATTATCACATGATTATAATTTTCATGTTACATAATCATTCTTCTGGCCCACATAATATTCATGGAATGGATTTCTATTTGCTGAATGGAATTATTCAGTATTTTCTATCATTGAACCATTAAATAGTTTATATCTACATATTTTGTGCTTAATATTAAAAGTCTAGTTTTGTGCATAATATTTTAATTTGGCATTCCAAATTATTTCCTTGGTTACATTCTTAGAAGTGGAATTGATTGGTTACAGAGATTATATATTTTTTAACATGAAGAGAGTGTGGTTTTAGAGAAAATATACATCATAGCTAGGAAGCAGAGCACACCAATAGAATTTTGATATTCTATTACTTTTACCACTTAGTGTGTGAGACAATTAGCTTTCACAAGGGGAAACATCACATAGCAGATTGTTACAAACACTCACAAAATATTTAAATAGAAGCAATCTATTTACGAATACAAACACACCCAAGAGGAACTTAAGAACTAAAATGGCTAAATATCTATAAGCTATATATATTTAAAAAAAGGATTTAACTGTTTTTATTTTGAACATTGTGTGGGAAGGATAATAAGGATGGCATACAACTTTGCTTCATATTGCTTAAAAAGATCACACCAGAACCAAGTAAAATTGTAAGGAAACAGCTTCTGGTTCTTTCTGTGGAGATGTTTATATAAACTGGAGTGAGCTGCCTTTGCAGACCTCAAGTCTTCCAAACACGTTTAATCCGTGCTTTATTGTAAGGGGTTTATGTCCTGTGTGAGATGATGAACTAAATGCTTCTTTCCCCAGATAAAATTTGGCAGCTCTATGACTTTAAAATACATGTTAAATATTCATGAATCAGTTCAGTTCAGTGGCTCAGTCTGACTCTGCAACCCCATGGACAGTGGCACGCGAGGCTTCCCTGTCCTACACCAACTCCTGGAGCTTTCTCAAACTTGTCCATAAAGCCGGTGATGCCATCCAACCATCTCATTCTCTGTCATGCCCTTCTTCTCCTGCCTTCAATCTTTCCCAGCATCAGGGTCTCCTCCAATGAGTCCATTCTTTGCATCAGGTGACCAAAGTATTGGAGTTTCAGCTTCAGCATCAGTCCTTCCAGTGAATATTCAAGACTGATTTACTTTGGGATTGACTGGCTGGATCTCCTTGCAGTCCAACGGACTCTCAAGAGTCTTCAACACCATGGTTCAAAAGCATCAATTCTTCAGCATTCAGCTTTCTTTATGGTCCAACTCTCACACCAATACATGACTACTGGAAAAGCCATAGCTTCAACTAGACAGACTTTTGTCGGCAAAGTTATGTCTCTGTTTTTCATATGCTGTCTAGGTTTGCCATAGCTTTTCTTCCAAGGAGCAAGTGTCTTTTAATTTCATGGCTGCAGTCATCATCTGCAGTGATTTGGGAGCCTAAGAAAAGAAAGTGTGTCACTATTTCCATTATGTCCCCATCTATTTGCCATGAAGTAGTGGGACTGGGCGCCATGATCTTAGTTTTATGAATGCTGAGTTTTAAGCCAGCTTTTTCACTCTCCTCTTTCACTTTCATCAAGAGGCTTTTCAGTTCTTCTTCACTTTCTGCCATAAGGGTGGTGTCATCTGCATATCTGATATTATTACTATTTCTCCCTGTAATCTTGATCTCAGTTTGTGCTTCTTCCAGTCCGGCATTTCAAATGATGTACTCTGCATATAAGTTAAATAAGCAGGGTGACAATATATAACCTTGACATACTCCTTTCCCAATTTGGAGCCAGTCCGTTGTTCCATGTCCGGTTAGTATTCATGAATTCATATTCATTCATATTCATGAGTATCTGTTTTTAAACTATTTGCTTAGAACTTTTTCAATTTATCAATTTTTAATAGTAAGTTTAAGGACTAGATATCATGAGTAAATCCATATGTTTAAGAATTCTACATTTTAACTATAGGTGATTTTGCCAACACTCTTGCCTCTGTCTCTGTTCTACTCAAATTCATGAACAAAATATAAAGAAATGGCCAAGGTTAGGATTTCTCAGCAAGCCACACTCTAGAAATAAAAATGAAACATTTTACTTTTTACTCCTTTTTACTGAATGACTATTATTTAATAAAGATGATTTCAATAACATTTTGAAGTTTCACAGCAGATAAAAATGGGAGGGAATTTATAAGTGAGGAAAAGATAAGGAACATAATTACATGATACCACAAAATTCCTACATGTAACATATATTCATGACCTTTAAAAGTATTTGTAGACCGTATTTGGTGTAGAATGTATTTGGTGGTACAGATTTCTGTAGTCCTAAAGACCTATCTTCTAGTTGGAATTGTAAGGTGCAATTATTATCAACCCCACTCGCTGGGGCAAGTCAACAAATGAGGGCTAGCCAAACATTTTCTTCTTGCATTTCTAAAATAGTTTGAGGAAGCCCCTTGAGATCCAATATCTGATTCTTCAGACTATCTTGGGAGAAGAAAAAAGGAAGTTAGAACAAAGTCATGCATATTCTGATACAAAAATAAATAAACATGGTTTTAAAAGTGAAAAAAAAAAAAAGATGATGGACAAGGACAAACATGCCCTTAGAACTATAATGTGTTTGGTCTTAAAAACTTTAAGGCAACAAGGGATTTTATATCAAGATGCGACAAATTCCTCACAGATGGGAAAAGATATAAAATGTTCTTTGTAAGCAGTCATTTTAACCAGAAAGGATTTTCTCATACAGTGGCAATACACACTGTGTGGCAAATGACAAAATAAATAGATAGCTACTCAAGAATATTCCTCTGCATTCATCTAGAGGCCAAAGCCACCAGCATAATCTCTACCCAAATGAAACAAAATCTCTTAGTTTCAGAATAGCCACATGGATAGATTTGATCCATCTGCTCATGGGAAGAATCTTTTTCATTCTGTTGGTGTACTCTGGGGATATGGAACATGGGAACTCACCTAAGCAAACCTGTCCACCCAAACAAGTTTATTCTTCAACTACTACTGCCTCAGTGCTAAAGTTTACTTTACCGTACACTTCTGCCCAGAACCTCCACAGTTTTCTTATTCATCTTATCTGCCATGGCTAACTGGCTAGCTGGCATCAGCTCTGCTAAGGGTTTTCATCTGTTTCCTTGCTTACATGCAGTTATACTAGGACACTTTATTTTATCTCTTTGCTCATCACCAGGTCACTCGGTGTCACAGGAGGACAAAGGAGATAATGTAGAATTAGGGATAAATAAATGGAAAAAAAGATTTTGTTTCTCAAAGTGTTTGAGAGCAACAAGCTCTGAGAAGGGAATAAATTACCCATGTTTGGGGATTGTTAACTCCCTAAGGTCATTAGGTACCATTTAGTGCAGTTTCCCAAGCACTAGTTCAGAGACCAACTTCAGTCAATGACTCCATTGTTATTCTTCCACAAAAAAGCATATTAAAGTTTATTATTGAGTAATTATAAAAATGATTGCTTTTCATCCCTGATAGCAATTATGGTTGCATTTCATGTATCCTCATTTTGTGCAGATGGGATACCACACACAAGAGCTGTGATCACATTTCTGTTTGTCTTGAGTCCTCAATCCCCATCCTCAGAGAAGAGGCATCATTGCTGGAGAGAGTTCGAAGGTCAGGAAGGGAATGTAGGATGACAATAGGACTCTAACTCTGGGAGAGAATGAGAGCTGGAAGAGTAACAGCAAGGTAGGAATTGGAGTAGGAAAAAGAATCCATGTCAGAACTCTTAATTATTGCAGAGGAGAAAAAATAGTGTGATTTGGAAGACAATTTTTATGAAAATTTAAGATTTAATCTTAGAAATCTAAAAAAATTCATTATTCTGTAAAAAATATTACATGAACACAATGTCAATTAAATTTCTCTGTTTCTAACAAGTGTGAGTAGTATTTTGAAAACAGCAGCAGTACTTCAGTATGTCTCTTCATAATGAAAGAACTCAGTGGATTGGAAGAATTAAGTTACTTTAATAATAAAACACATGCATTTGCTTCTTCCTGGCAAGAACCAGTTACATTTTAAACATTTCAAAAAATCATCTATGTACATGTATATTGAGATCAAAACTACATTCCAACCTGCTTGAAATCAGATTCCACTTTGTTATTAATCTCCCCTTTCACTTTTCTACACAAAGCTCTCTGCTTTGCCAGCTGTATACCATATTGAGTCAACTTGTACTGAGACACTCAGGTTCTCTGTGAGTCTGCTCCAAAAATCCCATAGACATTTTGACTCAGATTATATCCATTTATAGAACTTACATACGAATGTCTCTCTGCAAAATGCTGTGTCTAATCCTGTCAGTGTGCTTTTTTGGAGATGACCCCTGAAAATCACCTCTATTAGCTTTGTCTTAGGAGAAATCTTAGCTTCTAGGACTTTCACTTTCTAGGAGAAATAGACTGCCCCCTTTTATTAGGTAAAAGTCATCCTGTATGTCAACAGTTTAAACTATTCCTGTGCCTAATAGTTAATACCTTTTCCAAATCCTGCATATATATGAGGGCCTTTTGACTCATTGACCTTCCACAGGAATGTCATCTAACCGCTATCATAGCACTTATTACACTGTATTCTAAAGTTATCTGGTGCCTTTGGCCTAGATTAACTCTAATCAACCTGAGAGCAGGTACCATGTTTTGTCTTTGTATCCACAGTACTTGACATTTGATAGTTATATGAATATGATGTTCATTGAATGAATACATGAACATTGACTATGTATGCCTTGAAAACATACCTTTGTTTTAGATTCCATTCAGGGATTACCAAAGGAGATAAGAATGCAATTTAACAGCAAATCAAAAACTAGAATGAAACCATAGATTGTTTTTCAGTCAAACATAAACCTCTGCTGTCCATCTAGATGCTGGAAAATTGAAAGCAAAAATTATAATATTTAGTGTTATAAAAACAATACAATTCTCTAGGATTTTACCTTTGTGTACCAACCACGTCAGGCATTTTAGGTGTTTGAAATTTTACAACATGATAAAATTTCCAATAATAAGCAGAATCAAATTTTTTTTAATTAAAGAAGAATTAGAGATTTCATGAGATAGTTAAAGCTTGAATACATTTTAAAATCATTGTTTTATATAGTTACACTCACTTTATACAGTAAAATACTCCATCCCATTCTAAATTGAAATACACTGGAAACACATTAGCTCTAATTATAACTGTCATTCTTCCAAGACTATATATTACATTTTTCAAACCTAGACTCAAAATGGAGAAAGGATTGATAACCTGAGATTTCCTAGCTGTCACCTTAGTATACTCTATCTGTTATTATACAAGTGAGGACAGCAATTCAACTTTGGCCTTGACTACTGTCTCAGAGAAAATAACACAATATGTATTCACAAAATTGAGGCCAATTTGGTCTTCCTCAAGCTCTAATAAAGTCTCTTTAATAAAATGAAAGGAATGAATTCTGGGCTACTCAATGAATATTTTGATTTTTAAAATATGATCCTAAGAGCTCATGCATCCTTTCTTGGCATGAATTCTGAAGTACTAAATCAACTACTTATTATTGGATGCGTGATTCAAGAAGTAGCATAAAATATCTGCATATTAAATATATATTAAACTAGTAATCAATCAAATCCTTATAAGCATCAAACTTCTCTCCCAAATAACAAACATACACACATAAGAATATTGCTGAAATTTTCACCTATAGTTTATTGCTAACTTTTACTTCTTACTTCCTATAGATAAATAAGAACTAACGGGCTTTTTCTTTTTAAAATTCCATTGAAGTGGGATAATTTCCACTTTGATGTTAGAGTTTAGAGACCACTTAAAAGAGTCTTTCCATATTATGCAAAAGGAAGTTGGGGGAACTTTTGTTTCCAATAAGATAAATACTTATCTAAAACTTTTACCCACGTTAAAATGACAGTCTATCTGCAGTTGAAAAGTGACCTTGAATTCTTTTTATATTCTATTTATATTTTAATTTCTCATGGAGTTTTTTATATCATCATGGCTCCTTGTTAAATTAATTTATGTCAATATTTACAAAAGTAGCCACTAAAGTACGGATGCCCTAAGACTTTGGGGCAAAAGACACTGTACCCCAGGGAGAAAATAAATGCATAATTATATCATTCATTTTAATTTAGTATTAATTAATAAGATTCCCCATCTTAATATCTGACAGAGTTCTACTCCCTAATTGGTATCTGTGGTAGGTGCTGTTAGTGATCCGATCAAACCATTCTAACCTCTCCTCACACATATGTGCTTACCTTGCTCTTTTGTTCAAATATTGATCTGTCAGCATTGCGTTCTGACAAGGTAAGACCCTCCCCTTTTTCCAAGAGATTAAATCATGTAGGGTCTCAACCAGTCATGAAAAAATATATACATAACCACGGAGTGATCATATTCAATTCTGAAAATGAGATGTCAAATATTGTGCAAAGAGCTCTAGGAGTAACAGGGGAAACATGTATTTCCCTGCTAAATTAGAGAATATTTGGAAATTGGCCCCTTTCTGTTTTATTAATATTTGCTCCTCATTGTCGGAAACTATGATGCTTGAAACTGATGCTTGTGACCCTGAACTGAAAATTTAGAGGAAGGATAAAAAGCCAAACTGCTGAGAAAAGTGAAAGGAGAAAATAGAAAAAGTACGAGTCTGGTACTAACCTAGAACTGTAAGAATCCTTTTGTTATCTGCTCAGATATTCTATTACTTACAGTTAAACTTTGTTGTTGTTCAGTGGCTAAGTTGTGCCTGACTCTTTGTGACCTCATGGACGGTAGCCTGCCAGGCTCCTCTATCCATGGGATTTCCCAAGCAAGAGTATTGGAATAGATTGCCATTGCCTTCTCCAGGGATCTTCCTGGCCCAGAGATTCAACCTGCATCTCCTGTACAGGCAGGTGCATTCTTTGCCACTAAATCATCAGGGAAGCCCAACAGTTGAACCTATCCTGATACAAAATTCATATTAAGTTTTAGAAAACAAAAAGTTGAGACAATAGGAAAATACATCCAGTCATATTCTTTGGGTTGAAAATAAAGATTAATTGTCCTGTGATCTCATCATGTAAAGTTAATTAATGCTTGAGTTGATGACAAGAACTATCAAGTTAATCCAATTATCATTCGTCCTCAAACTCAGCCAACACTGAAGTTGAGATACAACACCAGGGAACTTCATAGTTGAAAACCACATGCCCGCTCTATGGCCTTTTTATTCTCATGTCATCTTACCAGGTGAATGGATTCTAAACATTAGCAATATGTTCTCTCTCACTAATATAAACCCCACTTAATGAATACATCAGCAAGAAATTAAGGTGGATTTTCTTTACCATCACTTATCATTCAAGTAACTCAAGAAATAGCTCCAAGAACTTCGCTGCAAAGTTAATGGTGATATAAATTATGAAGGTAAATGTCTAGGGGAAGGGAAAATATTTCAGTTGTTTACTTTCTTCTCTGTAGTTCTTAGATTTTTTAAAAATTGATCATGGAACATATCCCAGTGTCCCACAGTTTTCGCCTTGGTAAAACGTACGGTCCAATAAATACTCATATAAGGACAATCACAATGTGATGAAAGGACAGAATTATCTGTTGTTGTTTAAAGCTCCAATCATGAATTTAATTTCTGCGTGATTGCCAAAACCATTTATAAATGACTGTCACTTATTTCATATAAAATATTTAAGCCCTAGTCTTCTTAAATTCAAAGTTAATTTACAAATACCCAATTTTGTTCCTTTAGAAATTAGATGATTTGTAGTGATGTGGATGGACCTAGAGTCTGTCACAGAGTGTAATAAGTCAGAAAGAGAAAAACAAATACCATATTTAAACACATATATACAGAATCTAGGAAAATGGTATTGATAAACCTATTTGCTGGGCAGGAATAGAGACACAGATGTAGAAAACAGGCATGTGGACACAGCGGGGCAAGGAGAGGGTTGGATGGATTGGGAGCGCAGCATTGACATCTACACACTGCCATGCGTATAGTAGACAGCTAGTGGGAAGCTGCTATACGGCAGAGGGAGCTCAGCTTGGTGTCCTCCGATGACCCAGAGGAGTGGGATGCGGGGATGCGGTGGGAGGGAGACTCAGGAAAGAGTGCATATATGTATACACACAGCTGATTCACTTTGTTGTACAGCCAAAATTAACAAGACATTGTAAAGCAATTATACTCCAATAAAAAATAAATAAAATGAAAATGAAGTTAATTTCCAGATTTTCTCAAATGTTCATTTATTGAATTTGTTATTCAAATGTATACAATATTTGGATTGTTACTAAATGATTTATTTTTGTAAATAGGTACATTCAAACAAGAGATTTCTCAGGTGGCACTAGCCCTAAAGAGCCTGCCTGCCAGTGCAGATAAACATAAGAGATGCGGGTTTGATCCCTGCATCTGCAAGATCCCCTGGAGGAAGGTATGGCAACTCACTCCAGTATCTTGCCTGGAGAATCCCATGGACAGAGGGGCCTGTTGGGCTATGGTCTATAAGGTCACAAAGAGTTGTACACGACTGAAAGGACTTAGCACACATATTCAAAAAAAAGTATATAGATTTTTGGACATGTATATATGTGTGTGCATTTTTTGTTATTGCCTTCAATTGTTTGTTTGTTGGGGAAAAGCGCAAGAAAGAGGAAGATTGGAGTTGGAAGGATTAGATTGAAATTAAATTCATGTGGTCAAGTTTGGTCTTTGGCTGAACTGATAGATCTGTATGTTTACTACGATATTTCTGGGAGGTAATAAGTTCTTACCAGAATAGTCAATATTATTATACAAATGAAGCTGCAAAACAGAACATGAAGATAAGTGATAGAAAGTGAAAATGAGTGGTAGAGGCCTTCTTCCTGCCAGCACTCATGTTCTTTAAAGCCCTCCTTAGAAATGTTTCTGAGTATTCAATTTGCCACCGTGTCATTCTTCAGAACTCACATTGCTGTCTAAGTTCTGCTTTGATGAAATGCTAATCCCCTCCTAAGTAGGAGCATTTAGAACCTTAACCAACATAGAAATAGCTTTCAAGTACTTGTCACATAGGTAAATGACAGAATCAAGATACATAGCCACAAATGTCAAACAAGGAGAAATGAGTTGAGAGCAGAGAGATAAATTGACTTCTGACTTTGAAGTCCAATAAAGAACCTTCTTGTTTCTTATATAACTCAACCTTCCATCCAAATTCAGTTCAGGGATACTTAATAGAAGCAGCGATGTGCCAATAAAATGCTGGTGTTAGAAATGAGACGCAAAATTGCCTTCTACTTTGTAACCTCAAACTATTAAAATATAGAACTGGTGTCCAAGGCCCACTGTTCCCAGCTGATGATGGTTTGTCCTTTTGTTTCACATTCATCTGTGGACATTATTTATGTACATATTTTCTCCTCCAGACTGTGACACCTAGAAGATAGGAGCCACATCTCTCCCTCAAATACTAACTTCCCAGAAAACCTAACTGAGTTTTTTGTATACAGTAAATACAAGTACATTTTTTTCCTATGCCGCATAAGTACATTTAAGGGGTTTCTACACCCAGCTATTATTCTTCTATTATTTGATCTAATCTATAATTATTACAGCATGTTTTACCACCAGGAGAACTTCCTAAGGTTCCTAAATTCTAAGATTTCTAAACTTTGGTCCTGGAGATAATTTTAGAACTATTCAGTTTCTGGATTTCCCTTTTCCATAATGAATAGAAGGTTTTCCATTCTTTGAGAAATCCTCAAGCTTGCAAGCTTAGCTGAAAAGGTCAAAGGCCTGGCTTTTCATATTATCTAATCATATACTACCTGGGCTTTGGTGAAGAAAAATCTTCACAAATCAAAAATTTACTTGCAACATCTGGGACTTGCAAATTTATTATGGATTATTTCTTCCTTGCTCTGGATATTAAGATATCTCTCTCTCTTTTAAAGCAAACCATACGTATTGCACCATTTCTACATTAAAGCAGCATTTTTGCAGGAAATAGGCAGATTGTTTAACCAATGATATACCTGACTTCGTTCCAAGCCAAACAACACTGCCTTTTTATTTTCGCCCATGCCGCAGGCTATCTGAAAGTATTAGAGTTAATGTGCAATCAGGTAAGTAAACCCATATTACATATCTGTAATTTTCATCCAGTAGAAAGAAAATATTACATTACAAGCCTCCATAATTGCATTCAAATGTAATCAAATACAAAAGTTTAAGATCACAAATCCTTTGAGTTACAAGATCTCTTTTTCTATACATTTAACCAATCTTATAGCTGCAAAAAAGAAGTTGAAATAATTCTCAAGGCACTTAAACACACACACACACAAGATTGCCCTAAACTGTAATTGCCAGCCCCAGGCTCTAATTCTTTTATAGCACTGTCTGCAGCAATCATTTATGCGCTCAGGCAACAAAGGCTGAACAGGGATGCATTTACAAAACGTCTATTTGTAGCTAGGAAAATAGCCATTTGGAACTAAATAAAGTCTCTTTGATTGGGGTGTTGGGTGAAAACTAATATGTAATAAACAGAAATTATACATTTCTTTTTTGATTTACGAATCAAGAACGCAAGACTAGAGGGTTCTTGCTTAGCATCAAAATTAAGGGAATCTGAATTAAAAGAAAAAGTCTTAGAAACTATGAACAGGATTAGAGCTTTGAAAATTTAAAGTTCATTACAGTAAAAGTAACTTTATTTGTTTACTGTGGCTTGCTTCCTTTCTTCCTTTAAATTTTTTTTCTTTTTTGTTATTATGGAGAAAATATAGAACCACTTGAAAGATAAGGATGTGGTAAGAGGCTAGGTGCTACTACACAATGTTGATTGAGTCCATCTGTTTCACTCTATTCTAGACGACCTGTGGGGAAACATTCTGAGTGTGTAAAGGGGATGGAGACGTGGAGTATATGCAACTATTAGACAACCTCTTGGCCAAGAAAGATTTTCCTCTGTATTCCCCAGATTCCATGAATTATACATTCTTTTGATTTAAACATTTCCAACTTTAAAACATACATTTTATCTTCATACTATGATTTCTTACTATGATAAATTGTTCTTAGATGATCCATTCTCCCAAAAATGATTATAAATACTGGTCAAAATCCTCATTAAACTCTGCTTCCCTACCCTTCAGCTATTTGAAGGCAGGCATTTGAGAAAATGTATGGCAGCCATGGAGCAAGATTCTGGGGAGAAGGGAAGTGCACTGAGGCGAATCCTATCAGGAAGCCATTGATTTCTTTCTTGAGCACTTCGTGATTCAGATTGCAGGGCATAGCACTGCATGGGTCTGCTTGGAGCTTACCAGTCTTTCTCTGTCAGGAAAACAAAAACTGGAGTTTAGGGTTACCAGGTCAACCAGAAATGAAGGCCCAAAATCTCAAAGAAAGGGAGCAACAGCAGTATCTCCCTGAGGCAAAATGCAATAATTGAAATTAAAAATTAAATAATGTATTTAATAGCAATCTAGAAAGTGAAAAAGAGGATGAATGAATTATAATGTAACTTACAAAAAAATTGACAGTTAAAACAAAACAAAAAAAAAGACTTAGAAAACAGAACACAAGAGACACGTGAGATATTGCAAAATTCTTTGCTGTAACTGGAATCACAGGATAGAAGCCAGATGCCAATACAATTACATCTTACAATGCTGAAGTAAAGTGATTTCAATTCTAAAACTGAATATCCAGTGACATTATTCTTTTAAAAATGAAGGTGAAATAAAAGGATATCAGACAAACAAAAACTGAGAGAGCAGACACACACTAAGAGAAAGACAAGAGATGTCTTTCAGTCAGAAAAAACTAGATTGCAGATGAAAGCATCAGTTCAGAACAGTTTGGTCACTCAGTCATGTCTGACTCTTTGTGACCCCATGGACTGCAGCACACCAGGCCTCCCTGTCCATCACCAACTCCCGGAGTTCACCCAAATTCATGACCGTTGAGTCGGTGATGCCATCCAACCATCTCATCCTCTGTTGTCCCCTTCTCCTCCCGCCTTCAATCTTCCCCAGCATCAGGGTCTTTTCAAATTTATTTATTTGACTGTGCTTGGTCTTAGTTGCGACATGTAGGATCTTCTATCTTCATTGCAACTTGTGGAATCTAGTTCCCTGACCAGGGGTCAAACCCAGGCCCCCTGCATTGGGAGAGTGGAGTCTTAGCCACAGGACCACCAGGAAAGTCCCAATACCACATCTTCTTTATCCATTCATCTGTTGATACACTTGGGTGCTTCCCTATCTTGGCAATGCTGCTATGAACATCAGTGTGCACGTATTTTATATATACTCAAGAGTGGAATTGCTGGAAGCATTAAACATCCTGATTTCAAACTATGCTACAAAGCTATGGCCATCAAAACAATATGATATGAGCATAAAGACAAACACGTAGATCAATGAAAGAGAACAGAGAGCCCAGAAATGAAACTACACTGATATGGTCAATTAATCTATGACAGAGGAGACAAGAATATACAATGGGGAAAAACAGCCTCTTAAATAAATGATGTTAGGAAAACTGGACAGCTACCTTCAAAAAAGTCAAATTGAACTTTTATATTCCATTTATAGTTATAGTATAACTATAGTATCATCTATTCCATGCACATAAATTAACTCAAAATGGATTAAAGCCTTGAACATAAGACCTGAAACCATAAAACTCTCAGAAAAAAACAGGGGGTGAGCTTCTTGATGTCAGTCTTGGCAATGACTTTTTTTTTAAAAAATTTAACTCCCAAAGCAAAGGCAACAAAAGCAAAAATAATAAATTGAGACTACATCAAACAAAAAGACTTTTGCATAGCAAAAGAAATTACCAACAAAATGAAAAGACAACCTGTGGGATAAAAAAATTGCAAATCACATATCTAATAAGGGGGTGGATATTCAAAATGTATAAAGAACTCATACAACTCATAGCAAAAGAAATCATAATAAAAATGGGTGGAGGAATTTAATAGACATTTTTCTAAAGAAGACATACAAGTGGCCAACAGGTACATGAAAATGTCCTCAACATCACTAATCATCAGAAAAATGCCAAGCAAAACTACAATGAGATACCACCACACACCTGTTAGAATGCTGCTAAGTCGCTTCAGTCCTGTCTGACTCTGTGAGACCCCATAGATGGCAGCCCAGTAGGCTCTGCCGTCCCTGGGATTCTCCAGGCAAGAACACTGGAGCGGGTTGCCATTTCCTTCTCCAATGCATGAAAGTGAAAAGTGAAAGTGAAGTCACTCAGTTGTGTCCAACTCTAGTGACCCCATGGACTGCAGCCTACCAGGCTCTTCCATCCACGGGATTTTCCAGGCAGAAGTACTGGAGTGGGGTGCCATCGCCTTCTCCACCTGTTAGAATAGCTATCATCAAAAGACAAATGACACATGCTGACTAGGATAAATGTGTCATTTAAGTATTGTTTATGGCTGATTTTGCACTGGAAGGACAGAACTGAATAGCTCTGACAGAGGCCAAATGGCCCTCAAACCCTGAATTGTTTACTATATCCTCCTATCTTTCTCAGGAGAGAAAACTGGTCTAACTTAAATCATAAGCTAAGGTTTAAGGATGGTATTGGAATGGAGTTCTCTGATTGGCTGGTCTATCAGAAACATATTGTGAAGAGGAAAGTCCATTTCCCAGAGGAAGGGCACGAGAAGGGTGGGGATGGGACATTGCCTGCGTGCGTGCTAAGTTGCTTCAGTTGTGTCTGACTCTTTGTGACCCTATGGACCATAGCCCACCAGGCTTTTCTATCCATGGGATTCTCCAGGCAAGAACATTGGAGTGGGTTGCCATGCCCTTCTCCAGGGGATCTTCCTGACCAAGGGGTCAAACCCAAGTCTGTTACTTCTAACTTGCATTGGCAGGTAGGTTCTTTACCACTAGCACTACCTGGGAAGCCCAGAAATGGGACATTATGCAAACACAAATAATACATGATCCTTACCTCATGCAATCCAGTCTGCAAGGATGCCATTAATACCAGGTTGGTCTACACTTGAAAAGAGAAAGATAAGCAGAGTTTGAATACTTAGACTCTACCACATAAGTGGAAAAAAATGTTACTGTTACATATTACAGATTGTTTTACTATTTCAGCCCACAGATTAAGCTAATTATTCATTTTAATTTTATAATTATATGTCTGACATTTACCAGTTTGCAGAAAATGCAGTGTATGTAAGAATGAGTTAATTATACTACAAGGACATATTTGTTGCTGTTGTTCAGTCACTGAGTCATGTACTACTCTTTGCAACCCCATGAACTACAGCATACCAGGTTTCGCTGTCCTTCACTGTCTCCCTGAGTTTGCTGAAACTCGAGTCTACTGAGTTGGTGATGTTATAGAACCATCTAATCCCCTGCTGCCCACTTCTCCATTGCCTTCAATCTTCCCTAGCATCGGGGACTTTTTCAATGATTCTTCTCTTTGCATCATGTGGCCTAACTATTGGAGCGTCAGCTTCAGCATCAGTTCTTCTAGTGTTGATTTCCTTTGGGATTGACTGCTTTGATCTCCTTGCTGTCCAAAGGATAAGGACATAGTTAGACCAATTCAGAAAGTATAGATGTTTTATAAGACAACTGACCTGGCCTCTGGGGACAGAAAAGTAGGAAAGATAACTTGATGTTAGAGACATAGTAATCAAAAGCAATGTATGAATATTGACTGAAATGTCCTTATTGTTGAGCCACTAAGTCACGCCTGACTCTCGCGACCCCATGGACTGTAGCCTGCCAAGCTTCTTTGTTCATGGGATTCTATAGATGAGAATACTGGAATAGGAGGTCATTTCCTTCTTCAAGAGATCTTCTTGACCCAGGGGTTGAACCTGCATCTCCTGCGTTGCAAGCGAATTCTTAACCACCACCAAGGAAGCCCCACTGGTTCTGAAAATATCCATAAGACATTTTGTGGGCAGCTGGAAAACTTTGAATATTGTTTGGTTGCAGATGATATTAGAAAATTAATGTTAACTTTTGTAGAAGTGATAGTAATGTGGTTATGTAAGAGAACATCCTTATTCTTAGGAAAGGATGCTGAAATATTTAGGGATTCTATCTCAATATCTACATCTTACTTTCAAATGGTTCATCAGTGAATCCACAGGAAAAGACAAGGAAAAGAAGAAAGTAAGAAAAGATAGGAAGGAAGAAAAGAAGGAGGAACAGAGGGTAGAAGAAAAGAGAGTGAAATACAGAATATCGTAGAATAAAAGGGAGGTTTTAGGAATATATTGCATATTCTTTCATATTTTTTGAATGTTTGAAATTTTTCGTAATGAAAATGTGAGAAAAAATTCTTTTAAAATCTGGACCAGGAAAATACCTGTGACCTTCAGAAAGAACTTATCCTTGTCTACAAGAGACGGTCCAAATCAAAAGCAAGTCAATAGCTCACAGTATCCTTTTCAGACTGTCCCTAAGTAAACAAAATGCACTCCATGGAGACAGAGTGCTAGCTTTCCCTGATGTCAGAGCAGGAGAATGAGAATGGAGGTTAGCTTATCCTTTATGCCTTTTATGAGCCAATTTTATAAAACTGACACCCCCAAATTACTTCTTTCTCAATAACAAGCTCTTAGGAATTCAATAAACAGATATTGTTACATATAAAGATGTCCTCTGGGGTTCCCAGAGCACAAATGGTAAGGAATCTGCCTGTCAGTGCAGGAGATGCAAGAGACATGACTTTGCCCCTTGGGTCAGGAAGATCCTCTGGAGCAGGAAATGGCAACCCACTCCAGTATTTCTCGCCTGGGAAACGGTTGCAAAAAGTTGGACCTGACTGAGCATGCACCCGCCACACACAAAGATGCTTTCCAGAGCAGTGGTCCCCATCTTTTTTGGCAACAGGGTCTGGTTTCATGGAAGACAATTTTTCCGTGGACCAGGGTATGGGGGGATGGTTCTGGATGATTCAAGGGCATTACCTTTCCTGTGCACTTAATTTCTAATCTAATCCAGCCACTGATCTGACAAGAATTGTCACTCCATGGCCTGGAGGTTGGGAACCCCTGCTCTAGAGTTTTTAAACAGTAGTATTTCCTTTTACAACAATTAACCTACTTTCTATAAAATCACCTGTCTCCTTATTTCCTTATTTCAATCGTTATTATATGAACAAAGGATTATACAGCAAATACGTCAGAATCTTACTCTCCATTACTAGAGTACTTTAGTAGCTACATACCATAAACTTTCAACTGGTTGATAAAACTACTCAGTCCCAGGAATTACAATTTATTATGAATCTCAGCTTTTGATTTTTTTTTTTCCTAAAGAAAATGCTCAGATGATTTTCAATTCCTAAGGGCCAAATTAAGCTGTCAGTTATCCAAGCATGGCTCCCATCGACTTCAATGACTCTCATTGACTACCATGGAAGAAAGCCAAATTCCACTCCAGGATATGTGCGTGTAACTCTGTTTGAAGTTAGTGGGGGTCACATACATATCCTAGGGCAGAACTTGGCTCAAGGCTTCTATACTAATCAATTGCTGTCTTAGCATGCAAAACAATGGAAAAAATATTGCCACTGCAAAAGTAAACCAAATGTTAAAGACAGCTCTCCAAGAGAAATCTAGATGACTTCTTGAAGTATAAAAATACTGTCATGCCATTACTGCTCTGCTGGAGACTGAAAACAATTAGGATTATAATAAGATATACATTGCAATGAAAAATTTTCTTGGATGATACAGTATTCTCACACAGATCTGGCCCACTCAGAGACCTGGCCCATCTCAAGGTTTAGTTTTCCCTTCTGCATGTATGTTAATCTTCTGATCTTTTTCTACTCTTGTTCCCACAACTATTTTAAATGACATTCATGTCTTTTATACAAACGCAATACTAAAAATGTAGAGTCAGTTTGGTGCCCCCTTCTATTTTTTTTTTTAGGTTAGTTCAGCAATAATGAGTACTCTCTAGATGAATGCATCAAATAAACAAAGCAAATGCTATAATAAGGAGAAATATAATAATAATAGTTTTACTTAAAGTTTCATCTTTTTCACCCTCTTTTCCCTGTGTGGATGACATAAAACCAAATATACTTCATTTATTTGTATAAACAAAGGATATGGTGAAATGTCCCTCTTTGTTACTACCTTAGCAATCAATACTTTATTGTTTTTAAAACAAAAGATGCTGATTTTTTTCAAAAGTTAACATACACACAGAAGAGGATGCATATCACAATGTATCCATGAATTTTTACAAAATGGACAAAACGGTGATGTTCTTGGCTCCTTTGCCACTCATTACTTTCTCAGATAATTACTTTTCTGTCAAATTAGTGAAAACCTGGAATGTTTACCGTTGTCTCTCCTCTTTGTGTCACCTGCCAGTTAAGACTGAAAATTTTTAGGTTTGCCTTTTAGTCCTTTACCTATCCTTTCCAATGTAGCTATCTTGGTCTTTGAAATAAGCAAGTTCCTCAAAATAAGAGGAGTGCACAATGTCAGACTCACTTATCTATGTTCCCTTATTGCTGGAATTTTGGTCTCTCAAGTACTGGCTGCCTTGATAGCCCTTAACTCCAAATGTGTGTTCTTGATCCTATAAGAAACCTGTAAGGACTGAACTATCACTTGAGGCTTTGGCTCTTGGATCACTGCTTGCTGCCTGCCTGCTAAGTTGCTTCAGTCACGTCCAACTCTTTGCAATCCTACGGACTGTAGCTCACCAGGCTCCTCTGTCCAAGGGATTCTCCAGGCAAGAATACTGGAGTGGGTTGCCGTGCCCTTCTCCATGGATCACTGCTCATGAACCATAAATACCTGAAGGAGGAAAGTGATAGTGAGTGCTGAACTCACCTCAGTGTGTTTGCTGTCTCTCCACAATTTCTGCCCCTCAAAACTAGGTTGTCTTGATCTCTCTCCTCCACTTGAAAGAGGTTGCAAAAAGATTATTTGTTTATCTTTGTAGGTATTTTCAGGAGGAAGGTTGATTTGATACAAACTACTCTTAGCATATCCAAAACGGCAAGTGTCTTCTTTAACTCTTTTCTTCTGTTTCTTTACTAGCTTCTTCAACTCCTTGTTTCTTGGGATAAAGAAAAAAGGTACAGAGTACCTTGTCTGTGTACTTCTATTTTTTGACCTGTTTTACTTCTTTCTATATTAGTTTTTATATTTATGTCTCATCTACTAGCACTAGCGGCATTACATTTGTTATTATCATCTAGAAGTATAGTTGATATATAAACCAGGTATAGGTATACATACCTATATAGAACTAAGAATTTTACTATATGCAATTTACCTTGCTGCATCCTCATCAATTCTATTCTATCATAATCTATTTTATTGTATAAAAACTGTTTGCTATCCAATACTCTCGCCTGGAAAATCTCATGGACGGAGGAGCCTGGTGGGCTGCAGTCCATGGGGTCGCTAAGAGTCGGACACGACTGAGCGACTTCCCTTTCACTTTTCACTTTCATGCACTGGAGAAGGAAATGGCAACCCACTCCAGTGTTCTTGCCTGGAGAATCCCAGGGACGGCGGAGCCTGCTGGGCTGCCGTCTATGGGTTCACACAGAGTCGGACACGACTGAAGCGACTTAGCAGCAGCAGTAGCAGAAATTGATTTTAATAGCTATCAATTTGCTATTGTCTAAAATCTATGAGCTTCCTGAGGCTAAGCTACTTACTTGTTTTAATCATAGCCATGTATCACCTGGGCTTCACTGGTGGCTCAGTGATAAAGAATCCACCTGCCAAGGCAGGAAACACAGAAGATGTGGGTTCGATCCTTTGGTCAGGAAGATCCCCTGGAGGAAGAGATGGTAATCCACTCCAGTATTCTTGCCTGGGAAATCCAATAGACAGAGGAACATGGCAAGGGTCCACAACTTAGTGACTAAACAACAACAACAAATATGTAACTTGGGCTCCAAATTATGCTAGGCCTATTGTAGGTGATTAATGAATATTTCAGGCCTCAACAAACCTGAGAGGTATACCTCATGAGTTCCTGGTGGTCTAGTGAAGGCATTGTTAGAAATAAGTTGCTAATGGAAGCAGAGCTTCTTAGAGTCATTGAAACATAATTTCTATTGAAATTGTCTTCCTGAAATATTATAATAGTAATTTTTTGTCATTATTGCACAAAAACTCTGGACGTATCTCTGCCGTTTCAATCTCATATTATTATTGACTTGCAAATGGCAGGCAGTGAAATGCAAGCATTCAGTGAGTTTTTGACACATGTAAGGGCTTCCCTGGTGGCTCAGACGGTAAAGAATCTGCCTGCAAGGTGGGAGACCTAGGTTCAGTTCTTAGGTGGGGAAGATCCCCTGGAGAAGAAAATGACTACCCGGTCCACTTGTGAAACCACCATCATGATCCCAAATTTCCTTAAGCTGCTTGTAATTCATACCTCCCTCCACTCCCATCCTCAGGCAACAACTTATTTGATTCTTGTCACTTCTGATTAGTTTGTGTTACCTGGAGTGGTGAAACAATTATTTTGAGATTTATCCATATCATTACATACATAGCTCATTTCTGTTTTCGGCTGAGTAGGCGTCCCTGGTAGCTCAGTCGGTAAAGAATCTGCCTGCAGGGCAGGGGACCCAAGTTTGATCCCTGGGTTGGGACGATCCTCTGGAGAAGGAAATGGCAAACCACTCCAGCATCCTTGACTGGAAAATTTCATGGCAGAGGAGCCAGGCGGGCTGCAGTTCATGGGGTTGCAAAAAGTCAGGCAAGACTGAGTGGCTAACACTTTCACTTTCACTATGGGCTTCGCTGGAGCCTCAACAGTAAAGAATCTGCCTGCAATGCAGAAGACTGTCTGCCATGGAGGAGAGGCAGGTTCGATCCCTGTGTTGGGCAGATCCCCAGGAATAGGAAATGGCAGCCCACTCCAGTGTTCTAGCCTGGAAAATCCATAGACAGAAGAGCCTGTTGGGCTATAGTCCATGGGGTTGAAAGAGTCGGACACGACTAAGAGCATGCACACACACACACACACACACACACACACACACACACACACACAATATCCAAATTCTAGAGATGCTATAACCTTAAAAACATTTTATGTCATCAATTCCTCTCTGCTTTTCTCTTTTCTTTCTTGCATTTACATATATTTCTCCAAAGTCACAACAGAAGTATAAAAAAATATGTTGCTTTCACTCCCTACTAAACTAAAAATAATTAGTCATACATACTGTTCAAATTAGCAGTAACCATAGTTGACCTAAACCACATTTTAAAAAATACAGTCTGAATGACATCAAATAAAATAAATTCTTATTTTCTCTTTCCCTCTTATCAGTTCTTTCTTTTTACTTCTCTCAAAACTCAGTGATTTATTTTTAAGAGGTTCTGGTCATGCACTGATTAAAACTTGAGTTCTTATGTATCAGAAATATTTGGCATGCCATGTTTTCTTCTTTCTGAATAATGCCTTCCTGGAAATATCTACAACAATAGTAATTTATTTCAGATTAAAAATAAAAATTGTATACTGTGTGTTTCAAAGGAGTATTAAAGTTATAAAAGCATTAAAATGGAAGAATTATGAGTAAAGCAATATTTACAAAACTGAGAAAGTATTTTATTAATTAGCATTTCTTCTTTTACTGCAATTAATTAGAGTTTAATGAATTATTATCAGCAACATGAGATGGAAGTGAATGGCAAGAGAAGGTATAGCCTTTACATTACAATTTTGAACAATTCTAAAAGAACAAACAACCAAGAATTCACTGCTCTCTGCTCTAGGAACACAAGCAATTCTGACAATCTGCAAATTAACTGTATTTTTATAAATAATAGGAATAATGAAACAAAGATGCTTAATTATTATTGATTGACTGTCATTATCTTTTTTCAAAAACACCACATTTTCAAACTGAGGGCACTATTTCAATAACTTTCGTTTTCTCCTGTCACTGTCATTACACATATTTTGTAAATTCCTCATTCACCTTCAACATGAACAGTGTTATATAATAATTTGTTCCTAATAACAGAACATCCAGTGAATGTCTATGGGAAGAGCTTTCACTGTCAGAGTCTGTTTTTCCTATATTTTTGCCTCCACCTCCAAAAATACAAGGCATAGTTCATAATGCAAGGCCAGCAAGCAAAGATTTTCAAACTGATACTACATTATTTTATGTTCCTAACCAGCTTTCACTTGACCCTCTTGATTGAGATTAATTCACACTCACCTACAAGTGTTTATTTGTGACTAACACTTGAGCTTTGGAGTGATGCAAAAGAAGTACCATATTTCCTCAAATTGAAGATGCTATTTATCATAAGTTATCTACCACTAAAAGAAAAAAAATGTTGCCCATTAAATTATGACACAACTAAAAAGTACTGCTTATTATAACATTCATCCCAAATTTAGAGATGAAAAATATATTGTAAATGTTCACACTAAAACTCAGGTTCAATATCCTAAGCAGGCACGTTATGTCCTTTGGAGCAGTTGGGAGGAAGTAACAATTAAATTACAACCTCCAATTAAGTCACTTTCTCCTTCTCCTAACTCATGGCCTATTTACATGTTAATATTCTCTGTAATCTACTGAAATAATTCTTGCAAACTCATCTACAGTCTTCTAATTGCCAAATTCAGGGGATATTTTTCAAACAATATTTTATTGTAGCCCCTCCTTAGGTGTTAGTATTGATTATCTCCTTAAAATATTCTGTTCTTTTCACTTCCCGGATACCACACTTTCCTTGTTCTCTTAGTTCTGTACAGATTCATTCTCTGTTTCCAGATTGATTCTCCTTTGCTGACCGGTTTAATATTCGCCTTTCCCAGACTACCTTCTACTATTATACTGCACAAAATTCCTGGGTGAGCTCATCCTTCCACTGTACCACATAGAATTCTTTGTTAAAAAAAAAAAAAAAAAAGACTGGTTAACTCATTAGAAAGATAGGTTATGGAGTTACATTTGATGGCTCATGGAATTGTTAGGAAGGATGCTGAAGTAGGCTTAAGGGACAGGAAAGGATTAAGGGAAGCCAGACAGCAGAGAGAGTGCCAAGATCACTCCACAGGAAGTTGATCTGACCTCCCTTCTGGTTGTGCCGTAGGTTACACTAGCTGCTGTAACTTCTGGACCACCAGGCCACTGCAGTGAGGGCTCTCTTGATGTTCTTTCATCTTGGCACACCAGGTTCAAAATCGGGAGCAGATGCATGTGAACTGGGCATGCTCCTTTGCAGAGAGGGAATGCCAAGTCCCTTTTGGAGTTTTGCTTCGTATCTTGGCTCACACAATAGAAAATCCTCAGAAATAAATAAACACACTCAGGTAACCAACTCCCAGAACAGAAAAATAAGTAAATAAAGTGTCACATCCCAGGGCCTTTATGTCTCCGCTCTTCCCCTAGTCTCTACTCCATGCACCCCTCACTGGCCTGAACCCATGGCAACTGGTGTCCTGATCTCCAACTATATAAATTAGTTTTTTCACACTTCAAATTGTACATAAATAAAAAATAAAATGTTTGGTGGAAATTATTAATAGTGTGTGTGTTTATAGATCACTCATTCATTCTCATCACTACGCAAAATTCAATCATATAGCTATGTCAAAATTTGCTTCCACTTTATCCTTGGACAAGTAAGCAGTTTTCAGTTTTTGACTATCACCATTAGTATTATTATGAGTATTCTTGTATACATATCTTGTGTTAAATATATGTGCATGTTTCTGCTAGCCTATACACAGGAACAGAATTTTACATTCAAGGATTTTTTGCTACACATTTTTATTCACATGAAGAACTGTCCTGTAGGGACTCCCCTGGTAGGCCACTGGCTAAGACTCCAAGCTTCCACTGCAGGGGGAACAGGTTTGGTCCATGGTAAGGAAACCAATATCTCACATGCTGCACGGCATGGCCAAAAATTCAAAACAAAAAGATTCATAACTGGTGCCTTAAAACTTCTAAAAACAACAACAAAAACACCTGTGCCTTAGAACTACGCATTACATCACATCCCAGTACAATACACACACACACACACACACACACACACACACACATAAATCATAACTGAAAGAAAGTTAAGAAAAACTTAATGTGATTCATTCTGCTATTTTTTCCCCTTCTATTTTGAATGCATTCAATTTTTTTAAACCCTGGGATGCAGGATAAAGGCCAGAGGTCTTACAGTGGTGCTCAATGCTGCTTCTGTTCCCCTCTATATTGCCAGCCTCATGTCTTACCTCTTTTACCTCCAACTTCCTGTCCTAGCAGAATCAAT
Organism: Budorcas taxicolor; assembly: GCF_023091745.1. Classification (NCBI taxonomy): domain Eukaryota; kingdom Metazoa; phylum Chordata; class Mammalia; order Artiodactyla; family Bovidae; genus Budorcas; species Budorcas taxicolor. The sequence goes on along the minus strand of NC_068918.1, from coordinate 16,097,127 downwards.
GCTTGTGATTTCCTACTTCTCTCCTCCATACCCTTGCTCATTCTGTCCCTTCTGATGTCTACCATTTTTCATTTCCATTTTATCGCAATAACTTCTACTTGTCCTTTGAAGCTTCATCTGACTCCTTTACACCTTTGAGTCTTCTTATAGGTACCACTTTCTTGAAGAAATGAGATAAGACAGATCTCCTTATCTCAAGGCAAACTGAGGTGCCCTCATGTGTATTCTATCATGGGTGGATGCCATCACTGACTCAATGGACATGAGTTTGAGCAAATTCTGGGAGATGGTGAAGGACAGGGAAGCCTGGCATGTTGCAGTTCATGAAGTCGCAGAGTAGGACAGAACTTAGTGACTGAAGAATAGCAATATTATTTTACTTATTTGGGAATCTCTGAATTCCTTGACAGAAGAAACTGTTTTATTTATTACCATAGCCCCAGAATTTAGCAGAAAGTCTGCAAAAAGCATATATTCAATAAATACTAATTGTAAAATTGAATTAGTTCAGTTCAGTCTCTCAGTCGTGTCCGACTCTTTGTGACCCCATGAATTGCAGCACGCCAAGCCTCCCTGTCCATCACCATCTCCCGGAGTTCACTCAGACTTACGTCCATCAAGTCTGTGATGCCATCCAGCCATCTCATTCTCGGTTGTCCCCTTCTCCTCCTGCCCCCAATCCCTCCCAGCATCAGAGTCTTTTCCAATGAGTCAACTCTATGCATGAGGTGGCCAAAGTACTGGAGTTTCAGCTTTAGCATCGTTCCCTCCAAAGAAATCCCAGGGTTGATCTCCTTCAGAATGGACTGGTTGGATCTCCTTGCAGTCCAAGGGACTCTCAAGAGTCTTCTCTAACACCACAGTTCAAAAGCATCCATTCTTCGGCACTCAGCCTTCTTCACAGTCCAACTCTCACATGCATACATGACCACAGGAAAAACCATAGCCTTGACCAGACAGACCTTAGTAGGCAAAGTAATGTCTCTGCTTTTGAATACGCTATCTAGGTTGATCATAACTTTTCTTCCAAGGAGTAAGCGTCTTTTAATTTCATGGTTGCAGTCACCATCTGCAGTGATTCTGGAGCCCCGAAAAATAAAGTCTGACACTGTTTCCACAGTTTCCCCATCTATTTCCCATGAAGTGATTGGACCAGATGCCATGATCTTCGTTTTCTCAATGCTGAGCTTTAGGCCAACTTTTTCGCTCTCCTCTTTCACTTTCATCAAGAGGCTTTTTAGCTCCTCTTCACTTCCTGCCATAAGAAAATGGATTTCAGTCCCAGGTCTACATGCCATCTATTTGAATTTTGGCAGATTGCTTAAGTGAGCCTCAGTTTTCTTACCTGCTAGAGGGAGATGGTAATACACACATGACCAAGGTTAAAACTCAATGAGACAATGCAATCACAAGCTCATTATAAATGTTATATGTTTGTACAAGGCTGACAACAAATTAGATTAGAAAATTAAGCTTGTGTCTTTTTTTTACCTTGTATATTCTGAAATTTTAATTCAATTAGATTAGATCTTCTTTGTAAATCCTAAAATTCCCATGTTATTAAATATCAGAAATGGTACTTAAGTATAGAGTTTGGAGAGTTATGTAGTCAAGTATTTCATCAACCAGAATTCAAACTAAAACCATTTCTAACTTGTGTGTGTGTGTGTGTGTGTGTGTGTGTGTGTGCGTATTGAGTTGATATTGCTTATCCAAACCAAACCCTTGATTTTCATTGTGTGTGGCAAGCAGTAATATACCTTGGAAGAAATTAGGATTCTTGCAACATGATACTTCTGAAAAGGTTCACACTGTGTAAAAAATCCATTTGTGTCCATACACTATCCGATATGTAATCTCAGTCCCATTTTGCATTTTTAATACAGACAAAATACCCATTAAAACAGATATCTTTAAAACATAAAAACTATTATTTACCTTACAGATTGAGCTACTCTTTAATTATTAAGAGCAAATATAACTTCATTTTACTGGAAAGAGTCTGACAGAAACAGGATAAAGTCATCAGAGATAAATGCAAGTGAGCAAATTAAAGAATGAAAAAAGGATGAAAAAAATCCAGATTAACACAAGGAAATTTAAGCTAGGGCTATAAAATAAAATTCTGTGGACAGAGGGAGCCTGGCTGGCTACAATCTATAGGGTCGCAAAGATTGGGACACAACTGAGCCACAGAGCACAGCACACACAGCACGTAAAATAAAACGCCTCGTGTAAGCGGGCAGGTGTTTTGCAAATGTGTGAAGCCTGCAAGGCATAAGGTCTGGGTTTGCAGCCTTTAAGCACTGATGATAATGGCAAACTAGCTCATGCCCAGCTTGAAGAGGACAGGCTCCAGCAGTGCCTGCCTGTCTAGCCATGTAGGAATGTGCATCCAACATTACCCAAACTTCTGACTTTTCACAAGAGATTATAAATTCATATTTTACACATATTTTCTAGATTTTAAATGTTATTTCCATTTGTTTGAGCCGTGCGGGCCAAAAAACACAGCTTTGAATGAAATCAGGCTCTTTGTCTACCCATTTGCAAATGTAGACACAAACAACAGGACAAATGAGGATACGCTTGAATGTAAGTATCTGCCAACAATACATTGAGTTTCAAAATAATGGGAATTCTCACTGTATTGACCAAAAAGCATGGTGTTGTAATTAGTTTAGTCATATCATTCAGGTTGAAGGATATACTTTTTAATCTTCTTGTTTTCAAAAAATATATATAGAGCAGTCCAAGAAAAAGTAATTTAAATCAGCAATTTGAAAATTTGGAAATGGTTACTCCAAGAACTATCGAGAGAGAGAGAGTTGTTTACCCAACTTCACATGAAAATTAAGTATGGTGTCTCACTGTCCCATATTTGGGCTTTTTGCATATTCTGCTTCCTCTGTATGAAATCCCCTTTTCTCTAGTCTTCACCTGGTTAATTCTGCCTGGATAATTTCTCCAGAAAACTTTGCTGCGTTCCCCAAACTCAGCAAGTTGTGACTTCAGTGTTTTTCATGACATTTGTGCATTTTTATCATAGTACGTCTTTTGGATGTACTTCTCTTCTTCCTTTGGACCACTTCCTCCTTGACATATCACAGATAATTAAATATTAACAAATACAAAAATAAATCAACTAACAAATCGATCGATGGACAGATAACTCCCTCATCTGACATAGTAATACACAGGCTACTACTGTCTTTCATACCTCACAAATTTCTATTCTACCCAGAAAACATACTTAGCCTTGCTAACATCTATCACACATTGACAAACTTTATTTGCAGATGCAATATATTATGGATACTAGCATTTACTGATTGTCAACTACATGCTGTATCTCAATATGTCATCCTCATAATAACTCCAAAAAGTAGATATTATTGTTCCCATTTCATGAATAAAGAAAAAGAGATCTAGAGATTGAGAAACTTGCTTACGATCACACATCAAATAAATGAAGGAGCCAGGATTATAAGGCTATTCCTTTAGGCTTCAAAACTCATGGGCTTCGCCTCATAGGAATGCTGCCTTCCTATGAACTCTGATAAAAAAGACAGTTTAGGTAGAGTAGCACTGATTTTCACATAAAATTTCCAAGAGTAATTTATTTCTAAAGATCCATAACTGGGAGCATAGTAAGTTGTATATACATGTTCTCTGTTAGAAAAGGAATGTTATTGTTTTTTACGTATTTGTTTTGATCTTTTGGCTGAGCCATGTGGCATGTGGCATTCTAGTTTCCCAACCAGGGATTGAACGTGAGCTCCCTGCATTGGAAGCGTGGAGTCTTAACCACTGGAATGCCAGGAAAGTCCCAAGGTTGTTATTTAAGATCTCATTTAAAATGTGCCAGAATATCTTTTTCTCTGAAAATTTGTTTGTTCTACTTGAAACACTTCTGTGATCTCTGTTAATATGTAGATGGAGTTTTTTGTTATCTTAGGAAATGGGTATAACAACTTTTCTGGCTCTACATGTCTCCACATCTTATCTCTTGGTAAGATGAACACAGGTGAGAAGATGTGGACAGATTTTCTTAGATGTTCCAAGAGCTTTCTGAGAGAAAATAGGTTCAGTCATTGAAAAACCTCATTTTCTTTAACACTGAACATCTTTGAAACATCTTTACCTGATTGAGATCATCTTTAATAAGATTAAGTGGCAAGAATATATGCCAACCTGTTCCTCTTTTCCCCCTTCCTATACCTACAGAAACGTATAAATAGGATAGGGTGAATTTGGTTTAAGATCAGTTACCAGAAAAGTTGCATTTACCCTCTTGCTCAAAGGAATAACAAGGAATTAAAAATAGGCTTCTACTGTTAATTTTTTAAGTAAAACTTACCTTCATAATAGGCTACCTGGGCTCTCCATAGAGCACCATTTGGGGAAAACACTGAGGTCTCTGTGATATACTGAACACAGTCTAGTTTTAAGAAGTTGAGTTGATGTGCTCCAACTTAGACTCTTGTCATTAACTTTGAATAGGTGCACTGCTTTTATTATTTGCTTAGATAATGCCTACTAAGCTTAAAAGGGCTTCCTTGGTGGCTCAGAGGTTAAAGCGTCTGCCTGCAATGTGGGAGACCCAGGTTCGATTCCTAGGTCGGGAAGATCCCCTGGAGAAGGAAATGGCAACCCACTCCAGGACTATTGCCTGGAGAATCTCATGGAGGAAGGAGCCGGGTGGGCTACAGTCCATGCGGTTGCAAAGAGCCAGACATGACTGAGCGACTTCACTCACTCAAGCTTAGAAGACTCAGTTCAGATTTTACCTGCTTGAGGAAACCTTCTGTATCAGTTAGGAGTCAAAGAGGAAAAGAGATACAAATTCCCCTAAGCATTTAAAACAGGAAATTCGCACAAGACTTTGTGTCTGAAGGGAGAGTTTAAGAAAACAACAGGGCAGAGTGGACGAACTCTGAGAGCAGGGGAAGCATGAAACTACGCTATGTTTGAGAGACAAAGGGAGAAGATAGGATTACTGGAATTAGCTGGAGGAAGCTGGAATCCTGGCAGAGCTTGCCTGGTAGGAACAGGAGTCGCAAAAATAACCCTCCTGCTTGTTTTCCTGACTTTCCTGCCAACTGCTATCCACAGCCTCTGGGAGGTCAGGAGGGTCCTGACTCCGGAGGCTAGGAAACAGCCCTTCAGAGACACAGAGCAGAGCAGGGCTAGGATGAGACAGTGAAGGAGGAACCCCAAATCCCTGGTTGGCATTTCTCTTCCCTTAAATGCTAGTCTCAATTTCTTCCCTCCCATTCATGTCAAAGGTTGTACTTAGGTGCCCGTGAACTATGACTGTGTCACTTTGCGTTGTAGTCATTGGGGTCATCTACCTTTTTAATACTTATGCAGGAGATGAGACAAATGAGATCAGGGACTGTGAATATTTAATTACTGAATAAAGAAACAAAGCAATTCCCCACGGTTCTTTCCTCTTCTGCTGACACATACTACCACTTTATTTTCAGTGTCATAGAACTATCTGTTTCTTTTTTTAAAAAAACTCAGGGCTATACCCCTTGAAGGTTAGGGCTTGCCCCATGTAACTGAACCCAGACGAATAGTCAACTGGACCTAACCCTTGGAGATTATAGCCAAAAGTAATATGAGATTTTAGCCTTCCTTTCCATCCTGTTAGTCTATAAATATACTGCCATGCCTCAGGCTATTTCATAACAGGCAGTGCAAATTTTATGCCCGAGAATGATTAAAATACTTCCTTAGTGTGAGGGAAATGATAACCATAGGTTTTTATGCTAATATTTCATGTTATCTTATTGAAAAATCATGGGACCTCATTATAAAATACTTTCCCTCTTTGAAATATCAAAAAAGAAAATAGGATATTCCATCAAGAGAATAAAGTTGTACTAATTATAGATAGCACTGATTACTTTCTTATTATGAAACAATATTCTTTAAGGTCTTTTGGTGCCAAATATTCCTGCAGCTCAGATGTGTCTCAGCTGACCTGAAGAATGACTCTTTTACAGAAGGGCTTGGGAATTGAGCAGTGTTTCTCAAATTATGTTCCATGGAACACTAGCAATGCAAGAGCTTAACAAGCTGCTACATGAAGAGATAATTCTGTGGTCAAATAAATGTAGGAAATGATGGATTAAATAAGAATAAACAAAGGTTTTTACTGGAAAATTTTCTATAGTCTTTAATATGTTAGTGTACTTCGAATCTCCAAGAAAGGAAAAGTGAATCATTTTTAGCAGAACTCTGTACAATGCGAGCCCATATTCTGGATATCTCATGAATGAATATGTTATTACCTCATCAGCTCAGTTCAGTCAGTTCAGTTGCTCATTCGTGTCCGACTCTTTGCAACCCCATGAATTGCAGCACGCCAGGCCTCCCTGTCCATCACCAGCTCCTGGAGTTCACTCAGATTCACGTCCATCGAGTCAGTGATGCCATCCAGTCATCTCATCCTCTGTCGTCCTCTTCTCCTCCTGCCCTCAATCCCTCCCAGCATCAAAGTCTTTTCCAATGAGTCATAGGGTTCTCCCAAACAATATTGAGCAAAAAGTTTTTAAAACTTGTTTCAGCTGGGCACTCAAAGCTGGTGCACTGGGACAACCCTGAGGGATGGGATGGGAAGGGAGGTGGGAGGTAGGTTCAGGATGGAAGACACATGTACACCCATGTGATTCATGTCAGTGTATGGCAAAAATCACTGCAGTGTTGTAAAGTAATTAGCCTCCAATTAAAATAAATTTGTTAAAAAAATTTTTTTAAGGTTAAAAAAACAGGTAGGTTTCAGGAGAATGTTAAGGAATAATAACTTTATGTATAGTTCAAAATGTGCAATGACTATTACATGTTAAGGATAGGCCCTTAAGAATTATTTAAGAAGACACATACTCTGTATACAGTATGTGTCTTCTTAAATAATGTATATATGTCTTCTTAAATATATGTGTATATATAATACATGATATATATATTTTATGTACATGAAAATCATAAAAACAATCACCAAGTTTAGGATACTGGTTTCTCTGGGAACTTGGAGGAGAATGCTGTTGGAAGGCTTCCACGTCATTTTTAAGGGCATTAGTAACATCTCCATTCTGAAACAGGTAGTGGCTCCATGAGTCATTATTGTACTGTTCATTACACTTTTTAGTGCCTTAAACATTTTATAATAAATTCAAAAAGTTAAGCTAAACTACCTTCCTGCCTGACTCTATGAAATAGAGTTCTCTAGTTACACCTGTGACCTAGAGCAAATCTCTGTGTAGTTTCTTTTGGTACCCATCTCCAGTGTGTTTACTTCCCAGTGCCACACACGTACAGATACCTACCCTTTCCCCATTCTCATCGGGGGAAGTTCATCATTATTATTTAATAACATTTGCCAAGTAGGTATAAATAATATGCTACTCAGAGCCATCACAGGACATGATCCTTTTCAAGAAGCCTCATTTTTGTCCTGAAGAGAAGCCTGGCAACCAGCCATCAAAGATCTCCAAAATATCAGCACTTCACCTGGAGATTTGCACTTGGCCCTTCTTTCAATTTTAAAATAAAATGACCACAATATATAAAATTTTCTGGTGTGCTTGTTTCATACTCTTCTTAGAGTTGTGGCTATCATCATATTCTCCAAAACACTGTCTCTGATTTCATACATAAAACTTACCATTTCTCCTTAGTGGAATAAAAAACTGTTTCATATAGCATGACCCCGACCTATCTTGGTTATTTCCAGTATAACCAGACTTTTTCATTCCGACATGTTTGCAATTCTGGGAGACAGTGTATACTGACATGGAGATTTATCACCAGAAGCTTCCCAGTGGAGTCAGTGGCAAGAGATAAAATTTGGTCACAATTCACATGTGTTTGAAATGAGCATTCCAAAAGAAAATGATTAATTTCTACTTAAAACCCGAAGGATCAAATACCATACTCACAAGCGTTACTACGTCTGCGTTTGCTCAGTCTCTCCTTTGCTCAATTGCTTTTGTGTACATTTTCTTTACTTTTGTTGTTTTTTCCCAAACAGTGAACTATCAAGGTTTTGTTATTCTCAAGAAGAAACTTGCGAATGTGTAAAAGTATTTTGTTCTGTCATTGATGCCTTCAGAAAATACTGGCAGACATGTAGAGATGCTCTTCTGCACAACAATCTGTGTTCTTCAACTTTCCTATTTTTTCTCCCCTCTCTCCTGTATCTAGACATTGACTCTTCACGGGCTCCAGAGTGCGTGCTATTCTGGCTCTTCTAATCTTGGAGATATTTAAAGTAGGTATATTTACACAAAGCTTGTGATTTATTGAAGCTTAATGTATTGAGTCATCAGGAGACTTTGCTTTTAAAAAAATCTTGATAACTAGAGAAGAAAATGCTAAAATCAAGAACTGATCTCCAACAATGGACTTTGAGTAGTCTAAAAGCCTAGATAGAGCTATAATAGTTTTAGGATAAGATAGCTTCTTGCATTCCAAAAGAATAATATTAATAACTGCAATGAATTACCATGTGTCTGGAAATTCCTTTACCTTATTTAAAATTTATAGCACTTTCAGATTTAAGTATTATTATCCTCACTTGATGGAGAAGGAAATGGCAACCCACTCCAGAATTCTTGCCTGGAGAATCCCATGGATAGAGGAGCCTGGTGGGCTACAGTTCATGGGGTTGCAGAGAGTCTGACATGACTAAGCAACTAACACACATTCTCATTTGGAGAAGAAAAAAAATTTCACAATTTGCACAGCTAGTAAGTATAATTAACTTGAACCCTGACCATTTGTCATTGGTTTATTGCTTAGTTGAGTTCTTGTAAATTCAGTCCTGTGGTGAATTCCCAGGGAAATACCTAGTTAGCCTGGAGAACTATTTAGAGTTATGATGAAAATAATTTAAGGACATCTAGCATGTTTCCACTTTATGATAGTCCCTAAGGCATTAAGCCCAGATGGGTGATTCAATGGCCCAAAGGAGGAAGGGCTTATGGTGGACGTGTTTAAGGATGAGTGGAACTTCCTCTCAAAGCACGCTGTATGAGAAAAGAGCTCTTCAACGATGAATGAACAGCTCTGCTCTGCAAATCTGTCAGAAAAGATGATCTCCATGATTGTGAAAATGGACAGAAGAAACTTGGCTACATCAAAATCTCCTTCTGTCACTAGTGTATTGTTTGATTTTGTCTGTCCTTCCACTTCCTCATGTGTTAACTGAAGATGTCTAACTGGATCAGAGGACCTCAAACCTGCAAGTTCGCTAAAGCTGAGAAGTGGTTTCAAAATATCCATACCTGTTTCCCTTTACCCTCTTCTAGGAATCATACTCAAATACTCTATGCATTCATATTTACAAGTCTTACATAATTTTTGACTTTACTATGTTATGTTTAAACTTTTGGAAGGTATTGTTATCCTGGGCATAATAAGGAAAATAAAATAAACCAAAGCATGTCAAAATAAATTTAAATTATTATAACTTTTGAGAACTATAATTATCTTAACATTATGACTTTTGAGGAGTATAACTATTTTACCTAGAGATTGGAAAATTCAGATAAAAGGTTAACAAAAATGCAAATAATATCAGACAGTTAACTAGTTTTATTTCATTTTATAAGACATCTGAGTTAATAAATCATTGAGGCTTAAATCATTTCAAGTTAATTTTGTCCTTTCTTGTTTTCTTATAAAAAGTTGTGGTCATGAATAGTCTTGTGGTGAGCATAAGCACTCATTTTCAATAGAAAAACTCGAATGCATATCAATGGTAGAATAGAAAAATAAATTATGGGTATAATTACAGATATTAAAAAAAGTTGTCATACAGCTGAATTTAAAAAAATTGAATTCAATAGGAATATATAAAAATTCAGATAATTTCTGTATTGTGCATATGATGTCAAACAGGTTTGATTGAATTTTAACTGGTTGTTTCATCAGTTTTCCTTTATTTTTATTCTGTTTTCTCAATATTTAAAATCTCTTAAATTAGTGATATCATAAGATTCACTGAGTATGTAAGAGGGGAAATCTTCACTATGATCTCACCTCTCACCAGCTTTATGCATCTGAATAAAAATCCTTCTAAAAGATCAAGATGAGTAGCAACCAAGACAAACTTTGAAATGGTACTGTTGATTGAGAGCACAATAGACAGTACCAAACTGTTTACAGATGTTACACTTGGCCTCTTTCCCAGTGCCAAATATTTGCATGAGAGATAAATAGCATAATCTATTCACATATAATGACTTTCCTTTCTAAAATCTTTTGAGGTCGGTTACACTTTAATAACCATTTGCACTTGAAAATTGATTTCTTTCTTGAAAACCATCTGCAGTTATGTAGCTAGGCATTCCTTCCTTCCTTTTCTTCAGTACTGAATATTGGCTTCTTTCCATCAAGTACACTCTTGCCACACTGCCAGAGGCCAAGTAGGCTGTATCCTTGCAACAGTGAAAGAAAAGGAAACTCTGAGAAATGTAGATTGGTATTCAGTTTTTCATTCAGAGTATTATACAACCATGAAGTGCAGTGCATAAGAGGAGAGATTGGGAAGTCTATTATTTTAGCTTCACCAGCTGTGTGATCTTGACTACAGTACTAAGCCTTTTTAGACTCCTCTTACCTACACATTTCCTTTGAGTTGATAGGGTGATTAAATTAGAGACTGTATATAAAGATTAAATGCTCAATGAAAGGTAGCTATTGTATTCTTACAGTGTCTCAGGAGCACAAAAAGTGCTGATGTGAAAGGAAAAGTGGCTGTCAAATCTAGTGAGAGGGAGCAGCTAGTTATTTTCTGGGAATCAAAGAAGCTGTGTCATTAGTTGCAAAGAGAGTGATGGGTGAGCCAAAGTATATTTCTACCTTAAAATCTAAGGTGCATAAAACTTTTTTGAAAAATTATACGCAAGATAGAAATGGAGGATATAGCTATTCAAGTGCATCTCTTCTATGAGGTGATAATATTCTTAGGTGATTTTCATACCTACCTAAATCTAAGTACCTTCTGTGGAGCTATAGAAACAAAGAAAACAAACAAAATGCAATTGGGTCCAACTAAAGAAGGCAGAGGCTTCCCAGATGGCTCAGATCGTAAAGTATCTCCCTGAAATGAGGGAGGTCTGACTTCGATCCCTGGGTCAGGAAGATCCCCTGGAGAAGAGAATGGCAACCCATTCCAGTGTTCTTGCCTGGAGAATCCCATGGACAGAGGAGCCTGATGGGATACAGTCCATTAGATCACAAAGAGTCTGACATGACTGAGCAACTAACTAAACAAGGCTGAGTGCCAAAGAATTGATGCTTTTGAACTGTGGTGTTGGAGAAGACTCTTGACAGTCCCTTGGACTGCAAGGAGATCCAACCAGTCCATCCTAAAGGAATTCAGTCCTGAATATTCATTGGGAGGACTGATGCTGAAGCTCCAATACTTGGGCCGCCTCATGCGAAGAACTAACTCATTAGAAAAGACCCTGATGCTGGGAAAGATTGAAGGAAGGATGAGAAGGGGACATCAGAGGACAAGATGATTGGATGGCATCACTGACTCAATGGATATGAGTTGAGCAAACTTTGGGAGACAGTGAAGGACAGGGAACCCTGGCGTGTTGCAGTCATGGGCTTGCGAAGGGTCGGACACGACTGAGCCACTGAACAACAATAGACCTACTACTCTGGGCTTCACTGGTGGCTCAGTGATAAAGAATCAGCCTGCCAATTCAGGGGTGCAGTTTCAATCCCTGGGTAGAGAAGATCCCCTAGAAAAGGAAATGGCAACCCACTCCAGTATTCTTGCCTCAGAAATCCCATGGACAGAGGAGCTTGGTGGGCTGCAGTTCCTGGGTTCACAAAGAGTCAACCAGGACCTAGCGACTTAACAACAACATAGATGTACTCTATCAGGAAGTCAATGGGTAGAGCAAAGAAGATCATTTTTAAGAGCCCTCCATATAATTCTAATGCGCAGTCAGAAATAACTTGAATTTCTGAATTCTCCTTCCTGTGTTCACAGAGCCAAATAGTAATTATTACCCTGAGGACTCTCTCAGGAAAGTCATATTCTTAACTTAGTTCACCTATAGAAATGAAAAAAAAAAACAAAACCATTAGCTATCTGCTTTGGATTTTTAATAAAATAGAAGAAAGAATAATATAATGAAAATATGTCAGGAAGTAATCAATTTTAGCCAGTTAACATGGAGTTTAAATCAAAATGAAAAAGAATTTTTTTTAAGTTTGAAAGAAGGTAATAAAAGTATCAGCATATTAACAGAAATATAAAGTTAACTGAAGGCAGTAAAAAACAGAATTTTGGAAACAGAAAATGAAATAAAAAATATTGAAGCCCATTTGAGAAAACTTTCTATGTTACAATGATTACATGAAAGTAATAAAAACAAGTAAAAGGACAAAGTGATAGAGTATATATCATTTAGGATCAACGTCTTGCATTTAAAAAAGAATAGAAGGAAACAAAATTGAAAAACAATTAAGTATAAAATTAATGAAATGTTCTGATTGAAAAGAGAACTGGTTTTTACCCCATGCCAAAAACAAAAACATTCAAAAATAACAAAATATTTAAAAATTTAATATCAAATGTTTTAAACATCTAAACAGATAAAACAATAGGTCATCTATAACTTAATATTGTTAATTAGCTAATTTCAAGATTTCCCATAACACTAAATATCAGAATAAATGATTTGAATAATTTAATACTTGTTAAAAAGTGAAGTCACAGGAAAAATATTCTCAAGTATACAAGAATGAAGAAATGAACCACTCATTAATGTTTTGAAAACGCTTCTTAAGAATATATTCTAGTTACACTAAGGGGCAAAATACACATAACATTTAAAAAAATGCAATGCAACAATCACTTAAGTAAAGGAAGTAAGACTGAATAATTACTATAAAACAATTAAAATCGCAAGTTCAAACACTTAAAAAAATTTTAAACATCAACATTTCATAATATTTGTAGAAATCTGTAATTCTTGATTAAATTTATAAAAATTTATAAATGAGTACAGGAGGGAAGACAGACTTTAGGTAGCTTAGAAGGTAAAGCATCTGCCTGTGATGCAGGAGACCCGGGTTCGATCCCTGGGTTGGGAAGATCCCCTGGAGAAGGAAATGGCAAACCACTCCAGTATTCTTGCCTGGAAAATCCCATGGATGGAGGAGCCTGGCGGGCTACAGTCCATGGGGCCTCAAATAGTTAGATATGACTAAGTGACTTCACTATAGGAGGGAAAGAGAGTTTAAAAAAATTTAGAATCTTATAAAAACAAGTCACATTTTATATTCTGCTTTGATTTTTTAAAAAGAAATATTTCAGTTGACTTAAAAGACTTAAAGACTCAGAGAGAATTTTACCAAAAGACAAAAACAAAGAAAACATCAATCATATAGTAAAAGACCACAAGGAAACTAGAAAAAGTTTTACAAAACAAAGAACTCTATTAAGATCACAGAAAAACAAACCTCACCAATAACAATGAATATAAGTTATTTAATCTCTTTTTAATAAAGGACAAGGCAATTTGTTTAATAAACAACTATAGTTTGCCTACAAGAGATATATGGAAACCAAAGTGAGACCTAAAGTTGATAGTTCAAATATTTAATAATAATGGGTTTGTTCAGTTCAGTTCAGTTCAATCGCTCAGTTGTGTCCGACTGTCTGCAATCCCATGAATCACAGCACGCCAAGCCTCCCTGTCCATCACCAACTCCCGGAGTTCACTCAGACTCGCGTCCATCGAGTCAGTGATGCCATCCAGCCATCTCATCCTGGGTCATCCCTTTCTCCTCCTGCCCCTAATCCCTCCCAGCATCAAAGCCTTTTCCAATGAGTCAACTCTTTGCATGAGGTGGCCAAAGTACTGGAGTTTCAGCTTCAACATCAGTCCTTCCAATGAATATTCAGGACTGATCTCCTTTAGAATGGACTGGTTGGATCTCCTTGCAGTCCAAGGGACTCTCAAGAGTCTTCTCCAATACCACAGTTCAAATGCATCAATTCTTTGGCGCTCAGCTTTCTTCACAGTCCAACTCTCACATCCATACATGACCACTGGAAAAACCATAGCCTTGACTAGACGGACATTGTTGGCAAAGTAATATCTCTGCTTTTTAATATGCTATTTCCTTCCAAGGAGTAAGCGTCTTTTAATTTCATGGCTGCAGTCACCATCTGCAGTGATTTTGGAGCCCCCCAAAATAAAGTCTGACACTGTTTTCACTATTTTCCCATCTATTTCCCATGAAGTGATGGGACCAGATGCCATGATCTTAGTTTTCTGAATGTTGAGCTTTAAGCCAACTTTTTCACTCTCCTCTTTCACTTTCAACAAGACGCTTTTTAGTTCCTCTTCACTTTCTGCCATAAGGGTGGTGTCATCCGCATATCTGAGGTTATTAATTGTAAGAAAATATAAATTAGTTTCTGAATATAGTTATATTAAAATCCAACAAATTAATGACAAAACAAACTAAAGGGACAAGAAGTATACTATCTTGATAAAAGAAAGTTCACAATGAAAACAAGTAGTGTGTAAGAATAAATTTGCATAAAATACCTATTGCGCTATAAGTTAATATTGTTATCTATGAGTCTGGGTAAAAGTGATTTAAAAAATGGCACAGGGAATTTTATTAACAAAATGCTAATAAAATAGAAAGTAGAAAACATTGGCTTCTATGAACAAATATACCATTAGCATACAGTCATGAAACATATTGAAAATTCTCAGCAAATTTGCAATAATAGAAGCTTTTATTTAACACCCAACCATGGTAGACATATCCAAACTTAAAGGCAAATTCATAAACATAAATATTCTATTATCTTGATATGTACTTGAATGTTTTTCAAACAACTGGAGCAATAAGGGAAAAAATATAAATGCAATCTAATTTCAGTCAAAATAAGGATATTAATCGGAGAAGGCAATGGCACCCCACTCCAGTACTCTTGCCTGGAAAATCTCATGGATGGAGAAGCCTGGTGGGCTGCAGTCCATGGGGTCGCTAAGAGTCGGGCATGACTTGAGTGACTTCGCTTGCACTTTTCACTTTCATGCATTGGAGAAGGAAATGGCAACCAACTCCAGTGTTCTTGCCTGGAGAATCCCAGGGTCGGGGGAGCCTGGCAGGCTGCCGTCTATGGGGTCGCCCAGATTCGGACACGACTGAAGCGACTTAGCAGCAGCAGCAGCAGCAAGGATACTAATATCAAGCTATATAGAATGCAACCAAAATTGTATTCAAAAATAATAGTGTAAGTTTATAGGATTGGGCTGTTTAAAAAGGCACAACTAAGCATTCAGCCAAAAACTTTTTAAAAATTTAAATCTGTTTTCAGAGAAAATATTTGGAATCTCAATTAATTACTAAGAAAGTAGAAAAAGAAAGTGAAGTCGCTCAGTCGTGTCCGACTCTTTGCAACCCTGTGGACTATAGCCTACCAGGCTCCTCCCTCCATGGGATGCTCCAGGCAAGAGTACTGGAGTGGGTTGCCATTTCCCTCTCCAGGGGATCTTCCCAACCCAGGGATCGAACCTGGGTCTCCTGCATTGGAGGCAGACGCTTTAAGCCCTGAGCCACCAGGGAAGTCGGGAAAGAAAGAATAAATAAATGAGTCTGATAACTGATTCTTAAGGAAAAGTAAATAAACTAAAATGAGCAAAATTTTGTTTAAATTTTAGTCTAGAAATTCAAAACAACTCAAATAATTTTAGAAATCAAAAAGGGACCACAGTTAAAACTGAATTTACACCAAGCTTCGTAATTTACACTAAGCTTCGTAATTTTCAGAGCTTTGTCTTATTCACTGTATTCATCTATAACCCAGCAGAGCTATAAGCTAACACCTTAATAAACTCTCTAAACTCTGTAAATATGGAGTGGATGAATATGGGAGATAGTCAAAAGGTGTAACAAGGCACTTTGCACAGCTGTGTATTTGTTAACTTCAGAAAAATGTCCAGATTCAGAGAGTTTTGTGCTCGATTTTTCCATATTTTAAAAAATTAAGGACTTTTTGTTTGATCTCAGACATAGAAAATATGGGAAACTTCCTAGTTATTTTATGAAAGTACAAAAACATCAAAAAATCTGACAGAAAATAGAGAATGAAAAAGAAACATAATAAATTATTATATACAGGCACAAACACAAGACAAGAAGAACACAAAAAAATGGGAACACTATCTCATGTACAATGGAATAGCAATGATAACATTCTAGTGAAACTAACTATATACCCAATTCCTTTTGTCCACAAAAGCTAAAATAGTCTTTTTATAATATGACTATAGTTTATCACACTGAGTTATACCGTTGTGAATATATATACTTAATATATGTATATTCCTTGAGGTCTGAGGTATTTTTTTTATCTCCTATATCACCACGTGGGAAGATATAAGGATGTATATCTGCTGCTCTCAAGAAAACTGAAATGTGGCTGGAGAGACAAGGCAAAAAACTTAAAACTGTAATGACTGTTATCATTTTTTGTTTTTAATTACTCATGTTTCTCATTAAACTTTTGGGAAAAAATAGAAAATAAAAGGAAACTTAAAAAAATTAGAATATAAAATGAGAGCTCACCACTTTGAAGTAAGGTTCCTTCCAGGGATGCAAACCTGATGTAATGCAAGGCTATATAGCTTATGGTTATGAGTATGACCTTTGGGTCCAGGCAGCTTGATTCAATTCCTTGTTCTCTCACTTAGTAGCTATGTGACCTTGAGCAAATGACTTAACCTCTCTGTGCCTTAGTTTCTTAATCCTTAAAATTGGGATAATTATAGGATTTATCTTAAAGAATCAGTTGGGAAAATTAAATATGTAAAATACTGAGCACGGTGCCTGCTATACATCAGTGTTACCATTATTATTATTGCTGTTATTTATCACTGTCATTATTATTTTAATTTATAATCTCAGGAGCCATCATTGTCAGATTTTTATTCCAGGGAAGACTCTTGAGAGTCCCTTGGACTGCAAGGAGGTCCAACCAGTCCATCCTAAAGGAGATCAGTCCTGGGTGTTCATTGGAAGGACTGATGCTAAAGCTGAAACTCCAGTACTTTGGCCACCTCATGTGAAGAGTTGACTCATTGGAAAAGGCTTTGATGCTGGGAGGGATTGGGGGCAGGAGGAGAAGGGGACAACAGAGGATGAGATGGCTGGATGGCATCACTGACTCAATGGACATGAGTTTGGGTGCACTCCGGGAGTTGGTGATGGACAGGGAGGCCTGGCGTGCTGCAATTCATGGGGTCGCAAAGAGTCGGACATGACTGAGTGACTGAACTGAACTGAACATGTACAAGTGCTTCAATATGTTGTTTTATATTATTTTGATTAGCAATATGAGTAAAAAAAAATCAGAGAAGAGTGACATGGGTAATTTAAGTGGAAATATGACTAATTGCAATGTTCTCCTTTTCACAGACCCAGAAAGCTTTTTCTCGTGGTAGATATGTGTGTCATCCATGACCCATGGTTGAGTCAAGTCTGGGAAAAACTGAAGCTCTGGGGTACATCCATTTCTTTG
The DNA here is from genome assembly GCF_023091745.1 of Budorcas taxicolor. Lineage (NCBI taxonomy): Eukaryota > Metazoa > Chordata > Mammalia > Artiodactyla > Bovidae > Budorcas > Budorcas taxicolor. The sequence continues at coordinate 16,079,543 of NC_068918.1, read as the reverse complement.
ACTCAGTGATACAGTGCAATTATGACATATTTACTCTTGGCATGGGAAGATTTTGTCAGCTAATACCAATAACCTAGAAAATGTCCTATTTTATCCTACCAGGAACAGGGAAGGGCTGTTTGCCTCATCTAAGTCCTAAATTCAGATATCAAAGCCTGTGCTTGCTCTTTACTGTATAAAATAAGCTTGCCTCCCTCTCAACTTTAAAATATGAAATGAGGATTAACTTATCATTTCAATTATTGCAAATAGTGTATAAATGAAAAGGTTGTCTTCTACTGGGAACCCCACAAGCCCACCAAGGAATAAACAGTCTTTCAATCCTATGAAGTGATTTGTAATCTTATACAGTAGGAAGAAACCTCAGACTTTGATTCATCACCACTCTACTCACTACTATGTCACTGCCAGGACCATAATTTCAGAACTATACTGCAGTCATAGAAAAGGAGCAGCTGGGGCACTGATGACTGGTTCTTATATAGATATTAAGAAAAAAAAAAACAGGAAGTAAAGAAATACCCCTTCATACATTTCATCCAACAATATATAACAGTCTTAATTTGTATGAAGACTGTTCCTCTATTCGAATGTTGAAATCACTGAATTTCTCATGGGCTAAAGCCTGGCTAAAACATGATTACTTCTTTAGAAATTCTTCTAGCTTTAGAAATTCTACCATGGTCACAATACTCCTTGAATAGAGATTAACATGAATGTTAGATGCATTAAGTAACAACATCTCTAAGCAGAAAAGTTATAGCTTTTTCTCAGTCTTCAGAAGCTAACCTGGATGCCCATAATATTTATGGGAGGCATTTGAGAGCAAAAGGAGTACTAAAATAATTGTTTGTATCATTTTGGAAAGTTTATCTATTGTTCAAAAATATTATTCATTGCCTAAAATCTTATTATATTCTCTTCATGGACCTACAAAGCAATTCTATTCAAAAATTACTTTCAAAACCTGAGTTTTTTCTTAAAGATAAAGCTAATATATATTTTCATATATATTAGAAAGAAACTTAAAAGATCCATATTGATTCTATAAGCTATTAAGAAAAAAACATTCTTGGCACATATTTACATATTTTAATCAGCTGATTATCTAAATCTCTCTAAGTTCATGTCCATAACCAAAGAATACAGTTTGTAAGGTATGGACTTATTATTTTTATTTTTTACCATAAAATTGTCCGCAATATTTTTGAATTAGAATTCTATGTTTAAAAAGTTGAGATCATCGACAGCTTATTTAATGATTCCTTTGTAGAAAAGAGGTAAGAAAATATTCTCTCTAAATGTGCTAAGTAAGGTGGCAATCTCTAAAAAAATTCTGTTTGGTAAAATATTTTCTCAATTCCAATTTATTAATACTGAAACCAGTAAATATTTCAGCCCAAATATTTTCACAAACACTGCCTTTTTTCTTCCATTTAAAGTAGTGTCCTTCAACAAATATTTTTATAAGACAACATTTGTCAAATAACCCGTCTGTTTATGAGTTTCTTGAAAGTTTACCAAACTTAAACGCTGCAGAATTGTAGGCTTTCTCAGTTTTCTTTTATTTCAATACAGGACATAAATTTATTCAATTACAAATAGGAGATCTATCAACTAATTTTTCCCACAAGTCAGATGTTCCAAAGATGTTATGTAATTTCAAAACTAATTTTATGCTGTCTGTGATCTCATTCTTTGATTTATTCATCTCTTCATTGCTTTTGTAGAGATAAATGTCTTCCTGTTTTCAAGATACTGTCTTCAACAATTTCAGTTTGCTAAAAGCTTCAACCTGAGGTTGCTTTTCTTGCCACACCATTTGTTGAATACTTTGTTTAAAAAAAATTCCAGCTGACTTTGAACAAAATGCAATCAAAACTTAGAGAAATAATTTACAAAAATATCAATATCTTTGTTGGACATTAAGGATGATTTATAAAGTAGTTGTTCAAAGGCGCAAACATTCCTGAAATCTTACTGATGAGATGTTGCAAAGAAAGAGTACATTCCCATGCTGAAGATTTTTTTAATTCAGTATTAGTTTTATTACAAAAGTTTAGTTATTCCAATTGTGTACATATAAAAATATTTGTAGATTTTGACTACTGTAGCTTCTAATTCAGCTGGTAGAATATTACAGCTTGTTTGGATGAATTTATACATTACGTATGTACCACAAGCAATTCCAAAAATATTTCTCTTCCATAGATTTCTTAATTTAGTGAAAACGTTGTCACCATGGTGACGTGCTCCACAAAATTTTCTACTCATAGTATCACCATAAAAACAAGTCTGTAACTTCACTCTCACACTTTCACATTCCCAATTATATCAGATGCTTCACCTTCGGGAGAATGCATTCCAAAAGTTTCACTGTGATTCCAGCAACCACATGGGAAAAAAAGAACAGCTATTGGGATTAACTCATTTTCAATCTGAGGCATCTGCTGATACAAAACTGACATCCTTCAAACTTGAGAAACTCTGCTACTAATGGGACCACAGCATTTTCTGCTATCACTTTCTGTTTCATACATGCATAAAATCTTGGAATTGAAAATGAGCAACATTAACTTCCACCAATCAGTTTGATCTAAATGAAAACTCATGCTTCACAGAGTGATATGTAGACACACCATTTGTGGTTGCCTGTGCAAAATTTTCCTGTGGGGCAAAGTCTAACTAAAATAATAAATTTTGGTTGATGCTGCTGACTCCGCAACAGATTTTGTCCATCCTGTAGTTTTCATTTGGTCAGTGATATCACTATGGCCTTTGTGATGAAAGGAAAATTTAGTAAGTATTTTGAAATTAAACATGAACTTTCATAGTTGACATCATTGATGACAGGATTAATTGCAAAATTAAAAGACTATTACCAAACAATATGATAAATTGCTATAGATCTACAATTAGTAGGTGACGTTACTGTAGGAAGAATTTTCAAGCTACTTGCTGTACATTTTAAGACTAGACTGCTCAGTCCCTATTGTTATGGAATGTGATATATGCATACATATATCTGCTATCTGTCTATCTATTGATCATGTATCTATCAGTGCCCCTTCCTTCTAGGATACTGGTGGCTTTATGACTCTCACAGGCCACATAGGCTACAACACAACTGGCTGTTAAGGGGAGCAGCATATAATTTTTCTTCCATCACCACCAAGACAAAATGAGTTAGCTTTTGCACTGCACATTCTCCTTGAATCTGGTAAAGATTTTTAAAAATTAAAAGGAAAAAGAGGTTATTGCAGGTCACCTTTCAGTGCACATGAATTTCATACCTACTGACAGAAAATGACAGGAACTGGAAATAAAATAGATGTCTACCAGACCTGTCCTGACTTATTTTTATACAACTATTAATACTGATGATGATACTTGGGGAAAATTAAAATATCTGGACCTATGCAACAGAACAGAATCTTGGGAGCAACAAAAGGTAAACCAAACTGCAAAAAAGGTAAACCAAACTCCTCTGCAAACTGGGATGAGCACCCTTCACAGAAACAAGCTTCTAAGGGCACCACATGTTTCAGGAGCATTTACTAAGGGCCGAGACTTATGGTATTTTGGAGCTAAAATGGTGACCAAAATATAACACGTACTCATTGAGTTTGCCCCGTTTGCATAGTTCACTTTTGTAAAGCATGCTGTTTCAAAGACCATTTTCACAATTAACTCCTTTGACTTAGACCTGGTTCAGGAAGCACATCGTGCCCTCTGCCACTGTTGGCTTTGAGAACTTTCCCGTTCCTAATCCCAAGGTCCCTCAGCACAGTGAACACAATGGGCAGCATCTATGTTTGTGCTGTTTTGGCGGTATTATCCCTTCTCAGCACTGAAAGGATGCGCTGTTGCTGTGAGCAGGCTTCTCACTCAGCCTCTTCTCTTGGTGCCACTCAGCAGCTTTGAGAGCAGCCAAAGCCACAGGAATGTCAGGGTGATTATTGGCCAATGTCAAACTTACTTTGGAGCAGAGGTCCTTTAAGTCCAGGAGACAGATTTACCTTTCTTACAGGCTTAATAGAATTAAACAAATCAGCACTTCCTGCCCAAGGCGCGTTGCACAGCCACCAAGCTAGCAGTATCATTAAGAAAGCACATGTGTTTAAAATAAACTTGTTTCTCACAGTAAGTCTCAAATACCTGCTATTCTGGCATACTTTTTGATTTTGAAGATTTTGTCAAGCTGTGATGACTTTAACCTCATTCTTTGAAACGCTCTCCCTTCCCCTTTCTTCCTCTACTCATCTAATAAACTGAATTTCTTCTAATGAAAAGAAATAGAATATACACAAAATATACTTGAGGATCAAGCTGGGGTCATTTTTTCCCTTCCTCCTAAGACATTTGCACCCCATTTAGATCAATGTCTCCATTATTAATCCCATTGCCAAGCAAGGAACACTGGTTTCCTCACTGCTCTCAGTTCATATAATTTGCCAGTCTCCAAGTTTTGTCATATTTTTCCGAGAGCTGATTTTTGCATTTGCTGTTTACTTCATTCCCATGCTTTCTGCCCAATCTGAGCTTAATAAACGCTTTTCCATGAGAATGAACCCAAATGTCAACCTTTACCAAGCTGGTTTTGGAAGCAGATGGGTCCAGAATGACTGGATCTTTATCCCAGCTCCATCTACTAAGTAAATTTGAGCAGATTCTTTTACCTCTCTGTGCCTCAGTTTTTCATCTGTAAGATGGGGTTAAGAATAGTGCTTGCTTTCATTGGTGTATTGTGAGGAATAAACAAGTTATACGTAAAGAACTTAGAGAGGCATTTGGCGGTTATTTTATGCCCTATCTCCTCAACTTTAGGAAATCAAGTCGGGCAGAAATATCATTCATCAATCATCAATATAAAGAAGCTCTACAAAGTGCTTAAGGCAATTCTGATAGCATAACATGGCCCAGGTTTAGTTTGATTGAAATAAGATCAAAGTAATTTTACTACAAGGAATATGGATTTGTCAGTAGGTGAGATAGTGGTCTTTGGAAGAAAATCAATCCTCAGGGCTTGAGGGCGTATGTGGGATTTCAGGGAAAATGACCCCATCTGTAATGCATACAACGCACAATCAGAACTTCTCTCCATGATTCATTCAAATGGTTTATTCTCCAGCGATCAACGTGCTTTCTTGAACACTTCAGCCATAGATGTTCAAAATTACTCTTTTTAAAAAAGGTGTTACCAAATACACATCTATCAGTAATTTTTTCCTTTAAATTATTCACATATGTATATGAGAGTTGGACCGTAAAGAAAGCTGAGTGCCAAGGAACTGGTGCTTTCAAACTGCGGTGCTGCAAAAGACTTGAAAATCCCTGGGATAGCAATGAAATCAAACCAGTCAGTCCTAAAGGAAATCAACCCTGAATATTCATTTGAAGGACTGATACTGAAGCTGAAGCTCCAATACTTTGGCAACCTGTTGCAAAGGGCCAACTTGTTGGAAAAGACTCTGATGCTGGTAAAGATTGAGGGCAGGAGGAGAAGGGGTAACAGAGGATGAGACAGTTAGATGGCATCATCAACTCAATGGACATGAGTTTCTGCAAACTCCAGGAGATAGTAAAGGAAAGGGAAGCCTGGCATGCTGCAGTCCATGGGTCACAAAGAGTCAGACAGGACTGAGCCACCGAACAACAATTAGTCAGAAATAGACAAATGAGAGGAAAGTCAAGCTTCTAGCCACTGACTTGGGAATGCTAGAGGCTCAAGTCCTGTACCACTGACCAGAAGGCCTGACAGCCACCCTTCTCTTACAAGATGTCTGTGGTCATTCCTACCCTTCTCACCCATACAGCTTTCTGAATGCTTGAAACCTTAGGCGCCAATTTTGTGACAACTCACACTTTTGCTCTTCTTTCATCAACTAACTGCTTGATGAGTGACTACTTTCAGACCATTGTATAGTTATTCAGCTAACTGCCTAGAAGGAAATGCCAGGCTTTTCCCAAAATAGTAGTGGACAATATCTGGAAGTAGTACTATGCCCTTGCTAGGAAGAGTACCTCTGATATGCAGATGATACCACCCTTATGGCAGAAAGCAAAGAGGAACTGAAGAGCTTCTTGATGAAAGTGAAAGAGGAGAGTAAAAGAGCTGGCTTAAAACACAACATTCAAAAAACTAATACCATGGCATCCAATCCCATTACTTCATGGCAAATAGATGGGGACACAATGGAAACAGTGACAGACTTTATTTTCTTGGGCTCCAAAATCACTGCAAATAGTGACTACAGCCATGAGATTAAAAAAATGATTGCTCCTTGAAAGAACAGCTATGGCAAACCTAGATACCATAATAAAAAGCAAAGACATTATTTTTCCAACAAAAGTCCATCTAGTCAAAGCTATGGTTTTTCCAGCAGTCCTGTATGGATTTGAGAGTTGAAGCATAAAGAAAGCTGATGACCGAAGAATTAATGCTTTTGAACTGTGGTGTTGGAGAAGACTCTTGAGAGTCCCTTGGATTGCAAGGAGACCAAACCAATCAATTCTAAAGGAAATCAGTCCTGAGTATTCATTTGGATAACTGATGCTGAAGCTGAAGCTCCAATACTTTGGCCACTTGATGCGAAGAACTGACTCATTAGAAAAGACCCTGATGCTGGGAAAGATTGAAGGAAGGAGGAGAAGGGGATGACAAAGGATGAGATGGTTGCATGGCATCACCGACTCAATGGACATGAGATTGAGCAAGCTCTGGGAGTTGGTGATGGACAAGGAAGCCTGGCATGCTGCAGTCCATGGGGTCACAGAGAGTCAGACATGACTGAGTGACTTAACTGAGCTGAACTGAACTGAGGAAGAGTACTTATGTGTCTCTTTCCTGTAATGCTAAGAAAGAAAATATTAAAATAACAGATTTATTGATATGTACTTTAATGCCATAATGTTTATTTATCATTTAGAGTGTACAGTGCAGTCAATGGTTTTAATGCATCAATACAGTTGAGTAATCATCACCATAATCTAATTTTAGAGCATTTTTATCAACCCCAAAAGATATCTTGTACCCATTAGAAGTCACTGCCTATTTTTGCCTCCTATTCTGAGTCCTACACAACTAATTTACTTCCTTTCTCTACATATTTGCCTATTCTGAACATTCCATATACGTGGAGCTGTATACAATATGGGGTCTTTATGATGGACATCTTTTATCCCTGTTTTTATTATGAATCAGTACTTTCTTTTGTACTGCTGAATAGCAGCATTCTATTGTATGAATATATTGTATTGTGTTTGTCTTTGGACATTTCCATTTTTTGTCCATTATGAACAGTGTAGATATGAACATTTGTGTACAATTTTTTTTTCTGTTAACATATGTTTTCATTTCTTTCAGATAGATATCTAATAGTGGAATTGCTGAGTCAAATGGTAACTTTAATGTTTTGTTGTTTTTGTTATTCAATCAGTTGCTCAGTCGTGTCCAACTCTCTGTGACCCCATAGACTGCAGCATGGCAGGCTTCCCTGTCCATCAACAATCCCCGGAGTTTGCTCAGACCCATGTCCACTGAGTCAATGATGCCATCCAACCATCTCATCCTCTGTCATCCCCTTCTCCTCCTGCCTTCAGTCTTTCCCAGCATCAGGGTCTTTACCAACCAGTCATCTCTTCGCATTGCCTAATTACTAACATTCTGAGTCACTGCCAAACTGTTTTTCAAAGTGGTTTTATCATTTTACATTTTCAGTTGTATTAGGGTTTTCAATTTCTCTTCATCCTCACCAACATTGATTAGTATTGTCTCTCTTCTTTTTTTTAATCAGAGTCATTCTAATCATTATGAAGTGATAGCTCATTGGGCTTTTCATTGTGCATTTGATTTGTATGGTTGATGAAACTGAGCAACTTTTTATTTGCTCATTGGCTATTTGCATATCTTTTTAAAGAAATGTCTATTCAAATCCTTTCCTTTTTTGTAAATTTTTTATTTTTCTTTTATTATTGAGTTATAATAAATCTTTAAATATTCTGAATACATGTCTCTTATCTGATATGATTTGCAAATTAATAGTTTATTAATAGTTCCTCTCAGTCTGTAAGTTTTCCACTTTTCTTCATGATATCTTAAAAAAAATATTTATTTATTTTCGGCTGTGCTGGGTCTTCATTGCTGTGAGAGAGCCCTCTTTACTTTTGGAGAACAGGGGCTACTCTCTACTAGTGGTGCACAGTCTTCTCATTGCTATGGTCTCTCTTATTGCATAGCACAGACCCTAGGCTTATGGGCTTCAGCAGTTATGACTCACAGGCTCTAGACTGCTGGCTTAGTAGTTGTGGCACACAGGCTTTGTTGCTCCAAGGCGTGTGGGATCTTCCTAGACCAGGGATCAAACTCATGTCCTCTGCTTTGGCAGGCAGATTCTTTACCACTAAGCCACCAGGGAAGTCCTTCATGATATTTTTTGAAGCAGAGAAATTTTTAATATTGACGAAGTGCATCAATCTATTATTATTTGTGTTCTTTTCATCCAAGCACTGCCAAATCAAAGGTCACAATGCCAAGATTCTATCTGATTCTTGTTAGAAATGGAAAAGGAGTCAGGTGATAGGCACCGGAATTCTCTATCATGACTGCTAGCAAACTGCTTAGTCTTCATAGATGTGATAAGCTGGCCTGGCCTGATCTTTCTTCCCACTGCATTGCACCAAAAATTCCCCAGGCAAGAGGAGATGGGTTGAAGTGGGAGATGGAAGAGAAACCTTTCTAAGAGGAGGTCTAACAAGATAGTTAAATGTAAATTGTGGTATGCAATGAGAAGATGCTACTGTGACAGGAAAATGATGTCCTTTCCCATATTTAACTTGATAAGGAGATAATAAAAGGTTTCTCTAATTCCTGCAACTAGAACAGCAGAAAAGAGGATGATGCGCACTGGTAAGGAGATATATCCCGGAGGATTTTATAGCAGAGACATAGTTAATAATTCTGTAATAAAAGTCTCTAGCAAGGAATTCTTAGAAAATTAATTTCAGCCGGCAGGAAACCACTGCTGAATTCATAGCTGCTTCATCACCCTAATACAGGTAAATGGCAGGAGAAAGTGAAGAACATTGCAAAAATTCTTATTTGCCAAAGCCAGTGTTATGTTACCAGTAACCAAGAAAGCAAAATGACTTCTACCTTTCAAATATCGTGTGACTGCCCCTCATCAATAGACTTAGCTTAGCTTGCATCTGGACTCCTTTTAGTTGGGAATTTTGGAAAATTCCATCCCCAGGCTTTTGGGCCTTGAGATATAGGGAGTACCAGAGGCAAGGTAGTATGAATGCTGTCTGCCAACTACAAAATTCAGCGTGGAAAAATTAGCATTATTGAAATAAATTATCGAATATAAAGAACTACTGAAAATGAGTCTCTGAGACTGTAGAGGAAAAGCGCCAATTGAAAAGGATAAGGGAACACATAGCAGAAGTAAATGGCAGAGCCTAGCACTCTAGTATGTACAGGTTTGACATTCCTGAGGGGTAAGAAACAATATTGAAGAATGTTTCAGAAAAAAAGCAAATTTTCCTCATTTGGAAAATTTCTTCCTTTCTCTTATCCAAGTGTATAGATTGAAATTCATTAAAAAACACGCAAAATTCACACCCAGATGGGGTCTAGCAACATTTGATAATTTCAAGGATTATTTTAAAAGATCATTAAACATGCTTAAGCAGAATTTTAAAATATGTTATTTATGAGAGAAATTTACACACTACAACTGAATGTGTAAATTTATACACTAAAAATATCTGTAACTGTCATTATCTTGATGAAGTTTCTATGTCACTTATGGTTAAAAGATGGGAGACTGCTTATAGTTAATTTTCATTTTATCTGATATACACAGTCTTTTTCTAAATCTTCAAACAGTTTTCCATCAGGCACCGTTTCTGCTTTTTCAAGGCTTCTTTTTTTCTCTCCTTTTTTCCTAGATGGCATGCATACCTTGAGGAAGGCATCTATATCCTCTTGACAGGCCTCTCTGCAGCCTCTAATCTGCATAGACCCTCACTTGCTCCACTGGAAAAAAGTCCTTTATCACCTGGTTATTAAGCATGTTGCATTGGTGTTTAGAGAGTAACTGTCCTCAACTGTTTATTTATTTATTTATTAGAGAATTGTGTAAACACACCCAGCTAATCTCTGCAGGTTAAAATTAAAAGAAAATAAACATGTGGAAAAATAGTCTATTTTCATTCCCCACATTCCTGAACAAACTTCAAGCAACTGTTAGCAGGTCTTCCTTTCCTTTATTTTCTAATTGTGTGTGGGTGTTTGTGTGTGCGCACTCAGTCATGTTGACTCTTTGCAACCCCATGGACCGTCGCCTGCCAGGGTCTTCTGTCCGTGGGATTCTCCAGGCAAGAATACTGGAATGGTTTGCATTTCCTTCTGCAGAGGATCTTCCTTACCCAGGGATCGAACCCACATTGCTTGTGTCTTCTGCATTGGAAGGTGGACTCTGCCACCTAGGAAGCCTCTATTTTCTAATTAGTTTGCTTTTAAATTTCATAAGAAGAGAGAATGTAGGTTCACTCTTTGGTAATTAAAACATTTAAAATTGAAAGTCAATGTTCATGAATTTTTAAGTGTTGTAATGAACTTTCTTATACGTGGAAAAAATATGACATAACTCACATAGCAAAAGGAAAAAAATAAATATTAAAAAGATAGTGACAGAGAAAAAAGCTAAATATCATTTGTTACACTCAAAATGAACTAGTTAAGTTGTTATACTTAAAACTTCAGATCAGGATAGAAAAATTCAACTCTTTGCTACTTACAATAGCTGCAGTGACATACAATAAAAGTAAAAAATGAAAGGATGATCAAAGACTTACTTGGCAAAAACAAAATAATAGAAAGCAGTCCTGGAGGAATCATGGCAAAAGCCTACAATCAGTGGAAATTTCACAACTTTAAACATACGTATTATCATTAAACAAGAATTAGCAAAATAATAAAACAACTAAGAATAAAAGAAAAATAAAATAATGTTTAAAAGCAAAGTTTAATGTATTAAAATCAGGAAAAAATAGATTAACGAGCCCATGGATTCTTGGCAATAAAATTAGAGAAGATAGGTTTCTTGAAAACCTGATTATTAAAAAGGAGAAATAATTGAATTAGAAAGAAAAAGGGTACTAAAGTCAAATAGAGTAAAATGTATGAAATTACAATGTGAGACCCTATGTATGCAGTAAATATATAAAACTGTATGAAATGGGTGCTTTTCATGAAAGATATAAACTAAAAATAAAAATTTATAAAAATTAGAAGAATTTGAATTGAATAATACCCATAGGCATAATGAAAAACATTTCAAAAAATTACTCCAAATTCTCCAGGGATTGTTTTACTAGTGAATTATTTGAAACTTTAAAGAGACTAGTAAACTCAATTCTATATAATTTGTTCCAGAACACAGGAAAAGATATGGAAAGCAATCAAATTTATTTTATGAATCCAGGATAATTCTGACATCAAAATCTGACAAACATTATACCAAAAAATGCAACTAAAGACAGATCTCTTTTATGAATATAGATTCAGAAATGAATCGATATTAGGAATACATGTGCCTGGTATTTATTAGGCACTTAATAAATGCATCCTACTTCAATAAGTAAACAAGGCTATCCAGAATAAATCTCCTTCACTTCTTCTTCTAAACATTTAATTCAGGTATGAATCCATGTCTTCTCATTTCCTTCTATTTTAGAGGAGGGAGAAGAAGTCTTTCATTAAACTTTGAATAAAAGCTTCTAACTATGTTCTAGATCCCATTTATAAGCAAATCAAACTCCCTGGCTTTGTAGGTTATTCTTTGTAGCCTCTTTGTCTCCATTAACTATTTCCTTTTGGCTCATAAAAATGCTTCCTCAATTCTGAATCTTCCATTCAACGCATATTTACTGAACAATTACAAGCGCAAGGTGTTAAACGCACTAAAACGTCATAACCGGATTATAAGCAATCCTTGCCTTCAAGGAGCTTTCCATCAGTTCAGGGGTCAGCTAAGTCAGCAGCTGCAGGGCAGTTGCTAGGATGTGGCCATGCACAGGTACTACCTCAGCTTTCTGGAGAGAGGTCTGGCACACTTCTCCTCCAGTCAGTGCCGTATCTTTACCTTCTCTCACTGATGATCTTCTAAATACGGTAGCTACCATTTGTCATACCTATTCTTCACGTCCCATGAATCCTTTTCACTTTCATGCATTGGAGAAGGAAATGGCAACCCACTCCAGTGTTCTTGCCTGGAGAATCCCAGGGACGGGGGAGCCTGGTGGGCTGCTGTCTATGGGGTTGCACAGAGTCGGACACGACTGAAGCGACTTCGTAGTAGTAGTAGTAATCCCTCCTGTAGATCACTCCTTTCTTGACTGTATGTTCTTCCGCCTTTCCATTTTCCCTCTTTGGCCTTTATTATCCATTATCTTTGTAATCTCCTATTTTTCCGCCCAGTTCTTTGTTATGTATGAGCTGTGTTTCAAAGGAACACTGATTGCTTTTATCTTCACCTGCATGCTCTTTCTCGATGCACTCTCTCTCTCATCTAGTTCCATGGTTCACCTGCTACCCCTAAAAAAGTAGATATTTGGTCTCATTCTCTTCCCACAATATGTATCTCTCTTCTGAGGTTCAGATTCAGAGCTCTTGTTCTCTACTGAATCTTTCCAAGTGAATCCCTGATAACGCAAATATATATCCGAAATGAATTTTTTTTTCAAATCTGCATAATCTCCAACACACTCAACATACTCTATCCTACACATTCTGAGACAATGAAAAATATCACCGTGTACCTAAGTTCCCAAACTGTTCTTTATTTTCTTCTCTACTCCTCCGCAGTCTACCTTGGACATCAGATCCTATTCACCATACTTTTTTAGAATCTTTCAAATTTGACTCTTTTTTTCTATGGCTACTGTCTCAAGTTCAGGCCACTGACATTTATTACTTGTGTTACTATTAAAATCTGTTGACGTTTTCTGTTTGCCTTCATTCTTGCATCTTTCTAATATACTTTTATGAATGTATGAGATATCTTCTGGGCTTCCCAGGTGGTGCTAGTGGTAAAAACAAACAAACAAAAAACCCCACCTGCCAGTGCAGGAGACATAAGAGACACTGGTTTCTACCCCTGGGTAGAGAAGATGCCCTGGAAAAGGGCATGGCACCCACTCCAGTATCTTGCCTGGAGAATCCCATGGACAGCAGAGCTTGGTGGGCTACAGTCCATAGGGTCGCTGAGTCAGAAACAACAGCATGCAGAGACATCTTTTAAGAGACAAATCTACTAAGGTCATTGATTTCTTTAATGACACTTCACATTTTATAGCATGTCATTCAGGCCCTTATGACCTGATTCCTACCTGTCTGTTCTGCCTCCTTTCCCTGTTATTAATAGTTTTACAACTATGGATTTTTTCTCTTAGCCCACAGGATATGTATATATGTGTATTTTGACCAGAGTCAAACAAATCAGTGCTCATATGCACATTAATGCCCTAAGCTGACTCCCATCTTGTTCTCTTCACTCTCCCTGGGATTAATCACTTTTTCACTCAAAATCTTGCATTTCTCCCCTTCTCAAAATGCCTACAAGTTATAACCCATTTTAGTAGCAGGACATAAAGGACCCTTGACCAGCCAGTTCCATTCATCTTCACACTCTCAATAAACATGACTCCACTCTAAGGATACTTTGCTCCCTAGGTACTGAACGCTCCTAACTCCTAAAACACTGAAAGTTAGTTTCCTATTAAGAATTCATGTATTGAATCAACATAAAATGGATTTCAAAAAACATGTACAAAATCCATGGGAAGCCAGAAATCTGCTTGAACTCCACTAAATCAAATCTCTGAATCAGCCAGTCAGAAAAATCTGGTTAGATGGCATAGGGAATTATTTGGAAGAGGTGGAGTGAAAGGAAACAAACTTAGAAATAAACATTCTGGTACATTTTGTGTAACATGATGTCTTGTGAGCCAGGATATCTGACACAAAGACAGTTTCAACTTGCTGTCAAAACATAACACTCATATGCATTCTGATTTCCTTACTCTGGCTCAAACCTCACTAAGTAACTTTTGGTAATTCTAGTCTTCTACATCTATAGAGACTTCCTTATCCAGAATGTCACAATGATAGCTTCTAATTGAATTGGATCTATCAAAGTGAGTGAATAAATTGATATTCCAGTTCCATATTTTTTGAGGTTAGCCATTTGTGCTTACATGCCCCATTCTTCCAAATCTGGAACAATAAAAAGACTGAATTATGAAGTCTGCAGGACTGAGTTTAGACTTTGAAATGTGATGAAATCATCAGTACAAAGATGATAAAATATTTTGAGGGATCAAGATGGTCTTTCCAGGTGACACTTCCTTTGCCTCACTCTGCGTTTGCTTATGCATTGCTCTCTGTCAATGTAATTCTTTTTCCTCATTTCCCCTTAATTACTAGACTGCACATGAAATAAGCTACCTTCTCAAGAACCAAAGCTGATCTTATTATCAAATAGGCCTTTTATAATTCAGCCAGGAAGTTATTCTAATTCCACCCAGAGCTAAGTGTTTTAGAATTTTTTACTGAGTTCATTATCTTCTAATTATTTTCAACTTCAATTAAACCTATCAGCTCCATAGAATTTTAACTAACTCTTTTTGCCACGAAACCTAAATGCAATTATTTTTGTTTGGTTTGGTTTCAGTTCGGGTTGTTGCCGTTAATGCCACTGAGCTGGACTCCATGTTCCATTTTTTCTGTCAGCAAAGTAGCCACTTAACAAATAATAGAGGAAGACTTTGAGTTCTAAAAATTCTTGACTGTGTAAAATACACTTGTAACCTACAGCTTATAGAATCAATGAATATCCTAATGGTTTTTCAGTAGTTTAAGAGGTGTTTGAATTATTAGGTGAGGGAAGTCACTGTAACAGTTAAGCAAAACAACTAAATACATCTGAAGCCATATAATTTAATGTATTAGGAGCAGATCTTTTGAAAATTTCCAGAAAGTTATCCAATATCCTATTGACCAGCATTTTAAGACACATTTTATAGCTCAAACCCTCAACTTAAGTACCTACATCGTCCACTAAGGGAGAAAGAAACGACATGATGGTAACCCTAGCCATGGAAAAAATGTTGTTTCTTTAGTACACCATTATTTCCCAGTAAGTATTGTAATGGAGAAGAAACTTCCCTTAAATGTGCTAAATCAATTAATTACCCCTACACACTTGCTTTAACATCCTGCACTATTGAAACAGCTTCCAGATGTCCCATTTGCTAAGAATTCTTTGGTCATAGTGTTTCAGGGAGTCAGCTGTATCACTCCAGCTAGGAACGCCAAGATGCAGAGTTGCAGTTGCCCCATATATGAATCATTCTGGATGAGCTGGATCTTGGCATGGCCGTGAACTCATTTGTTATCTTGTATGAATAATTTGATTATTTTACATCTTTACTTCCTCATCTGTGGAAATGAGAGCAGTGGCTGGTAGTGCTCAGGAAACATTAATAACAAAAATAAATATAAGGCATTCTGTGTTTTTCAAAGAACTATATGTGTGCTTAGTAGTAATCATATTTTGATGTTCATCATATTCTTGCATAAGAATGATCTCATTAACTCATTTTCCCATTGAGAAAGTGTGTATGGCAACATTACACTCTGTTTGCTATTAAATGCAGTCTTTTTTCATTTACAGTCTAATGCTTATTTTATTTTAGCACATTTTTAAAAAATGTTATTCTAACATACCCAACAAATTATATTTTTGAAGTCCACTGTTGTGGAGAATGTGAATAGCATCGTGTTTACCCTAATAGTAAGTTTTATTCATTAAATGCTATTTTATGAGATGAAGAGATACATTTGGAATTGCTTTGCTGGCTTTAGATTTTTTAGAGCCTTTAAAACCACATCGCCATTAGCTGAACTCGTCTCAAGTTTTGTACATTCTACTAACATAAAACCATGCAGCCAATTTGCTTTTAATATTTTTCTTCTAGCTTTGTGCTTTATTAGAAATAACTCATTTACAGAAAACCTTTTATTTGGATTGGTGGTGAGAATAAACACATAGTTCTCAGCGACTTTTATTATTTATTATAAAGTAATTTGGCAGGGTGTTGTGTAGGCAACTAAACAAAATAAAAGATTAATCAGAACTACCAATCTTTTTCTGATTTGCAGAATAACAGAAAACAGCAGCCCAGCCCTGTTTCACTCCCTGAAGGTTTAGTTCAGTATGTGCCAGTGATGGAAAACATCGTCCGCCTATAAAGCAACAATTAGGGCTGCTTTCCATTGACTCAATCAGTCAAATGTAAAAATACAAAAGACCAATATAAAATAGCCCTCTTCTGTGGGCCGTCACATACCAGAAACGTGAACACCCTCTGATATATGTTACTGCTGCTATTTACCAATGTTCCACCGGAATTTTTAGGTTTAAAAGTTCAGATGTTAATTGCAGAATTGAAGACAGAAGGGTAAAAATCAGTAATTTTCCCTGCATTATAGCAGAGTTTGGGGGAAAGACTTCACTAGAAGAAAATTTACTTTTTGGATAAGGTTGTAATTAAAGGCTAATGAATAAATTACTTATCCTCTTGGTATATTTGTTTTCTTATATGTGCATTTCTATTAATTGATATAAAATATTAGAAAAACTAAATCCACTTAAAGACATTGGTGTTCTTGGAAGTAAGTATACTAATCAGGATTTTTATCTTTAAAGACCAGGAAAAATATACTTTGTTCTTCTATTTTGATGATGGGGCCACAGAAAGTTATTTGTATTAATATTAATTGATCCAAGAAAGAATTCTTAAAGTTAACCATGGAGAAAGGTCAGAGAAAGATAATATGGGCTTCGAGGAAATATTGAAAGGAAGATATTTGCTGGAAAAAAGCTAAGGTGATAATAACAGTCATAGGTTATGGAATGCTATTATCATTCCTGCTCAGTCACTTCAGCCCTATCTAACTCTGTGTGACTCTATGGACTACAGCCTGCCAGGCTCCTCTGTCCCTTGGATTCTACAGGCATGAGTACTGCAGTGGGATGCCCAGGGGATTTTACAAACCCAGGGATCAAACCCAGGTCTCCTGCATTGCAGGCAGATTCTCCATGGCTGAGCCACCATTAGTCAAATATTCATTATTTTCATACACACACAAAATGTTTTAGAGTCATATAGAATACATTTAAGGTGGATATAGGAAAGATCTGCCTAACATCGACTTTGGGAAACAAAAGTAATTATTAATATCTTTTTCTTCAGCTGCAGCAAGCACCATCCTGCTTGAGAGCAAGGACGGTAACTAAGTGATGCTTAAAGAGCTTTTCTGATTTAACTCTTGTTTAAGAGGGGCTTCTCTGGTGGCTCAGATGGTAATGAAGCTGCCTTTAAAGCAAGAGACCCAGGTTTGATCCTTGGGTCAGGAAGATCCTCTGGGCAACACACTCCACTTTTCTTGCCTGGAGAATTCCATGGACAGGGGAGCCTGGGAGACGGGTGTGGGTGGCTGCAGTCCTTGAAGTCGCAAAGAGCCAAACATGGCTGAGCAACTAACACTTTTACTTTTCACTTTCTAAGAGTGTACCTAGAAGTTGTTATATTAATAAGGTCATTTTTGGTGGTCTTAATGACTTTTCAGTCAATTGAAGTCTTCCAAAAACCAAACATTTATATTAATACCTTAGAGGATATTAAAGCATTCCATCTTTCTGTCCTTCTTCTGCCTCACATTTTGCAAAACATAACATATTGCTTATGCTTATAAACTTAAATGAGAACAATTCAGCATTAGCTACTGCCTGGTGATACAGGGCCTTTGCTTCAGTTTGGTAGGAAGATACATGGCTTTTGCTTTTTATCTGGTGGCTTGGAGGGAATAACAGTTTCCTCTTCCTGGGGTCTCTGCTACTAGGTCTGGTATCATGAGCATGTGTCCAAATCTCTTTTGAAACAAAAAATTAAAAGTGAAAGTGAGGAAATTCCTATTCTTATTAAGAATGAGGAAGGGATGAAACAGAACCACCAAACTTTGCAGTAAATCTCCATAATTTATGGAATAAGAGTTAGCACTTCTTAATGAGCGGATGACTACCAGGCCTTTAGCCATCTGGCCTCTGGCATCCCTCTCACCTCATCTTTTGTCTTTTTCCTAGTTGTTTCTACCCTTTCTGCACACCAAACTACTTTAACTATCTTGACTGTGACATCCTCTTTCACTTCTGTTTTTAAACTATGGATTCTCCTACTTGGAACATGTTTTCCCCATTCATTCAAAAGGCTGGCCTATTAAGGTCTAAGTATCATTTTCTTCTAGGAATCCTGGGTTAGCTGGCTATGTTTTCTGATATTCTCAAAATGGCAGATACTGCACCTTGATGTGTTGAAATTCCAACTGCCCCTTCTGTAATGTATTCTTTCAATGCAGCATCTTTTTATGGAGTTTCTTTTTTAAAATCAATTTATTTTTTAATTGAAGGATAATTGCATTACAGATTTTGTGGTTTTCTGTCAAACCTCAAAATGAATCAGACATTGGAATACATATACCCCCTCCCTTCTGAACCTCTATCCCATCTCCCTCCCCATCCCATCTCCCTCCCCATCCCATCCCTCTAGGTTGATACACAGCCCCAGTTTGAATTCCCTGAGACTTACAGCAAATTCCCGTTGGCTATCTATTTTACATATGGTAATGTAAGTTTTCATGTTACTCTTTCCATACATCTCACCACTCACCCTCTCCTCCCCTCTCCCCATGCCCATAAGTCTATTCTCTATGTCTGTCTCTCCACTGCTGTCCTGCAAATAAATTCTTCAGTACCATTTTTCTAAATTCTGTATATATGTGTTAATATGAGATATTTATCTTTCTCTTTCTGACTTACTTCACTCCATACAATAGGCTCTAGGTTCATCCACTTCATCAGAACTGACTCAAATGTGTTTCTCTTTATGGCTGAGAAACAAAGGTGAGCCAGGTCAAGGCTATGGTTTTTCCAGTAGTCATGTATGGATGTGAGAGTTGGACTGTGAAGAAGGTTGAGTGCTAAAGAATTGATGTTTTTGAATTGTGGTGTTGGAGAAGACTCTTGACAATCCCTTGGACTGCAAGGAGATCCAACCAGTCCATTCTGAAGGAGATCAGTCCTGGGTGTCCATTGGAAGGACTGATGTTGAAGCTGAAGCTCCAATACTTTGGCCACCTGATGTGAAAAGCTGACTTTTCTCCACACTCTTTCCAGCATTTCTTGTTTGTAGACTTTTTGATGATGGCCATTCTCACCGGTGTGAGGTGATATCACATTGTAGTTTTGATTTGCATTTTTCTAATAGTATGCGAGTGTGCATTGGGAGCTGACTGTGGCTCAGATCATGAACTCCTTATTGCCAAATTTAGACTTAAATTGAAGAAAGTAGGGAAAACCACTAGACCATTCAGGTGTGACCTGAATCAAATCCCTTATGATTATTCAGTGGAAGTGAGAAATAGATTTAAGGGACTAGATCTGATAGATAGAGTGCCTGATGAACTATGGATGGAGGTTCATGACATTGTACAGGAGACAGGGATCAAGACCATCCCCATAGGAAAGAAATCGGCTTTACAAATAGCCACGAAAAGAAGAGAAGCAAAAAGCAAATGAGAAAAGGAAAAATATAAGCATCTGAATGCAGAGTTGCAAAGAATAGCAAGAAGAGATAAGAAAGCATTCCTCAGCAATCAATGCAAAGAAATAGAGGAAAACAACAGAATGGGAAAGACTAGAGATTTCTTCAAGAAAATTAGAGATACCAGGGAAAAATTTCATACAAAGATGGGCTCAATAAAGAACAGAAATGGTATGGACCTAACAGAAGGAGAAGATATTAAGAAGAGATGGCAAGAATACACAGAAGAACTGTACAAAAAAGATCTTCACAACCAAGAAAATCACGATGGTGTGATCACTCACCTAGAGCCAGACATCCTGGAATGTGAAGTCAAGTGGGCCTTTGGAAGCATCACTATGAACAAAGCTAGTGGAGGTGATGGAATTGCAGTTGAGCTGCTTCAAATCCTGAAAGATGATGCTGTGAAAGTGCTGCACTCAATATGCCAGCAAATTTGGAAAACTCAGCAGTGGCCACAGGACTGGAAAAGGTCAGTTTTCATTCCAATCCCAAAGAAAGGCAATGCCAAAGAATGCTCAAACTACCGCACAATTGCACTCATCTCACACGCTAGTAAATTAATGCTCAAAATTCTCCAAGCCAGGCTTCAGCAATACGTGAACCATGAACTTCCAAATGTTCAAGTTGGTTTTCAAAAAGGCAGAGGAACCAGAGATCAAATTGCCAACATCTGCTGGATCGTGGAAAAAGCAAGAGAGTTCCAGAAAAACATCTATTTCTGCTTTATCGACTATGCCAAATCCTTGGACTGTGTGGAGCACAAGAAACTGTGGAAAATTCAGAAAGAGATGGGAATACCAGACCACCTGACCTGCCTCTTGAGAAACCTCTATGCAGGTCATGACATAACAGTTAGAACTGGACATGGAACAGCAGACTGGTTCCAAATAAGAAAAGGAGTCCGTCAAGGCTGTATATTGTCACCCTGCTTGTTTAACTTACATGCAGAGTACATCATGAGAAATGCTGGGCTGGAAGAAGCACCAGCTGGAATCAAGATTGCTGGGAGAAATATCAATAACCTCAGATATGCAGATGACACCATCCTTATGGCAGAAAGTGAAGAGGAACTAAAGAGCCTCTTGATGAAATTGAAAGAGGAAAGTGAAAAAGTTAGCTTAAAGCTCAACATTCAGAAAACTAAGATCACAGCATCTGGTCCTATCACTTCATGGGAAATAGATGGGGAAACAGTGGAAACAGTGTCAGTCTTTATTTTGGGGGGCTCCAAAATCACTGCAGATGGTGATTGCAGCCATGATATTAAAAGACGCTTACTCCTTGGAAGGAAAGTTATGACCAACCTAGATAGCATATTCAAAAGCAGAGACATTGCTTTGCCAACAAAGGTCCATCTAGTCAAGGCTATGGTTTTTCCAGTGATCATTTATGGATGTGAGAGTTGGACTGTGAAGAAAGCTGAGCACTGAAAAATTGATGCTTTTGAACTGTGGTGTTGGAGCAGACTCTTGAGAGTCCCTTGGACTGCAAGGAGATCCAACCAGTCCATCCTAAAGGAGATCAGTCCTGAGTGTTTATTGGAAAGACTGATGCTGAAGCTGAAACTCCAATAGTTTGGCCACCTCATGAGAAGAGTTGACTCACTGGAAAAGACTCTGATGCTAGGAAGGATTGGGAGCAGGAGGAGAAGGGGATGACAGAGGATGAGATGGCTGGATGGCATCACTGACTTGATGGACGTGAGTCTGAGTGAACTCCAGGAGTTGGTGACAGACAGGGAGGCCTGGCATGCTGTGATTCATGGGGCTACAAAGAGTTGGACACGACTGAGCGACTGAAAGTGAACTGAACTGAACTGAATATGAGTGATATTGAGCATCTTTTCATGTGTTTGTTAGCCATCTGTATGCCTTCTTTGGAGAAATGTCTGTTTAGGTCTTTTTCCCATTTTTTGATTGGGTTGTTTGTTTTTCTAGCATTGAATTATATGAGATGCTTATTTGTTTTGGAAATTGATCCTTTGTCAGTTGTTGCATTTGCTACTATTATCTCCCATTTTGAGGGCTGTCTTTTCACCTTGCTTATAGTTTCCTTTGCTATGCAATATTATTTCTTCACAGTGGAAGTATGGGAAACTAAACTGTTTCACCAATATCACAGTCTAAGTTGAATCCTTCACAGACTCCAAAACAGGAATAAAATAATGGAAAGAATGTGAGTCTTTAAGGCATCCAGTCACAAGTCACATATAGCACTTACCAAGTAATGCAAGTGGTGTGTGTGTGATGAGGGGGCAGGGCAAGGGGAAAAGAATACTATTCAGCAATAAAAATGAACAAATATTGATACACTGTGTGCTATTGGTGAAACAGTTTAGTTTCCCATGCTTCCACTCTGGAGAAATAATATTGTTTCAGGAAAAATGAATGAATCACACATATTCATTCATTTTTCCTTTGTCTTAAAATAATGTAAAATAAGTAACTTGAAACAATTTTGTCTTAGAATCTATCTTACTTTATATACAAGTTAACCACCTTTGTCTATATCTTAGTATTCTGAAGATATTCACTCTTTTATTTCTGTACGTTAGATACATTTTCCAGTACCTGGTTAAGACTATACTCTCCAGAGTTGATAAGGCTGACAGCCTTAAAATAAAGCTCAAAATTTATCTGAAATATTCCATAAGGAGTACAGTTGCTCTGATTATGATGGTTAAGGTCATATTAAGACTTTATGCCCCTGGAATGAAGAGTCTGATGACTCAAGGATGATTAGACTCTAAGCTTGATTAGCAAGGCACCACACAAACTCTCCAGCTGTGACTGAAATGACTTCTAAGGCAGTCCTTCCAAAGAGGTTTGCTTCATAGCATTCTGCCCATTAGGAGGGTGACATACAACCAATTTAACTGGGATTGGCTCCGTTTATGCATTTTGTCTCAGCATGACTATTAATAGCATTCCTTTTCACTCTGAAAAGTTCCCCACATGGACCTTAAATTATATGTTGCCTTCCTTACAGGCATCTAAAGTCAACCTTTGACTGATAAGCCTGGGAAATTCTCTGCCTTCTCCAGATCCTAGAATTCACTCTCACCAAACTGGTTGCTATGCTGTGCGCTTTCTTATCCATAAAGCTTAGTCATTTGCAACAGAAACAAGTGATTTTAATACTGACTTAAACAAAATCCCCATCAGGTGGCTCATTTT
Organism: Budorcas taxicolor; assembly: GCF_023091745.1. Classification (NCBI taxonomy): domain Eukaryota; kingdom Metazoa; phylum Chordata; class Mammalia; order Artiodactyla; family Bovidae; genus Budorcas; species Budorcas taxicolor. The sequence continues at coordinate 16,056,636 of NC_068918.1, read as the reverse complement.
CACACTTAATGTTAATCCCCGCATCCAATATTTATAAACATGAAAAACAGTCCCTCTTTCCTTTAATTTAGACTTTTATTTTTTAAATAATGCCCTGAATTGCCATAGTCCCCCGCCCACATTCCCCCAACAAAATCTTCTTAGACATTTATGAGCTTCATGCATCAAATAACATATTCCTTCTTCCATCATCACCCCACTCTCAAACTTTACTATCTTAAACATTTAAGTTTATCATAACAGTAAAGATCCTATATCTCTTTGATCAACTCTTCAAGGGTATCTGCCTTAGATTTAGAAATAAGCTGTGAGTGAGTACCCCAGGGTATAATTTTTTAAATGGCATTTTTATGTTTAGATTTTGTCTAAAAACATAAAGGAAGAAGGAGAAAGGAAGAAAAAAAAAAAAAGAAGAAAGGAGAGAAAGAGCAAGTTTCTACATCAAGTTCACTGAAGAATTTAGTGAAGCTGTAATGTCAGCCACAGTAAAAGCTGACAGGCTTTTCATTGAAAGTTACCAGACACTCTTTTGTTTAACAACACACCATGTGTTCAAGAGCAAAAGTGTGCCGTTTATTTCAGAAGACAAAAATTTGATTTTTTTTTTTTTGGTAATATAGGAAGAAATAAAAGCATAGATTTTTTTATTCTCTTGTTTCATTCTGTGACTTTTCAGAGTTCAACCCGGCTGATGGTGACACGTGATGCACATATATGAGAATATTGTAAATACCTTCTGCCAATGAGAGGAACAATGAAAAAATCCCAGAATTTCCTACCTCAAGTCAATGATGAAGCAACAGTAAGAGGCAGAGAGAGGTCCTTGTACATATGTAAAGATACATACATTTATTTGGCATGTGAGTTGGACATGATTTTTTTTTAATTGGAGTAAAATTGCTTTACAATGTTGTGTTAGCTTTTAATGTACAAAAAAGGGAATCGGCTACATGTATGCATATATCCTCCTCTCTTTCTTGAACCCACCCACCCACCCACCCACCCCCATCCCAGTGCCCATGCCCTCAGATCATCACAGAGCACCAAGCTGAGCTTCCTGTGCAATACAGCAGCTTTCCACTAGCCACATGTTTTACACGTGGTAGTGTATACATGCCAATGCTACTCTCTCCCAATTTGCCCCACCCTCCTCTCTCCTCCCCTTGTGTTCACATTTTCAATATATTACAGAGTGACACCCAAGCAAACTACTCAACTTAAAAAAAAAAAAATCATTGTAGGTACACTCAGTACATCTTGGATTATCCTTTGCAAGGTTTTCAGTGTATGGAATATTATGCCGTGTATGCTGTGCTCAGTGGCTCAGGCATGCCCGACTCTTCACAACTTCATAAACTATAGCCTGCCAGGCTCTTCTGTCCAAGGGATTATCCAGGCAAGAATACTGGAGTAGGTTGCCATTTCCTCCTGCAGGGGATCTTATCACTCAGCCATAAAGAGGAATGAATTTGAGTCAGTTCTAGTGAGGTGGATGAACCTAAAGCTTATTATACCAAATGAAGTAAGTCAGAAAGATGAAAACAAAAAGCATATACTAACTCATATATATGGATTTTAATAAAATAGGTACTGATGAACCTATTTGCAGGGTAGGAATAGAGACCCAGACATAGAGAAGAGACTTGTGGATATAGCAGAAGAAGGAAAGGATGGGACTAACTGAGAGAGTAGCACTGAAACATATACATTACCATATGTAAAATAGATAGCCAGTCGGAAGTTGCTGTATAACAGGGAGCTCAACCTGGCACTCTGTGACAATCTAGAGGGGTGGGGTGGGGTGGGGGATGGGAGGGACGTTCAAGTGGGAGGGGACATGTGTATATTTATGGTATTCACATTGTTATATGGCAGAAATCAACACGACATTGTAAAGCAATTATCTGCCAATTAAAAATAAATTTTGAAAAATTGAAATAACAATACAGTAAACTGAGAATCAGAGAAGTCGATGGCACCCCACTCCAGTACTCTTGCCTGGAAAATCTCATGGACGGAGGAGCCTGGTGGGCTGCAGTCCACGGGGTCGCTAAGAGTCGGACACGATTGAGCGACTTCACTTTCACTTTTCCCTTTCATGCATTGGAGAAGGAAATGGCAACCCACTCCAGTGTTCTTGCCTGGAGAATCCCAGGGACGGGGGAGCCTGATGGGCTGCCGTCTATGGGGTCGCACAGAGTTGGACACGACTGAAGCGACTTAACAGCAGCAGCAGCAGATGGAGAATATTTCAGGGCACATGGTTTTTTAACTCTATTGAGGGCCTCTACTAAGCCTAGACAGTGAGTTAGAGCCAACAGCACAACCAGCTGACTTAGTCAATTCACTCCAACAGCTGATCAGGTCCAATAAAACTGAAACAAAATAATTAGTCAACTGAGCTATTTGGATGAAATGGTTGATTGATTGACCAGAATAATAAACCCAACAGTGCCAAGCAGACTAAGAACTCAGCCTCTCAGAGGCCAACCTCTCATGACTGGATAAGTAATGAATCTTTCTTCATCTCCTCATCTTGGGAGAGACCCAAGACAACTCCTGAATTGAGAGGTTTATACTTTTTAAAAGAATCTAGAAGAAAACATTATATTGTGCTTGGATTTTGGCTGATGCCAAATCTCATCACTCTTCTCTCTAGCTGGCTGTCACTTTCAAGATTTATGTGAATGTTAACTGCCATCAACAGTTCAAATTTTCAGTTGGGTTCACAGCAGCCAACAGCACTATGCTATTAGAAGATTCTAGATGTAGATTCAATTGCATAGCAATGGCTGCCTGCCATCTTAACAATATGGAGGCATCTGTTTTCAGAGCATCAGTTATTGCGTGTTTTGTGCATGAATAGGAAATATTGGTAAAATTTATATTGTGAATGACAAAAGTAGGAATGAAAAAGTATCATTGAATAGTTTTCTATACTGATGAAGAATGAAATTTTTATCACTTTCAGCTTTGCTCTTACATCTGTTTCCTGGAAAGAAAGAATTTAGTGCCAACAACAAATATGCTAATTACAATTTGGGCTATAGCTTCAAAATCTTTAAGTAAATGCCGAATACTTTAGTTCAGTTAGGAAATTTGCTAAGACACATTTCTTCTGACAGCTGCCAAGGAGAATGTCTGTTTTTAATACTTGAAAGATATACCAGATTTGCACTTTAAATAATCACAGTTTTAAAGCTCCACTTGGAGGCTTGAGCTCTTGACTATGTTTTCAGCATTGAATGTCAGAAGGTAACCTACTTCAAATAGCAAGGTAACCTACTTCGAATAGTTGTTTTTTTGTTGTTGGTGGTGGTGCCAACCATACAACTACTTTAGCAATGTTTATCTCAGAATTAAAAGAGCTAACTGTTTTACTTTTTTATTTCATGTAAATTTAAGGTCATTGAGCAGAGACAGATACAAATGTCCAACTAGCTAGTACTTCAGAATGCCTAGGTTTATGAGTCCAAGATCATTCAACTCAGCAGCCCATGTATCTTGGCCATCCTCAGAGGCAATGCTGGTCTTCATACTCTGTTTTACTATGTGGTGATCCTTATTATTTTCGGATAGATGGAGAAATCAGAACTGCCATATATTGATCTCTTTATTTCCCCTCACTTAAGACTGGCATAGTGCTCCACATGAAGCAACCAAATTAGTGACGAATGGAAAAGATTTTCCAATTCTAATTTGCCTACATAACATGTTTAACCAATACAATAGTGTAAAGTAATTGACCTCCAAAAAAAAACTAGTAGAGACAAAAGTAGACTTTATTTCAAAGGACTTAATGCTTTAATGTATTTTAAAGACTTGTATAAATATTTTTCATAAACTTCTCTTATAGCTCCCAAGTCTTCTTCCCCATTCAGTTCAGTTCAGTTGCCCAGTCCTGTCTCTTTGCGACCCCATGGACTGCAGCACTCCAGGCTTCCCTTCCATCACCAACTCCCAGAGCTTGCTCAAACGTGTGTGCATTGAGTGGGTGATGCATCCAACCATCTCATCCTCTATTGTCCCCTTCTCCTCCTGCCTTCAACTTTTCCCAGTATCAGGGTCTTTCCAAATGAGTCAGTTCTTTACATCCGGTGGCCATAGTATTAGAGTTTCAGCTTCTACGTCAGTCCTTCCAATGAATATTCGGGACTGAGTTCCTTTAGGATGGACTGGTTGGATCTCCTTGCAGTCCAAGGGACTCTCAAGAGTCTTCTCCAACACCACAGTTCAAAAGCATCAGTTCTTCAGTGCTCAGCCTTCTTTATGGTCCAAGTCTCACATCCATACATGACTACTGGAAAAACCATAGCCTTGACTAGATGGACCTTTGTTGGCAAAGTAACATCTCTGATTGTTAATATGCTGTCTAGGTCAGTCACAGAAACCTAACTCCTGTCTCCATTACGGAAACCTAACTACTTTCCATAAAGAAAGATTGCAATTTATTTACAACTGGATGGACTTAGGCCATAGGACTTACACAGTGGCTCAGATGGTAAGGAATCCACTTGCAATGCAGGAGACCTGGGTTCAATCCCTGGGTCAGGAAGATCCCCTGGAGAAACGAATGGCTATGTTTTCCTTACCATGGCTTTGGGTCCTTTCACTATGAGTTTACCCAGTATAATATTTCAGTATTGTTGAAATAAATGCTGACTTTGCTACAGTGACAATAGTCATTTTGTAAGCAAAAAACATTATTTTCTGCTTGCTTAAACTACTTTATAAAACCTCATGAGAAATACTAAAAATAATCAATGACTTGAAATTGTTCACATTGTACTACCACTTGGAATCTGATCTTCTTCAGAGAAGGAAATGAAACAAACACATATTCAATCATTCTTATCAACATCACCAGCATTTCTGTTTCTAGGTCTACTATATGCCGAGAATTACGGTAGACACATAGGGTCCAAAATCTCATTTTATATCCATAAAATCTTATGAAAGGTAAATACTATTATCCAGTTTCATAGATGAGGAAACTAAGTTTCAGAAAAGTAAAGTGACTTGCCTGAAGCCATGTAGATTTTAAGTGGCAGAGCTGAAATTCATATACAGGTTTCTTGGACAATAGAATCTTTGTTACATGAGGCTTTCTTAGAGGACCAAAAGTAGCAAAAGACCAGATAGTTTTCTCACAGGGAGAGTGAGGTAGCAAAATACATGCCCACTACTTGTTTTGTCTAATCACCTAATGATATCTGGGATTATACTGTTAAAGTATATCATTTGCCTGCAGTGCAGGAGACCCACATTCAATCCCTGGGTTGGGAAGATCCTCTGAGGAAGGGAATGGCAACCCACTCCAGTATTCTTGCCTGGAGATTTCCATGAACAGGCCATGGGGTCACAAAGAGTCGACTTTCACTTTAAAATATATTACGACCTGTGTAAGTCAGAAATCTTGTCTTTTGTGTCTCACATCACTGATACAGGTGCGGGTTTCAGATGAAAATTTCTGGGAATACTTAGAATTGGTGGCAACTGAAGGTGTGGTCAGGAACAACAAGCAAAAGGGAAAAGATATGTGATTGGTAGAAGGAAGGGTTACTTAAAGAAAAACCCCAAGTTTTCAGGTTGAAGAAATTTTAACAACTATTTAGACCCAGCTAATGCATGAAACTATACTACCACATTTGATTATTTACTTGAATATCTGTTTGATTAGACAAATAGCCTATTTCCTCTTCTGAGTCATTTATTTGTCTGCTCACTAAATACATTCACAAATACTTTTTGAAATCACTTTGTACCATGAACCATGCCAGGCACTGAAAGGATACACAAGCCAATGGCCCTTTTTCTCAAGATCTTTCTTATATTGAGCCAAAGTCTCTTTCACTTGGGTACAAAGAGTGAAGTCACTCAGTCGTGTCCGACTCTTTGCAACCCCATGGACAGTAGCCAACCAGGCTCCTCCGTCCATGGGATTTTCCAGGTGAGAATACTGGAATGGGTTGCCACTTCCTTCTCCAGGGGATCTTCCCAACCCAGGAATCGAATCCGGGTCTTCCACATTGTAGGCAGACCCTTTACCATCTGAGCCACCAGGGAACAAACTTGGGTACAAATTTTATCCAAAGAATTCTTTTGAGTTTTTCTTCCAAACGATATCATTTCAAATATGTCAGGTCATCTAACATGCCACTTTGCCTGGAAGTGGGCCCTTCTTCCACTGTGGCTCTACGTTTTCCTTTCACTTTTAGAGAAATGAAAGTGGGAAGACTTTTCCCCATAAGGTATCTTTGGTTTTGGAGGATGAGAGGTGCCATTGGGAGAACATTGGGTAAGAAAGGCAAAACCGGTTGTTTAGTGTGGCTGCAGCGTGACTTTTGGGGATCACAGTAAAAGGCATGCTTGATGTATTTTAATTTTTTTATTGGAACAGAATTGCTTTATAATGTCATGTTAGTTTTTGCTGTACAATACCATGAATCAACCATGGGTTTACATATAGTCCCCTCCCTCTCAAAACTCCCTCCCACCTCCCCATTATACTCCTCTTGGTCACCAGAGAGCACCGAGCTGCAGCAGTAACGTTGGCATCTGTATACTACCATGTGTAAAGTAGACAGCTGTCAGGAAGCTGCTGGATAGGACAGGGAACTCAAATCGATGTATTTTAATATGTGCCGAGGTTTCTAGGGTCAGGAAACAAACAACTTTACAGGAAAATAATGAATTTGTATTGCCTGGAATAATTCTTATCTTATACCTCTTGAAAATCTAATTGCAAGCATAGGCTTCTAGATGAGGGCGAAATGCTGCAAAGGAACAGATTTAGTAAACACATTTCCTCATGTGTTTTTAGCTCTTTGTTGTTGCTTAGTCACTAAGTCATGTTCAACTCTTTTGTGACCTTACGGACTGTAGTCCACCAGGCTCCTCTATCCACGGGGATTCTCCAGGCAAAAATACTAAAGTGATTGCCATTTCCTTCTCCAGGGGATCTTCCTGACCCAGGGATCAAACCTGTGTCTGCATTGGCAGGCAGATTTTTTACCACTGAACTGCCACGGAAATCCAAACTCATTAGAATCTGGTTTTCACTCCAAATTTTCAGTGCTAATTATATTATTAACCCGAATCATCACACCTTCTCTCTAATTTATTTTGTGTAAATTTGATGAGCATACCATATATAGTTATATCCAGCCTGGCTTAAGAATGGAAAATGAAGCCAAAGACAAAGGCATGGCACTCTCGTGTCCACCCAGAGGGACAGAAATCTTATAACCAATTACATTGGCCATTCAGCTCTTACTGTCCCCACATCTGGTAAGCTTCTTCATTTTCTCCATCAGGAGATATAAACATAGATGTCAACTCTCTGCTTAAATCTACTTTTATAAAACATTTAAATAAGCTATTTAAACTAAATAAAGTGAAACACAGCAAAACAAATAAACAAACAAACAAAAAAACAGTTCACCCATTTCTCTCACTTCCCACCCCCTGCCTCTGGCAACCATCAATCTGTTCTCTGTATCTGCGAGCTTATATTTCTATTTGTAAAACCCACTCAAGGACCTGTGATATCTTGTTTTTAGAGATGCCATGATGGGTTCAATAGATCCTGATTTTTCTTATCATACTCAAACAAATCTAAAAAGTTACTAATAATCACATACCATTACTCATGAATAACCCCAAAGTAGGGCATTTCTATTGTGCTGTTGATGTTGAGTGAGTGAGTGAGTGAAAGTCGCTCAGTCGTGTCTGACTCTTTGTGACCCCATGGATTATACAGTCCATGGAATTCTCCAGGCCAGAATCCTGGAGTGGGTAGCCGTTCCCTTCTCCAGGGCATCTTCCCAACCCAGGGATTGAACACAGGTCTCCGACATCGCTGGTGGGTTCTTTACCAGCTGAGTCACAGGGGAAGCTGTTGATGGTAGAAGCAGCTTTCTCTCTCTCTGTGAATCGGAACATATGCCAATTTCCTACTTCCCACTCATTTCACCATTGCAATTCTTCAGAGACCTCTATATTTATCAACTTAATACTTAATTTTGTCAGTATGCTAAACTATAACTGTTCCAGATCAGGAGATGTGCACAAATTTGAAGATTCTAGAAACTCTTTGACAATATCTTTGCAACTTCTCCTACTTTGACCAACCCAGGATACACCTTTGCCAGGTAATGGTCTATGGCCATAAGTCAGTATTCAAACAAGAATTAAGAACTTGTGAAGTTATGCTTGCCTTTTCTTTGACCAAACTGAAAGTTTTCTTACTGGAATCTCTGGAGTTCAGGAAACATGAGTCAAAAAAGAGGAAAAGTCAGGGAATCCAGAAACAGCCTCCAGAAAACTAATAGCAAATTGATTTTTAAAATTCTGTTCCCTCACAATCTCTCATCATCTAAACAATATATCTCACAAGTGTTGTCTATGGACTAGCAGCATCAGCATCTCCTTAGAGCTTATTAGAAATACAAATTATCAGGTCTCCTCAGGTCTACGGGTTGAGCCTCTCTGGAGGTAGGGTCCAGGAATCTGTGTTTTATCAGTTTTCTAGATGATTTTCATGCCTGCTAGGAGTGGGAACCACTCTTCTATGCCAGATTCTGTGAATCTGTTCCACTGCTACACTATGTGAGGCTGTAGGGCTGCATGGGTAAGATAAGGAATAAAGAAGGTAGTTCTTGAAAACACAGTAAAAATTATTTATTATTGTTTACATAATGCTGTTTGTTAACTTCCTCCTTTCACTTCTCAGATATTTGGAATGGCAAGTTTTCTACGTGAGTTTACGGTGCTCCTTACTGTTGTTCAGTCACTAAATCATGCCCAATTCTTTGAGACCCTGTGGACTACAGTAAGCCAGGCTCCTCTGTCCTCCACTACTTCCTGGAGTTTGCTCAAATTCAAGTCCATTGAGTTGGTAATGCTATCTAATCATCTCATCCTCTGCCACCCCCTTCTCCTTTTGGCTTCAATCTTGCCCAGCATCAGAGTCTTTTCCAGTGAGTCGGCTCTTTGCACTAGGTGGCCAAAGTATTGGAGCTTCAGCTTCAGCAACAGTCCTTCCAATAAACATTCAGCATTGATTTCTTTTAAGATTGACTGGTTTGATCTCCTTGCTGTCCAAGGGACTCTCAAGAGTCTTCTCCAGAACAATTTGAAAACATCACTAGTGAGTTAAGTGCAAAATCCAGATTAAAGCTGAGATGTTCTTACTCCTTTATTCAGATCCAATCCATTCTTTTTATTTTGCTCCACAAGTTTCCCCTTTGCCTTTTGAGTAATCCAGTGAAACTGTTCTTTTCATTGCTAAACTTCAGGATGTATCAGGCATCAGGTCCAGGAACATATCTCAAAATGATTGTCTCCCTGATATATTTTCATTACAAGATCTTGCCAAGAGCTTGTTCTTCACTGAAAAATCATATAGTAACTCACTGTTTACCAGAAGTCTGATTGAGCCAAACCAGGAATGTGATTTAGAAGACAGCAAAGTATGGTAGAAAACACATCAGTTTTAGAGTCAAACAGATTTAAGTATGATACATGGTCTGTGACTTACTAACTGTGCATTTTGGGGCAATTAAAGTCTCTGAATTTCAATTTCCTTGGCCATTGAATGTATTGTATGATAGATAATTCTTGATTTACTTGATTTTCAGTCAGCCTATGGATTTATTTGCATATGCCTATCTCACTACAAACAGGTGATGAAGTGACTGATGAAATAATTCATATCTAGTGTCTAGTCCTTTGCCTGGAACCGAGAAGATGTTTAATAGAAGTTAATTCTCCTTTGTGTTTTCTTTCTTATTCTGCTGAGAATTCTTTTTAGAAAGGATTCAAGAATTTGTCTGCAGAGCTGACCAAAGTGTGCAATAATAGGCAACCTGCATATTGTAATACACATATGAGAGCAAAATTGTGAGGCTTGCCACTCTAACCATTAGACCTGTGCTATCCCAGGAAAAATGGTGGTCACTCATGGCTCTTACAGACTTAAAACTTGCTTAAATTGATACATTCTATCTGTCTATCTATCTATATATGTATGCGTGTGTGTGTGCTAGTCTCTCAGTCATGTCTGACTCTTCGAGACCCCGTGGACTGTAGCTCCATCAAGGCTCCTCCACCTGTGGGATTTTCCAGACAAGAATGCTGGAGTAGGTTGCCATTCCTTTCTCCAGGGGATCTTCCCCACCCAGGGATTGAACCCATGTCTCCCACATTACAGGCAGATTCTTTACTGTCTGAGCCACCAGTGGTTCAGCCACCACTGAACCAATTCTCTGAAATCTGTAAAATAACAGTTTTCACAGAATTGGTATAAAAAAGAAATATAAAATCTCTCACAAATACATTTTATGTTGATTATGTGTTGAAATGGTGATATCTCAGATATGTCAGCTTAAATAAATATATTACTAATTTCACCTGTTTCCTTTTTTAATGTGGAGATGAAAAATTTTTAATTTTATATGCACCTCACATTTGTGGCTCTCCTAATATTTCTATTGGACAGCACTGCCCTGAATCATGGGCCTTTAGACCACATTTGCCCACCAAATAAATAGTTTTATATGTTAACTCTATTTGGCAACTTTAAACATACCAATGTCAAAAGTCCCACATTAATGATTTTTTAATCATTTTTAATAACGGTAAAGAGGGCAACAAAGCCTCAGTGAACTTGATTGTGTAACTGTTCGAGAAATCAGAGACATAGGCTGTGCAGAGCTAACCCATGCAGAGCCACCCTCCCCATCTGTTTTATTCCAAAGAGAACCCACACTTTATGGCCAGTTTAGTAAACTTTTCCTATGAATGAAAAGTAGTAAGGCCAAAGATAGAAACGATACCTCTGAATGGACATGGACTGGTGAGCTGTCTTTCTTTTAATAGCAAACATGATGGGTAAGCATTTGCTTAGTTAGCGTCATTTTTCAAGGTATCTATTACATTTAAACTGTGGATAAAACTGCTTTTCCCTTCACTTCTGTCTCCAAATCAGAAATGCCTGTCTTCATTAGCTTTCCCATTTATATCTTATCAAGAACAATATCAAGTCTTACTTTGTACATGAAAGCTTTGCTAGTCTACTTCAATTTCTGCTATTTTCCATCCTGTAGTAATTATTTTTAATATATACATGCAGTCAGTCCTTGGTATTCACAGATGTGGAATATTCAGATTCAGGGAGCCAACTATGCTATGCCATTTCATATAAAGGAACTGAGCATTTTGGTAGTAGTCCTGCAACGAAATCCAGAGAGACAACTGTAGCAACTTTTCACTAAGCAAGATTCTTTGTGTTTTCTAATTGCTTTAAGTATAAGTCTTATACAGATCCATCCTCTGATCCCCTCAAATGGAAGTGAAAGTGTTAGTTGCTCACTTCAGTTCAGTCACTCAGTCATGTCCAACTCTTTGCGACCCCATGAATTGCAGCACGCCAGGCCTCCCTGTCCATCACCAACTCCGAGAGTTCACTCAAACTCACTTCCATCAAGTCAGTGATACCATCCGGCAATCTCATCTTCTGTCGTCCCCTTCTCCTCCTGCCCCCAATCCCTCTCAGCATCAGAGTCTTTTCCAGTGAGTCAACTCTTCGCATGAGGTGGCCAAAGTACTGGAGTTTCAGCTTTAGCATCATTCCTTCCAAAGAAATCCCAGGGTTGATCTCCTTTAGAATGGACTGGTTGGATCTCCTTGCAGTCCAAGGGACTTTCAAGAGTCTTCTCCAACACCACAGTTCAAAAGCATCAATTCTTCGGCACTCTGCTTTCAATACAGTCCAACTCTCACATCCATACATGACCACTGGAAAAACCATAGCCTTGACTAGACGGACCTTTGCTGGCAAAGTAATGTCTCTGCTTTTCAATATGCTATCTAGGTTGGTCATAATTTTCCTTCCAAGGAGTTTTTAATATTTTAATATCATGGCTGCAATCACTATCTGGTGTGATTTTGGAGCCCCAAAAAATAAAGTCTGACACTGTTTCCACTGTTTCCTCATCTATTTCCCAAGAACTGACGGGACCAGATGCCATGATCTTTGTTTTCTGAATGTTGAGCTTTAAGCCAACTTTTCGCTCTCCTCTTTCACTTTCATCAAGAGGCTTTTAGCTCCTCTTCACTTTCTGCCATAAGAGTGGTGTCATCTGCATATCTGAGGTTATTGATATTTCTCCTGGCAATCTTGATTCCAGCTTGTGCTTCCTCCAGCCAAGCATTTTTCATGATGTACTCTGCATGTAAGTTAAATAAGCACGGTGACAATATACAGCCTGACGTATTCCTTTTCCTATTTGGAGCCAGTCTGTTGTTCCATGTCCAGTTCTGACTGTTGCTTCCTGACCTGCATATAGGTTTCTCAAGAGGCAGGTTAGGTGGTCTGGTATGCCCATCTCTTTCAGAATTTTCCTCAGTTTATTGTGATCCACACAGTCAAAGGATTTGGCATAGTCAAGAAAGCAGAAATAGATGTTTTTCTGGAACTCTTGCTCTTTCGATAATCCAGTGGATGTTGGCAATTTGATCTTCGAAAACCAGCTTGAACATCTGGAATTTCACAGTTCACATATTGCTGAAGCCTGGCTTGGAGAATTTTGAGCATTACTTTACTAGTGTGTGAGGTGAGTGCAATCGTGCAGTAGTTCGAGCATTCTTTGGCATTGCCTTTCTTTGGGATTGGAACGAAACTGACCTTTTGCAGTCCTGTGGCCACTGCTGAGTTTTCCACATTTGCTGGCATATTGAGTGCAGCACTTTCACAGCATCATCTTTCAGGATTTGAAAGAGCTCCAGTGGAATTCCATCACCTCCGCTAGCTTTGTTCATAGTGATGCTTTCTAAGGCCCACTTGACTTCACATTCCAGGATGTCTGGTTCTAGGTGAGTGATCACACCATCGTGATTATCTGGGTTGTGAAGATCTTTTTTGTATAGTTCTTCTGTGTATTCTTGCCACCTCTTCTTAATATCTTCTGCTTCTGTTAGGTCCACACCATTTCTGTTCTTTATCATGACCATCTTTGCATGAAATGTTCCCTTGGTATCTCTAATTTTCTTGAAGAGATCTCTAGTCTTTCCCATTCTATTGTTTTTCTCTATTTCTTTGCATTGATCGCTGATAAGAGATAAGAAAGGCTTTCTTATCTCTTTTTGCTCTTCTTTGGAACTCTGAGTTCAGATGCTTATATCTTTCCTTTTCTCCTTTGCTTTTCACTTCTCTTCTTTTCACAGCTATTTGTAAGGCCTCCTCAGACAGCCATTTTGCTTTTTTGCATTTCTTTTCCATGGGGATAGTCTTGATCCCTGTCTCCTGTACAATGTCACGAACCTCCATCCATAGTTAGTTGCTCAGACATGTCCAATTCTTTGTGACCCTATGGACTGTAGACCGCCAAGCTTCTCTGTCCATGGGGTTCTCCAGGCAGGAATACTGGAGTGGGTTGCCATTCCCTTTGCCAGGGGATGTTCCTGACCCAGGCATCGAACTTGGGTCTCCCTCATTGCAGGCAGATTCTTTACTATCTGAGCCATCAGGGGATAGTGATCCCCTCAAGGGAAGAGGAGCCTGGTGGTCTGCAGTCATGGAGTCCCAAAGAGTCAGGCACTACTGAGAGACTAATACTTTCTAGGGAAGAGGTATATCTTCTGTGTCTTTGTGTTTCTCACAGCCTTTGTTTAATCAGAGTAGCTAATATTGGCTGTAATGATAATAATGAAGTTCATACAGAGAGATAGAAAAACCAGTCCCTGTGAAAATGTGCAATATGAGTACAAGCTCATTGTGAACAAGAAATATCTGTTGAGTATTTTTTCCTGAATGCCTTTTCTGCATGTCAAGTTCATCAGGGTTGCAATTAAATATGTACATTTCCCTTCCCTAACTTGCTCCTCTTTGATTCCTATGTCAGTGAGTTGGGTTACTGGCCCAAGTCAGAAACATGTATACCCTTGAATCACTCTCCACCCCCAGACCCTACATCCTACTGATATCCTTCCAGTCCATTCAGTGATCTCAGTCCTCACTGTTTACATCTTATCTCTGCCTCCTGTCTTTCCCTCACCCTCTGCCTCCTGTCTTTCCCTCACCCTCAGCTCAATCAGTATGAGCTGTGAAAAGCATAAATCTGTACATCCCACTTCCTCTGCTTAAAAACACAATTCTTTTCCCTGGGGTAAAGTCTCAAATCTCTGGTAGGGTTTAAGAAGTCTTTTATTAAGTGTGGTCCATTTATACCACTTCAACATCTCTTGGTCTTCACCCCAGCTTCCTGGCTCTGCCAAACAGCTTCCTCTCTCACTTCTATACCTTTCCATATGTTATTCTCTCCACAAAAAGCATCATTCCCTCCTACTTTGTTAACTCCCTCCACTATCTCCAGTCAGTTGGCCCTGGATTGTACACTCTTATGACATAGTGCATAGACCTGATTATAAAATGACTTGTCTGTCTCCTCCACTGAAATGCAAGCAGAGTCAAAATTATCTCTTTTGCATTATATTTCTTCTCTTAATTCCATGTCTAGGCTAGGAATGGATTCACAGTGGTTTTGAAGAAGGAAAAAGAGATAGAGAGTTTGAAGGAATCAGGGAGGTACAGAGGTAGAAAAATTTTAATTTTATTGTTCTACTTGCTCTCAAATATTTAATTTGTGAGGGTCATCCCTGAACCACCATTTTGAGGCACACCCTTAGGCTGTTGGCTTTTAATATTGATTCAATTACCATTATCATCTCTTTCTTGTGATTTGTCATCTAGTCACTAAGTCATGTCTGACTGTTTGCGACTGCATGGATTGTAGCCTGTCAGACTCCTCTGTCCGTGGAATTTTCCAAGCAAGAATCCTGGAATAGGTTGCCATTTCCTCTAGGGGATCTTCTCAACCTAGGGATGGAACCTGCATCTCCTGCACTGCAGGCAGATTCTTTAGCACTGAGCCACTAGGAAGCCCATTTTTGCAATTAGGCTCACACTTTTGTGAGGTCACACTTTTGAATACAGTAGCCAACATTCATAATTCAAACTGGTCCATCTAGGGAACTTCACCTACCCACTCCCAGTGGACAACAACACTATGCTGTTATAAACTGGATTAACCAGCCCACTTTAAAATACCTGTTTATTACTTTCATAAAGTCAGCCAATAGCTAAGTCAACTCAATCAATTAAGAAGTTAATGAATGTTTGTTCTACATTCAGCACCACACTAAGCACTCAGAAAACACTAAATGAATATGAGTCTTAAGAACTTGGAACATGCTCTTAAGAACATTTGTCTAGCTAAGAAAATAAAGCTAAATAAAGTACAAGAAGTAATTGTAGAGAAACATCATGATACAAAGATGCTTCTGAATTAACACTTTAGTTTAGCAAGAAATGGCAATTTGATATTTGATCAACAATATCAAAGAAACAGCCATATCAACTAGAACTTCAAAATGAGAAAGTAAAAGATATTAACCTACAAAAAAAGAAAGAAAACCCAGGGGACTTAACTATGAGATGGATATTTACTCACGAAAATCTCTCCGTCAATAAAGGTACAATCATGAAGGCCTGCTCTGTTCTCCCTACTATTTACATGAAAAGTAGGATGCCAAATACAGGGCATTCAGCAATCACTGACTCAAGCCATTGCCCTCAGCCAAAAATATCTCCCACATGTGTGGGAGCGGCAGCCAAGGTGTTTTGGTCAGGCACTGTGAAATTGCCTTGGCTGACTAGGCTTCATGTGATTCCAGCAAGGAAATAATACCCTGTCTTCTTGCTCCACTACATGTGCTCAGAAGAAGATATGATATCAAGGAATCCAAAGCATCCTATCACATGATGTGTTCCAGCTCTCAAAGAGTACGAGGTAAAGAAGTATAAGTTCTTTTGGCCAACGAATAAGTTCTTTTTCCAACCAATAAAAGACAAAATATTTGTTAAAATACTGAAAGGAAACATGGCAGCTTATATAATAGGTTTAAGCAAGTGAAAAATCTCTTGAATGGGACTATTTCACTCCACAAATACTGAGTTTTTTAGAAGCCACAGTTAATTTCACTACCCATAGGGATTGCTGATGGTGGGGGCTGACTGAGACCAATAATGAACCAAAAACAATACAGAGGGATGTGTGCATGCAAAGTTACTTCAGTCATGTCCCACTCTTTGAGACCTTATGGATTGAAGCCCACCAGACTCCTCTGTCCATGGAGCTCTCCAGGCAAGAATACTGGAGTGAGTTGCTGTGCCCTCCTCAGGGGTTCTTCCCGACCCAAGGATTGAACCCAAGACTCTTATGTCTCCTGCACTGGCAGACAGGTTCCTTACCAGTAGTGCCACCTGGGAAGCCCACAAGGGGATGTGTTGGTGGTTTAGTCACCAAGTCGTGTCCGACTCTTGCGACCCCATGGACTATAGCCCTCCAGGCTCCGTCCATGGGATTCCCCAGGCAAGAATACTGGAGTGGGTTGCCGTTTCCTTCTCCAGGGGATCCCATAAAACAATAAAGGGAGTGAACCTAGAGATAGTTCTGCCAATATTTAATTTCAGGCAATTTGTCTGAAGTTCTCAAGTCTTAGTTTCCCCATTGGTAAAACGGGACTGATAAAAGGACCTACTTTGTTCTGTCATTAGGAGAATTAAATCAGAATAAATCTGTATAGGACAATGCTTCATTATAAGTCAGCTACTTATTAATATGTGTATACCCATCCTTGTGCCTAATCCTTTGACATTATCTGTAGTCTGAAATGTCAATCAGCATCAAGGCTCTGGGGCCTTTGGGTTCACAAACAGGGTCTTTTCATTGTGTTCTTACAAAGCAGAGAAAGAAAAAGACCTCTGAGGGGGTTCCCCCCCCCTCTTGGATAAGGGCACTAACCCCATTCATGAGGGCTCCACCCTCATAACTTAATCATCTCCCCAGAGCCCTGCCTCCTAATACCATCACATTGAAGGTTAGGATTATAAAATATGGATTTTTGAGGACATAACCATTCACCCCATAACAGCAAGTCATCAGTAAATTTAACAAACAGATGTTCCCTCCTCTCTTTGAAATCTGAGTAAACACGGATTCAACAGCTTATAGTTTCTTATGTATTCTTTGACCTTCACTCCCTCTAGGCGTTGGCTTCTGATATTTACAGATCAGTTCAAGCAGCTTTGAATCAACTGCTGATTCTCCCAAGATTCTGAAACCGCTCTCTTCATTTCTCTTTATTGCTGTTTCTCTCAAGGTACTTTTCACTTGTAACATTATTTAAATATTTTTATACCCCCGTAGTATCAAGCACAGTATCTCACACATAGTAGGTGTTCAATATCCTTTTAAAAAGCAATCCAATCTATATCTCAGCTTAAAATACTCTAGCCCAACTAGACATGGCCATTGTCAATAACTAAGATCCTTTCAAACCCAGGTTCATGAACCTGAAACATTGTCTCTCAACAAATTAGGTTATGCAGACAAAAGAGCATTTTTTTTAGAAAGTAACTTATTTTCTTATTTTTTTATTAAAACTTAATATTGCTATTTAAGATCAAGAAATAATTAGGAAATACCATAGCCCTTAATAATAATGTCACCTTTTAATCATCATTCAGTCAGTTCAGTTCAGTCGCTCAGTCATGTCCAACTCTTTGTGACCCCATGGAATGCAGCACACCAGGCCTCCCTGTCCATCACCACCAGCTCCTGGAGTTTACCCAAACTCATGTCCATCGAGTCAGTGATGCCATCCAGCCATCTCATCCTCTGTCGTCCCCTTCTTTTGCCTTCAATCTTTCCCATCATCAGGGTCTTTTCAAACGAGTCAACTCTTCGCAACAGGTGGCCAAAGTACTGGAGTTTCAGCTTCAATATCAGTCCTTCCAATGAACATTCAGGACTGATCTCTTTTAGGATAGACTAGTTGGACCTCCTTGCAGTCCAAAGGACTCTCAAGAGTCTTCTCCAACACCACAGTTCAAAAGCATCAATTCTTTGGCACTCAGCTTTCTTTATAGTCCAACTCTCACATCCATACATGACTACTGGAAAAACCATAGCCTTGACTAGGCGGACCTTTCTTGGCAAAGTAGTGTCTCTGCCTTTTAATACGCTGTCTAGGTTGGTCATAACTTTCCTTCCAAGGAGTAAGCGTCTTTTAATTTCACGGCTGCAATCACCATCTGCAGTGATTTTGGAGCCAAAAAAAAAAAAAAGTCAGCCACTGTTTTCATCATCATATAATTATGCATCTTAACTCTAGTACAGTATTCATAGAAACCCAGTTACACTTATTCTAATTTAATTTGAAATTGTGACCACTTTTATTGCTTTATCAAGAGTGAGAACAGAGGTTAGGAGAGAAGTCCATTCAAGAAAGCCAGAGACCCAAACCCCTACTGCAAGAGGCTTAGTTTCATTATACAGCTTATCTTGTGGATTTGCAGGAAAAGAAGTGTGTGCATATATAAAATAAAACTTTATATGTGAACACACTCTTTAAAATGTAAAAACTTTTGCTACTAATATTATATTTATTTACCTATGCAATAAGTCTTTAAGATAGAAAAAGTATTATTAACTTCGTTTTACAAAAGCCTGAAACACAGAAGGATTAATTTATTTACTTAAGATCATACATTTAGTGAATTCCAGCCTTGAGATTAGAAGCTCTGCCATCTGACTCACAGCCTTTGACTCTTTCTATTACTCTATTTTGAGGTAAGAAAAACTGTACGATAGTGCATTTCTACGTTTCAGTGCCCAAAAAATACCCCCTAGAGTAGCAGTAGTAGCAGTAGCAGTAGTACTAGATGTTGTTGTAAGAAACTGAGTTATCTTAAAATGTCTTTAAACCCCTCATTAGATTTTCTAAGAGTGAATTGACTTTTTAAAAAGTCCCAGTGTTTTCCTTGAGCCAAATTTTAGAGACTACTTCTTTTCTCCTTAAATTTACTGAACATGTTCTGTTGCTTTAGAGAAATTAAAGAATGCTGAGGACTGGAATTTTGACCAGAGCAGATATGAGAGGGCTTCAAGAAGAACAATAAAAAATGTCTTTCATATAAGATGTGTTTAATGCGTTCTGCTTTTATAAGTGAAACCACTAAAAAATTAGTTTCTATCATCAGTAGGGATTAAGCAAAAATCTCTGGTTCCCTCCTACTTAAAAATTTCTGTTTCAAAAACAGTTTTCCTGAAAGTAAAAAATTTAAAGTATTGGGAAGATTTCCATGACCACAACTTCTAATAGTAACTGCTCCTTTTATTGATTTATTCCATATTTATAGCTCATACTGCTGCTTTTTCATAGGTATCTTAAAATAGGTTTTTTCCCTATCTCCCCCCAAAATTGAATTTTTGAGGGTAGATTCACACTTTAATTCACAAAAAAAATATGAATAATCTATGAAGTATCAATTCCTCTTGATATATGGGAAGAGAACTAGTGATAGCATTTTGTTACTGATGTTTTTCTCAAAGTATAATTCTTAGAGCATATGAGCTGGAGTGTTTGTTAAAAATAAAATAAATTAAAAAATTGACCTCTGAATCAGAATCTCTCTGTGGATGAGGCCCAGGAATCTGAGTCTGATACATGCTAGAGTTTGAAAATCAGTAAACTAGAGGATTAAGGCGGGGGCACAAGAAGTTACAGATAACGACACAAAATATGGCTTACGGTTAAGGCACGGTAAATAAAAGCCATGCACCCAAACCAAAAGGCTCATCTCTAAACTTTGCCTGACTGCTTCTCAATTTCCTGCTCTGCAGGTTTTTAGCACAAATCATTCTCACCAAAGATTATTAACTTTCCTCATGCGATGAGATTTCACTGGAAATGTGAAATCATTCTGCCAGAAACATCTCTGATGGGTTCTGAAGAAGCCAGCTCCGGACAGCCTGCTGGCTGAACGACTCAGTGGACAGTTGTAAGTGGGTTCCTCAGGGGCTCAAGAAAGTGCGGTGAGTTGGGTGGTCTATATGAACAGTAGTTCAAGGAGTAGAACAGAAAACACTGAATGTAATTTAATATAGCACACACTCTCAGCTCTGACAAGGCCCAGGTCTGATCTGTGTGAAGATCGAATTACCCTTCTCTCCACACAGGGACACCCTCCCCAGCCACCGCCATTGGCAGTGCCTGTGGGAAAACTTTCCAGCAGCCGTGCTACCTTATCTCGTCAAAGGGAAGAAGAGGTCATCAGATTTCAGGGCTGCCAGTTGTTAAACCTTTATAAGAACCACAAGGAGAGAAGTGGAGGAGAAGGGGCAAGCCTAGAGGATTTTAAGGAAAGATACACAAAAATCATTCTAATTCCTTTGAGAACATAATCCAGGATTTATTTTCTGAAATAAAAACCTGGAAGGGAAAAAAAAATAAACACACATTAAACTATTAATGACCAAATATCACTTAGGGATTTGATTATATTTTCCTTCCTATACTGAGGTTGGGGAGCCAAAGCCAGAATACTGAGCAAGACTAATTGCAAATGAAATTGAGACTGGTAAGCATTTCATTAACTTTGGTCATATTTAGGGTTGTGTAGGCTACATTAGTAAAAAAAAATAAATTAAATTAAAAATCAAACTTTGAAACTAACAAAGGAAGCATTCAACATTAAATGGACTAATGGCAAAGGCTTAGCATCACAAAAAAATCTAACTAGATTTTCAGGACCAAATTAGAGGTCAGCCTAGTCCAGATAGCAAAAAATCTCCTCTACACAATGTTAACAAAAGCTAAAACAAGCCACACTTTGATGGTTTGCTGTCAACTTTCCCCGTGAAAGTCAGAAATGAAAACCTCAAGTTCTACACTATTCTTGGGTCCCAAAGTTACTAGGGTTTTCTAGAAGCGAATCTGTTTCATGAGGCGCTAGAGTTGAATAATGTCGCTCTGCTTCCCCACGGTCTCCCAGGCTGATCCCTGTACAGCCTAGAGACTAAGTCTGTTTTACTGTTATCTTACTTTTGTTTACCCCTATCTTAAGGCTTAAGCTTCTTAGGTCAAGGACCCTGTCT
This sequence comes from Budorcas taxicolor, assembly GCF_023091745.1. Classification (NCBI taxonomy): domain Eukaryota; kingdom Metazoa; phylum Chordata; class Mammalia; order Artiodactyla; family Bovidae; genus Budorcas; species Budorcas taxicolor. The sequence continues at coordinate 16,035,634 of NC_068918.1, read as the reverse complement.
TTGGTGGTTTATACTTTCTGAAGCAATATACTCCTCTGTAAATAATTATGTTTGGTCATCACAGGACACTTCAATTGGATTTTCCCATAAAAGAGAAAGTTCTTTAAAGAGTACTTTAGAGTTAAAGCACAACAGAACCCTTTGGGAGTCTTTTTCCTATGAGGACTATCAATATGTATACAAGATGGAAAAGTCTGAGCCACAACAAAGCTAAGGTCACAGTCAAAGGAGGTTCAAGTGTTTCTCAGAGTCCAGACTGTGGTCCCAGCCCTGTGTCACTGTCAGCCACACAGCACTGAGCCATACAACACTGCTACTATGGTCACACAACAGAACTGTTGGCAGAATCCTCCAAATCAGGCAAAAAGTGATGTCATTTTATTGTTATTTTGGGAGAATTTGAGACCAAATATTTTACTGGTTTCAGTGAAACAACTGTAATTTGGGGTATTAAAGTTATGACTACACCTTTGTTTTCTAGTAAAGACATCATCATAGTATTTCCTTGAATTTCATTTTCTATTTATCCAGCAAGCATTTATGCTTTGATTTCAAACCTAGTGGAGCATCAGAATTACCAAGAAACATTTTTAAAAGAAATAAAAATGCCAGCCTAGATGTCAGAGCCTTGCCTCCTGCTGCTGGGCCTGGGAATCTGTGCAAAACGTTACAGGCAAGTCTGGTTTCTGATGTTCAGCTGGGTTGGAAACTCCTACACACACCCCCAGATTTGAGTGATTCTTTAGAAGGTGTGCTCCTATAGCTGTTTGAAGTGCCTGGTGTACAAAAGGAAGGTCTGGAGCCCCCGACTCAGATTTCAGGAGTATCCTCAATTCATCAGCACAGTCACCTCATATAAAAAGTTTAAAACAGCCCCAAGACTTAAAGACACAAATGACTAAAAATTTCCAATAATTTTGGAACAGTTGGAAAGTTGATAGGGATGTATATAGAGCTGACAAACCCCTGACTGTCCAGTAAAGTTTCCAGGGCAGCTTCATAAAATTACCCATGCTTGGTTTTTATCACCAGAGATTTTGGTTTCATTGGTCTGGATGGGGCCCTGGCATCAGTATGTTTTAAAGGCTTTTTGGAGGATTTTAACATGTAGCCAAGTTTGAGGACCACTGGCAACAATGAAACGTGTCTTTTGTAGATTTATTGTCTCATCCTTTCCAGGGCATCAATGACGTACTTATCAGTTCAGTTCAGTTCAGTTCAGTCACTCAGTCATGTCCGACTCTTTGCGACCCCATGAATCGCAGCACGCCAGGCCTCCCTGTCCATTACCAACTCCCGGAGTTCACTCAGACTCATGTCCATCGAGTCCGTGATGCCATCCAGCCATCTCATCCTCTGTCGTCCCCTTCTCCTCCTGCCCCCAGTCCCTCCCAGCATCAAAGTCTTTTCCAATGAGTCAACTATTTGCATGAGGTGGCCAAAGTACTGGAGTTTCAGCTTTAGCATCATTCCTTCCAAAGAACACCCAGGGTTGATGTCCTTCAGAATGGACTGGTTGGATCTCCTTGCAGTCCAAGGGACTCTCAAGAGTATTCTCCAACATCACAGTTCAAAAGCATCAATTCCTCGGCGCTCAGCCTTCTCCACAGTCCAACTCTCACATCCATAAATGATCACTGGAAAAACCATAGCCTTGACTAGATGGACCTTTGTTGGCAAAGTAATGTCTCTGCTTTTGAATATGCTATCTAGGTTGGTCATAACTTTTCATCCAAGGAGTAAGCATCTTTTAATTTCATGGCTGCAATCACCATCTGCAGTGATTTTGGAGCCCAAAAAATAAAGTCTTTCACTGTTTCCACTGTTTCCCCATCTATTTCCCATGGAGTGATGGGACTGGATTCCATGATCTTCATTTTCTGAATGTACTTATAGAACCAAGTAAATTGGTTAAACTTTTGATATCTAAGTCTCACAACAGTATTTTGGGGGTAAGTAGTAAAATTCTCCTTAAGCAGATGAGGAAATAGAAAATATGCTAGAGTCGTCCTACTCACAATGCATGGTCTACATATTAGCAGCAACAGCATTACCTAGGAGCTTGTTAGAAATGCAAAATAGCAATACCCAAGCCAGGTTTTCTGCATCAGAATCTAGTGTTTTAGCAAGATTCCGCAGTGAGTTGTCTACATGTTAAAGTCTGAAAGGCACACAGTTCTAGGGAGGGTTCATATTCATGAAGCTCCTCCTGGCAGTAAATGAGCCTTCCCTGTGCACTGCCAGCCTTGCATATGAAACTGGCATCAATTCCTTCTAATAGAAAGACTTTTCCTCAACTTAACGAGACTCACTTGAAGGAGTGAAATGGGGCGAGATCACTTGGTCTCCTCACCTGGCTTTTTCATTCAAAAAACTATGTGTCATTCAACAAACAAGGTGTGTTTTCAGGAATCTGAAACAAGACTGGAATAATCTATACAAGAGCAATATTTGTGAGATGCCCTGAACTAATGACTTATGTTACCGTGTTACCTACTTCGACCTTTGGTTGTGTCTGATACCCCAACCCTCGTTTGAACTCTCAACTCCTGGTCTTGAACCTGTCTCACCCCAAATCTCAGCAGAGCAGAGGACAAAACGCCCTTAAATGCTCCATACTGATGAAGTGCTTGAGTTCAGTTCAGCTCAGTTCAGTCGCTCAGTCGTGTCCAACTTTTTGTGACTCCATGAATTTCAGCACGCCAGGCCTCCCTGTTCATCACCATCTCCTGGAATTCTCTCAGACTCACGTCCATCGAGTCCGTGATGCCATCCAGCCATCTCATCCTCGGTCGTCCCCTTCTCCTTCTGCCCCCAATCCCTCCCAGCATCAAAGTCTTTTCCAATGAGTCAACTCTTCACATGAGGTGGCCAAAGTACTGGAGCTTCAGCTTTAGCATCATTCCTTCCAAAGAAATCCCAGGGTTGGTCTCCTTCAGAATGGACTGGTTGGATCTCCTTGCAGTCCAAGGGACTCTCAAGAGTCTTCTCCAACACCACAGTTCAAAAGCATCAATTCTTCGGCACTCAGCCTTCTTCACAGTCCAACTCTCACATCCATAAATGATCACTGGAAAAACCATAGCCTTGACTAGATGGACCTCAGTCGGCAAAATAATGTCTCTGCTTTTGAATATACTATCTAGGTTGGTCATAACTTATCATCCAAAGAGTAAGCGTCTTTTAATTTCATGGCCAGTCACCATCTGCAGTGATTTTGGAGCCCCCAAAATAAAGTCTGACACTGTTTCCAATGTTTCCCTATCTATTTTCCATGAAGTGATGGGACCGGATGCCATGATCTTCCTTTTCTGAATGTTGAGCTTCAAGCCAACTTTTTCACTCTCCTTTTCATCAAGAGGCTTTTTAGCTCCTCTTCCCTTTCTGCCATAAGGGTGGTGTCATCTGCATATCTGAGGTTATTGAGATTTCTCCCAGCAATCTTGATTCCAGCTTGTGTTTCTTCCAGTCCAGCGTTTCTCATGATGTACTCTGCATAGAAGTTAAATAAGCAGGGTGACAATATACAGCCTTGATGTACTCCTTTTCCTATTTGGAACCAGTCTGTTGTTCCATGTCCAGTTCTAACTGTTGCTTCCTGACCTGCATACGGATTTCTCAAGAGGCAGGTCAAGTGGTCTGGTATTCCCATCTCTTTTAGAATTTTCCGCAGTTTATTGTGATCCACACAGTCAAAGGCTTTGGTATAGTCAATAAAGCAGAAATAGATGTTTTTCTGGAACTCTCTTGCTTTTTCCATGATCCAGCGGATGTTGGCAATTTGATCTCTGGTTCCTCTGCCTTTCCTAAAACCAGCTTGAACATCAGGGAGTTCACGGTTCACGTATTGCTGAAGCCTGGCTTGGAGAATTTTGAGCATTACTTTACTAGCATGTGAGATGCTATAGTTAGGTAGTGTTAATTCATTCATTGCTCACTAATATTGCACTGGATGTTATGATTCAAAGATGGATAGGACACATTCCTGATTGTAACTAATTAATGAATTAATAGGAGAGACAGACTACAATATATGCAACAAATGAGAATACCATCTGTTGGAAAGGGCATGATAAGATCCATATAATTTGTACACTGCTTGTTGGAGTATGAATTATGGCAACCTTCCTGTAAGCAGTTTGGTAATACGTATTAAAGTCTCAAAATGTTCTTAGATTTTGATGTTTTATACATGACATATTAAGAAGACATTCTATGAAGTTTAGAAGGGAGGACGGGACCAGATTTATATTTTGGAAAGTTTACTTTGGCTTAATGTAAGGAATGGATTAGAGGGGGTGCTGGACTGGAAGCAGGGAGATTAATTAATAGGCTGTCATAGAAACTCAGCATTTTTTCTAATCTAAGAAAAGATGAGGACCTGGAATAGGGCCATTATGATGTCTGGCTTCTTTGAGCCTAAAAGTTTTCTGCACTTACCTTAGAATCACCTCTTCTAGAAAGCAATGAGCAATGGACTATCACAAGCAAAGATCTGCAAAGATGTTTACTGCTACAGTGTTTACAAAAGTAAAAACAAAACAAAACGGGATAACCAAGTTATCCTCAAACAAATCATGATATATCAATTTGATAGAATGTATAGTCATTAAGATAGTTTCTATAAAAATTTTAATGTAGTGAAAATGTTAGTCCCTCAGTAGTATCTGACTCTTTGTGACTATACAGACTGTAGCCTGCCAGGCTCCTCTGTCTATTGGATTCTCTAGGCAAGAGTACTGGAGTGGTTTGCCATTCCCTTCTTCAGGGATGCCTCTTCCCTTTTCCAGGGCATCTTCACAACCCAGGGATAGAGCCCAGCTCTCTCGCATTGCAGGAAGATTCTTTACTGTCTGAGCCCCCAGGGAAGCCTTAATGAAGTGGAACTAAGCGTATAATATAATGTAATATTAGACAAAATCCTATGATGGAAATTACCCAAGCATTTTAGTGTGGTCTACAAATTCACTCAAGCTCCAATCTCTGGCTCTTTTTTCTGTGCCTGTGACATCTCAGCTGTGCTGAAATGATGGCTATTCTCTAAGCATAGCAAATTCTCTTGAAATCCCATGTTATTAAATATGCTAGGTGTATTTTCTGTGTGTGTGTGTGTGTGTGTGTGTGTGTGTGTTTGATTTTACACAAATACTTTTTTCCTGTAGAGCTCAGAAGAAAAGCCATAGCTGCCTCACCTTAGGATAGCTCAGGTCCCTGGAGTAATGTGTTAAGTTCATTATTTTCTTAATTGTCCCCTATCATTTTGGGATAATGAACTGTAACTTCCTTTCTCTTACCCTAGTTCTGGTGGATAGGATTCACAGTAGAACTTGGAACTGTGCCCTCCTCCAGTTCACCTCCATTTCTTATTCAGAGCCTCTAATTAATGGAGATTTACTACCTTATGTAATTAAAGTCTTCTTAGAGGAGCCAAATCCTTTTCCTACTGACTAGTTGAAAACCACCAAACGGTGAAGACTATATCTTAAATGCTATTCTGATTTCTTGAGAGATGTAAAGTATTTAGAAATAAGGTGATTTGTAAATATGTTGATAAAACAGAGGAAGACTTGCACAAACAGCTTTATGTAGATAAAGATTTAATTATTAAAGATGTAAGACTCAAGAAAATGTCTTTCTTCTTGAAGGATTTTAGAAGGGCCTTCAGGAAGAGATTGGCCTTCAGAGAAAACAACTTGAGCAAAATCCTGAAGGTAGGATATTACCAAGCATGTTTGCAGTAAAAGGATGCATGGGCTGATGCCATGGCTTGTTGTGGGAAATTAGATGGAAAAGTCTACAAAGAGCCAAGTTTTGGCGTTTGAATGCTCGTGTTGAAGCATTTAAACTTTAATTTTTTGTATTCTAGTCACTCAGATTATTGTATGTAGGCAATGACCTGCTTGTATATGTGTGTTGTAAAAATAACTGAAAGTATATGAGAAGGATGGCAGGCAGGAGAACGTGGAGGTTGGTAGCTCCTCAACTGGTTTTTCTACCCAGACCTTTGTCTGATCTCTAGACCTGCCTACTAGCCTATAAACTGACCTGTCTACATGGTAGTCTCACATACTTACACCAAACTCATTGTGTCTGAAACAGAGTTTGTCAAGTTATTTGTTTATACCATGACTTAAATTGTGCACAGATAGGTAAACATATGCATGTAATTAAAACATCTTAAGATGTTATTTTTCCAAAATAACTAGTTGGGGAGATCCAGAGAGTTCCACTGGGGAGCCCTTGAGTCCTCTGAGTTTGGAACAGATGAAGGTAAGGGTATCACTTGCCAGCAGGCTGCAGGGTCTGAAGGAAAGGAAAAAAACACAGAAGGCCATGTCTTAGGGTGAACCTCAAATTCAATCCAGACAGACTTTCCAACTGATTCAACTTTGTAAAGGGCTAATCAGGAGGTGGTAATCTGGAAAAGAAAGAAAATCAGATAAAGGCAGGAGGATCTGCAGCAGAGGTGGGAAGAATGCACTGAGGCAAGGAGATGGGTACTAAAGATGACCAATACATTCTCCAGAGAGGACGTTCATGCATCAGGCATGGGTACTGAAGATGTCTAATCACTGTTCTTGCTTGGTCATCTTTTACCTTTCAGTATAAGCTCAACCTTCTGCTGTCTGTTGTGTTTCGCTGTAAACATTTTGGAAATCATATGATACCCTGTGATGCATAGGACAATCTCCCAGGACATTTCTGTATCTTCAGTGCTACTTATAATTTTCGAATTCCCTATTGACATTTATTCCTACTCAGGTTTTTGCTTGCACAGTTCTATTTGACTCAGTTTTCCTACCTTAATATAGTGGCTTTTTCTTCCATCTTTACTTTTTTCCTGCTTCATTCTATCTCATTTCTTTCCCTTTTTTCTTCCCCTGTTTTCTTGCCACATCTCAACACATATAGACCTTTAAATCTGAACTATCCTTCACTGATATTGGTTTTTGACTCATGAGTTTTCTGGACCAAAAACCAATACGGATATGAAGTAGTCCTCTAGCACACATGTGAGGATTAAAGCCAGGCTCTGAACCTTTGTCCTCTGGGCTGGGGCCAGGTATCTTCTGAACCTTTCCCAATTTCTCTCCCGAGAAAATTTACTTTGCCATCGAGTTACCTGTGTCATATGAAAAATCGCTGACCACTCAGACCTGCGATACTGAACTCTGCACAAAATTCTAGCTAAGATATCGTACCCTCCTTGTACCAAATAATGCACTAAATACTGGGGACACAGGGTGACTAAGACCTCTGTCTTTTGGACTTTCTCTTTCGGAAACTCACAGTAGAAAGGGGGGAACAGACACCCACATGTTTAATTACAATACAGTGTAGCAGATACAATACATAAATATACTGCATTAATTTTTTTTTAAAGCTACAGCATGAATTGAGTTCTTCATCTTGTACATGAGCAGTTACTTCCTCCTAGGATGAACATACTTGTCACAAGGCAGTGTCTCAGTGCAGACGTGCATATACTTACACACCAATGGTGATCTAATTCACATTCACACTGAGCATTTTCATTTGGTGAGTAAACTCTAGCTTTGTTACACTGGTAAAGGATGTATACACTGGGCTATAAATTTTGCATCAGTTTCTTTTTTTTTTTTTTTTGTCTTTAGGTTTTCACCATTTATTGAACTCACACACTTAAGAATATAAAAGGGGGAAATTATTTTCCTATCGGAGAAAAAAATGCTAAACTGAAGAAAACTTCAGGAAATCGTTTTGAAATGATAAGTTGCAAGACTGTGATTCTGATGGCTTCATTAGTGATTCCTCATGCCACACTAGAGACATTTTACGAGGCTAAGACTAGAGCTTCAGTGGTTCCACTGACATTGGGTAGGAAGATGTTGGTTCTTCTTTCCCTTCTTTGTGATATGAGAATGTTTAAGGCTTCAGCATGCATCTAGGGCAACTGTGGGTCTTCCAAAATCAGGCCTTCATATTCAGTATAAAAGGAAGCATGTATAAAAACATAAAAATAATAATAACAATATTACCTGGAGGCTTCCCAAGCTGCCTAGAGGTAAAGAACCCACCTGCCAATGCAGGAGACATTAAGAGACATGGGTTAGATCCCTGGGTGAGGAAGAGCCCCTAGAGAAGGGCACGGCAACCCGCTGCACTATTCTTGCCTGGAAAATCCCATGGACAGGGGAGCCGGTGGGCTATGATCCATAAAGTCACAAAGTCAGACATGACTGAGCGACTTAGCACAGATTACCAGTGCCTTAGTCATCTTTCCATAGTGCATGGTAAATAAATGTTTCTCTAAGACAATATAATTTGGTTATCACAATAGCTTTGCAAAGTGAATAGAGCTGATGTTTTTATGTTCATTTTTCTTGTAAGAAAATCTGGCTTGCTCAAAGCCACACAGTAGTAAAATCCAGATCCAAGATTTTAATACAAATATACTAATAGCCATATTTGGAAGTCTGAGAACGCTTGTATTGCTCAAGAGCATTTTTTCCCATTTGAGGTGCACGAGTCTTCTCCAAGCTCCACATGTCTTTTATTTCCTACGTTTGCAAAAGGGACAATAACCTACATGTTGAGGTTTTCTTAGAGAAGAAATATTATTTCAATGCATTGTTGTAAAGAGCTCTTGTCTGATTCTTAGAGAAATAAAACGTGCCTTATTTTTACTTTCTTAATAAATTACTTGCAGGAAAAGGGAAAACAGACAAAACAAAAAGTCTTCCAAAACAAAGAAAACCCCGATATTTTTTCTGAAATATTATATCCTGACAGACAACAGAGGTTTATGGATGAAGCCTGAGTTTAGAAGTCGGTGAACACTGGCAGCCCGGTTCCTCCTTCCTTGTTCCAATTTTCTTTTTATCACGAACACTTATCACCTTCTCACATACCACATAACTTATACTTTAATTATTTTGATTTATCGTCTCTCTCCTCTAGCTTGAATATAAGTTCCAAGTGGGCAGGGATCTTTCCTTTATTCTCTCAAATATTCTAGCCCCAGCACAGTGTCTGGCTAGCATAGTAGGAACACAGTAAAGTTTGCTGATTGAATAAATGAATGAAGTACCTGTATTGGAATTTTCACTTTATCACTTACCAACAGTAGAACTTAGGTATGTTACTTAACCCTTCAAATGAGGGTTTGTTTTTTGTTTGGGGGTTTGTTTGTTTGTTTGCTTGTTTGTTGGTATGCATGGTGACAGCACCGTCATTGCAGAAAGCAAAGAAGAACTAAACAGCCTCTTGATGAAAGTGAAAGAGGAGAGTGAAAAAGTTGGCTTAAAACTCAGCATTCAGAAAACTAAGATCATGGCATCTGGTCCCATCACTTCATGGCAAATAGATGGGGAAACAGTGACAGACTTTATTTGGGGGGGGCTCCAAAATCACTGCAGATGGTGACTGCAGCCATGAAATTAAAAGACGCTTGCTCCTTGGAAGAAAAGCTATGACCAACCTAGACAGCCTATTAAAAACCAGAGACATTACTTTGTCAACAAAGGTTCATCTAGTCAAAGCTATGGTTTTTCCAGTAGTCATGTATGGATGTAAGAGTTAGACTATAAAGAAAGCTGAGCACTGAAGAATTGATGCTTTGGAACTGTGGTGTTGGAGAAGACTCTTGAGAGTCCCTTGGACTGCAAGGAGATCAAACCAGTCCATTCTGAAGGAGATCAGTCCTGAGTATTCATTGGAAGGACTGATGCTGAAGCTGAAACTCCAATACTTTGGCCACCTGATGCAAATAATCAACTCACTGTAAAAGACCCTGATGCTGGGGAAAATTGAAAGCATGATGAGAAGGGGATGACAGAGGATGAGATGGTTCAATGGCATCACTGATGCAATGGACGTGAGTTTGAGTAGGCTCCAGAAGTTGGTGATGGATAGGGAAGCCTGACATGCTGAAGTCCATGGGGTAGCAAAGAGTCAGACACGACTGAGTGACTGAACTGAACTGAACTGATGTAATTCTATGCTGGGCTTCCCTGGTGGTTCAGTGGTAAAGAATTCATCTGCCAATGCAAGAGAAGTGGGTTTAAACTCTGGGTCAGGAAGATCCCCTGTAGAAGGAGTCACTCCAGTATTCTTGCCTGGAGAATCCCATGGACAGTAAATAGCCTGCCAGGCTCTTCTGTCCATGGGTCACAAAAGAGTTGGAGTAGAAAAGAGTGCATATAATCAGAGCTGTGGTTTTTCCAGTAGTCATGTATGGATGTGAAAGCTGGACCATAAAAGAAGACGAGCACCAAAGAATTAATGCTTTCAACTTGTGGTGTTGGAGAAGACTCAAGAGTCCCTTGGCCTGCAAGGAGATCAAACCAGTTAATATTAGAGGAAACCAATTTGAAATATTCATTGGAAGGACTGTTGCTGAAACTGAAGGTCTAATACTTTGGCCACCTAATGGGAAGAGCCAGCTCATTGGAAAAGACCCTGATGCTGGGAAAGATTGAAAGCAAAAGGAGAATGGGGTGGCAGAGGATGAGATGGTTATATAGCATTACTGATTCAATGGACATGAATTGGAGCAAGCTCCAGGAGATAGTGAAGATCAGAGTAGCCTGGCATGCTACAGTCCCTGAGGTGGCAGAGTCAGACATGACTTAGCAAATGAACAGCAATAGCAACAGTTCTATGACATTAAGTATTCAGTGAATTCACATTTTTCTGCAACCATTACCACTGTCTATCTTCAGAATGTCTTCATCTTCTCTCAACTGAAATTCTGTACCTACTACACAATTTCTCATCCCCTCCCCCCTCAGTCTGTAGCAAATATCCTTCTATTTTTTATCTCTATGAATTGACCACTCTAGGTATTTCATATTAAATGAAATAACACAGATTTGTCTTTTGAACTAGCTTATTTCATTTCGGTAAAAGAAGCAGATTAATGGCAGAAGGTGGAAAAATACACAGAAGAACTATGCAGAAAAGACCTTAATGACCCAGGCAACCACGATGGTGTGATCACTCATGTAGGGCCAGACATCCTGGAATGTGAAGTCAAGTGGGCCTTAGGAAGCATCACTACAAACAAAGCAAGTAGAAGTGATGGAATTCCAGTTGAATTACTTAAAATCCTAAAAGATGATGCTGTTAAAATGTTGCACTCAATCTACCAGCAAATTTGGAAAACTCATAAGAGGCCACAGGACTGGAAAAGGTCAGTTTTCATTCCAAAGAAAATCAGTGCCAAGGAATGTTCAAACTACTGCACAATTGCACTCATCTCACACACTAACAAACTAATGCTCAAAATTCTCCAAGTGAGGCTTCAATAATATGTGAACTGAGAACATCCAGATGTTCAAGCTGGATTTAGAAAAGGCAAACAAACCAGAGATCAAATTGCCAACATCTGTTGGATCATAGAAAAAACAAGAGATTTCCAGAAAAACATCTACTTCTACTTTATTGACTACACCAAAGCCTTTGGCTGTATGGATCACAACAAACTGTGGAAAATTCTGAAAGAGATGGGAATACCAGACCACCTGACATGCCTCCTGAGAAAGCTGTATGCAGGTCAAGAAGCAACAGTTAGAACTGGACATGGAACAATGAACTGGTTCCAAATTGGGAAAGGAGTAGGTCAAGGCTGCATAATGTCACCTTGCTTATTTAACTTCTATGCAGAGTACATCATGTGAAATGCCAGGCTGGATGAAGCACAAGTGGGACTCAAGATTACAGGGAGAATATGCAGATGACAGATACACATCCGATATGTAGATGACACCACCCGTGGCAGAAAGTGAAGAAAGTGAAAGAAGAGCATGAAAAACCTGGCTTAAAACTCAGCATTCAAAAATATCCCATTACTTCATGACAAATAGATGGGGAAACAATGGAAACAGTGACAGACTTTATTTTCTTGGGCTCCAAAACCACTGCAGATGGTGACTGCAGCAATGAAATTAAAAGATACATGCTTCTTGGAAGAAAACCTAGGACAAACCTAGACAGCATATTGAAAATCAGAGATATTACTTTGCTGACAAAGGTCTGTCTAGTCAAAGCTATGGTTTTTCCAGTTGTCATGTATGGCTGTAAGAGTTGGACCATAAAGAAAGCTGAGCACCGAAGAATTGATGCTTTTGAACTGTGGTGTTGGAGAAGACTCTTGAGAGTCCCTCGGACTGCAAGGAGGTCCAACCAGTCCATTCTGAAGGAGACCAGTCCTGAGTATTCATTGGAAGGACTGATGCTGAAGCTGAAGCTCCAGTACTTTGGCCACCTGATGCAAAGAACTGACTCATTGGAAAAGACCCTGATGCTGGAAAAGATTGAAGGCAGGAGGACAAGGGGACAACAGAGGATGAAAGGGTTGGATGGCATCACTGATTCAACTGACATGAGTTTGAGCCAGCTCCAGGAGTTGGTGAGGGACAGGGAAGCCTGGCATGCTGCAATCCATGGGGTTGCAAAGAGTTGGACGAAACTGAGTGACTGAACTGAACTGATTTTGTTTAGCACAGCATCCTCCAGATTCATCCACATTGTGGCATGTGTCAGAATTTCTTTTCTTTTTAAGGATGAATAATGTTCTGTTTCATGTGTATACCACATTTTTCTGATCCATCCATTTGATAACAGATACTTGGGTTGTATCCACCTTTTGGCTATTGTGAATAATGCTGCTGAGAACATGAGTACATAAATACCTATTTGAGTTCCTGTTTTCAATTCTTTGGGGGCATGCACCTGGAAGCAGAATGGCTAGATCATATGGTAATTCTATTTTTAACTTTTTGAGGATCCACTATACCAGTGGCTGCACCATTTAGCAGTCCAACCAGCAAAGCATAGGAATTCTTTTTTTTCCTCATCCTTACCCAAACTTATTTTCTTTCTGTTTACTTGTTTTCTTTTGGTACTAACCATTCTAAATATGAAGAAAATCTTTCTGAATTTTAATGGATTTGCCCCCACAGTGGAGCTGCATACAGAGACCTCCCCTCATAGTCAGCACAGTTCTAACACAGTGTGTGTGTGTGTGTGTGTGTGTGTGTGTGCATGTGTGTGTGTGTGCTCAGTCATGTCCAACTCTTTCCTACCCATGGATTGTAGCCTGACAGGCCCCTCTGTCCATGGGATTTTTCAGGCAAGAATACTGGAGTGGGTTGCTATTTCCTCTTCCAGGGGATCTTCCCAACCCAGGGATCGAACCCAGATCTTCTGCACTGCAGGTGGATTCTTTACTGCTGAGCCACCTGGGAAGCTCTCTAGTACAGAGTGGGTATTCACTAAAAAATAAATTTCCTTTGTTTATTGCTATGTTTGGGAAGAAAAAAATCCACATAATTTTAAGAGAGTCACTTCAAATTTTCCTGTTATTATCTAAAATTCACTCATACTGATACAGATATAAATCAGATATTGTAAGAGAGAATAGATACTTTCATTTTTATTTTTCTCTTTTTTTTTACCCATGAAAGAGACTATTAGTCACTAGATCCAATGGAAATAGTCAAAATGATTACAAAATGAGACATAATATTAGTGATTTATATTTTCTTCTCCTGAGAAAGATCTGTGAAGAAAATTATTGAAATCAGGACACTCTGATTCATGTATTAACAATACTACCCTTGAACTAAAACAGGAGATTTTTTTCAGCTGAACAAATTGCTGATTCACACATTTTTTAAAAAATCACTGAAATTAGATACTTGATTTCATCACTCTATTATGTAAGAATGGTTACAATTCTTCTTTCAGCCTCTGTGGAGATTCATGCTTACTCTAGACTTACTAAATAAAAGGGTTGATGTTTAGGGAACTTTAACATTCAGTTTAATGTGTTTCAATTCTGCAAAAGTTTATCAAACAGACATCATGCATGCACTGAACCTGGGCTGGTGACTCGTTTCATATATGATATTATACATGTTTCAATGCCATTCTCCCAAATCATCCCACCCTCTTCCTCTCCCACAGAGTCCATGAAAGGAATACAAAGCATAAGATTCAGTATACACTTTTAAGAGTGAATTTGATTATCACTATTTTAGTGGTTACAAAATACTGAGAGGATTAGATCAATATGGCAGAATGAATAGACATCTCCACCTCTTCTTATGCCTCAGGTACCAAATGATATCTTTTATATGTGAATATCTACTTACAAATATAGTAAGAGAAAAAACATAATAATCTTCATTTTACCTATTTCAAATTAGTTAAAAGAGAATTAGGTTAATACAGAGAAAGAAGCGTAAGTTCCACTGTTCTGACCCTCTTACACTGTTGGTGGGAATGCAAACTAGTACAGCCACTATGGAGAAGAGTGTGGAGATTCCTTAAAAAACTGGAAATAGAACTGCCTTATGACCCAGTAACACCACTGCTGGGCATCCACATGGAGGAAGCCAGAATTGAAAGAGACACATGTACCCCAATGTTCATCACAGCACTGTTTATAATAGCCAGGACATGGAAACAACCTAGATGTTCATCAGCAGATGAATGGATAAGAAAGCTATGGTACACATACACAATGGAGTATTACTCAGCCATTAAAAAGAATACATTTGAATCAATTCTAATGAGGTGGAACCTATTATACAGAGTGAAGTAAGCCAGAAAGAAAAACACCAATACAGTATACTAATGCATATATATGGAATTTAGAAAGATAGTAATGATAACCCTGTATGCGAGACAGCAAAAGAGACACAGATGTATAGAACAGTCTTTTGGACTCTGTGGGAGAGGAAGAGGGTGGGATGATTTAGGAGAATGGCATTGAAACATGTATAATATCATATATGAAATGAGTCACCAGCCCAGGTTCAATGCATGATACAGGATGCTTGTGGCTGGTGCACTGGGACTACCCAGAGGGATGGTACAGGGAGGGAGGAGGGAGAGGGTTAGAGGATGGGGAACACGTGTATACCTGTGGTGGATACATGTTGATGTATGGCAAAACCAATACAATATTGTAAAGTAATTAACCTCCAATTAAAATAAATAAATAAAATATCATGAAATAAAAGTATGTTTACATTTAAAATGATAAACCGGCAATAGCTCTTGAAAATAGAAAAGATGCCTGTAAGCAGTTCATACAACGTGAAGTATTTTTATCTTTCACTCAGAATCACCAGAGAGTTTATGATAAACATAACCAGAAGCCATATTCAGATGAGGATAACTTAATGAGGGTTACTTAAATACAAAATTTTTAGAAAACAAAAGAATTACAAATAATTTCAGAAAAAAACAAAATAAAGAAAATTTATATAAGCAAATAAACAAATAAAATAACAAAAAAAGATAGATGAAATAAAGAAAACAAACTTTATTTCTTTTTTAATTTTTATTTTAACTTTATTTTACTTTACAATACTGTATTGGTTTTACCATACATTGACATGAATCCACCACGGGTGTACATGCGATCCCAAACATGAACCCCCCTCCCACCTCCCTCCCCACAACATCCCTCTGGGTCATCCCCGTGCACCAGCCCCAAGCGTTATCATCAGCTCTTTGAGAATACTATATACATAAAGAAAGAAATAGATTTTGTGGAAACAAAGTTAAAGTAGTTGAATTGTTAAAAAGGAAACAAACAAAAAAAAACAACTTTGACAGATGAATTGAATAGAGAAATGTGCACAGGTAGATAGTAAATCCATGAGTTGAAGATGGAGCCCAAGAAATCTAGAACACAGCACAAAGAAACAAACGGAAAACATGAGAGAAAAGTTAATAGACAAGGAAAGCAAATTCCAACATCTATCTAATAAGAGTGCCAGAAAGAACAAACAAACTGGAGTGGGAGAAAATGACAAAGAAATTACATAAATCCAGAGGAAAATTTTAGATCTAATGGCACAGTTGAAAGAGCTTATGGAATACCAAACAAGATGAATGAGAAGAGACATGTACCTCAGCCACTATGCTGAGGATTGAGAATTCCGAAGATGAAAAAAAAAAAAAAAATCCTGCAAGATTTTAGAGTGAAAAAAATAGGTTATCTACAAAATGACCCCACAGATCAGATGGGCAAAAATCATCTCTTTGGCAACACAGAGTGAAAAAATAGTGAAGCTATATTTTACATTACAGCTTTAACATTATCACACAAAAAAACTGGTTTTAAACCTAAAATACTACACTTAAAAGCTAATATTCAAATGGGAGGGCAAAATAATGACATTTTCAGATATGCAATGAGTCAGAAAATTTACCACCCACAGTTGTTCTCTAAAAATAATTACTCTTCAGTATAAAACAGGAAAAAGAGAGCCCAAGGACATGGAAGAAGTAGGCCAACAGAAAAAATAGAGAGCAAAGAAACCAATGATACTAGTTATGTTTAAATATTTGTGAGGCATAATGTAAAAAATCAAGTAGGAATCAAATTTCTGGTACTAAAATATCTGATGATTTCAACAGAGGAAGGTGGTAGAGGGCTAGGAGTAAGAGCTTTGGGGAGGGAGAATATTTATAGTGTTCTAAGGTTCTTACCTTTTCATGGATAGCATTTAAGTTCAAATAAATGTATATTATATATGTATGTATGTGTTTGTACATATGTATATAACTATGGTAAATGATAGAATTATATATTAGATCTAAGCAAAAACATAAATAAGTTCAACAAAATTAAAATTTTGTGAATACTATTATAAATTATATACAAATTAGTTATGTGAATTGCCAAAACAACTAGAGAAGAAAAAGGCATGTGGCAAAAACATGTGATCTATTTAACAAAAGAAGGAAAAAGAAAGCATGGTATTTGACAAACAAGTTCAAACATGTCATTAATCACACATACACAAAAAATGCTAATGGTTACCCACTCCAGTGTTCTTGCCTGGAGAATTCCAAGGATGCGGGAGCCTGGTGGGCTACCGTCAATGGGGTCACACAGAGTCGGACATGACTGAAGCAACTTAGCAGCAGCAGCAGCAGTCTTCCATTAAAATACAGAGTTTCTAGACTTGTATGGAGTTTTTAAAAATTAAGCTATATACTATTCACAATGGCTAGAAAAAAGTGCAGAGAAGGCAAACACAAACAAAAGTTAAGCATTGTGGTAAAGTCAATTTAAGACAAAACAAACTTTAGACTAATAACTATTGACCATGTCATGCATGCCAAATCACTCTAGTCATGTCTGACTATTTGTGACCCCAAGGACTAAGCCTACCAGGCTCCTCTAGGGGATCTTCCTGACCCAGGGATCAAACCTGAGTCTTTTATGTCTCCTGTATCAGTGAGCAGGTTCTTTACCACTAGCGCTACCGAGGAGCCCATTGAATGTGTCAGTTCAGTTCAGTTCAGTCGCTCAGTCGTGTCTGACTCTTTGCGACCCCATGAATCGCAGCACACCAGGCCTCCCTGTCCATCACCATCTCCCAGAGTTCACTCAGACTCACGTTCATCATATCAGTGATGCCATCCAGCCATCTCATCCTCGGTCGTCCCCTTCTTCTCCTGCCCCCAATCCCTCCCAGCATCAAAGTCTTTTCCAATGAGTCAACTCTTCACAAGAGGTGGCCAAAGTACTGGAGTTTCAGCTTTAGCATCATTCCTTCCAAAGAAATCCCAGGGTTGATCTCCTTCAGAATGGACTGGTTGGATCTCCTTGCAGTCCAAGGGACTCTCAAGAGTCTTCTCTAACACCACAGTTCAAACGCATCAATTCTTCGATGCTCAGCTTTCTTCACAGTCCAACTCTCACATCCATACATGACTACTGGAAAAACCATAGCCTTGACTAGACGGACCTTAGTGGGCAAAGTAATGTCTCTGCTTTTGAATATGCTATCTAGGTTGGTCATAACTTTTCTTCCAAGGAGGAAGCGTCTTTTAATTCAGAGGGGCATTTTATATTCTGGAAAACTACAATCTATTAAAATATATAATAATAAACATTTATGTATAAGTTAGCTATCCTAGACTCTATATTAAAACTGGTATAAACATAAGAAAATATTTTTAAAAATCTACTATTTAAGACTATACTATACATGTAAGATGGGGCTTCCCTGGTGGTTCAGACAGTAAAGCATCTGGCTGCAATGAGGGAAGACCTGGGTTTGATCCCTGGGTCAGGAAGATCCCCTGGAGAAGGAAAAGACAACCCACTCCAGTGTTCCTTGCCTGGAGAATCCCATGAACAGAGGCACCTGGTGGGCTACACTCTGTGGGGTCATGAAGAGTCAGACACGACTGAGTGACTTCACTATACCTGTAAGAACTCAACAGTAGACAAAATAGAGGCTTTAAACAACAGAGTTAACAATTCTTATTTAATGGATATTAAAGAAATTTGTTTACTAAAATCAAAGAATTCACACTCCTAAAGTCAATAAATTTTAAAATTCACAATTTAAAAAGCCCTAAAGAACAGAAGTAGCAATTAATTCTTCCCCAAAGAAAAAAAGATATAGCATATTCAAGATAGACCAGAATAGGGACCCCCCTGGCCTTCCAGTAGTAGTTAAGACACTCCACACTTTCACCACAGAGGGCTCCAGTTTGATCCCTGGTGGGGGAATTTATGATCTTGCATGCCATGGGGTGAGGCCAAAAACAACAACAGAAACAAAAAATAGACCAGAGTATTCCAGGCAGAAGTAATAGAATGTGAAAAGCTCTTACCCTTCAGTTTCTGCCCAGCCCCAGTCTCTAAATATACGGTATCTGCCATACTGCCATTATGGTTCTTCAATAACCTCCATGGAATGGACTAGTTGTTGGAAAATCTAAGTTTGCAATATTAAAATTGTACTAATGGCAAGAGGATGGAGAAAAGGTAAGTGTTTATATTTAACTTTTCTATTTCATCTGTCACTAGCGCCCTGCAATATACAGTAAATAATTTCATTTTTCCTTTTTTTAAAAACACCTTTAGTGCTCTCTCTCTCTCTCTCACATTCTCACCAAGAAAAGGCCATGTGCACACAAAACAAGGTGGTGACCATCTCTAAGACAAGAAGAAGGCTATCATCAGAACCCAACATACAGGCACCCTGACTCTCATACTTCCAGCCCTCTGAACCATGAGAAAAATATTTCTATTGTTTAAGTCACACTATCTATGGTATTTTGTTATGGATCCTGAGCTAACTAAGATGGGTAGTATCAAAAATCTGTCAGGAATGAGAAAAACAGTCTGCGTTAGCTGCTTTACTTATATATAAGGATGAATTTACGTAGCGGTACATTCATCTACTAAATATATTTTATAACTCATCAGTTATAGAAGCCCTGAAAGGATAGCGCCAATAGAGGTCTTTAAAGGGTGAGCTCTTCAGTAACCTCCCGGATTTTTCTAACCTAGTGGAATAGCATAGGTTCTGTGCAAGATTCTGAAAGAGATGGGAATACCAGACCACTTGACCTGCCTCTTGAGAAATCTATATGCAGGTCAGGAAGCAACTGTTAGAACTGGACATGGAACAACAGACTGGTTCCAAATAGGAAAAGGAGTACATCAAGGCTGTATATTGTCACCCTACTTATTTAAATTATATGCAGAGTACATCATGAGAAATGCTGGGCTGGAAGAAGCACAAGCTGGAATCAAGATTTCCGGGAGAAATCTCAATAACCTCAGATATGCAGATGACACCACCTTTACGGCAGAAAGTGAAGAGGAACTAAAGAGCCTCTTGATGAAAGTGAAAGAGGAGAGTGAAAAAGTTGGCTTAAAGCTCAACATTCAGAAAACGAAGATCATGGCATCTGGTCCCATCAGTTCTTGGGAAATAGATGGGGAAACAGTGGAAACAGTGTCAGACTTTATTTTGGGGGCTCCAAGGTGATTGTAGCCATGAAATTAAAAGATGCTTACTCCTTGGAAGGAAAGTTATGACCAACCTAGATAGCATATTCAAAAGCAGAGACATTACTTGGCCAACAAAGGTCTGTCTAGTCAAGGCTGTGGTTTTTCCAGTGGTCATGTATAGATGTGAGAGTTGGACTGTGAAGAAAGCTGAGTGCCGAAAAATTGTTGCTTTTGAACTGTGGTGTTGGAGAAGACTCTTTAGAACCCCTTGGACTGCAAAGAGGTCCAACCAGTCCATCCTAAAGGAGATCAGTCCTGGGTGTTCATTGGAAGAACTGATGCTAAAGCTTAAACTCCAATAGTTTGGCCACCTCATGCGAAGAGTTGACTCACTGGAAAAGACCCTGATGCTGGGAGGGATTGGGGGCAGGAGGAGAAGGGGACGACAGAGGGTGAGATGGCTGGATGGCATCACCGACTTGATGGACATGAGTTTGAGTGAACTCCAGGAGTTGGTGGTGGATAGGGAAACCTGGCACGCTGCGATTCATGGGGCTGCAAAGAGTCAGAAACGACTGAGTGACTGAACTGTGTCCACAAGTCTTGTAAACTCTGCTCTTGGATAAATTCCCATCAGCTCCTTTCACTCAGGTTTCTGTTTGTATGCATGCTCAGTCACTAAGTCATATCCGACACTTTGCAACCTCATGGACTGTAACCCACCAGGCTCTTCTGTCTGTGGGATTGTCCAGGTGAGAATACTGGAGTGGGTCACCATTTCCTCCTTCAGAGATTTCTGGGTAAGGCCCCAGAAACAGCTCACTTAACCTACACAAACCTACAATAAACGCTCAGCTCTAAGAGGTTGTTGCCAATATATATTTCACTTTCTAGCTTTTGCATAGATATGAAAGAGACAAAGTGTGTCCAGAGGTGCAGCAAGCGAATTAATTCTGCTAGTTAGAAAGGCCAACTAGTTAGAATGGAATCCCCCAACAGAGGATGTCATATATCACCAAGTACACAGTCACCAGCCTTCCTGCACCCACAGAAACAAACTTTTAAACCTAGACACTTAGGACTGAAAATATGCCCTTTCTACTTGAATCTTCTATGCTGCACTTCTTATCCTCTCTTCCACCTCGTCTCACTTTTCGATAATTTTATGTTTACTCATCTTATAGTATTTCTCCCCTCTGTTACCCATGATCCATCTGTTCATTTCATTTCTTTTTTTTTTCCCAACTCTGGAATTTCCATTTGTTTTGTTTTTATTGAAATTCTTTATTTGATTAAACACTGTCTTCATACCTTTCAACACTTAATTTTTTATTTTATTTTAATTTATTTTAATTGGAGGCTAATTACTTTACGATATTGTGGTGGTTTTTACATTGACATGAATCAGCAATGGATGTACATGTGTTCCCCGTCCTGACCCTCCCTCCCACCTCCCTCCCCATCCCATCCCTCAGCGTTGTCCCAGTGCACCGTCTTTGAGTGCCCTGTCTCATGCATCGAACATGGACTGGCAATTTATCTCACATATGATAATATACATGTTTCAATGTTATTCTCTCAAATCATCCCACCCTTGCCTTCTCCCAGAGTCCAAAAGTCTGTTCTTTACATCCGTGTCTCTTTTGCTGCTTGTATATAGGGTCATCGTTACCACTCTAAATTCCATATATATGGGTTAATATACTGTATTGGTGTTTTTCTTTCTGACTTATTTCTCTCTGTATAATAGGCTCCAGTTTTCATCCACCTCATTAGAACTGATTCAAATGCATTCTTTTTAGTAGCTGAGTAATATTCCATTGTGTGTTTGTACCACAGCTTTCTTATCCATTCATCTGCTGATGGACATCTAGGTTGCTTCCATGTCCTGGCTATTATAAACAGTGCTGCAATGAACGTTGTGGTACACATGTCTCTTTCAATTCTGGTTTCAATTCCTCAGTGTGTATGCCCAGCAGTGGGATTGCTGGGTCGTATGGCAGTTCTATTTCCAGTTTTTTAAGGAATCTCCACACTGTTCTCCATAGTGGCTGTACTAGTTTGCATTCCCACCAACAGTGCAAGAGGGTTCCTTTTTCTCCACACCCTCTCCAGCATTTATTGTTTGTAGACTTTTTGATAGCAGCCATTCTGACCAGCGTGAAATGGTACCTCATTGTGGTTTGATTTGCATTTCTCTGATAATGAGTGATGTTGAGCATCTTTTCATGTGTTTGTTAGCCATCTGTATGTCTTCTTTGGAGAAATGGCTGTTTAGTTCTTTGGCCCATTTTTTCATTGGGTCATTTATTTTTCTGGAATTGAGCTGCAGGAGTTGCTTGTATATTTTTGAGATTTTTTCTTTGTCAGTTGCTTCATTTGCTACTATTTTCTCCCATTCTGAAGGCTCTCTTTTCACCTTGCTTATTGTTTCCTTTGTTGTGCAAAAGCTTTTAAGTTTAATTAGGTCTCATTTGTTTACTTTTGCTTTTATTTCCATTACTCTGGAAGGTGGGCCATAGAAGATCCTGCTATGATTTACATCAGAGAGTGTTTTGCCTGTTTTCCTCTAGGAGTTTTATAGTTTCTGGTCTTACATTTAGATCTTTAATCCATTTTGAGTTTATTTTTGTATATGGTGTTAGAAAGTGTTCTAGTTTCACTCTTTTCAAGTGGTTGACCAGTTTTCCCAGCACCACTTGTTAAAGAGATTGACTTTTCTCCATTGTATATTCTTGCCTCCTTTGTCAAAGATAAGGTGTCCTTAGGTGGGTGGACTTATCTCTGGGCTTTCTATTTTGTTCCATTGATCTATGTTTCTGTCTTTCTGCCAGTACCATACTGTCTTGATGACTGTTGCTTTGTAGTATAATCTGAAGTCAGGCAGGTTGATTCCTCCAGTTCAATTCTTCTTTCTCAAGATTGCTTTGGCTATTCGATTTTTTTTTTTTTTTTTGTATTTCCAAACAAATTGTGAAATTATTTGTTCTAGTTCTCTGAAAAAAACCATTGGTAGCTTGATAAGGATTGCACTGAATCTATAGATTGCTTTGGGTAGTGTACTCATTTTCACTATATTGATTCTTCTGATCTATGAACATGGTATATTTCTCCATCTATTTGTGTCATCTTTGATTTCTTTCATCAGTGTTGTATAGTTTTCTATATATAGATCTTTTGTTTCTTTAGGTAGATTTATTCCTAAGTATTTTATTCTTTTCATTGCAATGATGAATGGAATTGTTTCATTAATTCCTCTTTCTGTTTCCTCATTGTTAGTGTATAGGAATGCAAGGGATTTCTGTTTGTTAATTTTATATCTCACAGCTTTATTATATTCATTGATTAGCTCTAGTAATTTTCTGGTGGAGTCTTTAGGGTTTTCTATGTAGAGGATCATGACATCTGCAAACAGTGAGAGTTTTACTTCTTCTCTTCCAATCTGGATTCCTTTTATTTCTTTTTCTTACTCCTAAAGCAACTAGAAAAAGAAGAAATAAAGCACCACAGGGTTAGTAGAAGGAAAGAAATCTTAAAAATTAAGGCAGAAATAAATGCAAAAGAATCAAAGGAGACCATAGCCAAAATCAACAAAGCTAAAAGCTGGTTCTTTGAGAAGATAAATAAAACAGATAAACCATTAGCCAGACTCGTTAAGAAAAAAAGGGAGAAGAATCAAATCAACAAAATTAGAAATGAAAATGGAGAAATCACAACAGAAAACACAGAAATACAAAGGATCATAAGAGACTACTATCAGCAACCATATGCCAATAAAATGGACAACTTGGAAGAAATGGACAAGTTCTTAGAAAAGTATAACTTTCCAAAACTGAAACAGGAAGAAATAGAAAATCTTAACAGACCAATCACAAGCACAGAAATCGAAACTGTAACCACAAATCTTCCAATAAACAAAAGCCCAGGACCAGATGGCTTCACAGCTGAATTCTACCAAAAATTTAGAGAAAAGCTAACACCTATTCTACTCAAAGTCTTCCAGAAAATTGCAGAGGAAGGTAAACTTCCAAACTCATTCTATGAGGCCACCATCACCCTAATACCAAAACCAGACAAAGACCCCACAAAAAAAGAAAACAAGGCCAATATCATTGATGAACGTAGATGCAAAATTCTTTAACAAAATTCTAGCAAACAGAATCCAACAACGTATTAAAAAGATCATACATCATGACCAAGTGGGCTTTATCCCAGGGATGCAAGGATTCTTCAATATTCATAAATCATTCAATGTGATACACCACATTAACAAATTGAAAGATAAAAACCATATGATTATCTCAATAGATGCAGAGAAAGCCTTTGACAAAATTCAACACCCATTTATGATAAAAACTCTCCAGAAATCAAGCATAGAAGTAACATACCTCAACATAATAAAAGCCATATATGATAAACCCACAGCAAACATTATTTGCTTTTTAAATCCATTTTAACTAAACCCATTTAAAGCCACTTTTGGCTTAACATGTATTTTTTTCTTTCCCCTCATTGACTGATTTCAAAACAACCTACATTGTTAGTTGGAAAAAAATGTAAGTGTTTACATCCTGTTCTTACTAAAAATGGCCTACCTCTCTTTCCATCTCTCCAAGAATGCCCATTTCCAGTCCTCATGATGCCATGATCCACAAAGCTCCAACTGTTTTCTCAGACTTTAACTAAAAGAGACGGCTTGCTCTACCCAGATAGATCAAGATTAAGGAACAGAAGTGAAGTGGGATAAATAACCCAGTGAAGTTGCAAAAGGAATGAAGGAGGAAAGGGGAGATATGCCTTATGCCAGAAAGGGTGGCTACTCTTCAGGTACCAGACAAGCCTTGACAAATGGTGCTGTTCCATTCCCACTGCCACCCTCCTAAAGCCCACATCCCTTGGATACCAAAATTAAAGATGTGTTGACCTAGACTATTCTTCATAGGAGTGATGCCAATATTTAGTTTAAGGTTGTCTCCTAAATATAGACATTACTATGGACTGCTTGGCTGCAATATTATTGAAGAAAAAAAATTGCTCAGAAAACAAACAAACAAAAACCAGCTCAGAACACTTGTGGTCTCTGGATCTGTGGTTCACTCTAAAAGAAAGAAAAATATAGACTTTTTAAACACTTATTGTTACCTGAACTCAAAGCTGTGTGTTTTAGCATCTAAAATCTCCTGAAAGATTGTATAAAACTTCTTTGGCTTGCCATTAAGTGATGCTAAGACACTGGCAGTTATCCTAGAGAATAAGAGCCTCAGATTCTGAGCTGTCACTGTGGTCATTTGTCTAGTGAATTAAACCTCTTGGACTAATAACTAAATTTCACTAATTCGGCTAAATTTTTCTACCATAAGTTGATCAGTTCAGTTCAGTCACTCAGTCGTGTCCGACTCTTTGCGACCCCATTGACTGCAGCACACCAGGCCTCCTTGTCCATCACCAACTTCCAGAGTTTACTTAAACTCATGTCGATTGAGTCGGTAATGCCATCCAACCATCTCATCCTCTGTCATTCCCTTCTCCTCCCGCCTTCAATCCTTCCCAGCACCAGGGTCTTTTCCAATGAGTCAGTTCTTTGCATCAGGTGGCCAAAGTCTTATAGTTTCAGCTTCAGCATCAGTCCTTCCGATGAATATTCAGGGCTGATTTCCTTTAGGAAAAAAATTGATAATATAGCATAATGAAGCATATGTGTAGTGACTGGAGAAAATCTGCCCTATTCCAGTCTTGGTCTTGAGTTCTCCATTTATTTACTGTGTAACTTTGAGCAATGTACTTATCTTAGCCTTAGTTTTCTCATCTGTAAAATGAGGATAACACTTGTAGGTACTTAAATTTTTCAGAAAATTTAAGGAGTCAGTATATTTAAAAAAAAAACAACAACAAACCTTGGACAGTTGCTGGTATATAAGAAGCCCTCAATGTAATTGAGCTATTATTCTTAAGAATACTTCAGTCAACTTTTTTAAAACTATGCTGTGTTCCTCAGGCATCATTCTGTAACTCTGCTCAGTCATTTAAGTTACAAGTTCTTCAGTATTTACGTGAAAGATCTTAGCACCTGTACAGCAGTCAAATAACATTAAAGTAAAAGTTCTGTAACACACTTTTGTGACTATGAATAAAGAAATATGGAATCAGAAATTTGGGTATTTTACCTTTTTTTTAACGAAGTTATGCCTATTAATCAAGCAGTTTTGTTCCTTAATTTCTGCATTTATAAAGTATGAAACAGAAGCTGGACAAGTTCAGAAATTACATAACATGAGCTTTAAATTATGAACACTGGTTATATATACATAGATTGTTATTCTAGGAACTCAGCATCACAGTAACTTACTTAGTACCCACAGTAACTTACTTAGTACCCACACCATGATGTGTTAGTTATGATACATACTTATGCTGCTAGGTAATTATGCATAAATAATAAATTAACCTGTTAACACTGCTTCTATGAAATCATATAAAAATTTAGCTTTTATTTGGAAAGACTATATAGATTTAAGATGGCAGACTCTGGAGCTAGACTGCTAGCTTCTGAAACCCCTGTCTTCTACCTGCCAACTAGCATGAGCTTGAGCAACTTATTTAACTTGTCTTTCTACCTTAGTTTCTCCATTGCAAAATGGAGAAATAATTCACAAGACTCTGATGAGACCTAAATTATATAGTGTATGTAAAGCACCTAGAATAGTGCCAGGCATCATAGCAAACACCCAAAATGTGGTAGCTTGAAATAAATTTTTTTTTCTATTTCCCACTTATATTTCTGGTCAACATTCAGCCTCAATGTTAATGGTTTACTCTAAGATTGCATGTCATTTAGTCACCCTTGCAACACACCATCACAGCATTTACATAGAAAATTCAGGACTACCTTCTTGGTCATTATTTCTGTTTACCCCCTCTTCTCAGTGAGATTCAGTAAGTGCATACTCTGGGCTCACTATTCTAGAGTCAAGAATTTGGGGGTAGGAAGCCTCAGGGTACCAGATTCTTAGATTCCTGGGACTTTGAGTCTATCCATTTGCTTCCTTGGGCTATCTGCAAACTTAGACATGCTAAGAAGACAGAAGAAAGGGTCCAGAGACCTGAGACAAGGTAAAAAAAAAAAAAAAAGGAACAGACATTGGGACCAGAAAAAGAGAGAGATGGTTACCAAAATGAAAATAGACCTGGTTCCTGACCTCCAAAGGTTTGGAATCTGATGGAAGAAACTGATAAAGCCACAATATTATCACAATAGAGTCCTGAGTTGATGAATGTAAGTACTAGTGGCACACAGAGGGAGGAATTACAAGTCTGCCTGGGAAGTTAGGGGCATTTTCAGGGAGGACTTGACACTTGAGTAAGTCCCTAAGGACGACCAGGTACTCCCTAGCATGAGATAAACCATATTTTACAGAGCATGCCCCTGCAGAAGCATGATGCATCTGGGAAGTAGCCATTCCCTGTGGCAGTAATAGAGAGGCTGTGGGTGGAGGCAGAAGATGTCAAGGAAGAGGTGGGGGTAGTTGAGAAACCAGGCACCCAAATAGGTTTAATATGTCTCTTTCATCTTTCTTCTCCTCCTCCCACCATCCCTCCCTAGTATGACTACATGAGAGATGCTTGGAAGTTCCTGTTTCTGGTTCTGAGGAAGCAGGGGAATCCATGCAGCTCTGAGAAGAGTGGCCCGACATGACCTGATCATCTGGAAGGGCCATTTTCAGTCCTCAAGCTGGGACAACTGAGTGGTTAGTGGTGTCACCAAGTGACTCAGCAGGATTGGGGTCTGTTACTGAATTTTATCATGTCGTAGCTAATACTGTCAGCAAAACATAAAGCATTACTCGGAAATCGTTGTCAGATGGAATTTATTTGGTTGCTTTGTTGAAAATTATATGCACGCTGTGTTGGTATAGATAGTCAGCCCTGTGTGTGTGAGTGTGTGTGTGTGTGTTAGTTTTTATAGCCTGCATGCTATAAGACACAAATCACGAATAACAAATATGTCCTTTTAATATTATTTGGACACATATCTGTGTATTCAGAAAAAGGGTGCAATGGGGGTTTTTTATGTCTATGGAAGTGTCAGAACAGGAATGAAAGGACAGGGGGTTGCTAAGAATCTAACAAGACACAACCAACTGTTTCTTTTCTGGTGACAGTGTGACATGTTCTCAACTTTCCCCTGGCCAGTCCTCTTCCCAAACCAGGCCTTTGTGGATGGTGAAATAAATACCCATTTCTCGTATATGTTCTGGTCTAAAAGGTTCACAATCCTTCAATCCTTCAACGAGGAAGCAGTTCCACCCCCCAAATTCTTTGCCCCTGTTATCCTGGGACTCTTCTCAGTAACACTTGCGGCAAATTCTGCCTGCCAAGGCAGTATGAGAACACAGAATCGCTTTACCAAAAAGGAAACGGATATGAAAAGTGGACGGGAAATTGACAAAAGAGGTCTCGTTTGAGTATAAGCAGAAATATGCAAAAAGATACAGTTCACTAACTAGTTTCACCAAGTACTCAAGGAAGAAATCAATCTCTGGCTACCTGCATGAAATTAGGACAAAAAAAGTCAACACATCAGTCTGCATAACATGAGGAGCTCATTCAGCCTATTGGGTGGCGATGCCATACAAAGTAAACTCTTCATATTTCAATGTGATTTGCTCTTAAAGTATTGGACACCGAAACTGGATATACTTTCTCTTGGCATCTCAGAAAAACGTTCTTACAGAGTCAAGTCTCATAGTTCAGCACCGGCAGCACCAGTCTTGCGCAGTTCTCCTGAAAGTTTTTAGCAGTAAATCTCTAGAAATGTCCACTTAAGCAGTAGAGGTCATAAATACTTAGCGAGAGCAATAAAATAGAACAGAATTTTGGAAGTTATAATTTTAGTGGATATAACTGCACTATAAAATGAAGGCCTCTGGGACCCAGAATAAATGTGAAACTCTGTCCAAGTGAACTGCAGTGCTAACCCATCTGCAAGTGGTAAATTATTCCCAGTCCCAGGTGTGCTGCATTATCCTATGGGTGTCCAGTGATTAAAGGTAAGAACGTGGCTAAAATCCAAGGGAGCAGTGAACATTAATGATGGCTGGAAATTGTCAACAATTTCTCTGGAAGTCTGATTCGTTCCTATTTGCTCACATTAGCCAGGTCCAAAGTTCAGCGAATTGTCTACGGTCAGTACAGATACTCCAGTTAGAGGCCTAGAGGGTGAAAAAGAGACTTTGCCTCTGCATTTGCCCCAGAAGAAGTTCATACAGGATGAAAGTAGAGCCATAATCCTATTATCTGTAAGCCCTTCAGGTTTCCACAAAGTATAGACACTTACTGTGGTCATTGTCCTAAAATTCAACTGATGATTGCAAAACAACATAAACATTGCTTTCCATCTGTGCTCTCTCTGGTGGTGGTGGTGGTAGTTTAGTCACTAAGTTGTGCCTGACTCTTTTGTGACCCCAAGGACTGTAGCCCGCCAGGCTCCTCTGTCCATGGAATTCTCCAGGCAAGAATACTGAATGGGTTGCCATTTCCTCCTCCAGGGGATCTTCTCCACCCAGGGATCGAATCTGTGTCTCTTGCATTGCAAACAGATTCTTTACCACTGAGCTACCAGGGAAGCCCACTCTCTCTGGTACATCACTTATTTCACTTAGTACATATTTGCATAAATGTTATTTTTCATTTAAATCTGTATCAGGATCTTAGAAACTCCCAAAGCATCTAGGATATGTTTAATTGATTTCCTAAGCTCTTCTCCCACCCCCTCCCCGGTACCATGTACACATAAAGAACATTATACAGTGTTGAATGCAAGTGACTATTATTTCATGATTATATTCATAATTTTTTGGTAGTGTTTGTGGTCAAAAAGTCCCCATCTTTAATTCTTTTTACCAGTTCCTGAATTGTCTCCTATGCCCAAAACTTATGTTGATTATTGCCGTCTAGAAAACTGATGAGAACAATATTGTATGAAGGTGGCAGGAATAAGAAATTTCCATCTGAAGAGCAGATGAAGAAAATTTTTATGCAAGGAAGCCCAAGCTTCCAGTTTTTAATCATCATTTGATTGTGGCCTATTAAAATGCCAAATCACTTTGCAATATTGTGCTGTGTCTTCACAACTTAAAATAGTCACTGTTGAAATAGTCATTCAACTCCAGCTTTCCCATCTGAAAATAATAATGCATTGTACCTTTTGCTGTTGCTTCTAATTTTTTGTTTTCTATTATTGTGTAACTAACATGTCAACCTCCTGTATCTAAGGGTCACCTTCTAGTTTATTTGGAAAATAAAGGAACAAGAGGATTTGTCTCATGTCAACTCCTGAGTCATCGACTTGGCAGCTACTGTCTATGTCCTGTGCTCCTCTTAGCTCTGCTTTCAGCATGGCCTTTGGTCACTGTCCCATTCCCTGCTCTTTACTGCCCAAAACTTGGGTCTTCTAGGTGATAGAACGCCCATCCACGAGGGTCAGACTTTCCATCACTCACCTGTCACTTTGTTCCCATTAGTACCCAACCACAAAGTTTATGGATGTCGCAGCTTTGGATGTAGTTTGGGGATCATTCCAAGCAAAACTCTCTCGTTTCCTCCCAAGGAGGGGGAAATGCCAGATACTTGATGCAGATGGGTTTTACTTCTGGCCTTTTCTCAATCTGGGCACTCCTGGAATGCAGTAATCATCCCCCAGGGCATTTCCCTAAGACTGAGGTCGCAAGTCCAAAGTCAGATCAGGAAAACAGTGGGTGAGACTTGGATTTGAGATGACAAGAGCCTCTGGAAAACAATCTATTAGTCTAATGGTTCTGCAGTTTAAAATTTGGTTGCCACTCAGCCTTCTCACTCAGTGTACAGAGAAGCCAGCCTAGGCTGCTGGGTGGACATCTGTTGTTTCATACCCAGTATTCCTTTAATAGCATCTTTACTTTCCTCGGGGATCAACTCCACCCACTTTCATTCCATGTGGTTGGGGTGGGGCTAACCCAACCCCTGGAATCAGAGCTGAGCTCATGACCCATATCTGGACAATCAGTACTGTGGTCTGGCCATGGTGATTCGTTAATCACTCTTTGCTCTAATCAAATTAATCCCAGGATTTTTTCTGGGGCAACTAGCAAAGACAAGGTTTTTGTTTAGGCTTGTTGTTTTGTTTTGTTTTTTTCCCTAAGACTGCTAGCAGAGAGGATGAAATAAGTCTGACCTTCCATCAGTCACTATAAAGGCATAAAAATAAGGCTAAGAGGAAAACAGGGTTGACATGTAAAGAGAAATAGGCTCTGATGATGACACTTAGATCCGGCCATTATAAAAGCTGGTACTGTTGGAATTTTCAGTATGGAAACCAAGATTTTTTTTTTTAACTTAGGCCAATTTGGGTTGCTTTCCTATCACAATCTGAAGTTCTTTGAATAATATATTCTTGCACTTTTTCTATGGCACCAGATGTTTCATGGATTCCAGCATAAAAATACACACATATGCACTCTTCCCTGGGATAAAGAATAATCTCAAAAATATTGCAGTCTAAACCCATATTGAGAGAAAAGCACTATGTTGTGAATATAATATAATCTGCACAGATAGTTGTCTGAACAATGACTTTAGGGCTTCCCTGGCAGCTCAGACTGTAAGGAATCTACCTGCAATGTGGGAGACCTGGGTTTGATCCCTGGGTCGGGAATATCCTCTGAAGGAAGGCATGGCAACCCACTTCAGTATTCTTGCCTGGAGAATCCCCATGGACAGAGGAGCCTGGAGGGCTACAATCCATGGGGTCGCAAGGAGTTAGACACAACTGAGCGACGAAGCACAGCCCACAGCACATAGTGCTTTATATTATTATGTAAAAAAATTTTTCCTTTCCAACTATTGTTTCTAGATCTTAGTGATAAAAAAGAAATGAATTCCACAAGATTTTCATGAGAAATAACAAAACCACACATTTCTTTAGTTATACAAACAGCTAAAACTGAAATTAAAATATTTGAAATTCAAGATCAAATTTTTAGGTTGGCGTCCTCCTACCTCACTACCTATCTCTATCAGAAGGATATCACAGGGAAAATCCAATAAAGTTTTTTTTTTTAATGGCCACATTAAAAAAAAACTTTATAAATAAATAAAGTGAATACAAGACTTGATAGCAGTAGAATACAAAGTTATTTACTTATTTTAGGCATTTTTTAACTTTCTAGACCTTAATCTCTGGAAGACCATTGACTATGTCTAAACTAGGATACCATTCTTTGTGACAAAATCCCTCCCCCTTCCCAGCTCAGCATGAGCTCTGTTCCTGGCCCATGAGTTGCTGCCTGTTTAGTTTGACTCACTGAGGACTATTCCTTCTTCCTCTAGATCTTCTTGCTTATAATAGAACTCATCACTGGCTCTCCTTTACCCTCTAAAGAAAAATCCAAAGTCTTTAGCATAGCATCTGAGAACTTCCATAGCTTGAATTTTCCATTTTTATTAGATTGAATCATCTATATTTCCAACCCATGAAGCCTTGCATCTTCCTGATTTTAAATGTTAAGGAAATTCTCTATTTATATAACATCATATAGAAACATGTGATCATCTTAGCTTTTCAATCAATGATTGTTGTCTAATAACACATTTATTATTTTTCCATTGGATTCTGCTAATGTTTTTCCTTATGTTGCTGCTTGGTGGTGGTCACAATGGATAATTATTTCAATGTGATATAGTCTGTTTTAAAATCTTATATAGAGTTTTTATTAAAATATCTGTAAATAAACCTAAATTCTACACTTTCAGGGACTTTATGAGTTTTGGTGCTAAAACTAAATACAAATGATCTGTGATGGTTCAACTTATGATTTTTTGACTCTAAGATCATGAAAAAGAGATACACATTCAGTAGAAACCATACTTTCAATTTTGATATTTTCCTGGGCTGGCAATATGCAACAAGAGATTCTTATGAGGCTGAGCAGCCAACCAGTCAGCCTCAGGGTCTCAAAGGGGAAAAATTGATACACTTGTAACTATTCTTCATCCAATGTATGCAACCACTCTATTTTTCACTTTCAGTAAGGTTTTCAATAAATTACATGAGACAGTCAATACTTTATTAAAAAATAGTCCTTGTGTTCAATGATTTGGCCCAACAGCAGGCTAATGTAAGTGTTCTAAAAATGTTTAAAGTAGGCTAGGCTGGATTAGGATGTCCAGTAGATGAGTGTATTAAATGAATATTTGACAACAATATTTTCAAACTATAATGGGTTTATCAAGCTGTAATCCCATAATAAATCAAGAAAGATCTTTATGTTTCATAATCTGAATGGAATAGTAACATCTTTTACTTTGCTATATTTTTCAAGCTCATATAATATAAGAGCATTTATTCCATAATAGTTTTTGCAGAAATGTCTTTAGGAAATTAGGTTCTGATAATAATTTTAGGAATAACTCAATTTTTCATTAACACACCAGCTTGGTCATTTTATATTTTTACTAGAGGATCACTTCCATCTAAAAATTGTCATGTTTGTTAACCTATTTTAACATTTTATTTATTTATTGGACTGTGCCAGGTCTTAGTTGAGGCAAACAGGCTCCTTAGTTGTGTATGTGAGATGCAGTTCCCTGACCAGGGATTGAACCTGGGCCCCCTGCACTGGGGCCATTTCCTACATCTGCATCTCTATTCCTGCCCTACAGTTGGGTTCATCTGTACCATTTTTCTAAATTCCACATACATTCATTAATATATGACACTTGTTTTTCTCTTTCTGACTCTCTTCACTCTGTTTGCCACAGACTCTTAAATCATCCCTCTGTCCCTTCTCTTATGTAGTTTATTCTGTTCTCTATACAGCAGCCAGCATCTCTTCCTTAAATGACAAATCAGATCAAGTTATCTCCCTGTTAAAAATTGCTTGAGTCTTTCTATAGCACTTAGAATAAAATTCAAACTCTTTATCCTAACAAAATACCAGCATACACTGGGGTCTTTCTGCTCTGACCTCATCCTCTGTCAGATCCTGCTTATTGCAGCCAGTGGGTGTCTTCAGATACACCAAGCTGCTTTCTGTCTTGGAAGCGGTCCTTCCAAGTGGACTTTTCTCTTCTCTTTTCTCCCGTTAAGTGAGACAGAATGGCTAGACGGACGTGGGGTTGAGTATTTCCCTCTTCCCACATGGAAGGCTGGAGGGAACTGGTGTTAGGGGTTTCACTTCTCCCCTGTGAAAGGCTGCTGCTGACTGGAGTTAGATACTTTTCTTCCCCTAAATAAGCTAGGTTCTGGTAAAACCCTAATATCTTTTAGGCTTTAGCAAAATAGTTTCTCCTACGGGAAGGTCTTGTTAAGATGAACAGAGTGCTCTAGCACATTTCAAAATGGTTTCTTTTATCTCTAACTGCATGAGGAGATTTTCTTGATACCCACCTTGAGGACCTCATGAAGCCCCTGGAAGTAAAGCTAGCAAAAGTGTGAGGGTCTTCAGATGGCTGGGTCCTCTTGGAGTTTTTAACCCTCAAGCCTGTCCACTGTGAGCCTCTAACCATTTGTCAGTTATAGTTCATATTTTCCTCTCCTGACCCTGGTTTCCATGGAGATTTCTGCTCATGGTTTTCTACCCTGGTAAGTTGAGATTCTTTGTATCTTCTGTATCTGTCTCCTCAATTTGAAGGTCAGCAGTTTGCCCTGTGATCTCAATTCTCTGATAGATATAAGAAGCTGTTCATTGTTCAGCTGCCAACTTTTGTCCAACTGTTTGCAACCCCATGGACTGTGGCACTCCAGGTTTTGCTGTTGTTCACCATCTCCTGGAGTTTACTCAAACCCATGTCCATTGAGTCAGTGATGACATCCAATGTCCTTCTGCCCTCAATCTTTCCCAGCATTAGGGTCTATTCCAATGGGTCCGCTCTTCCCATAAGGTGGCCAAAGTATTGAAGCTTCAGCTTCAACCCTACCAATGAATATTCAGGGTTGATTTCCTTTAGAATTGACTGGTTTGATCTCCTTGCTGTCCAAGGGACTTTCAAGAGTCTTCTTCAATACTACAACTCAAAAGCATTAATTCTTCAGTGCTCAGCCTTCTTAATGGTCCAACACTCACATCCATACATGACTACTGGAAAAACCATAGCTATGACTATACGGACCTTTGTCAACAAAGTGACAAAAATCTCTCTGCTTTTTAATATGTTATCTAGGTTTGTCATCGTGTTTCTTCTAAGGAGCAAGTGTCTTTGAATTTAACAGCTGCAGTCACTGTCAGCAGTGATTTTGGAGCCCAAGAAAATAAAATCTGTAGCTGTTCCATTTTTTCCCCATCTATTTGTCATAAAGTGATGGGACAGGATGTCATGACCTAAGTTTTTTGAATGTTGAGTTTTAAGCCAGCTTTTTCACTCTTCTCTTTCACCCTCATCAAGAGGCTCTTTAGTTACTCTTCACTTTCTACCATTAGAGTGATATCATCTGCATATCTAAAGTTGTTGATATTTCTCCCAGTAACCTTAATTCGAGCTTATGATTCATCCAGCCCAGCATTTAACATGATGTACTCTGCATATAAGTTAAATAAGCAGGGTGACGATATGCAGCCTTAATGTACTCCTTTCAGAATTTTGAAAGAGTCCGTTGTTCCATGTCCATTTCTAACTGTTGCTTCTTGACCTGCATACAAGTTTCTCAGGAGACAGGTAAGGTGGTCTGGTATTTCCAGCTCTTTGAAAATTTTCCAGTTTGTTGTAATCCACACAGTCTAACGGCTTTAGCATAATCTATGAGACAGAAGTAGATGTTTTTCTGGAATTCCTTTGCTTTTTCTGTGATCCAACAGATGTTTTGGCAATTTGATCTCTGGTTCCACTGCCTTTTCTAAATCCAAATTGTATATCTAGGAATTCTTGGTTCACCCACTGTGAAAGACAAGCTTGAAGGGTTTTGAGTATTACCTTGCTAGATTATGAAATGTGGGCAACTGTATGGTATCTTTGGCATTGTCCTTCTTTTGAACTGGAATGAAAACTGACCTTTTCCAGTCCTGTGGTCACTGATGAGCTTTCCAGTTGGCTGGCATACTGATTGCAGCATTTTAACAGCATCATATTTTAGGATTTGAAATAGCTTAGCTGAAATTCCATTACTTCCACTAGCTTTGCTTGTAGTAATGCTTCCTAAGGCCCATTTGACTTCACACTCCAGGATCTCTGACTCTAGGTGAGTGACCACAACATCATGGTTATCTGGGTCATGAAGATCTTTTTTGTCTAGTTCTGTGTATTCTTGCCACCTCTTCTTAATATCTTCTGCTTCTGTTAGGTCCATACCGTTTCTCTCCTTATTGTGTCCATCTTTGCAGGAAACGTTCCCTTGGTATCTCCAGTTTTCTTGAAGAGACCTCTAGTCTTTCCCATTCTATTATTTTTCTCTATTTCTTGGCATTGTTCACTTCAGAAGGCTTAGCTCTCTTTGCTATTCTCTGGAGCTCTGCCATTATTTGGGTATATATTTCCCTTTTTCCTTCGCCTTTCACTTCTCTTATTTTCTCAGCTATTTGTAGGCCTCTTCAGACAACCAGGAGACCCGTGTTTGATCCCTGGGTTGGGAAGATCCCCTGGAGAAGAAAATGGCAACTCACTCCAGTATTCTTGCTTGGAGAGTTCTATGGCGAGAGGAACAGGCTACAGTCCAAGGGGTTGCAAAGAGAAATTCAAGGAAGGTTTAAATTCTATAATAATATGTATGAGCAGTGGGCTTACAAAGTATTCCGACTAATATTTACATAGCACTTATCACTGGTTTAAGTGAGAGATTAATTGAACACAAACACAGGCTATTTGTTATCTGTATCATATGGATGAGGACACCCGGGCAGAGGAAGATTTAGCAACCATCTCAGGTCACCCTCTGATCATTGGGTGTACACTATAATAAGTTGGAAAATCCAAATTTATTGCTATTTTGGCTCCTCCATG
This sequence comes from Budorcas taxicolor, assembly GCF_023091745.1. NCBI lineage: Eukaryota > Metazoa > Chordata > Mammalia > Artiodactyla > Bovidae > Budorcas > Budorcas taxicolor. The sequence goes on along the minus strand of NC_068918.1, from coordinate 15,998,904 downwards.
AAAATAGGTTTAGAAATATTCCTTCTTTGGACCTAACAAATATTCTTCTTTGTGTGTTCCTCCACCGAATTTATCTCCTACTGATACAAGCAAGCTGAATTAGGGAGCATAGAGATAAAGTTAATTTTCTTGCATAACAGACATATTATTTATACATTTCTAGATTCATAAACACATTCATAAACATTGGAAATACCCCTAACTACCAGATTTATCAGCACATGCATTCAGGGGACGCAAATAAAGGTGTTTAATACATAGCTAAGTTCCATAATAAAAGGCAAATTACTGCAATTATTTCATAAAAAGTGATTTGAATGAATAAACTTATCTGTGTCTATGTCTGTAGCTATCTATATCCATTCTAAAATATCACATTAAAACATTAAATTTCACATTAAGATATGCCATAAATAAGGGCAAAGATCCGAAGCATTTTGAGAACCTGATAGTTCTGCTGAGTTATGCAGGAGAAACAGGCTCCGTAAGTAACATTTCTCATTAATAATAAAAAAAGAGTACACAGAATTGAGCCTCCTACTTTCATTGCTAAGCATTTAATTTAACTCACTCTTCCTCTTATCATAAAAGTAGTCAGTTCACATCACAGGGAAGAGAAGAAGTATTGAGAATCAATCATTTTCTTTGTTGCCCAAAACATAAAAAGTCACCACTGGAACCAGTATGATTCCTTACTCGAAACTGCTTGCTTTACACCACATTAGCTATTCTCTGGGCTCATTTGGTAGCTTAGCCGGTAAAGAATCCACCAGCAATGCAAGAGACCCGATTCAATTCCTGGGTCATTAAAATCCCTTGAAGAAGACATAGGCTACCCACTCCAGTATTCTTGGGCTTCTCTGGTGGCTCAGATGGTAAAGAATCCACCTGCAGTGCAGGAGACCTGGGTTCGATCCCTGGGTTGGGAAGATCCCCTGGAGGAGGGCATGGCAACCCATTCCAGTATTCTTGTGTGGAGAATCCTCAAAGACAGAGGTGTCTTATGGGCTACAGTCTACAGGGTTGCAGAGTCAGACACGACTGAGCAACTAAGTAGATATTCTCTCATAGTTGACATTACACAGATATTGACATTGAAAATGCTATGGAAGAATACCTATGGGCCTAAATAACTATAGCTCCAAAAGAATGCTCTAATGTAATCTGAATTTAAAGGGACAGATAAAACTTTAACATACATACTAGTTTTAAGCACTCAGGTCCCTTTATTGCAATTGCCTTTGCATCAATGTGTTTTTCTCCATATGGGCCTTTTGGATGGCTTGGATCATCACTTGTTTATCTTTTCCCTTTCAATTTCCAACAAATTGTTTGTCCTAAAATCTGTAATGACAGAACATGTACTAAATGAGTAAATGAAGGTATACCTGTATCTCTAAGCCTAAGAAGTACTTTTTCTTTTCTCTAGTGAAAATGATTGGACATTTCTTAATCATTTTCAGAATTTCTTATTCTCGTTTATGAAAGAGTTGCTCTCCTTACTTATAAATGGAAATATCATATATAATCCATAAAATGAAACTGCTTAAACTTATTTTAGACAAATAGAGCAGGCTAGAGAGAAAGCATTGGTGTTGGAGAAAAGGAAAAAACATTGTTGAGATTTGACATAGGATTTGCTTTTTTCCCCAAACATGGTTACATGAATCCATGAATTGACTCTTGCTCTCTACTCTCAAGGAAACACAAATTAGGTAAGGATATTAAAACCAACACTCAGTTTCATGTTTGTGGGTTGACTTGTTACATTGAAATCAGAGTGTATTTTCTGTGGCATAATATTTTTATAGTGAAGCAGCCAAAATACCACAAATGCATAGCACGAACAGGGAGCACTCTGGCCCTTCTAGGCATTTCTGTGGCTTGGCATTGATAAACGCAGGTGAGATATGGGTTGCAATCAGGATCAAATTACAGCAAACACTGACTTTTCCAAAAATATGAGTTGCTAAAACAGCTTCCCTATTACCTTGAAAGAGGATGCTTGTCCATCAACAAGGTGGGACTTTAAAGCAAGTTCTCACATTTGGATCTTTGGAGTGAACAAAAATTCAAACCCAGAAAAATAAAGACAATAATGAAAGACACTTCCTTCACATTTCCACAGTAGCCTTGTATATAGCAAACACAAATGTATGGTGCAACTTCCTTTTCCCTTCTTCTCATGTCCCAGTTGTATATTTTTGCCTGCTATTGAATTTAAAAGGGTAAGGTGATTGATTTCTTAATTTGAGAAGTGATCAAAAAGTAACGAGACCAATTTGTGTGTTTATCCTATAGAATCATTCTCATTCTTTTGCTAGGCCCACCTAACATTTATGTTTACCACTTATATTAAATATTAATATGATTTCTTAATATATAGGTCATTATTCTATTGTTGTTAACTTGTTGCTGTGCATTCATACGTGCAGGCTCAGTCGTGTCTGACTCTTTGCAATCCACCAGTCTTCTCTGTCCATGGAATTTTTCTAGGCAAGAATTCTGGAGTGAGTTGCTATTTCCTACTCCAGGGAAACTTTCCAACCCAGGGATTGAACCCATGTCTCTTAAGGTCACCATTCCCTTTTCCAAGAGATCGCCCCAGCCCAGGGATTGAACCCGGGTTTCCTGCATTACAGACAGACTCTTTTATTATCTGAACTACCAGGGAAAGCCCTAAGTCTCCTGCATTGGTAGGTAGATTCTTTACCACTGTACCACCTGGGAAGTCATGAAACTTGTCCATAAGGGTCTTTTCCTTAGTATTTTCTCCCATGAACTTCTTTTTAATTTGCTTACATCAGATAACAACACAATGTACCTTGAAAAACACAGTGTATGGCACATACAGTGTGTGCAGTATCTTGTGGTTATTAATAGACCATCTAAATGTAAGATACTTCTGAAGATTAAGAAAAAATAGAGCCTCTGTCTTTTTATGCACATATGGCTTTAATTTGCTTTCTTATAATAAATGTGAAATATATTCTATAGTTATCCAAAGCTGTTACTATAGTCACACTACATTGTCACTTATTCTTTGTGATTGAGAGTCTAAGATAAAATTTGTGTTTTGAGATAATGTGGCTTTTCTGAAGCTGGTAAGTCCTAGCACTATTTCTCCTGTGGATCAATTTCTCAGTATTTTCAAGAATATATCTTGAGAATAAATATTGCTGTAACTTTTTTTTTCTACGAAATGAATTTTTTTTAATTTTTAACTGGAAGATTGGAAGATTTACAATGTTGTGCTGGCTTCTGTCATACAACATCATGAATCAGTCATAACTATATATATATTCCCTCTTGAGCCTCCTTCCTACCTGCCCCTCTCATTTATGTGGCTCTTGACATAGCAACAATCAACCAAATAGTATGGAGTCCACACATTTGGATCCATATAAAGTTAAACAGTATTTTACCATAGTTCTACTTTGTACGAAAAACATTTAAAACAGTACTGAAAAAAATACTAAAACTTTTAGATTATTCTCACAGAATGAAGCCCTCAACACATCATCAATCATTTTCTTTTTTTCCTTTCCCCATGATATCCTTTCATGCTACTTTCAACAAAGTCCCTGTGGATATTTTGACCTTAAGACAACCGCCACCATTCTTATAAAGACACAAAAAGACATTTATTACAGTCAGATCGATGCAAAACTGATGCAGTTAAACCATTTTCGAATTAGTTCCCTCTCCAATTAATCTCTGATGAATGCTTTCCACTGCCTCAAAGGTTCCAACCAACTGATGTTTTTTCTTTTGTTTTTATTTTGACAGGGACAAATTGAATTTCTCATTGCCCAGGAATACACTTACAACCATTACAATTATTTATACTTGCATTGGTCAAAATTTCAGTCCTCCAGAACATTTAGTGATAAAGAACCGCTCATGTTGGAAATAGTAGAAAGACAGTTACCACACAGTCTAATTTCAGCCTTTGTATTGAATATTTCCACTAGCCATGTAAAGAACGGTATAAATCGATTGTAATCAAATTGAAAATGTGAATCAAATGGGACAGGGTAGATACTAGGCAATGAAACAGCTTTCTAACTTCTACACCACTTACATAGTCCTGTGAAGTCTGATAGATCCTGATGATTCATTGACCTGATAATGGAGCCAAACATTTGGGTTCTGAAGTTAGGAAAGAGTCTGGGTAGCTCAGACATAGTTCTGACCATGTCAAAATAAGCTTGGGAAAGGAAACAGTGAGTCTAACCAATGATTTGGCATCATGAAACCCAACAAATATGTTAATTGATGTTTGTTTTAATACTGAGTATAGTCAAATCCTTTTTATGTAAAACCAACCCATTAAAGAAGACACCCTCTGAAGGAGAACAGTGGAGCAATAGTGGTCAAGTGTGAACTGAGCTATTCATTCTTCCTTAGAAGTAACAAAAAGAGGCTGAAATGTTCTGATAAGGTTTTGAAATGAAATGGAGGGGGAAAGAATATGGAAGTTATGCTTCTTTTCAGGTTGTATATGTTCGTATTACTTAGCATTTGTAGAGCAGGAAAAATTTTCTTCACCAAATTCTGGTGTTCAAAGGCTATAAAATATGAAAGTGTTAGATCTACATTTGCAGACATCCTCTGAGATATTAAAATCTTAACATTTTATTTCAACAAAACTAGTACTGAAAAATAAGTACAACTTATTTCAGCAATAAGTTGTGAAGTATTATGTACTGAGATTCAAATCTTTGGTTTAGGGAATTTGCATTAAAATATATTTTGAATGAATCTTCCCTTTCTCTTAAAATTTTCTCTGGGTTATAATGTGCTTTTTCTCTGCTAATGTGTTTTATGATATATAGATTCAGTTGATAAAAGCAAGGTTTGTATAGGTACCATACTAATTCCTAAGCATATCCTTCATACTCAAGCAAAAAGCCACATAACACTTGATACCTAACAGGTTACAGTTCATTCTACTCTGAGTTCTACTAATCAATGTCTTCTTGATAAAATAAGATGAAAATCATATATCAGAGAATACAAGTCCAGTCTAACAGTGCTTTAACTTAACTAGGAATGAAATGGAACATAGCTATGATAATAATAATAATAATAATAATAATAATAATAACCGTATATTGAGAACACACATAGTACGTGGTTTGTGATATAGCACTTTGGATATTCTCTTTTATTTAATCATTAAACAAATATTAAGGTCAAAGTTATCATTCCCATTTTATAGATAAGGAAACTTGTTAAGTAGCCCGTCCAAAAATAATCACACAGTTGGTTAATGTGAAGCTGAAACTCAGACTCAGATCTGACTGCACTGAAAGTCTACTCTCTTTTCACTCAGCAACTGTGCCTAAAAAAATAATAATAAAGTGAAACACCAGGGCTAAGGAGAGAATATGATATCTCTGGTCAAGCCTACGTGCGTGCTTTCATGCTTTGAGGTCATACTCCCCATCTCCAGCCCACTCCAAACTCAGCAGTTATTAAAAAAGAAAGAAAGAAAGAAAGAAATTTCAAGGAAAACAGTGAAGTGATAGAGACAAATTGAATAAAATTGAGACAGAGCTCTCTGTGGACCTGAAGTGAAAGAAACCACGGTGAACTAGTGTGTGTGTGTGTGCGTGTGTGTGTGTGTGTGTGTGTGTGTGCACGCACGCGCGCGCACACTGGGCAGGATGAGGAGGGAGGCATGGCTGTCATTTGTCTGCACTCACATCCATCCTCTGCCTTTCTTCTGTCTATATTGCAGGTAGTTACATTTCCTCTACCCCCTTGACAGTTGTTTTTGGCAAAACTGAGTCAATGAGAAGCAATGGCAAGAAATGAAAGAACAGGAGAAAGGAACATCTAGGTTACCTTGTGCTTTCTGTCTGCCTCGCTGGCATCTGGCAGTGACTGTATCTCTCTAGAGGATCCCACTCCTGCCACACCTGTTCCTTCCATGTACCTGCCTCCACAGGCTGGTTTCTGCTTCTGGCCAGCGGCGTTGGTGGTCAGCCTTTGATAATAGTAGGTTGTCCTCAAGTCTCTTCAGTCATAGGGACAATGTCATCTTCTCACCATTGATAACCTGTAGGATAACTTACTGTCCTCTATCTTCTCAACTCACTGTATAAACAATTATCTGAATTAAATACCCCCTCTGAAATAAGTGGAATGATTTGTTTTCTAGATTCTGACTGATAGTATGAGGTTGTTGAGGGTGGTGGGGAGAAAAGATGCTAAAATAGTGTACATTGGTTTATGAGTCCAGAACCCAAGGAAAATTTAAGTCCTACATTTAACAGAGATAGTGGTTGTCGTTCAGTCACTCAGTCATGTCTGACTCTTTGGACTCCCGTGGACCACAGCACACCAGGCCTCCCTGTTCCTTATGATCTCCAGCAGTTTGCTCAGACTCATGTCCATTGAGTCGGTGATACAATCCAACTATTTCACCCTCTGTCGTCCCCTTCTCCTCTTGCCTTCAATCTTTCCCAACATCAGGGTCTTTTTCAATGAGTCGGCTCTTCACATCAGAATTATTGGAGCTTCAGCTTCAGCATCAGTCCTTCCAATGATTATTCAGGGTGATTTACTTTAGGATAGACTGGTTTGATCTCCTTGCAATCCAAGGGACTCTCTCAAGAGTCTTCTCCAGCACCACAGTTTGAAGACATCAGTTGTTTGGCACTCAGCCTTTTTTATTGTCCAGCTCTCATATCCATATATGACTACTGGAAAAACCATTGCTTTGACTAGACAGACCTTTGTAGGCAAAGTAGTGTCGCTTTTTAATGCATTGTCTAGGTTTGTCATTGCTTTTCTTCCAAGGAACAAGCGTCTTTTAATTTCATGGCTGCAGTCACCATCTGCAGTGATTTTGGAGCCTAAGAAACTAAAGCCTGTCACTGTTTCCATTGTTTCCCCACTTATTTGCCATGAAGTGATGGGACCAGATGCCATGATATTCATTTTTTGAATGTTGAATTTTAAGCCAGCTTTTTTACTCTCCTTTTTATCAAGAGACTCTTTAGTTCCTCTTCATTTTCTTCCATAAGGGTGTTGTCATCTGCATACCTGAGGTTATTGATATTTCTCCTGGCAATCTTGAGTACAGCTTGTGCTTTATTCAGCCCAGCGTTTCTCATGATGTACTCTGCATATAAGTTAAATAAGCAGGGTGACAATATACAACCATGACATGCTCCTGTCCCAATTTGGAACCAGTCCATTGTTCCATGTCTGGTTCTAACTGTCTCTTCTTGACTTGCATACAGGTTTCTCAGGAGGCAGATAAGGTGGTATGGTATTCTCGTCTCTTTAAGAATTTTCCTCATTTTGTTGTGATTCACATAGTCAAAGGATTTAACATAGTCAATGAAGCAGAAGTGGACTTTTTTTAAAATTCTCTGGCTTTTTTTCTATGATTCAACGGATGTTGGCAATTTTATCTCTGGCTCCTCTGCCTTTTCTAAATCCAGCTTATACATCTGGAAGTTTTCAGTTCACATACTGTTGGAGTCTAGCTTGAAGGATTTTGAGCATTACTTTGCTAGCATGTGGAATGAGTGTAATTGTGTGGTAGTTTGAACATTCTTTGGCAGTGCTTTTCTTTGCAATTGGAATGAAAATGGACCTTTTCCAGTCCTGTGGCCACTGAGTTATTCAAATTTGTTGGCATATTGAGTGCAGCATTTTCACAGCATCATCCTTTAGGAACTGAAACAGCTCAACTGGAGTTCCATCACCTCTGCTAGCTTTGTTCGTAGTGATGCTTCCTAAGGTTCAAACTGGACTTCACACTCCAGGGTGTCTGGCTCTAGGTGAGTGATCACACTATCGTGGTTATCTGGGTCATGAAGATCTTTTTCATATAGTTCTTTCGTGTATTCTTGCCACCTCATCTTATCTTCTGATTCTGTTAGGTCCATGCTATTTCTGTCCTTTATTTTGCCCATCTTTGTATGAAATGTTCCTTTGGAATCTCTCATTTTCTTGAAGAGATCTCTATTTCCCATTCTGTTGTTTTCCTCTATGTCTTTGCATTGTTCACTCAGAAGGTTTTCTTATCTCTCCTTGCTATTCTTTGGAACTCTGCATTCAGATGGGTATATCTTTCCTGTTTGCCTTTGCCTTTCACTTCTCTTCTTTTCTCAGCTATTTGTAAGGCCTCCTCAGACAACTATTTTGCCTTTCTGCATTTCTTTTTCTTGGGGATGGTTTTGATCGCTGCCTCCTCTAAACTGTTACAAATCTCCACATATAGTTCTTCAGGCACTCTGTCTATCAGATTTAATCCCTTGAATCTATGTCACTTTCATAAGGGATTTTAATTCAGGTCACACCTGAATGGTCTAGTGGTTTTCCCTACTTTCTTAAATTTAAGTCTGAATTTGGCAATAAGGATTTCATGATCTGAGCCACAGTCAGCTCCCAGTCTTGTTTACGCTGACTGTATAGAGCTTCTCCGTTCTTTGGCCACAAAGAATATAATCAATCTGATTTCAGTATTGACCATCTGGTGATGTTTATGTGTAGAATCAGACATGGCTGGAGCGACTTAGCAAATATGCAATGTTAGTTGCTTAGTTGTGCCTGACTCTTTGCGATCTCATGGACTGCAGCCCACCAGGCTCCTCTGTCCATGGGATTCTCCAGGCAAAAATACTGAAGTAGGTTGCCATTCCATTCTCCAGAGGATCTTCCTGACATAGGGACTGATCCTGGGTCACCTGCATTGCAGGCACTTTCTTTACCTTCTGAGCTACAGAGAAGGCCATTCCATTGGGTAAATCTAGACAAATTTAGCATAATATCATATTCTCTCCTTCCAATTTTACCATACAGAAGTTAAGACCCTGAAAGCAACCAACTCATATGCAAGAAATCTCCCTCAAGTCTACTTATTTGACCAAGCTAAATGTAGTGTAAGTAAATTTTTTAGGATTTTAAGTGTCAGTGGATGGCATATCATGGTTTATGCTCTAAAAAAGGTGTAAGTGGACATCAAGTCAGCTATGTTTAAGTTGACAGCTACTGAGGATTTATTATTTATTCATATGCTGTCGAGGGTGATGGATTGATGGTCTGATTGATTAAGTGATCCTGGAACTGCCTAACGATGCTAGTATGGCTGACTTCTTTCCCAAAAGGCTTGACTATCTATTTACATCAGAGTCCTAATTAGGATCCTCATTTTTCACAATTCATGTATCATTTACTTCATTTAAGTAAATAGAATTTCTCCTTATCAGAAAGTCACAATGCCTAGATTGCAAGCCTTTGTCAGAGGATAAATCTTCAAGTATTTATTGTCCTATATTTGTCAAAAACACCTGAGAGTAAATATATTTTGAAAGTGAGTGTTTGTTGTTCAGTTGTGTCCTACTCTTTGCGACCCAATGGACTGTAGCCTGCCAGGCTCCTCTGTCCATGGAATTCACTAGGCAAGAATACTGGAGTGGGTAGCCATTCCCTTCTCCAGGGGATCTTCCAGACCCAGGGATCAAACCTGGGTCTCCTGCATTATAGGCACATTTTTACCATCTGAGCCTCCAGGGAAGCCCCATATATGTGGAAGGAAATATCAAAGATAAACAATCCTCTAGTTTAACTGAGTTGCATCCTTAGTTAATCTGCACCATCAAAAAGCCTTAAACACTAGGAAACACTATTATCATAGCTCTCTAGAGACCTATTTTTACTGAATTGTACTTTGGTACAAAAGAATCCCCCTGCCAATGCAGAAGACATTAATAATGAGGGTTCAATCCCTGGGTCAGGAAGATCCCCTGGAGAAGGAAATGACAATCCATTCCAGTATTCTTGCCAGGAGAATTCCATGGACAGAAGAACCTGGTGGACTATAATCCATAGGGTCGCAAAGAGTTTGATAAAACCGAACGTCTGAACACACACACTTTGGTATTGGGTCCTAGACTTATATTGAGAGCTGCAATAAGAAAAACAAAATAAAAATAAACTCTTCAGTACTTTGGCCACCTCATGCGAAGAGTTGACTCATTGGAAAAGACTCTGATGCTGGGAGGGATCGGGGGCAGGAGGAGAAGGGGACGACAGAGGATTAGATGGCTGGATGGCATCACTGACTCGATGGACGTGAGTCTGAGTGAACTCCGGGAGTTGGTGATGGACAGGGAGGCCTGGCGTGCTGCGATTCATGGGGTCGCATAGAGTCGGACACGACTGAGCGACTGAAATGAACTGAACTGAAACTGATTTAACAAACAGACCTAAACATCTTTATGTGCTTCAAACACAAGAGCAGTTTATCTGTCATTCACATAAAGCCTAAAATGAGTGTTCCCTGTAGTTGCTCAATTTTCATCCATGTGTTGAATCAGGGATCTTTTGTGGCTCTGCCAAGCCCCATGTTCTCATTGTCATGTGTGTTGAATGCTAAAAGTTGATGGAGATTATGGCAGAGAGAACCTCTTCTTAAAAGGCTTAACTAGAAAAGAGAGCTCATATCTTATGCTCATTCTCCATTCATAAGAGTTATTAATAGATGAATGGTCACATTTTTTAGAATCTTAAAAAAATAGCCGTGACAGCACATTTGTCTTTGCCTAAAACATTATTGGGAATATTCCTAAAGTTCCCCTTCTAGAATTTCTCCCTTAGAATAAGATTTTTTTTCTCTTTTATGGTGGAATTTATTTAATTTATGGTCAATAATTTTTTTTTTTACTTTACAATATTGTATTGGTTTTGCCACACATCAACATGAATCCGCCACGGGTGTACACATGTTCCCAATCCCAAACCCCCTCCCACCTCTCCCCCAACACACACCATCCATCCAGGTCATCCCAGGGCTCCAGCCCCAAGCATCCTGTACCCTGCGTCAAACCTAGACTGGCGATTCATTTCTTATATGATATTATACATGTTTCAATGCCATTTAAAGTTTTATTTTTCAGGCTTAGTTATAAGAATGATGCTAAGTTGAGTAAAACAAGTCAAAATTTTATTTTCTATGTTATAGAGCACGTAAATAAAAGAGTTTTATGCTCCATAGACTAAAACATACTCTTGGACTAAAGCTTTAGGGTGGAGAAAAGACAGTAACACAGTACAAATTCTTCCCTTGCTTTTATGACATTTGAACTATTTACTTGGGGTAAGGGTTGTTTTGGAAATTTATCTTTCCTAGAAAATCTCCCATTTTATCACTATATGCTAGGTTTTTGAAGGAGGTTAAAAGACATCATGTGGTCCTTTTAGATTTCTCCCTATCTATAGTTATTTCCCCCTTGTAAATTCTTATTTGCACATTTGTGCTTTCTCTTCTTGCTGTCCTTGAGTAGGTCTGCTTACCTAATTTTTAAGGAACTTGTTCTTGGATTTATTCAGTAGTTCTAAGTTCTTTCCATTTCCTAATTTACTAATTTCTGCTTTTCTCTTGCCACTACGTTCCTTCTCCTTTCCTTAAGGCTCCTTGTTATTCCTTTCCACCTTTCTGAAATGACCGCTCTATTCACTTCTTTTTACTATTCATTTTTCATTAATGTAAATATTAAGGCTGAGAATTTTCTTAGGTTCTGAGTGTTTTCATTTTATTTTCTAGGCTTTTTTTTATTTTTATTTTCTCTTGTTATTTGAGAAAGAGGTTTTTTGGGGGGGGTTTAATTTCTAAATGGAAGCATTTGTTACTTTCTTATTTAGCCATTATTTCTGCTCATATTATATTATGGTCAGAGAATATTGTTTGTATTATTTGTCCTGCTTTACATGTATTAAGATATTTTTAATGTCGTATATTAAACTAAATTTTGTGAATAGTCATTGAACACGTAAAAAAAGCATATAATTTGTTTCCAAGCTACATACAAAGTTTGTCATATTAGTTAACACTATAAGGTCTTTTGTTGTATCTAGGTCTTCAGTTCCTTTAAAAATCTTTATCCACTAAATCTGTCAAAGGCTAAGAGAGTGATTAAAAGTCAGGTACTAAAGTTGTCTCTCTGTTTTTGTATGCATTTGAGTGTGTTTTTGCTCTAAGAATGACAATGCAATGTTTCTATCAAATAGTTCTTCACATATGTCAGAGTTTCACTGCAGAATGCACGCTTTATCATTATTAAGGATTCTTCTAAGTCTTTTAGTGTTTGTGCCAGTAGTCCAACCATTTTTGATACAATGATGTGTCCTTTTTATTTTCATTTGTCCGGTATGTTGTTATTTGTTGTTTAATTTTCAGTCTTCCTGAGTCACTTTCAGTTAAATAAATCTCTTGTTTTCTCTTCTTTTGCCTTGTGATCCAATTTAGAATTCTCTTCTGTTAATAGATGAGTTCAGGTCATTTGTATTTATTAACATGACCTGTGTGTTGATTCTTAGTTAAGTCGCCACACTTAATGTTTTCTATTTCATAGTATATTTTAACCTTCTTAATGTTTTATCATTCTTATCAAACTATATTTTCTTTGGCTCTGGTATTTTATTTATTTGTGCTTTAATGGATGCATTGTTAAACAATCTTGAAATATATTGTTCTACACTATGGAAGAAAATAGATACTTACTGGATAGATGTGTGCATATAGAATATATACATAATTATGTACCTGTGCCCATGTATAAATTTCTCTGTCAGACAAAACATTTTATGTTTCTCATATTACATATGACCAGAGAGGCAATTCAACAACAGAAAGAACACTGGTATAAGACTCTAAAGACCTGGATTCTTCTGGTTCCAAATTGTACTAGCCAGAATACTCTGGGGATATTATTAAGCTTCTCTACAAAAGTAAGTAGAAGTTTTCTTTTATGGTAAAAGTTCTTTAAAAGATAAAATATTTTAAGGTGTTTTTCTAGAAATACTGGCTCTTGGTCTGTTTTTTTTTAACTTCTCAAATAATCACCTGAACAATAAAAATTTTAAGTCAAAATCTTAACCTTGACGCTATGCGTGAATCTGACTTGAAAATTCTCATGTACACAGATTCAGAAACAAAAATTTCATAACCCCATTGAATTTTATCAGATCACTAACCCTTTGCAACAATTTTGACACTTGCTCATTCAGAAGTCACTCTGATAGTGAGTATAATTTGCATAAACACTTCTGGTGAATTTTAGTACAAGAAACAGAAGGCACCCGAGGATGACCAGGATGAAAAAACATCACTGTGTCTGTTTTCAATGACAGCAGGTGGTTTTGGACCTGGAAAGTAACAAGGTGGGAGTCCCTCGGTCATTTAGAATTAGTCATGAGGCTGTATAGGGGCGGGGCGCGGGAGGGTACATATACTACAACATGAAATAAAATAGCAGAACTACCTCACACAAAAACGAAATCAGAAGATGGAGCAGAGCGTGAAATGTAACATGAGCTTAGCTAGTGTGTGGGCTAGTACGTCATCCCTCTGTCCTTGTTGTGCCTCAAAATAGAAAACAAAGGCCACTGGCACCTCCTGTGCAGCAATTTAAATCTACATGAATTTACAATCTCAGTTCCCCTGTCACCTAGGAACATCACCTAGGACATAAATCATTACCTAATGTTACCATAATGTTACAGCTCACAGGACTGTTGTCGATCCATTAACTTCTCACTGTTTCTAACAACACTTCATTTCTCGACACAAGGAATCTCCCTAGGCATAAAGAAAAGGACTCTAAGGACCTTTAGCAGCACACATCACTGTATATTACATGTAAGCCAAGGCTGTTCTTTTAGATAAGAATAGCACACTGTAGCTTTTAGAGGTAAATTAAACTAATTGGCTGTAATAACCAAGAAAGCAATTACATTTCATGAATTGGTATGTGTACAAGAAAAATATATACCTTAAAAGGTACAAAATGCTTTGATAGAATTAAAAATAGAAATTCTGCTAAAGAGCAGAACTAGAGCAACTATTTACTGCCTCCTCAATGCACTTAGATATACTGTCTTTTAGGATCCTTGAGGAAAATCTATACTGTCTGTGTTAATGCTTTAATTTTACAGGTGAGAAAATTGAGGAATAGAGAGACTAAGTATGTTTTCTAATGCCATTCAGCTTGTAAAACAGCAAATACAGGTGTCAAACCCTGGTGTGTCTGACTTCTAAGCCCTTTTACTTTCCAGTGCACCACACTATTTCCTTTAGGGCCTATTAAACAAGGTGACACTTCTATGCTGACAAAGGTCCGTATAGTCAAGAGTATGGTCTTACCAGCGGTCACATATGGTTGTGAGCGCTGGACCATAAAGAAGGCAAAACACCAAAGAATTGATGCCTTTGAACTGCAGTGCTGGAGAAGACTCTTGAAAGTCCCTTGGAATGCAAGGAGATCAAACCAGTCAATCTTAAGGGAAATCCACCCTGAATATTGACTGGAAGGACTGATGCTAAAGCTGAAGCTCCAGTATTTTGGTCATCTGATGTGAACAGACAACTCTTTGGAAAATCCCTCATGCTGGGAAAGATTGAGGGCAGAAGTAGGAGAGGGTGTCAGAGGATGAAACGGCTGGACATCACTGACGCAGTGAACATGAACTTGGGCAAACTCCAGGAGATGGTGAGGGACAAGGAGGCCTGGCATGCGGCCGTCTATGGGATCGCAAAAAGTTGGACACAACTGGGTAACTGAACAGCAACAGCAGCACAGGTATGCAATGTAGAATATTTAAAATAGGTAATGCAGAGTCTGTAACACTGATTATTTTGAAAGTTAACTGATCAGAGTTTATGAATAAGCACAAGACAAAGTATGAGGGGAGGTTTAAGACAGTAGTAGGAGAGGTTTAAGAGTGTAGTAAGGGATTTAAATAAAGTTGATATGAAATCCAATTTATAAAATTTAGAGACTATCTCATGAAGAATGGCATTTCAAACAGCGTTTTAAAAATTAGAAGAATGTTGTAGGGAGAAACCGTATTGTTAAACATAGCTTTTAAACTATGTGAAATTGGACGTCCTGTTTATTTGCTTTTTTGTAGATACATGGCAAGTGATTTCCATTTTACCTGGTGTGTTTCATGAAGGAAATTAAATCTCTGGCAGATAAGAGATTCTTGCAGGTAAGATTTATTAAATCTAACCTGAGGATGTTCCTAGAAAAAAATTGCAGGCATTTTTTAAAAAATCTAGATTATCATATTTGTACCTTAGCCAAATTTAACGTAATGAATCTGTTCTTGTTTATAAATGAACACTTCAAAAAGTTTCAACAAACTACTGTCCACAGAGAAGAATTTAGCATCAAGGTATGCCAATTAAAGCTCTGAGGTATATATTACAAAGTGTATATATTTAACACCTGGACAACTTGTTGACATGTGTTGTTGGAAAATGGCTCCAGCAGTCTAAAATTCAGCCATGTCAAGGTTCTGGGGTTAAAACTGGACTCAAAAGACTTCAACAAACCTGGTGAGCTTTAGGACAGTGGACCAAATTCTTACACACAACTGCTTCTGACATCAGGGAAAGAGATCAGACTTCAGTGAAAGGTGACCTTAAGTGATCTGGAGTAGCACTTGTCTTCAAATTTACTATTTAATTCATTTAAACTAACTGGGCCCATTTAAAAGACAAAAGCTGTGTTTCAACATCATGAATGAATAATTTTTTTCTGTATCTATCAGAAGCCTCCCATGTGAAATGGACAAATGGGGGAACAGTCTGTTCGATTTCTTCTCTGACAATGCCCACGGCACTCTACAGGACAGTCTATAACAAGGTGAGACACGTCTACTTGTTAGAGAACAATTTCTTCTTTTTGATTTTTTAAAAATCAAAATTCCTTACCTGCTAAACTCTGTTTTCGCTTTTTCTTCAAGCAGCTTTGTTTTTTGTTCAGTGTGTCATTTATGTTCCTCATATGTTACATGTTTTTATAAATAACTTTTTCATTGATGTAACAATGACATGTCCTCTTTCTCAACTGCAAAAGAAGATAGCCAGTGTTTCAATGGAATAGGAAAACATTTACTTATTGCTTGTTTCTTTATTCCTCTGTTTCAATCACTTCCATATATGCCAGAAGCTAAACATAATGGTAGCTGAAAGTGGCATTTAATGTTTCAAAGCCCACTGGAGAGGTGAAGGGCATTTCTGTGGGAATCAGGAAGCTCTGCTATCAGGGTCTAGGAATGGTGGGTGTGCTTTGGAAGTTCCTGGTCAAGTTCATATCAACAAGCATCCTGCTTCTTTCAGGATTTTTCACTCTTATTCTCTCACCATCCTTGATGCTCAGACAGACAGAACTGCCCTCACTTCCCATCTATCACATCCATTCTCACTCTTAATTCTTTTTAGGTGCTTTTGCTCAGGTACCACCTACTGCAAATAACTAACACAGGTCAGTTAGAAGATCTTTGTATCACGACAGCTTTGTTTTCCTCTTCTTATTGAGCACTTACATTGCAATTGGCTGCTTACTGGTCTGAGTCTCATCCCTTATTGAAAGCTCACTGAAAGGGAAATACTTTGTCATATTGTTCACAGTTATATATCTCACAGTGTCTGGTAGGCATTTTGTAAGTATTTATTAAATGAGTAAGTAGTAAATGAATGAATGAATGACTTTCAGACCTGTATGAGGAACATTAGAGTAATATTTGCTGACTTTATACATAATTATTGATATCATTGCTCAAATCTAATATTATTGCAGTAAATGAATAAAGAAAGAACATATGACTATATCATAACTTTTGAACAAGTTGAATGATAGATCTAAGCAATGTGGACCTATGTGGAATTTCCTCTTCAGCCAGAATAAAGAAAAGCAGCTTTCTTGATATTCCTTAATTTATCACTATTCTACAGTCTAGGTTTTCTTAAGTTATTAAACGTTCCAGAGAAGTTTGACAGGAGATGAAGTCCGCTGAGCGTTCACACTGACTCCTTACCTTGGCTTCCAGAGCTGGATAGGAAAGTGGGCCACACACCTGAGACAGTATTCTTTCTCCATCCACACCTGTAACTACACCTAGCCAGAAAGTGTGGGACTGCTTCTCATTGATAGAGTTATGTCAGGCATCCAGCCATACAGATCACTTTTACAAGCTCCAGTGCCCTTCTTGCTAAACACTGATGGATTGGTTGAGACATCTTTAACCTTTACTCTGCTTTCTACTTTCTGACATCGGTGAATGACACATTCACAAATTTAATGCAATTTCAACTTTGAGATGGAGTGGAATGTAGAATATCTTGGGATCTTGGGGCTAGGGAAGGGGAAGAAACAAGATGTTGGAGTTTAAAAAAAAAAAAAAAGACTGAATGGAAAGAGACCAGGACGGCAGGGGAGTAAGGTTGTCACGTATAATGAAGATTTAGTGCTTCAGCAATAAATCTAATTCAGCTAGAAGAGCATGCTGCCAAAACACTGTGCAAGAAATACCCCCAAGGTATTCAAAGGGGTCTCTTTAAGCCCTGTTCCCTTCACATTGCATATCTGAACACAGACAGTTGGAGTTCAGAGAGCACACATCTGGGTCACTGTGCAAATCCCTACACTCCTTTAAAAAAATAAAATACACACACTCCACCTACTCTAGACTTACTCTACTGCTGTGTCTGCCAAGGAAAACCATTTCATTTTGGAATACAAAAGCCAAAACACAAAGTGGAATCAACCCACACAGAGTAATGCTCGGCTACTTCATGTATCCAAAGAAAGGAAAGTATTCAAAGCCCAATTCTCAGATTACTACTCCATCAGGCAACTGGACTTAGTTTTTTTTTTTTTTCCATTCCATTGTTTTCTGCAGTGAGGACCAGAAATCTCCTAGAAGTCATGAGCTTTAATAAAGCAATATCCAGCACCACTCATTTCTCTTGCATTTAATGTAGAATTAAGCTCCATACTCACAGTTTGACACATTATACTTTTTGCTCATTTTTTGGTTCATCATGATAATGTAAGGAGAAAGGCTTTGTAAACTTCAAAACGCTACCTTTAAAGAGAAATATTTTATGGTTACAAGTTGCTTTCCTCTCATTTTAATTTTACACTTTGATATTTTAATGTAGGGACATCCCCGGTGGCTCAGCAGTAAAGAATGCCTGCAATGCAGGAGACCTAGGTCCAGTTCCTGGGTTGGGTTGGGAAGATCCCCTAGAGGAGGGCATGGCAACCCACTCCAGTATTCTTGCCTGGAGAATCCCAGAGACAGAGGAGCCTGGTGGGCTACAGTCTGTAGGGTCACAAAGAATAGAATATGACTGAGGCTACTGAGCATGCATGCATGCCTTTTAATATAGGAAAGCAGATATGTGTAATTGTCTCATTATTGGGCTTCCAAAGATTAATTCTTTATATGGAAGTTGCTGAATGGAAAAATACCTTCTGAGTTTTCCAAAATCATTCAATTAAGAAGGAAATTATATCTAAGTAGGAGAAGGCAATGGCACCCCACTCCAGTACTCTTGCCTGGAAAATCCCATGGACAGAGGAGCCTGGTAGGCTGCAGTCCATGGGGTCGCTAAGAGTCGGGCATGACTGAACAACTTCACTTTCACTTTCATGCATTGGAGAAGGAAATGGCAACCCACTCCAGTGTTCTTGCCTGGAGAATCCCAGGGACGGCGGAGCCTGGTGGGCTGCCATCTATGGGGTCGCACAGAGTCGGACATGACTGAAGCGACTTAGCAGCAACAGGTGCTTACTAAGAGAGTTCCATCACAATCCTTATAGTAATAGATAAAACCAAGGTTAAGCAACTCAGTAGTTTAGTCACTAAGTCATGTCCGACTCTTTTGCAACCCCAGGGACTGTAGCCCACTAGGTTCCTCTGTCCATAGAATTTCCCAGGCAAGAGTACTGAACTGAGTTGCCATTTCCTTCTCCAGGGGATCTTCCAACCAAGGGATCAAACTTATGTCTCCTGCATTGGCAGGTGGATTCTTTGCCACTGAGCCATCCAGGGAAGACTTCTAATAGAGTACATGTTAAGTCACTTAAGTTGTGTCCAGCTCTTTGTGAACCTATGGATTATAGCCTGCCAGGCTCCTCTGTGCACAGGATTCTCCAGGCAAGAATACTGGCGTTGGTTGACATGCCCTCCTCCAGGGAATCTTCCTAAGCCAGGGATTGAACCCACATCTCTTATGTCTCCTGCATTGGCAGGCAAGTCCTTTACCACTAGCACCACCTGGGAAGCCCTCTGATAGGGGTGGATTCAGGCAATCCTCAATAAACTATTCTTGTCCCTTTAACCTTCATTTCAGATGACTAATACAAATAGCAAAACAATGAACAAAGAAGAAGAAAGGCCCCCAACTTCATTTATCTTTTTACTTTATTTAAGATCATGTTTTCTTTTCATGAGAAGGCAAGATATTCAATCAAGAAGTTTAAATTATGGTGCCCACCCTCAAGATGAGAGACAGTATAAGCACTTGATGAGCTAAATAGCAATACATCTTAGATGTAACAGCCAACAACCTAGAGATATCAAAACAGAAGTTT
Source organism: Budorcas taxicolor (assembly GCF_023091745.1). Lineage (NCBI taxonomy): Eukaryota > Metazoa > Chordata > Mammalia > Artiodactyla > Bovidae > Budorcas > Budorcas taxicolor. The sequence continues at coordinate 15,979,492 of NC_068918.1, read as the reverse complement.
AGGCGATAATTACTGAAATGGCAGATCACTGTAAACCACAGTGGTTTACAGGCTCTCTATGAAATGATGCTCACTCTATAACTTGCACAGAACTGTTCAAACTGATTGGTGCAGTTGATGTGAAAAAAAATGCCCTAAACAATTCTATAATGACTACAAATATTTATACATGTAATGAGAACTTGAGTCAATAGAAGTCTTGTTGATAGTAGCAAGACCTTATTGCTTAAAACAGAGTTTATGAAACTTTTTACCTACTTATTGTATCTTATCCCTACAAAGCATCAGAATTCTTACTTGAGGGATGAAGTCCAAGGCTGGGAGAAGATGAAGGGACTGCCTAAATGTACATTGTTCATAGTGGTTTTGATTAAACTTTAAGCATTTGATTACCAGTTAATGTCATTTCCACTGTGGAATTATTAAAATTATCTTTAGGAAAACAATATTTATATGTGACATTTTAAGCTTGATGATAACTAAGAACTGACCATATATTTCTGAATTATAATAATTAACATTTAAGCGTACTAAGTTAGAGCTAAGAATATTTATGTATACTATCTCATTAAATCCTTTTAGTAATTTTCTGTTTGGGGCATTGTTAATCTTATTACTTATGTTTTGTTTATTCAGTCGCTCAGTCTTATCTGACTCTTTGTGACCGCATGGACTGCAACATGCCAGTCTTCCCTGTCCGTCATCAACTCCCAGAGCTTGCTCAAACTAGTGTTCATGAACTTGCTTAACCTTATGTTAACATTTAGAATATGGAAAAATTGAGTTAGAATCAAAATTTAACCCCAACCTGTACACAGTCCAGAGGCTTCCTCCATGGTCACCTATGCACACTCTGGGCAAGTTGATTTATATTGTTAGACAGAGGCTCTCCATAGCAAAAAATTACTCTTTAGTAGTTTTACATTGCCCTCAATTTAAACCTACAATATCATCATTATGATAAATAATCTGATGACTTACTGCACATCTGAATTTAGCCTATAATCACTTTACCACTCAACCTCAGAATTAAAGAAATCATGTTAATATAAAATATTAGAAAAGCTTTAGAATAAAATATTTCAGTTACACATAGAGTTCACAGGTATATTTCAATCTCTAAGTTAGAGATTGAATACTCTCTAAGCTAGAATGACATCACATGAGATGAAACAAACTAAGCCTCCAGGTATCAAATAATTTTCTACTGTTGGAAAATACTTTCTAATTCCATCAGCTGTGAAGTTCTAAAATCAATCCAAATGTCTTTAAAATGTCAGGAACCATATTGAAAATTCTTCTCAGTTCATTCCAAATGAAATTCACTATTAGTAACAGTGTGCTTTTACTATACTCTAACAAAGAATATTATGTTTAATTCATGATTACAGTTGGTGGAAATAAGAAAGCAATCAACATACGTATGAAAGTCCCAGTCCCAGATTCCATAGCTTCTAAACCATAGCTTTCTGTGCCCTAGGGAGTTTTCAGTTAACTTCAAAATAACTAAAAATACTCCTTAGTTATAATAGGTCTATGAGTCAGAAGTTCTTTGAAACCACACAGATCCTTAGTTGTAGTACTAATAGAAGAAATTCTTCAGTAGATTTTGGGTAGCACTAGAGTATTCAGATTTTTTAAAAAAGAAAAACCTGGATTTTCTCTTATGTAATATCCATTATCAATGAGAGTATCCGCATCTGAAAACTCCTGAGGTAGAACATTTCATTACCTCACCATGCTGATGCACCAGGTGTTATAATGAAAATAAATTTAATATGAACAGTTTAGAGCTAGCATTTGATGATGGATTAGTTTACAGAAAAGATGCTATAAATCAAATCTTATCTTAATATGGTAAATTCCAGTCTTATTATTACATTCCTGATCTTCCACTCAGTATTTAAGGAATTGACCACAAACATAACATTAATTCAACTACAAAGCAATTGTTTCTATACTGTAAAAAGAAAAAAAAAATTGTGGCTTCCCTGCTAGTTAATTTTTAAAGATTTATTTTAATTTAAAATGTATTTATTTTTAATTGGAGAATAATTGCTTTACAATATTGTGTTCATTTCTGCCATCAAAGTGAATCAGCCATATGTCCCCTCCCTCTTGAACCTCCGCCTGACCTCACATCCTATCCCATCCCTCTAGGTTGTCACTGAGTACTGGGTTTGAACTCCATGCGTCATACAGCAAATTTCCACTGGCTATCTGTTTTACATATGGTAATGCACATGTTTCAATGTCTGGAAAAGCTGAAAGAGTAACACTTAGCCAGTTCAGTTCAGTCGCTCAGTCATGTCCGACTCTTTGCAACCCCGTGGACTGCAGCCAACTCCCAGAGTTTACTCAAACTCATGTCCATTGAGTGGGTGATGCCATCCAACCATCTCATCGTCTGTCATCCCCTTCTCCTCCCGCCTTCAATCTTTCCCAGCATCAGGGTCTTTACAAATGAGTAAGTTTTTTGCATCAGGTGGCCAAAGTATTGATGATTCAGCTTCAGTATCAATTCTTCCAATGAATATTCAGGACTGATTTCCTTTAGGATGGACTGGTTGGATTTCCTTGCTGTCCAAGGGACTCTCAAGAGTCTTCTCCAGTACCACAGTTCAAAAGCATCAATTCTTCAGTGCTCAGGTTTCTTTATAGTCCAACTCTCACATCCATACATGACTACTGGAAAAACCATAGCTTTTACTAGACAGACCTTTGTTGGCAAAGTAATGTCTCTGCCTTTTAATACGCTATCTAGGTTGCTCATAACTTTTCTTCCAAGGAGCAAGCATCTTTTAATTTCATGTTTCAATGTTTGGAAAAACTGAGAGAGTAACATTATTTATTTATTATTTATTTTTAGCTATGCTGGGTCTTCATTGCTACACACTGGCTTTCTCTATTTGCAGTGAGCAGAGGCTACTCTCTAGCTGTGGTCATGAACTTTTTACGCAGTGGCCTCTCTTTCTGTGGAGCACAGGTTCTAGGCACCATAGGCTTCAGTAGTTGTAGGACATGGGCTCAGTAGTTTCAGCTCATGGGCTCAGTAGTTTCAGCTCATGGGCTCTAGAGTGCTGGCTCAGTAGCTATAGTCCATGGGCTTAGTTAACCTGCCACATGTGGGACAAGGTGTTGAACCTGTGTTCCCTGAATTACAAGGTGGATTCTTTACCACTAGCCACCAGGGAAGTCCCCCTGTTAGTTATTTTATTAGTAATCAAAATAGCATAACAGGCACAGATAAAAACATAAATGATCAAAGTAATGCATAAAGAGAAAATTGGACATACCTTCATTTTTCACTTTTAAATAACTATACAAGAGTTTAGACTTAAATGTAACTTGTAAAGATTCATTGCAACATGTATTTTTAAGCCTATAGCACCCGGTATTCCCAGGAGGTCTCCCATCCAAGTACTAACTAGTCATTGCAATATTTTAAAAAGGGAACTGACATGATTGAACTTGTGTTTTAGAAGAGCACTCAAGAGGCAATTGTGGAGGATGGACATGAGGGGGAAGAGATGAGCAGCAATGAGAACAGTTAAGAAGAAAATTGATGGGACTTGAAAGTCCCATGGCAGTGTGGGTAGAGTGGCAAAGAATAGTATTAACTGACATCTAAATATGGCTTACTCTGTGCCAGACAACATCCTAAGCACTTTACACATATTAATTCATTTAATCTTCACTACAACCCTATGAATTAGTGTTATCAGTTTGCTTTTATGAGATAATAACCCAAAACATAGTACCTTAAAATAATAGCCATTTATTTAGCACAACAGTCCATAGGTTGGCAGTTCTCCTAATCTTGGCTAACATCACACATTCTCTGTGGTCAGTGTCTGTGTCGGCTAGGGTCTGACTGGGTTAAACTGGCTACAGTTAAGAAGATTTTTCTCTGAACCACATGGTCTCTCCTTTCCCAGAAAGTTGGCTCATGTTTGAGATAACATAAATATTCAAAGTCTTTTAAGACTTGTTTAGAATGGACACACTATCATATTTTCTTCATTCTATTAATCAAAGCAGTATACAGTCTAAACCTGAGTCAAAGGTGGAAAATTAACTTAGTCTCTTTTAATTTTTAAATGAAACATAGTTGACATGCATCATTATGTTAGTTTCAGCTCTACTACTCAATGATTTGACATTGTATGCATTATGAAATGATTACTACAATAAGTCTAGTAACCATCTGTCCCCAAACAAACATTGCAGTATCACTGACCATCTTTCTTATGCTGCATATTAAATTCTCTGATGATTAGTGATGTTGAGCATTTTTTAATGTGACTGTTGGCCACCTGTATGCCTTCCTTAGAAAAATATCTATTCAGGTTTTCTGCCCATTTTTTAATTAAGCTGTTTTTGTTGTTGTTGTTTTTATTGAGTTCCATGAGTTATTTGTATACTTTTAATATTAACCTGTTATTAAACATATCATTTGCTAATGTCTTCTTCCATTCAGTAGGCTGTCTTTCCATTTCTTTAAAGGCTTCCTTTGCTGTGCAAAAAATTTTATAGTTTGATGTATCCCATTTCTTCATTTTTGCTTTTCTTTCCCTTGTCTGAGGAGATGTATCCAAAAAAAATTGCTAAGACTGGTGTCAAAGAATGTACTACCTATGTTTTCTGTTAGGGGTTTTATAAAAGACTTACATCTAAGTCTTTAATGCACTTTGAATTATTTTTGTATATAATGTGAGAAAACAATCTTGTTTGATTCTTTTGCATGTAGCTGTCCAGTTTACCCAAAACCATTTATTGGAAAGGTAATCTTCTCTCCATCACATAATCTTGCCACCTTTGTTGTAGATTAAGTTAAGTGTAGGTTTCTTTCTGGGTTCTCTATTTTGTTTCATGGATCTGTGTGTCTGTTTTTGTGCCAGTACCATACTGTTTCAAGTACTGTAGCTTTGTGGTATGGTCTGAAATCAAGTTTGTGATACCTTTGTCCTTCTTTCTCAAATTTATTTTGTTTTGTTCTCAATATTTATTTTGTCTTTTTATTCTTCAACTTTTAAATATTATATATATTACTGGGTGATTTGCAAATACTGAACCATCCTTCTCCCAGAAGGATAAAATGGAGAGAAAGCAGGGAAAACTTTGCCATTTTAATTCTAATGTGTTTTGGTGTGGACATCTTTGGGTCCATCTTTTTTAGGACTCTCTGTCCTTTCTGTAGTTGATTATCTGTTTCCTTGCCCAGGTTAGGAAGGTTCCCAGCTAGGAGGAATCTGGGTACTAGGGTGGCTGCCTGTGGGATCCAGGGGGCCCAGGGCCATCAACCTCCTCTCTTAATGACAGGAGCTTGAAAATCACAAGGGGAACTGCCAGGGGAACAGTAAAGAGAAGAGGAAAATATTGTGGTGATCCTTGATGTCTGCCTCTGGGAGGTATTATTATCAAGCTTCTTTTGCAGGTAGAGAAACAGAAACACAAATTTGTTAAATAGTTGACCTTAAGCCATTCATCAAAGAGTAAAGCTCTAGTCTGTTGTCAAAAGAATTTTCTTATATATGTCTAGGTACAGAGGTACAAAGTGTTAGTCACTCAGTCATGTCCAACTCTTTGTGACCCCATGGACTGTAGCCCACCAGGCCCCTCTGTCCATGGAATTCTCCAGGCAAGAATACTGGAGTGGGTTGCAACTTCCTTCTCCAGAGGCCCTTCCCAACCTAGGAATTGAACCCAAGTCTCTTGCATTGCAGACAAATTCTTTACCATCTGAACCACCAGGGAAGCCCATATGCATCTAAGTTTTTAATAAATGGAAAACTGTTAAGAAAGTATTAGAAGGAAAAATCAATATAATTTAATGATTGATTAGATTTAGGAATCCTCAGAGAAGCAATGAGAGGATTCAAATTTGGAAAAGTGATACTATGAAGAGTATTTATTGATTATATTAACCACAAATTAAGTAATGTAGAAGCATAAAACATTCAAGACTGAGCTACCCTCAGGTGATGCAGGTGGATATGTTTACTGGGCTGCTGCTAGAGATGGAGTGTCTCACTCAAAAGAAAGAGATCTGAATAGAGATACAGATTTCAGCTTCACATAGTCGATTTGGCAATTGAAAGCATGAGAGTAGATGAAGAGACTCAGAAAGAGCTTAAAGAAGGCCAAGGGTAAAGTTGGAAGAGGGGCCTTCCAAGTAACTTTCAGATGATAAAAACTGCACACGTTCCTGGCAGAAACACATGGTAAATTTAAATCCATTTGTGATATGATAACATTATTCTAAGATTCAAATTATTTCAGTAAAATATTTAAATATAATATCTTACACATAATCAGGCATACTAGAAGACAAGGCAACATGAGCAAAAGCAAACCAACAACAACAAAAATTAGATAATAGAAAAAGACTGATAGGGGCTTCAGAGACTGTCATTCACTGATAGACACTTTAAAATAACCATGAATTCCATGCAAGGAAATGAAAGACAAAATAAAAATTGATGAAAGAACTGGAAATACTAAAAATATTCAAATGGAAATTCTGAAACTCAAAAATGCAAAAAACAAAACTAAAAATTCAATCAGTAAGTTTAACAGTAGGTTAGCACAATTAAAGAGACAATTAGTAACCTGCAAGAAAAACCAGGGGGAAAAGTGTCCAGAATAAAATCATAACATGTGGAAAATATAAGAGTACACAGGACACAGTAAAAAGGACTACCTATAAGGTTTTAGAATATCACACAGAGAAAACAGAGAAAGGCACTTAAACCACACTTTAAAGAAATAATACCCAAGTAGCCAATAGACATTGTAAACATGTGTTTCACTTCATTAGCATTCAGAGAAATGCAAAATTCAAAACACACTGAGATACCACCACATTCCAAAATGACTAAATTTCTGAAAGATGTCAATTGCAAATTTGGCAAGGATGTGAAGTAAGAGGAACTCACATACATGTCTAACCATGTAGGAAAAATAGAAAGTCATTGATGAGCAAGACATAGGAATGGGAAAGAAGTAAGTATACAACAGGAAATTTACTTTTACAGAGATGAAACCTACCTTTTCTTTGAGAGCAAAGAATAATGGATAGATGTGTTTGGGGCTAAAATTTTGAGGAAGTTTTGAGTGTGCTCTGTATTCGTTATCCAAGAGAATGGGGCCACTAATGAAGGGGAAGTAAACAAGACAAGGTAGGGAGTTTGCAAATGTAGAAGAAACGTTTGGAATATCTGTTGGGAAGACTGGACATGAGAGTTCACTAGGCATGTATAGAAGAGTGACTAAGAATACGGAGAGACAGGTGATAATGAAAACAATGTCATTTATATGAGCCTATGGTGCAACGAAATGTTAAAACTACCACACAATTGCACTCATTTCACATGCTGGCAAGGTAATGCTCAAAATCCTTCCAGCTGGGCTTCAATACTATGTGAACCAAGAACTTCCAGATGTATAAACTGGATTTAGAAAAGGCAGAGGAACCAGAGATCAAATTGCCAACATCTGTTGAATCATTGAAAAAAAACAAAAGAATTCCAGAAAAACATCTACTTCTTCATTGACTATGATAAAGCCTTTGACTGTGCAGATCACAAAAGACTGTGGCAAATTCTTCAAGAGATGGGAATACCAGACCACCTTACTTGCCTCCTGAGAAACCTGAATGCAGGTAAAGAAGCAACAGTTGGAACCAGACATGGAAAAATGGACTGGTTCAAAATTAGGAAAGGAGTACTTCAAGGTTGTATATTGTCACCCTGCTTATTTAATGTCTAAGTAGAGTACATCATGCCAAATGCCAGGCTGGATGAAGCTCAAGCTGGAATCAAAATTGCTAGGAGAAATATCAATAATCTCAGATATGCACATGATACCACCGTAATGGCAGAAAGTAAAGAGGAACTAAAGAGCCTCTTGATGAAGGTGAAAGAGAAGAACAAAAAAGTTGGCTTAAAACTCAGTATTCAAAAAACTAAGATCAAGTCATCTAGTCCCATCACTTCATGGCAAATAAACGGGAAAAAAAAAATGGAAACAGTAACAGACTTTATTTTCTCAGGCTTCAAAATCACTGTGAACAGTGACAGCAGTCATGAAGTTAAAAGATGTTTGCTCCTTGGAAGGAACACCATGACAGACCTAGAAAGGGTATTAAAAAGCAGAGACATCAGTTTGTCAACAAAAAGGTCCATATAGTCAAAGCTGTGATTTTTCCAGTGGTCATGTACAGATGTGAGAGTTGGATCATTAAGAAGGCTGAGACTAAAGAATTGATGCTTTCGAACTGTGGTGCTGGATAAGATTTGAGAGTCCCTTGGACAGCAAGATCAAATCAGTAAATTCTAAAGGAAATCAACCCTGAATATTCATTGGAAGGAGTGATGCTGAAGCTAAAGCTCCGATACATTGGCCACGTGATGCAAAGAGCTGACTCACTGCAAATGACCCTAATGCTGGGAAAGATTGAGGGCAGTAGGAGAAGAGGGCAACAGAGGGTGAAATGGTTGGATGGCATCATCGACTCAATGGGCATGAGTTTGAGCAAACTCCTGGAGATAGTGAAGGACAGGGAAGCCTGGCGTGTTGCAGTCAATGGTGTCACAAAGAGTTGGTCACAACTGAGCGACTGAACAACAACAAATGGTACTGTTTTAGTGATATCTCTGCATGGCACCTCACTCCAGTACTCTTGCCTGGAAAATCCCATGGATGGAGGAGCCTGGAAGGCTGCAGTCCATGGGGTCGCTAAGAGTCAGACACGACTGAGCGACTTCACTTTCAATTTGCACTTTCATGCATTGGAGAAGGCAATGGCCACCCACTCCAGTGTTCTTGCCTGGAGAATCCCAGGGACGGGGGCGTCTGGTGGGCTGCTGTCTATGGGGTCACACAGGGTCGGACACGACTGACGTGACTTAGCAGCAGCAGCTGCTCTCAGTGGTGCTGTACCATCTTGGTTTATGAAACATAGCATAGGTCTTATTGGAGTTATCTCTGAGGTCTAACTCATTCATTTGCTAAGAAGTGCTTCTACACCATACTCACTGTAAAAGGGCATTATATATCTGTTCAGAAACAATTATACTTAGTTATATAGCAAAATATGCAAGGGAAACGAAGACAAAGCACTTACATTGAATCTAGAGTACAGTGGTGAGCTTGACCATTTAATCCACATGCTCGGCCACAGACAGTTGGCATTTAAGGTATCTTAGGCACTCAAGCATCTGTGTCCCTGAAGCCATCTCAAGCAAAATGGTTCAGGCCCTCAAATATCACTAAACCTCAGTAAGAAAGATTCAGCCAACTTCCTTTGTAGACCATTCTAGTTTCTCCCAATTCTTATGGCCCAGACATACTTTCTTATATGTTTCATGGTCTATTTAACTTTCCCCAAAGTCTGGAAAACCTCAAAAGCCTGTTGACAGCAAGGATTTTTAAAAGTCTTTCCTAAGACAGCCAAAACTGTAGTTCAGAGCTTGCAAAGAAACCTTGATTTTTACAAGCAGACCAGTGATATAGATTTCCCCCTCCCCTCACTCAATTACATTCCCTCATTTCAGTTCGGCTTTGCATACGAGTTTTACAAAGCTGAGTCTGACGAGATGAAATGTTAGGAAGAAAAGGCAGGTGCACGGCAACACCCCACCAGATATATATTTAATGAAAATGACTCACCCTAACACAGCAAAAAAGCAGGTATTTTCATAGATTGTCCCCCAAATGTGCTCCTTATCTTACCACCCAAATTCACACGGTCTTTTAAAACAAAATACTCTTCAAAACAGGTCCTGAGTAGATTCTGGAAGGGAATACATGTTTGCTTGGTACCCTTTTACATTTTATTATCCCACTAAACATCGGAATACACAGAACCAAGTTTGAAAACCAAGTTTGACCAAGATTGAAAACCCAGGAGAGACCTTCAACAGCAACCTTATCTTGTTTGAATGCATGTTCTGAGGTCACCTGGGGTGAGCCAGAACTCAGCTGACAGTGTATCAAAAGGCTTCAAGCTCACAAAAGAAAGCATGGTGAGTGCACAAAGGTCGAGCATCTTTGGAAGTGGGAAAATTGGAACAATATGATATGCCATGTCTGAAAACATTTCCCATTTTCTAACTTCGCAAAAGTAGTTTGTGGTCTGGATTCTTGGAAGCAAAGGAAATGAAAATGAATAAAAGTAAGTTAATGTCAGAAGTGCTGGACTTTTTGGTGGTGACGGTAGTATAAACAATAAAAATAACACCCATACATGCCGAAATATATAGACACTAATTCCTTCAAAATCTGGAAAATTTGGGGCAAACCCAAACAGCATGCACCTGTCATTCAATTGGAGGAAATCAAGACAGGACTGGATTTCACAGATTGCATCATAGACAGCTATTACTGTCTAATCCAGTGGCACCTTTCTGCCCAGTCCTGACTAACTGCTGCTGCTGCTGTCACTTCAGTCGTGTCCGACTCTGTGCGACCCCATAGACAGCAGCCCACCAGGCTCCCCCGTCCCCGGGATTCTCCAGGCAAGAACACTGGAGTGGGTTGCCATTTCCTTCTCCAAAGCATGAAAGTGAAAAGTGAAAGGGAAGTCACTCAGTCACGTCTGACTCTTCACGACCCCATGGACTGCAGCCCACCAAGCTCCTCCGTCCATGAGATTTTCCAAGCAAGAGTACTGGAGTGGGGTGCCATCGCCTTCTCCCCTGACTAACAACCAGTCCAATTTGCTGGATTCACTCTCTCTCTGTTTCTTCATTGTTTCAAGCTGGGAGAGACTTATCCTAATAATGGGTCAATCCTCAGCCAAATGTGTTCAGCTGAAGGCCACCATGGAAGAATGGCAGGATATTATCTTTCCACCAGCAAGTGAATTGCAGGCAGCTTAAGGCAATATCCATTTCGCTATAATGCTGGTTTATGTTACAGCTCTTTTCAAACTTCTAATTGCCTTGTATTGCTGACATTTATAGACATGCCCTATTTTAAACGAAAACACAACACTGAGGTCAGGAGGAGGTTCTGGGACAGCCGAGACCCCAGGTGAAGCCAAAGGGGGAAATTACTTTTAAAACTTCTAAATGCCAAACATGTTTGAGAAAAGGAAGAAAAAAAAATAAAATCTTCGGGCAGAAAAAACATTAATCATGGCCCCATGGTATAAATTAATAATAACCATATTTAATTCTATGTAAACATTTATTGGTTGGATTATATAATTTTTAAATGAAAGTAAATATTATTCATTTGGCTTGGTAAGTCTGGTAAGTCTCAGCTTATATGGAATAACTTTATGATTTTTTCCTTCCAATTTCACTTTTATTTGTTAAAAGCAAACACACCAAGCTAACCAGGTTTGTCAGCTGCTTTTGGCAATCACAATATGTTATGAGTCTTTCTAAAAGTTGCAATGAATAAAATAATATTTCATATTTATGTAGGACTTTTCACCTAGTATCTCATGTGGTTTTATAAGCAATAAATCACTCATTCCAGAATTGCAACTAAACAGTCTCAAAGGCAGTGCCAGTAAGTATTTCCCAGGTAGTTCCAGAAGAAGAAAAGTATATATAGGCTATAATCATTTTCATTTGTATATTCATACATTATTCACTGAATTAGTGAGTCATTGATCTATATACTTGGCATATATTCATGTCATGTTCATAACTGTCTAATACTATGTAGATTTCAGGCTATATAAAGAAGTATTAAGGAGTTTACACTTTAGTTGTGTTCTGATTAGGAAATCAATTGTTTGAGATCCTACTCTCAATAGCCAGAACAAATTCTTTTCAATGCTGTGGGCTCTTAGTCTCCTTGTGAACTCAGAAATAAGAAAATTATTAATAAATAGTCAACACTAGTGCTTTTCTTTTTACAGGCCATATATATTCATAGAAAATTTTTGGGAAAAAATAACTCACCATTTCTTTATTTATTTTATTATTTATTTATTTATTTTTGGAGGCTAATTACTTTACAATATTGTATTGGTTTTGTCATACATTGACATGAATCTGCCACAGGTATAAATATGTTCCCCATCCTGAACCTCCCTTCCACTTTCCTCCCCATCCCATCCCTCTGGGTCATCCCAGTTCACCAGCCCTGAGCACCCTGTATCATGCATCAAACCTGGGTTGGCAATCCATTTCACATATGATATTATACATGTTTCAATGCTATTCTCTCAAACCATCCCACCCTCTCCCTCTCCCACAGAGTCCAAAAGACTGTTCTATACATCTGTGTCTCTTTTGCTGTCTCGCATACAGGGTTATCATTACCATCTTTCTAAATTCCATATATATGCATTAATATACTGTATTGGTGTTTTTCTTTCTGGTTTACTTCACTCTGTATAATAGGCTCCAGTTTCATCCACTTCATTAGAACTGATTCAACTGTGTTCTTTTTAATGGCTGAGTAATACTCCATTGTGTATATGTACCACAGCTTTCTTATCCATTCATCTGCTGATGGACATCTAGGTTGCTTCCATGTCCTGGCTATTATAAACAGTGCTGCGATGAACATTGGGGTACATGTGTCTCTTTCAATTCTGGTATCCTCGGGGTGTATGTCCAGAAGTGGGATTGCTGGGTCATAAGGCAGTTCTGTTTCCAGTTTTTTAAGAAATCTCCACACTGTTCTCCGTACTGGCTGTACTAGTTTGCATTCTCACCAACAGTGTAAGAGGGTTCCCTTTTCTCCACACCCTCCCCAGCACTTTTTGCAGTCAGAATGGCTGCTATCCAAAAGAACTCACCATTTAAAATTTTTGGTTTTTGTCATAGTTGTTTAGTCGCTAGGGCATGTCTGACTCTTTTGCAATCCCATGGACTCTAGCCTGCCAGGCTCCTCTGTCCATGGGATTTACCAAGCAAGAATAATGGAGTGGGTAGCCATTTCCTTCCCCAGGGCATCTTACAACTTAGGGACTGAACCCACATCTCCTGTATTTCCTGCACTGCAGGCAGATTCTTTACTGCTAAGCCACCAGGAAAGCCAGAAATCACCATTAATTCCACTATAGGAAGATACACATTGTTAACAACTTGGGATACAAATTTTTTGTTTTTAGTTTTTCTTTGTATAGAATACACCCACTTTTTATATAAACAAGATCATGATGTGTATATTGATTTATAACTGACTTTTCAGTTATTAATATATTATGAATATTTATTAAATGATTAAATTTGAGCTTTGAGTATATGAAGTCATATGTAATGACTACATGGGGTTTTTAATTTCACTTCAAGTTGTGAAAGGACACTGGACCACAACTCAAGCTTAAATGAAGAAATAAAGAGTACAAGCAAACTACTGAACATAGCAGCAACTGAAAAGGATTATGTAACATGACCAAGCTGGATCTACCCTAGGGATGCAAGGCTGGTTCATATAATGAAAATCAATCAATGTAATATGCCATGTGACTAGAATAAAAGTAGAAAAACCATGGTCATCTCAAGAGGTAATTTGACAAAACACAATACTCTTTGATGATTTTTTTAAAAAGTTTATTAAGATATAAATAGTGTATAAGTTTTGAATTCCTTTTGTTAAATTTATTCATAGAAAAACTTTAAAATGTTGTTGAAAGACATTAAAGAAGATCTAAATACATGGAACAGCATTCAGTGCTCCTAAATTGGGAAGCTTAATATTGTTAAGACCATGATACTCTCCAAATCAGTGTTCAGATTCAAAGACCCCTTTCAAAATTTCACTGCTTTTCTAGAATTCATGTTACTGAGTTCAAGCTTGCTCTGCTCACTGCATAACAGGCCAATGAATCCAAGAGACAAGGTGTTGAGGCAAGGAATACAACTTTATTTGGAAAGCTGGCTGACTGAGAAGATGGTAAAGTCTCAAAGTAACCGTGAGAAATGCTGGGCTGGAAGAAACACAAGCTGGAATCAAGATTGCTGGGAGAAATATCAATCACCTCAGATATGCAGATGACACCACCCTTATGGCAGAAAGTGAAGAGGAACTCAAAAGCCTCTTGATGAAAGTGAAAGAGGAGAATGAAAAAGTTGGCTTAAAGCTCAACATTCAGAAAATGAAGATCATGGCATCTGGTCCCAAAACTTCATGGGAAATAGATGGAGAAACAGTAGAAACATGTCAGACTTGATTTTGGGGGGCTCCCAAATCACTGCAGATGGTGATTGCAGCCATGAAATTAAAAGATGCTTACTCCTTGGAAGGAAAGTTATGACCAACCTGGATAGCATATTGAAAAGCAGAGACATTACTTTGCCAACAAAGGTCCGTCTAGTCAAGGCTATGGTTTTTCCAATAGTCGTGTATGGATGTGAGAGTTGGACTGTGAAGAAAGCTGACCGCTGAAGAATTGATGCTTTTGAATTGTGGTGTTGGAGAAGACTCTTGAGAGTCCCTTGGACTGCAAGGAGATCCAACCAGTCCATTCTAAAGGAGATCAGTCCTGGGTGTTCATTGGAAGAACTGATGCTAAAGCTGAAACTCCAGTACTTTGGCCACCTCATGTGAAGAGTTGACTCATTGGAAAAGACTCTGATGCTGGGAGGGATTAGGGGCAGAGGAGAAGGGGACGACAGAGGATGAGATGGCTGGATGGCATCACCAACTCAATGAACGTGAGTTTGAGTGAACTCCAGGAGTTGGTGATAGACAGGGAGGACTGGCGTGCTGCAATTCATGGGGTCACAAAGAGTGAGACACGACTGAGTGACTGAACTGAACTGAACCATCTTATTGGGGCCATGCTAGGGATTTTTTATAGCATCAGAGAGAGAGAGAGAGGCAATGAGGAACAAAAGTCAAAAGAGAAAATAGAGAGGGAGAGACGGTGAGGAAGTAAAGTAAAATAGTGTCTTCAATCTTGCAAAACATCTCCTGGGAGGGTCAGCCTCTCGAAGGAGTGTGTTAATCTCCTCTATACACAGGTGAGCAGAGTCAGATCCCATGGTGGCTCAGACAGTAAAGAATCTGCCTGCAATGCGGGAGACCTGGATTTGATCCATGGGCTGGGAAGGTCCCCTGGAAGAGGGCATGGCAACCCACTCTAGTATTCTTGCCTGGAGAATCCCCCTGGATAGAGGTGCCTGGTGGGCTATAGTCCATGGTGTTGCAGAGTAGGACAAGACTGAGTGACTAAGCACAGTTATGAGCTGAACAAAGATCCTTTGTATTAGTTTACAATCAGATGGACAGGGTCCTCTGAGGCAGGCTATTATGTATGATTATAATAACAAAACTAATGAAAACCAAGTCATAGGAACAGTTTCCAACATGGAGTCAGAATTGGCTTCTTCTCTGCAACATTCATACAGAAATACAAGGTTCCCGGAATAGGCAAAATAATCTTGGAAATGAACAAAACTGAAGAACTTACAATTCCTAATTTCAAACTATTAAAAATCTATAGCAATCAAGAAAGTGCGATACTGGCATAAAGCTGAACAATATAGGTCAATGTTATAGAATTGAGAGACCAGAAATAAACCTGCTGTCTATGGCCAAACAATTTTCAGTGAGGGTACCAAGATTATTTGGGGGCAGGGGGAGAATCATCTTTCAACAAATGGTACTGTGACAACTGCATGTCCCCATGCAAAAGTATAAATTTCAACCCTTAACTCATATCATATATAAAAATTAACTCAAAATTAATCAAAGGCCTAAATGTAAAAGTTAAAACTATAAAACTCTTAGAAAAAGATATATAAATCTTTGCAACCTAGGATTAGGAAATGAATTCTTAGACATGACCATCAACAAAGCTTTCCAAATATAAAATAGATAAGCTAGACTTCACCAAAATTAGAAACTCTTTGTGTTAAAGGATGCGATATGATAAGGAAAGTGAAAATACAACCCACAAGTTAGGAGATTGTAATTGCTAGTCATATAGCTGATAAAGAATGATCAGCCAGAATATATAGAAGTTTAGAATTCAACAACAAAATGTCAAATAGCCCAATTAAAAAACAGGCAAATGATTTAAATAGATATTTCTCCAAAGATACACAAAAGACCAATAAGCACACACACAAAAAAATGGTCAACATCACTAGTCATTAGAGAAATGCAAAGCAAAATTATGAGACACACTTCACACTCACTAGGATGACAATTGTTAAAAAAAGAAGGAAAGACGGAAGAAAGGAGGGAAGGAAGAGAAACCTGGAGAAGAATGTGGAAAAACTGGAACTGTTATACACTGCTAGTAAAAATGTAAAATGTTGCGCTTGTAGTGGAAAACAATTTAGCATTTATTCAAAAAGTTAAATGTAGAATTACCGTGTCGTTGTTGCTTAGTCACTCAGTTGCATCCAAATTTTTGTGACCCCGTGGACAGCCACACACTAGGTTTCCCCATCCTTCACTGTCTCCCAGTGTTTGTTCAAACTCATGTCCATTGAGTCAATGGAGCCATCCAACCATCTCTGATCCAGCAATTCTTCAAGGTACATACTTAAGAAAACTTAAAACTTAAGTTCATATAAAAACTTGCACACAAATATTTACAGTAGCATTATTCATAATAGCTAAAAAATGAAACAACCCAAATGTCCAACTAGTGAATAACTGATAATGGATAAACACAATGTGGTATATCCATATAATGAAACATTGCATACACGCATGCTAAGTCACTTCACTTGTATCTCACTCTTTGAATCCCTATGGACTATAGCCCGCTAGGCTCTTCTGTCCATGGGATTCTCCAGGCAAGAATACTGGAGGGGGTTACCATTTCCTTCTCCAGGGCATTTTCCTCACCTAGGGATCTAACCCAAGTCTCTTAAGTGTCCTGCATTGGTCAGTTGGTTCTTTACCACGAGTGCTACCTGGGAAGCCCAGAGAAATATTATTTACCCATTAAAAGGAATGAAGTAGTGATAAATGCTACAAAATGGATGAACCTTGAAAATAGTATGTTAACTGACAAAGGCCAGGCACAAAAGGCCATATACTGTATGATTACATTTATATGAAGTGTTCAAGATAGGCAAATCCACAGCATCAGAGAGGAGATTAATGGTTTCCAAGGCCTAGTTGCTAATGTGTTCATGATTTCTTTCTGGATAATGAAAATGCCCTTGAATTAAATAGTGGTAATCATTGCACATGGAGAAGGCGATGGCACCCCACTCCAGTACTCTTGCCTGGAAAATCCCACGGATGGAGGAGCCTGGTAGGCTGCAGTCCATGGGGTCGCGAAGAGTCGGACACGACTGAGAGACTTCACTTTCACTTTTCACTTTCCTGCATTGGAGAAGGACATGGCAACCCACTCCAGTGTACTTGCCTGGAGAATCCCAGGGATGGCGGAGCCTGGTGGGCTGCCGTCTCTGGGGTTGCACAGAGTCGGACATGACCGAAGTGACTTAGCAGCAGCAATCATTGCACAACTTTGCAAATATTCTAAAAGCCAATGAGTTATATGCTTAAAAGCAGTAAATTTGTTGCATGTGAATTATATCTAAATTATTAAAAATTGAGGCTAGATGACATTTATAAACATCTTAGAAGTACATGGCTTCCTGAAATAAGAAGGTAAAAAGCAGAAGAATGTGTGGAAATAACAGAAAAGCAGAAATATAGAATGCATGAAACAATACATTTTCTTAAAGATAAAAGATCACAGATAATAATGAGGTAACACTTTGGCCACCTGATTCAAAGAGCTGACTCACTGGAAAAGACCCTGATGCTGGGAAGAATTGAAGACAAGAGGAGAAGGGAGCTGCAGAGGATGAGATGGTTAGATAGCATCACCAACTCAACGGACTTGAATTTGAGCAGACTCTGGGAGATAGAAAAGGACACGGAAGCCTGGTGTGCTGCAGTTCAGGGGGTCACAAAGAGTTGGACATGACTTAGTGACCAAGCAACCACACAATTAAGCCAAATGGAAAAAATCTTTTGTGTTGTCAATGCATTTTGTCCACTGATAGAATATACCTGCTAGGGTATACATTTGTGTGTGTGTGTGTGAGTACTAGCAAAACATAAGGCATGAATAGACATTGGTTTTTGTTTTGTTTTGTTTTGGTGACTTTCACTTTTTATGGGTAGGGAAACTGAGGCACCAAAATTTAATGTTGATATCACACACCTAGTAAGTGATGCAGCCAGGCTCAACCCTAGAGCCTCTGCCTCTAGAGCCCCTGCTCTGAACCCCACATAACAGCATTACTCAAATCTATCTTTGAAGCCCAGACAATCTTAGAAATTCAATCCTCTCTCTGTATTGTTCAGTTCAGTTCAGTTCAGTTCAGTCACTCAGTCATGTCCGACTCTGCGACCACATGAATCGCAGCACGCCAGGCCTCCCTGTCCATCACCAGCTCCCGGAGTTCACTCAGACTCACGTCCATTGAGTCAATGATGCCATCCAGCCACCTCATTCTCTGTTGTCCCCTTCTCCTCCTGCCCCTAATCCCTCCCAGCATCAGACTCTTTTCCAATGAGTCACCTCTCCGCATAAAGTGGCCAAAGTACTGGAGTTTCAGCTTTAGCATCATTCCTTCCAAAGAAATCCCAGGGCCGATCTCCTTCAGAATAGACTGGTTGGATCTCCTTGCAGTCCAAGGGACTCTCAAGAGTCTTCTCCAACACCACAGTTCAAAAGCATCAATTCTTTGGTGGTCAGCCTTCTTCACAGTCCAACTCTCACATCCATACATGACCACTGGAAAAACCATAGCCTTGACTAGACGGACCTTTGTTGACAAAGTAATGTCTCTACTTTTCAACATGCTGTCTAGATTGGTCACAACTTTTCTTCCAAGGAGTAAGCGTCTTTTAATTTCATGGCTGCAGTCACCATCTGCAGTGATTTATTGTTATCTTCTGATTATGCTCACAATTTTTCTTTGCAAAAGTGGTAACTTGGGAATATTGAGGGACCAATTGCTTAAGTAATAAATGAGCTGCTACATATGCCACAGGCACAGCATTTTGAATAGTTTTAAAATTTGCTTCTCAACCTAGTCTACTGAAGTTTCTGATCAGGGTAAAGAACTCTACTACGTGTACATGATTTTACCACAGGATGCAGAACAGTGTTCCTATTTTGGAAAATTAAGGATAGCTATATCCATAGTTATTAAATATTAAACACAATATTAATTAAATATTAGACACATCTTCTATACTCACCTCTCTCTCCCTGACATTTTGTTTAAGTCCTTGAACTATGAGCATATAGACAGTGTTTCCATTTAAGGTTCTCTGTTGCCAGGAATATTATTCACGTCTGTTGCATTTCAGTAACTTGTGACCAAATTTAATATGCAGCAGTATTATGGTACACATTAAATATAAGAAGAAAGGAAGGAGAAAGTAATGGAGAGGAGGGAAGGAAGAAGAGTAAGGGATGGAAAAGGGAGAAAGAAAAAGAGAAAGAAAGTTTAGTTGGTTTATAGACTGAGGCAATGGCAACCCACTCCAGTACTCTTGCCTGGAGAATCCCATGGGCGGAGGAGCCTGTTGAGCTGCCGTCTATGGGGTCGCACAGAGTCGGGCACGACTGAAGCGACTTAGCAGCAGCAGCAGCAGTCCAGTGAGGTCTCTACTCTCTGCAGAGTTTAGGGCAGTGGTCCCCAAACCTACAGTGCCCCCCTTAAGAAGTAAATGTGTAGTATTATAGTATCCTCTTTTCTACCCTGAAAAGTAATTCTGAGATACTATAACGTTTAAACAAATATCTTCAGGAAAATATAACATGAAATCTTATTTTAAAAGGAATTTTAGCAAATGAATGTCGGGTTCAATATGCAGCAAATGCTCAGGTATAACTATACTACAGGCAAAATGAGCTCACCAGGGGCTTCACCTACTTGTAATGAATGTGTTTGTATTTAAAGAACAAGGGAGATCAGAAGTCATTCCATAAAAGAAGTAAAGGAAAATGAAATGTTGATGCTATTGGTGACATTAGATTAAAAATTAGAGTTAGGAAAAGTATTGACAAACCTGACTTGTGTATTTATGAGAAAGAAGAGGAAATGCTAAATAGGTAGCATTGCTAACTAATTGCTAAATAGAAGGAATTGCTAACAGACCAAATTACATCTTGTGACAATAGAAAAAGTAAGGACAATATACCTTTGTTAACTTGCTACCGTCTTTCTTTGTAAAATGTTCATTTGGTTTTCTTGGTTTCATCACTTGCTTCACTATTTAAAAAAAAGAATGTTACCCTACAACATTGATAACTTTTCAACTGTGAGCATAATTATAAAACTCAATTACAAATATTCAACTGAATATTCTCAGTATTTTTCTTTTTGTCATCAAAAAAGACTCTAAGTAAATGTGTGTCTGCATGTGTGTGCATGCATACGTGTACCTACGAGAATTACCATGAATGTGAGAAAAGCTGATAAGAATACGTGGTACTGGCAACTCAGATACCACAGTGGCACTGCCGGTGGTGATTTGATTCCAAATCAACTAAATTTTAAATTTGATAAATTAAAAAATATCTTATTCCAATTTATATCTTCTGATTTCTGAAAAAATTCAGTGCACGTAAAGATGTTCCAAACTTCTTGTAGTTATATACTAGATAACTGTATTAAGGTTCGGATATTTACAAATTGGTTTTTCAGTCATGTGTTTGTCTCCTAGAGTTTTCAAAATCCATGCAGGATGCGAGCCAATTCTCTTTTGTGTGGGATTGCCCCACTTATTGAAAGACATCAAACATCCCTGTCTCCTGTTAAGTAAATATAAATGGCAATAAATACAAAGATGTGGTTTGTATTTGTTCACTGGCTTCTTGAAATCAATGAAATATGATTCTGGAAACACAGTTTCTAGCATAAATTGATCTGAAACATTTGTAGGGCTGCTGATGTCTCAGATTAAAATCTCATTAACTTAAGATAAAAAGGCTTAAACACAGGATTTTAAATTTAATAGCACACTGTTATTGATGAGTAGTAGCTGAAGAATAACAGCTGCTTACCAATACTAACTTAATTACAGTTTATTGTAACCAGTTCTGGCACTAGTGGCTTATGAAACCTTCTATTGACAACTTTTAAGAACAATGAAAATCCCAAAGGGCCTCATTTCTCCTTAAATCAAATTGGCAAAGGTGAAAAATGGACTAGAGTGAAAGGCATACTTAATATGGAAATGCTTTATTTCTTCCCATAACTATTGTACTTTTCCCCCAAAACTATTTGAAAGGTAAATAAAAATCTGCAGCTTGCATTATGATTTCCCAGGGTTCTTTCAAATATTAGGAGAGTCAATGTTGGCTTGGAGGAGATTGGAACTCAGTAACAGAATTTACTGTATTTTAATTTTTGGAAAGAATGTTTCTTGTTATGTGGAAAAGACAATATTAGTGCAATTCTTAACATTGACAAAGAGACCACAATTCTTTTGGTGTCAGCATCTTAATAGAAAAATCTACCAAAAACACTTGAATGAAGTAACTCATTGACTTATAGGAAAATTTACCACTTTTAAATCAACAACACAAGAAATACCAGAAGGACTTATATCTACTTGATTTCTACTCAAACTGTGACGTAATAAGAGAAGCATGATTGTGAAGGGAATTTGATTATCAGGAAAAAATTTCGTTCAGTACAAGGATTGAGCCTATTGCAGATGACTCAGAAAACTTTAGGGGGTGATGGAAATGTTATGAATCTTTTTTGCATGTTGCTCACGTAACTATACACATCTGGAAAAATCATAAAACTATACTTCTAAAAAGGGGAGGGTTCTGTTGTTGTTGTTTGTTTGACACATAATTTATTTTATTAAAATAACAGAGAAACACTTGCATAACTGTATTTTGTCAGGCACAATGAAAACAAAATTAACACTCAAATAATCAAGAAAACTTCTGTTCCTAGTTTCCTTTCATACATAAGATATGATGTAGAGACAAAGTAATCCTATGGACCCACCCCATAGGGGCAGCTATAAAAAAAAAAGGAGTTTTGCTTTATGCAATTCTAACTTTAAAAAATAATTTGGGGGAAGGATGTAGTTACTGGTGATTGTTCAGCGACTCAGCATTATCAGGATGAGTGTTGTGTTATGATTTCATTTTGTTATTATTCAATAGAAGTTCCTTACAATTTATGAGATGCATTTAAAGCAGTGTTTTGGGAGAAATATAAAGCCCCAAATGTGTCCTTAAAGGAAGAAATACTGAAAATTAACGTAGCAAGGGATTGAAAAAATAATAGCAAAATAAATGTAAAACTAGTAGAAAGAAATATTAAAGAGATTGATCAAAAGAACTAGCAAAGCCAAAAGTTGGCTATTTGAAAACAAAAATAAAACTGATAAACCTCTATTGAGATTAATTTTTGTTTAGAAAGAGATGGTGCAAATACCTAATATCAGATTCTCCAAACATTATAAACAACTTTAGGCCAGCAATTTTGAAAATTTAGAAGAAATGGAAAAATTCCTAAACCTATCAAAACTGATAGAAGATGAAACAGAAAAACCGAAAAGGCTTAAAGAAATCTTTAGTAATTGTTATTAAATCTTTACTATAATTTTACTGAAATAATCTCAATATTTAAAACATTCCCACAAGGAGACCTCTGAGCCCATATAGATAAAATCCTACCGAACAAAAAAGAATTAATGTCAATATTATGCAAATTCATATAGAGATTAACGAAAGTAGCTCTATCAATCAGGAAGGCTAGGTCCTGACTAAGTTGTTGACAATAAACAACCTCAGAAACTTCAACAAAATATATAGCATTATTTTATACACACCATATATATACATATAATATTTATACACGTACATGTTTTATATGCTACTATATTATATTATGTATACTATAATTACATAATATTAGTATATTATACTATTATATGGGGCTTTCCAGGTGACTCAGTGGGTAAAGAATCCAACTGCAATGCAGGAGATGCAGGAGACATGGGTTCACTTCCTGGGTTGGGAAAATCCCCTGGAGGAGGGCATGGCCACCACTCCAGTATTCTTGCCTGGAGAATATCACGGACAAGAAGAGCCTGGCAGACTATAGTCTATAGGGTCACAAAGAGTCAGACATGACTAAAGCAACTGAGCACATATGCATGCATACTATAATATTATGTGAACCACAAAATTCTAAATATATAGTACCGTCAATACCATATACTAAATATACTGTATGTTGTCCAGTCGCCCAGTCATGTCTGACTCTTTGAGACCCCATGGACTGCAGCATGCCAGGCTTCTCTGTCCCTCACCATCTCCCAAAGTTTGCCCAAGTTCATGTCCATTGCATTGGTGATGCCATCCAGTCATCTCATCCTCAGATGCCCTCTTCTTCTGTCCTCAATCTTTCCCAGCATCAGAGAACTTTCCAATGAGTTAGCTGTTCACATCAGATGACCATATATATACTATATGATACTATTCAAAAAGTATTATTAGTATATTGCAGTGTAATAAAACATATATTAAGTATTTTTCTTCAAGACTACTTACTATACAAATAAGTGAAATTTATAAGTAACACAAGTAAGTGAAAATTATAAGAGATGCGCCAAGGTATTCTACAAAAATTTCTTGTGTACAACATGTGTTAGAGTATATTACTGTTACTCAGTATTTTTTTTCCTATTCGGGAAAGATCACATTTCCCTGCATAATTAAAGTTAGGCTTTACTTCAATTCAACAGTGATTTGTGTTGGCTAATGAAAAAAATGGGTTCTAATGTTCTCTGTGACTTCCAGGCTGAAGGCTTACTCTCTTCTCCCTCTGCCACTGTGATAGAAGTCCTCTAGCTAGGAGCTACTTTTCCAGCATGGGTTCTAGACTGAGGACAATGGCAATGTAAGTTGCAATGGACTTGAAACATGAACAAGAAATAAACCTTTGGTGTTTTAACCCAGAGACAATGTGGTTGTCATTACGGCATTACTTAATTTGTTCTGACACAGCACATTAGGATGATAGACAAACTACCCAAGTTCTTGGGCATTCAGAGACACAAACAGGGATTTGATTTAGAAGGCTGTATATTGTCACCCTGTGTATTGAACTTCTATGCAGAGTACGTCATGAGAAACACTGGGCTGGAAGAAGCACACACAGGAATCAAGATTGCCGGGAGAAATATCAATAACCTCAGATATGCAGATGACACCAGCCTTATGAAAGTGAAGAACTAAGGAGCCTCTTGATGAAAGTGAAACTGGAGAGTGAAAAAGTTGGCTTAAAACTCAACATTCAAAAAACTAAGATCATGGCATCCTGTCCCATCACTTCATGGCAAATAGATGTGGAAACAGTGACAAACTTTATCCTTTTAGGCTCCAAAATCAGAGCAGATGGTGACTGCAGCCATGAAATTAAAAGACACTTGCTCCTTGGAAGAAAAATTATGATCAACCTAGACAGCATATTAAAAAGCAGAGACATTACTGACAAAGGTCTGTCTATTCAAAGCTATGGTTTTTCCAGGGGTCATGTATGGATGTGAGAGCTGGACTATACAGAAAGCTGAGCACCAAAGAATTGATGCTTTTGAACTGTGGTGCTGGAGAAGACTCTTGAGAGTCGCTTGAACTGCAAGGAGATCCAACCAGTCCAACCTAAAGGAAATCAGTCCTGAATGGTCATTGGAAGGACTGATGCTGAAGCTGAAACTCCAATACTATGGCCACCTGATGAGAAGAACTGACTCCTTGGAAAAGACCCTGATTCTGGGAAAGATTGAAGGCAGGAGGAGAAGGGGACAATAGAAGATGAGATGGCTGGATGGCATCACCAACTCAATGGACATGAATTTGAGTAAACTCTGGGAGTTGGTGATGGACAGGGAGGCCTGGCGTGCTGCAGTCCATGGCATCCCAAAGAGATGGACACAACTGAGGGACTGAACTGAACTGAACTGATACCTCCTCATAGTTTAACCATCCAATTGCTTTCCTTTCATCCTTTCAGAAGTCTATACAGATTGTTATCAAAGAACTTATATTAAACATTCCTCATATTGGCTTCCTCAACTGGGTCGTGAGCTTCCTGAGCTCAAGGACTCTGTCCCTTCCATTCTTTGCATCCACAATGTCTGTTGCCCAGTACGTCTTCGATTATCAAGAACTGAATCATCAGGTGTGAATGGATGAGTGGATATTAGAAGGGCAGACGACTGGAGAAACAAATATTTAAGTGCTAAAACAATCTGGTCTCATAATCTCCCTCTAAATTTGGGTAAACAAATTTATTAAGTAATTTGAATTAAAATTTCTCTCTTGACAGTAAATACACATTTCCTAAAATTATTACTGATATAAGACATTGCTGCTGCTGCTGCTGGTAAGTCACTTCAGTTGTGCCTGACTCTTCGCGACCCCATGGACCGCAGCCTCCCAGGCTCCTCTGTCCATGGGATTTTCTAGTTAAGAATACTGGAGTAGGGTGCCATCGCCTTCTCCGATAAGACATTGACTAGGTCTTAATTTGCTACAAGCTAAACTTTGCCATTAACCTCAAAGCACAGATGAAAGAGGGCCTTAAAGTAAATATAAATGGGAAACAAAGACTGAAGTAAACTACCATCCTCCCTCACCCCAGAAAGAGGAGCTGGGGTGAGAATAAATGCTATTGGGTGGAGAAGCTCACGAAAACATCTGCCAGTAGGGTTTCAAAGAGTGAAGAGGACACTTACTGAGTGTGCTATTGCCAAAGCCCCCCAAAACACATCAATGGAGTGCTGTTTGTTTTTTCTATAGTCAATAGATCAAAAGCCTGAGCAGTGGTGCGATCTGCTGTTTGTAAGGAGAAAAGGTCTATGCAGAGAAATGGGGGAAAACATCTGGAAATATCTGTCTATGAAGCTGCTTGAAAAATCACCATGTAGCAGCAATAGGAGAAACATCTGTGCAGTGTACACCAGCCTGGGATAGGAGGGGAGCTGCTGGGAAGAGAACCATATAATCAAGACAAAGATCAGGGTGGAGACAGGCACCCCTTGAATGACAGAGCTTCCCAGATCTCATTTGTAGCCACATGTAATCAATAAGAACAGTTTTCAGTTCCAAAGAATTTAGATTAGCAGCACCTGCTCCAGGCATAGCTGGGTAAAGGCAGAATACAATATGTTAAGGCAATTTCTCAAAGACATTGTCAAATGTCATTAAAGAGCAGGATCTGTGTGTTGTGTTCACTGTGAAGTTCTAAACACTAATGAATTATTTTAGAATGATGTTTTGAAGCAGCTCATAAGCACGAATGTTGGACCCAGATACCTTCAACACAGTTTTCTTACACAAATTATGTGCATCAGTTTTTAAATTAAAGGTATTTTGAAAACACTATTTTTCATCAAAGCTAATACAAATTCAACAATTTTCTTAAAACAAATGTTTGTTTTGTTACATTTTGAACTAATACCATCACACAAGTTTTTAAAAATAAATATGCAAGTAATAAATACTCAGTTACATGCTCTTTAAAATACAAGTTCATGAAATCGTTTCCTATATGCCTAGGGGGATCTCTATCATCTTTTGATAAATTAAATTAACTCTGTTATTCAATTAAACTATAAAGTTAGAGAAAATCTCTAGGGATGAAAACTTAATTTACATCTACATTTTAAAATACTGTACAGCTGTGAAACTAGATTAAAGTTCATTCAATGTTTTGTTTATTTATAAAATTGGGCCTGAAAACATGGTGTTCCCAATATTGGTGTTAATTAGTAAGTTGTCACTGCATTAGACTGGAGTTGTCTAATGCTTTTATTGCATCTTGAAACGGTGTTTACACGCCCCATGAAATTATTTTGTTAGAATATTGTTCAATTCTTTTCACTTTTCTCAGTCCATGCTCCCATAATTTATTGGCATAGCCCTCACAGTCAACAAAAGAGTCTGAAATGCAGTACTTGGGTGCAATCTCAAAAGTGACACAATGATCTCTGTTCATTTCCAGGGCAAACTATTCAGTGTCACAGTAATCCAAGTCTATGCAGCAACCACTAACGCTGGAAAAAGGTGAAGTTAACTGCTTTTATGAAGATCTACAAGACCTTCTGGCCCGCGTCCGAGGTCAGGGCAGCGGCCGAGAGTGCCAGGCTGTGACAGCGCAGGAGCAGCCCAGAGGAGCTACCCCCACCCGAGGCCAGGGGCGTCGGCCGGGAGCAGCGACCACATGTCCAAGGAGCGGTGGCTGTGCGGGCACCGGGGGGCCTACGGAGCTATTCCACGTTCAAGGTCGGGAGGGGCGGCAGTGAGGAGATACCCATCATCCAAGGTAAGGAGTAACAGCTGCACTTTGCTGGAGCAGCCTTGAAGAGATACCCCACGTCCAAGGTAAGAGAAATCCAAGTAAGATGGTAGGGGTTGCAAGAGGGCAGACACACTGAAACCATAATCACAGAAAACTAGTCAATCTAATCACACTGGGACCACAGCCTTGTCTAACTCAATGAAACTAAGCCATGCCCTGTGGGGCCACACAAGATGGACGGGTCATGGTGGAGAGGTCTGACAGAATGTGGCCCACTGGAGAAGGGAATGGCAAACCACTTCAGTATTCTTGCCTTGAGAACCCCATGAACAGTATGAAAAGGCAAAAAGATAGGATACTGAAAGAGGAACACCCCAGGTCAGTAGGTGCCCAATATGCTACTGGAGATCAGTGGAGAAATAACTCTAGAAAGAATGAAGGGATGAAAGCAAAAACAATACCCAGTTGTGGATGTGACTGGTGATAGAAGCAAGGTCTGATGCTGTGAAGAGCAATATTGCATAGGAACCTGGAATGTTAGGTCCATGAATCAAGGCAAATTGGAAGTGGTCAAACAGGAGATGGCAAGAGTGAACGTTGACATTCTAGGAATCAGTGAACTAAAATGGACTGGAATGGGTGAATTTAACTCACATGACCATTATATCTACTACTGCGGGCAGGAATCCCTCAGAAGAAATGGAGTAGCCATCATGATCAACAAAAGGATCCGAAATGCAGTACTTGGATGCAATCTCAAAAACGACAGGATGATCTCTGTTCGTTTCCAAGGCAAACCATTCAATATCACGGTGATCCAAGTCTATGCCCCAACCAGTAACGCTGAAGAAGCTGAAGTTGAACGGTTCTATGAAGACCTACAAGACCTTTTAGAACTAACACCCAAAAAAAGATGTCCTTTTTATTATAGGGGACTGGAATGCAAAAGTAGGAAGTCAAGAAACACCTGGAGTAATAGGCAAATTTGGCCTTGGAATATGGAATCAAGCAGGGCAAGACTAATAGAGTTTTGCCAAGAAAATGCACTGGTCATAGCAAACACCCTCTTACAACACAACAGAAGACTCTACACATGGACATCACCAGATGGTCAACACCAAAATCAGATTGATTATATTCTTTGCAGCCAAAGATGGAGAAGCTCTGCTGCTGCTACGTCACTTCAGCCATGACCAACTCTGTGCAACCCCATAGACGGCAGCCCACCAGGCTCCCCCATCCCTGGAATTCTCCAGGCAAGAACACTGGAGTGGGTTGCCATTGCCTTCTCCAAGGCATGAAAGTGAAAAGTGAAAGTGAAGTCGCTCAATCATGTCTGACTCTTCGCGACCCCATGGACTGTAGCCTACCAAGCTCCTCCATCCATAGGATTTTCCAGGCAAGAGCACTGGAGTGGGTTGCTATTTCCTTCTCTGGAGAAGCTCTATACAGTCAACAAAAACAAGACCAGGAGCTGACTGTGGCTCAGATCATGAACTCCTTATTGCCAAATTCAGACTTAAATTGAAGAAAGTAGGGAAAATCACTAGACCATTCAGGTATGACCTAAATCAAGTCCCTTATGATTATACAGTGGAAGTGAGAAATAGATTTAGGGCCTAGATCTGATAGATAGAGTGCCTGATGAACTATGGACTGAGGTTCGTGACATTGTACAGGAGACAGGGATCAAGACCATCCCCATGCAAAAGAAATGCAAAAAAGCAAAATGGCTGTCTGAGGAGGCCTTGCAAATAGCTGTGAAAAGAAGAGAAGTGAAAAGCAAAGGAAAAAAGGAAAGATATAAGCATCTGAGTGCAGAGTTCCAAAGAATTGCAAGAAGAGATAAGAAAGCCTTCCTCAGTGATCGATGCAAAGAAATAGAGGAAAACAACAGAATGGGAAAGACTAGAGATCTCTTCAAGAAAATTAGAGACACCAAGGGAACATTTCATGTAAAGATGGGCTCGATAAAGGACAGAAATGGTATGGACCTAACAAAAGCAGAAGTTATTAAGAAGAGGTGGCAAGAACCCACAGAAGAACAATACAAAAAAGATCTTCACAACCCAGATAATCACGATGGTGTGATCACTCACCTAGAGCCAGACATCCTGGGACGTGAAGTCAAGTGGGTCATAGAAAGCATCACTACGAACAAAGCTAGTGGAGGTGATGGAATTCCACTGGAGCTATTACAAATCCTGAAAGATGATGCTGTAAAAGTGCTGCATTCAATATGCCAGCAAATTTGGAAAACTCAGCAGTGGCCACAGGACTGGAAAATGTCAGTTTTCATTCCAATCCCAAAGAAAAGCAATGCCAAAAAATACTCAAACTACTGCACAACTGCACTCATCTCACACGCTAGTAAAGTAATGCTCAAAATTCTCCAAGCCAGACTTCAGCAATACGTGAACCATGAACTTCCAGATGTTCAAGTTGGTTTTAGACAAGGCAGAGGAACCAGAGATCAAATTGCCAACATCCGCTGGATCATGGAAAAAGCAAGAGAGTTCCAGAAAAACATCTATTTCTGCTTTATTGACTATGCCAAAGCCTTTGACTGTGTGGATCACAATGAACTGTGGAAAATTCTGAAAGAGATGGGAATACCAGACCACCTGACCTGCCTCTTGAGAAATCTGTATGCAGGTCAGGAAGCAACAGTTAGAACTGGACATGGAACAACAGACTGGTTCCAAATAGGCAAAGGAGTACGTCAAGGCTGTATATTGTCACCCTGCTTATTTAACATATGCAGAGTACATCATGAGAAACGCTGGGCTGGAAGAAGCACAAGTTGGAATCAAGATTGCTGGGAGAAATATCAATCACCTCAGATATACAGATGACACCACCCTATGGCATAAAGTGAAGAAGAACTCAAAAGCCTCTTGATGAAAGTGAAAGAGGAGAGTGAAAAAGTTGGCTTAAAGCTCAACATTCAGAAAACAAAGATCATGGTATCCGGTCCCATCACTTCATGGGAAATAGATGGGGAAACAGTGGAACAAGTCAGACTTTATTTTTTTGGGTTCCCAAATCACTGCAGATGGAGATTGCAGCCATGAAATTAAAAGACGCTTACTCCTTGGAAGGAAAGTTATGACCAACCTAGATAGCATATTGAAAAGTGAGACATTGCTTTGCCAACAAAGGTCCGTCTAGTCAAGGCTATGTTTTTCCCAGTGTTCATGTATGGATGTGAGAGTTGGACTGTGTTGAAAGCTGAGTGCCGAAGAATCGATGCTTTTGAACTCCAGTGTTGAAGAGTCTTGTGAGTCCCTTGGACTGCAAGGAGATCCAACCTGTCCGTTCTGAAGGGGATCATCCCTGGGATTTCTTTGGAGGGAATGATGCTAAAGCTGAAACTCCAGTACTTTGGCCACCTCATGTGAAGAGTTGACCCATTGGAAAAGACTTTGATGCTGGGAGGGATGGGGGGCAGGAGCAGAAGTGGACGACAGAGGATGAGATAGCTGGATGGCATCACTGACTCGATGCACATGAGTCTGAGTGAACTCCGAGAGTTGGTGATGGACAGGGAGGCCTGGCGTGCTGCAATTCTTGGGGTCGCGAAGAGTCGGACACAACTGAGCAACTGAACTGAACTGAGCTAACACCACAAACAAATGATGTCTTTTACATCATAGGGTGCTGCTGCCTAGTCACTTCAGTCGTGTCCGACTCTGTGTGACCCCATAGATGGCAGCCCACCAGGCTCCCCCATCCCTGGGATTCTCCAGGCAAGAGTACTGGAGTGGGTTGCCATGTCCTTCTCCAATGCATGAAAGTGAAAAGTGAAAAGTGAAAGTGAAGTCGCTCAGTCATGTCCGACTCTTAGTGACCCCATGGACTGCAGCCCACCAGGCTCCTCCATCCATGGGGTTTTCCAGGAAAGAGTACTGGAGTGGGGTGCCATTGCCTTCTCCGACATCATAGAGTACTGGAATGCAAAAGTAGGAAGTCAAGAGATACATGGAGTAATAGGCAAGTTTGGCCTTGGAGTACAAAATGAAGCAGGGCAAAGGCTAACAGAATTCTGCCAAGAGAATGCACCAATCATAGCAAACACCATTTTTCAATAACACAAGAGATGACTTTATACATGGACACCACCAAATGATCAATACCGAAATCAGATTGATTACAT
Source organism: Budorcas taxicolor (assembly GCF_023091745.1). NCBI lineage: Eukaryota > Metazoa > Chordata > Mammalia > Artiodactyla > Bovidae > Budorcas > Budorcas taxicolor. Next base: position 15,948,094 of record NC_068918.1, on the reverse strand, counting down.
TCTTTATAGGCAAAGATGGAGAAACTGTAAAGAGTCAGCAAAAACAAGACCTGGAGCTGATTGTGACTCAGATCATCAGTTCTCAGAGCAAAATTCAGGCTTAAACTAAAGAGAGTGGGGAAAACCACTAGGCCAGCAAGGTATGACTTAAATCAAATCCCCTATGAATATATAGTAGAGGTGATGTATAGATTCAAGGGACTAGATCTAATAAACAGAGTGCCTGAAGAACTATGGACAGAGGTCTGTAATACTGTACAGGAGACAGTCTACAAAACCATCCCAAAGAAAAAGAAAGGCAAGAAGGCAAGGTGGTTGCCTGAGGAGGCTTTACAAATATCTGAAGAAAGAAGAGAAGTGAAAAGCAGGGAAGAGAAGAAAAGATACACCCAATTAAATGTAGAGTTCAGAGAATAATAAGGAGAGACAAGAAGTCCTTCTTCAATGAAGAATGCAAAGAAATAAAAGGAAAGCAACTGAAAGGGAAAGACTAGAGATCTCGTCAAGAAAACTGGAAATATCAAAGGAATATTTCATCCAAAGATGGGCACAATAGAGGACAGACATGGTAAAGACCTAATAGAAGCAGAAGAGATCACAAAAGATATGGAAAGAATATACAGAAGAACTGTACAGAAAAGACCTTAATGACCCAGATAACCACAATGCTGTGGTCACTTACCCAGAGCCAGACATTCTGAAGTGTGAAGTCAAGTGGGTCTTAGGAAGAACTGCTTTCAATAAAGCTCATGGAGGTGATGGAATTCTAGCTGAGCTATTTTAAATTCTAAAAAATGATGCTACCAAAGTGCTGGACTCAATATGTCAGAAAATTTGGAAAACCAAGCAGTGACCACAGGACTGGAAAATGTCAATCCTCATCCCCATTGTCAAGAAGGGCAGTATTAAAGAATGTTCAAGCCACTAGACAATTGCACTCATCTCCTATGCTAGTAAGGTTATTCTCAAAATCCTGCATGCTAGGTTTCAGCATTTTGTGAACCCAGAACTTCCAGATGTCCAAGCTCGGGTTAAAATAGGCAGAGGAACCAGAGATCAAATTGACAACATTCGCTGGATCATAGAGAAAGCAAGAGAATTCCAGAAAGTCTTCTGTTTCATTGATTATGCTAAAGCCTTTGACTGTGTGGATCATAACAAACTGTGGAAAACTCTTTAAAGAGATGGGAATACCAGATCATCTTACCTGTCTCCTGAGAAAACTGCATGCTGGTTAAGAAGCAAGAGTTAGAACCTTGTGTGGAACAACTGACTGGTTCAGGATTGAGAAAGGAGTATGACAAGGCTGTTTATTGTCACCCTGTTTATTTAACTTATACACAAAACACATCATGAGGAATGCCAGGCTGGGTGAGTTACAAGCTAGAATCAAGATTGCTGGGAGAAATATCAACAACCTCAGTTATGCAGATGATACCACTCTAATGGCTGAAAGCAAAGAGGGACTAAAGAACCTCTTGATGAGGGTGAAGGAGGAGAGTGAAAAAGCCAGTTTAAAACTTGATATTAAAAAACCAATATCATGGCATCCAGTCTCATCACTTCATGGCAAATAGAAGGGGAAAAGATAGAAGTAGTGCCAGATTTCCTCTCTTCTTGGGCTCTAAAATCACTGAAGATAATGACTGTAGCCATGGAATTATAAGATGAGTGCTTCTTGGCAGGAAAGCTATGACAAATCTAGACAGTGTCTTAAAAAGCAAAGACATCACTTTGCTGACAAAGGTCCATATAGTCATGGCTATTGTCTTTCCAATAGTCATGTATGGATGTGAGAGCTGAATCATAAAGAAGGCAGAGCACCAAAGAATTGATGCCTTCAAACTGTGGTGCTGGAGGAGACCCTTGAGAGTCCCTTGGACTGCCAGGAGATCAAACTAGTCAGTCTTAAAGGAAATCAACCCTGAATACTCATTGGAAGGACTGATGCTGAAGCTCCAATCCTCTGGCCACCTGATGCAAATAGCTAACTCATTGGAAAAGACCCTGATGCTGGGAAAGATTGAAGGCAGGAGAAGAGGGCAACAGAACATGAGATGGTTGGATAACATCACCAATGCAATGGACATGAACTTGGACAAACTCTGGGAAATGGATGTTTATAATAACTTGATTCACAATTACCAAAACTTGGAAGCAACAAGGTGTTCCTCAGTAGGTGAATGAATAAATTATGGTAATACAGACAATGTAATATTATTAAGCCATGAAAAAACATTGAGTAACCTTAAATGCACATTACTAAGTGAAAGAAACCAATCTAAAAAGGACTTCATACTATATGATTCCAATTATTAATATATGAAATTCTGGAAAAGATAAAACTATGGGAGAGAAGGAGGGATGAATTAGCAGAGCATAGAGAATTTTTAGAGCAGTGAAAACATTCTGTCTGATCCTGTAATGGTATATATATAATATTATGCATTTGTCAAAGACCATACAAAGAAGCACACAAAGAATGAACCATAATGTAAACTATGCATTCAGTTAATTATAATGTTTTAATATTATTTCATCAGTTCTAAAAAATTTACTACTCTAATGCCAAATGTTAATATTATGAAAGACTATATATCAGGAAGAAGGGAGTACATGTGACCTCTGTCTTTTCTGCTTAATTTTTTTGTAAACCTGAAACTACTCTAAAAAATAAATCCTGTTAATAGTGTTTTAAAATGCTATCAGAGCTCAGAAGGGAAAAAAATTGTTTCCCATCAGAAAAAGCAGGGAAAATAAAACTACTCAGAAGAGATGATATTCCAAATAGACATTGACAGATTATTAAGATTTAGATAATACAATATCCTTGTATAGGATAAAGACATTCTGGTATTTTAAAAAAAGAGAGAGAATGGGTAAAGACAGAGATAACATTCTCAACACAACAGTTAAGCAAATGTGCTTAATTCATCTGTGGCTCCTCAGTTCATTATACACCAGTAATCTTTACGACTTAACCCATGTGAGCTTCCATTTCTTTATTACCAAAGTAGGGATAGTTGTATATCACAAGTTTGTTCTTATAATTATATTATATATGCATACAGTCACTATATTACATGAGCATGGCATAGGCCTAGCCTCACTACTATTGCCATTATTAGTAGGAAAATATTCAGTGGGTATAGGTTACAGTGATACTGTGATGTCCATCTTAGAGGGATTGTAAGAAGAGTTGAGGGAAAGGATTGATAAAATTTTGTAAAAACAACTGTTAGAACATTTGAATTAAACTGAAGACTTTGGACAATATTCTATTTTTCAGGAAGAGAATGGAGATTCTACTTTGGTCAGTTTCATAACATTTGATATGTGTCTAGCTCCGTACCTGTCACACAGTAGATATTAAGGATGACAGAATGTTAAGGAAGCCTACAAAGGAAAGAATTCCAATGACATGATATTTTCAACACTATCAAATACTCAGAGGTGTTGAAGAATCTGAGGAAGAGTCAAAGCCATTGGATCTGTCAACCAGTTGGTTATATGTGACTTTTGAGAAAGTTATTTTTACAGAGCAGTTGGAGCAATAGACAAAAGAATGGTTTTTAAGATGTAGAAAAGAACTAGAAAATGCAGTGGAAACAACTCTTTCTAGAAGTTTAGTTGGAAAAGGAAGGAGAGACCTAGAAGAATAATTCAAAAGGGTAGCAAAAAAAGAAAAGCTTGTTTTTAGGATCCAGAATATTTCAACATGCGTACTAGTGTAGAATTTTTCAATATTAAAGATGAAAAGAAAGGATAGATAGAGGGTATACAATCAAAGCACATAGGATAGGTAGATAGAGAATCACAGTGGTGGTGGCGGTTTAGTCTCTATGTTGTGTCTGATTCTTGTGACCTCATAGACTGTAACCCACCAGGCTCCTCTGTCCATGGGATTTCCCAGGCAAGCATACTGGGGTGGGTTGCCGTTTCCTTCTCCAGGGAGACAGAGAGTAGTAGGGAGAAAAGACTCATTTTGAAGGAAAGGAAAAATGAAGAAAAGAGGAGCGAGTAACTGAAGAAACAGAGATATTGTGAAGTTTAGAGAGTAGAGGTTGAAGCACCTCCTTCATTCAACAAATATTTTTCTGCATCAACGTTTCTAATATGGCCAAGGGAGCAAGAACAGAAGCATAAAATGCATATAATTCCAGGATGGAACAGGAAATTCTGTGATAGAGGGGAGTGTGAAATGTCACTGGAGTCAGGGGAGACTCCACAGATAAGGCAATGTTTCAACAATGTCTTTCAAGTTAGAAGTAGAGCAGTCAGGGAAAGGCATTTCACACAGAAGAGACAATGTGTAAAATTTAATACTATAGAGCAAATTAAGAAAATCATATTAGATCATCCTTTGTAGGTAAAGTATTGTTTCCTGGCTTCTATAATAATTGACAAGAATTTGTTTTCTTCTAAGCAAATGTGTGTAGACAGTGGAGCTCATAGTACCTAATTCCAATGTTATTCCTTCAACCTCACAGAGAAGATGGCTATTTTACTGGTTCATGAGTACATACAACCAATAAGTAGATAAGCACAAAACCAATTCTCCCTTTGCTTATAATTATAAATGGTAATACCATTTTCCCTACACCCACTTCAGCTTTTTTTTGTTTCTTCACGTACCAATCTATTAGCAACAAATACTCTAAATTAATTCTTCATAGAGTTTTTCATTTTTGAAATTTTCTACATCCACTGACTAGGTTTTAATCGAAGTCATCATTAGATCATGCCTAAATTCTTACAAGAACTTTCTTAGCTTCTATCTATAATTCCTTACTTTTCAAAACTATCCTGTACCCAACTGTCAGCTTATCTTACCAAGCGCTACCTTCCCTAGGCTCTCTGCTAGACCAGACCCCTAGGTGACTCCCGGCTACTGAAGATGGAACCTCTAGCCACAAAACCTGGTTCCTTCACAACCTAATCAGTACTCAGTTTTCACCACTTAGCGTCTGCCTTTTGCACTAAATGCTAGCAAGAATAGGGAGCAAGCAGAACTCACACATTTTTAATGGAAATTGAGAAGAGATATGGCAATTTCTCATAAAACTAAATACACATCTACCGTATGACATGGAAATTCCACTCAGGTATTTTTCTAAGGAAAGAAAACTATATGTAGGAATAGTAATAGCACATTTTATTCATAATAGCCCCAAACTCAGAACAGTCAAGGTATTCATCAGTAGACAAAAGGATAACCTATAGTATTTTCATACAAGAAAATATTACCCAGTTGTAAAAATGAATGAACAACTGATACAATAAAATGAATGAATCCCAAAAACAGTATGCTGAGTGGAAAAAAAAAGGCAAAACAAATCTATGGTCAAGTAATATCAGACTAGTGGGGCGGCAGCTACGAAAGCTAACCAACAGCAGAAACAAGATAATGGTTTGAAATGATGGTAATATTTTGTATCTTGATAAGAAGTTTGTTTTAAAAATGTACATGGAGTAGTCAAATTTGTTCAACAGTACACTTAAGATATATTTTTCTGTATATACATTTTACTTTAAAAAATAACTTTGCACAAATATTGAACCCACTTACTCATATACATGATGAAGCATTTGATGGGGAAGTGTACAGATGTTTGCAACTTACTTTGAAATAAATTAATAAGTAAGATGGATTGACTTATAGATAGATGGATATATAGATGGTCAGATATGTGATACAGCAAATATACTCAAATGTTGAGTGTATAATTTAGGTAGCAGTATATGAACATTCACTGTATTATTCTTTTAAATTCTGTGCATTTGAAATTTTAATAATAAAATGTCAGATGTAGGGAGGGACTTGGCTTCCCATAACTTCTTTAAATATACATATATATACATATGTATATACATATATACACACATTTTTACCTACTTGACCATTTTCATTTTTTCTCACCTCTTATACCTTTAACCTATAAATACCTCCTTTACCCTCATTTATACTCAGACCCAAACTTATCCCATCTATAGGCTGTCCTCTATAAAACTTTTGGTGACTGAGTGCATCTAAAATGACATCTCTCTCTTAAAATGAAGTTTAATTAATTCAATGCTTTTCACTGTACTTAAAATATAAATTGTGATAAGAAATATTCTATCAGAGTGTGGTAGCATAGGCTAGGCTCTAGAGAAAAAGCACCTAGTTTTAAACCCAGCTTCACAATTTATTAAACCATGTAGTCTTAGGCTTGAGATATCTCACTCCTAAAACCAGAAAACTTTTATCCCTCTTAGATATTATTGTGAGGAACAGATATTTTAGTGTTAATATCTTCTGCCTGACACATAGAGCTTAATACATGTTAATAAGTATTGTCTTTGTTTGACATAGACACACTGTTTTCACTGCGTTCTTCTGCAAAAAGGTACCATATAATAAAGATAAACCCACTAAGAAAAATATCTTATTAATGAATGAATGATGGAATTTTAAAAATTAGTCTGTTTTACTAGGGTGCTACACTGTCTGTTTGACTGTCCTTTCCAGAATTATAGCTTTAACTAATCTCTTCCAAGCAGCATATAACAAAATTACTAACAAATGAAAGACTGTTTGTTAATTTAATGCATATTCTTCACTGTTGTTTTAGAAGCTCATCTATGTTTTGACTGCTTTTAGAATCATGAAAAGAAATATTTGGTATGGACTGCTACTTTGCTAGTGTTTTCTTACATACTAAGATCCAATTAGCCCTTCATCTTCTAGAGTGGGGAATTCTGGAGTTCCGGAGATGCTCAACTTTGAAAGCTTGTAACACAGAACAGAATCAAACAAATATGAGTTTTATGTCTTTGCTGTTTCTTTAGAGCAATATTAAAACATTGCTGGAAACTAATTTTATGAACTTCAAAGAGCTAAAGGAAACCAAACATCTTACAGGATCATAGTAAGACTAAGCCTTATTCATCAGTACCACAGCGATGATGACACAATTGTTTTTCTGGGATATAGAAGTATAAAAACTTTTGACCAACTCAGACAGAAAATTAGCAAGTTACATGGCAAGTTGGAGGGTCATATCTTACCACAAACGCAGAGAGGCCCTATAGAAATTATACGCAAATGTAAAGACTTCAGGAAGTCTATCACACGGTGAGTTTCCATCTCAAAAACTCTTCTCAGAATTCCAGAACTATGGAGTAATTAGACATCATAAGCGCCTATGTGTGAACAGTCTACTTTTTATATGCCATAATGAGAATTCAAAGCTTATGCACAGATGGCTTTAAAATGTCAAGATAACTATTATGTACTTTCTACTACCTGGAACTTCTAGAGGAGCTCTCACATCTATACTTTATACAGGAATCCTGGCTAGAACAGGATTCTAAAGAAAGTCCAATGTCTTTGTTTTGCTTTAAGGCTAAGGCCAGGTACTCCAGCCTGGCCTCTTGGAAAGAATGTTCTGAGTCATGGAAAAAACTCATGAGAATGTAGAGGTATCCACAAACATACCACTGGATAGCTCAAGTTAAAAAGATTACAAAGGCCTGTGGGCAAGTAAAAGGATGTATTTGGTGGGGAGAGGTTCTCTACTGGTGCTCATAAACTAACTGGACACATTTAGCAAGCAGCAGAAATTTCTGTGCTTCTGCCAGAGGGAGAAGGCAGGCCTGAGTTGAAGTGAGGTCTCCAAGGGTTGATGCTTCAAGGTTCACCAACACAGAGGCTCTCCATCCAGGGGAGTCTTTTGCTATTAACAAGTGGCTCCTACACAGGGTCCTGGTTCTCATGGGTATTTACCATTTGTTTACCTATGTGAGGGCAAGCACAGCTTATTGCATGCAAAGACTGGATGGCTTGCATAGGAAGTTAACACCAACATTAGCATTAATTTATAATTATCATATTTCACTTAACAGGTAAGTTCCCTAGTCCACTTCCCCATCACCCTAGTTGCACCCAATTGCCTAACCACACTAAGAAGTCTGTTCCCTGAATAATCCCAATTATTTGCCCTCAGTTGCATTGTTTGCCCTCAGAGTGATCCGCTCAAACTCAGTCTCATCCTTTCATCTCTCAACTTTTACAGGCTAGAGGTGTTCTTTATGGTGATTTGGCCTTTCAAAAATTTCTCTCTGGTTTCCCTGGTGGCTTAGTGGTAAAGAATCTGCCTGCCAACGCAAGAGACGTGGGTTCAATCCCCGATCCGGGAAGATCCCACGTGCAGCAGAGCAGCTAAGCCCGTGAGCCACAGCTATTGAGCCTGCACTCTAGAGCCCAGGAGTCACAACTACTGAGCCCATGTGCTGCCACTGCTGACGTCCAAGTACCTAGAGCCCATGGTGCACAAGAGAAACCATCACAAGGAGAAGCCTGTGCACCGCAACTAGGGTGTAGCCCCCCAGTCACCAACTAGGGAAAAGCCCAAACAGCAATGGAGATCCAGCACAGCCAAAAAGAAATTTTAAAAATTATATTTAAAAAATTCCTCTCATCCCTTAAGATTTATAAAACCCTTGCAGATTTCAACCACAGGAAATAGCTGGTAATCCTGATAGTGTGTATACATACAAACCCAGAAACACTTGGCAATGAGCAGTTTTAAGAACATAAAATACCAAATCTTAAAAGGGTACATTTCCCTTTTTGTTTCCTGTGGCTCCTGTAGCAAACTATGACAAAATTGGTGGTTTCGAACAATGAAAGCGGATTCTGTCACAGTTCTAGGAGCCAGAGCTCCAACATCAGTGTCACTGGGCCAAGATCAAAGGTTCATCAGCTCTGCCTTCCCTCTGAAGGCTCCAGGGGAGAATTGGTCCCTGGCCTTTCCCAGTTTCTGGTGGTGCTGGGTGTGTTTCTTCCTCTGTGTGTATATCTCCCATGTGTATATCTTCTTCCATCAAACCCTGCTCTGCCTCCCTCTTATAAGATATTACATTTAGGGTCCATCCTGATTATTCAGGATAATCTCCCTAACTCAAAATTCTCAATTGAATCACATCTACTGTACATAGATTTTTTTCTTTCCCTTTATAAGGCAACACTTACAAGTTTCAGGGACCAGGAACTGATATCTTTGGGGGGCATTACTCACCTTACCCCACCTTCCAATGACCCCCCCCATTCTGGGTGCTTTATATAAATATATCAGGGGATCATTTTGCTACTATTACTCAATAAATGGAGAAGGAAATGGCAACACACTCCAATATTCTTGCCTGGAAAATTCCATGCACAAAGGCGCCTGGTGGGCTATGGTCCATGATATTGCAAAGAGCTGGGCATGACTGAATGATTGAGCACACAAGCACTCTGTAAATACCATTCTTACTATAATGAATTGTATTTAAACATGTTTGTATTCCCAGGTGTAAGAGCCAAACTCATCCACTATGTATGGAGAAAGGGCTAATCAGAGAGATGAAGTCATTTCTAGTACTACTTAAACAAAACAAACGTGCAAATTTTTTAAAAAAGAAAAACTCAGAAACTCAGAAACCAAAGCACAGTCTTCCAGTAACTGAGGAAAAACATCAGAGTACCTTTGCCTCAATCATGGGCATATTAGGTCACCATAGAGAAGAGTATTTAAGCCATTCCCTCGGGGAGTTTTAAGATGGTACTAAGCAAAACCATCTAAGAAGTAAGTCATAAGGGCCCAGGCAAAGTTGTGAGGGCCCCTTGGGGCCATCTGACTCAAACTGGAGAATGAGATGAGTCAAGTTTATGAGCTCAGTGGCAGGACTGCCAACACAACTCTAGAAACTATTTACTTCTTTGATTGTACTCTTTTTATATCTCCTGAACTATCTATGCTTTCCCCCATTTGGCTATTCCTTTGCCCTATTATTCAGTCCACAAATATTGATTGAATGCCCAATATATGCCAGGCACAGCATACGTCCCCACAATGCAACCCTTAACAAAACAGACCCAGTCTCTATCCTTCTTGCACTCACCGTCTGTGAATGTAGCTTCTTGGTGCACAGTAGCAGAAAATCCCTGCCTTATGTCTGTGAAGAGAAGCCCAGGGCCAGTGGCTTAACAGGAGCACATCATGAAGGTGGGAGGGCTCCCCAAGACGTAGGTTTGATCCCTGGATGGGGAAGAGCCCCTGGAGAAGGAAATGGCAACCCACTCCAGTATTCTTTCCAAGATAATCCCATTGACAGAGGAGCCTGGCGGGCTAGGGTCCATAGGGTCCTGAAAGAGTCAGACACGACTGAACATGCGCACACACACACATGAAGCTGGAATGGGACTAAATTGAGTGTGAAACTGAAGGAAGCAGAGACAGAGAAACTCAATAAGCTGTGCTTCTTCATTTGGAGAGTCCCCTTCCAGGGAAAACCCACAGTGTTCCGGAATTTTATTTTAATAAGAAAGTCTGAATTGATATAGAGCAAAGGGCTTCAGAGCCCTCAGAGAAGAGGATGAGCCCCCTCAAGCGCCTTCTTCAAACAGAGCGGCTCTGTTTTCATCTGGTTTACATCTTAGGCGTTTAAACAAAGGGTTCTGCAACCAGAACAATGAAGATTGAAAACTCCTGCTTCGAGGAGCAGGCCCCACAGTGACCAATGAGCTCCTCCTGCATTGCGGCATGCATGGGAAACAGCTCAAAACGTATGCACCGGGAATGGTGGGTCAGGCATCGGCTTCTCTTAAGAAGTATATGCTGTTTAAGCAGTGACAGGAACCGGTGTAGATGACGATAACCTGACTTTTCCTGGTGTTTCATTTTCCCTTTATGTGATGGGAAAAAAAACCAGGAAGGGAATGAAAACAGGCAAATTTGTTCTCACAGTGCTTGCCACCTATCAAGTGATAATTTCCCTGCTCATGTTCCAAACATTCTCCATCTCGTTTGAAGCACTTTACATCTTTATGACTTTCTGAAGAGCTGGATCTTGGAATTACATGAGTTACTTTTTTAAAAAGGAATTCAGTTAATATCTGAAAGTTTGATGAAAATCTCTCCTTATCGATTATATATGTATCACTTTTATTACCTTATGAATTTTGAGAAAGATGTGTGTGTGTGCTAAGGCGCTTCAGTCTTGTCCAACTCTGCAACCCTATGGCCTGTTGTCTGCCAGGCTCCTCTGTCCATGGGATTTAGAAAGATGAATGAAACTTATATTTCACAGACTACACTAGCCTCTGAGTGAGATAAGGTAATAACAACAGTAATCATCAGTTCGATCTGGCTCTCCTTCTGCCTGATCTAGCCTTCAAAAAATTCTTCCCAAATGGTTCTGAGTTTTCTTAGGTAGAATCTTACACTTGGCACCTAATATTACCAGGCCCTTTCATTCTTGCTTGCAGTCACAATTTCTTTAGTCACCTTTAATGTCAAAAGTGGCATCATATCATAATGATCACAGTCACTTAAAATGAACTGGTTTAGAATTCTAGCACTTTAACCAGTCCTGTTCAAATCTCAATTGTGCCAGAATCTGAAGGCACCCTGCCAACAGAAGCGAAGATAGTTCAGAGGTGTCTGTAAGCTCCAAGGGCCAGATGGGACAGTGGGTTCAGGGTTGCATAAATAGACAAGCACTAAGAACCAGGCTGATGAACCCTCCTTTGCAATATCTGAGCTCCAGTGTTTCAGAATGCAAATATAACCTGGGGACAGACGTAGAGTGTACTGAGAATATTGTCTCTACCTCCGCAGGAATCATGTGACGGTAGACAATAAAGTTTTAGGTTCTAATCACCCAAATTCATTAACTGATAACTCTTTCCCTTTATGTAAAATAATTAATCATGCTCAATTAATTATTCATTAAATCCAAATATGAAATTATAATACATTATAATAATAAAGTTACTGTTATGCATAATCACTTTAAAATACTAATAACTTTTATGTAACTGAACTTTATGTTTTGCTAGGCTATTCTTTTGAAATAGTTGCTTAACCAATATTCCCCCAAAGAGTTTTTTTCCAATTTTTCAGCATTTGATGCTTTATAAATTGTTTATTAAGCCAGCTGGGCCCCTACACTTGATATTTTTGGAGAAAGAGCTTATATTCTCTTCCTATGAGTCAAGAGCACAAGCTATGAATGAGAGAGCCATGGAAAGGGGCAAAGTCTCAAGTCCAGGGCCTCAGTGAGAAGAGTCTCAGGTGTGCACGTGACTTGAAAACTGCCCTTTCTTACGCATCCTCCTATTTTACTCAAAGAAGTTCTTGCAAATCCCTTTATGTGTAACTGCAAATTAGATCTTCATTTGCTAAGTTTCTGTTAGAGAACTTAAAATTATATTACTATTTAATGGAACTAGAACAGCACCCTTCCACCCCTCCAACAATCATTGTACCTGAAAATTTCAGCCAGGTAGGGGAGAATAAGCAAAAGAGTATTGTTTTAAGAGAACAACAGATCTTCTTATAGATTCACTGGAGACATGAGCAACAAAGCAACTACGGAAAAGTCTGGTAAATCTTTGCCTGCATCTGGAATTGATAGGACAATTATTTGTCTTCTGTGAACTCAAAAAGTCAGCCTGTTGAGCACTGTATTTTTTTTTCCTAAGAATATTTGTTCTTCAACATAGTATAGTCTTTCTTGTACACAGATGTACATGATGGATGAATAGGGCAGGGCCCATGGTTTCAATGTTCTCACCCTCCAAAACTGAATTATACCAAGATGCTGCTAATTACACAATAGTTCTAAATGAAAGCTCACAGCAACAAAACTCACAGTGGGGGGTTTTAATGGATAGTATTGAATAATTGAATCTTTAGCCCCTGAAGAGGTCCTCAGCTTTTAAAGTTAAAGGCAACCAGGCCTGGCATGGGAGGGAGCCATATAATTAATACAGAGAAAAAAATAATACTAGGAACCAAAATAATTTCCTCTTTACCACATTTCCTCCCCTACACATATTTTGTACATTTATTACTTGTTTTCCATCTCATCAAGACAAGAATTATTTTCCCCTTTTATAATGTCTGTTTTATAAAAGACATTGAATAGAATATCAATTGAACACAGATAATTGAGTTCCTTTTTCCGTATTCTGAATAATTACCCTACTACTAACATTAATAATTATTTATTATTATTATTTAGCTACCATTTTTCACACACCAAGACACTGTGGTAAGACTTATGCATTAAACTAATTTTTCAGCAAACCTATGTGATACAGTAACACTTCTTCTACAGATAGGAAACTCTAGGTTCAGTAGTAAGCACATTGGCTAAGGGTATACAGACAATAAGTGCTGAAGAGGAATTCAAAGATAGGGCTTTCTATGTCTTTTATGATATGGGGGATTTCCACGCAACAGTTGTTGGTGGTGGTGGTGCTCAGTCACCAAGTTGTGTCCGACCCTTCACAACCCCATGGACTGCAGCACGCCAAGCTTCCCTCCCTCATCATCTCTGGGAGTTTGCCCAAGTGTATATCCATTGAATTAATGATGCCATCCAACCATTTCACCCTTTGTCACCCTCTTCTTCTGCCTTCAGTTTTTCCAGCATCAGGGTCTTTTCCAGAGTCGACTCTGCATCAGGTGGCCAAAGTATTCAGTTTCAGCAATGGTCCTTCCAAGTTGACTTCCCTTAGGATTGATTGGTTTGATCTCTTTGCTGTCCAAGGGACTCTCAAGAGTCTTCTCCAGCACCACAGTTTGAAAGCATCAATTCTTTAGTGTTCTGCCTTCTTTATGGTCCAGCTCTCACAGCCATACATGACTACTGGAAAGACCATTGCCTTAAATATATGGACCTTTGTCAGCAAAGTGAGGTCGTTGCTTTTTAAGACACTGTCTAGGTTTGTCATAGCTTTCCGGCCAAGAAGTAATCATCTTCTAATTTCATGGCTGAAAGAAAGTGAAAGTGAAATTTCTCAGTTATGTCCAGCTCTTTGCAACCCCATGGACTGTAGCCTACTGGGCTCCTCCATCCATGGGATTTTTCCAAGCAAGAGTACTGGAGTGGGTTGCCATTTCCTTCTCCAGGGAATCTTCCTGAACCAAGGATAGAAACCAGGTCTCCCTAATCATAGGCAGACGCCTTACTGTCTGAGCCACTAGGGAAGTCCAATCTCATGGCTAAGTACCACTAAATTGTACTTACCTCTCAAATACATTCTCTCTCCCCTCATTGGACTGGAATTGTAAGAAATGCTCAAAGCCCTTAACAGATTCTGGGTCTAGATTTCCTATTAAGATCTTAAGTTCCTCAATAAGATTAATTGTCCCCTTTTATAATGAGGGCCTGGTGTCTCAGGCAAATAATAAAGAGTCATATTTTCTTTCACATACAATCTCTTTGGGCAAAAAGGCAAAGTGCCTTCACATTGCTTCCTGGCTATTGAGGCAAACATTGGGGCAGTTCTAAATCTAACCTGCTTTTCAGGTTTGGCTTTGGGGGGTGAAACAAATCTTTATGATGCCAACTATCTCAAATATTACCAGACATTTGCATCTCTGGCTGCCACCCACCAAATATCAATGGTGCCACAAGGCCCCCACACAAACACAAACCCCACTAGGGGTGATACTGCCCCTAGTTAAGAATCACTGAGTGCATGTTTGCAGTGTTCTGCAGTCAGCAAGCAACTGCTATATAGATGCAGAAATGAGTCCTGGACTTTCCCTGCAGGGTTACATCATTTTGATCCTAGTCCAAGAATGTTAGGAGCAGATCACATGCTGCCATAGGCAGATTTGTACTAAGCCACTGCTCTAGGGCAAAACTGTATTAGATCAAGTGTGCGAGGAGTGCTGGGGGGGGCAGATCAGAACGCATGGAAGTAAAAAGTTGGTCAGTCGCCATCCTGAGTCATCATCGTGTGTAGGAAGGAAAGAAAAGAAAAAACACATTAGGAAATGCATGTCTCCAGTTCACTGGAAGTAAAGAGCGGTAGTAAAGCCTGGTTTAGTCTCCGTCTGACTTGTTGCCAGCTTCCCACACGCTACTGGCTCATGACATGAAAATCCTCTGTCTGGAACCCCTTCTGCCTTTACAGTCACTCCTCAGTCACCTAGTAACTACTTTTAGGTCCCGTGCAAGACAGGCCAACTGTCTCCTTTCATGTCTGCTGTATTTATTCTGGAAATATGTCACTCTGAAGGCTAAAAAGCTTGTTGCCCCGTTCAGCACATTTTGAGCTGTATTTTTGTAAGAAGATGTTTGGGCAATGACACACAAATTACATGCACAAAGCCAAATTAATTATTTGCAGATATGTAGCATAATTATATGGGTTTATGCTATCCATCTGTGAACCTTAGTCTCCCCTGGTGCAAGTACTGCTTACAATAAAAAGGGTTTAATAGCTTTAAGAAGAATTTATTGTGCTTACATTTGCACGAGAGTGAAGTCTTCATTCCCGGATGGTATTCATGGGATCCTGTGGGTGGAGAGGACCTTGATGAGCCAACTGGTCCATTTTCTGGCATTCAAGAGAAATAGTTGTTAAACAAATTTGGAAAGACAGTATTGAGGAATCCTCACAGCCACTTGGATGAAACATTTCATTATTTAGTATCTTTTACCCTCAAGAAATGTTTCTATTATCGTATCTACATTTCCTATGGGAATTTACACTATCCCCACTCATCTAGTGCTCACTGACTCCAGAAAATGCTCAGTTGTGTCCACACTGCGACTGAGAATTATTGAGTGATTTCTACTTCCTCTCTAGATTGACTAATATCAGTGCAATTAGACTTTCCTCATAAAGCATCATAATTTTCAGTCCATCCCATACAAATCTGCCAAACTCATTTTTAACAGTGAAGACAATCAGACACAAGGTTGGTCAGTGCATGATTACACAGTAATGAGATCATTTCAGAGGTCCTTTTATGCATTTTCTTTATTTGTATTGATGTCATGTCAGCTTTTAAGAACATAATGTGACTGACTGTGTATCCTCCAAGCCCAAGTGGCTCATTCTTATGGCACAGTGACATAAGAGCTGCTTTGGCAATTAAGCAAGACATTGAAAGAGATTTTAAAAAGAGAATAGAGCGTTTACCTTTGCCTTGGGTGTCAGGGGGTGCTTTGCAGAAGTGCCCTGCAGTTTCATCCTCTAGAATGAGAAGCAACTCTCCAGCAGGAAAGAGAAAGTTACTCTTAGAGAGAATATTCTATGACAAAAATGGATGGGATCAAAAAACAGATTCGAGGTATTTCATGCATACCAGCAAGCTGACACATAAGGTAAAAGGAATGCATGAGTGAAGGAGGAAACGTGTTGAGCACTGTTTAGGTGCTGAACGCATCACATACATGGTTCCATTTAATCTTCACCATGGTTATATACACTGACCAGTATTTTACCCATGAAACACCCAAAGTCCAGAAGCCTTATTACTTTGCCCACAGTCAGACAGAAAGTGAGGGGCAGAGCCAGGATGAGAACTTGGGACTGGCTTGATAGCAAAGGACATGCTCTGTGTTTATCATATTACTCTTATTCCAAAGCTAGTAGGTCAACAGCAGTCAGATCAGGAGGGCTTTGACTGTATCGCTGTTAACACAAAATTTGTCATTTCTTTACAGACTCAAAGAGAGTTGGAAGAGTTTTTCTTATTTTATTATATAGAAAAAAATGATAGAGATGATTTTTGTGATAGCGTGGATCTGAAATTTAAAGTAATAGAAATGTTAGTCAGAGGCTGTCAGAGGCTAAAGTAACACCCAGTTCAGACCCAGGGAAGACCTAATCTAAGGCAGTAGCAGTGAGGATGACATGGAGCAGATAGATTCATGAGCTCTTCCAAAGGTTTTATCTCCAGGGCTTGGTGACTGCTTTGATGTGGAAATGAAGGTCCATGAGGAGTCTGGGATCATTCCCAGGTTACTGACTCGGCAGAGGGTGGGGTGTGGTGAATAATGGTACAATAAATCAAGATAGTAAATGCCAGAAGAAGTAGCCAGTTTGGAAGTAAAACTTGAAGAGTTCAGCTTTGGGACATGTTGAATTTGAGAAGAAGAATGTCCTGTAGGTAAGGAGTTCTCTGGGATTTGAGTTCATAATTGCTGAGAGTTGGCAGAGAAAAGAAAACTTACCCTGGGGAAAGACATAGAGTCAAGAAAGCATGGACTGAGGATTAAACCTCAAAGGTCACTAATTTTTTTTATTTTTAGAAGCTGGGTATAGAAGAAGGAATGGGTATCAAAGATTCCAAGGACTGATTCAGGAAGTGGAAAGAGAACCAAGAAGTTTGGTGTCATAGAATCTGAGGCAGGAAAGTGTTAAAAATAAATAGTGGTGAGCACAAACACTGCAGAGAAAAAAAGTGATATGGAAACTTATGAGAGCCTTATCAGTTTGCACAGTTGTCACATTAGTGGTAAAGACTAATGGTGGTGTGTGAGGAACTAATGGGAAGTGAAGAAGTAGAAATGGTGGAATAAAGTGCATTTTAAGAGCTCAGAGTATAATCAGTGACTTGAAAGTGCAGAAATCTTAACATACATTCATGAAATTAATTTCATGATCTCTTTAAACATCTTCAGTGAGGATAATCCTTCCATGCTGGTGCTGGTGCTCAGTTGCTAAGTCTTTGCGACCCCATGCATTGTAGCCCACCAGGCTTCTTCGCTCCATGGGATTTTCCAAGCAAGAATACTGGAGTGGTTGCCATGCCCTCTTCCAGGGGATTTTCTTGACCCAGGGACCAAATCAACATCTCCTGTGTCTCCTGCATTGCGGGCAGATTCTTTACCGCTGAGCCACTGAGAAGCCCAAGAGGTGCCCTAAGAACAAGCAATTAGCTCTGAGTCCTGGTGAAGCTATTAGCATGCTCAGTGATGTGCCACCTGCTAAAGGACTCGCTTTTTTCCTGCCTGACTCATCTCCTTTTCCCCTTGACCTTGCCATGGGGACATGACATTTTGCTATACAGTCTCAGAATGTAAGCTTTCAACAGGACTTTCTTCAGGGGACCAGGCCAAGATAGAAGTGCTTGTCTTCTCTTCTTTCCACTTAACAGCAGTTTTTGTTTTTGTTTTTCCTAAAGTCTTGAAAGCAGGTCTTGACTGGTACTGCTACACCCTGTATGGCTCTATATTCAGTTAACATTGACTCTTTCCCTGGGCATCTTGGAGAGGCTCCTGGGTGGACCCTCTGACAACTCCCTTGACTCCGGCAGTGCTTCCTTTTTGGCTGCTTATTGCAAATCGCCCACTACCTGTCTCCAGTAACACAACTCTCAGCCTCTTTCTGCTGGACAACACCACTAGCAGGGTCACACTTTCTCAGGTCTGAATCCATCACAAACTCATAATTTCCCCCAACTTTAGAAAATATACTAATATGCACTTACAAATATACTTTTATATTACATATGCATGCATATTAGGAATCATTCATACATATATACACATTTGTGCTCAGTTGATCAGTCATTTCCGAGTCTTCAAGAACCCATGGACTGTAGCCTGCCAGGCTCCTCTGTCTATGGAATTTTCCAGGCAAGAACACTTGAGTGGGATGCCAATGTCTACTTCAGGAGATCTTCCCAACCCAGGGATGGGACCCTGGGCTCTTGCCTCTCCTGCTTTGGTAGGCAGATTATTTACCACTGAGGCACCTGAGGAGCCCACATATATATACACAAGCCTATATATATGCATATCTATATACATATATATCAGATTCCTTCAGTGGTCCCCTTAAGCCCCTTTTAAAAGGTATAAAGTTAAGAAGTGGCTTTGTAGAGACGTGGATGAACCTTGAAACTGTCACACTAAGCGAAGTCAGTCAGAAAGAGAAAAACAAAGTTACATATTAACACATATAAGTGGAGTCTAGAAAAGTGGTATAGATGAACATTTTTGCAAAACAGAAATAGAAACACCAACATAGAGAACAAATGTATGGACACCAAGGTGGGGAAAGGGGGTGGAATGAATCAAGAGATTGGGATTGAAACATATACAGTATTGATGCTTTTTATAAAATAGGCAACTAATGAAAACCTACTATATAGCTCAGGGAAATCTACGCAAATGCTCTGTGGTGACCTAACTGGAAAAGAAATCCAAAAAGAGGGATATATATACAGGTAGAGCTGATTTATTTTACTGTACGGTAGAAAATACCACAACATTCAGTTCAGTTCAGTTCAGTCGCTAAGTCGTGTCCGACTCTTTGCGACCCCATAAACCACAGAACACCAGGCCTCCCTGTCCATCACCAACTCCCGGAGTCCACCCAAATTCATGTCCATTGAGTTGGTAATGCCATCCAACCATCTCATCCTCTATCATCCCCTTCTCCTCCTGCTTTCAATATTTCCCAGCATCAGGGTCTTTTCCAGTGAGTCAGCCCTTTGCATCAGGTGGCCAAAGTATTGGAGTCTCAGCTTCAACATCAGTCCTTCCAATGAACACCCAGGACTGACCTCCTTTAGGACGGACTGGTTGGATCTTCTTGCAGTCCAAGGGACTCTCAAGAGTCTTCCCCAACACCACAGTTCAAAAGCATCATTTCTTCTGCACTCAGCCTTCCTTATAGTCCAACTCTCACATTCATACATGACCACAG